>NC_055688.1:15733601-18133601 GCF_017639745.1 Melanotaenia boesemani
CTCCCACTCTTTCCTTGTGTCTTGTTCTACATATACTGAATGTTTGTGCCTCTGAAGAGAGGGAGAGAGAATCTATCTGCCAAACTCTTCTAAGGAAAGCAAATCAACACATGTTTAATCATGCTAAGTAAAAATCTATTTCTTATCATACAAAAAGAGTCTTTCACTGAATAATTAAAGGCTGACTGGGATTGATGAAGTCAGTATAATGTCATGGCAGCCTTTAATAAAATCCCCTATTCATATTATGTACTGAGTGGTTCAGTAGCACATGTCAGCAAGCCATGACTGATATTGGATAGGCAGAGTGATTTTTAATATCTAGCTGTCATTGGACATGCTGGGTGTTATCTATCTATCTATTCACAAAATCTATCTGCAAATACTCTAGTGACAACATCTTGGTGATTAAATAACAAATTATTATTTATGAAAACTAAAGAAGCACATTAAAAATGCAAAAGGGGAAAAGGGGCATTCTGTGGTAATCTGACATGCAGTCATGTAAAATTGTGATATTTTCCCTGCTACCATTAAACAAACCAATAAGTCAGCTAACTAAGTCTGGGAGCTGCAAATTCAGTCTTATAGCAGAAATCCAGTTGCAGATATTAGTTATATTATTTACCTGGTTCTTCAGCTTGGCACACATTTTCCTACATTGCCCTTCTTAACTCTTTTTTGTACTGTACAATAGATGTAATCACTAAGTTTTCACATACAACAGACACAAATGTTAAGTTAGTCCTCCATTATTTATTGGATTACTGTCATTCATTCAAAAATTAATTGATTAATGTTTGCTCCCACCGACTTAAGTGATCATATATGTCAGCTTTATATATGATCACATTGCCCACAGTTTTGTTCTGAATGCAGGAGCAGGAGTTGGTAGAAAGTAAAATATATAATATATAAATATAAAATATAATATATATATATTATATATATATATATATATATATATATATATATATATATAATTTTAAATCTATTTATCTATATTTATTTAAGTAAACATAAAAGAATTTTTTTTTTTTTTTTTCCATGTGTGCTGGATGCTTAGATAAGGGGTTTTAGAGACTTTGGTTTTCTTAAAATAAAATAGAGACACTTCTCACAAGCTTTAAAAGCTAACCAGCAATTCACACAAATTACAACCTCCTGTAACCTTATAAAACACATCTGTGTTTCCTGCACTGTATTTTTGTTCCCCTTTTGCCTTGTGGGTGCCTCTGAATTCACCCTTTAATCAAAGAATTAAGATATACACTAGCAAAATTGCTTAAGATCACCATGCACACGCTTGTTGTTTCAATGAAATGAGGTAACCCAGTTTGAAAATAATTTGCACTAAGTGCAGCTATTGTGTTGCAAGCCCTGGAGAAATCTTGCTGCCAGGTATTTTATGCCCTCATCACATCACCATTCCTGTTAAAGTTATTTTAGGTTTAGCGTGTGTACCTTGTGTGTAGAAGTCTGCTTGATCATTTAAATAAACAGATTTTAAAAGGTTCTTCAAACATTTAATTCAGGACCTTCAATGGATGAAAAATATCATTAATTGGTGCAGTGGTACACACTGTCACGGCAAAAAGGTTTGATGTTTTGGGATATTTCTGTGTGAAGTCTGCATGTTCTTTTATGTTTCTGTGTTTTATCCTTGTTAACATGCATGTCTATGTACTCTCACAGTCCAAAGACATGCATGGGAGGTAAAAAGGTAATTCTTACATGGCCATAAGGTTCACAATTGTGTCATGGTATCAATTTAGCTTTATTTCTCAACAGTCTGTTTTTATCATTTTATTCATTCATTCATTTTCTGAACCGCTTAGTCCATTAAAGGTCGCGAGCAAGCTGGAGCCTATCCCAGCATTAACAGGTGAGAGGCAGGGTACATTCTTGTCACATCCCCAGGCCTAAGGTTGTGGTTTATGCAAAGACTGCTGTGTGGTTGCATATTGGCATTTAGCTGCCGATCCGGCTGACACCACCCTCCCTCGTCTACCACTGTGATTGGTTGCAGCCTAGTCAGACTTCAGGCTAACCTCTACAACGGTGATTGGATGCTGCCCTTCCCGCACTTCCTACCCTGGGATCAACCGGAAGAACCCTGGGTATTTAAAAAGGAGCAAGAGCCATCACTCTGAGCAGCTGTGATCCATTAGGCCCACAGTTTGCCAACTGGGATTGTTGTGGAGACGCTGGTCTATGTGTGAAAACCTTGTGGTTTGAGCCTTAGATTTCCCTGTGAGTAGCTTGTGTGCATGGTTGTGTTTTTGAGTTAAGACTTGAGAGAAATGCTCTCATCTTTTTCTGAGTAGCCATTTGCGTTTGTATTTGTATAGAATTGTATAAAGCTTTTGGTTAATATCATTAGGAACTTTTGATTTGTTTGGGTGTAAGACATTTTGGGTTTGTAAAGTTATTGTTAATCATTTCAGTTTGTTTGTGGAAAAAAATTAAAGATATTGTTTTGTTTATTAAGTAATCGTTAATTGTTAACCTTAAATTAAGTACACCTTTTGTTATTTGTTTTCATTTACCGGACTGATATAACTAAACCTTGGACACCTTTTGTTATGTTATTTCTTTTGTTTGAACCTGGGAAGTGTAAATAAATATTGTTATATATTTGGTCCGGCGTGTTTTTGTTATTGACCTTGTGTCCCTTAGTTTTAAGAGGGGGTCATAACACCCTGCACAGGTTACCAGTCCATCTCATGGCCAACAACATAGGGGGACAAAACAACCATTCACACACATACTCACATCATAGGGAGATTTAGTTATCAATTAATCTAACCTAATATGCATGTCTTTGATGTTCCTGCCAACCATACACTCCTTACTTAATATGGTTTTTCTACCACATTACTCCATCTTACAACTGGCTGTCCAACATGTATTCTTCATGTTATCCTTATGTAAATGCATGACCTCAGCTTGTTTCCAGTTTTTGGCTTTTGCCTTCATCTTGTCCTAATGTTATCTTGTGGATTTCTTGCTGATGCTGTTTTTTTATTGTCCCTGCCACCCTTTCACTTCACTTGACAAGTTTTCTGTCTGCACTGATTACCCATGTATTGACCTACTGCTTGAAAATACACTTTGTCTTTGAATTTCAACTGTCAGTGTCCAGCATTCAGGTCTTCAGTATGAGTTAGCAAGGTGATAGACTGGCAACCTATCCAGAGTGTAACAGGATAAAACAGGTTTAGACAATAGATGGAAGGAAAATCACCACTGTTTGAAATGGATTGCTACTTGTTACCTGCTTAGGGATTTTTAATTTTTTTTTTATATATACCTATTCATTTGCTCTCAGGTGTAGTGTATTTTGAATCAGTCTAGTTCACAACTATTACAACTTTAACTATATAAAAATGTATAAAATAAAACATCCACTATTTGTTTCTACTTGTAGATATGTCAGCTTTATTCCCTCTCAGTTCAGTAAAATATTTCCATATTACATCCCAAATAAGTATATATACATTTTTTTTAACATCTTATGAGATCATTTCATTATTTAAGGTCTCGTTAAGTTATTTGTGTTGCATTAGAGCTAAAATTACTTGGAGGCTTTTGGGGAGCCTTATTTCTGGCATGCATTCAGAGCAGTCAAAAACATGGCCAGCACCAAAAACGTTCTGCTACTACTGCATGCAGCTGATACAATCCAAAACATCTCACATAGAGACAGAAAGTTGTTTAACAACCAGCAAAAAGCAATCACATCAAGTGGTTGCTGTTTGGGCAGCTCACAGAACAAGACACAGTGATGCTGTTGTTAATGGTGCAGAATGAAACACATACTAGATCACATGCATCGTTTTGGAAATTTCAATTAGTTAATTAATGGAATTTAAAGAGTAAATAAGCACACAGCACTGAAAGTATATTCTTTTAAAGAAATATTTTAAGAAATATCAGGAAACTTGTTGAAAAACTGAATACAACCTGAAAGTGGACTACTTTTGGAGCTCCCCATTAGGGGCTTTTCAGGGGAGCTCATCTGCTTTGTAGGGGTGTTGCCCAGCGAAGCGTGAAATCCGACTGACACACTTAGCATTAAAAGCTAGCATGTGAAAGTACTTCAGCTTCTACAAGTGGCTTTGTTTTCTTGGAATGTCTGCTGGGGAGGTGACAGTGTGCAAAGAGACTCTAATCTGGTATAAAGAAGCAGACTCTGGTATAACTTACAAACGTAGCTTTCAGTTAGCTTCAAGTGAACCAAACAGAAAGTGGACTACAACACTAATGCCATTTTGGGTTCAGTGCAGGCATTGTAGGTAAACACAACCAAAACAAACAAGCAAGTTAAATTAGGCTGTTCAGACATGGAAGAACAAAGTAAAAGTTCTAATAGAAATGTGGTCAATCCCAGGACCGCAAGAATCTAATGCAGCTCCATGATTTGCTCTTATCTGGTAAAAAAAAATAGTTTCTTCCTTGTTTTTAGTTACACGTTACACGTTTCCACTCAGTTGTAGTCAAATAGTTACACAGGGAAAAAAAGATACATCGAGATGGCGTCAATAATAGTTTTATAATTGCATTGTCGCCATCTGAATCATAAGTAATTAAATCTTGTTGTGCCCAAGATTCCCACCCTTGATAAATATTGCAAGTACACAAGCGCTCAGATTTCTTCTAAGAATTATGCTTTTGAAATAGAATTTAATAGCTGTTTAAAACTGATCTGCTGGCAGAGAGAGGAATTATACAAACACTGGGTGCTGATGATGTGTCCATATGATAATCCTTGTCGGCCCTAGCTTTTGATCTCTTTTAGACTTTAATCCTTCGGTCTAAACACAGATTTTTTATTTATTTATATTTTTTTATCTCAAGTCATCAGAAGCATTTTGTATGTTTCCTGAGCTAACCTATTACAACTACTACCAATTACATTTAGTCTTCTCCATTTGCTTCATGCTCCCTCTTTCAGCTCTGGAAAACTAGCCGTTGCTGCGTGACTTGAGTTACATTACTATTGGTTTTCATCTGGTGTCCTCTTGCAACAATCCGTCCTTGTGTACCAAGTATGCAGCAAATAACAAAAGACTTACCTGCCAAATTGTGTAAACATATTCGCTTGGAGCTTGAATTTTACAAACATTTATTTATAATACATACAGTATTATAATTATAGTGTTCTATAATATATAATATCATAACGGCCAATATCAAATATGGTCAAAATGAGTGAGTGTGAACAATGGAATTATTTTTGTTTTTCTCAAAAATCTATTTAAGTGCCACAGTCCTAAAAAAGGGGGAAGGAAAATGACAGAAAAACTAAAAAGAACACAGAAATGCTCCTCTGTTGCACTGCCGTAGTGAGGCCCCTTCATGCATTTTTGTACATCTGACCCAATTGCCACCACTAACTGCACATGGTGAATGCAGTACACACTTTAGCTGCCTCATCTTCCTGGGTGATCTATTCCCTGGATCTCATGCTTAGGGCTCTCTGATCATTTTCTTAAAAATTGGCCTTCCCTTAGGAGCTATTTTGTAAGGTGAGGTTGTTAGGTCTACTGCTGATTCAGTCCTCCTTTTTTCAGGTCCTTTTCTGTTGTAACTTTGCTGGAGGTAATAGCTTCAGAATGGAACTTAAAAGTATAGTGGTTTTGACAGTCTGAAAACAGTGTTAGGTCACTTTGTAAAGCATGTCAACTGGATCTCGTGTCAGTGTAAAAATTTTGATAGTGGCTGTTGCTTTCTTAATTTCTTCACTTCTTTGCAAGTGACACAACAGTCTATTAATTCTCTATTTGTCATCAAAATTCATCGTATTTCAATGTTGCTGTTGCATAAAGTTAGATGTTTGAAACTAAAATAGTTTTGGTAAAAATCATTTAAAATGAATTTCAAGAAATAAGATATTACAGAATACAAGGTTAGGCATGGAAGACCATGCATTACTGTTAGCACCATTACATTATGAAATGTAAAAGCTTGCAATTTTTTTTTCATGTCATGATTTTCACATCATACTACCTTAGGAAAATGCACAGCCACAGTGTTCATGCAGCTTTTTTGAGAGGATTAGATCAATTCTCCCTTTAATGTACAGCCACAACAAAATTTCTAGTGTAATTATTCAGCTGAACCACCTCATAGTTGTTCCATCAATATGAAGTTGGGTCCAGGAGTCTGGTTTAAAACCAGCAATGTTGGCATATTGGATTGTTGTGTATGTTCTCCATAACATGTTTTACAGTTATTTCTTTCCTACAAAAGAAAAAAAATGTTAATACTTTTCTACAGACATTTAGCAGATGCTTTTCTCCAATGCAACTCAGAAGGTTGTTAGACCAATTGGGCCAAAGGGCACAATTGGAAGGTGTTTAATATTCTCCCCCTGTGGGATTGCAACTCGGGCCCTCACGCATGGGAGATGCCCTGCGAACTGAGCCATCATGCAACTGCAGTCTGGATGTTCAGATGGTCTTATTCTTTTATATGTTTGGCTAGTAACTATATTTTTACTACTGTTAGCTAGATGGGTTGAAGTGCTATACTGCTAAGTCTGCTGTTTCCAAGGAAATAAAGGGGAGAAAGACACATAATTCAGATTTTAAACCAATTTGGTAGTGACACACAACTGACACTGCAAGTCAAAAACCCCAGTTTGTCATTTAATACATTTAAACATTACAATTGGAGTAAAAAATCTTCATCTTGGCTTCATCAGAGCTGAGATGTCCAGCATCAAAGCCACAATCCTGAAAAAAACAGCTTCAATGGGTGGGTCATGTTATCTGACCACAGGTCACCGAAACCGGCTCATGTATGGCGAACTTTGCTCTGGCAAGTGAAATCAAGGCAGACCACACAAGAGATTCAAAGACTGCAACTGTTCCACCATCAGATACTCTGGCATCCCTCCCAAACAGCACATTGTCACACTTTGGACAGAACAGGCTGGCGAGCCCTCACTGGACAGGTGCAGGAACGCTTTGAGGAGGCATGGCAACAGAATGTGAAAGATGCAAGAGGAAGAAGAAAGAAGGCCTTGTCTGCGAACCCAGACAACCCCAGACAATTCCCCGGACTACACAAGCCATCTGCGGGCCCACTTGCACAGATTAACAACCAGGAAGACAATAAGAATCAGTGAAAATCTTCATCCAGGAAGATGTTTTATAGAATATTCAGTTTAAAAACAGAGCCCCAGGTTTTATAGAGTCTGAGTAGTTCTGCCTTTTTACGAGTCAGTACTGCCGCCAGCAAGGTGGTTCAAAGTTTCCTTCCTCCTGTTCATACTACCCCCAGACCCCTCCATTCCGCACTCCTCCACAGACACACACACATACACAGGGCTTTTGTAAAAGGGGGAGCTCCATGGGGGTTTGTGTGTGTTTGTAGGTGTGTGTATCTATACTGGTGTGAATTGGTCTGGGTGTTGCTGGTGGTCTGTGGTTGGTGGTGGGTCTGGGGCCTGCTGCCCTCTGACCTGCTTGGGCTGGCTACCAGCAGAGTATGGAAGGGGATGGAGATAGTGTCAGGGGTGACCCAACTCTCCTGGGTACTGGGTGGGGTCCCTTCCTGCTGAGGTGGGTGGCCCTCAGGCTCGCAGGCCCTGGGTCCGACCCCCAGCTTGTGCTCCGGGAGCTGGTTTCAAGCAGGGGGCCGATGGGCCGCTGTCCCTGGTCACATTGGGGTGGTTCTTCAGTGTTGTAGGTGCCCTGACTTGTGGCCTTCCTCTGCTTCCTTCTGGGATGGTGCGTGGTCCTTCCTGCAGTGGGCCACCTTATTCTGTGCTCCTTGGTGGTTGCTTGTTGTCTGGTGCTTTGGGGCCTCTCTGACTGCTTTTCACCCTTTGAGCTGGTGTGGTTGCATTTGCATGATCACTCAACAAAACTCATCCCCTTATATCTATCACTCATACATGCACACATGCACCCACCCATATACATGTAGTATTCTGTCCCCTGCATGCGTACTCTACACAAAGTGACAGACTGGGACGGGAAGTAAAGTTCACATCTTTTGCTGGTTTGTCTTCTTCAATTGGCTTTCTTACAGTGCTCTTTTTAACTCTTGTGAAACTAAAAGCAGACACAAGGA
Source organism: Melanotaenia boesemani (assembly GCF_017639745.1). Lineage (NCBI taxonomy): Eukaryota > Metazoa > Chordata > Actinopteri > Atheriniformes > Melanotaeniidae > Melanotaenia > Melanotaenia boesemani. The sequence continues at coordinate 15,741,687 of NC_055688.1, forward strand.
AAGTTATTTTAATGTACAGTTGCATTAATCACAAAAACCTGCTCAACATCATGAGGTGGATATTGCATGTGAAAGCAGAGAGCCACTAAAAATTTGATCACATACTTAATAAAGACTAAATATGCATCATTACCTATTCAACAGACATGAAAGGTGTCAGATTTACTCACAAACGAAGCATGCATCTTTAAGACTCAACTCAGGCACAGATTCAGCAAAGGCCCAACTGAAGACTGTTACTATGCCAGATATTGATCCAAAAGCCCAGGTCTTACCTGAGATTAACCATTTGACCAAAACTGAGCAACAAAGGAACAGAAACATTGAAATGAGCTGTCTGCTTTCTCCACACAAACATGACACATCACACACACACACATACTCCACACAAACACACAAAAATACACACACATACATTTTGCTCTTGTGGTTGTTTTTATGTTGTGCAAGATTTTCACAGTGTATCTCCCTGCAGGTTCTCCTGATGATTGTCTTCTGTGTTTTCATATAGACAGATGTTTTCTGTTCTCTACAAAGGTTGCAGCTGGGGCCTATTGCACAAAAGGGATTGAGCTGAGATATCTTTGTCATCCTGGCTGAACTCATCTGTGTACAAAATGTATCTTGTACAAAATAGTGGAAAAGGTAATATGTTATGACACAAGAATGGAGTTTTATTAGGTGGAGCCAATCTGCTCCATACCAGGCTAAATTCCAGGATGTATTTAATCTCATCCCTTATTACAGTCAGCAGTCACCACAGATGGGAAATATTTATTCCACTGCACATTGTTATAACATTCAGCTAGATCCAGTGTCATTATTGAAACACTTCACTATTGATCATTAATTGCAATACTTTATTTTATTACTCCATCTAAAACTAAAGCCACACAGTGCTCTGCAAGATAGAAAGTAGAGAATCAAAAGCATACAACATAAGAAACAACTTGCAGGACAGATCCATATACAACTAATTAACAGACAAATTAAAGGATGCAGTAGCCTCCCTACAGGACTGTATACAAACAGTATACAGCACACACATCATAATTGGCCAAATCTATTTAAAATTACACTGATTCCTCTGTCATTACAGGTCATATTTAACTTAAGCTGAAAGATGGTATATTAACTGAAAAAATTAAGACATCACTTGTGAACAAGACCCAGAGATACGTGAACTCCTCCACTTGGGGCAGGACCCTATTGCAGACCCGGAGAGAGCACTCCACCAACCATGGTCTCGGACTTGGAGGTGCTGATTCTCATCCCAGCCGCTTCACACTCGGCTGCGAATCGCTCCAGTGAGAGCTGAAGATCACGGCCCGATGAAGCCAACAGAACCACATCATCCGCAAAGAGCAGAGACCCAATCCTGAGTCCACCGAACCGGATCCCTCAACACCTCGGCTGCACCTAGAAATTCTGTCCACAAAGGTTATGACAGAATCAGTGACAGAGGGCAACCTTGGCGGAATCCAACCCGCACTGGAAACGATTCTGATTTACTGCCAGCAATGCGGACCAAGCTCTGACACCGGTCGTACAGGGACCGGATAGCTCGTACAAGCGAGTCCGGCACTCCATACTCCTGGAGTACCCCCACAGGAGTCCCGGGAACACGGTTGAATGCCTTCTCCAAGTCCACAAAACACAGTAGATTGGTTTGGGCAAACTCCCATGCCCCTCAAAGACCCCAAAGAGGTCCACTGTTCCATGACCGGGACGAAAACCACACTGCTCCTCCTCAATCCGAGGTTCGACTATCTGACGGACCCTCCTCTCCAGCACCCCTGAATAGACCTTGCCGGGGAAGCTGAAAGAGTGTGATCCCCTGTAGTTGGAGCACACCCCCCGGTCCCCCCTTTTTGAAGAGGGGGACCACCACCCCAGTCTGCCAGTCCAGGGGAACTGTCCCCGATGTCCACGCGATGCTGCAGAGGCGTGTCAACCAAGACAGCCCTACAGCATCCAGAGCCTTAAGGAACTCTGGACGGACCTCATCCACCCCCGGGGTCTTGCCACCGAGGAGCTTTTAAACCACCTCAGCGACCTCAGCCCCAGAGATAGGAGAGCCAGCACCAGCTACCCCAGACTCTGCTTCCTCATCAGAAGATGTGTTTGTGGGGATTTAGAAGGTCTTCGAAGTATTCCCTCCACAGGATCACAAAGTCCCGAGTTGAGGTCAGCAGCCCCCGATCCCCACTGTACACAATGTTGACGGGAGTACTGCTTCCCCCTCCTGTGCCGCCGGATGGTGGACCAGAATCTCCTCGAAGCCGTCCGGAAGTCATTCTCCATGGCCTCTCCAAACTCCTCCCATGCCCGAGTTTTTGCCTTAGCGACCGCTGAAGCTGTGCTCCGCTTAGCCCGCCGATACCCATCAGCTGCCTCTGGAGTCCCACAGGCCAAAAGGCCCGATAGGACTCCTTCTTCCGCTTGACAGCATCCCTTACTGCCGGTGTCTACCAACGAGTTCGGAGGTTACCCGCCACGACAGGCACCAACGACCTTATGGTCACAGCTGCGGCTGGCCGCCTCAACAAAAGAGGCACAGAACACAGCCCATTCAGACTCAATGTCCCTCGCCTCATACAGGAAACTCTTTCTGACATATTGGTCCCTTACCAGTTGAACACTGTTGTCATTCGGAGAGATAGCAGCATTGTCCCATTCCAGGTATGGTGGCCATCATGATGTCCCATGTTCTGCCTGGGCTGAACCTTCAGTGATGAAGACATTAAAAGGAGGCCAAAGTCATTTCTACCCATGCCTTGTCCTGGCATGGGTATTATAATGGACCATTCTCACTGATGTCACACTATTATTAAACAGTTAATAGTCACTGTAGCAGGAGCAGGGTCCCTCTATAGTCCTCAGTTAATGTTGGAGGAGCCTCTTTTCATAAAAAAAAGCTAAGAAGCGCGTCTCCTTTTTTTTTTTGTTGTTGTTGTTGTGGGTGCAGTCCAGTGCACCAATAACATTGCAACAATATAACAGAAAGCAATGAGTATCCAACTGTGTTAACACTTGTCTATAGTGACTATTAACTGTTTCTCATCAGGGATGACGGTAGTGGACTTAACACTTTCTAAACCAGTTCAGCACCTATTTGGTCAGGTTGGACAGCAATATTTTGAAAAAAAAGTTCAGTTCTTGGTGCTCAAAATCCATCTGATTTTCTGAATTCCTGATTAAAAAACATTTAAGTGACCCAATTTACCTTGACACACTAATGAACAATCGCAGTTCACAAGGTGAAAATTAAAAGCATACAAGTCAGATTAGTAAAGTTGAACATTCATGTGAGTAGGGGCATGCTGGTTCAGATGGCCGCGGTACCAAGGACACGGGGCTGTTGACACTACCTCATGAAAAAAGAAGAAAAGATTTTTCATGTTCCCATTTTGCATCCAGGTTATTACTTTATGGCGGAAAGCTGTGAGAGAATCAAGGGGGAGGCAGCTTCATAACAGGAGCAGGGCAAGCCCAAATAAGCAATGGTGTGTTCCAGTTGTCATAGCAGCAAAGAAAATGCGACATCATTACCAGGTAGTTGGCATTCCAGTTGCATCCAACTCAGAAAAATGGATGCCTCCAAAACAACCAATTTGTGAGCATCTACAAAGCGGTTTAAAACTAGAAAATCTCAAACCCGTTATTAAAAATGTGCACCATGAAAGCAGCAGCCAATTTTGATGATAACGATTAATAACACACACTGACTGACCTGATTTCTTATGAACAAACCCACCATAACTTGATTTTCAATAATAGCTTAGTGCTGGCTGTTTAAACTAGAAACATAACGGACACAAAATATATTATAAAGGATTTTAATAAAGACAACAATGGACTACAAATGGTACTGAGCACAGCCATCTTTAAATCTGGGATCTCCTTTGAATCTCATGAGTTCACCACGCAGAAAAATGAGATAAGTTCTTCATTTCTGGCAAAAATTGCTCGGAATTCTGACTTCAGAGGAGAATTGAAAAGCATGACAACTACATTGAAGAAAAAAATTCCAAAAACCTGACTATATTTGCAAGAGACTACACAGAAAAACAAGCCGAAAGTCGCTTATAACAGGCAGACTTAGCAACACTGCTACCTTTCTCTGGTGCAATTATCTCTCCCTTTGTTTTATCTTGCTGGCTTTCTTTCTCCTTCTAACCCCTTGTTATGTGCCTCTTAAACTCTCTGTCTACGCTGTCATGCCACAAATTTTATTGCCGGGAGTTCTGTGTAATTGGCTGAGTCTATCACATGGTATGGCTCAATGCAATCCGTCTGTGTGTTTCATAACCGCTACTTTGAATCTGGCATACTTTGCCCACTTTCTCTATTTTTTTTTCTTTTTTGTTTTTACCATGGAAGTGTTTCCCTTATTTTTATATGGACCTTTACTTATTCATACCCTTCTAGGATGACTACCTGCTCCAATGCAGAAGTATGTTGCTATTGCCATGGTAGATCAGTGGTTCTGTGATAGATTGTGAGGGTTTATTTCAGGAAGCCGCAAGCGCTGCTGATCCAGCATTGGTTTCACCTGACTTGATGAATGTATGTCTGCTCATCCGGGTTTGCTCTTTTTGCATCCAATTAAGTTCATGTTTTGGATTCAATTAACCCAGCTTAGTTATTTATCCTGGATATCTGAATCCTACTTTTGTGCAACAGGCCTCAGTTTGTCGTAATTTTATGTTTATAGCATTTTTATTCATTTATTTTTTTATCTTTTGTATCTTAATTCTTAAATTTCAAGAGGAGGCGTATTTCCATAACACTCCTCTTGGCAAACAAATTTGTTTGGCAGAAAATGGCAGCCTGACCACAATTCTGCTTGCTATGATGTTCAACAGGACAATTTGGGGGGGAAAAAAAGTATGTGCTCTTCTGGGGCCATGACTGAGTGACTGTTAGCATTGCTTCAGTCCAAGGGCCAGGATACAGTAACAGATCAGGCAATTGAATTTATAAGGGCCAAATTCTAGATTAATTATTTACTATTTCACCCATATCAGGCAATTGAATTTATAAGGGCCAAATTCTAGATTAATTATTTACTATTTCACCCATATTGATGCAGATTAGGCATATAATACCATTAAAGTATGTTCCTCTACCATTTAAAAACAACAAAAAAAAAAAAAACTTTTGCCGACACTTAGCCTAAAATTGATTCCAGCTGATATCACCTGAGACCGACAGTTATTACAGGAAATTTAACATTTTCGTCATCAATAGCATTTAGTCTAGTAATCTTAATCAATAATCAGATGTTATAAGTAAATGACTATATAAGGCCAAGATCAGTTAAAATTTATAAGAGGGATATTGTGAGAGATGCACTCAACACCATGGATCATGTTTCACACAGAATGATGTTCAGTGCAGAAAAGCTACTCAACAAACTTCTACATCCAATCAAAGAGAACCATGGAAGAACGCTCAGTAATAATCTGTACAGGTACTCTATAAGTTAATTTTAGAGAAAGGCTAATAAAGCTTAACTACATTAATCCTGTTTAATATTGTGCAACTTACTTCAGATCTCTAAAACATCAAAGAAACATCTGCAGCATAGAAAATCCCAACATACTAAAATAGTGTCAGTAAAAATGTATTTGCAATTTACCACACTTAGTATGGGTAAGTTTGGACCGAGTTTAATCTATCAGCAGATGATGCCAGAGGATGAGGAGGGACACACATCTGTGGTTGCTGCAGCTGTTGCTATGTTAAGAGGTCTCTTCGCATTGCTGGAATCATCCAAGCTGCTGGAAATGGTTGATTCTAGCAATGTGATGCCTCACAGATGTTCCTTTCTTCGTGTTATTGTTGAACCACTTTCTTATGTCCGTTGTCAAAGGGTATCTTACTACTACTTCATTAAAACTAGCCCATGATTGTGCACCAAATATAGCAATAATTTAGAGAGCATAAATACCCTTCCAGTTATCTGGATATTTTAATATTATATTCTCACATAAATTCATCAGCAGTCTTCATTATAAGCCAAACGGAGCATGGATCTGTAGGGTGGATTCGGAGGCTCCTTCCAAATGGGACACCGCTTGGTGCACCAATAATGATCTACAGGGTGTGCAGAATTTTAGGCAAGTTGTATTTTTGAGGATTAATTTTTATTATAGAACAACTACTATGTTCGCAATGAACACTAAAGACTCATAAATATCAAAGCTGAATATGTTTTGAAGTTGGAGTGGGGCTTTTTTAGTTTTAGTATCTTAGGAGGATATCTGTGTGTGCAGGTGACTATTACTGTGCATAATTATTAGACAACTTAACAAAACCAAATATATACCCATTCACTTATTTATTTTCACCAGGGAAACCAATATAACAACTCAAAATTTGCAAATATACATTTCTGGCATTCAAAAACAAAACAAAAACAATTCAGTGACCAATATAACCACCTTTCTTTGCGAGGACACTCAAAAGCCTGCCATCCATAGATTCTGTCAGTGTCTTGATCTGTTCACGATCAACATTGTGTGCAGCAGCAACCACAGCCTCCCAGACACTGTTCAGAGAGGTGTACTGTTTTCCCTTCCTGTAGATTTCACATTTGATGAGGGACCACAACTCTATGGGGTTAAGATCAGGTGAACAAGGAGGCCATGTCATTATTTTTCCTTCTTGATTTTCCTCAGTTCATAGGCAGTTATTTTGCGCCTTGTTTTTTCAACACGCTTCTTGCGACCCTGTTGACTATTTTGAATGAAACGCTTGATTGTTCGATGATCACACCTCAAAAGCTTGGCAATTTTAAGAGTGCTGCATCCCCCTGCAAGACATCTCACTATTTTTGACTTTTCAGAGTCCGTTAAATCTCTCTTCTGACCTATTTTGCCAAAGGAATGGAAGTTGCCTAATAATTATGCACACCTGATATACGCACGTTGAATGTTATTCTGTCCCCAGAATGTAAAAGCCAATATCTTATTCAAAATAAATGAAACATCTCTGATAAAAAGCTTTTATCATAGTTTTAAATCTTTTGAATTGGATCAACACAAAAATGCATGCAAAATATATTTAATTTACTTTTAATCATCCTTTTAAAAATATCATACACATGTTTTTACCATGTCCCCAAAGCAAAATTTCATTTTCAACAGGACATATTTGTGATAAGATACAAATAAATATATATTTGACTTCATGATTGTATTAAAAAAATAATAATCTACCTGTGTATAAACACATATAAATTAAAAATATATATGTAATTATATATTTTTTTAATTTATGGGGTGTCCTCAAAATCATGTTCCACCCTGTTAGTTCAATGTCTTTCACCTGCTAAATGCAATTCCTACAATTCCCACAATGCCCCACACAGGAAGTGCGAGCACTCTTTAGGCGGGAATTTTGGAGAGCAAAGAGAGGTAAGTACCAACTGTCTGTCTGCCTTTTTTTTCCAAGTTTTATTAAATTAACCTGTATGTCTTACTCATAACTTTCCACCCTGTTATACTAAATTGTGACGAAAGTTAGCAACATTTTGAAATAATAGCAAGCATGTTTGATAAATGTACAAAAATACTGTTTGTGTGTAGAATTAGTTGGCTAAAGATGGCTGCCACACAGAGCTGTGGCTAATCTGGTTTTAAAAATTCCACCCTGTTAGGTTCCACCCTGTTAAGCATACAAACCTAACAGGGTGGAAATTGCACCTAACAGGGTGGAAGTCTTCTTTTAAAATGTAAAGGAATAGATATAAATGCTATCATGAATATAATCAAATGTTATTTAAAGTTTCTACGTAGCTCATCGGTGTATAAAAAGGTTCTATACATAATTGTAAATTCATATTCTAAATTTTTGTAATGCTTTACTTGACATGTAGTCACACCCTGATCTCTTTTGTATAATCGGTATGCATTTTATCAAAACAATTGACAGTAATTCATCATTGTTATAGAGTTTTGTCTATGTAATTAACATAAAAAGTCAATTTGTATACATTTGTTAGGACATGGCTCCAGCATTAAGTGCAGCAGAGATGCAGCGTCGCTACAGAGAAAGGAGAGATGCTGATCCTAAAAAAGAGAGGAGTATCTGAGGAAAGAAAGGGAGAAATGGCAGAGAGACAGGGAGACAGGGAAGAAAAAAAGAATCAGAGACCTCAGTCAGCGTGAGCAGCGTGCACAGAGGAAGAAATGGAGACAGAGGAAGAGAGATGCTAAAAGCAGGGAAAGACCGAAGGAAGCGACACCTCCACTTACAACATCCAAACCGGTAGCAGGGCCCTCAAGGTTAGAAGTTTAACATGGGAATAATCCTGTCACTACTTGGTACCTACTTTGTAACAGTGGTACTTATGTTTCTCACAATAGTATTTTGAGAATTATCTGTACTGTACCAGGAAATTGCTTAACTCCAGTCAGGTGTTATGGTTAATGTCAAGATTAGGATTAGAAGAAGTGATGGGTTAGGGTAGTGATGACAGGATGTTGACTGGATTTTGAATGTAAGCTTGTGGTACATCATAAAACATAGATAAATTGTATGTTTTATTATGTTTTAGGCAAAGGCAAAAAGCTCTGCGTTATCACCTGGATGAGAAGAAAAACCTCAAAAACGAGCTGAAGCTTCTGAAAGCTGCATTGGCTAAAGAAATACGTAAAAAAGAAAAATACAAAAAGAAGTGGCAAAGAAGGGAAAAAACCCAAAACCAAACCAAGTCACCTCAGACACAACTTAAGCAGATGTTAAAAACCCCTCTCCTTCCCAGGTCACGCAGACAACTGCTGTTACATGCTTCTGTGATAGAAGAATTGAGAAGGAAGTACAGCAACACAACAAAACAAAAGAAAAGCAGGTGCTTGCCAGATGTGTCTTGGGGAGTATTATTAAGAAATACAGGCTTCAGGGTTTGGCTCAGGAAACTTTGGGCTTCTCAAAGAAAAAGACACAGCTGCTAGGAGGCCTCTGCAGCTATCAGAGGACCACAAGGGAGAGCGGACCAAAGAGAAAGGCAGTGGTGGCATACTACTTACGAGATGATGTTAGCCGTATAACAACAGGCAAAAAGCAAACCATCACTCTTCGGAAAAGAAAAATGCAGAAGAGGTTGCTAACAGACACTGTTAAAAACATCTATGCCAAATTCCTCTCGGAAAGTACACACCAGGTGTCATATTCCTTTTTTTGCAGCCAAAGGCCCTTTTGGGTTGTAGCACCGACAGAAGCTGATAGGGAAACCTGTCAGTGCAAGACACACGAGAACTTGCAGTTCATATCTAGCAGCCTTTTCAAATGTGGACTTTTGTCCACCAAGGACATTGAAAAGATGGCAGATGCCATTGTGTGCAATCCTAATTTTAAGGAATGTGCCGATGGTGTTTGTAGAGAGTGCAGCTCAGCTGCTGTTCCATTAGAGAGGTTCATATCCTCTGATTCTATTGCTGTCACCCAGTGGTCCACTGAAGTCAACAAAGACGAAAAAAAATCAACTGTGACTGTGAAGAAAGAGGTGATAATGACAGAGGATGAAGCAGTGGACCAATTTCAAAATCGGATGGCAAAATTCCGTCTCCATATTTTCAACATACGGTGGCAATACAGGGCATACAGGGAGCTGAGAGAGAATCTGACTGATAAGGAATGCCTCCTCCACATTGACTTCAGTGAAAATTATTCCTGCAAGTATGCAAAGGAGGTACAGTCTGTCCATTTCGGAGGATCCCATCAGCAAGCCACCCTCCACACTGGCGTGCTGTACACCACATCACAGCCCCCTCTGAGCTTTTGCTCCATATCTCCTTCTCGGAGACATGATCCGTTGGCCATCTGGGCCCACTTGGACCCTGTGTTGCAAATGGTAAGGGAGAAATTCCCCCAAGTGCAACGGCTGCATTTTTTCAGCGATGGGCCAGCAACACAGTACAAACAAAAGGGAAACTTCTTCCTACTAAGCACCGAGCCATTCAAAAGGGGGTTTGACGTATCCTGGAACTTTTTTGAAGCCAGCCATGGCAAAGGGGCTCCTGATGGGATTGGAGGAAGCTTGAAAAGGTCAGCTGACAGACTTGTGCGCTTGGGAGAAGACATTCCAAATGCAGAAGTCCTGTTCCAAAAGCTCAGCATGCAAGAGTCCTCAGTGCAGCTGTTCTTTGTGACGGAGAAGAGCGTGGATGAAATGCAAGAGGTAAGCGATAACAATGGTAGTTATTTTTCATTTATTTAATTTAATTTCAATTTTCATAGAGGAATCCTCAAATGACCTCCAATTTAGTGATAACTGTTCAATATTCAGTGAAATAAAATAAAATAAAATTCTTCTGCATTAAATTAACGTTTGCTTTGATTCCCATTTTAAAAAAGAGTACAATAAAAGCTTGCCTCCTGTTAAAAGTATCTCAAAATAAAGTACTACACAAATAAATAAGTAAATGAATAAATAACATTCACGCTTTAGTACACACCCTCTCTCATACATATGAGCACACGTGCATACACACACACACACACACACACAGCTAGTGTACAGAGTCAACAGAGTGTATAGAGTCAATAGTAAACGTAAAAGTAGATGTTTTTGCAAATGAAACAATACTAAAATATAACTATATACTCATGTGAATGAAACTATATACTTACCTCAGCTTACTTACCTGTATACAAATCATGTTCTTGTACTACTTTCAGATACCACCTCTAACTACAATCAAAGGAACAATGAAAATGCACCAAATTATTAGCACCACCACAGGCTTGATCAATTACAGGGACATTACCTGTCTTTGTCAAAAGGACAAAGGGGTAATGGTTGCTTTGACCTCAGAGAAGCAACTCTTCAGGCAACCCTGCAGGATGTGGCATCAGATGTCCCAACTACTGAACCCCTATGGCGTCCTGACATTATCACCAGTAGCCATGTTGGGAGGTGGTGTGTGGTGATGTATGATGATAACCCCTACCCTGGCATCATACTGGCTGTTGAGGACAACAACATCCAGGTGAACTGCATGCACAGAAATGGGATAAACAAGTTCTACTGGCCCGGCCCACGAAAGGATGTCAACTGGTATGCTGACAGTCAGGTCCTGTGCCTAACTGAGGAGCCTCAGGTACTGAATAAAAGGTCTGTCCAACTTCACATGGCTACATGGAGATATGTGCAAGACCAGATTGCACAGTAGGAAGGTTGCCTCATATATCCCAGAGGACCTGGACCTCTGGCATTCTGACATGTTCCAGTATTTGTTCTGTTTGTTCATACATATTTTATGACAGTTTTATTTAGGTACTGAACGTTCTGCACAAGTGGGTTCTAACTAATTACATAATTTTGTAATGTGTTAAATAAAGTAATTGAAAGTCACTGTGTCATTGGTGGTCATTCCACCCTGTTAGGATCCTTTCCACCCTGTTAGGATCCTTTCCACCCTGTTAGTCACTGTTTTTTTTTTAACTACATTCTAAGTGTGTTAAATATTTTGCATGTTTTTGCTTTAATTTCCACACCGGAAGGTGATTAACAACATACATATGTTTTTTAGAGCAAACTTTCTGTTATTTACCTTTTTTGGTAAATAAGGTAAAAATTTTGATGATCCTAAACATCTAAACACGCATTCTACTGAACATTTCTTATCTCATTATTATTCAAAAAAGAAAATAAACTCATGTAACGAAATAAGGGACACTCAAGGTGTTAAAAAAACCAAGCATTGTTAAATATTTACATATTTAAACCTTTGCGGTACATATGAACATGTCCCTAACAGGGTGTAACACTCTCACAGATCATGTCTTAGAAATCCATCCATAAATAAATTTATAAAAATGCTTAAGCTCTGTCAATAAAAGTTCCTTAAGGTTAAACATGTCATTTAGCTAATACAATTGTAAAAACATGAAAAAATCAATTTATTTTTTACAGAAGTTAGGGTGATAAAAAGTTCCCAATAACCAGGAATGACCCATTTACGTCCGGTAAATGTGCATGCGCACTACGCTGGAAGGCAAAAAGCTCAGCTTTCGTGATGACCAAAACATTGTAGTGTACAAGTATATCGTCATTTTGACCAAATCTGTTCACATAATGAAAACTAAAGATTTAGGTATTACTAATTTAGATAATCTTTGTGCAGATGATCGCGAAAGATACAGTGCAAAGCTAACTGTATTTAGCGAAAAGCTTACAGACCCATTTAAAATAGTTGACGATCTATGGGTTGACAGTCCTCAGAAATGACCGCCAGTTCAGTATGGCGATATCTACACCTACCTCATTAACACGCCAGGAATTTATACAGCAGAGGCGATGAAGGCATACAAGTCATACAAGTCCAGACTTCTTTGTGTCTGGACATGTGGGGCAGATATTGTACCACAGCAATGAACACATGAACGTAGTGTGTTTCTTAAAGTGTGCAGTAATGCCATCGCAGAAGATAACCGACAAGAAACAGAAGCATCAGGTGTGGATCTGCTTGGAAAAGTTAAAAGGCTACGTAGTGTCTGCCCACTGCACATGCAAAGCAGAGTAAGAATTCATATCCAGTCGCATTCTCCTCATGGCTGTTATCCACTGCTTTCAGCGTTTTACATCCGCTGGAAACCTATTAAATTTGACATGTCTGTCCTTCTTTCGTCTATTTGTGCAGTCTACAGCGCTACACGTGTTAACCATACTGATTTAATAATATGTTAGGGCGAGATTTAGATTTAGCGCAACTTGCTGTCAACTTCACGTCTTCTGACAGTGGAGGGCACCGGCTTTTTTGCCCTCCAACTGGAAACTGGGTCAAAGAGCAAGTGGGCGTGACGTCACTTGTCAACGTGCCTATAGAGTGTTGATGTCATTAGACCACACCCCTTCTCACTACAGAGATGCACATCATCTGATATGCTTAATTGGTAGTAGGCTTTCAAGCCTGTACCGGTTGGAGTAAAACAACATGCATAAAGAGGATGATGTGATCAAAATACTCATTTGCCTAATAATTCTGCACACACTGTATGTAGCCAACAAATCTGCACATCGAAGTGCGTAGTCCCTGAATCGGGACACAGCTCACTAACTATTGTGTTTCACTCGCAACTTTATTCTTATTCTCTTCTCCACAGCCACAGCTCCCTCATTGTAGCATGTAGTTCCATAGCGCCCTCTCATGGTGCTCATTCAAATAACGGAACACAACAGAATTCTCCCAGTGATTCCCCAAACTAAAACTGTATCATCTTCACACTAACTAAAGTGTTAAAAATAAAGTAAAATAGATTTAAAAAAACAAACAAACAAAAAAACAAAACAAAAAAAAAAAACAATACCAACATCTTTTTTAAGGTAACCACTACTATCAACTTGACAGGTGATCGGCTATCAAAACAAAGTTTATCCATAGCAACACATTAACAATAAATCATAAACTGTTCTAGTGTTTAAGCTGAGTTTAAGGTGCAGTTAAGGGTGAGATGGAGGCAGGGCTATTTTGCATATAAACCCATTTGCACATATTAAATGAGATTTAGGAATACATCTATGATATGAAAAGGCACAACAGGTGTATTTTCATTGTGAAAGTTTTAAAAACATCATTTTGATAAACAGAAATGGTCAGAAAAAAATGTTAAATTAATCTGGGTTTCTGTCTGTTGCCAAAATGATTTACTTTAGTGAAATATTTCTGTGACTTGTGCAGAAGATTATATCAATTTTCCACCATTTGTAAGCATTTGGAGAACACACACAAAAGAATCACATTGTGAAAGAGAGTGGCTTTGAAAGATACATCAAAAGAATGGACCCAAATTCCTAAAATATAACAAATGAGATGCCTGATTTCAGGTTGCTTTGATGTGAGGTTTCTTGATGTTCCCCATGTTTTTTCTCATGATACCAAATTGCTTTGAGCAGTGTGTGAGACAAAAAATTATGTTATTTGAAATAACTTTTGTAAACCTGCCATACTCTGAAACCTTTGTTCTGTGTTAATTTTTGAAAATGTGGCTCTTATGCATTCTGGTTTGCATTATGTAGCACAAACTCAAATATTTTTAACTTAAGGTTGGCGCGTGCAACAAGTTCAAAGATCATGGACGTCTAACACATATGCTGGAAATTTACATGAATGCCACAATTTTTCTTTTAAGACAAATAATATCAAACTTGTTAACAAACCATTAATTGAGTCAACATTATTTGTTAATTGATTTCTTTAATTGAGAACATGATATTTTATTTACATTTTCCCTTTTTTCTGTACTGATTTATAGTGGGATTTCGGACCACAGTTGGTGGTAACCATCTGCACCCTCTGTGCTCTGCACCCTCTTCTTTAAAGACAGTCTTATGCCATGTTTTTACAAGCACGCAGCACATCATCATAACTCAACCAGTCAATGCCGGTAGGCCTGAAGTTCTATGGCTGATGCTTTAGCTGAAGCAAGCAACTGTTTACACATCATTCCGATCTGCTCAGAAGTTGAAGGTGAGTTCAAGTCAACTTAATTTTATGTGTAATTGGGTATTTATAGTTTCTGGTGTTTTTGCTTTGTTGTCTTAAACTACCTAAAACCTGCTCTGGCTACAACTGTCTTTACAGCTCTTTGCTTCAATGTTAAAACTGAATTGGAATGAATCTTGAAAACGATCGACCAGTGTCTAAAACTACATTTAGATGTATGCATTTAGCAGACGCAAAAAAGCGACTTGGTCAGTTGCAGTTACTTCTCAGTCACTTGTTGGTTATGATCACTGTAAAAACGTTGGCACCTGAGATTCAAACTACACTTTCAGGCTACTGGCAAGCTTGTCACTTAATGTTTACTGTTGTGAATGGGAGAGTTCTGTAAAAGCGGACTTTGTTGAGACAAGTGTGAAGACCACTGGCAAAAACTGTAAAATGCCAACTGTTTTGCTGCTATGATGCTTGAAAGAAGTTAAAAAAACAAAAAAACAACAAATGTCAACCATGACTATCTTATCATTTGCTGAGATGGTTTTGTATTATACCAGCATCGCTAGTTGATGCCACAGCAACATATTTTTGCCTTCCCATATTTCTAATCATTTTCCTTTTTTCTATCTATGCAGATGGAATCATGAACATAACGAGTAACGAGCAACAGAAGACTTTTTAAGGATGCCCACATCTGAGAATCTGAAGCATGCACCACAAACAAGTGGATGTGGAGGATATACAGCCATCACTCCAGACTAAATGCTGTGAAAATAATTTTTTATTTTTTTTTGTTTTCTTCACATTATAGTTGTTTGAATAGGATTTGAGATAAAACCCAGTTTAGCGCTTTCATTTTTATTTTTTTTGTTGACCTACAAACACAAAAAAGTTGGGCTGTGTAATTTTTTCTTTTACCACCAGTGTTGACTTGTTCTGCTGTTTAACAGAAATAAGATTGAAAATGAGAGTTGATTGAATTGTGATTTTTCTTTGTTGTTGTCAGTCTGTGTGTAAATGTGGTCCCATGTGTTTCCAAAGGGTGGAATGCCCACATGCATCTTTTTAGCTCAGCAGCAGGTTCGAAACAGGAATTATACTTTTGCGTTTACAGTTATGTGCAGCTGACACGATCAAATTAATGGATAAATAAAGCTATTTTGTTATGTTATTTCAGTCTTGTTTTTTTCACACTTTCATTGGAAGTGTTCACCCCCTCCACAACACCTTGACAAGTCAGAAGAAGCTGCAGTGGGAGGCTGCAGGACACAGGTTCAGGACATCCTTGTTCTTTTGGTCACTAGACTGTAGGACAGTGATTTCCGACATTATTTTTTATTTTAATTACCATTAAAATGATTTAAATTAGTTTTTATTTTACTTAGAATAGAATTTGTTACTTTGGGGTGAATATTGCACAGAGCTCAGAAGCAGCATAAAATGTCTGAAATAAGTTCAAATATGACAGAAAAGACGTCAACAATGACCACATTTTGACCAAAATTAGCGCCAATACAGACGTCAGCTGGACATCAATATTTGACGTTATTTAGACGTCAGAAGACATTTGGAGTCACAGTTTGCACCATGTGGGGAACAAAATTGGAAATCCAATATGACTTGGTAAAGACTTTGTTTAGATGTCACATTGCACAGAGGGTTATATCTACTGGCTGTGAGTTCACATGGCAGCTGCCATATTTGTCCCACCATTTTTTTCTACGGTGTCTCTGAAGGAACAAACAAGTCTGTATGAGGTAAAAACCATCTGGGCTTTGAAAGTGCTCTGAAAGTCATCCAGTCAGAGATGAAAACATGTTTATGTCTGGAAGAGTTTTGGCCACCTTCCAAACACAGCTGTGTTTGGTATTTAATGTCATTTCTATGCTCATCTTAACCACCAGATCGTCATTATTTCACATTGTACCTTTAAAGTAAATATTAAACACTAATAAAATTTTCTCTTTATTTATTTATTTATTTTTTCATTTATTTTTTAAAGAAATATCTGTACAAATTCCCCATGTGGCCCTTTAGTGGGATCTTATATATCCAAGTCTTCAAATTCCATCACAATTAATATTGGGAACTAGCTACAAAATAATAAATTATGGACTTAGATATTTATTAACTTCTCTAAACAAATATATAAAATTTAAACAATTGAAATGAAATTTGAATGATTAATCAAACAGACCTTAATAGGATAGAAAATGCTTAGTGGTGAAGATGATATAATTCAGTCATTATAAGCTCATGAAATGGTAATGGAGTGGGATAGTTTTCAGTCGAAGATTCTCTCACTTCCAATAAACCAATGAAATGACCTTGATCACATAGTCAAGAAAATCATGGGTCCTTTAAAAATGTGATCAGCAAGAAAACTCAATGTTTAACGACCATTTTAAGCCCATCTTTTATTTCTAAAACATTACTTCTTAATTATCCTGGCAATAAATTATGCTTCTGGTTTTAAATGTATTATGGTTTTGAAAGCTAATGAATTTGCCATTGTTATGCTTAGAAAGAAATTACTTCTCAGTTTCTAAAAACGTTGGAAAAATGAAAATGAAAAGCATTTTACATACTTCCAATAGTTACTAAAGTAAGTATAAATGTCAAAAAGGAGGTTAGAAATGACATGGCTATTCATGTATTCTGTCTTAAAAATGGTGTTAAGGAGTAAATATACAAATTTATTTGAACTTCTCTTTTATTTTAATTTGAATAATCCTGTTTTACTTAGATCAGAAAGCAACCATGGCATCAAATAGTGGCAATTTATATCAGAGTGTGCAAATATTTATTAATGTAGAACATAATAGTAGATTGTATAGATAAAGAAAAAATAACTATGTCTAATTTATTAAAGAAAATGATACAGCATTATGTAATTCTCTGATCTTTAAATTAGCATTTCTTCAAATGATGTTTATGTTGTACATTCTTTGACTTGTCATTGCACAGCTGCAGAACATAGCCCAGAAATCCCAGTTCACAACTGCTGCTCCTGGTACACTTTGTCAATTGGACACTCCAGCTCAGTGTTGCTTTACGCACAGCATCACACACTAGCAACTGGATATCAATACATTTTAAACATACACCGTGGCCGATTTATCAAAGAATTGTGAAGGACATTATTGGGGGACAAAAAGGACAAAAGGGAGAAAGGGGAAGAGCAAAAGATAAGACGAGTCAACATCAGACTGACTTTTATTAACTGGAGAGAGCTCAGACATGTAGAATTAAAGATTAATGTCAAATTAGCCAATGTTATGGGCCACCAACGTACCAACATTATCCCTATAAATGTTTAGTGAAAGCAAAAGACACTTTAGTTATCTTACCTGCTGAGTCGCACCGCTGCAGAGCCATCTTAGCAAAAGTCATGCATTACAAAGCAATGACTTCAATAATTATCTATGAATATTGATTAAGGCTATATCCTGCACCAAGATGGGATTATTCTAGACATATAAATAAATCATACTTTTTACTTTTCTGTCAGACACATGAGTTGCTACATGAGCACAGTTTTAGAATTAAATGAGTTATTACACAGCAGCATTTCTCAGGTTGACTCTTAAGCTCCACCGAAGTTCACAGCTGGCTCACGGCAGGTGCCGGATTGCTGTGGTTTACTACTTGTTAAAGACCAAAGTGCTTATTCAAGTTAAATTAATGTCTGAAACAATATAAAATAATATGATTTATGATAACACATCTGTGGTCACTTGTATTTAAGGACCTGCAGTGAAGTATTAACACATTGGGTTACTTCTCACACTCCTGTGTGCCTGCACTGTGTAGTGGGTCATATATCATTTCAGTTGTGGCACCCAGTGATGGAGGGTAGACATGGAGGATGCCAAATGCTGTTATGAAATAGGATGCCAGTTATTTACAGGATATTCTTATATTTAATTATCACTGAGATAATTTTGGGGACAAAAGTTTGATATTTTAAAAAGGGCAGATGGACAAGAACAACTGCCTTAAAAAAATATCACAAAAAATACAAAAATACACACTAAATACACACATATCTGTTCTTTCAATGAAAATGTGCCTCTCCGGAGGATATTTTTTGATGGTGTCACTGACCTGAGGGCTCACAAAGGACTTGGCAGATAAACACTTAACAAACTGGTTTCAATGATAAGAGCTGAAGACCACATGATCTCTGGCCAGGGATTCAAGCTTGAGGTCCTTGTGTTCCTGGTTTAGCTTGCAAGTGCCATTTTCTGTGTTGTGCCACATGCTTTTGACATCCCAAGGACAACACTACATGGCATCTCAATGACAATTGTAAATGATAACATTCACATGTTGTTTAGTGAAATCCTGTGGATGAATAAAATAATTTTACTTCTATACGCACTGAATTCAATCACCTTGAAGGTTGACTAGGAAGCTGACAGCAACAAAGTCTATATAAAGCCCCTTTTATGATGAAATGTGCTATTTAGACATCTGTATAAATATAAATAATCTTGGCAACAGCCAGATGAAACTTAAAGTTTTGGAATCTGTGTTCTTTCAGTAAGTTATAACATGTGCATTAATACAGGGTTATTTGTGAATTTTTTTTTAACTTTCTGCTTACTGGCCACATGTAGAGGCTTGTAGTACATCTCTTCCTCCATGTTTTGTACTGCTGCAACGATGCCTGTGATGTAATCAGGAGAGAGTGGGTGAATTAAAATGAAAAGACATTTTCTGTCTAGAACATCTCTCCTTGTCCATCAAAACCCAATGGGCAGAAAATTGTGATTTTTTTGATGGGAAATTGCTCCCAAAAGACAATGAGAATCATATTTTTTTTTTTTTTTTGTTTGTTTGTTTGTTTGTTTTAACTAAAAGCAGTTTTATTCTGGTGGATATAAGTTTTGAGGCAAGACAACAAAGGTAAGATATGTCTTATGACTAGGTAATTTTTTAAAAACACACAGTTTTGGAAACTGTGAAATGTGAGCTATTTTTCCCACAGCCAAGCTAAATAAAACTCATTTAGAGCCACAAATGTTACAAGACCTTTTGGAAAAAAAACAACTCATATTTTTTGATAAATAATGATAATGATGATACATTTTTTAAAAACCACATTTTTATTACTATTTCAAGGTTTTTAGATTTTTGTAGTAGACATACTTGGGATGTACATATTTGTGGAAAATGATGTACAAAAAATTTAAATAATAAAGCCCAGTTTCCAACTTAATGACAGAAAAAAAGAAATTTACAAAAAAAAGTAGGAAGCGAAAGATAAACAAATCTATTACAGGTACTTTAAGTGTCATTTTGTTGTGGAAATCCATTGCAATTATTTAAAAAAAAAAAAAGAAAAATTGCTAAAAACCTGCATTTGTTATAGCTTTTTAAAAAACATTAATTACTTCTTTAGCATTTTTAAGACATGTATTAAGAGCCATTGTGGAAGGTCCAAAGAGCCACTAGCAGCTCCGGAGCCTTGAGTTGCAGATCCCTGATTTAGTGTTTGTAAACCAAAATTTACTGCATTTTCTTCATATAACAGTAGGCCTTCTTTCAATCACGATTAATCACAACATTTCATGTGATAAATCATGATTAGAAATGGACTAAGCTTTAGAGCACGAAGGCAAAGCTGATAGTAGAAGTTAACCCATAAGAGCCTGATGTGACATATTTGTTACATACACTTTGCTTATACTTGTCTTCTGTCCCCTAATAGATATCCAGAAGCAGAAAACCTCATTATAAATATTTTTAAAATATCAAATGGTAATAAATGGTAATTACCCCCCCCCCAAAAAAAAGCTACATGTTGTTAAAGGGCCAAATACAGACCTCATATTTGGGGGGGGGGGATTTTCTTACCATTTCATGGGTCGGGCCTTAGAGGGTCACATGTTGTCATATGTTGTGCAGTTCTGCATATCTTAGCAACAGATTCACTGGTGATCAAATGGATTTTTTAATCATAGAGTCACGGAGGATGAACACATCGACACAGTTTCTTTTTTTTACTCTGGGTATCACTAAAAACTAAACGCCAGAAACAGCAAAGACATTTAGTCTGTGCACAGTGCATGAAAATAGATAAATCTGTTCCAAGAGAAAGAGTAATGTTCCTGTAAAACGCATGTGATCAGTGTAAATCATTTTATGAATGGAAGAATATTAATAACATCATTTTTTTCTATGTAATTTTGTTTTAATAACGTGAAACATTTAAATGACAGATTACATTTTAGAACTTATTTTTATTGGTGCCACTGTTATTTTCATTGTTTCGTTACCCCAACTATTTTTACAGCTTGGGAAAATGCATCCAACCGTCAAATCCAATTACTGTCATCATTTTGATATATTAAAGGCAATTCTGTGGTACTTTGCTTATTACAGTTGATTCTAGGGGTCATTTGCTGCCTAATTGACTTGCCAGAGAACAGGATTCCACATAGCCAAAGGGTTTTCTAACTGTTTACATTTCCCTTGTGGCAGACTTGCTGTTGATTTTGGCAGCAGGTGCATATTGCAGGATTACTTTCAGGTGATTTGGGTAGCTTTGGGAAAAAGGTAAAGGAATAGGCTTTAAAAGAAAAAGGAGCAGCTGTGCATTTTAGTTGACACAAGATTGAGTGAGCAGTGAGGAGTGCTGTGCCGTGCAGGGTCAAGCAGAAAATGCTGAAATGGCTCAGTGACAATCGGATATAATTTACTGTGAGCAACAAAGATGTCATACTACATGATGTGATTTTGAGAAAATGCATTTGGGGTGCATGGAATTACAATTGTTGGCACAGTCAATCTTGACAGATTTAAGGACAGTTCATATTAACTATAACATGACCTCAGGGTAATGAATTAAATCCAATCATATGTGTAACAGTTAAGAGATTTAAAACCTGGCAAAACAAACTCTAGACTTTAACAGGATTCAAATGTTTTCTTCAGATATAACAGAAAATGTCCATATTGCCTTGTGAAGCCATGCAAAAGTCAGTCGACTGGGTTTCTTTTGCAGTGACCTGAATATATTGTGTGTTTATCAGTTTAATAATTCATCCTCACGTAGTGCAATTCTCAATATAATTGTTGCATAATGTGTCTTAGGATATCTGAATAGTATCTGATGCTGTGTGTCATGGGAGAGAAATTAATTATAAGGAGGATGAGATATTAACCAGTGGGATGCTTCATATAAAATCTGAGGCCTTCCAGAAGCCTAATCACATCACTTAAAACATCTTCAGATAAGATTTTAAATGAACTTCTGAGAAACACTTCAGAAAGCCCTATTGGCATCATGCAATGACATTCAGTCACAAATTATGCATGGCTCCATGAAGAGAAGAATATAAAATGCTGTCAAGGGCATGAGGATAGACAGGGTTTTCTGGGCCTAAATATCATATAATTAAAAAAGGACCATGTTATATAATGATTGATGGTTTTACTATGTGACCCTTTTACACTTAGGGGCTGAGTTATGACGAGGGCAAAACTGCTGCGCTATGTAACATTTGCTGCGCAGTTTTGCTCTGGTTATGTTTCTATGATTAGCGCCTGATCTATTAAGACTGCTCCTGTTATCATTTGCGGCGCAAACAGCAGTATTTAAATGAGGATTTAGCGGCGCTGTTTGCTCTGTCATGTAAGGTTCTGGAGAGCAAGGAAACCGCAAACGCAAAATTAACTTTTATCCGATAGAAGTTGAGACAAATAAAGGAGACAAATAAAAATATTGCGGAAGTCGAGGAAAAAAATCTAAATGTCACCAGAAATGCTGCAATATAGTTTCATATTCAAGTTCAATTTATTTATAAGGCACACTAACAACAACCTTTAGGAACCAAGGTATTGTACATATAAAAACATGCAAGGAACAAATAAGAAATAATAAAGGTTTAAAAGCTATAAAGAAATAATAATAATAATAATAATAATAATAATAATAATAATAATAAAAGACAGGCATGATAAAGTCTTTAAACTTATCCAGCAATTCTAATATTGCAACGCTGGATCGTCTCCACAATCCTCTTCTCTGGCATTCTAAATATATTAATATAATAGAAAAAAATGCATTATCTTAGTCGCCTTTCATGGTGTCTGTGCCTCCTCCTTAAAATTATTACTGCAGCCATTGCGCGTATACTGTTGTGCCAATTAGCACCTGCTTTTCAGAAACGCTATTTTTAGAGCAAACATAAACACCGCAAACTATTTGCGGGCTACATGAATCCCACTGCTGCGCAAACCAGATTTATTTGCATAGTCTCCTCCCACTAATGTGCACTTTCTGGCCGGAACGCCCATAATGCATATGCAGTAGCTTCAGAAACGCAAAGTGGAGAGCGGCGCAGTTTTGCCAGGATAACTGACGCAGTTCCATGTTTGCGGCTTTGATAGATAAGCTTGGGCCGATTTTAGCGGAGCAAAGCCGTCTGCACCTGTTTTAGTACACGCAAAGCGTTAATAGATCAGGGCCTTAGTACAGTGTATAAGAAAGATACACTCCCAACATATAATGTAACCTTCAAAGATGTTTATATGGAAAAATAATAAAAAAAAAAAATCCAAAGAAGCAAAAAAAGAACAAAAAAAAAAAACATAAGTTTAGTGCAAGACTGTTAGGTACATCATAGATCAAACTGGCTTCACAGTTGTTTACACTCTGAGATTGGCTCTTACATTCCTAGGGTTTGCAAGAGTGACTATAAATAAGTATAAGCCATGTAAGAAACATTGAATAGAAATGCTATCCTGCCAAATGAAATGAAAAATAAATTCTACCTTGGTTATTTTTTTTTTGTTATGTAGATATTTGGATATTACTTTGAAAATATAACAAGCGCTGCACTGCTAATCCTCATGCAACGCACGAAAGAGGGAGAATTCAAAAGGAATGGTTTGAATAATAAATGTCCTCAGCTGGCAAAAAAAAAAAAAAAAAAAAAAATGTAGATGGGAATAGGACTGCATCAGCAGATCTGGGACAAACAAGTAGGACAGGGGGGCTTGGCACAAGCTGCAAATTTTGACTAGTCACTCTGTTTTCCTACAAGCCGTGTGAGCAACTGGAAAACAAAGAACTCAGCACTTGACTTCTACCACAAAAGCCCCCTCCACAGACTAATTTGCACATTGCATACAGCATTGTGTCAAAGTTTTTTTTTTTTTTTCTTACCCTTCCCATGTCTGTACCGCTCTCTCTCCAGCTTTCAACCCTTCAGAGCCAGTACAGTGTCAATGAGCAGAAGCCCTGTTCTCCTTGTCACAGATAAATATTATTATGCTTCATAAATTTCTGTGTGCTTGTTAAGTTTGATCTCAAGCAGGAAGGAATTGTTATATTTTATTATCTTTTTTGGTTGGGATGGGGATAAAGTACTCTGCAAAGGAAGATTGTTGCTATATTTTAAAAAATACTCGACTTTGCAGGAAGTAAGGACATCATCTTCAAGAAGTGGCATCAAAATAGCTCAAAGGAAGTTTTTGCTAAACTGGCAGAGGAACTTGGAGCAGGTTTATGGAGGAGAAACAACCACCAAAACAGGTGGAACAGGGTGGATCACAACAGCCAATAAAAAGAGGTGGTGGCAGGTAGAAGAAGCTAAAAATTAAAACCTTCAACATATATAACAGATGCAAGATCTTCAAAAGCAGGTGATAACATGTAAATAATACATGTCACCACCTCCTTGTAAATAGTGTAAATATTTCTTAAAATAGTTATCACAGTTAGTGATAGAATAAATATTCTTCCCTTCATATAGGTCTCGTTACTGACTTCTGTTTGTGTGTTTGCTATCAGTTTATTCCACCAATGGTGATTAATGTTAAGGCCTATTAAATAGATTATGTGGAAATTAATAATTATTTTTTTGTATGTTTTTGTATGTTTCTAAGATAACTAAAGCTACAATTGTTGTTTTAATATTTTTAATGGATTTCTAAGATGAATGAGTAAACAAAAAATGGCTTTTGTAAATATGTTGAAAGTTAAGTTTTAGGATGTTTGATGTGAAAAAAATAAAATGAAAATTTCAATTCTGAAATGACCCGTAATTAGACTTTAGAAATTGTCTATTTGGTCTTATTTAAGATAGTTTAACTTATCAAATTAATTGATCTTTCATGTAGTAGTAAATATATTTATAATTAATATATTTGTGTGACGTAGCTGATTGTGCGCGCCAACCAAGGAAAAAGAAAAATGGAGCTGGAGAGTAGGAGATATGGGCTTTTGGTCAGTGGCGATATTCACTTTATTTTCAGTTCTGTCCAGTTTCAGTCCAAACTTGTGGCGAAAGATCCTGCTCGCCAGTCAATGGAAGGAGTCTTTCAGCAGCCGACCCGCCTAAACAAGCTAAGCTTTTTTCTAAATTTCTTGGAGGGCAGCAGCCGGTAAGACGAAAATTACCAAGCTAGTTACAGGGTTCATTGTAGGAGACGTGCTCCCCCTGTCGACTATTGAATCGCCCAGGTTTAGAAAAATACTAGATAAAATGATCATGAGACAAGTATGCCCATTTCTTCCCACAGACAGGGATGTTTTTCTTGTGGTTTTAAAGCTATTTTGTTTTCAATATACAGTAAACACTATGCAGACAGGCAGTGATGATTCGGCTATGAAGTTTGTCAAGTTGTTGACACCTGAATCAAATAATAGACACATACATTAATAATGTAAAAGGGATCAGCTGATCAGCTTTTCTCTTTTGTTGCATTTGTTTATCGTTCATCTAACAAGAAGGAAACTAGCGGTTTATGGTTCACACTGTCACATATTTACCCAAAAGTACAGTTTTTGTAAGGATCTCCTCTAACACACTAATTGGCTGGTGGTAGACAGGGTTTATTCTTCAGCTATGCAGGGGGTGGGTCTAGAAAAGTTCTGTTGGGGGCAGGAGCACTGACCAGGAAAAGGGGGGCACAAATGAGACCTTTTTTAGGTCTCGATTTATGACATATTGAACTGATTATTACAAATAAAGTGATCATCTAAACAAACAGTGAATGATATATTTTATTAACAGTTGTTTACTTTGGGTGATGCTGCTGTAGCACTTTTATCACTGCTGCACAACCACTTACACTTCAATGATAAAAGAAAAAATATGTTTGTATCCAGTTCGTCAGTTTCATCAGAGTTTCTTCATTAGTGTTGTCTGTTTAACTTCAGTCCTCACATCTGATGGTTTTATGACAGACCTTTTCACCATGGAGACGGTTGGTGAGATGATGATATATGAATTATATGCTAAAACATGGTAGAGATTATTTAAAACAACATATAGAAGGACATTACATGCTGCATTTACTGACCATTGTACATCTGATGTTTACACAGGGGAAAGTCAGTTAACAAAAAATGTTTTTAGCATTGGCTCGGTCTGTTGATACAATACAGTAAAAACATGTTAATTTTGGGCATAATCACGAATGGTGATTAATCATGATTAATCTGTATTTTTTTTTTATCTTTTTTTTGTCATTAGATAGAAATAAAAATGTTTTTTTTTTTTTAAATTGACAACAAATTTAATATAGCAGATATTTATCAAAGATGATAAGCTGTCTTTTTTCAAAAGGTCTCGTAACAGCTGCAGCTCTAAACAAGATTTATTTACATGGGCTGATGGAAAAATGGCTCTGCACAAAACAAAAGACAGATTCCACAACTGTAGGTTTCATCTCGCTCTGACCAAGATTTACCAAACCAGAGGCAAACCAGAGGCAAGAGAAGGCCCAATTTATGCTTCATGTTTGTAATGCATCTTGTTGTCTTGGCTTATATTCGCCAGGATAAAACCGCATATAGTTAAAAAAAAAGAAAGAAACATTTCTTTTGTCTTTTGGGAGCAGTTTCCCTTCTAAAAAGTACAATTTTGTTAACATTTGCATGGGTTTTGATATATATATTTATATATATATATATATATATATATATAAAACACCATTAGTTCAGTTTCACCTCTTTATTTACCAATCGTGTGACAAAAAGAAAAGGTTCATTTAGTTCACATTTAGCCAATGATGCACCATTTTGACTCCATTTTGTCCTCTAATCATTAAGTCAGCATTCCTGGTACTTCCATCCTCCATCTGGAAGGACTATAGGGTTTTCCCATGGGATTTTCAAAGTCCTGCAAAACTAATTTGAGTTGGTTTTGAATACAATCCTCTTTCTCCATAAGTTTTTCAAAATTATGGAGATTGTCCTTCCAAACACAAATCTGCCTATATGCACAGCATGTGTTTAAAATAAACATAATTTGATTCAATGTACACAACTTTGTCTTGAGCAACTGTAAACTGTTAAACAGAGCAATTTCTTCTTTCTCAAAATGTTTGCAATATATTCTGCAGCTACTAATCATAAGCTGGATATAAATAGCTTTCTCTTCTCCTGGAGAAAAAACTAAAAAAGTAGGATGCATGACAATGAGGTCTGTTATTAATCCATTGACTGTAGTTGCTATAGGTCAGTTAAATACAGTCTCATGTACCTATGCATGAAATCTGCACTGTAACATTTTAATTACTTATGTACTTATGTAATTTATGATTTTATTGTGACTGTTGATATGTTGCTGCCTTTCACTATTTCTTAATATCTGTAATACTTTTGTTTTATGTAAAGCACTTTGAATTTTCTTGGTACATGAAATGTGCTATACAAATAAACTCCCTTGCCTTGCCTATTAAAAATTTCAGATGGATTTTATTACTGGATGTAAGTTGCTGATAACAGGCTACATCACCAGCTGCCAGTGGGGTAATATTTCACACCTCAAGCAACACTGTCTATTCCCATCTCAAGAATGTTACTGATCTAGAATTTGGAGCATGTAGGCATCGTGATTCAAAGTCAGTTATACAATATTTGTTGCAAAATTTTACCATGAAAAAATGTGGAAACAAACAAACAAATAAATAAATAAATAAATAAAAACATCAGTGACTTAAGAGTAACCATAAGAAAAAGAAAAGTGCACCAGAACAACCTGATCCCAGATCAAGGCATTTCAGAACATGCTTAAGTGAAATGCTCTGATTCAGCATAAAAGATTAATAAAAATTCATCTTTGAAAAGCACGTCGACATGTGTCCAACTAGAATGCATTCATTACTCTGAGAAACTACTTGGTGAAGTTGGGAAAACTAGGTTGGTGCTGGTCAAGAACCTAAGATGAAAATATATGTTTGCTGTTCTATACAATGTGAAATTCCTCCAAGGTACAAATACTGTATGTCTGAATAAAAATCCATTCAGTTTGACAGAATAGCAAGCATTTCATTCCAACCAAGAAACCAAAAAAGTAGACATTGCTTTTTTGAGATGTGCCAAGCTGATTTTTTACTTATTTACTTTATTTACTTAGTATTTACTTCATTTACTTATTTATGTATCTCTCATACCAAAGAACTGAGAAAGACCAGTTACTGAAGATTAAGTTGAAAGTAAACAGAGAAACCTTTTAGTGGTATTTTTCTTTAAATTATTCCTCCTTTAAAATGTACTTGAAACAGAAAAACAAATGTTTTAAATTATATGGATTTTGTTTGTTGCTGTCTTTGAAACATTAGGTTGACTTTAACATAACATCTTACATTTGGTCACCATTGATTTACAGTAAAAAACAAACAAAAAAAACAAACAAAAAAATCATGCCTCAAAATTTCCTGAAGTGCACAAAAATTGTATTTATATATCCGTCTATTTATTTTTGCAACAATTAAAAGTTCCATACATGAACCATACATGATGTATTTATATGGCAACTTGTCACAATGCAGAATTTGTCCCAAAATCTAAATTTCGTTAATTATTTTTCATAATTCCATAATTATTAATAAAATTCCCTCTCATCACTTTTACTGGAAAATGCGTTAGTAAAGACTAAAAACTCTGACATTTACAATCTGCCATCACATAACTGTTATCACTCACTCCTTGGGCTATATCCATGCTCACTCAGTGCAGTCTGCCTCTTACCCGAAGGCTTCAAGCCGACTGCAACCCTGAACTGGATTCAGAAGATATGAAAAATGAATGAATTATTGCATGAAGGAAGGTTTGTGGTCCAAATGTGCCCACCTCATGCATTCTTCAGATCATGCTTACACAAGTTTAAAAGCAATTACGTACTGATATGATAAAGTGGACACAGAAAAACAGGATTTAACATGAGACAAAAATGCCCTGGATAAACGTTGTCTGTGGCAACAACTACAGCTGCTTTATTACTACTTACTTTACTGCTTTACTTTACTAAGGTTAAAAGAGTGTATAGCTTGAAATAATGCTAGGTACGATGCATCTGTTGTTATAGTCTATATACTATTTATGTCACATTTAAAACTGTATTCTATTTATTCCTGTAGATAGATTTTACATTTCAATTTCACTTCAATAAAACTTTGTCATTTCATTATTTTCTTTTTTCCCACATTATTTGTCAATGGATACTGAAATTATAGCTTTTGCATGTGTATATATTTGATCATCTGTGATGAAACCCTGACTGACCTAAAGACTGTGTGCTGACTCGAAATTCAGTACTTCATGCCTTCTTTTAAACTGATGTGAATGTCTTAGATTGTCAATAATATTATAACTAAGGATGACTCATTTTGTAATATACTTACATAAAATTTAAATGAAAAAAAAGCTTAATTTTATATATTAGGTTTTGCTGTCTGCCTTTGAATGTTTCTGTCAATTAAATAAAAAAAAAGAAATAAAAAAAAGGCTTTCACTAAACTAAATGCACCATTGGAAATGTCTTCATCTGGTGAATAACATAAGTCAGTATGAAAAGTACATGACTGCTTTAAAAAACTGACTTTTGAACCTTGACTTCAGTGCATATTTAAAGGCTGATAATTTAACAACAAAATGGGCTGGAGACATGGAACATGGAGAGCTCTTGACTTGAGCTGTCATCTAATAACTCATATGTTATACCCACCAACTGGGAGCGCTGTCAGATATGTATAAAACACATTCACACCCATTTAACAACTGTTAAATATGTCTAGATTATATATACTGATAAAATGTAAATGTGATGGTTTATTTGAGGTATATAATCTTAAATAATAATGTGGGTGTAGTCTGGTAGTTGTTCCTGATTTGCAACTTTAGATAAGGTCATAAAAACAAATGCTTACTTCACATTACAAACATTTTGTACAGCCAAACTGTCAATTACTCAGTAACTAAATGATCTGTGGTGAGAAAAAGTAAACATGTCAGTTAATTTAAAATATTCCAGCCAAACGTTCTGTAAATTTCTATATACAAATAAGAAACTCCTCATCAGGAGAGTGCACATCAGGTTTATAATTGTAAATAGTTTCATCATAACTGAGATTCCTGAAAATAAGACATTGCTTTGTAAATCTGGCAGAAAGAATGTAGTTTTTTACATATTCTGAAGATGAATCCACACCCTTTTCTACATCTGGTCCTTGATCAGGAGGAATGGTTTCAAACTTTGTCCATCAAAACATTGGATTTGCTTTGTTTGGATGTGTTTTTTTTTTAAATAAAAGTTAAAAGAAAGAGAAATCCTTCAGGGAAACAAGCAGTCCCACCAATGCCCAATTAACTGTGTGATGAATGATTTTGAAGTCTCTCTTAGATTTGTTTAAAGCAATCAAAAGGTTATTTAAACTAAAATAATTCTGAATGTAATACAGTATTGAAATAAATGGTTCCCTTCAACATTGTTACACTTACTTAGTGACATTTTTTGTTCGATGTTCTGATTTTTAAAATTCCTTCACATTTGTTCATAGGCCACATCTCAGTGTCTGTAAAAATGGAATGGACTTAATGGTCCAGTATTCCAGCTCCACACTGAGGCTTTTTAACATTTATACTGACCAGTGGCTTCACAATCACAAGATATGGAAGTATGCTATACATTCATTAGCATCTTTTTATAAGCACTTCCCTACAATTTAGCTTGGCCTACATAGCTGTTTTATTTGCAAACTTCTTAACTAAAGTTTAAAGGAAGCCCTTGGATGTGTCTAATATTAGGCAACAAAGGACTCATTTGTCATTTTAAGCTCTGTTAGGTCAGCAACATTAAAAACATATTCCTATTTAGAAGGAGTTAAGCTGAAAAGTCTTAAATTGTGACAGAGGTAGGAGTTCTTAAAAATTGTTATGACTGATTTATCATGTTGAACAAGTGCATTTCTTTCTGATTTTTTTTTAAAACAGAAAATAAGTATGTGCATCTAAATTCTTCATGTTATTTGTTGGTTCCATGTGGGTTTTCTCATTTTGTTCACTTTCACTAATAGGGTTCAGATGTGAAGAATTCATCTTGGAGATGGAGTACTTAATATGCAGTGTTTGCTATCAACAGTTTTTGCTCAGCAATGCTTGTGTATTATTTAGATCTGGTAAATATTAAATGGCAACCAACCACTTCATTTTGAAAACTGATGTTTTGGAGCATGTTTCTATCCAGAAGCTTATTAGTAGTGAGAAAACACACTCAGCATGACAGAATTATGGATGAAATTGGTTCATAATTTGCTTTTCATTGTTTGTTTGTTTGTTTGTTTTTTCAGCTTGTAGGGATTTATGACTGATTTCAAGGCCTATCATTTTTTTTCTAAGGTATAGAAATAAATTATGGAGGATTGTATTTTATCAAGCCTGAATGTTAAATAAATACGTGTTTGAATGCCATTTCAATACTGTTCTAAAACTTGATATGAAAGAATTGCTATCAGTGATGAAAGTGATTACTCACAGCAGTTTCCAGAAAATTGGTGGAATGTGAAAAAAACATGAAATGTAAAAAAAAGTTTTCCATGATCCTTTTCAACCTGTTATTCGTTAGATCAGTAACGGTAGGTATGAAATTGACATTTTCTGCTGCCTCCACTCAACGTGGCATGTACATGAGTCTTTATAAGACCTTTAGTGGTATTGTTAAACAGATGATCTATGTCAAAGAAACGCCACACAAGTGATACAACTTTTGTTTTATTGATAATTAAACCTTACTGATTGCTAACCTTTTGTATAGCTGTGTTTCCATTACAGTATTTTGCAAAATAAAAGCAATATTGCTAAAAATTTTGAGAAAGTGCAGTTGTGATTTGCAGATGTTTCCATTGAATGGTGTTTGCGCATTGGCTGTTATTCTCGTAAAATCTCGTCCCACGAGACTCCACTTTGAGGAGGCTAGAGATTTCTAAATCTTCGTAAAACTCTTGCATTTTACCCTAGTTTGCTACCAAGGATGACGATTAAATTTTTTTCTTTCATTATTTGTAAAAAGATGTCCATCTCCTCCTCAGACTTTACCATCTCTATTTGAAAAGAACTGGTCACGTGACCCGCTACGTCACATCCGGTAAAGCGTAATGCAAGAAAAGTGTTTCCATTACACTTTTGCAATATACTTCTATATCAACACATCTGAAAAACCACCTCATTGGGGCGTAAAACCTTTTTAGCGATATCTGAGTTTTTTCAAAACTTAAGTTTTATCGTTTTTTTTCCCGACAATTAGCTTTTGCACAATTCCAGGGGTAATGGAAACGCACCGTGGGACAGTAAAGTAGGATTCTACATTCTGCTGTTTTTGTACACTGTTGTGGAACTTTTATGACTATTTAAGCCTCTTAACTCTTAAATGTCTGTTTTATGCTACCTGTATTGCTGTGATCTGAATCAAAATACTTTATTAATTCCGGAGGAAATTGTGTGATGTTTTATGGCCTACTTTCAAGGGGGGTTGTCCCTGTTTGAGCAGTGTCTTCCATTTGGTTGTGAATGTATGGAGGAGTCTTTTATCACCTGACAATGCTTTTTTACTTGTAAGTTGTGAAAATTATACCATACGTCTTACTTTTCTTTCTCTGGCAGAGAGGAAGCATGCCATTTTTGTCAGACTGTAGTGCTCTAACCATCTTACAAATCCCTATCTTTGTGGTCCACTTGATAGGCAGAATGTATGAACTATGTCAGTCTTTGCCACTCAGACCTCTAAAAATGCAGAGTGTTTTTATTTTAGTTTTTACAGTAAATAAAGAAAAAAAGCATACTTTCCTGAATCACCTGTCACATTCCTGCATGCTCCTTACATTTCAGAACCTGCCTTATGCTCCAGAGACAACTATAAAGCCATCCTCTAATTCACTATTACACTTCGTGTGTAGAGAATGTGGTGGTGATGCAGCACTAATAAAATATTAAGCAGAATTTAACTTAAGCTTTGAGCCATGTTCTGAGTTGAAGAATTAAAAGGTGCTAATGGAATAGTTATGACTCATTAGCACCTTTTTTTCTCTAATGACATTACTGTTTGAATTTTTATTGGAATGGGGTGCTACAGTAAAAGCAGTATGTGATATAGGATGAATATAAATGAGTCTCTTGTACCATATGTCACCACTTTCTCTTTTCTCTACAATATTTATATACACATGGGCTAGACTGTAAGTAAGGTGTGCAAACTCACTTATAGGCCTTTGATATGTCAAATTTATTTGTCAGTTTTGTCTTGTATAAAGTGGTTATTAATTTATTTATTATATTTGAATTACTTGCCCTTACATACTACTAGGGCTGTTGCCAGGGTTTTATTAATACTGAGGTCCACCTCCTTTTGTCACCCACCCATCTCAAGACCAAAGTAAAAAAATTTTTAGGAAACAACTTTCACATTAACCCTCTCTCTCATGTCCTCTTGTCTTTGTCCTATTTATTCTGTTATCTTCTTTTTGTTCTCTTGTTTTCCCTGTACTTCCTGTTTCCTCACATCACCTGCCTCTTCTCCCTCTAGCAAAGTTCATCAACAATATTTATAGTAAATGCATCTACACCTTCCCCTTATGTCTGATTTAATTTTATATTTAACCCACTGAAATATTTTTCTAAAGTAACACAAATACACTGCCTGGCCAGAAAAAGAAAAAAAAAAAAAATGCCCCCTGAAGAAGGTAGTTTCTGTTTGTTTTGGACAACACTGAAACACGTGTCTTATCTATCTCTAGTTAACTATCGGTCAAAACAATTTAGCCTGTAATTATTTATCTTATCTATCAAAATTCTTAAGTTTTGTTTTTCTTCTCATTTTAAGCTCACAATGAGTGTTAAGTACTGGCTATTTTAATGGCGCCTGGATTACATAATTTCCTTTAAATGACCTACTCTGCATATAATGTTCAAAGACTTTTATTGTCGGTTCACCATATGTCAAAACATACAGAGGAATTGAGACGCTGTTCTCTCTCACCATTGAAATCACATAACAAGGAAATGTAAACATAATTTAAAAGACACACATGACATAATGCTAAATAAATAAATTAATTAATTAATTTAAAAAGTGGCAGTGGCAGACAGTTAAGTGTTCAAAAGAAATTTAAAATATTTACAGTCCAGAGGGAGGGGACAGATGGGGGAGGTGGTGAATAGAGTTCTACATCCTGACAGCTTGGTGGATGAAGCTGTTTGACAGTCCTGTGGAGCAGGCCTGGATGCTGCAGAACATTCTCCCTAAGGGCAGGAGGCTGAAGTGGGAGTGTGAGGGGTGTGAGGGACCCTCAACAATCCTAATGGCTTTGTGGGTGAGGCAGGTATGGATAATGTCTGAGAGGGAGGGTAGAGGGACACCAGTGACCTTGCTGGCTGCTTTTACTATGTGTTGCAGGGTCTTTTTGCAGGAGGCAATGCAGCGTCCATACCACATTGTGATGCAGCCAGTAATAATGCTCTCAGTGGTGCCCCAGTAAAAGGAGAGCATGATTTGAGGAGTAACTTAAACAGTAGAAGGCGTTTCTGGCCTTTCTTGGCCAGATGTGTGGCGAGAGTTGTCTAGGAGAGATCCTCAGAGATGTGCATCCCCAGGAACTAGGTGCTACTCACCCTCTCCAGAACAGCACTGTTGATGAACAGTGGGGGATGCTGAAAGGACCTTCTCTTAAATTCAATGACCATTTACTTGGTGTTCCCCAGATTTAGAAAGAGGTTATTGTCATTGCCAGTGACAACCATGTGTGGGGTTAAGGATGCACGTGCCAGTCGAGAAAATACTTCACCTAATACAGATATGTGTTACTCCCAAGTGTCGGTATACACAATAATAACATCCAAGTACGCATTACAGCTAGGCAAGTCAGGAAACAAAGTGTTGACAAGGCGCTGGAATGTGGCGGGTGCATTACACATTCCAAATGCCATCACCTTGTACCGCAAAAAGCTGTCAGGGGTCACAAAAGCAGAGATGTCAGACGCACAGGCCGTAAGGGGAACCTGTCAATAACCTTTTAATAGGTCCAGTTTACTGACATAACGAGCGGATCCTATCGAGTCCACACAATCCTCAATACGAGGTAATGGATAAGCATCCGTAACAGTCACAGCATTAACTTTTCTGTAATCTGTAATGAACCTGGGAGATCCATCAGGCTTTGTCTCTACCAAACAGGGTGAACTCCAGCGACTACTACTCGGTTTAGCAAATCCGTGTTGCAACAAATAATCAGTTTCTTGTTTCATTTGGGCTCTCTTTAAGGGATTACAGAAATATGGATGCTGTTTTATTTACCGGCTGCTTCCAACATCAATGTCATGAGTAATGATATTGGTACGAGACCGGATGCCATTAAATAAGACACGATAGCTGGAAATCAAGGAAAGTAAGTCAGACCTCTGCTGGTCGGTTAGGTACTGTAGAGTGGACGGAAGGGATTCTAACATTTCTGCATTTGATAAGCGAGGGGTTAACTTAGATTCAGCTGTTTCAGACAACCTTACGTCTGGGGACTTAGTATTAGTTCTCACCAGAGTAAGAGCAACACCACACTGTAGTGAGGAGTGATTATGTGGAGCCGGCAGAACAGAGGACAATGTTTTTGCTACTGGTACACTGAGGTTACGTGACATGAACGAGAGGTCTGCACCAGGTTTCACCTGCAAATGAACCCAGACATGGTTTTCAAGCAAACCAGTTTGCTTTTTTGAGCCAGTTCAGTAACGCATTCACAATACTCCTAACAAAACATACTATCCATGGATTTTTTTTTTATCCTTCTTAAGTTTTTTTGATAAGATGAGAAAACTTATATGGCTGCCAAGTACTATCGAGTACATCCCATATTACACTGTAATACCCCCAAAAATGTTTTACCAAACAGGGCAATAATAAAATTTTATTTGTGAGCTGATATTATCATTAAAATTACAATGATATCAATGAGACCAATAGGTGGTTATAGTTGGGGTTCTTTTCTTTTTTTTACCAATTAAATTTAAATTGTATTTTCTTATTTAAAATTAAATGAACTCTGATGACAGGTTGGTTTCTTTCTTTATTCATTCATTCGTCATTCATTCATGAATGAATGTTTTGTTTTGGCTTTTTTTCTTTTTTTTTTTACTACTGTCATTATAGAGCCAGGGACACACGATAGGGATTGATTAAGCGACAAAGAATTGCTGATAACGGGAGAATTATGAGGTTTTTAACTTTATCTTTTACCAGGCAAATCAATGGCACACAGCTGTGAAACCCAATAACCTCATCACAAAGAGAAGCCGCCAAATTAAATAAATTCCATATGTAGTACTTCCCCAGGAGCTCAAAAAAGGGGCTCTAGCATCATGGCAGTTTTATTTTGCATTACAGGTTTAATTGCATCCTTGTTAGATCATTTCTCAAATCCATTTTTTTTTTCTTTTTTTAAAGAAAAAGTCTTCCTCCATGTCTCGTTCTTCTGCAGCGCTGCATTTGATGTAATCAGGAGAAAGCAGGTTTATTAAAATAAAGAGATGTTTTCTGTCTGTCACTTAAGAAACAAAACAAAAGAAGTAACATTTCACTTTGGCTGTCAAAACCCATGCAAGATTGGCAGAAAATTGTAATTTTTGTATAGGAAATTGCTTTCAAAAGAAACTTTTTTTTTTTATTATTTTTTTACTAAATACAGTTTTATCCTGGTATAAGTTTTAAGGCAAGACAGCAAAGGTAAGACATGTTTTCTGACTTGTACAAATGTAAAGCATAAATCAGGCTTTCTTCTGCCTCTGGTTTAGTAAATCTTGGTCCTAGCAAGATGAAACTTCCAGCTGTGGAGTCTGTGAGATGTGAGCTCTCAGTAGAGGAGTCGTTTGTTCATGTTCATGCATTGCGTGGAGCCATAACTTCTGTTTACATATTTTTCGGACTTTGTGTACCTGGTTTTTTAATTAATGTTGTCTTAACTGTGTTTGTTGGTGATAGAAATGGTTTTGCTGAGCTGTTAGCTGAGATTCTGGACTTTCTATGGATACCACACATGTTTATAGCTACATTTACAGACCTGGCGCTACACTCGGAAATGAGATGTTAACGTCTGAACGGTAATGGAGGCTGCAGGTGCAGAGGTGTTAAGCTAAACAGTCAAGCTAAGAATGAAAGGTTAGAGAATTTATAGGCCAGAAATCTGGATAATGAAGCACTAAAGGTGCATGGATGAAAGTTATTGTGCATATTGTGAATATTTCTCTCCTCTCCATCTAGAAGTTGTAAGATTCTAATCCTGCTTTCTGTCTGTTCACCTGATACTGATATTCATCACATATTGTTTCTTCTGTGTTTAGAAGGAAGCAGCTTCACAGCTTTAAATTCATCCAGCTGACTTTTTACCGTTTAGTTAGTAAATCCTGAACATTTCATCTTTCTTTGTCATAAATATTTTATTTTATAAGTATACATGAAGAAATATTTTAACTGTTGCTGTTTAAAAGAAAACTGCTGCTAAATCTGTTTATGTATTTAGTGCAGGGGTCTGCAGCCTTTCTAGTCCAAATAGCCATTTTCCCTCAGCCAGCTAAATAAAGCTTGTTTAGAGCTGCAAATGTTACAAGACCTTTTCAAAAAGGCAACTTAATATATATATTTTTATTTAAGAGCCACCATAGGATAATTGTTATTTTTGAAGAACCACATTTTTATTTCCATTCTTAGGTAAAATAAAGAAAACCATTAAATCTTGATAAAGAGAGGATAGACAGACTTTCTTCCAAGGGATGTGGATATTTGTGCAAAATGATGTTAAGTTTCCAACCTAATGACAGGAAATATAAATTTAAAAAAATATTTTAGCCACATATTTAGAGACATTGTGACAGGTCCAGAGAGCCACCTGTGGCTCCGGAGCCACAAGTTGCAGACCCCTGATTTAGGGCTTGTAGACCAAAATTTACTACATTTTCTTCACAAAGCAGTAGGCCTTCTTTTATAAGACAAGGACATTTTGTGCATAATAATGTGATTAATTGCAATTAATCACAACATTTAATGTGAGTAATTGCGATTAGAATTTTAATTGTCACCCATTTTAATCGTTGCCAAGCACTAATTGTAGATCTAAAATAATCAGCAAAGCTCTCACCAGAAGAATAGAAAAAATAACCCCTCTAATAATACATCCTGACCAAACTGGCTTTATTAAAGGTAGACATATTCATTCAATAGATTATTCTACCCTACATAATCCACTGTCCTTTCTTTGGATGCAGAAAAAGCTTTTGACTGAGTAAACTGGAAATTTTTTTGCAACATTAAAAAAATTTGGGTTTGGGTCATCTTTCATAGACTGTATGAAAATACCATATAACAATCCAAAGACCAATAATCAAAACCAATAATGTGTGAAGACAAATAATCCATTTTCTCTAAGCTTCTGTTTGCAGAGATGAACGAGATAGGGCTGCCCGCTTTCTCCCCCACCTTTTGCTATTTTTATCGAGCCCTTAGTAGCTGCCATAAGACAAAATAAAGAAATTAAAGGAATCCATACAGAAAGATAAAGAACATAAGATAAGTCTGTATGCTTATGATGGGTGATGTTGGTGAGTTCTGGAGGAGCTCACTGACATCTCTCCCCCAGACCATCACATTCATTAACAAATTCTTATCAATATCTGACCATTAACTAGTATGACTATAGTTATGCCCATTAGCTGTGACTTACAAAACATACCCAATATCACAATATCACAAAGGATGTTCAGGATGGGTCTGTCACAATCAAATATTTGCTCACACTGCACATAAACAACACAATCGATAACTACTTCCATGCCTTGTGGTCCTGCACACCTGTTTGCAAGTTCGGGCATCAGGTATGTGAAGACATGTCAACATGGTTTAAATGTAATATTCCTGCAAACCCCACACTGTGCCTACTAGGGGACTTGGGTGAAATTAACATGGCAATTAACTGCACACATGATCCTTGCGGTCTTATGCATCGCAACGAAAACTATCCTTGTGAACTGGAAAACCAAAAATAATCTGGGCATTCAGCAGTTTAGAAACCTCTTAGTAGACCACATCAGTACTGAGAAAATGTCTGCCTCCTCTAAGAATCAGTTAGCTGAATTTCACTCCCTCTGTTCCCCTGTGATTAGCTCCATCACTTAGTGTGGATGGAGGATTGTGACCGTGTCACTTTGGGGATTAGATCCACCCACTAGGGACCCACAGCTTTCTGCCTTTTTCTTGTGGTGAGGATCTAGACTGCTCCACAGTGGGGGCGGCTCAGTATCTGGTCCTATGGGACTGGGGGTTCTGGGCCTGCTCAGGTGTGCTGCCATGGGGTGGTGCAGTTTGATCAGTGGCCTTTTCCATGTAGAATTTGCATGTCCTTCCCGTGTATGTGTTGGGTACTCTGTCGTCCTCCCACCATCCAAAGACATGCATGTTGGGTTAATTGGTCATTCTAAATTGTCTCCAGGAATCAGTGTGAGTATGAATGTTTGTTTTTCTCTCTGTGTTCGCTCTGTGATGGACTGGCAATCTACCAGCGACCCTGGATTGGACCGTTCTTTCTAGGATCTTGGGAATTAAAGGGAGGTTGAAAATGGGCCATAAGTTACTTGTGTTGGCAAGACTGAGTCCAAGTTTCTTGAGGATGGGGTGACGGCAGCCAGTTTTAGAGAATGATGGACAGTAGAGGAGGTAAGGGAAGAGTTTACAATTCTAAGAGGAGAGATGGTGGAGAGACCATGTTTAACAGGAGAGGATGAGATAGGATCGAGAGTACAGGGGAAGGTACTCATGGTGGCAATGACTTTGGCCAGATCAGCTGGGGAAATGGGTGAAAAATTAGAGAGTAGAGGAAGATAAGAGAGAAGTCGAGGGGGGAGACATGGGAGGGAGATAGGGAGTAATAGATGGAGTTAATTTTTGTCAGTGATGAATGAGTCTGAGGTGTTATCACTGGAATTGAGGAGTTTATTGATATTGGAAAAGAGAGCCTGTAGATTGTTGGCACCATTGTGGAAATGATCTGAGTCTGGTTTTCTTACAGTCTTTCAAGCTGGCATTTCCCCACAAGAGAAGTCGGAGAAGTCTTGTGAGAAGAGTGATTTAATGTTTCTGAGAGAGCACTTTTCTTTAAAAATAGGGGTCGGAAGGTGTATATATAAAAAAAAAAAAAACTATGGCTAGGTGGTTAGAAATATGGAGGTTCAAACTATATATATGTATATAGGTCTAAAATGAATTGAATTAGGAAAGACAGCATATAACAGCATGTAAAAATGTCTTCAAAGGGATTAATTACCTAAACACACCAGACTCCTCATACAAAATTGATGTGACTGTAAGGGGATGCAAAAAAACACTTTATTATCATAACTTGAGCACTACACTTTCATCTATTTAAGAAAAATGCTCTAGCTTGGTACAAAGGACAAACCTGAGGCCACTGAATTTGTTCACTTTATTCCATCAGCTGTACATTGTGACAAATGCAAGCCCACTGCAACATGACAGGTTTTTTTGAGTCAGGTGTGAAACTCAAGAAGTGAGTCAGAAGATTTGGATGCTCATATCATATGAAGACTTGATATTAAACTTTTGTACCAAATGGTGCTGAAAAAAGCCTGTGATCTGTGAAGTATGTTCTTATATAGCCAATTTAAGATTGGTATATATACTCAAAGTTTTTGTTTAATCAGTTGTTAGAATGATGATGATGTGGGGAATGTAATGTTTATACTTACTTAGTCATTTGCTAGTTGTTTCTCTTTGTTAGTTTTTCTCCTCCCATTTCCCTGTTGTGAATTTGTAACGCCTTACCTGCTTCCATGCTTTTTGTCAGTACACCTGTATTCACTTTCTTAATTTCACTCTACAACATTTGATCCTTCATTTTGTTACAATGCATAACCATCTAAAGAGAATCGGAAAGCAATGACAAATATTTCCCAAGACCTGTTTGAACCATTTATGGAATTCACTAGAGCAGCCGCTGCCACATGTGACAGTGTAACAACAACAAAAAAGCAATTATATGCAATTTGGTCAAGTTGTAAAAGTAACCAACTTGCAAGTGAATTGCAGTCTGATTGTCTCAAAATTATAAAATAGATGCTGCAAGGGTCGACTTCAATCAGTGTTCTTTGGCAGTGACAAACAACATTCAAGAACCCAAGGAAAATTATTCACGTTGGTGTAGGCATCAGTTGGTGTTTTGATGTAAAAATAAGTTTCACGTATTCATTAAAACAAATTTAACTAAATAAAAAAAAATAAATAAATAATTAAAATAAAATAAATTTACTTCAACCATTATCAAAGAAATCAGATAAGCAAAGCAGATAAGCCAGTAATCGGAAAACATTACAAAATACCATAAAGCTCAGGGCGCTCATGTTTAAATTAAACTAAATCATTCAATTAAACATTTCTCCATAATTCTACGAATTTGGGCATGCTCACCTATCATTTTTAAATAACAAAACTCTGTTTGCTAAATGTTAGCCATTACAAGCCTGTTGTTTTACTAACAGGTAACAGTTGACTTCATAGAAAAGGTATCTATTCATTTATGAATTTAGCTTTTCTTAAGTTATTGTTTATTTTTTTCAGTCATTTTGTATTATGAAGATGATGACGATTATTATTATTATTATTATTATTGTTATTATTTCACTCAAAACAACATGGCCCTCAGTATAAAAGAACAAGCTTTGCCTGTTAATTCTTCATCTATATGGTAGTGTATTTATATTGAGTGTAGTAGCTTAGGTTTGACTTGTCTGAATTGCAAACAAAATATATGGTATTGCACATTACTAATTAGAATTCTCCTCCTGTAGCTTCAATCGTCCCGTACCTTCTGCTTCACTAGCAGGGTTGTCAGGTGTGGAGATTGCTCAGTCATGCATGGAAAGTGACATTTTACAAAGCTCTATTTAAAATTATTTGCAGTCAGTCACCTGCTGGTTGAGCTTGTTGCTGATTTCTCTCTGGTCATAGTGATGCAATAATTTACTGCAGATGAAGTGATGCATGATGACCAATTGAATCAGAACCAATTTATTCTGAAATTAAGTAAAATACTAACTTAGCTTCATTAAAAGAAGAAGAAAAGTTAAGCTCACCAAAATATCATGACTACATCACCTAAAGTATTACTTCAAAAATTCAAGAAAGTCACCTAAAATGCTTTGAGGCTACTCAGTATAGTCATTTAGTCAGATTTTGGACGTGAATATGTTGTTTTGCACTCTTTTCACAGTATCCTTTGATGTGGTAGTCAAATCTTATTATGGTTTTGATAGAATTGCTATTTTCCATCTCCAGTGTTTGATGATGGTTTTATGTAATAAGATGATGGTTTTATGTTATAAATATAATCAATCTAATAAAGTGGTTGTGATTTTTTTCTGATATTTGTTTTCCATATACAATCAGTTTATGAATGTATTCTTACCAAAGTTCATGTTACACAATTCAGGTTAACAAGACTTTATTTATGGTGTGTTAGTGTGTTTACATCATAATCATCTTTCAGCTTGTCAGTGATGCTACAAGTCTGAAGTCGAGATCCACCCCTTATTACCAGTCTTTTCCACAATGCTATCTGTGGAGCTAAATCAGGGTCATAATGTGTATTCATTTAAAAGAAATATTTGAAAGTGAAAAAAAATGTAGGCTGAAAAAGAAAGTTGTGTTTTTACTGTGAAAGCAAATAATTAAATTAAAAATAAAACAAAATATATCAAATGTTTATATCAATTTGAATTTCATTCATCCATTCATTATCTACCGCTTTGTCCATTACGGGTCGCGGGTAAGCTGGAGCCTATCCCAGCATTTAACAGGTGAGATGCAAGGTACACCCTGGACAGGTCACCAGTCCATCGCAGGGCCAAGACATATAAGGACAAACAACCATTCACACAAACTCACTTCTCGGGAGAATTTATAGTGACCATTTAACCTAACGTGTGTGGCACTGGATGGGGGGAGGACGCCAGAGAACCCGGAGAGAACCCACACATACACATGCAAATCCCACACAGAAAAGGCCACAGAAAGGCTCTAACCAGCGACCTTCTTGCTGTGAGGCTGTGGTACTAATCACCACACTACCGTGCAGCCCTGTACTTTTTTTTTCACCCATTCACACACACATTCACACACTGATGGCTGCCATGCAAGGCGCTCAACCACAGCCCATCCTGAGCAATTTGGGGTTCGGTGTCTTGCTAAGGGACACCTCAACAGGACCTTGACAGGCCGATGATCCACCCCTCAGGCTACAAGATGACCACTCTACCCACTGAGCCATGCCGCCCCCAATTTGAATTTCAGTGTGATTTTTTTTTCTAAATAAAATTTGATTATAGATTTTGAGCATTATATTTCTTTTTTTAAGTTTAAGATATTTTTTTTGTCCTGGTGGGGGAACAGTTTGCTCAACCAGTCTACATATGTGCTAACAGGCTGGAAAAACTCATCAGGCGGGTGGGCTCTGTGGTTGGCATGAAGCTGGACTCCCTGGTGACAGTGGCAGAGAGGAGAACACTAAAAAAACTACTGCTATTGTGAATGATGCCAGTCACCCTCTGCACACTGTCATCAGTGCACAGAGAAGCCTGACCAGTAACAGGCTGCTCCTCCCCAAGAGTAGGACCAACCAGCTCAGAGACTCCTTTGTCCCCCGAGCCATCAAACTGTACAACTCTGCATTAGGCGGGGGGCGCAGTCCGCCTGATAGAACACATACACAATAACCCATACAAACAGTTGCAATAACTTATACGTGCAATAGTGAACTGGGAATCTGTACCACCTCTACTGTGTGCAATGCTTGTTTATATTGTTTTATTTAACTTATCTTATTGTTAGTATTGTTATATTTATTGCATTCTATTTGCTTCTATTTTGCTTTGTACCTGTATATATTGTGTCTTGTGCTTGTCCTGCTTTACTGTTGGTGTTGTATTGCTGCTGGTACCCAAATTTCCCTGAGGGCTCTCCGAAGGGATTAATAAAGTATTTCTATTCTATTCTATTCTATTCTATTCTATTCTATTCTATGTGTTTTGTGGACTTGGAGAAAGCATTCGACCGTGTCCCCCGGGGGCTCCTGTAGGGGGTGCTCCAGGAGTATGGAGTGCCGGACCCCCTTGTACAAGCTGTCCAGTCCCTGTACAACCAGTGCTAGAGCTTGGTCAGCATTGCTGGCAGTAAATCAGATTTGTTTCCAGTGAAGGTCAGACTTCTTTCTCACTGATTCTGTTCATAACTTTTGGACAGAATTTCTAGGCCCAGCCGAGGTCATGACGGGAACCAGTTTGGTGCCCTCATGATTGGGTGTCTGCTCTTTGCGGATGATGTGGTTCTGTTGGCTTAATCGTGCCATGATCTTCAGCTCTTGCTGAAGCAATTTGCAGCTGAATGTGAAGCACTTGGGATGAGAATCAGCACCTCCAAATTCGAGACCATGGTCCTCAGCCAGAAAAGGGTGGAGTGCTTTCTCCAGGTCGGGAATGAGGTCCTGCCCCATCTGGAGGAGTTCAAGTATCTTAGGGACATGTTCACGAGTGAGGGAAGGATGGAGCGGGAGATCAACAGGCAGATTGGTGTGGCATCCACAGTGATGCAGACTCTGCATCAGTCTACGTTCCTACCCTCATCTATGGTCACGAGTTGTGGGTTGTGACTGAAAGAATGAAATCACAAATACAAGCGGCCAAAAGGAGTTTTCTCTGCAGGGTTGCCGGGCTCTCTCTTAGGGATAGGGTGAGAAGCTCGGTGATCCTGGAGGGGCTCAGAGCAGAGTCACTGCTCCTCCAGAGGAGCCAGATGAGGTGGCACGGACATCTGGTCAGGAT
The DNA here is from genome assembly GCF_017639745.1 of Melanotaenia boesemani. Taxonomy (NCBI): domain Eukaryota; kingdom Metazoa; phylum Chordata; class Actinopteri; order Atheriniformes; family Melanotaeniidae; genus Melanotaenia; species Melanotaenia boesemani. The sequence goes on from NC_055688.1 coordinate 15,786,294, forward strand.
GCCTTCTGGACAACTCCCTGGTAAGTTGTTCTAGGCACGTCCCACGGGGAGGAGGCCCAGGGGAAGACCCAGGACACGGTGGAATGACTACATTTCTCGGATGGCCTGGGAATGCCCTAGGATTGCCCCGGACAAACTGATGAATGTGACCGGGGAAAGGGAAATCTGGGTTTCCCTGCTTAGGCAGCTGCCCCCCTGACCCTACCCCCGAATAAACGGCAGAAAATGGATGGATGGATCCATTTTTTTTTCTTTCCTTTTCAGATGTTATGTTTTCAGTTTCAGATCTTTCCAGTAAAGGTCAGAATTTTTTTCACATAGTTTCAGATTTTTATTTCACCTTCAGACTTTTATTTTACACTTTCAGATTCCTGTTTTTCAGTCTTTTGTCCTTGATCCGGCATGATAGACGTGGCTACAGAAGATTGGGGCATGGAAACATGAGTGACAACAGAACACAGGAGTATGATGGCATTCTCTCAGTTACAGTGTTTCATTTTCATCTTACATTTTTTTACTTTCAAATATTTCTATCAAATGAACCAACATTATGGCCCTGATTTAGCTCAGTACTCATCCTTGTTCCAGCAGACAATGCAGCCTGTCTTTCATTCTATTTGAATCTGACAACAAATGCATTAACACTTTTCAAAGCCTAAACCTGGCCTGAGAACTAGTCATAACTAGGAAGAAGTGATAAGTATATATGTAAAAGAGTGACTGAAACTGAATGAAAATATGTTTTTGTGTTAATATGATCAATGCTAATGCTAATGCCGTCCATCCATCCATTGTCTGCAAGAGAAATCTAATGCAACACAAATATTTCAGAAATAATCTAAAGTTTAAGATACTTGCTTTGACAAATCTTTGAAACATGAATGCTAACGCATGAAAGCTAACTCAACGTCTGACCGATAAATAAATAAATAAATAACAATGTCCTAGTTACCTGATCTTATTAGATAACAGGAACCTCCAAACACCAAGGGTCTTTCGTTTAGCTTGCAGCTGTTCTTTTTTTTTTTAATCAGTTCTGGAGTGAGAAGCGACATAAAAAAGTTGCTTTCTTTATTCCAATTGTGCAACACCAAATAAGTTGATCAACATTTATATAAGCTTTTCTAGAAATCTAGACCAAATAGGGTCTTTAATGGATATATTAACCAACACTGTACATAACCGTATGCAACTTTCAACAACAGTAACTTTGACTTTGAGTTAGATTTTGCATACAATATAAACACATTCCAGGAAGAGTAGGGATGCTAAATGTTTCACCACTTTTAATAATAATAACTGTCCTTCTCACAACACTTACCATATACATTCAGACATTGTAGATACCAAGCAAAGAAAAACGTCAGCTTTTAATTTAGCCTCATTCTTCGGGGAATGTGTTGTAGATATAAAAAAGTACAATATTATTGTTGGATGTTTTGTTTTACAGTTATCCAATTTTCTAAACTGAGCACAGTTGAGGACTGAAGAGTAACCAGTACAGTAAGTGTAATCGCTGCCAAGTCCCTGTAATGTGTGCAGGGTGTGCACTTGCACTGTCTTGTTGAAAAATGTATGGACGCTCCTGGAAATGTTATGTTATTTTAAGATATATAGACGTATTAGACTCTTGTGTGGACATTGACATCACTGTAACAAAATGTTGTCACTCTTATTAATATATTTTGAATAGTGTTACTTTCTTTAAATTCCTTGTATCTTTTCCATTCTGCCCAACACCTTATTTTTTTTTTCTGATGTCAGTTATATATAAAGTACACCCATACATTTATGGCTTTTTTCTGTATAAACTATGAAGGGTCTTAGAGTGTTATTCGAAAAAAAATTCTATTGGTAGACAGTGTCAGCTGCAGGGTATGTACTGTTTTCGAAGGGGTGGCAATTTAATGGATTTAAATACACATACTGTTGTAAATGTCCCAGGGGACTTTGCAAATGAGTTTGCAAATAGATGAGTTTTACTCATCTAATAAGATATTTTTTCATGTAAATATTTGTTGTCTTGCCCTGGAGGTTGGCAGATGCTTCAGCTAATATGCTCTGTTAGTATTGATTCCATCATTGTTAAATATGCATTGTCCTGTCACCGACATTATCTTCCTCGAGCATATTTTCCGTAATGTGGCTTGTGAGCAACGTTCACTATCTGAACCCCAAACGGAAATTCCTTTTTTTTCCCCCAATTTTTCTTTTTCTTTTCTTTTTTCATTGTGTTATATGTTAAATTTTTTGTTGTAAGAACAATAAAAAATAAATGAAAGATCACTTGCACAATGATAAATCAGACGGCCTTTGAAGTAGCTAACAAAATATAACAGAGACACAATACCTAGAGTTGTTTGGGATGTGGAAATCAGTAAATTACTGACTTTGGACTAATAGTTTTATCAACTTCTATGAGACTGTGAAGAGAAATGTTAATTTTGGCCTTTGACCAAGGTATAAAGAGTTCAGAGCATTACTTTTAAATAGGTGATAATAGATTAAAGGACATCACTGCATAGGAAATGGGCAAAATTAACATTTGACCATTTATAAAGAAAAAACAGGTCTTTACTTTTAAGCCAAACAAAAAGATTTATGTGATAGGAAATGGAAAAAAAAAAAAAAAAAAAAACAGACAAAAAAAAAAAAAAACATCAAAGACATGCAAAAAAAAAAAAAAAAAAAAAAAATAGAATGCAGCTGAATAAAGTAGGTCTTTATTTTCCTGGCAACCATAAAAATGCTTTTTATTTATAAAGCATTTTAAATTGTAGAACAGGCTAAAAATTTCAATTCAAATTCACTTTTAATATATATATATATATATATATATATATATATGTATATATTAAAAGTGAATTTTTCAAATTTTTCTTGTGTCTGTGAAGAGCCTTTAAGTTGTAAGAGAGAGTATTTCAAAGGTAAGGAATAACTTCAGCTCTACAGTTCAAAGATGGCACAAAGACAAAACAATAGACACACCATCTATTATTACTTTTTAGCCTATTCCTGACATTCCCATTTGTTGATAATTCACACAACCACAGTTGGTAGTATGAAATTATGAACTGTGGATGAATAGATTTATTTTATAAAAAAGCTGAAATGACTGGGTCACAAAGGAATAAGTTGCAAACATCTTTTCATTTTGTACAATAGAGAAACCTTGAATGAGCACCCCTAGAAATTTCTACACCATGACAAATTACACTTTTTGTCAGTGCCAATGAGAAAACATGAACAAAACTGTACTTCTACTCACTCTTAGCCAAATCACATTCCCAATGCATTCTGGAGGCAGAGCAAAAGGCGGATGAAAAAGCATTTTGTGTACTTCTTTTAATTCATGATTTCTGGTACTCAAGGAACATCCAATTCCATCCCCCACTGAGTATTTCATCCATTGTGCAGAGCTGCAAATCTCTGCCCCACTTGTCTGGAAGTGATTTCGCTTACAAAGTCTTTTCAAAGCAGTTGGGTTTTCCTGTGGGTAGTTACATGTAGATTGGGCTGAATGGGATACAAGCAAGTATAACCAAAGAAAGTTGTGTTTAAAAAAAATGCATCTTTTTCTTACCCATGGTGGCCAACACACATACAGTATTATTTGCAAATAAATAGTAAAATAATTTTTAAAAATTAAAAAGACCTTTTATTTATCTCAAGAATTATTGATAATTCCTTGCAAAAGCACTTAGCCAGTTGTTCACTAAACACAGTTTTGTAGGATGTATAGTTGCAACAAGCAAGCAAGACCGTATTTAGTAGCCTTAATCTCTTTTTGGTAGAGAACAGGGTAAATTTGTGTTAGGAAAATTACTCAGGTGAACGACAGACACTCAGATCAGTGAAAAGACACAGCTGTTCACTGCGATCACAGGACTTCAAACACAACCAGAAGACAAGTCAGCACAAACCAGCCGACAATGTTAGAATGTGTTTTTACAACTATATTCACTCTAAGGATAACATTGTCCTGTAAAAACAGTCCTGATCACAATCTTTAATGACTAGCTGTGTCTCTCACAGATGGTCACTATCTCATCAATACATTATTTTTCCATCAATTTGTTAAAGATATGATCATTTTGTATTTGTATTTTAAATTAAAGCTATTGTAATGGAGTTACTTTTTCCCACAGTTATATTTTATATTTTAATTTGATTTATGCAGTGTACATTTGATCTAGCTGGCAGTATGCATATATAAGGTACTTGTACTGGATTCAGTTTCTTATTAATTCCCAGAGTTGGAACTAGACATGGAGAAGCTGCAACAAACTCCCAGAAAGCCTCAGATTAGCTGAAACACTCAGTTTATTTAAATCCAGGTTAAAGACCCACCTGTTCTCTGCTGCATTTCAATAGTTTCTATTTTAAAAAGTCCAAATCTGCATCTGTTTATTTTAAGCTTGATTTTTTAAACTTGATCAGGCTTTCATATTGTTTTTATCCAATGTTCTTTTTCCTTTTTCTTTGGTTTTTAATGTAAATTATGCTTCTTGTATTCTGTGAAGCACTTTGAATCACCCTGTCATTGAATTGTGCTATACAAATAAACTTGCCTTGCCTTTTAAAAAACACATTCATGCAGTTGTTTTTCTTTATTTTTTACCAATTTTGTTGTTGTAAAAACATTACTGTAGACCCTCCAAATGATGAAATAACACTTTTGGAATGAATAGGTAAACAAAGTGTTTCAAGTAATATATTTCAGACATACACTACATAAATTCTTCAGACTGTCTGCCCTTTGCCTTAATTAGAACTGTGTAATCTTCCGACACTCAGCTATTTTCGTGATGTGATTCACTGGATTACAGTGCAGTTCACAGATGTGCCTTGTCAAAAGGTAATTGGTTCAACCTCTTGTCTTCTTAATGTGTCTGACACCATCAGTTGCATTGTGTCAAGGTAGTTTCGGTATGTAATAATTAGGCTTATTAAACAACTACAGTCATCTGTTTAAAGTCAAGAACTCCTCAACTATGTAAATATGGGCCATCATTACTTTAAAACATTAGGTGACATGAATGTGGCAAGAACTCTAAATATGTCCTTAAATGTAATTTCAAAAATGTTCAAACACTGTGATGGAACTGGTTCTCATGAGGCAACTCCCAGTGGGCAGTAAGTAGACCGAGTCCATCACCAAAGTTAAAATTCTTTAGAGAACTGCTATATGTGAAGAATTAACCTTGAACCAAACCTAAACAAGAAATTGTACTTGCACACACCCACACACACACACACACACATATATATATATATATATGTGTGTGTGTGTGTGTCTGAGCAGGAAAGAAAAGAAAAGCAAAACTGGTAATTGTGGGAGACATTTGGCAGGTTTTAAGACCTACTATTCACCCATGCATACTATTTTAAGTTGTGTGATATTTTTAGGTTGCACAGCAGATTGAAGATCTACCCACAGACTTTAAACTTTGTTCGAGTTAGCAGTCTGTGTGGGAATGACTTGGACCACCTTTATCTTGTAGGTGCCAACCTCCGTTTTTTGATTGACTGCATAATTCAGAAGCTGCTCATATTCAGCCCGTTCTTCTTTTCAGTCTGCTTAGTGTCCACAATGGTCTTTTCATCAACATGCTGTTTGTATATATTTGTTTTAGGGAGGGTTCAGGGCCAAAGATGTATCCACAACATCTGGTTGTAAAACAGCCAACTCATCCAGATGTTGCTTTGTATTCCTTAGTGTTTAAGGTTTGTGATAGTTCAAAGGTATGGTTTGCAAAGAACGGTAGCTTCAACTTATTCTTTGTGTCATTATTCTTCATTTTTATGGAGCTTTTTGCTTAATTTTCTTTCTTTCAGTCAAGCAAAAATCCAGTGTATTTTTCAACTTGTTTTTTTTTTCTCTTCCTGTTCTTGTGCTGACCTTCACAACTTTCCATAACCAGCAAAAAGTCCATGTTATAATGACTTATGTTACAATGAAAAATGTACAAATGAAAAGTGGAAAATATATATTCATCATATACTCACAGCATTCCAATAAATACATAATGTGTCAGAGAAAAAGAAAATTAATAGCTCAAAATTGGTTAATTTGATTTAATAAGTAATAGTGTGTAATATGTAGTTTTCAAAGAATATATTGATTGACATATCCAGGACTTAATTTAAAATGTTCCCCATAAAATCTAAAAGATATATAATGTAAGCATCGTTAAAATCATAATCATTTTATGTAATAACAATTCTGCCAGAGTGCTGAGGGGATATAATGTGCTTCTTTTCTTCTTCCTTCTCTTTCAGCATCATAAACCTGAATTAATGAGGAAAGCCTGAAGGAAAAAGTTGACATTCTGTCTACATTAGGGTGTATCCTTGTTTCATCTTTTTTGTTTGTTTTTGTCAAAGCAGGCCACTGTTTGGAGATATGTTTGCCAACAAAATTGTCAAAACAATTGCAAATGTCACACTGTTCCTCTGCTGCTGGGATGTGTTGGGCCTCATTAGCATATGGTTTTCTTGTTCCATTAACTGCTTATGCTTTCATAAATTGTGTGTAGAATGTGATCAGTTCAGTTGTTACATTACAGTTGATGATCATTGAAACTTATGATCAAGTATTTATCACAGTAAATCCATATATCTAGAGTTTGAAACCACTGAAGAACATTAAGTAGCTTGAGCAATGTGCAGCATTGAGAATGGTTTCCTTATCTGTCAGTTTCAGCTTATCCTGATTCAAAACACCTTTAGGTTTTTATAAGAGGTAGAGGAGATAAGTTTTTCTTCCTAAATGGAACATAATGTGAGGCATATATTAGCATTTGTTATAATAAAACTCCACTCAGGCTGTCAATAATAAAATTTGGTGAAAGGCAGAAGGAAGGATAACAGACTTGGGGCTGTATTCCTAAAGGTTCTCGGTGCTAAGAGTTGCTCCTAGTGGCCAAATTCTAAGAAAATTCTTAGGGTCATATATTCATTAGAATTTCCCCTAAACATGAAGAGTAGATCCTAGTAAAGATAAAAGCTATTCCTAAAAACCCTAAAGTCTTAAGAGAGCTCCAAAGGTGAGATCTGTTAAGAGCAGGGAAGAGGACTTTTAAGAGGCTTAGGAGTTCCCTATGCAGAGGACAAAATGGCGAACAGAAGAGGCAGGAGAGATATTCTCCAAACACTGGATGACAGTGAATCAATCAAACCTTACAGATTGGATTGCACAGGAATCATATTTGTGGTTGTTTGTCAAAGCTACCTCTCAAAACACTTTTATGCTCATCGAACAATCGAGCCAGGAGCAAACACTTTTCCTCTGTCCAGTTGGGTTTCCTTGTTTGTTTCTTCTCCATTGCTGTTCACTGGTTTGTGGTAGATTTGAAAGTCAACCAGTACTGCTTCTTTCAGGGCGGTCACATTGATGGAAGCTGAGCCATTTTACCCTCATTAATACAAAATGGAATTAAAAGCTGAAAGCACAACGATGGCCAGCATGGTAAATAAATGCAAGCAAATAAATATAACTATCAGCATGTGAATACTGTGCAAGTGAGCCTGAATTCTACACATTCTGCAGGATAATTTTAAAGAATAGGTTATTATTCAATTAACAGAGATTTTTTTTTTTTTTTTTTTTTAATGTAAAACATTATTTATGATTGCACAGTTTTCATAGTGATTAGTTTATATCAAGGGTCTCCAACTCCAGTCCTCGTGAGCTACTGTCCTGCAGGTTTTAGATGTCTCCTACTACAACAGACCTCTGCACAAGCCTGTTAAAGACCCAGTGATTTGAGTCAGGTGTGTTGCATCAGGGTAGAATCTAAAACCTGCAGGACAGTAGCTCATGAGGACCGTAGTTGGAGATCCCTGGTTTATATGATTAAGTCTTTTGATTTGATGATCCATTCAATGTCCATTATCACTGAAGGTGATTTTTATCTAGCTTTCAGGATCAACCAATCACAGCTTTTGAAATAGTGACTCATACCTAGCAATGGGGTCAACCACACCTCTTACTAAGGCAGGAGGTTCTGTCCATTCCTTGCTCAGAGTTGTCTGAAAATGTTTTTGGAATCACTCCTAAGCTAAGGCTCCTTGCTAAGAATTTTTTGCAAATTTTTAGGGTAAGAGTTTCGGAATCTTAGGAATAAGGGCCAAGATGTATAATTTTTTCATAATGGTGGTTTAATCAAACATCTGTTGTTAATACTGAGTCGAAAGAACATCTGGGATGATATTGTATTTTAATTTGCTCATGTAAAAAATTCATTATTAAAATGTTTAAATATAAGACATTTATTTATGAAGTGACAGGTGTCAGTCTTCACTATACTTAGTGAGTAGGATCATTATTATTTTATGTATTGCTTCTTTCTTCTAAGGAGAAAAAACAAATCCCAGAAAATTTAAGTGGAGTTGAAAAACACTGTATAACAAACCTGTTTAAATAAATTTTCTCTTTTCTGCTTCAGATTGTTGACAAAAACTAGGACAAGTCCCTCTGAGTTTAACAGTCAACGATGTCTGGTGCTTTTTTCCATTCTGTTGAAAAGAAGGTGACCTTTTAGCAGGCAGATACTAAAAGACAGCCAACAAATGAAGATGCCCCACACAAAGGTCATGCTCTTCTTTAAAAAGGACATCAGAGAAAAGCATCTGACTTCACTCATGAAGAACGTGGTTGGGGACTGGGTAAAAACTGTTTTTCTTTGGCAAATATGTCGCACAAGGGTTATAAGTAATATTTGGGGCTAAATGTCAGACAGATGGAATCAAAAAAAAAAAAAAAAACAAAACAACGCATTGCCTGAATTCTTTTCTCCAGGAAGGATTCTATGTCTGTCTTTGCATCTGTTTAAGGATGAGCAGACTTGATGTAGTCTGACAAGTGACAATGATGCTTGCAAGAATAGTGCCTGAATAATACATTTCAAATGTTTTATTTGGGAATTTTGGGAAGGATAACATCTTTAGTACTTCAACATTTGATTCTGCCATTTGACATGTAAAATAAATTCACATGGCATATTAAACACTGTCTTGCAGTCAAGATCTACCAGAGATACGAACCGTGCATGATGGTTTTTATCACTAGCCTTCAGATCAATTTGCTAAATTTGACAAGACTGTGAGTGACAAGATGTATCTTAGCACAGGCACCAAGTAAAGGTCTTTACATAGAACTTAGCTTCAACACTTGATGCCATGTAGAGCAGGAACTGTCATATTTGATTTAGAGTAGCTTTACTTGGGGTAGTGTTTGCTTTTGAAACACTGCATACATATAGAAAAGTAGACCATGGAGATGTGCAATGCTTCTGTACAAACATGTGGTTAATTGAGACAAAGCTATTAATGCAAAAGCTGTTCTTGAAGACAGCCCGTGGATAACCCTGCAGTAAAACAGAGGTAAGTTGTGCCAACTGCAGTTGCAGTAATTTCTGTATTTAACATGAGGTAATGGTCAGGAAAAGGGACACAAGAACAATTAATTCATTTAAGTATAGTACTGTTAATAACCTATCTTGTTATAAATTACCTTACTACGGAAAATAGAGAATAGAGTTTGACAACAAAACTCTGGAACTCTCTTCCCCCTGATATCTGTACTGTGGACTATCTTCCACTGTTGTGTTCCACTTTGTTCAGACAGTACTCCATCAACTAATCACACACTCACCATCTTAATGTTGTCCTCTGTTCTGTTTGTTTTGTTTTGTACTCATTGTTTTTACCTGTTTTAATGCTCTTCTGTACAGTATCCTTGGGTGTTTTGAAAGGTGTTTTTTAAATAAAATGTATTAATATTTGTATCATGTATCATTGTATCATTAAATTAGGTTTATGTAAAATATGAATTATTTGCAGATTGGTAAGTTGCCAGAAAATTACCATATAATCCCCAGTGATCATGTAAATCTAATTTAAAACTGTCAATAAAATACCATCTACATATCATTACAGTCCATGCAAATATTTCTAGGAGAGTTTTAAGCTTGACTTGATATTTAAAAAGATTTTCATGAAAGTGATGAAGTGCAAAATCATATTACACTCAACTGCTAAACAAATGACATATTATGAGGTTTTCTTGGAGGGAAAATGGCTTCCATTTTGGCTCAGGTTTGAGTGAAGCTGTGCCCAGTTGTGTTGTGAAATCATGCCAAGATCACCCAGTGCAGATCTGTCTTTCAACATATTCGTAAGTGTCATGTGCTTTTAACACGATCGTCCCGGCTCGTCTGCAGGACAAGCTTTCACAACTCAACGTGCCCGACACCACTTGCAGGTGGATCACAGACTTCCTGTCGGACAGGAAGCAGCGCGTGAGACTGGGAAGCCACACTTCGGACTCCAGGACGATCAGCACCGGCTCCCCGCAAGGCTGTGTTCTTTCTCCCCTGCTCTTCTCTCTGTACACGAACAGTTGCACCTCCAGTCACCAGTCTGTCAAGCTCCTGAAGTTTGCAGATGACACCACCCTCATTGGACTCATCTCTGGTGGGGATGAGTCTGCTTATAGATGGGAGATTGACCGTCTGATGGCTTGGTGCAGCGAGAACAGCCTGGAGCTCAATGCTTCCAAAACAGTAGAGATGATTACGGACTTCAGGAAGAGCACAGCCCCCCCCTCCCCTGTCATCCTGCGCGGCTCCCCAGTGGACACTAGGGATGGGACGAAATATCGTTGGACGAAATATCGCGATACAAAGCGTGACGTAATGCATCGAGTTTAAAAAAAATGGATCGTGAAATAAAGGCCAGATGGCACTGCCACATGATTTTTGTAGTATATAATTCAGTGTAAATGTGCGTGTAGTTTATGGTGGCAGGCTGGCAGCACTCTCTGCGGGTCAAGCAGGAGAAAACTAAATGAAAAAAAAAAAAATAAAATCCGTGAATGGTGCAGTCAGTGCGTTATCACGTCAGTCGGTCACGGCGCGTGCTGCAACAACGCTGTAGGCTAAACGAGCTAACGGACGTTAGCACCACCAACTACCTTGCCCCCAAACAGCCGAAAGATGTCGGATGAGGTCGAAATTGAGGACGCTCCGCCTGGATACAGGTCATATGTCTGGCAGTATTTTGGCTTTCTCATTAAAAAAGACAAAGACAGCAACAGAGTAACTGACAAGACTAAGACTGTGTGTAAGCTATGCTATGCTGTCATTCCGTACACCACCTCCAACACAACAAACATGAACCACCACCTTCAACGCCACCATAAAAATGTGAAGACGGCCCCGGAGAAAACGAGCCTACCAAAGGGACAGCTGACCATGAAGCAAGCACTGACACCAATTCTACCCCCATCAAGTCCGCGTGCAAAACAGATAACCAGGCTTATTGGCGAGTTTATAGCGGACTATATGGCTCCATTTAACATTGTAGAGAACAGAAAATTCATCCAAATGTTCAATGTGCTGGAGCCCAAGTTTAAGATGCCATGCCGAGGACATTTTTCAGAGAAGGTAATCCCGGAAATTTACAATGAAATCAAACGGAGCGTGAAAGAGTGTCTCAAAAATGCAGACTGTGTTGCCCTGACCACCGACGGCTGGACTTCGCGTGCAACGCAGAGCTATATCACCATCACGGCACATGTCATCAATGAGAAATGGGAGAGTAAAAGCTTTGTGTTGCAAACTCGTGAACTAAGTGAAAGTCATACTGGTGTTAACATAGCTCACGTGTTGAGAAATGCACTGACAGAGTGGGAGCTAACAAGGCCCCAAAGGACCATTGCTTGTGTCACAGATAACGCGAGCAACATGGACATCGCTGTAAGAGAGAGCGGTCTCCATCCTCACATCAAGTGCTTGGCGCACGTTATAAATCTGGCAAGTAAGCGAGGCTTGGCTGTATCCCGCGTCGCGCGACTTCTTGGCCGTGTGCGAAGCGTAACTACGTTCTTTCACAAGAGCACCACGGCCACCGCCGTCCTGACCAACAAGCAAACCCAGTTGGACCTGCCTCGGCACAAGCTCATCACCGATGTCCAGACCAGGTGGAATAGCACGTACGAAATGCTCGCGCGCTACCTGGAGCAACAAGCAGCTGTCTCAGCAGCGCTGAGCTGCGCAGAAATCCGAAGGAATGCGAGAGAAATCGACACTCTGGATAACGCTGATATATCCGATGTAGAAGACATAGTAAAACTGCTTAAGCCACTGAAGACCGCCACAACAGTTCTTTGTGATGAAAAAGAGCCCACTGTTTCACTTATAATGCCACTTAAGCACATGATCGAGCAAAGCATGTCACCAGATGAAAATGACACACAGACCATCGCCAGCATGAAAAGCGCCATCCTACTTGACATCACGGGCCGTTACTCTGGGGACTGTAATGACATGTTGCAGGAGTGCGCAGCGCTTGACCCACGATTCCGAAGCCTCTCCCACCTGAATGATGAACAACGTGAGTCCGTCTATGCGAGGACACGGGAAAAAGCTTCAGGACTTCATGTGCAACGCAACAAGGTAGACTAACCTTTTTTGAAAAAAATGGAGCTGTGTTGTGCGTGTGTAACTGTATATGTGTAAGCTACAGCCTGAAAACTTATTTCTCATATATATAAATATAATTAATATAAATTAATTAGTAGTTACAGTGAAAGCGAGAGGGGGCGGGGCGTGTCTGTGACGGAGTGAGAGAGATGGAGAGAGAGAGTGTGTCTGTAAGAAAGAGGAGTGAGGGATTGAAAGAAATGTTTGAGCTAGTTTTTCTCTTTTTTTTCCCTTTTCTTTTGTCTTTTTTTTTAAGACCAGTGACACTGATGAAAAAACTAGGGCCAGTGCTTCAACATCAGGGTCTGCAGCAGAGCGGGTCTTTGTCATGGCTGAGGCAGCACAGGGAGCAGAGCAGAGCCAGGAAGAGCCAGTAGAACGAGAAAGGCAGATGCAGGACGTGATCCAGCCTCCCCCACCAAAGAAGACAGCGCTAGAAGATCTTCTTGGGCGCTCCTACACCACTGTTGAGGCAGTGCAGTCCAGCAGAGGGATTGAAATGGAGATACTCTCCTACAGAAATGGGATTCCTATCCCACTTAACAGTAGTCCACTTGAGTGGTGGAAAGTGAATGCATATACTTACCCCATACTTGCCCCTTTTGCCAAAGCCTACCTTTGCATTCCTGCTACGTCAGTGCCCAGCGAGCGTGTCTTTTCTACAGCAGGAGACATTGTGTCTGCTCAAAGATCACTGATTACACCAGAACATGTTGATATGTTAGTTTTTCTGAAGAAGAACCAGTGCTAGGCCAGGGCCATGACTTAAGAGAAGGTGAGAGAGCTTAACCTAGGGTAAGAGCTGCACAAAGGGAGTGTTCTTGTTTTTGTTTGGCATGTAAGGCTGTGTGCTTTCTGTGTGCAACTGAAACAAAAATAAATAAGTTGTAATTACACAATGATATTTTTTATTTTTTTCTCTTTTCATATCGTATCGTAATGTATCGTTTCGTGACCCTGCCATATCGAGATGCATTGTATCGTGAGTTTAAGTGTATCGTCCCATCCCTAGTGGACACTGTGGAGTCCTTCCGCTTCCTGGGCACCATCATCTCCCAGGACCTCAGATGGGAGCTGAACATCAGCTCCCTCATCAAGAAGGCTCAGCAGAGGATGTACTTCCTGAGGCAGCTGAAGAAGTTCAATCTACCACGGACAATGCTGGTCCACTTCTACACTGCCATCGTGGAGTCCATCCTCACCTCCTCCATCACCGTCTGGTACGCTGCTTCCTCTGCCAAGGACAGGTGCAGACTGCAGCGTATCATACGTTCTGCAGAAAAGGTGATTGGCTGCAGCCTTCCTTCTCTCCCAGAACTCTACTCCTCCAGAACCCTGAGGAGAGCAGGGAGGATAGCAGCTGACCCCTCCCACCCTGGACACCATCTGTTTGATCCTCTCCCCTCTGGCCGGAGGCTGCGGTCTATCAGAACCAGAACCTCCCGCCACAAAAACAGTTTCTTCCCCTCTGCCATCAGGCTTTGGAACTCACCTAAAGACTTACCTGACTGACAACGCATTAACACACTCCCCCTTCATTGGTCACTTCAATTTGTACATTTTTATTTTTATACTACAGACTGCACATTTCATTTAATGTAAATACACTACTTTATTCTTATTTATTTTTATGTACATAATTTTTATTTCCACTCTTATATAGTTTTTCAGTCTTAATGTTATATGTTCAGTTGGCTTGTTCATATCTTTATGGTTCATATTTATCTATTTATATGTAGGCACCGTCAAATCACAACAAATTCCTTGTAATGAAAGTTACTTGGCAATAAATCTGATTCTGATTCTGATTCTGCTTAGCATCTTCAGCAAGTGTTAAGGTCCTCTGCTGACCTTGGCCTAGTTTGCATGAAACCTGTGATCTCTCCTCACACCTCACACAACATCACACTGACCTCTTTCAGCCTGTCAGTCCAATGAGGCCTCATTAAAATGGTTTATGTGAAAAGGCTGGATTTAAAACTGCCCACGTTTTCTCCTCAGTGTTTGAATATCAAAGTGCCATATCAAATTTAGATGAGACCACATCTAAACATCTAATCCAGACAAATCTGTTTTCACCCATTTTAGTGACTATTTGTCTTACCTAGATCAAAGCAAAGGCCACAAGGCATCGTATTTGGCGGAACACTCTTTGTAATTTTAAAGGGACACTGACATGTCTAGAAATTATATACATATATATATATATATATATATATATATATATATATGTCTTTTGGAAGCAGTTTTCCTTCCAAAAATCACAATGTTCTGTCATCTTAATGGATTTGGATAGACAAGGAGAAATGTTCTTCTTTCTTAAATTCCAGACAGAAAACGTCTCTTCATTTTATTAACCCTCTCGATCCTAATTGCATCAGATGCACCGCTGCACCAGGGAAGGGAGACATGGATGCTATGTTTCTGTCAACAAAGCTAGTGGCCAGAAAAAAAAAAAAAAAAAATAAGACAACAAAAAAAAAAAAACCTTAACGCACTATTAAAAAACTTAATGCCGTAAACGTGCCTAGCACTAATATATGTATATATATATATATATAATTTTCACACATACATATGTGCCTTATTAAAATTCCACAACCTGAAAATAAACTGATTACTTTTAACTGTTTGTCACGTGCAGATGTTACCACATCGTTAGCATCGTAGCATAATTGTCACATATGTCACATTTTAAGGTTTTATAGGCAACAATGCACAATCAGCGGCATGCACACATCCATCGCTTAACATGAAATGCAATCTATATCACTTCCGCCAAGATGGAGGTTTAGTTTTCACCGGCTTCTGTCTGTCTGTCTGTCAGCAACATAAATGAAAAAGTAATGTAATGATTTTGATGAAATCTACGAGAAATCTGTAAAATGGAAAAAGGAACAACTGATTTGACGGTAATCCCTATCACCGTCTGGATCCAGGAATTTTTTTAACACTAGAACATTCCAATACCCCCTAGAACCGCCAGGGGGGAGTCATTTTGACACCCTGCCGACGCAACATAAAAATGATAAAGGTGGCATTTACAGAGGCCAAGTTTTCCTCCCTTTAAATCGTTTTTATCATCCAAAAGTTGACAAAGCTTACACAAATACTGACCAGCTTATAACATTCACTGATCAGCTAACACAGTTGTTCTCAAACTTGTTAAGCCACGACCCCCAAGATAACATACGTTGGTGAATGTGACCCCCACCACCACGTGACGACTTAGTCATTAATTGTGTGATGTATCAAATAGTTCTTCCTGGGGTCATCCTCTAAATGTAAAGCTGGATAACCGAGTAGGATTAGGTGGCACTTACATGCCCAAATTCAATTTCTCTCAAATTCTGATTTTTAACATGTGATATATTCAAAATTTTTTATGCATTAATGTGTTAAAAAATTAGGTGCTAATTTAAAACATGTAATTAAATCCTATAACTTGTGATCCCCTGAAATTATCTTGTGACCCTGATGAGGGTTCCAACCCCCAGTTTGAGAACCACTGAGCTAACATATAACAATTCAATACTTTATTAAATGTATTTCTATTTTATCAAATATTTGAGTGGCAAAAAAAGCCCCATATAATGCTAAAATAATGAAACACTAAACTGGATGTGAGCAGCTGATATTACTTTATAGTATTGCATGTCAAGAGCTCAATAATGAACATATGCCGGGTTGTTCAGGCAACGATGCAGGTCCAGTAGAGGACCCATCCATCCAGTGCAGCCATGTCCAAAACGTAATAAAACACCACAACAGGCCAACTTTTAGAGGCAGTATTCGAGCTGAATACTGCCTCTGCATATTGTCAAGAATGTTGACTCCCAACTTGGTCATATTGTAGCATAACCAAAGCTTTTTCTGCATTCATCCTTCTGCATTAAGTATGGAGGGCACAGGTGCACACCATCACCACCATAACTTAGCCATGCCATCAGGATGCCCAGAGATTGTCTGCCCTGCAAGGTCCTCTATGGCCATTCCCATCTTTGGAGCTCAGAAGGCCAGAAAAGGCGATATAAAGACCAACTAAAAATCCTGATGAAAAAATGCAAACTGAACCCAACCCAGCTGGAGGACACTGCCGCTCAATGATCCACCTGACAAGGTCTTTGCCAGCTGGAAGTGAATAGACATGAGGAGGACCAAGGTGATTGACGGATCAAAAAATGCCAAAAGAGACATGAAGCTAATACTGCATCTACACATCCAGTTCCCGCATATTCTCACTGTGGCAGACAATGTGGATCATGGATTGGACCCTACAGCCATAGCAAGACTCACAAATAGCAGAGGCAGGATTGTCATAATATATGCCGGACAGCCTAAAAATGTGTGTGAATTCTTTAAAAAAATAACTTTTAAATCGTTATTCCAAAAAGTCTGAAAATAATCTGACATGACCAGGAGCGTGTCTGGTATCTTACAAATAGTAATGGAATGGCTTTATAAATATTTGACCTAATTAAAAGTATTTTGCCGATTAATGCATTTTATACCATGGTCTGAGTGAATACTCAATTCTGATTGGCTGTATGGTGTCCATTAAAAAGTGATAATGGACACCTATAAAAGAAGTTCCAGGAAAATAGCCTTACTGTTGTAAATTGTTGTACTGGCTAAACGCTAGTTTGTAACCGTGGCAACAGAAACTCAGACGCCAGGCTGGAGACATGCCAGATCATGTCTGTGACAGCGCGTCGCTGTGAAAGCAGCTTGCAGACTTATTGGGCTTATTGTCGTCCCGCAACGTCCCAACCAGCAGTGGTCAGGGTCCACAAACGTTAAATCTCCGTCCTTCAAACACCACCATGGACATGCCAGTATCTTTATGAAATGTCACGATCAACAGTAATGTTTCATTTAATTTTAAATAGTTTGTCACCTGTTTTTCTTACTTGCTTGATACAGAGTGAATAGCAGATATCATAAAAATGATTCATAATAGACGTACTTGCTTGATACACATTTAATGATCAGAGTGAATGATGGATAATATATCTTGCAATAAAAACAATTTAGGAAACGTTCTTTGGACTTTGAAACAAAATGTCACATCATCCTCTGGACACACAAGTTGTAAGAGCACCTGCCCTCTGAAATGATCTCTGTGTCATGTAATATAACATTCAGCAATCATCTCCCTTCCCTCCACTGATCGGGTCTAATACAACAGCTGCAGCCGACTGAGCTGCAGATTCTGTGTCAGAGCTGGTTACCTTGACAATGTGTCACAATGAAATAGTCCACTCAGCTGCTTCTTGTAAATAACTTAGGATTTTAATGGTGAAAAACAACATTAACGTGTTAATTGATTTAATAATAATTTCTTTCATAAGTGACCATGGTATAAGCAGGACAATGCCCTTCAAGGTGTCCATTATCATAAATTAATGGACTTCACAGAAGCAACCGTCCTCTGCTTCGCTTCTGATGGTTCACGCCTCTGCGTTGTCCATTAATTAATGATAATAGACACCTTGTCAGGCATTATCCTTTACTTATTAAATATATGTGAAAAAAAACAAAGCGTGCAAAACTGATACAAATATTCACACATAATTGGCTGGCTACACTTCATAAGGATTATCAAAAGAATCACTGTGCCAAGGTTGGTGTTAATGGCGACACCAGGTAAAGAGATAGTAAAAGTTGCCTTATTTAAATTGCCAAAAAAATAAGAAGTGGATTTGACATCAGCATGTCAAGAAAGATCCACTAGTGATCAAATTCAGGAAATCATTTAATGAATCCAAGAATCCAGAATCCAACAATTTTAGGTAGGACAAAAAGTGGATTTTTTTTTACCACATTTTAAAGAAGTTCAGCTGTGAAAAACTGTCCTTTTCACCGAGGGCACACCAGAACTTGTAAGTGTGTGTGAGTTTGAGACCACTTAGAAAAAACTCCTGAGCTGTTGCTCCAAAAAAAAAAAAAAAAAAAAAATTGGGATAACCAGGAGAGAGAGGAGGATTTTGGACTGCCTCACCACAATATTTGAGACATTAAAAATAATTTTGTGATTTTTGTGTTTCACTGTTGAAAATGTTAAATATTCACAAAAAATACAAAGTTTGTCTAAAATTAACAAAAATATTCATGCATAATTGTGACTGTGTCTAGGAGGTTGTGATTTATTCTGGTGCACCTCAGATTTATATTTAATGAATTAAAATCTTTAAGTGAATAAAGTGATTTTTGACAAAATTAAAAAAAAAAAAAAAATCCTTTACGCTGATGCTTTGACAAATCTTGACCAAATGTCACAGGCTTGACAAGGACCATCCAGAGAATGAATGTTGCAAGTTTGGTGCCAACAGAGTAATCTGGTACGGAGATAGACATGTTGAGCTGATTTGCTTACCATGTGACATCTATGTGGAGTGAAAGGAATATATCCAGCAAATTCTAGCTCTGTAGGACAATGGGGTGATTTTTAATAATTTTTCCAAATTTGGATTATCTGCTGATAAACCACACCCACTTTCTCTATTCACTAATATATTACACACCTTGTCTTAGGATGGGGACAATATGTGTCATAGGTTTGATGCATATTAATCCCACATTTTTGACACTAAGAAATACCCAAGGTTTTCATGCCCCCTAGATTTAAACTTTTTCCAAAATGTGCACACATGTTTAGCATTGAGTTCTGAGCTGGATCTATGAACTTCATGTTTTCATTGTCAAGTTATGGACCAATAATCATTTTGCTAGTTTTTGGATAATATTTAGAAACGCATAACTTCACAAGCGGAATTTTAAAACTGCCGAGCAAAACTTTTTTTCAACTAAGGCTAGTTTTATGAGGCAAAATTTCACAATGATCGAGTCAAAACCCATAGACAAGTTATTGAAAATGGGTTTAGCATTTTTTACTATGTAACATCGAGAAAAAATCTTGAGAGACAGAAAGTGCCAATTAGAAAAGGAGTCAGATTTTACATCTTGTGGTTTAGAAGTTAGAAGCTAAACATACTAACCTCGAGAATAGTGGCTGAGGTGCCATCCAGGTATGGTTGAAAACGTGCGAGTGGCTTTGTCCATAGTCTTATAATATAGACTGCCCACTGACTTTAGGATTGGAAGAAAATAATAATAATAATAATAATAATAATAATAACATACCAAAAACAATAGGGTTCCAGCACACTGGATGAATAGGATCTGCAATGCATGCAATGCCTTGCCTTGTTTTACAGGCTTGAACCCCTAATTAGGTCACAGTAATTTACGAGAACAAAAGTGTTTGTTTCTTGTAACGCAACAAACATTGCATTCTTAGTGTTAAACTAAAACAGGGTTTAGTACTGGTAAAAACAGTAAATGAAGCTTTACTTTGAGACATGTTTTAGGTTGCTGGGAATGCTCACAGAATCACACTGACATAAGGTAGCTGATATCACAGAGCAACAGCAAAACATGGAGGGAATTATCACTGTAACTTCAGGTTTATACATTCCAAACTACCAAATAGCAATAGCAGAATGTCTGCTTCTTTTCAGGTTCATGCAGTATCAGAACTCAACATTCTTTGCCAAGATCTGGGATTTAGTTAGTATTTAGGATCCCCATTTGCTACAGCATAACGGTAGCAATTCTTCCTGGGGTCCGTCAACATTTTAAAATTATGCAGTCATTAAATAACATAACAGCAGCAAACCAAAAGAGGCTTAAAAAGATTTATCTTTAAAGACTACATGTTTAAAAGTGCATGAGATTCCTGTCATTGCCACTTTCTCAAACAATGTCTGTACTGACTGTGGGGACAGCTCAGTCTGAACTTGTCTGCTGAGTAAAAAAAAGACCTCCAGCTATTACTGAGAGACATGTTTAAAATACATATACACTGCAGCAAAGACACCAAAGTTGGTGTCAATAACAAAACTTTGTGGTATCCAAGGTGTGCAGCTTAATCCCTACTTTCATGTTCCCCTCCCCAAGTCTGCTCGAAAGCATCGCCTTGAAATAAGCTCATCTCATTGGGGCATGAGCTTCAGTCATTGACTGCCTCATATATTTGTTTGTTTGCTTTGACCAGCGAGACAGCCTTTGAGTACCTTTGATGTGAAGAATGTCTGTGATTTGAAATGGGAGCAAAGGCACTGGTGAGTGTCCCAACTGACTTATCTCTGCGTCAGTGTTATTGGAGGCTCATCCTATCAAACAGTTGGAAACAAATTCATAATTGAGGACATTTGTGGTGGGGATTCAACTTTCATTATAGCACAAGCCAGCATAAACCCCCCAAGCTTGGTACACATTCAGCTAACAATGTCATAAAGCACAATATGGCTGCTGTAACGTCCGCAGTGACAAGACCAAATGACTCTCTTGCCAGAAATAATCAGCTTTGTATGTCATGTTGACATGAACAGAGTGTTAAGGCATATTGCACTTTGATGCTGGCAGCATTGGCACAAAGCTGATTTCAGAAAATGAAATAGAAGCACACAAAGGGAGACATTCCCGCAGTGCCAAAGTGGCATCTGCATTAAATAACAATCTGGACACTTAAACCTTTTAACAGTGACTTGGTGCATCAGGAGTGAAACCAGAAAGGTACTTTGTGTACAAGAACTCTTCAAGGAGTCCTGCCCTATGGCTCATAGTTCTTGAAAGGTAGACAAACTCATGCCATGGATATGAAGGGTAAAACCGCCTATGTATTCTTCCACAACAGTCATTAAATGAACAGAAGCTGATTGTGAGAGTCTGAACACAGGCATCAGTTGTTCTCTGCATAGGCCATGTGTAATAGGTGGTATTTAGGGAATTCATGCTTTATGAGGCGCAAGTACAAAGAGGAGAGATTCAGGCAACAGCATACAAGGAAAAGGGAAATCACATAGAGGAAAGGTTTTGAGCTTGACTTTTATCCACCTTGACATAAGGAGCACATTTGTAGCACACTCCAAGGCTTGCTGTGCTACTGCAATCCCAGCAGGGTTTGAGAATTGTTTTGGTGGCAATGATAATGAGAAAGAAACTTTAACGTTTTCTACAGTTTTTAAGAAAAATTGCAAAGCAACCTTCCATAGCAGTATTGTCTAATCTATTCCACCCACAGAACAGTAAGGGATGTATTATACAACCTCTAGTTGAAAAGTTGTTCTGGGTTGAAACTGTGTTTTTTTTTATAAATTACTTTTTTATTTCATTTTGGGGCTGTAACTATGTATTACTCTGTATGTGCAAATCTCAAGCTACAGACACACATATAAACCCTTTAGGTTAGATGTACAAATTCATATCATGTTCAGTTTCTTAATTTCTTACACTATAATGACTGAGATACTGTGGCTGCAGATGGATAAAACAGAGTAACCCAAATTACAGAGATATTACCAGCAGAAATCAAGTTCTGGACAAGGTAATGGGTCATAGAATTATCTGCCGAGGAAATGTGATTTCCCAACATAACATCAGATTATTTTATTTTCATTTGCCTTGTACATACACTTCCCACCACAGCGATAATCAGTTAACTTCACAGTGTTGAATAATTTATTGAAATGTTGTTTAGAATACAAATTCATGCAAATGCAGATGACATTCACACTATGTCTTAGCATGCTAATCTAACAAACCTGCATTTTTTTTTAAATCACTCATGTCTTTTCCAAATAATAAGAGTATCCACATCATATCCACAGTTTAAGACAAATTCTTGATAGCAATGCAGATAACTGAAAAAAAAAAACTCCCTTTCCTTCTCTCACCACTCATGAGGCTTCAAACAGTTGGGTGCAGTAATTTTTGATAGGCAGCATTTAATTCCAATCCATTATTAAGTGCAGGTATGTATATAATTTTGCAGCACAGCAGCCCATACTTTGTATTCAAAAGCATTTTCTGGCCCCATGCGGTTGCATTACTTTCAGTTACAGCTCATGAATAACATCAAACAGACCATGAAGTGCATAGAAATAGAAAATATGATAACCATGAGGGTGTAACCAGCCACTGTTTGAAGTACCTTTGAGCCTCCGGATTTTAAAATTTGAGTCCAAGAAAATGTACATTTGTGTAGTGCTGTGTAATAAAAATAACTGCATAAGTTGGTTGATTAGAAGATTATGGGCATTATATGAGAGGAAATTGCAAAAAAGCATAATAGTAACAAAAGGAGAGACTGCCGTTTTTATATATTGGCTTGAAACCAACATTTATTCAAAACCCACATCAACTTGCCTTTTGGACATGGTTTATATGTGGAAATTCATACATTCGGCACATTTTATAATCAACTCTTCCTACATGAATGACACATGCTTATGAAGAGGATTTAGAATTCCAATATTTGGAGCAAACTGGCTTTTGTACACCTATCACTGAAGCAAGCCAAAATGATTGTAGAAATGCAAATTGTTTTTTTCTAAAGCCATTGTCTGTTTTTCAGCATCAAGCCCATCCATGAACACAAAGCGGAAAGATTGCTCATCAGATTCTTTCAGCTGTGTGAGGTTAAACTATATGTATTTGAGGCACTTAGCAATATGGTCGCACTAAACATTTAGCATTAAAAATTGATTAGGAATGATTATTGAAAAAAATAACACAGAGCTTCTTATTTCATAATCTCATGTACAGCTGCATTAAAAAAGGAGGAAAGTCACAGGGAATATATGGTGAAAGAAAATAAAATATCACTATTATAGTGACAGTAGCAGCAACTGCGTAGGTAATCCTCCCAATTTACCCATGAGTCATCAGCATTATCATCATGAGCCATTGAAAAAAATATGGACATTACAGGAAAGGCAGAGAAAAGAGACACATATATAACAATTTACTTACTGATTTTGGTTAAGTACATCTCATGTCATTCCAGTCCCTGCTATTCTAGCTGTTAATAAATAAAGTCTTTACAATATAATGAATATATTCTGTTTTTATTTTTCAAAAGCAGTTTAATTTTTCATTCTTCTTTATTTACTTTTTTTCCCTTTTAATTCATGAATTATTAAAGACACTCAAGTCACTGTTTGAGAATTGTTTTGGTGGCAATGATAAACTTAAATTCTCAAACTTGCCATAACATGCAGATTTTAATTTTTTTACTTTCCTGCTTCCAAACTGGCTTTGACTGAATGTCAGCAATCAGTAATCAGCTGTGCAGTTTTTCACTCTCACCATGTTGGTTCTGATCTAAACAAAAGCAGTTTTTAGACTAATCACAACACCCCACCACTAACACGATCAAATAAGGGCTGAGTGTTAACCTTATACGAATGCCATTTTTCTTCACTTCAGAGTAGTGAGAACACTCTGTATTCAACAAATACTGACACATTTAATATAAAGCACTTTCACAGCCACTTTTTCTTATTGACCAATTTCCAACTTGGCAGGCATGCGGTTATTAAGTCATAATAAATAATAGCAGGCATCTCTTATAGACTGTCCTTAGTGCCACTGGTGATGTGAAGATAGTGGACACAAAAATACGTGTGGGAAATAATGTAATATTACATTAAAGAACCCTCCCATGTTGCTGTCTTTTCTTTATCAGCATATATGTACAGTTTTTTCCTCAGGGCCAGCAAATCAAAAAGAGGACACGAAGGTAAAGATGAAATACACTGCCTGAGATCTTGTACAGATACAATGCCTTACAGATATAATATAAGCTTACTTTGACAAATGAGCTGAGAGGATAACTGGGAATATGCACATGGCAATTGATCATTCTATGGAGCTATGCTGAACCTGCAAACTCACTCCTGGCTCAAGTGGTGTGAGGAGAGCAGTTTATATTTGAGGCCTTAATTGGCTATCTAAATCTTCATTATTCACTTGGTTAGTAGACGGCAGTTTATGGCACCACTTGATCCTGTTTGTGAAATGAAAGGCAACAAAACAAATAGCAAGATGGCTCCCCATTCATTTAACAATTCAGAGTAAATAAAAGAAATGAACAACAGAGACACCTTAATGCGTCACAGCACTTTAGCCTTTATAATTGTGGTCATAACTTATTTAATTTATAACATCCCACCCAATAACCTGCTGGCTGACATTGAACATTTCATGTGCCACAATAGGTCGCAGGCATTATTTGAATGAAGATAATTTCCTAATATGTCAGCAGTGGAATGTATACTGCTGTGTTATCTTTTTCTGTACACAACGTGTGGCATATGTTGGCTTGTTACCCTACTCTGAAAATATCAAACATGTTATGATGATTACAATGAGTCCAGAATGAGATCAATATACTCAAGCAAATGACTGGGAATAATGTCTGCATCAATATTTATAATTTCAAGCTTATAAGGTGTAATAAAATTTCCATTGCCCACGTGTGGCTTTTTGAATTTCATAACTTCATAGTAATACCTTCAAGTGAGAGCTTCACTTGAAGATCTCACTGTACACATTAGCACAAAGCACATTTTCACTATAAATTAAGTATGTGCTGTCTGCAGAAACACTAAACGACAAGCTTTGTTATGATATCTTCATGCAGTATTTTATAGTATTCAAGGGTATGTTCCAGGGTAGGAATAAATTACCTTTAGGATTTTTTCAGCTGGAGGGCTTGTTGGTATTTCAGTTTGTCTTTCTTACATTGACAACTTCCAACTAACAAATTTAACTGTTGTTCTTATAGCACAGCCCCCCTTTTTTGGCATTTGTGAAACTGTTATACAGAAGAATCATATAATGTTCCCACTGATGTTTGAGATGAAAACCATTTTCAGAGATGCACTATTGTTAACATGATACATATCCTCTGAAGTTTGTATCCTCTGAAGTTAAAAAAAAGAACCTCACTGTAAGATCAATAATTGTTTTCATCATCTCCATGAGTATAGTAAAACCCTGATGAAGACACTAATGGACACAGTTAGAGATAGTATCTGGTGTAAATCCAACTGGTGGTTATTAAGCCAATATTACTGCTTTGGTAATACAAGATGTTTTAGTAAGGAAACAAAGTAGAGGGCCGCATAAACAGTATGCCCTTTATAGATCATGTACAAGAGATTAAGATTAAAAACACATTTTAAAAAGAGAAAAGAGTAGATAAGCTGAGAAACTTGCGTGTAAACAAACAAAGGATGTTGGAAGGTAATGCATAGTAATTTTCTAAACTAACATTTAACTGTCTGCTTCCAGTATAGAAATAGATGATAAATAGATTGGAACATGCATGATTTTTTTTTTTTTTAGCAGAGCAGCTTGCTAATCATTTGCCAAGGTTGAATATTTGACTAAAACATCAGGGAAATACCTACTCCATGGTGAATATATGTTAGTAGTAACTCTTATAGGATCTAGATTGTTGTGAGTATCTCCTCCTAGAGTTAGGACAGAGGTGCTACTCTTTCAACAGAAGCATGGCTTAGGGAAGACATTGGAAGGACCTTAAATACACTGCCTGACCAAAATAAATGTCTCCACCTGGATTCAACTAAGGAAATCTATGAGTCTCCTATTGGAAAATTACTGCTTTGGCAATTATCTTCAAGCTGCAAAAGGTTATTTAACCCTGTTAACCCTGTGATGCAAAAAATAGTTTCTCATTTCTTAAACAACCATGTGAAAAGACATATCCTGTGTTCATTAAAAATATGTAAATCTGTTTAAGAAGCATCAAATCATTGCATGCATCAAGTAGAGAAAACATCCAAGGAGTGCAGAAACTACTAAAATTGGGTTAAGAACTGTCAAACGCAAAATAAAAACACTTGAAGGTTAGTAGGGAATTGTCTTCCAGGAAGAAATGTGGTCAAGATTGGATTCTGGAGCAATGGAGGAAGGTCATGTGATTTGATAAGTACAGATTTACTCTGTTCTAGAGTAATGGAAGCATCAGGGTAAGAAGAGAGGCAGATGAAGTGATGCAGCCATTATGCCTAGTGCCTATTGTACAGGATATGGGGGTAGTGCTATAATCTGGGTTTGCTGCAGTGCCCAGGTCTAGGTTCAGCAATATTATGTCTCCAAAGAATGAGGTCAGCTGACTACATTATATACTGAATGACTAGGTTATTTCATTAATGTATTCAGACTCTCCAATCATCAATACAAGATCTTGGTGAAAAATTAATGCAACACTTAATTGAAATCTTTGCGATTAAAGAAGCTTATGGAAACAATGCCACAGCAAATGTATGATGTAATCTAAGCTAAAGGCAGTCTAACAAAATATTAGTGTGACCGTTTTTTATTTGTTGGAATTTTTTTGGGCCAGATACTGTATCTCTTGAACAGACACCAGTACATGAGACAGTTTGACCATTAGTCAACAAGATGATTTGTAGTTGGGCAACTCCTTCAGGAACAGTGTTCTCCCCAGTGGTAGATTCTTCCAAACTAGTAGACACTGTGCATGTCAAAACTGTTAGGATTGTTTTAAATCTGGCCGTCATGTAAATACAACTAATCAAATAACTTTATTTATCGTCCATCCATCACAGTCATCATAAAGATTCAAACCAGCAATGTTATCTGTACTGCTTTTAGTGAGCCATTACTATCCCATAATCATCTTTCAATTTAAAAATATATAAACCAACTTGAATCTCAAACCATGGAGAAGAGAAGGGCTAGACTGTGTGGCAACTAACAGGTATATTTATGATCATTGTTGTAGCCTATACCACTGATTGATACCATCATTTTGTTGTTCTAACTTTTTTAAGTTCATCAGCTATTACATCAATGGTGCTTACCTTTGTGTTCGGAATAAAGCTTAGGTCAGAACCTGACCAGTGCCAGATGTCCCACACGCACTGGGCACACTAGTGCTGGGGAAAGGCGGAGCTCGGCAACCACATCTACCTCATCTGGTCAGGATCTCCTCTGAGTTTGACAATGTTTCTCTGGTATAAGATTAGTATATTTAGTTTGGATCATAAGGTAGGAGGGCAGTTGCCCTCCCTTGCCCCCCCTGTAGATAGCCCTAGGTTCTCCCGCCTTCTTTTTCACATTGCACATGTCAGATTTTAGACATGTGCAATGTGCACATGTGCACAATACAGGCAGTTAGAGATTGTCTGATGACACAGCCAATGTTGTATCCATTTTGGAAGGAAATGAGGTGGAATACAGAGAAGTAATTTCATTCGCTAATGTCAAATGAACCACATGAACATTAATGCCATCAGGACAAATGAGATGGTAACAGACTTCTGTAGGAAGTAAGTTTGTATAGCCAATAGATGGATGGATGGACACCAATGTTTGGCTGAAGTAAACATGCTGTAAGTAGTAGTGATTCTTTGTAAGTAAACAGCTACAGAAATATGAGTGCAAAAAACTGCACAGAACAAATTTGTTGGGTAAAGGACACAAAACAACTTCTTAGCAACCATTTTTTTTCAACAAAAAGAAACATGCAACATTATCCCCAACTCATGCAGTTGCTTAAGCTGTAGGTAGTAGTTTCAACTCAGACAATACTTTTTTATTGTAATTTTGGGGAGAATTTATTATTTCTCCTGTTACAGTAAGTATATTAAAAGATATAACGTCAAAGAGGATTATTGCAGAATTAATGTGTGTCTGCAACCACACAGCAGGCATTTGTGAAGGCCAGCTCAGGCCGCAGGGTCTACTTGGCCGTTCTCTTGAAATTTTAAATGTTTAATCCTTAATGACCACCATGTTAGATGTATTTTATTATCCATTAAACTATTATCTCCGTGGAGAATGTCTTGATTAAATAAACTTTTGTCATCAAAGCACCCAGAACTGCACCATACACTAGTTCAGCACTTGCTGACAACATAACTCATTATCAGGCAAAGTCTCATATACAAAAGAACACGAAAAACCTTTCCCTCTCTTAGAGATAATTGTAGATTATTATACAGTAAGGCAGGAAGTAGGGTGGTGTCCAGCCTGTGCCAGGTGGCTCATAATGGGGTCACTGCAGGGTCGTGTTGACTGACAGTCAAAGCAATGAAAATAGGATGACTTTTAAATAATACACTCTTGGAATATTCAATTCATAGCATAACTGCTGGCCAAGGGCATTGAAACCTCTTTAGCACATGGTGAGTCAGAATGCTCTCATGTAACATTAGTTACAGTGTTTTTCTTATTGCAACAATGCAAATGACATGGGTTCTGAATCGAGACAGCATGGTAAAAATCGCTTGCTGTACCATGGAGTATTGCTGTGAATCATGTTATCCATGATTTCAGTTCAAAGTAACATTTGCTGAAATACACCATATTCAGAATCAGGACAGATTACAGCTTGAGGAAGTACAGGCAAAGAAACAAACACAAACAAACAAAAACACATTGAGCAATCTAGCAACATGCTTACAGCATTTACAAAAAAAGCAAAAAAGCAAAAACTTGAGCCCTCTATTATTGTCAGTACTAAGTAATGACTGATGATCATTCACTCACCTACCATAAATTTATTAAATTTTACAATCTGTCATTACTAGTGCTGAGCAACGGTTAAAATCTTTTAACCATGATTAATTGCATTGTTGCGCGCAAAATGTCCTTTTACTTTAAAAGAAGGCCTATTGCTGTATGAAGAAAATGCAGATTATTTCGGTTTACAAATACTAGATCAGGGGTCTGCAACCAGAACCACAAGTGGCTCTCTGGACCTTCCACAATGGCTCTTAATACATGGCATGTTTAATTATAGACGTAATAACAAATACAGGTCCTTTTTCAGTTTTTTTCAAGGAATAGCTGCAGTGAATTTCCACAACATATTGACACTAAAGGTATTACTTTAGAATCTATTGGGAATATATATTTATTTTTTTACCAACGTTTTCCACAAATATCTACATCCAGAACAACCAGAAAGTCTTGTTGGCAAGCAACTAATGTAAATTCTTTTTGTCAGTTGGAGATATTCTTTGGACTTTTTATTCTGTTTCCTGTTTTGGGCAAACTTTGGGAAGCTAGCCCGAAGTCTGTCAACCAGAGCCAGTGAAATAATAAGTATTTGACCACAAGCGCTCAACTTTTAGTGACGGACTCTAAGAAATCACCAAATCACAACCTAGAATTATTGTTTTACTGACACCCCATTCAGTCTTTCTTTGCGAGGAAAAAGGAGCAAGTGCAAGCGGTCTACTTGAGACATCAAATCAAGACCCACTTCTGTGATGGGCTGCTCTCACCTGTGGTGTTAACCAGAGAGAGTCTGGGACCACCACCTTTATTTCTCTATTGAACGACACCTCCAGCAACACCACTTTGCCCTGGTCTTCTACTGATCCAACAATGCAAAGTGGTACCGCCATCTTGTCTCTGCTAACTGCTGGGTTCTAGCTGGCGTCTTAGCAGAAATCACTTAAACTTTCTTTTTTATTTAGAGTCCAATCTGATTCAGGTTAGTTTCACTTATTTAACTACTACCTAGGACATATTCTATTAGCGTTGCATTACTTTTGATCAGCACTTAACTAAATTTATAAGATAACATTCCCATCTTTACAACCTAATTAGCGTAACAGTACCATTTGTAAAGCAAAACCTTTATTTAGTTGTTTCCTGATCTTCCTTTTTCCACCTGAATTCTGCTCTTCTTTTCAAATTATGTCCTTTCCAGTCCTTTACGGAAGTTCCGCTGATTACCATAAAGTGCCGCTTAACTATTACCATATTTTTCTTTGATGCTAGATTTGTGCTAATATCTGATTACCAATGTTTCATAAATTGTGGCATATCTTAATTTGTCATTGTTTGCGTGGTTACTATGCAAGAGAAATGTGCATTTAAACGAGAACTTATTAAATGTAGTGTTTTGAGTGGGCTTAATTTAAATATCTTTCTGCATATATTCATTCTCAGTTACCCGTCTTTGCTGTGTAGTAAGTATAAGAAAGGTGGTTCTCCATAGGTGTGACTTTTATTATTAATAATGTTAATAAAATGTATTCATTTTGAATAAAATTTGTTTTATTAATATTGAGGTGCTTTAACATTATATATTGCTGCAACAGGAAGCCATCAGAGAGCTCTCAGCAGTGAAGTGAGCACTCTGTTGTAAATTGTGTCAATAAATGAAACAGTGATAAAATAATGTTTTTCTCACAGTAATTGCAATGAAAACTCCTAAATATAATATATAGACATACCTAAATTTTACATTGCGTTACATTATCTGCATAGTCTGCTGTCTACTCACCTTCAACAAGAAGAGGGAATACATAGCTTGGGGCACTTTCCACAGCTGGAGGTCTAATACCAATCCTGCTACAAAATATTTATAAGCCTCCAAAGATTTGTAAGCTTTTAATTCTGCCCCTGTGAAGTGCAACTGTAGGTAGTTGTTAATATTGTGGTGAGCTAAATCGGGTAGCAATATCTGTGTCACTTGGCAGTTTTGGAAGTTGTAAACCAGGACTTTGTAAAACCATACGGGTCTTGGGCAACAACAAGCACACATTTTTCAAAACATTGCTGTCTGACCTGACAACATAAGAGCTGAACTGGCTTGGAAAGTGTAAAGTGCCATCCTTGATGAGAACAGTTAATATCAAATTAGCAGCCACTGATGACAGCAACTAGCTTTTTGCTATCATGGTGGCCTTACGAAATAATGTAACATCACTGAGAATCATCTATACATGTCAAATAGTTTGTTCACAGCCCTCCCTCACACTCATTATGAACTTAGCTGTCACAACAGCCACACAGGTGGACTGTTTTCATTAAATGGTTACCACACTGGGGCGCAGGCAGAAGCTGTATTGGCACCCATCAAACTTTCTTCATAAATTTTGTCAACTCACCAGTTACATCATCAGACACATTGGATGAGGCTGAAAGGCAATGCTTACATGTTAGATGTCATACTAGAAAAATGTAAAACTCTCACGCCAGTATATGCCAGTCGAACAACTGAAAATTGCTTGAGCACTTTTTAAATGATTTGTCTAAAAACAAGTCCCCTGTCAAATGATTAAATAGGTAATCAATTCAATTTCAATTCAATATATTTATTTAAAAAGGTACTATGCATATTCATGTATATTTTCATGTAAATGTGCAAGATTATGTCCAACGAATTTCCATCTTTTGTCCCTAGGAAGGTAGATGGTAGATGGGGATACACAAATATAATGACATAATTGTTACCACCCCTATGGAGTCCAGGGAGAAAAGGGGCGGCAACACAAATTATTAGATTCGGATACGCACTCGAAGTAATGTGCTGAATGCCCCCAAATCCCATTCATTCCTATAGTCATAAAAAAGTCTTTGGAAATTACATAAGCACTGTAAGGCTTTTTGTATAGCAAAAGTAGCACACTATTCCGAAAAATACTGTCCTTTAGAATAGAAACATTCACCTCAAAATCAAGGAGACTTATTTATCATCAGGATACTTAACAGATGAAGCTTCCTCTGGATCAAGGAAATGTGGTGGGTGTCTGTCTGGTCTTTATTCTAATGAAGTTTAATTAGGTTTAATGAGGTATGCTCCCACCCCCAATTAGTCCTCTCTTAATATCTCAAACTTTTAAATTTAACTGTTGATCAATAGGGTGGAGATAAGCTATTTAATTTTCATCAAGACTAAACATATTGGATAACTTTATATGACAGCTTTAATCTGATTTTTTTTTACATACAATAGTTTACTCTGCAGCCGAGGTTATAAATTAAGAATGAAAGAAAAAAAAACCTAGAAATAAACTACTGAGCATAAATTCTAGCACTAATACAAATGGATTTAAATGTTTATCCAGGGTTATAATTTAAATTTATTTTCACCAATATATTACTGCAGTAATACAAACCTAAAATGAAGAGCTTAGATGTAGAAATATTGTTGCTTTCACTTTAATCAGTTATATTTGGTGTAATCATTTTCACAGAATGTAAACAAACCGTGTATCCAGTGATATTGGATTCAGCTTTCGATTGTGATTGTGTGTGGGTTAATTTATATCTGTATGTGTGTGTGTGTGTGTGCTTTTCTTTTTACTGTGCACAGCCCTTTGGTAGACCTTGTTGCTGTTTAAAATGTGCTATATAGATAAAGCTGCATGGTATGTATATGTATGTGTTCAACCTGTTCTGCAAGTGTACTCTATACCTAGTTTATTACTGAGTTTAAAACATCTCTTTGTTTTGCTACTTTACTTTTCCAATTTCTCTCACTTCACCAGGCTCTTACTGAATTAAATATTTATTCCATAACTTTTTTATTAAAATGTATTCAATATGGATGTCCTGATCCAATAATATCAGAAATAGGTCCTATATCAGCATAAAAAAACTGCATTAAAATCTCTGATATAAGCAGTCTGATATAAGCAGGCCATTCCACTCCAGCAATTCTATCCAGCAGCACCTGAATCCAGCAAGCAGAGCCCATGAGTGTGTCGCATTACCTGAGTGCACTGGAATGTAGCGCGTAGTGCACACTAAGCACTTCTTCTGTATTGCGCACTGTCGTGGGTAAGTGTAGACCCAAATGGAACACTTATGTTTTGCACTTACCATCACATATTTACCCAAAAGTATTGTTTTTGGCAAGACGCTTCTTAAACACAGTTGATGGCTGGTGGTAGACAGGATTTATACTTCAGCTATGCAGGGTTGGTTCTAGAAAAGTTCTGATCTGGGGCGAGGCAGGAGCACTGACCAGGAAAAGGGAAGCACAAATGAGACCTTATTTTGGGTGTAGATTTTCTGAAATATTGAAACGATTAGTACAACTAAAGTGATCATTTCATGTAAAAAAAAAAGTGAAGAAAACTAAACAGCCAATGATCTATTTTATCAACAGTTGTTTACTTTGAGTGATGCTGCTGTAGATCTTTTATCACTGCTGCACAAACACTTACACTTTAATGATAAAAGAAAAAAACATGTTTAGCCAGGTCATCAGTTTTATCAAAGTTTCTTCATCAATGTTGGCTGTTTAACTTCACTCGTCACATCTGATGGTTTTATGATTTTTCACCATGGAGACGGTTGGTGAGATGATGAATAAATCTTGGATTATGTTCTACAACATGATAGAGATGATTTAGAACAACATATAGAACTGCATTTTATGCTGCATTTACTGACAACTGGACATCTGACGTTTACCAAAGGATAGGTCAGTGAACAGTAAATATTTGTAATCTTCTGCTTTTTCTGTTGATACAATGGGAACATTTCAGACATAGTCGTGAATGGTGATTAATCACGATCAATTTGAAAACTGTGATTAATCATGATAAATTCATTTGAAAGTTGTGATTAATCGGGAAAAAAAAATTCTAATAATTTGACAGCCCTAATATAAATACATTAGTTATATTAGCCAAGAACAGAAAAAATGCAACAGTCCCTACCTCACACCATCCAAAGACATGCATGTTAGGTTAATTGGTCCCTCTAAATTCAGTGTGTGTGTGAATGTTGTTTGTGACTCTGTGTTGGCCCTGTGATGGACTGGTGACCTGTCCAGGCTGTAACCTGCTTCTTTACCTGTTAAATGCTCAGTTAGGCTCCAGCTTCCCCGCGATTCTTTATGGATGAAGTGGTACAAATAATGAATGAATGAATGAATGAATGAATGAATGAATGAATGAATGAATGAATGAATGAATACACAATTTTGCGATTGTGTTCAGCCTATACTTAATAACTGCCTATAAATTATTATCTGCCCAAATTCATTTAAAATGATTCAGCTCTTAATGTAGACCAGGGGTGGCCAACGTCGGTCCTCAAGAGCCACAATCCTGCAGGTTTTCCATGCATCCCTGCACCGACACATCTGACTTAAACTGTGCAGATCCTTATAGGCTGTTGGATCCATTTAATTTGAGTAAGGTGTGTTGGTGCAGGGATGCATGGAAAACCTGCAGGATTGTGGCTCTTGAGGACCGACGTTGGCCACCCCTGATGTAGACAATTATTCATAAATTTACACTTACTTGTAAGCTGAATTGTAATAATTGGCCATTATTATTCAGCTCTGGAAAACTGGTCGAAAGGCCCTCCCCTTCCGCTACCTTAGCAAAATGGCATTGATTTAGTGTGTGTAGTGTTAATCGTTTAACTGTATTTTTTGCTGATTTTAGGGGAGCATCTGTTTGTACTGTCAGTGCACTGAGTTTTTTTCTTAAATTTGAGTGTAAACGCTCTTTTCACTTCACTTTCACTTTCAATAGAACAAGCGCACTGATTGAGACATACCCCGTGGGATCACAACAGCTTGTGCTGGCAAAGTAGCAAGGAGTAGGAGCGATGGTCATAAATAAATAAGGGGCAGGTCATAAATAACACAGGCAGAAATTATTAAAGGACAGACAGCAGCTCAGTGGCCATTGCAAAATGAAAAGCGATACAGATTCAGTAAAGGCCACGTATCGGTATTTAATTCCCCTCCAGAATCGCCTCATCAACACAACACAGTAATGATTCGCAGCAGGTTGTGGCAGCTGCCGGACCTGCCACAGCAAGTTGCCGCTGCTTCAATCTGAGGTACTGTCTGCCGCCAGATGAGGATCAGCAGGTAAAGAATAAAGTACAGTGTTACCTTGACACTCCTGAAAAGCACAAATCTGCCCCATTGCATAAATGCATCTAGAAGTAAAGAGGTAAAACATATTTAACAGGTTATTTTTAAAGGTCGTCTAATTCATCATTTCTTGATTTTATTAATTTGTTTTATATTCTTATGTTAAAGATTTAAATTTATGCAACCTATGGTTAATAATAAATAGGTTACATTTTTCATACCTACTGTAGCTTACTATTGCTCTTTTTTATTAATGTCACTTGATAAAGCCTTTTCTCACATTCCAAACTACATAGAAGTATTATTTGTGCTGATACTGCATCAAAATGATTGGTATCGGCTAATACTGAAGGCTGCAGTATCGGTATTGGACCAGAAGTGAAAAAGTTGTATTGGGAGACCCCTAGTACTCAATTTTGTGTGCTAGGGAAGATGTTTTCAAATAAACACCAGAGACTTTCTGGAGAATGTGTGGACAATACTGTCCTTTCTCAGCAGTTTCTATTTACAAGGGTACTTCACAGATTTTACTAGGTGACTAACTAGAAAACCTCTGGTAGAAATCCCAAGTGGAGATATCAGACATTTGAGTGTCCAGCATGCTGTCTCTTCAAAAACATCTCTTAAATTTTAGGGCTGCAGGGAAAGTGTAAATTTGGATGTATACCCTCACAACATTGCTTGGAAATGATACTGCATCAGATTGTAAAGGGCTGAAGTACATAGCAGCTGGTGTAATATCTCCACTTGTTTTATGTTCTGTAGATTTTTACCTCCCGTTGACATGTGCTACTTAGCAGTTCACGGTGAGAATAAGCAATAAGAATTTACTTTTATTGAGTCTCGCAAAGACAGCATTCTTTCAAGAGGGTACTTAGTGTTTAGAGCAGGAGGATAAAAGTTGGCTACTACAGGTACAGCTTTTATATTCATAATGCTCTTATTCCTCCTAAATAATTAAAATTATGTGCAGCTAAATCATTAAATAAACTGAAAATCTTATTTGTTGCCAAGGTAGATTTCCATAGTGTTAACCCAGTTTTAGCTTATAAATGGTGAAATGTAACTAGATAGATTAACGAAGAAATATCTTTTCATAAAGGCTTGAAGCAGTTTAGTTTGTTAAATAAAACAAAGGAAGTTTCCAACTGATTTTTCCTGTATTTTATGGATTTGTAAACATTATTCCTACATGCTAAATGATGTGTTTCACAGTAATTTGTTTTCAGAAAGTGTTTGGGAGAGAAAGAGTGAGAGAAAAAAAGTACTTTCATAACCTATTTGCCAGTGAATTTAAATTATCATTATCAAATGATTACATCAGAGGCCAAATTAACCCAATCGGAATGACACATGGTAAATTAAAGTATTCTTATAGCCAATCTGGAGAAGATCCAAGATGTTGTTTAATTTGAAAAAAAAAAAAAAAAAAGCTTTAAGTGTCTTCATTTGTTCTTTATTTCTGGTGGAACTGATGCCATAAACTCCTACACTAACGTCTTTAGGAGAAAACAGCTTTGCCAACTGATTCCTCTTTGGCTGGCCTACAACTACTTAGTTTTAAGTCAGACAAGATGGATTCTTTAGTGATTATGTTCTCTCTGAAAACTCCAGCTGCCTCGCAATGAAAGGAACCCAGTCTGGTAACGGTCCATTTAAAATACTAAATTTTGTCATTTAAAGCACACATGACAAACAACCAGATACATGCAACTTTGACAGCTTGTTTTAGGTCCATTTCCAAACAACCAAGATGCCATGACAAAACAGTGACAAATAGGTCATAATTGTTTGAAAAGAGAGTCTCAACTGTAGACAGTTGGAGACTCTGCAATGTCGATAATGAGATTCAGGAATGTGTGTGCTGTTACCTCAGCCAGAGGGCTTACCCAGACTCTCTGCAAGCTGTAGCACACAGAGCGATGGGATGGAGGAGAAAAGAGGCCGGCTGTGGCTCAGATGGTGAAGTGGTCATCCTACAGTGGTTTGATCGTCAGCCCCACCATGTGCCGAAGTGTCCTTGGGCAAGACACTTAATCCCCACAGTTCCCTGGTATGCAGACAAAAAACACATACTGCATATATTGCATAGATGAGGTTTAAACGTTACATAATTAAGGAAATTTAAGGAGAAATAGTAGGCACATTAATATAACTAAATATTTGTGACACGTGATGAATACTGCAGACAGTTTTAGAACATTCATCACATTTTTATTTTTTTAAGTTGAGTCACTGACATTTAAAGTCACACCATCTGACAGAAGTAAAGTGTTGTCTGTCCCTTGAGAAACATAATAAAAACAGATTTTTTTTTTCAGTTTCTTACTTATTTACTTTTGTTTTTACATATTTCCAGTACATGAATTAAGATGGTTAATTTATTAAAAATTCAATCATTTTATTGTAGGATACGATTATATTGCAGTAAACGCAAAGGATAGATTTCGTGCCATCGGTGCCACCCAGGGAAAAACATTCTATCATTTCATAGGTTAAGGAACTCAAAATATAAGGTAATTAGAATTGTAGTGTGGCCAAGAAGTTTTTAGACTAATTGAACACAAAGTTTTTCCTTACTGAGATCAGCTTTAAATTGCAAGAGAAAAGCAAAATTTGAGCAAAATGTACACATGAATTTGAGAACAGTGATTCACCCACAATTTGCTTTAATATCAATGCACACATGAGCTGCATTAGCTGCATAACCTTGTGTGAAACCTGTGTATCTGTCCCTGAATTGACCACATTCCATAAAGCTACAGATATACTCAGGTTTTTCACTCTTCATCTGTTCCACAAATGTAAAGCAAGGTTGAGGTCACAGTTGACTCAAATCTCTATCAAAGTCAACATCATAAGGCATTAAGTTGTGCTTCATGTCACTATTTAGGTGCATGCAAGGGGAAGATGAGACACCCCCCATGATATGTTACTGTTACATAATTGTGCTCCTTACAGCTAAGTTTTCAGACTGCAACTAAGAAATTAGAGGAAGAAATGGCATAACAGACTCAAAAATGTTCTCCCCAAGGACCAGACCATCGTCTGTGCTTCATTTTCACTGCTTCACCAGGAATGCAGCCACCTGAATTGACCATTCACAGAGAGTTTAGGACTAATAGTCAAATTGGAGTGTGACGCCAAAAAGACAAACTTTCATAGTCAAACTTGATTCATCAAATTGAAATGGGACTGAAAAGAAATCACAGTGGGGCTGAAATGATCAGAGCTGTAATCAGAGCCATCAGTCCTGGTTTAAGCCTCTGTGACACGGGACAAAACATACGTCACATTCTCACTGCTTTGCACCAGGCAACATTACAAAGAGGATTGATTTACTGATTACCATCATTGGCTTAGAAATATTACTCAAGAAAGTAATGAGTCTTCACAGAAGTTTCTGTCCATTGCTATAGATTTGAAGGAGACTTCTAGCACCATCTAATGAACCAGGTATGGATGAACAGTATAGTGCTGAACTGACACAGACGTTCTTGCGAGCCGTTACAGGCACAATCAGTGAAAATCTGTAGTATTGGATTAAAAGCTAGATGATCTGTCCATGACTGACAATGCTGTAATAGCTAAGACAAATGAAGCAGCAAGCTTTGGGAGAGACAACAGGAATTTAAGAAAACAGCAGAGAAGCAAGGGTGAGAGAGGTAACGGTTGAGGCACAACTAGTCCACCAAACAATTGGTGAGGTGGAGAGGAACAGTCATTTTCCACATTAACAAAGAGTAAAGTAGTTAAAACACAGCTGACAAGGACTCGTAAGTATACAAAGCTTTTTGAGATTATCATTCAGTTAAAGGGAGAAATTGCTGAACTTAAAGGAATAGTGCTAAGCGCTGCCAGAAAAAGCAAAGATAAGTGTGGTGGTTTCTTAAAATGTGGACAAAGTGGTAAACTGTGCAAAGGATGCACAGCCTGACGCAAACCCATAGAAAGGTCAGAGCCTATTGAGATGTTTTACACAGTGACATCACCCTAATACACACCTTTTCAGAGTGAGCAGCAACAAAACATGTATGAACTCATCACAGACAGTATCAGACACCTGGGGGCAAAAATGACAGTTAACACCTAAGACCAGAGGAATGAAGCAGACTCCTTTCTGCAAAACTGAGGGCTCAGCTCCTGAACATAATTTCCTGTCGGCCAAATGGCATAAAACCAGAGCATTGTGGGACACTGAGTCAAAGCTTTTCCACATGAATGAAAATGGATACACCAGAAAATTCCTACTGTGGCCGGGAATTGCAAAACAAAGTTACATCCACTGTAACACTTTTGCATTGTCACGATGTACACTTACATCATAGAAGCCATATTTCCATTTACTAAAGTACAATACCAAAACACGTTTACCAGCGACATAGCAGCTTTACATTTACGTGAAACACTTTTACAAGTTTAATGAAACACAATTATAAAGATAGGTGTTTCACCAAAATTTGTGATCTATCAGTGACTGCTGGGAGCCCTTTGCATGTACATCTTGAAAACACTTTAATTGAAGTCTGAGTTAATTAAATGCAGGTACAGTAAAGTAACACATTCTGATAGCTATCAGAAATGTGTTTTCAATAAAAGTGTTCAAGACTTTGCATGTGTTCTAAGATGTAAATGGAGAGAAATGTACAAAACACGAACAAAACATGCCAGAAGCGTCTTACCTGGACTAAATAAAAAATTAACTGGTGCATTGAGTAGTGGTCCAAAGTGCTCTTTTCTGATATGAGCAAATGTTGCATCTCATTTGGAAATCAAGGTCCCGGATTTACACAGCCAATTAAATGATCTAATAGTATATCCAATAATATGATATTTCTGTGTGCTTTTACAAGTAAATACAAAGACCTTTGTGAATTTCTGAACCATATTAAACTTTCTTTTACTACCATGTTTTCTTCTTTAGAACATTATGGTCGGGGAAGGTTTGGACAAATCTGGAGGAAGCGAACATGGGTCTTTGGAATAGTAGACATAAAAGGCATGAGAAGGCGGCCCATTCTGAGGCTAGTCAGAAAACAATCCCGGCGGTACTTGATCCCAGTCATAAGGTGTTATGATTGCCAAGAGACCACTATCATCTCAGATCAATGGAGGGTTTACATGATGGCACTGGCTGATAGTGGATATGTTCACTATTCATTAAACCACAGCTGGTCATTTGTGAATGCAGAAACAGGTCCCCATACAAAGAACATTGAATGTGCATGGTCTACCTACAAATCCCAGGTCTGATGACTGCGTGGCAGTCGAACAGAGAAGACCTTGAAGAAACAGCTTGCCTCAATAGAGTGGACACATTGGCTGGCCAAATCTCACAAGAATGGTGTACTTGGACATATGCTTCACGAGATACACAAACAGTACAAAGTTTAAAATATATGGAAACGATAGTTTCCATATACTGGGGGAAATTTTTGCATGTGTGTGTGTCTAACTTTAAAATACAGTTTGTTTAATAGATACTGTCTCTTGTTCTGCAGTCATCAATTTTGAATGGTTTGCACATGTTAGATAGCTATATGAATTAGGGCTGCAACTAATGCCTTTTCTGATGGTCGATTAGTCACCGACTATTAAATCGAATAGTCGACCAGTCAGATTATGTATCCAATGTTTATTATGAATGGCTCCTTTTTCACTTTCAGTTTTGAAATCTTGCATGAGGTTGTTATGTAAGTCCGACGTGTCTCCTCTTGACAACTGTTTGAGCATTGCAGACGTACTTCCGTGGTACGCAAGGTCTGCTTTACAAATATCACATGTATTTAATTTATTTTATAAGTTTAATGTGAAGCTATCCCAGACTTTTGACATCCTCCCATTTTGCTCCCTAGTCTGCCGCCATAATTTCCCACTGGCGGACTGCGACTCTAAGCAGAGATAGGATTAGAAGACGATGTCTCACTCTGTAGTTTTTTTTTTTTTTTTTTTTTCTGCTGACAATAGTCGACGGCTAAATTTGTTGTCGACTATTTTTATTGCCGACAACGTCGACGAATCATTGCAGCCCTAATATGAATAAAGTCATGATACTAAATGATGATAAAAATTGTATCTAACATAGGAATAAAACCTCTGGTTAGAAAGAGATCAAATAGTTATTTTCAGTATAGAAAAAATACCACAAAAGTAGTAGGTATTGTTCAGGTACTGATTAGTTAATGTTTTGTTCCTCAGTAAGTATTTGGTATAATGTTTGACTTCATAATAGTGTACACAAAAGTAGTAGGTACTTGTCAGGTAATGAGTAGTTAATGTTTTGTTCCTCAGTAAGTACTTGGTATTATGTTTAACTTTATATGAAGGTAAAGAATATAATAAATAATGACCAGTCAATGATTAGGTAATGAGTTGTTACTTAGTAAGCAATTAGCAAGTAAAGCTTTTTATCCTTAAAAAGGTTTTAAAAAAAGAGGTGTTTACAACTAGGAAACAGGTTTTTGACAAAATGAGCTGCCACTGGGTCAGAGTTAATCCAGTACTCACATAAAGATTTGGTCTTTTGTTCCCCTAAATGGTAAATGGTCTTTACTTATATAATGCTTTTACCCAAAGAGCTTGACATATACATCACATTCACCCATTCACACACTGACAGTGGAAGCTGCCATGCAAGGCGCTCACCACAACGTATCAGGAGCAATTAGGGGTTCGATGTCTTACTCAGGGACACCTCGACATGAGCTCTCTGGGCCGGTATTGAACCGGCAACCCTTGGGCTACAACTCTACCCACTTAAGTATCTATTAGTTCCTGATTCATTCCTTTTTGGTTCCCCTGATAATTAACCAGTAGTTTCCTAATAACCCTGGTGTTTGTGGGCACCAGTAGGTATTGGTTAACCACCTATTAGTTCCTGATTCACCCCTAAGGCGTTCCCTAGTAACAAAGCAAATTTTGTGTCAAGTATTGTAAAGTGTGTTTTTTTTTTTAATTGATTTCATGTAGTATTAATTTTTTTTTTTTAGATTGTTGGGCTTTCGTAAGCTGTAAGCCATAATTATCAAAATTATAATTAATAAATGTTTGAAATATCTCACTTTGCATGGAATGAGTCTATATATTAGTTTATCCTTTTAAATTTAATTACTGAAATAAATTAAGTTTTGCACAATACTCTTATAAGTCCCTGTCCTTGTCTCCTAGGACAATGGGATGACATGAATGAATGTTAGAAAGCCAACATCTTTCTCAAAGTGATGAAGGGTGGAGATGATGGGCTTGTTGAGGGTACAGTGAAGACAGGGAGAAAACTCATGAGCATCCCAGCTAGCCAGACAAGGGTTTGTGAAGTGCTCCGTGAGGGCAGGCCCACTCCCAGAATGTCAGGATGTCCTGTTTGACCCTCACACACCATCAACATGGATGATTTAAAAAAAAAAAAAAAAAATGAAATTCAAATTGCCGTACTCCAGCCCTGTTTCATGTTTGCAGAAGAAAGATGGGGGGCTCTGCTTGTGTTACTGTAAAAAATGAAATCAGTTCTTGAAAGGCATCCCATCCTGCACATACAAGATTTGCTCAACACCCTGAAAGAAGGTTCCTGGTTCTCTGTCCTTGACCAAGGGAAAGCATATCATCAGGGTTTTGTGGAGGAATCAAGCCATCCTCTCACAGCATTTATCACACCATGGGGACTGTGTGAGTGGGTGAGACTCGCCTTTGGTTAAACATCCGTCCGAGTTTCAGAGGTGAATGGAATGAATGCCTGATTAGACTGAGAAATGACATAAGCCTAACTGACTTCAATGACAATCGTTTTCTCTCTCAGGCTTGTGAGGATCACTTAAATAATCTGAGAAAGGTCCTGCAGTGCTACAAAAGCCATGGGGTTAAGTTGACACCTAGAAAATGTAAGCTTT
The DNA here is from genome assembly GCF_017639745.1 of Melanotaenia boesemani. NCBI lineage: Eukaryota > Metazoa > Chordata > Actinopteri > Atheriniformes > Melanotaeniidae > Melanotaenia > Melanotaenia boesemani. The sequence continues at coordinate 15,829,148 of NC_055688.1, forward strand.
TTAAAAACCAAGTGAGGTTCCTGGGGAGGCTGGTGACTCCAGATGGTCACACCATGGACTTACACTGTGATGCTTTGCAGGAAGTACTTGTGTGCTTTGCAGGAAGTACTTGAGTGCTTTGCAGGAAGTACTTGGGGCCATGCTATATCAGAGAGTGGAAAACTGGTGGTGATTGCACATGAGTCTAACTCTGACTGTTCCAGAAAAATACCAGAACTACCTTGAGAGTGCATTATGCAGTATTATTTATTCTTCAAGATGTAAAACAGGGAGAATACCACATCTCACAAGAATTAAGTCATAATTTTCTTTGATCACATTGTATCCGAGCAGGTGTCCAAAGTGCCCTCAGGCTTTAAAAGTCCTGCTGACCTGTTTTTACTGCTGGTGTGATGACAGCACTGTTGTTCTCACTTCTGTTTGTCTTTTTACATGCACACTTCTTTTACCAATAAAAATCAAAGACTTGAAATGATCAGTAAATAAGACTTTTTCTATTTTTCCATTGTAAAATGCTTTGTTGTAACCTACCCAAATCTTTTGACCCCATTTCCACTCCAACAAAAAAGGTTTAGAGAGTGCATCCACTTCTCTGAGAATTTTCCTGGACAGCCTAAAGTCTTGCAGTATTTTTACTAATTGGAGTCTGTTTTCTTCATTTAGCAAAATCTGCAACAGTGATTTAGATTCTTGTCTGTCTTTTAGTGAAGGAAGCTTAATGACACTGTCACTTTCTTTTTTTTCTATCCAGAAAATGATCAGGATGGCCAAAAGGAAGTAGATTTTTGATGAAGACTATTTTACATCACAGTGAAGTGTTTTAAAAACTGTATGAGGTTTGCTAAATAAATATTCTAGATTTATATTCTAGTAGCTTTTTTTTCCTGTGAAATTCTCTGTTAACTTTTTTTTTGTGTCAGTTTCTCAACATAACATATATTTTGAATATACCTGAGTATCAGAGGTAAATATAGTATGCTGAGGTTAAGGCTGGGAACAGTAAAGATTGAATTAGGAGTGAAAAAAGAGGGACAGATCAAAATGGAAAGCTGGAGGACAGAGAGATGAGATAGATTTGATTGGACATGTGTAAAGATAAGTTGCTCAGTACATTGGGAAAAGAAAGCTGAACACTGAGCTTCTTACCAGAAAAATAAGTCCAAAGGGGAGATTTATTAATGTAGAGATAAGGAACATACAGGTTGCTGGTGTGAAATAGTGAGATTTGGTGGACAAGAGTAGGCGGTAACAGGTAATGTACTGTGGTAGGACTGAATAGGAGGTGCTGAAAAAAGAAGCCATTGCTAAACCTTATTGGTATAAACTGAATAAAAGAACTTTTCCAGTTTGGGTGATGTAATTTCACTATTGATCACTCTATTTGAATGACAATTTTATTTAACTTTTGCCTTAGATTTCAGAGGGAGATCATACTGTGTGCCAGGAAATTGGGTAAACAATGTGACAAAGTGACTAATAAACTGCTACCTTGACAAGTTGTGATGACGCACTTGACAATCCTTGTACTTTATCAAATTAAAGCCCCATTAGAGGTTAACAACATGAAAAGAAACTTCTTGTTCTTAGCAGGATTTTTTTATTTTAGATTATCTTGCTTTAAGATATGAATTTGTATCATATTCAACAGAACAACTACACATCCTTCAGAACAACTAAACAAGAGGTATAATTGTAGGATAATATTTCACATTAACAGATATATAATCCAGTAAAAATGGTAAAATGTCATGATTATTTCATTTGATTAGATAAAACAGCTCTGCAGAAAGATGATGCACAACATTTATGTGACATTAACACACACACACACACACACACATATACATATATATATATATATATATATATATATATATATATATATATATATATATATATATATATTTATATATAGATAGATTTATAGATAGATATTATGAACCTGTATGAATGCTGAAGTAGGAGATGGCTATTTGTACTGATTGCTATATTTCTATAATAATTACAACTTCCCACAGTAATTGGCTGGTGTGTAGCATACTCACCCATTCCCTAAAGTCTGCATCTCAGACATGTTCCAAACACAACAAAAACCCAAACAGGGACACTGCCCTCTGTGGTCAGAGAGCATTGCCTGCAGATAAAAGCACCACCACACACTTATAATGTGTTATAAGATATAGCAAATGCATTACTTTTGCATGGGCATATGTCTTCTGCATTTTGTGTTTCTTTTGTTTCTGTTTTAACTGCACTCTAGATAAGCTGTTTAAGGTGTTACTAAGATACAATAATTGACATTCTGGGGAAAAGAAAAAAAAAAATAAGGGAAATAGTTTAAATTCCCAATACATCTTCTTTATTTTCCTTTAATATAAAAAGGAAAAAAAAGACATCCTTGACATGGCTCTTCAGGGAAGACACATGATGGATACAGTAACCGAGTGACTGCCACAAGCATGTTAGCGTTTAGCTTATAGCTATGGTGACAAGGTGTTGATGTGATGTGACCTTGCTTTTATAACGCGAGGCTCACCGTCCTTTTTTACAAGACCAAATAAAAACAAGAGCAATGTGACATCTGACTACTCTGAGTGTCCTGTAATCAAACATTAATGAGATACAGAATTGTTCTGCTCTGTGGTAATTTCAATGAAAAACAAGTCAAGGGGTTATGCCTGATAGTGAACAGAAAACAGCAGCTTTATTTGTTCAAATTCAGGAAAATAGTTGCTCATATTGCCTTGTCAAGGTTGTGTGTTTGTGTCATGCAGTCCTTGGTAAAAGACAAATTGAGTATGCCATTAATGGTTTCTCAGTAAATCTATATGAGGTGGTGAGATTCCATTTTGTGTGGGAGGCGTTTCCTGAAATGTAGATTTAGATTTTTCTTTGTTGTTTAAATTATTTGCCACTGTCTTACCAGACTTATCTAATAATTCCTCTGTATGTACATGGCAGAATTTCAGGGAAGATGTTTAAGTGGCTAATTATATAATATAAGCTCCTACTGCACATACATTGTCGTTGTTTCTATGCAGTATGCTGCTCGTGCTTGCTATTTTCATCTGCCTCTTCAGTCACTCTTGACAGCTGGCCAGCACCAACTACTGAACCGACTCTACTAAATAGAAAAGTTATGACAAAGAAGAGATGCAAAACACTGTCAGCCCCAGGGATATTTAGCAATCAGGTTACGGGGATGAAGAAAGGAGATTAGATTGCCTCTTGGCTCGATGCTCTTTGCCATGCTGTTGCTCTTTCTCTTCATATCTATTTAATTTTACATATTTATCAAGCATTACTTGTTTCTCTAAGGAGTATGGGCGGTGAACCTTTCTGTCTGACATGGCTGGAAATGGCACAGCAGTAATTGTCAAAAGCCAGAGCTAGAGAAGTACATATCTGTGTGTATAAAGGGAAGGAGAGGAGGAGGAAGAGAGAGGAAAGGAAAGGGTGGGGAGGTGCAGTGAGAAGAGGGAGGGTGCATGTATGAGGGAGGGTGGAGGAGAGCGAGAGAGAAAGAGACACACAGCGGGAGAGCAAGCAGCTCGCCTCATTCCGCTGCTTTCTCAGCATCCATTCCCAGAGACTCTATTCCGGAGAGGAGCACGCTACATAACATGCAAATTGGAGGAAGAGAGGCGAAAATCCATTGATGAGGGAGGATACCGTGGAAAATAGCACATAATTGGAGTTCTCTGGCATCCACTCCCATCTCTTATAGCTTTGGCGGAGGTGTGTGAAAGTTTCCATCTTGGGGGGGACACCCTCCTCTTGATGTGGGGATGAACAGCAGATGCTGAATTTCACTCTGAGGGCAGGAGAAGAGCTGTGAGGACCGGCTGGATTCAAGTGCAGTGGAGCTGGTAGTGAACACCAAAAAAGATCCTACAACATCTTTCTCTTTTTATATTTATATATATATATAAATATTTATATATATATATATTTTATTTATTTCCCTCTTTCTCAGTCTCTATCACATACATAAGGTGGAATATCAAGGGGAAGTAACTCAGAAGAAATCATCCCAAACCAGGAAAGTAAAGGGGAATGGATTACGTTCAAATTCAGTGAAGGACAGCCTGATTACAATAAGTAAGTTCTAATCAGAAGCAGCTCTGATTCTTAGAGACTCGGAGGATTTTTGCAGTTTTTTTCTCTCTAGTGGAGCAGCATTGAGCTCATTGCGTGAGAGCTTATATTGTGGACTATACCGTTTTGGATGGTATATCAAGGTAAGGAAACATTATCAGTCTATTTTTATGTTAATAAGAACCTCTATTTTTTATTTAGAAAAAAGATTAAACTAGAAAGAAGATAAATGGAAAAGGTGTTATTTTAGCCTCCGGCCAGCAGGAAAAGGAAAGTTGGGAAATATGTCTTGTCAATATGAAACTATGTCCCACATCTTACAGAGAAGATAATTACTTATTTGATAGCTATTGGAAGGCTACTCCCTTCTGCAGAGAAGAATGTATCAATGTGTACCTGCATACTTGTGCATGTGTGTTTGCTGCGAAGAGAGATGCCTGTCTGCAAAGCAATTCATCTCTTTCCTTCCGTGTTACATTGTCACCATGGGAGGCTGTAAGTAGAAGGGGCTTAATTGCTGCAGTTGTTTGCACCAGTCTTTGTAATGTCCTGTATCTATAAGCAGGGAAATTACTTATGTACAGTAGCCATGTCTTTTTTCATGCCAGTGAGCGTATCTGCATTTTAAAAGCTGCCGTGTCCTTTTTACCTCTGCGGGCAGAGTACTGATTGTGTCGAGTATTCAGAGTACTCAGACACCCTACAGTATACATCCAGCCTTTTCTTTGTGTCTTTTTTTCCTGTTATGTATATACATATATATATATATATATATGTATATATGTTTTTATTTTTTTTTTTTTTTGTGTGTGTGTGTGTCTCTCAAGTGCCAAGTTTAATGTTTCAACTGAAATTAAGACTCCTTTAAGAAACTGGGTGCAGGTGTTCTTTTAAGGAAAGAGTGAGTCTGCTGCCCTCTTAATCAATACCAGACAAGGGCAAGGCTACCTCCCTTTGTAAGGCAGTGGTTGAAATATTTATTGCATGAGCATCCTGTCAGTCCCCTGAAATATTTAAAATAATTAAATAATGAATAGCCTGTCTACTTTGTCAAAACCCAGTTTTTGCCATCTCCTCATGTAACATACAAAATGGTAAGCATTAAATGCCTCTGCCTCAGAAAAAAAATAAAAACAAAAAATAAAAAAAAATCTTCCAAAACATCCACTGGGGGGAAGTGGAGCCTGATGGGAAGTTGATGACAGCTCCTGTGTACCTGGCGTTGACTGTCAGCACTGGCTTGCTAGTTGTTTCTGTGGACATATAGCTTAATTGCAAAAAGCTGCTGCTCACAAAAGTTCTATTGAAGTCACATTTAGCATTCAGTTGGAGTAGTATGTGTTTGCTCCCTCTTGAAAGAGATGCAGACCAGTTATCTGTGTTGCCAGTTCATTTCATCCGGTGAGATTCACCTACACTACACATTTGTTAAATATGCATACAAATGGGTACATATGTGTGTCTGAATAAAAGGGAGTTTCTGTATCTGGTATCGGCGTGGGTGTGTATTTGTCCAGACCTCTGAGCTTCATCCCTTTTGATGTTTTATTGAGTGTTAACCATGGTAGGGCTGACGCATTGCCTCTGATATGGAGTAGCATGGTTAAAGGAAAGCAATAAGATGGACTTTGCTCTTCTTGTTTGTGCTTCAGCTTTGAATTAGCAATGCTGTGTCTGCCTCTTTCAGCCCTTTGGATCTGGTAAATGATCTGGATCAGGTACTGTATAAGTACAAAACTGCATGTGTGCTTGTACACTTTTCTGTCTAAAATCAAGGCAGTTGTAGTAAACGAGCATTATTTATATCCTTGCACTGTGTGACAAGTTAGTGTGTCTGTATGTGAATCTATATTCTCTCTTTCTGTGTTAAAACATGTACTGTTTATCTTTTTTTTATAATTTTATTTTTCAGTTATTTCTGACCTTAAAAAAGAACGCATGCCCTTAATTTTCAAAGAAATTTAGCATCTTCTGAATAACAGCATGGGCAAAACAGAAGCAAAGAGCTTCCTGCTTCATGAATATCCAGTGCCATTGATGGCATCTTCACATGGCAGAGAAATCTGAGGAAATAAAACTGATGCCAGAATGGGGTTTCCATTTATTACACAGACTGTCAGTAATGTGAGCATGCATGCCAGTGGGCCACTGAAATCAGACATATCTATATGATAAATCATTTGTGGTCATATAGACCTTTTGTGATTTGCTATTACCAAAGTGAAGAAGTTGAAAATAATTATATACAATAAGGATTTTAGGTTTTTACTCTGTACGTTAAGACCAAAGACTATCAGGTAAAAAGCTTAATCAGAATGAAGAGATGTGCAGGAAAACTATTCTTGTTAGATTTTGTGTTTTCACCCATATTAGTTTAGGAAGCAGTATTTTCTTTGTTTTTGAATGATTGGCTGCAGCCATCTCTTTGTATTTGTCAGCTTTCTAATTTTACCTTTTTAAAGCGTTAATATATAACTTCCACAATAAGCTAATATAATAAATAAAAATAAAATATAAGATTTGTATGATTATTTTGAAAATAAGTGCATAACCATGACACGGCAAAGCAAAGAGTAAGTTAATTATGCCCTATTTTTCCATTGTGATATGTGCAACCTTGTGACATGAAGGCTGACTAAGCAGAGAGTACAGCATGTAAGTAAACTAGCTAGTGACTATACTGCCAGCGCTAGCGTAAGCTAATCTCTTCCTCCTTGTCAAACAAACTCTGCTTCACAATCAGATGAGGAACAGGACAACAAAGAACAAGTCATGTTATACAGTATTGTGACATTAAACCTGTTGAACATAAAAAAAAGAAAAAAGAAAAAAGAAAATACTAGCATTACTCTGAACTACATTTCGTTATAGGCTTATTTTAATCAAGTTAGTTCTCCATTGCTCTTGGCAGGAGCAACCACAGAATTGTAATAATAATAATAATAATAATAAGAAGAAGAATAAAAATAATATTTGGGAGCCAAATTGTGCCTGCTGTATCTCCTGCCTCATTATTATGTGAAACACTGTGAGGAAAGTACAAGGTTGGGGTTAGTTGTATTCTATCCTTTCCTAACCCAAATCTGAGAGTTTTGTTGTCTGAACTTAGCCAAACCAAGAGCACGAATGAAAGTAATGATCATTCCATTCTCATGTGCAAAGTTTCCTGAGGCAACTTGGACACAGGTCTACTGAAAGAAAATCCATTACTTTATACCTTCACCACCTTAGCAACCTCCACAGGGATTGTAGTATAGTGGTTGATAAGGCTGGTGCAGGACAAAGCTCCAGTAACTGGGTTACATTTTCAGTCAGTGATTTTTCTCTCCTCCATTTTGCCTTTTTTAGTTCCAATTATAACAGCATAAGGAAACACCACACAAATGCACACTGCTGTTACTATATGAGTAACAGCAGATATTTCCAAAGAATCAACAATCAAAAGATAATTATTTGTTTTCCAAATACTTTTAGATTTACCCCACGGAAACTGTGAATGTTCACTGAACATTTAAAGTTGAAAAAAAAAGAAAACAAATAATAAAAAAAAAAAGATAAATAGTGTCTTGGTGAACAGATTCATTAGGCCTTTGAGAATCTATTGATTTATTAATCTAATGACGCTCCAGATTCAAAGACTGCATAAACTACAAAAAGCTTAGAAATGCCATCTTTATTGTGACTTCCTTAAAAAAACTTGTATTTTTAATTTGTTGTTAGAGGACAAATGTATTGAGAGCTATGTCAAAATAAGACCTACAACCAGAAGCAGCGTATTTTTAGCTTGTCCATTAAGGAAATGGAGGAAAAATCAATGCTCACTGACTGAAACACTGGGTTTCAAATTTAACTTCTTTTTTTCTACCTCTGCAACCTTTGGCTAGAGGAGGTATGTACTTTGTAAAGTTTGCATTCAAGCTTAGACAATCCGAGTGTTATATATATGAAACAGGGCTGTTGTCTTGTTTATTTATTAAAATCAAGCATAATCTGTTATTAACCAAGGCATTCAGAGTTATATGTGCATCTGTATGTAGCATTGTAGCTTTTGAGAATACTTTCATGCCTCAAGCTAATTTGTATCTAAGTGCTGCTGTCACTTGTTAGCTATGGTGAGCCATACATCTGTGCATCACATATACCACCATCTGGCTGAAGCAAACAGAAGACCTTATTTCAAATAAAGGGCTGGTCAGCTGGAGACCAAGCCGTGAACGGATGCAGCTGATCTGTTGTCAGCCTCTTTGAATTCCTGATGAGGCGAAACACAATATGCCCAAACAGCTGGGTCATTTATGGAATATGCTTAATCATCATAGTTGAGTGTCCCCAAAATGAGGGGGGGGTGGGATCTGTTAGAAGGAATTTACCTAATAGAATAAAAGGAAATTATATATGGTGGCCATAGCTGAATTTTTAATAAATTATGTCAGTGGTTTACAGAAAATTATATCCTGCACATTAAGGTCATAAAAAGTGGAGGCTTTCACAAAAACAGGAAATCCTATTATATTTCAGATTACAAGGGCACAACCACTGGCTTTATGTCTTTAGCCTCTTTGACAATAAAGATATGCAGATGTATTTTTTAACTGTTCATTTTTCTCAATGTACATTTATTGTAGAAGCAGTCAGTGTGCAGCATCACTAAAAGCAACAAAGGCTGAAATGACAGCTATATAACTATAGTGTACAAAAGAGAGGTGCTTAGCTTTTATATTCAGTTGAGGATGTGATGTGCTAAGTGACTGCTGGTGGCCTTGTAGCCCTTTTTCGATACAGTAACTGGGGAGAAGCAGTCTGGGGCAAGAGAACTGATCTGCCAACAGCTTCCACTGACAGCGACCTTGCTGTCTGTGTCACTTTGAAGTATGACCTTCTTTGGGAAACAGCCGAGGGCAGTGTGTGTCGAACAACCTTTGAAAAGTCCGTTTTTGTGTGTGTCGACAAGGAGCATTAGTAAGGTTCAGGGGTGAGATGGCTAGCCAAGAATAGGGGCAGAAGATGTTGCGCCATGTGGCAGCTGGGATATATACAAAAAAAAAAAAAAAAAAAAAATACACACCCCTCCCCCACCCCACACTATAAGGATCTTATCTGTGCGATGGTGAGGAACCACACTACACAAATTTTACTTCTGGGACACCGCGTGATGTTGCAGCTGATTTTTGCTTTACGCACCACGTGACATGCTAGCAAGCAGATAGCAACGCATCAGTCATTTTACACACGCAAGAGGAAAAGAAAGAGAGAAAGGGACAAAGCAAGAGATAAGACAAGAGTCAAGATAAGTCTGGAGAGAGCTCACAGTACAGTTAGGACCCAAGATGGTTGCCCAGTTTGCTGTCGATAGGTGGTGCGTAACTGAGAAAGTTCTGTAATGTCACATCTTTAAGCCAACACAACTTGTCAAAATCCTGCACATTCTTCACAAAGCATAAAAATGACAAGATGCATGAGCCACCATCTCTTTTGCCTGATAAATATTGATATTACATCTATTTTTTGTTTTCTTTTACCATAAAATAGCATTTTACTCTGACAAGTGAACTTTTTAATGCACCATCACATTCTCAACCATAATGTTTTACAGTATTCAGGCTGTAGGTATGTCTCATTAATTAAACCAGGGGTCATCTACCAAGTCAGTAATTTGTCAGATAAAGATACAAGGACAACAGCCAAACCACTTCTATGCTATTATTGACCAGTCTCTTTTTGTTAATACTAATTAAGGATCATTAAATATTCACAGAGTGCAATAACCTGCCCATATCCTAATAGCACAGAAAGACTGATACTGGTTGTTTTTAAGCACAGCTAATGAAGCCATCCATTTTGTGTTTTGCTCCACTAGTGACTTTAAGACGTACTTACAAAGATTTTTATCATCATCACCCAGTTCGCAGGGTTAAAGTTGCTTTTTTTTAGAGTATTGACCAGTTTGCTCTTAAATTCCAAATAGGCTGGGTCTTCTGCGAGGAGGAACCGCACCCTCATCCATCTCTTATTTAAAGCTTTGATATATAACCAAACAATGGGTACAAGCAGAGCAGATCATGAGTAGATTATCAATGAGACACTTGAAAAACATGTAGAACTTTGAAAAAATCCAAAATTCATGTTATGGTGTCAAAATGTGCAGGGGTTTAACAAACCAACATGTCTTGTTTGTTGCTTTAAGGAAAAATGTCAGGGAATAATAATAAAAAAAGATGTTTCAAATAGTATCAGACAGCCAGCAGTTTAAATTGTATTTGCTGTGAGCAGTCAGGCTTCTACCTGCAAAGGTTAGGTCATTACATACTTCACAATATCCCCACTAATGCCTCACAGGTAGATCAGGATATGTCAGAGTGTAGTCTTTTCATTGCAACAGTATTTGAAATGTCAGCACATGGATACATCCTTTGCCTCTGTGGGGACTATGGACTCTCTAGCACCACTGGTGCCTCTTGCAATGGACAATCTCCCCTAACCTCTCTTGTGTTAGACTATGAAAGGCTCTCAGCAGGACACTGGGCCAGCACTTGTTAGTGCAGGTCACTATTCCTCATCTTCTTTGGGCTTATAGCTGATGTAAGCCAAAGTATCAATATATCTTTGCTTTTTAGTTTCTTATAATTTAAGGAGTCTTTGGGGGAAATTAAGAATACCTACACATCTTAAAATCCAGGAGACTTTTGAGAATGAAGTGGCTTGCCGCCAGGTGGTTCATACACTGTTGTGTGAAGTTTTCATCTCCTGTTGTGAAAATGTACCTTGTAGAAAGCAATACATTTCATCCTGAAAGTGCACCTAAAGAAAGACACACTGGAATGGAAAACTAGAGAGACATATTGAAAATCAACAGGGGTTTGCAATGTTATATGCAGTTGTTAATCATTTCTTGTATTTTATAGGGATTCAGAGCCCAAAAGTCAGTGTTTACCACTCGGTTGTTTAAAAGAATAAATAAATATGGGGGTTAAATCGTGTAGAAGCACAGAATTTCATATACCTTTGCTTTTCTACTATGATAATGACAGTTCGCTTCCATCCAGTCAATGCTACCTAGTAACCAACCCAATTTCATAACAGTGCTGCTAGTGTACTCTTATAGACTGCAGTCACTTCCTGCTCTATTTTAGGTTGTTACATAAACTCACTATAAACTGGCAGGAAGTACTGTGATTCACTATTTCCTGTTTAATGTATTGCGGGCTCATCTTTTATATTTGTAAAATCTTAGATAACTATTGGTTAGGCAAGAGGCTCATTAGAATCTTTGTAGTGCTGTTCCTCCTGGGCTGAGGAACGTACTGAAAAGATAAGAATGGTTTCTTCCCTTTCACTCTCCACTTTCTCTCTTTATCTCTCCTGCGCCATCCTTTCCTCTTCCCAGTCTGCTCAGTGTGCTACAAGAGGCTTTATTGTCAAGTTGGAACTCTAAACGTTTCAGAGTCTTTCAGGGAGGTGATAGAGCTTCTGATGGCAGGGCGTAATCTTCTGCCTGCTGTGGTCACATTCTTGTTCGCCTTTTGGTTACACAATAATACTCTTTGAAGATTTAGTTACTTGTCTGGAGCATGACTGTGTGTTCAGTTTGGTGGTTTACACAGAGCTTGTTAAGATGTTGAAGATGTAGCCGTCTCCCTAATAAGTTCTAAATGATTCATGTGGAAAAAATTCTTGTTTCTCTTTTTTTTTTCTTTTCTTTTTTTTTTTTTTTGTCTGTTTTACTTCAATGGTAATTTCACTAATGGGCTGCTTTCAAGTTACTTACTTACTTACTACCCAATGACTTAAACTGTGATACTGTCACTCTTTTGGAAGTTGTATCTGATTTAAAAGAAATTATAAGAATTTGTCAAGACCTTAACAGTCCTCGTAATTCAGCCACTCCAGTGGAAACTTATATCATAATGCGAGTATATCCATTGCTGATTTATTGTAAGAATTTTGAAATAAAGAAGGAAACAATTCTAACTAAGCCCTCTGGGTGGTGTGAAATGAGAGCTGAACAGAATGTTTAAATTTATCACTTGTCATTATAATGTGACATCCTATGAAAACTGTGCCTTCCACCCTGGGATTTATTTACATAGTGATTCATCAGATGGAAGACATCCATCTGCTCTGATATTGTGTTCTGTGGCCTGTTGATATTTGAAAAGTGATGCTGTCTGTCACATACAAGATTTGTATATGTACAAGGTTTATTTTGGGGATGTGATATTGGATTATCAGATCAGCCAATATTTTCCAAATTGTTTTGGCTGATTGCTGATGCAGATATATTAATCAATGTTTTTCCACATTATTGAAGAGAACATCAGTCTCTCCAGCAGTGCAGCTAACATTTTATCATGCCTACTCATATCACCTTGAGCAGACAACAGGTGTAAACATGTAATGCATTGCTCAACTGGGCAGAGGAAATGTTCTCCAATTTACATGTAAAGCAAACCATATTTATGTCTATGTAACAATGTCAAAAAAATCGTCAAGGGCCCATTCCACCCTAACTACCACTTGTTCAACCTGCTGCCCTCTGGTGGGCGCTACAGAGCTCACAAAGCCCGTACAAACAGACTCAGGGACAGCTTTTTCCCCAGAGCCATCAGTGCCCTGAACTCCCATGAACAAACCAAACAATAAGGAGAACAAACCCAACAAGACGAATCATCACACACATGTGAAATAGACTGCAACAAGTATCACACCACTGTGAAACTCGAACCGCGTTGTGCAATATAAGTACTCTAAGTGCAATACATTCAATTGTAAATATATGTATATATCAGCTTTTTAGTACTTACCATATTTATATTTACTTTAAGTATTTTATTTCTATTTATTTCCTCCCTTTGCCTTTATTTTTAACATTTTTGAATATTCTTTTATTATGATGCAAGCACCCCCTAATCTCATTGTATGCTCTGGTTTACAATGACAATAAAGACTTTCTGATTCTGATTTCTGATTCAAAGCTTTAAAGGCTTGCAAAATTCTTTCCTTATAAAGCTAAAATAAAAGCATATTTGAACTCAAGTGTACAGCAATTAATTTGGGGTAGATGATGCTGACATTTGATTTCAGTCTTTGTTGCCAAATACCAGCATAACAATTCTTTTTTTTTTTATTGTACGTTTCTTTATTTCAGTTGATAACAGTTGTTAACTGTAAAGTAAACATAATATTTAAATTGTAAAGTTTACAACAACTGATGTTGTTATTTGAGACTAGTGATGGGAGATTGGCTCTTTTCAAAGATTTGACTGTTGGTTCTTTATTTAGTTTCACTCAAAGCTTCCGCTTTGGCCTAATTTAGCAATCAGGATGGTTTGTGTGCTGGTTAACACACAAACCATGTTTTGCTTTTTTGTTTTATCAGCACTTCTCATTCACTACAGAAATGGTCTCTTACAGCTGGCTCATTCATGAACAACACATAACTGGAGACCTTTAGTTCTAAAACCAAAAAGCCTCATGTGAAACAAATTAGACATGGGATTCCCTGAAAACTCTTATTTTGGCAAACATAGTTCCTGGACATCTTATGTTAAAAACATACTCTGTGTTTGCACTTATAGTGGTACATGCTCAAGCATTAATGGCTCCATATATCCCATGATCAAAACATCCAGGTTAGAACAAACAGATGAATGCTTTTGTGACAAAGATTGCAGATGACAGCACCATGAGAACTATCTGTCTCCTGCCAGGCTTTTTAATGTGTGTAACTCAAGGGAGAGATTAAATGCACGTGTCCTGAAAAGTACCAAAACACACATAGTGAATTCAGCCTGCCTGCCACATCGGATGTCACACTGGCTTCTGTTTCATAAGCTCAGGATTAAACCTCCAAATTCAAACATTGACCTTTACTTCCAAATATACAAGAGCCACTGCTATTGTCAACACATGTAAGCTTTGGATGCCAGCATGCTGGCTGTGAATAATAAATCATTGAGCATGTATTAGTGTGGAATCCTTAAGTAGTTGAGGCCGCTTAAGATGGACAAATGAAAGAGGAGGGTGTTGGCTGATCAAACCTGACGTACCTTCATACATTTACACACACCCCAAGTTTTATACATTAGCTCTAAAACAAAAATTTTTTTTCTGTCATCACTTTTCAAATTGTACGGTTTCCTTTAACACCTGAATAGTTAGTTAATTGATAATTCTAATCTGAAGATAGTTGTAAGTTGCCCAACAGGTTTAGTGACACTGTAATACTCTGACAACCTGTTCAGGTATACTTTTACCTCACTCAGCTGGGAAAGACCACACCAGGGACTACCAACTCCGGTCCTCGACGGCTGGTATCCTGCAGGTACTGGATGTGTACTTGCAGAAACACGGCTGATTCAAATGAATGGGTCATTAACAGACTTGTGCAGAACTTGACAACAGGCTGTTGGAGATCCAGTTTATTTGAATCAGGTGTGTTGCAGTAGGGAAACATCCAATACCTGCAGGACACCGGCCCTCAAGGACTGGAGTTGGTGATTCCTGGACTACACCGTCTGATGAACCCTTTTATGGGATGCTGTAAGTTTGTTTTTTTTTCACATTGCAATTTTCTGCAATGGATTAATTAAACGATATTAAAATGCATACCACAAAATATATTGGCAGTCATATTATTTAAAAGAAATGTGTAGCCTCAAGCCATTATACAAATAGAAATTCAACACATGCAAACACACATACATAAACCCTTATAAAAACACAGAAATTTAAATAATTCAGAATTGATGAACATGGCATGATACATTATTTCTAGAAGCACTCAGCAGAATGTAATGGGATTATTTTACATGACTGCATCAGGAAGTCCGTTCATTGTGTTTGTGTTAAGAGACAAAATAAGCTAAATAGCAACTTACTGACCTTTAACACTAAGATTGCTAAACTAAAATCACCCCATTTATTGGCTCAACTTTTGCTTGAGAAGTGTAGAATTTTCCACGTGAGGTAAACGAGGCAGATTGCACAGCTGATAACCACACAGTTACTTCACTGCCTTGCAGGCAGAAAAAAAAAAAAAAGAAAAAAAGGTTTAGCAGCTCATTGTGGAGGCATATGATTAAGTCATGAAGGTCTGAGAAGTTGTTGCAAGAACTTTCTGTGCCCACAGTCGTGATGACACCGCACCTCCAGAACAGTGAGAATGAGGAGTACATTATCTCAACAATTTCTCTTCTGGTAGGAGATGAAAGCCTTCTATCACTGTTTTGTGGCCACCGCCTTTGGTCCTCAGGGTTACCCATTTACTCAGCAACCCCAGTTTCCCCTCGTCTGGCGTGACACCCATCTTATCCCATTATTATTTGTGACTCACTACTGTCAGGAGCGGAAAAAAGGGCATAAATAATGTGTTCCACGGGTGTATCCACCCCCAGATCAATGGCAATACAAAGACCAGCTACAAAGACAGTTGGCTCAAGGCCATATTTGATCACTTCCACTGCGCACGATCACTGCTCCCTTTTTTGTCAGCCCACTGAGACTCAATTATTTCCAAGTGTTTATAAGCTACTGTTGAAAGAACATGGAGTGAATATTTAAAGTTGGTGAGGGGAAAAGAATCTTTGAGACAAGCAGATGGAGGGTAATGTGAGCTTTAAGAGAGAGAAGGGTGGAGAGAAATGAGGGGGAAATAAAAGGATGGGATGCTGTTTCCTGTTTCTCAGATTGTGGGTAGAGATTGCAAACTAGCCTCAGCTCTGTTCATACATTAAGCCAGTGCAAAGACTTACTGTGCACTGATAATTTCAAAGTAGCGAACAGAGATGGTCATAGCAATTAAATGTTTGGGAGGATATTTATTGCGACTTAGACAAAGTCTCCTGTCTTGAGAGACCATAAACAGCTTTTGGACCAGTAATCTAAAGCCTTGTTCAGTGCTGCTTCTTGGGTTATTTGAACTGGAAAATTCCAAATGATCCACAGCCTGAAGCAATTGTTGCAGTCTTACAAATGAAGGAGTGACCGAGAGCAGACTTTTACTTTTTTTTTTTTATCGTGTCTGGCTTTTTTCTATACAACCCATATGGCTGGACGCAAATCCCAAGGTTTCAAAAATCTTAATTCCTTTGACAAGAATAGGTGGTGCATCCAATTGTCACTGCATTGCCACTATGACTGTGCAACGGATAATGAGTATTTGTGTGAAGGGCAAGGCACACACTAAAATTAGATCAAA
The DNA here is from genome assembly GCF_017639745.1 of Melanotaenia boesemani. Taxonomy (NCBI): domain Eukaryota; kingdom Metazoa; phylum Chordata; class Actinopteri; order Atheriniformes; family Melanotaeniidae; genus Melanotaenia; species Melanotaenia boesemani. Next base: position 15,845,442 of record NC_055688.1, read on the forward strand.
GGTCTGCACTCCGTGGGCATCAAACGGTGGGCAGAAGTCATGCTTCTGCACGGCTATAACCATGCCTGTTCACTTACTCAGATGTCATAATGACTGGATATACTTAAGGACATCTTTGATGTGTAATTCCCTAGCGAGAATAATCTTGTCTTCATCAGTCTAATTTGCATTCCAGACTAAATTTAAGGCATTAAAATCATGTTGCTAATCAGTGAACAGTGATGTGCTTTCAGAATTATTGATCAGTCCTTATAATGAAATAGTTAAAGACACTTTTTATGCTTAACTGTTTAATCCAAGAAAAAAAAGGGAGAAGATTCCTTTTTTTTATCTGAAGTCATTATTTGGGTCTTTAAGAAAATGTAAAAAGTAAATAAATAAATTTAAAAAAAAAGTATATTTACGTGTTAAGGCCCTTTGTTTTTTTTGTTTTTTTTTTTGGTAACTTTCAGTATTTTCACATGTAGCACCAAGCTTTAGCTAACAATAAAGTAGATGGTATGGTTTATTTAAATGCAGTGATTTAAATGTAAAAAAAATATGTTATTATATTATATATTTTTATTATTTTTATATTCTAAATAACTTTTTTATTACATATATATATATATATATATATATATATATATATATATATATATATATATATATACATATACTACAGTTCAAAAGTTTGGGGTCACTTCCCTATTGAATCCCATGGCAAAGTGACCCCAAACTTTTGAACAATAGTGTATATATATATAATTATATATATACTTTGTTCCTGTCATAAATGTTTAAATACAATAAGTAAATAAGCATTGAGCAATTTCACAGCTTTTTCAGATAAAAAAAATTATAGCTTACGATTTAGATTATGAATAATTCATTTAGTAGCTATGCCTAAAAGAAGATAATCCAATTTGAATTTCACTCAATGTAAGCAACAGATGATAAAATATGCAAATTATCAATTTAAAAAAAAAAAATCAGTTTCTAGGTGTAAATAGAAAAACAGTTAGTGAAAGAAAAAAATAAGCATCTGTTATCTTTGTAGGATGTTCATCTTTTTTTTTTTTTTTTTTTGCATAATTAACATTGTGATAAAACATTGATGCTTCTTTAAAGCTGAGGTACTGTCGGCTAAACTTTCGAAAGTAATTTTGACACTTAGATTGATCATCCTATTAGAGCATGAAAAAATGTCTGAAAAAATGCAGATCATCAGCTGATAAGCAATTATCTGACTCCTTTCACCAGGCAATTTAATAACAAACATCTGACCCTGGCAGGATTGTGTTTACTTGTCACTACTGTCTCATGAGGTGAGGTAAAAGTCTTTCAACACTGTGCTTAGGGAGTGTGTCTTATGATCCCTGCACCCAAATTACAGTACAGTCGGCCATCATATTTTAATCCTCTTACAATGGAAATTGTGGATTGATTGTAATCAAGGGATGATGAGCTGATAAGCCCTCTAGTCCAGCAAGTTAAACTAACAACCTAGGATTAATGCTGACAAATTGGCAAGAGGTTTGTTTTTATTGTGTTCTCTAGATCAGTCATAATCAGAAATCACACATCTGACCAAGAAATGATTCTCCTGTATTTTAAAAGATGCTCAACATGATTTTTTGTTGATGCTGAGCTTGGATAGCCTTCTGTTTACTAACTTGATGAGCCAGGGAGTATTTAATTAGATATTAACTAGGTCAGCATTAATGTTCAAACACGATACAGTAGTTTATTCAGTATGCCTGCTAGTACATTCTGGATGAATGTAGAACATGGGCCATTATTTTACCTTTGCCTTATGATGTTCATATGTAAGGTTTTGTGACTCACAATGAGGAAAAGTGTTTATTTACAGATTTTTATTTTCTAATAAACTTCTTTTATTGAAAATGTATGCAATGTATGACTGTTTATACGAAACTGATGTAGGTTAAAGTTGTTTACTGCATTTTTCTGTGTCTTAGCATTTTCATTGTGACCAGCCTTATAAAATGATACATAAATATCTGAGATATGAGTCTGTCATCTTGCTGCTTAGTAGTTATACTGAGTATGACTAATGTGGGGAGATCATCCATGTATAACACAACAAGATGGAAGTCTGAGCATAGGATGCTCTTGCAGACAGCTCCAATATGTGGGCTCTAGGTTGAGCTCTTACTGGATATCCTTGGGTTTCAAGGGCTTATTCGAATGATCCTCTGTGGGTTGTATTAGACTGTCTGTCTGACCCTCTAAAGGAAGAACTTTGATCTCTCAGCCACCCTGGGAGGTGACATTTTGGTAGCTTTGACCTTTTGAAGCAGATTTCTTTTGCTTCTGAAATTAGATTTAGATTTTTTTTTTCCATTGTTTTTTTTTTTTCTTTTACTGTGTATTAAGAGTTTTGCTAGCATTAGGTAGCACATGTGCAAATTGCACAATTAAACTGTAATACAATGACAGATTGATTAGATTCATCTTAATCTTTTTTCATTTTATTTTATTTAATTATTTTTGCCTGTTGCTCCTTTTCTATTTTAACTTACTGGAGCTGAGTATAATGTACTGTACTTACAATTAGACAAACAAATATCAAGCCAAAATCATATGATTTATAATTTTATATTATATAATAAGACATGATGTTGTGCTCTTCTGCTATAATATTCCTCACATTAAATTAGCTAAGGTACTACAGAAGTGAACAGAAACATGACAATTTGATTTGTCAATAAATGGAGCAATATTTAAAATGGAAATGAGAGCGTCTGAGCTGTCCTTACCTGTGAATGGTCATCTGAGCTGAGTTCTTGTGATTATTTACCAGAAGTGAACAGCTAATGCAACCATTTCCTTTTCTATCGATGCATCCCACACATTAAGAAACTGCTGAGTGCTTGCCGGGTCTTTGTGAAAGCACTTTGTGAAATTATCTATATAATTGTCATTTAATTTTATCAGAGCAGTGTGGGTGTGGCACAATTGTAAAAATGTAAGTACTGAACTACAACCAAACTTTACTCTAATATAGCAAGTTATTTAGAAGAAAACAATCCCCAGGGTTCAAACTCTATTCTGTGTTTTTTTCTATTTCAGCAAGTTGTTGCAGGGATTAAGTACCTTAAGCTTCTGTCTTACACTCTTACACAAAAAAAAAAAAAAAAAAAACACTATCTGAAATGACTAGGCTTAAAAAGTGAAGGACAAAACATTATCAGTAGTTTGAGTAACTATCCAATCAGCAGAAAGCTCTCTAGCTCATAGTGGAAGTATTATGTGTCACAACTGTAAATAATGTTAGGAACAGATGCTTGCAAAGCTTTAAATACTTCAGTACTGTGAATGATACAGTGGCAGAAAATTTAGCTGTCACTCAGAACAAAAGTTTGTTTGTAGCAGTTGGCTAGGGATCAGTTTTGTACTATGAAAGAGGGTTTCGGCAGCTCAGGTTGGGTTGATTACTTATGTACGGGCAAATAGAGAGGGCCAGTATAGAGCCAGATAGAGCCATTAAAAATTGATGGATTTTGAGATGATACATCATCTCAGTATTGCAGCCCCCAGCATTAGTCCCCGTGTGCCAAATGGCACTGCTCCAGTGACAGTGATGAAAGAGGATTATTTATCCTCCTTCACCAACTAACCAAATGTGTGGTTAGAAGATTAAGAAAAAAGAAAAGTTTTGCCTAAATCATGTCTTTTCCATTTTCTTGGTGTTTTGATCCTTGCTTCTTAACTCCATACCCTGGTTTTAACCTCAATTTTCATTCTGTCAGCGTAAAGAAATGCAGGGGTACTTGTAGATTTCCTCCTTTTTTCATATGTCTGCTCCTGGCCTAAATTTACTGTGATGGCAGCCCCTTTCTGAAATACACACCACTCATATGGACTTTCAGTTGTAAGATTTATTTCAAACAATTTGGAAATCCTTTCACATCTCTTGCTAAACCCATAGGCATCCACCAACTTTTCTCTAAGGACCTTCGTTCTTTGGGTCTGTCATGAGCACAGCAACACTTTTACATTAGTAGACATTAAAAGTTTGAAAAAGAAAGGAGGAGAAATTGTTAAATTAAATGGAAAATCCTTTCAAAAATTAAAATGTATTTTTGGGTCTTGTTCCAGTGGGTGATAGCTGCTGGCAGGAATTACCGCCTATATCTTTTAGTCTTGCAGTGGACATGAAGAAGACTTTCACGGAACATACTCTGTTGTTTCCCCACTGTGTTGAGCATAGGGTGTGAATGATTGTCCATTATATTCAGCATCTTCTACAGCATTATTGTCTGCATCAGCTCCCTTGGCTTCGGAGTTGTCCCCAGCACAAAGCCAGCACTCTAGATAAGTTTTTTTCAGTTTCTTTAAGTCTCTGGCTCCAATTCCCCAACAGATGGTTACAAAGCTGATTGCACTTTCCACAGCAGATTTATAGAAGATATGCTGCATCTTGTTGCAGGCACTGAAGTATATCAGCTTCCTCAAGAAGTAGTCTGCTCTGTCCTTTCTAATGTTTAGCCTCAATGTTGTATTTCTAGTCTGTTGCCCAGCTAACTCCAGGTATAGTCCTCCACCACCTCCACAATAGAAATTGTGCTTTACTTCATACTGTTCCTTCTAAAATCTACAATCTTCTTTTGTGTTAAGTTAAACTTGTCGATATTTGGAGATTTTTACTGTTTAAACCTTATTTGGAACTACTGATGCTAATTTTAGTGATTAAATCAAGTGATTTCCCTCCTTTTTCCTCAAAATGCACATTTATTTTGTAGATTTCTTCAAATGATGTCAGTATTTCACTTCTATGTGTTATTTAATTGAGATATCTAACATCAAATGTTTGGCTCTTCTAAATGTTGTTAAAAACATCAACAATTTTATTAAGCTGTATAAACTTTTTACATTAACACAGACTTGGGGATTTAAGCCTCAGAGATCAGGTTTAATCTGGAAATCTGGCAGGCATTTGAAGACTGCAGGGTGGGGAAAAGAGCCAGGGTCACTTGTGGCTCAAGGACCTGGTGGGTAAACACACACACACCAGTCACAATGGCAGGAGATTGTTTCCTGCAGTGGCGTCAGATTTGGAATATGACACAGTAGGATGTTGTGGATTTTAGCACGCAGAGCAAAGCTTTTGTGAACAAGTATATGCATGATGGAGGTGGAGAGTTCTGTCAAATTTAAAGGCATGTGTTATGGCTGGCAAAGGGAAACTAGAAGCAAATCAGCAATCAGTGTTTCATATAATCAGATAAAATAAAGCTGTATAAGTGAATATATATTTGCATGATTGTTGCTAATTGGACTCGCCACATGAGCTTTAAAAAAGAGAAAACTGCAAATAACATCTAGAAAATGTTCAAATCTTCAAACAATTTTATCATAAATTTTTGTTGCTGCTTGATCAACAGTGCAGAGATGCTTTCATGGACATATCTACCCTGTGAGGTGAGCAATTAAAAATCTGTGCATGGACATTAGTTTTCATGCCAAGCCATATTTACTGAGCCATGGTTATAATTACATGCAAAGATTTTTTTCTGCCTCTCTTCATTTTATGATTTATTGCCCTAACACAGCTGTCAAGACTAAGGCATCAATGATTGGCTGCTAAATGGAAATGTTATTAAAATGCAAGTGCAATGCTGCTGTGTAGCACAAGTGGCTGAACCAGGAGTCTGGTGGTAAGCTGTAACCAGAGTGCTCCAATTAGAGTGGTGACATTTCCATAGACTTCTATAGAAAGAATGGAAAGCAGAAGTCACGTGGTTTATGAAGCCCCCAGTAGTTCCTAATATCAATAGTTCCACCATTGATCACTGTTCATTCTCAGTGTTCAGAAGCATTTTCTCTGCTAAATGGCTGAAATTACAACATTCCTTGGCATTATGAGGCATTAGCTGTACATTCTGTAACAAATTAGGTCAACTGTGTTATTTCATGTGGTTGGTTTTGAATTATTAATTGTTTAATTAACTAACCAACTAGTTGTAGTTTAACTACAGTTATACCATGGTCTGGGTGAATACTCGATTCTGATTGGCTGGAGGGTGTCCATAAAGTGATAATAGACACATATAAAAGAAGTCCCGGCCAAATAGACTTATTGTTGTAAATTATTGCGCTGACTAAATGGTAATTGGTAACCTTGGCAACACAAACTCAGACGCCAGGCTGCAGATGCACCAGATCATGTCTGTGATGGCACATTGTTGTGAAAACAGCTTGCGGGGTTATTGGGCTCCGTCAGTCCAGGAGAGACGAGAATGGAGCAACATTTTGTCATCCCGCAATGTCCCAACCAGCAGTGTTCAGGGTCCACAAATATGTGCCAGTATCTTTCTGAGATGTTGCGATCAATGGCAATGTTGCATTTAATTTTAACTAGGTTGTCGCCTGTCTTTCTTTCTCGATTACCTTATATAGAGGGGTGGTGTTGGTAAGGCGAAAAAAGCAATAATTTTTATACAAAAAAGAAGAGGGTGACAACTCAACTGGGGAGTTAAAACCCCCAGTAGGGGTAGGGTAGGTTCAAATAAAATTCACCTTGGCATGTGGATTCACATAAAATGACATTTTATTTAAACAATTTATTTTAAAACAATTAATAATAAAACATAAAAACTGACAATTTCCCAAAACAACCCTATATGTCGGGTTTGGATCATATGGACAGTATAGCGTAGGGCACGCTACTTCAGGTGTCTAAAAAAAGAGGAAAACACACCAATCATATGATGCAGATTAATGTCCTGCTCCATCTGACGAGCGAAAGCCGTCTTACAAGTACATCCCAAAATGGGGAGGGAGAGAGAAGAGACCAGAAATACGGTGACAGGTCCCAATGAGCTGCCCCAGCACCAAACTCAGTCACAACCCAGCAGTGCACCGCAAAGGTGAAACTGCCTGTCATGCGGCTTTCCGCACAGCTGCGACAATCAGCACACTGCAACGCTGCAAAGAAACATGCGGGTGTAAATACCCATGGACCACCACAGCCCCAGCGGAGAAGGAAAGAGATTATGACACTTAAGATCGCAGGGGATGTAATGTTGAAACTTTGGTATGCTAGACACACAACTGTCAGTGTACAGCGCATACTAAATGGACAAACATCTGCCCGGATATAAAGGCGTTTTACTCCGTTTCACGTCGGACGGTTCACGCGTCCGCGTCGTCCATTAATTTATGATAATGGACACCTCGTCTGGCTTTATCCCTTAGTTAGCTAATGTGTGCCAGAGTCTGGTCACTGTAAATATAGTCAGTAGGCCTATACATTTATCACTTCTTGGATTTGTCTTTTGGTGGTGAATCTTTCATAACATCATTTTTAATCCTGGTAGTAAATTTTATCAGCTATAATGTTAACTACATATTTAGCTCTTCTACTCTAAGATGGTTAATTTAGTTGGAGTTATGCATCCTTTGCCAGACAATGTCTCAGAAATAGCAGCATGCTGGCTCTTCTGATAAATGTGGATATTATTAGTTAAAAAAAAAAAAAACAAAAAAAACAAAAAAAAAAAAAAAAATTGATTGTTAAAATGTGTAATTTAATTTTTTTTTAGTTCTTGTAAGTGCTGGGTGAAACGCCGCTGGTGCTGGGACCTAATTTTGCATCAGTTCACTTTCTTATGCAGCTTTCAGTTTTCCAGAGAGTCTTGGGTAAACCTTCTCATCAACACAAACACATTTATGGCCAAACGTGTATTTTTGGATGAAAAAAATAGTAGATGTTGCCATTATAAGTACTGTTTCCACAGGTTTTCAGCAACCACTTGGACTGATCTTAAGTCCATGGAAGAGTTGTATCATGTGATGGAGGAATTTAATGGCTTTGTTATACTCTTCACTGGGTGGCAAGAAAACATGATGTCCAGCCAGTGGTTCCCTGCTCCAGAAACCATGCTGTTGTTGGGTTAGAGGGAGGTTTTTTTCTCCTGCTCCAACATGTATTTCAGACCTGCACTCACTGACTTACAGGTGACATTCACTGCAGGTTCCAACTTCAGTTTAACAAAACAACTGGGCTGAGGGTTTTCTGTCTCCTGTCTGGTCTTGCTGGGTGTGGAACCATATATTTTGTTGTGGTCCACTCCAGATGCCCTCCACATACCTGGATCAGGACTCCCCATGTCAGTGGTGATGTTTACTCCAAGAAGTCTTATGGAAACTGTTCACCCAATGATATCCAGGCTATCGTGGCTTGTAATTTGCCCCTTCAGGGGAACTACCACTGAAATGATAAACAACCACATTTTTCCATCTTGTACTTCTTGTCATCATGAAAGCACATGAATGTGTTGCTGCGCCTGTATGCCCAGGCAATGTCACATCCTCAGAAAGCTCCGCTGTTCCTTGGCGCAGCTCCACAATTGATGTGACTGCCATCCCATCCAGTGTGTACACATTCCTTCTCCATCTCTGTGAGACAGTCTAATAAAATTGTATTGTATAATGAAATATTTTTTTGTATCATGTTTGGTTGAAAGCCATGTATTTATGCAGACCTATTTATTTTGTCATATAATATGGTATTAACCAGAAAATGTTTTATTAATGTTAATATTTTAAAACAGAACCACAATAAAGAGGGTTACAGGTGTATTTATTCAGTTCATGTTACAAGAAAAAAAAAAGATACATATAATGCAGTAATATAATAATAGTGTCTTCTATACATTAAAAGAATTAATCCAAAGTCATCACTGAAAGCATCTGCAGTCACTTGAGATAAGCTCTGCCATTCAGCTCATTTTCTATCTGACACCAGGCAGATAGACAGCCTGATGGACATCTTCCACAGCTGAAGTATTTAGGACAATAGGAGTAAATCAGAGTAAACAGACAGTAATATCACCAGCTTTGTTGAAGAATGTAGATCTGAAGGTAAGCTTCAACAGGGCACTAACCTCTGGCACACTAGGTCGGAGGATGAGGTATAGCATTTTCATGCTAGCATGCAGAGAAAAAACAGTGACATACCTTTAAAATGGGTAATACTGCCAGTGTTTTTTATTTTTATTTTTTTGTATGTATAATGTTATTATAATCCAGACAGTCACACTTATATTGATTAGTGTATTGCATAATCTGTAAATGTATTTAAATGTGTAGTGTTTAAATGTGTACAGACTTGTTATTCTCGAAAATCTAAAACTGTGATGAATGTTGTGTCTTCAGCTCCCAAAGATAAAGATACATAGTGCAGTAATTAATGCACATTATTGGTAAATATTGAGGGAACATTGAGTGGAAAATTTTTGTGCTGCCTCCCACCAAAACCTGTTCAAACTAACTAAATTTGGAAATTTTGAGGTCTATGTGAACCATGTGACCACGTAGCACAATCAAAGAGTGTTGTGACTCAATTAAATGGCACTGGCTGTAATAAGTGAAGAGCCAAACAGCTGTTTTTGCATGGAAAAACAAGATGGTAATCGGGATAATATATATTGCATATGAGGATCACTACACCGTGATGTGTTTCTTCCTGAGATTGCCATGCACCGTCCCCAGAAATACCTGCTAAATTCAAAAGTTGTTCTATGGCTTTGTTATGAAATGTGATGTTTACAGAGGCATGTTCCCTGATCTTGGATCAACATATGATAATGAGCGGATATTGCTCACAACTGCACTGATGCAACCTCAAACACACTAGCGCCACTTCTTTCACTTGAGTAAATCAGGAGGCTTCTCTATAACTAAATAAAAATTCAGGTTGTGCACTCAGTGGCTGACTAAGAATGTGGATCATGAATGGCAGCATTTTTTAAATATTTCTCAAAACACAACTGCACTTTTCCTTACCATCTCTTGGAAAATGTGCAGCACCTGTTAGCAGAAAACGTCACGTTTAAATAGAGCTATTTGGAGCCACTGCACAGTGTGAGCAAGTTAAAGCTATTTCAGATGTGGCAGCTGCATCAGTCTGAAAGGCACATTAACATCCAAATTTCCTTCTGCTGGTGTTCTTCCCTTTCAATCTGCACACGCTTGAACACTATAAGTCAGCCTTTTCATAACGAATAGGTGAAAAGACAAACTATTAAAGATCAAAGTTGTGCCCTTGTATCTCTTGGACCACCCAGTCTCACCAAAAGTAGTGTAATATGTGTATTTGTCCCCATGTCTTGAGTTATAGTTCCATTTGTGGTTGTAATTTGTGAGGCATGTAATTATTTGTAACTATGGTAATTTAATCATCTTAGCAGGTAACAAAGTTTAAACTGTCAACTTTTTAATAACTTATTTATATATAACTACACCATATTTTCACAAGCAGGCACAATTTCCTGAAGTCAAAATAGCCCAAGGGATTATTTTTTCTTCCATTACACCTCTATTCAAGTGGATCATTTTAGGAGCATGGAGTGACCCATGTCTCCCCTCATTCCCTCTCTTCCTAAGGGTCTGCTACTTCTCAGATCCATACCCTTGGATCACAATACAATATAAGAGAGCCTACAGTAAATGGCCTCACAGTGCAACCATAAATCAAATTGATAGAAAAAACATTCAACTATCAATTTTATACTCAAACACCTACATTTTCTTTCTCTGCAGTTTTGTCCATGACAGCTCAGTCTTGTTGTAAATCAGGGACAACTGGGACAGGTTGTTAAGTACACATGGCAGAATTTAATAGTTGCTGGCCAGTTAGCTAACAAGTTGAAAATTCATGTTGGAATCCTCAAGTATCAGTATTCAGTAAGTATTGTCCCCACAAACTGTGGATGTCGCTGCAGCTCTCGTTCCTCTGTGTTGGAAGTTTTTAGCAGCTAATGTTGAAAACTGAAAGTTCCTTCAAGATGTTCCGGTTTACTGTCTGGTGGTGGTGGTGGTAGACTGGATACTTGTGTACTTGTGTCGGACCACAGGACTTGTGTGGCTTGCTCCCTGTTGGTAGCTGTTGGGCTGCTGATAGTAGCTTTGGGCTCTGTCTGGAAATGATCTGTGTCCTTCCTCTTTAAAAGTCAGAAATATCTCCCTTCCTACATTTTCTTTACAAAATCAGACTGGTTACAGCCTGATACTGGTGATCCATGCGTGTCTGGAAAGGCATTTCTCAGCCAGTTCACTTCAGAGCTCTTCACTTCAGTTTTCAGTGCATGGTGCACCCCTTTCCTGTCACTTTCCAGAGCACATGTAACTATAGACCTGTGCAGGACTTTTTTTTTTTTTTTTTAAATCTCACTCTCGCCCACTCTTGTTGAAACTCTGACCATTACCGCCCGCTACCACTGCTTATAATAGTCACTCCCACCAGTTCCCGCAAAATTTGCTTCCATATCTGCCTTGTCCAAGTATGTATAGACCATGTATAATAAGTTGATGTGCACCGTTTTATTTTATTTTCATTGGCCTACATATACCAGAAGAAGATGTAAAATAGAAATATGTTTGACAAAAATCTCTGTTTTGAATCACAATGTTCATGTAAAGTGAAACCAAAAACTATAAGGTTTCCAAGTATTTGCAGTTATTATGAAAATAATACAACCTTAAAACCGCCCACTCTTGCAAGATTTGCGTTGGGTCCCCAAAGACCTGCAGAATCCCAGTCCCAGCGCAGGGCTCTTCATTGAACTTCTGCATACTGACAGTTATTCTTCAGAACCACCTACACCAACAGAAAACTGACAGGGAAACGTATTCTGTAATCCTGGTTAATGAACCAGTGACTCATACTGCATAAAAAGAAGGAGGGGTGGGGGTGAGGGGCATACACATTTGAAACTGGGACTCTACCTACTGCTATTTTTAACCTTTGGTTAAGGTTAGCCTTTAAATCACTTTATTAAGCTTGGTTAAGCATTTGTTCTGTAAAGTTTCACTGACATTTTCCACATTGCCATGGCAAAGCATTCTGAAACTGTAAGGTTACCAGCTCAGTAAAGTCCACACATCCATAAGTGACCCTTTCAGGGTACCTTTGTGTTCAAAACTCTTACTGCAGGCTTCTAACCCAACATCGGTATGTGACAACCTGGGAGTAAGTACTGGTGGAATTAAAAAAAATAATAAAATAAATAAATAATAAAATAAAAAATAAAACAAGACAAGGAACTTTTTTTTTTATCGCACATGAGCAGGGGACATTTTTTTTTCTATAATTGTTGATGATGTAACTGTGTTTATTACAGCAGAATTTAGGCTATCTTCCAACTTCTGATTACTCAAAGTGGTCTAGATTTTTCACTTCACTTTGTGTAAACAAAATTAACCTAACGAAGAAAAACGATGAAAGCCATTTTAATTCTGCAAATTCAACCTTTTTTCATACTAAATGAAGGTTCGTTTCATGTGAACAGTAAAATATGTGAAAAATGAAGAAATGCTCACTGTCAAACCTTACATTTCTACCAGTAAAACTAGTAATCTGTCACTTTTCAAATAAAACTCAGACATGGATTAAAGAATAAGATTTGAAAATCAGGAACTGAAATGTACTGCATTGTTGATAAATCACGGACTGACTCTACAAGCAACAGAAATACTCACATACAAAGCTAAAACAGTGTCATTGTACCTGTAGACCTAAACCTGAGTTAGGATATAACAATCCTGCTCAGTAATATTTAGCTGACTGATTACCACCTTCAAGATCATGTCTCTGGTGTCAGATTTCACAGGAAAGCCTGCATCTAGTGACCATGTGAAAAGTGCCTGATGTGCACTCAGTCGTACAAACAAGCTAATACATGTCAAGACTACAGAAACAACAGCGCCTGCCTAATTAGCTGTACAACAGAGTGTCGGTTCAATAGCTGTCCTACGTAAGAGTGGACTGCAGTTACAGCCAGAAGCCTAATGGTTCAGTGTGAGTGACTGATTATTGGTCCCTGAATCTTTGACAATGGAACCTTTATTGCAGAGGCACTCCAGAAGCACATTGCTTAGTGCAAAAGTCCCCATAATATGCATCTACTCTAGCTCCCAGTATATTCATATAATGACTGGGAAATTAGGTTGTTAACTCAACCTGTGAATATTACTGGCTTTGACAGTGGTTTTTACCCCTCTCTACATGAACATTGATAAGTTTTTTGAAATATGGTATATATATATATATATATATATATATATATATATATATACATATATATATATGTATATATATATGTTGACAAATCAGATTTATCCCTGACTTTATTTATGTTGCATTTCACTCCCATCGATGAGATTTCATCCCTTCATTTCAAACACAAGCGCTTATCTACTTCAAGTGGCTCTGCAGTCATCAAGCTCAAAGCGTTATTGCTTTCTATGCAGCACCATGTGTTAGCCTCTACTACGTGCAACCCATGAGGTGCTTTTATTAACTTTATGGCCAACCCAGATTTTGGAGAGTTTTCTGGTTCTTGTGATTTACACCAACAAGGGGAACATAATATCCTGCTTTTAGCTCTGCTCCCAGTTTTAGTTGAAGAACAGTTCTCTCCTTAAATTTCAGTACAGTCAGTGTACTGTTGTTGAAATGGTTAGTAAAACAACTGTGATGGAGAATTTAACAGCTTGACAACCTCTTTTAGCACTGTAGGAAATGGGGTAAACTCTTGTTTTTATTATGAAACCTAAAGCTCATATATTCTTTTTTTTTTATTTTATTTTTATAGTTTTGTCTTGTCATTTTCAGTTGCCCAGCAGTTGACCTGGTCAGCTTTATTTGTTTATATCTGAGCATATGAGCAGCTCACATTGCTTGACCCACCAAGTCCTTGACAAAGGCTGGATCAAAAGAGACTATCTTTAAAGCAAATATATACTAGACTTTAAACTACAGTATGACTTTATCTGTGTTATAGCAGTGGGTTATCTCAATCTTTATATATAGGCACTGCAGATGTACCGATGCTGGTCTTATCTATACAATAATTTAAACAATCATTAAACCTGCTGGTTTAACTTTTTTTTTTTTTTTTTTTTTGTTTACAAACTATTTATATTTAAAATATAACAAAACTGTCATGTTATAGACATATTTTGAAAGTCCACCATTTTTACAACTTCTGTTGCATCATATTGCCAAGGACACACATTTAAAAACCAACACAGTTATCACAGAAAATGACCATCTGATTCTGAAGCAGTGCTGGAGAACTCCACAAGTTATAACACTACAGTGCAAACAGTTGATGTTAGTCAGACTCGTGTGTCATTCAGCTCTGGCAGGTCTTCACTCGTTATCTTGTTCTGGATTATACAGTATAAACATACACATGTTGGTCTGCTCAGTTCAGCCAGCATCAGATACTAAAAGGTTATAGGACAAAAAATGAGTTGAAATTAGGCAATGCAAATTTTTATTAAGTTTTATTAGATGTTTCTCATTCCCAGCTGTGCATCAGACAAACCAGAACGAAATCAGTTTCTGTAGGATGACAACCATATGTCATATGAATACATAACTTCATCTTTAGATGAGAATATCCGTCAGGTTAGAAAAATATCACTAGGATACTGTGAGGAGAGGTGACAGAAAGCTTTCTGTCTCTGACAAGACCTTTCCCAAAACCTCCTCGGCAACTCTGCTGTGGGTATAGTTTAGCTCCAGGCTCTCTCTGCTCTCTCACAATTTTGGATACCATAAATAACAAGGGGCAGACAGAGGAAAAGACAATGAGAAATTGAGGACAATGTGGCAAGGAGGCTGAGAGCCTGAATAAGAAACAGACAGTCGGTTGTCCTGAAGACAAAAAGAGCCAAACAGTGATTTGTTGTTCGGAACAGAGGCAGATTGGGATGAATAGTAGCATGACATTGGGAGAACAAAAAAGGAAAATACTGCAGTACAGAGATAAGCGTGCCCATATAAAGGTAAGAGGGAAAAAAGGCAAGATGCTGTAAGGACCTAAAACAAATGTACTAGCATCACTCTTTCCTATTTATGTGCTTACTGTGCAGGCAATCACTTGATCTACTAAATAGTGACAAAATTCCTAAGAAGTAAATGATATACATTATTAAACTGAGAAAACTAAAATCAAGTTTTTTTTGTTTTTTTTTTTTTTTTTTACATAACATAACTGGATTTAACCCTCATACATTGTTTCAAATTTCTGATTTCTTTATCCAATGAAATGCAGTATAGCCCCGACTATGCCTTTAGCATTAAAATAAATGAAAAGGGAATGCTGTCCCACTAGGGCAAAGTATATTTAACTAAATTGCATTGTGCAGTGCTTCAGGCTAAAGGACTGTGCTAATATTTAGCGTATTTTATATTCTGTTGACATTTAAATTATAAATGAGTATGCTGGTAATGTAAAGTTAAAAACAAACTGTAGTTTAGCAGTCAGAGGAAAGGCAAATAAATTCATAGCATGAGTAAAAACTTAAAGAAACACCCCCTGGTACAATACATAATATATGTAAACATGCCGTATCCATTTTTACAGTTTGTCTTCAAACGTTAGGAAAAGCTTTCCGTTTTTATGTTTATTATTATCCTGCCTATAGTGTTCATTTGTGGGTGGTCTTGTTATCCATTTCATTAACAATTTTTGCATCATGAAGGAAATTTCATGACCAAATAAGCCTGTTTTCATTGTTGAAAAAAGCAGTCAACCTGAGCTGAAGCACTGAGGGAGGGGGCAGGTTTTCACAGTTTGTATGATGGAATGCACGCACCCTTTTGGATGACATGTTTTATTCATTCTAGTATGTACACTGAAAAACATAAAGAGCATGCATGCATAGTGATGCAACCTCTGCACGACACAAGGATAATGTGTTGATTGGTTCAGTGATCAATCTGTAGGCGAGCTTGATAGTTGGAACAGCCGCACCGTGCACACATGACTGTTAGCAGTCCTCTGTACAATGACATTCCAACATGACACTAGACTAATAAAACTAGAGTGATTCAGTGTTTGTTCTTAGAAAACTATTTTAATTTTTTTTTTTCTTTTCCCACTGTCCACATGTTTCAAACATCATTTGCACTTTTCCTGAATATAATTATACATCACAAATATTTCACAAGAGCATAAAGAGGATTATAAAAGGGTGAGATTAAACCAAATACCAGAATTTTATGTAGTTGTAGATATGATTTATAATAGTGGGTTTTCATTTTGAACAGCCCTGCTGCTCAGTAATTGGAAAAGGCATCAGAACTTTGCTCTCTCATGGAGTGACATTTAAAATGTCTCCTGTAAGGTTATACAAGTTTGTGCAGACAAGGTTTAGTGTTTGAAATTATACTTGAAGGTACTGCACACTAGCAGTCATTAGGCAGAGAGTTGATAATATGGGAATATTTTACCAAAGTTAATCAAAGGTTTAAGAACTGATTCTAAATTTTGTTAACGAGTGCTTCATCATAGTTATCTTTAGAATTAAAGTATCGACAGCTGAAGTTAATAAATTCAGGTTTTTTTTCCAACTTTAAATTAATAGCAAAATTAATAGTATATGTCTGCAGTGCAGAGATATTTATGAGTTGCAGCTTGTTAAATTGTGCTTGGAGAATTTCTGGATTACAAGGATAATCATGGTGTTACAGGAAGTATAGCCTACCCTCTTCCAAGCTGTGAGTAAGGCATTTCTTAATAAAGCATTCTTGTTCAGTAGCATTAACAGAAGACATGCCGTTCAAAGTTTAAAAGCATAGTGCTCTCGTAATCCATGGTCTTTTACAAATTTATTTTCCATTAGTTCTCTGTCCGCATCCACTGAATTGAATTAAAAGAGAAGGGAATGTGTCCTGTGCAGAGTTAAATGAATTTTTAATCCCTGTAGTTATAATTATTGAAGCCAAGGCATATTATATGAAAATGGTTTACATGTTTTTAAGATGGTGTCTTGTAATTCCCTATCTTGTTTTGGTTTTTATGGATACAACACAGGGAATTATGCCACCATGATCAACTTGCTGCGTGCTGATTCTGTGGGCTCTGTTCTGGGGATGCTTCTTCTTTTTCGTGACTTGATTTCTTTGTCTTCCTCTAGTTAAATTCTGGTTGTCCTGTTGTAATGGTGCTTCTGTCCCTTCCCAGTGGTCTTTTTCTGTGGCTCTGCAAGTTACAATTGGCTGCCTTGAGATTTGCTCTGCTGCTACAGCCCACAGTGTTTCATTTTCTACATAAACAACTTGAGGACAACACATATGAAAGCTGCCCTTGTGTATTGCACACAATTAAGGATTTTCATATTGGTGATAACAGAGACTGTGGGTAACCCTTTTTTAATTTCTCCATCCCTCTGTGCTTCCAGAACTATGCTGTTATTCTCTGTATCTAGAAAAAAAACAGGCATTATAGTATAGAACTGAATGTTTCTAAGCAAACAATAACAACATGTACGAGACTGTGTCCTGTTGATCAGCAAACAAGCCTGTGTAGGTTGGAGGGTTGGCAGTGGAAACCTTTTTAGGTTTTGTATAAGACAGCAGTTTATATAAGTTATTTAATCCTTTCTGGTTATGTGTAAACTGCAGAACTACCTGGTTAGTGTTGGGAAAGGATGATAGTTTGGATGAAATGAATGAGAGACTTGTGGCTGAGTTGCTTTTGTCATTATGATTATACCTACCTGTAGGTTCTTAAAAAAAAGATAATAATGAAATGGCCAAATGCAATGCAAGAGTTGCAAAAATCCCAAAAGGTGACCCCAGGTCCTTTTGTCTGGTGGTTCATCTTTTTTAACGTCCAATTATTTGGACAGAGCATGATCACTGCGAAGCCGTCCAACTGCGGAGTCACTTAAATGCCATAAATGTGCTTGACCTGCTGGTATTACTTGGAATCTGTCTTGCAAACATTTTGTGTCGAAACACATGCTCACCATCTGTATTTTAGAAACACAACACATTTTATTCATTGAATTTATTCTTTCTTTTCTTTCTAAATCAGAGTTGACACAGCCCTCTGCACTCTTGGTGTGATTTTGTGCTATCATTAGTCTCCTGTTAGTTATTTGGCATGTTAAAACATGGCTTTACCATAACCTTAATTTCCAAAACACCATCATTCACATCTGGTGGAGTCCTCACCAGTTCTCTTAAATCTTTGCAAACCTTAAACAGCATTATTCCTGTTTGACTGTTGAACTGTGCAGCAAGTATTTGGTAAGGCACGTCTTAGAAAGAATAAATATGCATCAACTAAATTAATTAACAAATACACAACAATAACATTTGCTGAGGCACTGTGTACTACTCAATATCTTACATAGTGTTGGGAAATGAGGAAAATCCAAGGTCAACTTAAAAGAAACTCAGGAGACATCCCATCATTTAAACAGACTTTTACACAGAAACTAGGTTTAGGAGAAATGCAACATAAAAGGAGAGCTTGCTAGGTCCTCTTTTCCTTAGGCCATTTACATCAAGATTTAAACCGACTGTTACTGCAACATTACCTTGTCTTTGCTTTAGAGATATTGATAAGCATGTCACCACTACCTTTGGGTAAAGCTTTGTTGATAAAGTGACTTTACTACCTTATGTTTCAGTGGCCTATGCTGCAGTAAGACCTCTGCTGAGGATGATATTATGAATTTTTGCACAAACCATACTGCAGTTGAAAATGCAATAAAAACAAATATTACCGGGTATTAAAAGCAATAAGTTTAAATGTATAAATCTGACGCATCAGCATGGAAGTGCTAGCTTACCTTATAAGACAATACAAGGAGCCACAGCTACAGTGGCAGCTTGAGCTTAGATACCATCGTGTACTTAGATATTCAAAATGAGATATTTCCATTTATATATGAGTAACAATAACTATATTATATAAGTACAGTAGCAATTGACACTTATAGCAAGTTAGGAGTGCTAAAATAAAATTAAAATAGACTCAATTTTGATCAGTTTCCATTGATGATTGTATATAATTTAGAAGGTACGATCCAAACCTCTGAGTTTTTTCTACTGTCTTTTGTCAATAAAAGGTGTAGCCAAAGTGTGTATAAACATACACACGCATTCTCTTATTTATTATGAGCTACAAATTATAAAATAATTATAGATGTGTGGCTAAACATCTTGCTATCTAAAACAGAAAAGCTTGTAAGTTTAATTTAGATTTTTAAAGAACTCAGAGTGAGCAATTTCCAAATAATAGACTGTCAACATTATTTGCAGTAGAAACAGTTTAAGTGCTCCCGGAATTGTTGGCTGGCTCCTCTCGATGTGGTGGAGCAGCAGCTCTACTCTGAGCCCCTCCCGGATCACCGAGCTTCTCACCCTATGTCTAAAGGAGAGCCTGGCCACCCTGCAGAGAAAACTAATTTCGGCCGCTTGTGTTCGCGATCTTGTTTTTTCGCTTACTACCCACAGCTCGTGGCCATAAGTAAGGGTAGGAACGTAGATCGACCGGTAAATCGAGAGCTTTGCCTTTTCGCTCAGCTCCTTCTTCACCACCACAGACCGATGCAGTCACTGCAGACGCCACACCGATCCGCCTGTCGATCTCCCGCTCCATCCTTCCCTCATTAGTGAACAAATCCCCGAGATACATGAACTCCTCCACTTGGGGCAGGACCCTACTGCAGACCCCAAGAGAGCACGCCACCCTTTTCCGGCTGAGGACCATGGACTTGGAGGTGCTGATTCTCATCCAAGCCGCTTCACACTCGGCTGCAAATCTGAGAGCTGAAGATCGCGGCCCAACGAAGCCAACAGAACCACATCATCTGAAAAGAGCAGAGACCCAATCCTGAGGCCACTGAACCGGATCCCCTCGACACCTCGGCTGCGCCTAGAAATTCTGTCCATAAAAGTTATGAACAGAATCGGTGACAAAGGGCAGCCTTGGCGGAGTCCAACCTGCACTGAAAATGATACTGATTTACTGCCGGCAATGCGAACCAATTTCTGACAATGGTCAACGACCTTACGGCCACAGCTGCGGCTGGCCCCCTCAATAATAGAGGCACAGAACACAGCCCTTTCAGACTTACTGTCCCCCTCCTCACCCGGGACATGGTTGAAGCTCTGCCAGAGATGGGAATTGAAACTCTTTCTGACAGAGGACTCTGCCAGATGTTCCCAGCAGACCCTCACAACACGCTTGGGTCTGCCAGGCCTGACCGGCATCCTCCCCCACCATCTGAGCCAACTCACCACCAGGCGGTGATCAGTTGATAGCTCCACCCCTCTCTTCACCCGAGTGTCCAGAACATGCAGCCGCAAGTCCGACGGCACGACTGCAAAGTCGATCATCGAACTGCGGCCTAGAGTGTCCTGGTGCCAAGTGTACATGTGGGCACTGTTATGTCTGAACAAGGTGTTCGTTATGGACAGTCTATGACGAGCACAGAAATCCAACAACAAAACACCACTCGGATTCAGATTAGGGGGGCTGTTCCTCCCCATCACGCCCCTCCAGGTCTCGCTGTCATTGCCCACGTGAGCATTGAAGTCCCCCAGCAGAACGAGGAAGTCCCTGCAAGGAGTGCTCTCCAACACCCCCTCCAAGGACTCCAAAAAGGGTGGTTACTCTAAACTGCTATTTTGTGCATAAGTACAAACAACAGTCAGGACCCGTCCCCCTACCCGAAGGCGGAGGGAGGCTACCCTTTCGTCCACCGGGGTAAATCCCAACGTACAGGCACCAAGTGGGGGGGCAATGAGCATGCCCACACCTGCTCGGCGCCTCTCACCGGGAGCAGCTCCAGAATGGAAGAGGGTCCAGCCCCTCTCAAGGACAGTGGTTCCAGAGCCCAAGCCGTGTGTCGAGGTGAGTCCAACTATATCTAGCCGGAACCGTTCAACCTCGCGTACCAGCTCAGGCTCCTTCCCCGCCAGAAAGGTGACATTCCACGTCCCTAGAGCTAGCTTTTGCAGCCAAGGATCAGACTGCCAGGGACCCCACCTCTGGCAGCCACCCAGCTCACACTGCACCCGACCCCTATGACCTACAGGTGGTGAGCCCACGGGAGGGGAGGCCCACATCACCCTTTCGGGCTGAGCCCGACCGGGCCCCATGGGCAAAGCCCGGCCACCAAGCGCTCGCTCCCGTGCACCACCTCCAGGCCTGGCCCCAGAGAGGGGCCCCAGTGACCCATGTCCGGGCAAGAGAAACCTTGGTCCTTGTTTTCTCCTCATCATAGGGATGATTTGAGACGCACTTTGTCTGGTCCCTCCCCTAGACACCTGTTTGCCATGGGTGACCCTACCAGGGGCATGAGCCCCTGACAACATAGCCGCTAGGATCGTCAGGAAGCACAAACTCCTCCACCATGATAAGGTGGCGTCTCATGGAGGAAGTGTTTTCACACTTCATTCCTTTTATAGGTGAATGCTGTTTAACTGTAATTCAGGTTGCTTTCAAAGCCTCCTTCTTTTACACATAAATGAAGTTTTTTTTCATGCATTTGTGTATGGGGAATATGCTGCAATTTTGAAGAGTTTGTTCACACAGTAACATCTGTCACATTTAAGCTTTCACTTTCCATTTTGCACTTGTTCTGTTTTTTTTTTTTTTTTTTTAATACATACCTGACTGAATACACTTAGAAGAACCAAAATGAAATGCTCTGTGGGGATAAATTAGATTTATATTGCTTTTGAAAATTCGAACGGTTCCACAGTTATTCTCTAAACTGATAACATTCATTCATCAGGACATTAAAGATAAAATCCAAGAAAACGTATTAGAGTGAAAAGATCTTTACATAAGAAATGGGAAATAGAGTCATTTACAATATGCACGACTATCACTGCATATGACAATTCTGATTAGACTTTATGCTCTGATGGTGATGCAGATCTGTGTATTAATAATGTAAAGGCAAAATTGCCATTTCAACACAGCATCTTTAGATATTAACTTGGTTAATATGAAGGTTGAATGATCATCATTTGCCATGCATCTGATTAATGGACTATAAGGATGCAAATATTACAATGTTCTGCACTTACTTTTTCAGCTATTAGCACAGTATATTACAATGTATTGAACCTATATCTATTTATCTATCTGTCTGTCTGTCTGTCTGTCTGTCTATCTGTCTATCTATCTATCTATCTATCTATCTAGCACCATGTGCTATGATGTGCAATGTTATCAGTGTTTACCTGTTAATTGTGTTTAAATACTGAATTCTCTACATAAAAATCCTTTTACTGTGGCCTACATACTGATTCTAGAGATTTAAAGGTCACCCCCAAAATATTCAACAAAGGATCCACTGGTAAGTGTACCACTATTTCAAGACTGCTCCAGATATTTTATTGAGGAAGCTGTTTCTCAGTCAGTGCTTTCATTCTGTTAAAATGAAGTGAAAGTATATTTCTTGAGTGCAAATTCTTTAAGGAGTTATAAAGCTGGTGAGGACTGCACACAGTTCAAATGTGAAATTGTTAGGAAGTTTGCTACTGCTTCACTGAGAATTGATGGAAGACCATTTTGCACTTGTTCATCTTTCAAGAGAAATTAGTTTGAGGACAGATTGTTTTGCAAATAAATCTGGAAATACATAAAAAAAAAAAAAGCTATAGAAAAACAAACAGCTTTGCAAAGCCGTCATAATACTTGTTCTGTCATGTTGGAGTTCTCTTGTTTGTAACTGTCAAAGCTTTCAAACAGCTGAATAATTTCATATGAAAATGACAAACACTGGTGTTGTTTAAGGTTGGGCAATGATAGTTTCCCTACCCTCTTGGATGTTCAAGTTGCTTTTGAAATTTGTCTTAACTCTATCTCCATCTCTTGATCTTCTTGGTAAGCTAAAGCTGAGACAAACCGGGTCTTTGATGTCTCTGCCTGCAAGGCCCCGTCATTGTAATGGGGATTGTATTGCATTGTCTCAGCACCGACTAGCACTGAATACTTGGCGTGACGGCACACTGTCGTAACTCTAAGTGAAGTTTGTGTACTTCCGCTCGTTTCAAAGCTTCTGGAGGTTTTTTCTTTCCTAAGAGAGTTGCAGGCTCTCCTCTCAGAGCCAAACTGCTTTCAGGCCCATCAATTATTTAGCACCTGTTGCCTTCAGGAAACTCCAGAGAAATTATGATGATAAATGCAGTCAAAAGCCAGGAAATGCATAATTATAGACTTATTTCCATCATATTTCCATTAATATCTCTCAGTAAGGAATTGGAATGAAAAAAGAAGATGGATTGATTAAAATGCTGAGACAAAATCAGAAGTGTTTGCACAAATCTTTGCGTATAAAGAAAAAAGAAAGAAAAAGAATCACAAACCATAAAAACAATAACAAATAACACTGCAGCCTTTCGGGATGTCTTTGAAAGGATGACAAAGGCACGTTGTTTATGGTGAGTAAATACCCATGTGATGTGGAAATGTTTTACCTCACTCTTGTTGTCTGAACAGACTTCTTTATAATAAATAAGGATGAATGTTAAGCAGATCAACATGCAGCCAAACAAGAACATTATCATTTTTTTCTCTTTACTGAAATTTTTATAAGAGATTGAAATTATGTTTCTTTAATGGACTATATATACATAACATGGTTAGAACACCTTTTCATGGCTTTAAAAACCAGGCAGTTCATGGGAATTATGTTTGTGTTTATTATAATAAAGGATCTAGCATGGTCTGAAATGGCAGCACTGAAAAAGGAAATGCGAGGATCAGAGAAGTGTATTTTGCTTTCTTACCAATTAAAGTTCTGAGTGACCCTCAACCACTAGCAATAACCCTAAAAGGAAAGTAGATTTTTTTTTTTAATGCTGAAGAAACAGTTTCTTTAATTTGATTCTGTAAATATGATCAAAATGCCAAACATCCTATGTACTGCTTATATAAACAATGTGATATTTCCATCCATTCATTGTCTATACCCACTTATTCTAATGCAAGGTCACAGCAAAAAGCAAAAAAAAGTTTTAACCTTAGCTGGGGTCCTTCTGGACAATTTTGTGACTAGCACCTTTAAAGGTTTCATATAAAAATTATTTTGTTTTGAGATGTGTGGTGAACCAAAGATAAACCTTTTTATAGCAAGACATATGTTTTGGTTTCCAGGGTGATATTGATATCACAGTTGAAACACTTCACAGGCAGAGCTACAATGTTATTACATAATGTGGTGAATAAAGTTATGATTTTATAGGGGAATCTGTGCATCAGAAAGACAGAGAGTATTAAGAGAATGCTGGCCAGCAGTCTGTGAGTGCCAACAGTCAATACAGAGGATGGCTGGCACTTCTCTCCATGCTGAAAAGACAAAGGTCAAAGGTGAAGGTCTAAAAATGACCAGAGACTAATTTATTGACACACCAAAGAGAGCAAACAATATGTATGTTTGTGTGTGTGAGTGAGTGAATGTGCAGGCCTATATAGCCAAGTGTGAGCCCAGTGGTAATTTAGCAATTCTCAGCAGGTTGTGTTCAGGGAAGAACTAATATGGGTAGTGTGTTGCTGCTGGTGTGCGTGTTTGCTTGCTGGTCTGTGTGTGTGTTTGGCAGAGTTTCATTTCATAGTGAGAGTTCTGCTGACCTTGGCAAACTCAAGAGTTCAGCCCGATGGTGTCTCATCCTTCTTTCCGCCTTCTGTTTCTCTGCGTCCTCTAACTCCTATTTTTCACAAATCCCCTCCCAGGACATTGCAATCCACGTTCCTTTGTGAAAAAAGGGGCTAAATGAGCCAGTAGATCCAGTAAAACTGTGCCAGCATCTCTTTCACCTGAATAATTCCAAACAAGGATGTGATTAAAACAGACAAGACCGTAGTTAGACTTTAAGACTGTGAGGACTACATCCAATTGTAGGCCTTGATACAATCATTAAGAAGGCCCTGTGTTAAAAACGCAGTGTGGCTGTTTCACTTTTCCTGTCATCTATATTTTTGCTGCCTCAAACATTTTAGAGTAAACTATGAAATGACATTTAAAAACAATGCCAGAAAGGCAGAAATGTACTAAACAGCAGGCAGATTGAGGTTTTGCTTCACCCTAGCTCTTCAAATACAATAGACACATAATAAATGAAAAATGAAAGAATGAAAAACGAGCTCAAAAAAACAATAACTGAATCATTACAAAAGTGTATAAGAGGTGTTTTCTTAGCAAAACGCCCACCTTCACAAAATCAGGATGACATTTTTTAACATTGAAAATGACAGAGGTGGGTTTTTGATGCTGCTACACAATGGCATGTTTCTCATGCCAAGAGTTCTTTCAGTTGACAGTGCTACCAATGAGGATGAAACTGGCGTATCACTTCAACTCACATGTCAAAAAGTGCTGTTTTTGTTGTTTGTAAAATGCCTGGCAGCCAGTCTGCATGTGTGTACTCAATATGTACAAAATATTTCTTCATCCATTAGGTGGATTATATAATTACAAACAGGGCTTTGTAATATGAATACCCTACGTTAATTATGGGATATATTGTATTTGCAATTTCTATACGAGTCTTTTTTTTTGTCATTATTATTTTTCCCTGAATCCCTGCAAATTTAGATATGTTTGCATTATCCTGATGCTACAATATGCTGATGCAGTGCTGTAGTAAATTACATACTCATACACAGGCTAGCCAAAAGTAGAGAAGAACAAAATCTGAATCTTTGTACTGATGATGGGAGAGTCAGACTCTGGTGCTGTTTTTTTTTTTTTTTTTGTTTTTTTTTCCAGCACATCCCAAAGATTCTCAGTGGGATTATGGTCTAAACTCTTTATTGACCACTCCATATGTGAAAATGATGTCTGATGCCACTATTTTGTGATTTTAGCTGAATGAATCCTGGCGTTATCATTTTGGAATATCTCCAGCCCAATAAACAAAAAAGCTATTAATGTTGAATTTGATCCACTAAAGCAACTCTAGATTATTAAGCTGACTCCGAATAACACATAATCTCATTTGTGTCACAATACCAAATTTTTGTTCCTTAGTGGATTGAAGCTATGTACAGCTGTTTAGTGTCATACCTCCAGAGATCTTTATTACCCTTCGGAAATGTTCCTGATGTTATTTTTATACTGTCATGAGTCCCAGCGATTATTTGTCTTAACATTATGTTACCAAGTCACAGGTGTCCAGCTCCAGTTCTCAAGGGCCACAGTCCTGCAGTTTTTAACGTTTTCCTGCTCTAACACACCAGACTCAAATTAATGAGTCATTATGCAGAACTTCATAGACACTGGATCCACTTCATTTGAGTCAGGTGTGTTAAAACAGGGAAACATTGGAAACCCACAGGGCAGCAACCCCCGAGGACTGACTTTGGACCACCCTGATCTAAATGATCCAGACTTTCTTCTAACCATTGACAGCTCTTCCAGGGTTTTTTGTTTTATTTTTAAACATTTTAGTTAACCAAACTGTAGCTGTTCGAGCAATGGCTATAGTTTTTTTTAGTTTCCTTTATCCAGACCAACAATTTTACCCTTCACAAATTTTTATTTGATTTTATTTTATTTTATTATTTGTTTATTTTCATGACCACATCATGTTTCTTTGAGCATGGTGGAAAGGATAAGCCATTCACTGCATCAATTAGGGCTAAACAACACCATCAAACAGTTCAATAGTACTTTGTAAAAGTGAGGCTGTGACCTTAAAGAAGTGGTGTATTTGTTTTCTTTTTATTTGATCAGCAGCTTAGAAATGTACAGTAATAAATCCATCCTCTCAGAATGTATTATGTTATTATTCTCAATCTCGTATAGGCATGAGATTAAGTGGATGTTACAAGAGGTTCAGAATATAATATGCATAGGTTTTAGTCATTCCTCTCTTTCTGCTCAGATTCTGGGTGGATGACACATGTATCCTGAATGCTGACATTCCAAATGTTTCTTGATGTGCTTGTCCTTTGCAGTAACATAAGTCATTCATTTTATGTGTCCTTACTAATGTCTTTGCTTTTTCTGTTTCAGACTGGATCTGTGCAGCCGCCTATCCACTCTGCAAGAATCAGATATGTTCTTCGCCTCAATACCAGTGTTGTAAGTTAACCTTTTAAGTATTTTTTAGCAGAAATAAATGTGTACCTTTAAGGGTGGAAAAAATAAATAGATAAAAAAAGTTGTTAGCCATGAAAATTCTTGGATTTATGAATATTCAGAATTCAAAGGTTGCTGGATACTACCTGCTTAAAAAAATGAATGGCTTTCATTTCAGGTAATAGCTGTGGAAATTAAACCCACAAAAAAGCTTTTTTAATCATTTTCCGTCCTTTCCTTCTTATCTATACATGTTTTGTAAGGCGGAGAAGTAATTTGGACTCAATGAAAGTGAGATATAATTAGAAGAGCCTCTGGCACCTTTGCTGTATGAACAAGCCTCCCTTGAAGATGGTATATACATATATGTACATTTCTTCATATATATATATATATATATATATGTATGTATATGAGTGTGTGTGTGTGTGTGTGTAAAAATATACTTACACCAACCCACCCGCAGGTGCACTGGTAACTGGTGAAACCGTGGGTGGCTTCTCAAACTAGGCCAGCAGAACGCTCTGTTCTTTGCACGTACAGCTTATTTTGAATCTGCTGACAGGCAGAGCAGATAAAAAAAAAAAAAAAAAAAAAAAAACATTGATTTTGACATTTCTTTGTCAACTCAGCGTGGCGAAAAGATGTGATGAAGACTTACCAAGGCTATAAAGTGTTACTGTACCGAAGCCTCTTGAAAGCTTACAGTCAATTATATTTTTGGTGCAGAAAGTTTTATGTTCAGTCACTCTGTAGTATTGATAACATGGCAGATTTTTAGCATTTTAACATCTAAAACAACCCTCTGATCATCATTGTTGCATGATCATTGCAGTAAGTGTACTGCAAAAGCCTCATTTTAGTGAAACTATTTTTAAATGTTGCCTTGTACACACTGAGAACTCTGCATTTGTTCAAAAGCTTCCTAACAAAGGAAGTGTAAATCCTTGTGGGCCCAGTGGGGCCAGAAGGGCTGGTCGGAGTGATTGCCATCCACAGGCACAAATCCCAAATTATCAAGGCTTTCCTCTTGTACCAATCCCCATCAATGTGCTTTACATGATGAGGGCATGTATAGCACACAGGTCTATTCCGACTTCTGTGGCCATTCAGCCAGTCCCAAATTGTACTGGCAAGGTTAGATGAGAGGACATACCTCAGTGGAATAGAAAACAGTGAGGCATAATGTAGCCAATTACTCTAGAATCACATGTTAATTGTATACTTTTTCTTAAAATGGTGTAACTGTGCTGATCCTATTTCAATAGGGCATGATCACGTTGTTTCTCTTTGGTGGCAGAAGAAAAGATTGCCAATAATGTTTATTGGGTTCTAGTAAAGTAGCCTGACAGCTATCCTGCAGTTACTGCTATTGTAATAACAGTAAAAACGATTTGTACCAGATGTAGCTTTCCAACAGTGTCAAACAGTCCTCAAGACATTGAAATGTGTAGTAAAAAACATAAAGTGTAGGTATCAACAGTATTTTTTTAATTTAATCTTCCAACTTTTAAAAGAAAATAGTTTAGAAGTATTACCTCTGCTGGTTGTTGTTTTTGGAAGTGGTTAATGAAAGATGTTTTATTTATTTTACATCAGAAGTGTTTCACAGAAGTGCTGCTAAGCTGTGACCAAAAAAAACTAAATGTGTTATAGTTTTATATCTTTATATATATGCACTAAAAACTAAGTGTACATTGTAACTTATGAAATGGGATTCAAGCTGATTTAAATATTTGATATTTAACATTTCAGTCAAAGATTAGTTGATGCTTAGCTGCTTCATAGATTATTCCTTCACAGTAACTCACATTTCTATATTATGTTTACAACATACACTTATAACCTGCAGAGTGGTTTGGTTAATTGTTATCTGTAGTTGTTTTGCAACTCATAAATGAGATTGCTTTGACTGCAGACAAAATTAATTTAAAGTACAATGCAAGTTCAAGTCTAATGGATTCATTATTAAATTTCCAAATAGCTCAGAAAAGTTGTCCACTTGATTTTAAACTTTTCAATTTGGTAATGCCAAAAGCAAAGGTTTGGGCCTACTGATAGCTTTACCTTCCATGTAGGGATATCACATTACTTGCTAATTCTTTTGATTATTTTTATTTCAAGAAGGAGGTAGAAAAATACTATTTTAGGTGATTTTTGAAGTTGACTAGTCAGGCCTTAAAAAAAATAATTAGTCGTGATTTCATCATGATGTCATCGATAACTAGAAGCATTCAGAGAGCGCAGGCCTCTGCCAAGACATTGTATTTTTTCTTTCCAAATGACTGTTGTCATTATTTTTCAGTTAGAAGCTCCAATGGCAAAATTGTCCTTGTTTCCCCATGATAAAGATCCAGGCAGTGATCTGAATTACCCCGAAATTGAATAACTTGTTCATTATTTCTATGAAATATTGAAAATGTCATCAAGATCCACCCATAACTTTTTGAGTTATGCTACTAACAGACTACTAACAGACAGACAGACAAACCATTGCTCGCCAAAAAAATAAAGAAAATAGTGGTCGGACCTTAAGGTGGAGGCAAAAAAGAAAGAAAGAAAAAAAAAGATTTACCTCTCAAAATGGAAAAAAAAGAAAAGAAAAAAAAATTCTAAAGGGACATGGTAATGATGTGAGGTGTTGTTTGTTTAATGTATATGTTCCATACAGTAGTGTTTTTTACTTTGTTATATGTTTAACATTCTGTGGGCTCTAGTGTCCAGCAGGTAGCTAATAAAGTGAACCAGGGAGACACCATGATTAAACCTGTGTTGGGTGCATTTATGGGGTGGGTGTTATGCTAGCTGAATTAAACACAGCCCCCAGAGGAACATTAATTGACAGCAAAACCAGTTATTTTAGTTGTCTTTCCATTGGACTTAGTTCTCCTGAAGCAACATTTCTGAAACGGTTTAGTAACCGTGCTGCTCTAGTCTTTTTCCTTCACTATAGGTGAAAACTCAGACAAAACAGTTGTTTAACTTTCCTGCTTCCACCTCCAAACCAAGGTCGGGAGGCTGAAATGGGCTGATTCCTCCTGGGTGAAGCTGCAGCGAGCTTCAGGGTTAGCTCTCCTCACCACAAATGAATTAGTTGTGCACATCGCTAAAAAATACTAAGCTAGTTACTAATACAATGTGACACCTTTCGTAGGAAAAGAAAACACATAAACGCCTGTCTATAAAGCAGCCAGTCATTGTAGAATTTTTTAATTAGTTTTTGCAAAAACATTTACAAAACTGATGTGTAATTACATCAGTCTCTCTCTTTATTTTGGGACATTTTATTTCTTGTAAATAGTCTGACTGTTAGCTCCATTCTTCCCCTGGTGGCTGTGGCTCAAGGGAAGAGGGGCCATCTGTCAGCTTGACGATTGGATGGTCCCGACTTCCCCAGACGACATGTCAGAGTATCCTTGGGCAAGATGCTAAACCCAAAATGCCTCTGATGTGGTCATTGGTGTGTCAATGTGTGTGATTGTGGAAAAAAACAAAAAACAAAACGAAATTTTATAGAAAACTCATTGGAAATACTGTATGAATGTTCATTTGAATGGCTGAGTGGGACATGAAGTGTAAAGTGCTTTGAGTGGTCAAAATGACCAGAAAAGGGCTATATAAGCACAGTTCATGTACCTTAACCATTCCACAACATTGGAATAAAGATAAAAGGAAAGAAAATCAAAAAGTCTTGTAAACAAATTATGTCATTAGTTTGTGGAATTGTTAACAAGTGATAAACTTTTATGAAACAGTAAAAAATGTTTTTTTTTTTTTTTGTTTTTTAACCAAAACAAGATTTGACATGTGATTGAAAGCATTTTTGAATTACTTGAAGGCTAAGAACCAAAAGCCTTGAAGTTACAATCAAAAGTACTTTTTTCATTATTACTTTTTTTTTTTTAAATACAGCTCTTAATCTGTATTTTGCATGTATGCATATAGTTAAAAAAAATAGTAAAACAGCTAAATTAACTGCAAATTTTCATATGAATAAAATGACCTAACAAAGTTCAAGTAACAGTTTAAGGCAATATTTAAGAGATTAACAATAAATCTAATTATTCTGTGTGGGTGTAAAAAAGCAAACCCCCACGGTGTCAATGTGAAGCTGCTCATTCAGACAATTTCATTTTATAGCTTAGATTTGTGAACTGGAACAACAATGCATTATGGAGCAAGTTGCTAAGTAACTCCTGCAAACTTATCTAGTGTTCCACTTTGAAGGGGATTGCGCTACTGCTGAATTAAAACTCATACATGTTTATAAGTGTATGGAAAAGATTACAGATGGGAATTAATCCTTACCCACATGCAGCTTCACTGCAACCATCAAAGTATATTCAAGGTAACCCAGAGGGGAGTCACAGGAGAAGTAAACAACAGGAAATTCAAGCCAATGTTAGAACATTTTTTTTTCAATGTTATTATACTATTTTTTTTATTTCTAAGTGGCTGTTTGGTTAGGTTTCACTGGGCAAAAAGGGTAAAGATCCGGGAAGATATAATAAGATAATATTTTATGGATCTGTGAAATATCCTGAAAGTATCCTGAAAGATCCGGACGGATCTGATCTGTCAAAGATCCGGACATATACATACCAGTTATCTGTCCTGATCTGTAAGCTGTAAATGTCGGACATTTCTATTTAATTGAAACTTGGTCATATTGACTTGTAAAGATGAAGGTGTAGTTTTGGAGGATATTTAAAGCAAATTGGCTTCGTATCTGCAATAATTATTATAGTAATGAGGTAGATTCCACAGATGCACAGATCCGGGCGTATACATCTATACAGATCTGTGACATATCCAAAAAAATATCAATGCCGTATCTTCATGGATCTTGGTGTTATTCATTATCATTTCATATGTCCATAGTCGATGTGGTGCGGCACCAGCAGGAGAAATTATTTAAGCACGGGTGGTAAGCGGCGAATCAGACAGCCTGTTTTGATAGAGTAAACTATTGTTTACTTTTTAAAAAGTAATTGTTTTCTAATGATACTGACATGATACTGAAAAGAACGCTGCAGCTCACTTTTCTGTTTGCCTGTTCCCCTCCACAGTAAGTCATGTAGTTGCTGTTGTGACAAATCAGTGATGCACCGTACTGCTGAAGGTTGGCAGCATATCCCCGACCTGTCAGCAGATATAGCTACTTTATTAGGGACGGTACCTCATGCCTCCTCCCGCGCGTCTCTGTAATGCCGATGTCCCGAAGCACGGCAGTTGGTACCGTTCTTGATCAATTAGGTTTTACTGGTCTGCAAAAATCCGCTCACTCTCCCATGAGCCTATTATGAAAATTCTTAGTTGGGGACACTCCAGCTAGTCAAAGTGGTTATTTCATTCCAACAATTCCTGTAACATTCTCTCAAGAAAAAAGTAGATAATGAAAAAAAAAAACTCTATTAATTTGGTTTTGCAGCACTGTTTTTATTGACCATTACACAAAACTCTTTAAACATATGAACTGTATATTTTTACAAACATTTACCCTAAATACATCTAATTGTTTTCATGGGAACAACAACATGGACAGCTTCTTCCCTTGATCTCGAAAAACGAACTTTTGTTTTGGTGTATGCACATCGACTTTTGAGCCTCTTTAATGGGATAAATGATGCCAGTGAAAATGGCACAAATGTTGTTTCCCATACTGTACACGACTCGTTCTGACCATAAAAATATCGATCACCGTGTTTTTTTAACCACCTAACCTCTGCTACTGTGTGCTCAGCTTTGACTAATTTTCCATTCAAATTAAAATAAACAAACACCTTTAACATTCGATAAATGAATCCTGGATTCATTTCAGCATTGAGATCAATAACAGGTTCCCCTGTTGTGCTGTCACTCGAAACCCATTTAGCACAGACACATGTACTGCCTCCCTCTGATGACACAAACTCACCTCCAAATACATACCGACTAAACTGTACACAGAAATAAGACACTCTGGTGCAACTGTTATAAAATTTTCTAAACATTAAGAGTAATGCTTGGTTATCCTCAAAAGAAAGACTCCCACGCTTTAGTGGTGGAATTAAAAACTCTAGTTGGTTATCATATGTAAAATCTTCATAAAAATTGTCACACTCTGAAAGTACTTTAAGTTTATTTAACTGGTCTTGAGTTAAGATGTAGCTGGATGGAGTAGATTTTTTTTTAGAGAGATGGAAATGGGGCAAATGTTCTTCAAGGAAAGCAGGGACATTTTT
Source organism: Melanotaenia boesemani (assembly GCF_017639745.1). NCBI lineage: Eukaryota > Metazoa > Chordata > Actinopteri > Atheriniformes > Melanotaeniidae > Melanotaenia > Melanotaenia boesemani. The sequence continues at coordinate 15,878,525 of NC_055688.1, forward strand.
CTGTTTTTGAAAAATCTGCCAATCTAGAAGCCATTTGTGCATAATAATGACCTCTGTATGTCTATTATTTGTATGATAGCCACCTAATGTTCCATTAGCCCTTTCAAAGGAAAAACACCAAAAACCATGAATTGGACCATAGTCTATGATGCAAGACTTTAGATGTAAATGTAAGTGCATATTCATGGTGCACCATTGCTTTCCATATTTTTTTTCAAATGCACTGCAGAAAAGTCTTAGACATCTGTCTGCATCTTCTAGTTCACTTTGAGTTATAACTCTACAACAAAGGATTCTTGCAGCAGAGACAAAGCACTTCCAAATGTTATAATCACTGTCACTTATTAGACCCTTAAGAGCATATAAAGAATATGTGCAAACCCAAAGTTTCCATTGGGATGCTGTAAAACCCTCAAATGCGGACTCAATTTTTGAGGGAATGCCAGGGTCAAGATCTCTGGGGACCTTTAGACAGTCTACTCTAGACTGAAGGATTTTAAAGGATTGGCTTTGTAAGATACCTGTTTCTTTCCACACTTGCATCACTCGTTTGGCTGTTCCTTCGAGGATATTATGCATTGGATCTATGACATGCATTCTGACAGGATCAAAATAAGGGAGTTTGTGTAATACGCTGTATCTAGCCCCATAAATTCCTTCAAGTCTGCTCTGTTCTGCCTTGGATTTAGACTGCTGTGATTTTTTTGCATAGAATATGTGTGTATCTTTTGATCGTGGAAGCCATTGGTCACAATCAAATCCAGAATAGTCCACTTTGTTGTCTGCTGTCCGTGAAAAAGTTTTGAGGCACTTTGAGCATCCCATTTTGGCCATGTGTCCAAGAAAACCCCCCGTTTTACGACATGCAGGAATGTCACTAGACAAACAAAGTAAAGCTCCTCTATATCTTTGCTTTCCTAAAGGAGAGCAGTCTAACAGGTAAACCCCCTCCCAAAGGTCTAACAAGTCATTTACAAAAGGGGTTAAGTAGGTATTAATGTGCTCTTTTGGCTCTCGTGGTCCTGGAATGATCCCAACAACGATCATGTTCTGTTCTTTAAATCTTTCCTCACGTGGAAGATTCATAACAACAAGATAGATTACACCAACTGAGTCTTTAACTCTATCATATGGTTGAAACCAGTCTACATTTAGCATGAAACCTAAGTTGCATGGCTCAGCCAAGAAAGGCTTTCTCTCAACAAACTGAAAATCTTTCCATACCTGCCCATCATAAATGTCACCATAGACTGTGTCACTCACTGATCTGTCCCTCCATTTTTCACAGGCTGCATTAAAGTCGGGGCGGTTAACCAAATCCTGAATTGACTTAATTATACTTCTGTAACAGAATGTGCGTTTGGGTTGTAAATGCAATGCTCCATTCTTTCCTACCACTTTTTTCAAAAGTAAATTTCCACATTTTTGACGACAACGCTTTTGTGCATGTGTTTTGAATTCTGTATGATTACACCTTGCTGATTTTCTTGTTACCCCTCTTCCATCTCTTACAGTTAAGGTTGCTTCCTCAAGTGTGTAAATTTTATTACATCGGGTGCATGCTATGTATCGAACAAAATCATTTTGGTCAACAGAGAGCAATTTCCGTACCATATATAGGGTGCAAGGTATTTTTTCAGCCAACTTTTTCAGTTGATCTATTTTTAGAATGCAACCAAGAGCATGAAAAAACGATTTAAGCATGCTTAGGAGCATTATGTAGGCATTGTCAGATATTGTAAAACGTGTTTTCCAAGCTGTAAGACACATAATTAGATATGCCATCCACGATAGCTCAACATTTGCTTCTTCTTCGTTCTCCGAATCATCTCCTTCTCTGGTGCTTTCATATTCGTCCTCGCTGCCACTGCTGTCTTCCTCTCTGCCACTGCTGTCTTCCTCTCTGCCACTGCTGTCTTCCTCTCTGCCACTGCTGTCTTCCTCTCTGCCACTGCTGTCTTCCTCTCTGCCACTGCTGTCTTCCTCTCTGCCACTGCTGTCTTCCTCTCGGCCACTGCTGTCTTCCTCTCGGCCACTGCTGTCTTCCTCTCTGTCTCCGTCATCCTCTCTGCCACTACTGTCTTCCTCTCGGCCACTGCTGTCTTCCTCTCTGTCTCCGTCATCCTCTCTGCCACTACTGTCTTCCTCTCTGCCACTGCTGTCTTCCTCTCTGTCTCCGTCATCCTCTCTGCCACTGCTGTCCTCCTCTCTGCCACTGCTGTCTTCCTCTCTGCCACTGCTGTCTTCCTCTCTGCCACTGCTGTCTTCCTCTCTGCCACTTCTGTTCTTTTCGCTGTCACTATTGTGTTTGCTGCTGAGACTGACTCCATTCTCATTCTCAATACTTTCAGCTTCTGTAATCAAAGACACATTTAGAGATTAAAACAACTTAGCCTACACTTAAAACAGTAATGTTCATTATGGATAACAAAGCAGCCAGAAGTTTTTAATCGTCAACTCTGATGTTCTTGTTTGCACGTTACTATTCATTAGTAACTATACCGGTTGGCCAGCATTCAGCTTGTTGCTCCTCTGAAAGACCATCGACGCAAGGTTTCTGCATAAACCATATGGGGCAGAGTTAGTGTGAAGATACATAAATTAGGAATATATGACAACCATTGTACATTGCAACCCACCATTTCTAGTCTCAGTGTTGCAGTATTATGGCCATACTTATGTTGATGTTCATAAAAAGATGTTTTGCTAACTCTTTCCTTACAGTGGTCACACCACAAAAAACGCTGCCTCCGTACTTTAGGCATGGTTTTCTGTGAAAATACAAGAAAAGTTAATAATTTTTTAAATGTATGCTTGATAACAGCGGTGGAAGACATTCACATTTTTACAGAAGAAACACTATAGTGGTAAAAGTTAAATAATGACATCAAAATTCTGCTGTAGTACTTTTTTTTAAATGTATTCAACACAATTTCTTTAAATATTGAAAGATGTTTTAAATTATTTTTATTGTATGAAGAATAAGTTTATCAAGTCAGAATTAAAGCAGGACTACAACAGGTCTAAAAACACTTTGACCTATATTCCAATTGAAAATATAGTGGAGTAAAAAGTACCAATGGGTTCTCTCAAATTACTGCTCTTTGCATCTTGTGATACCTAAAAACATTCATAATTGCATCGAATTGGGAACAGTTGTAACCTCTGAGAAAATGTGTTTCCCCACCTTGCATGTAATCCATTCATAATTTCTGTATCACTTACATTGTAATTAACTACTTATTATTGAGTATGATCCCAAAATTATTGGGTATAACACTAGAACATAATCAAGATAATTCTTTCAAACATATCAATCTCCTAAAAGCAGAGGAGCTGTCAAGAGACATTTAGCTGATACTCTCAGGCAGTGGTTACCAAGGCACAATATCATGCAGGTATAGATGTCATCCTGCTTCAATATACCTGACACAAATTAATGGCTCTATTGCAGACTTGTGCAGAGTTAGTCAGAGATCCATTTGATTTGAATCAAGTGTGCTGCAGCAGGGAGACATCTATTACTTTCTACAACTTTCTCTGTGCTGCCCGTAACATTCACATGTTGTGTACATATGTTATTGTTTAAATTTGAATTAAAAAAAAATCAGAACCCACCAACCCCCCCCCCGTCCCCCAACCACACACACACGCACACAAACACACACACACACACACACACACAAACACCCCTCCCCAGCCTTTCCTGTTCTGTTTTTACACTCTCTCCTATCAACAGTTATGAAATACAGCTATTATGTTGATAATTTATTTTTTCCTCATATTTCATTTATTGTTTAAAGCGATCAGCCAATTAATTATTTTGGCAGTAAAAAAATGCTGCTAGTTATTTCTTTTAATGAAAAAAAAAAAAAAAATGAAAGATTTTCAGAAAGATGTTTTTCATTTTATTAAATAAAAAAATAACTCTTCAATGGGGACATACTAATTTGGCTGAGCTCAGCATCCCATAACATTTTTTGTATGAAAACACAATTTTCAAGATTGTTTGTGTGATATAAAGCAAAGACACATGGATCTGTAATGTTTAAAAATCTCCATTGTGGTTTACTTTGTATGAAAATCATATATCCTACATATTTAAATAAACATACGGACACAAAGAGCGTAATCAGAGAATCACCCATACAGCCTATCAGCTCTAAAATGTTTTAAAGTAGGCCTAGTAGTTAACAGTGTATTATGGATAATATTCAAGTAAAGTAAAAGTACCATAAATCATACTTTTCATCTGTACTATTTGCTTTCCAACACTGATTGAGACTACATATACTTAATGGCAGCAAAAAATGACATTTTTTGATAGAATACAAATAAGCAATAGTAGAATAGACCAAATTAAAAGTCTAAATGAAATATGCAATCCTATCTGTAGAGAAGCCCATATCTTTCCAGATCCTGAATAATCTCCATCCCATCCCACCGATGAGCAAGGCACAGAGGACACACATATATTAATATGTGAAAATGTACTTACACATTTGAAGTGACATACAATGAATCGATCTTCTTTGTAGCGCAGGCTCGTGGTCAAAATCAGTTGGCTGTTTTATATACGATCTTTGTATCAGATGTATTTATTTAGCCAATCAGAGGCGTTTATTTTTTTTAAAATCTTCATGAGCGGGAAAACTTTAGCTTGAGCATACGCAGAAGAGAGAGAGCAAGAGCGACTGACAGCGAGCGACGAGAGAGTATCGGAAGAGAATGTCAAAACGTAGGCGCGTGCGACTTCAGGAGTCTGATTCAGAAGATGAAATGGAAATGGTAAGAAGCTTTAATGAGACCCCCAGATCTAGAACTCGGGAGGAGGACCGTCACCGGCGGCTGATTAGTCCTACTCCTGGAGGGAGCCGTGGTGCTAGCCAGAGCTATGCCAACACTTCCACTGGCATAACTTTGGATGATATTTGGACGTAAGTACATTTATTTATTTTTTTTATTGTTTATGATTTGGATGGATTGGTTGGAGTCGAAGGTTCGATGTTTTATGTGTGTTTCTTTGTGTAGTGCTGTTCCAAACCCAGGTTTGGGGAAATAAACTTTGGCAGCCTGCGGGCCACATCCGGCCAAGAATTAGCTTTCATGGTTCTGCCAACACTGTTTAAAGGAGCTAGATCTTATATTATAATAACCTTTCTAAGAAAAATTGTTTATACGCTGTATATTATATGGTAAAAGGGGTGAACGATGTGCGGATATATGTTTAACGGCGGTTTTAATTTGAAATGGGCCGAAGTATTAACGGCATTTTTGGGTTGCTATGGCAACATCAGTGTTTTTAAATGTGCCTCAAGGCACATTCTTTGGCCAATTTCAACAATTTTGGTATCAAAATGTTCAGCTTGTTCAGGACATTTGGGCTATGACTTTTGGCATGTCGCAATGTTATACTTTATTTTATATGAATTTTTGAAATATGACATTTTGCCATACACATGAATGGGAAATCACTTCAGCTCATTCGAAAAACTTCACCTTCTTTCAACTCCTACTACTTCCACATACTTTCAGCTAGAAACACCATTCAAACTTTAAACAACTCACAAAGGATTGGGCTATTTCCACATGACTCCGTTTGACGATGTGTTTTACGGTTTATGATTTATGGCAGTTTAAAAAACCACAACTTTTACAATCTTCACCAAAGTCTCACGCTCTAACACGCTGTAAGTTTTAAGCATGTTCTACTACTCCAAACAAATTCTCATAACTCCTACAATATCCATCGTACACACATAAATTATACATCAAAATGGAGGAAAATATGTTGGCTTCCAGTAGAACCAAGAATGACACAGCTGGGACTTGTACATTTAGAGCTACGCCTCTCCAAGTGAGCAAAAGTCTACTTTTTCCCCCATTGACTTCCATTCAAATCAGAGGCAGGATTCCGGTTCAAAGCGCTTTTTTGCTGTGTTTTAAACTCGCCACCATTTAAATTCTGTTCCACGTAGGGACAAATAAATTACATCCCTGTGTTCCTCAGACCCTCCTGCCGCTCACGGTGAAAGAATTATTTGGATATGTCTTATAGATTTCGGACAGAAGCAGCGAGTTCAGGAGGTGCGCACCAGTGATTCCCCAGTCCGTCTCTCCCTCGTCTCAGTCTGCCTGCTAAGTGAGGGGCCGTTGTCATGACAACTCACTGACTGCTCTCAGCTGTGAGCAGGCAGCTGACCTTTTACCTAATTCATTCAGTCCTATTGATCCAGATTATGGGTTTCTCACCTGGTTTTGTCCTCCTAATGAGTCCAGGTATTACTCTCTGTCCTCTTCTCCTGTCTCCTCCTTGTCCTTCTCATTACAACAGGCCACATGTCCTCCTCTAGCTCTCCTCCTGTCTGTCCTCTCATCATGTCCTTTGCTGCTCACTTACATGATGGACTGTGTTTCAGCTGCCAATTCAACTCTGTTTCAGCTCTTTCTGCCTTTTACAATCACTTCTTCAACATTCAACCAGTTCAGCACCTTTAACATTCACTTTCAGCTTTAAATCCTTTAACTATTGACTTCAGCTACATGATTACTTCAGCTGGTGCTTCAGCAAGGAGACTTCAGCCATTATCAGTAATGTTGAACTGTCTTAAGCACATTTTACTTCAACTTTCCACCATTTTAACTACTTTTAAACATCAATTTGTGCTTTAAATTGTTGAACTCTTCATTTCACCTTCATATATACTTCTTCAACAACCATATTTTCAGCCCTTTTAAGCCATCTTCAGCAATCTTAACCCCATTTCACTTTAACCTTTCACCCTTTCAACACCTTTTAACTCCACTTTGAGCTTTAAATCCTTCAACTTTTCACTTCAGCTTTATGAACACTTCCTCAAAAAATACTTTTCAGCCTTTTTCAACCATCTTCAGCCATCTTTCAGCATTATAGTACAATCGTTCAGCATGAAAGGCATTCACACTTGCTGTTATGCTAATAACAGCATTTTCTAGTTTATTTTGTAATCATGACTTATTTTTATTGATAATAAATGTGGTCAGTGTTAATCATAGTTTTACACAGTTGAAATTGGATATGTAGACAAAAAAGGTATACATTTTTCTTCTAGTTCCGTCGATATAGAGAAATTGACATAAAATTCAAATTTACGAATAATTATCTGTCTTGCTTTTTCAAAGCACAACCTGCCAGTGGAGATTAAACTTTCCTCAACTGTAGACACTTTTAAGTCAAGGTTGAAAACATCTTTCTTCTCATGTGCCTGTTATGTAGCGCAGTGCGCTGTAAAAAGGGGAAGGACTCACGTGCAGATTCCGAGGTTAAATTTAATGATTAACAACAGAAAACTGACAAACAGGCAGGCAGGCAAACAGGACAGGTAATTAACAAGGAACAAAACACAAGGAGAGGCAACAGGAACAGGGAACTAAACAAGGGGCTTCCTAAAAGCCAAACTTAACCCGTAGGGGGAGATAGAACATAGGACTCACGGGGAGGAATAACGAAGCTAAGGGGGAAACAAAAATACAGAAGCCAACTGGCTGAGGGAAGACTGGGTAAAAACCAAACACAACCAGGCAAACGGGCAGAGGGGGAAACTGGGGAGACTAGGGAGGAACACAAGTCACGGGACATAAAACTACAGGCTCACCAGGTAGACGGGGAAACACAGAGGAAGTGGACACGCTGGGAGGTCGAGAGTGAGCCGAGCCAGAGCAGGGAGGAACAACCAGGAGAGTAGACAGGGGCAGGGGCATCACAGGGGGAGCTAGTGGCGAACTTCGAGCGGTCCGGCAGGAGGGCTCGTGGAGACGGGGCAGGAACAGGCAGAAGACATGGAAGTCACAGGCGGAGAAACTAAGGGAGATCGCCAAACTAGGTCCGTACAAAATGACGGGGAGCAGGGAAAACCAGATTCACACAACGACAGGAACCAAGACTACACAGGCGGGTTAACAGGTACAATGATCCAACAAGAGGTGAAGGGAGAGAGCTGGTTTTATGGCTAGAGTGATTACTGATGAGGTGCAGGTGAGGGAACCGGGAGAGGGAGGACGAACAGGTGGGAGAGATGAAGGATGATTGCAGGGACGGCTCTGGCTCAGCTGTGCTCACAGACACTCCCAACGTGTCACACAGGGGAAACAGACAAGGAAACAAACAGGGAAATCAAAACATAAAGAGAAAACAACCCCAGCGGCCCTAACTGGCCGCAACACAACAGTGCCTATCCATGAAATCTGCATTTTTTTAACTTATCTCAGCATCTTTTTAACACTAGAAGTCCCAGAGAGGGGTCAATTGACCTTTCTACCTTTACAACCCAGAGATGGGTCGATTGACCAGTAGGATTTTAGCTAAAATCCTGTCTTAAGCTGCGAACAGCTTCTTTTGTTTGTAGACGAGTCAATTACTGGCACACCCCAGGAGGGCGCATACTTAGGGGAGACACTGTAGACTCTTGAAACTGGACTGTCAACTTTTGCCCAAAGCTTGGCTTGAGACACTGCTTGGTCCCCTGAGTATGAGATTGGAGTAGACCTCAAACAGATTCAGAAAGGTTTTCCTGCATTCTAGTATATTTCAAATAATTAAAAATATATTTGATATGATATATGATATATACCTCCTCGACACATTTGTGTGCTTTTAGAAGAAAAAAAAAAAGATAATCATTGTGGGCCTTCAATAAAAAAGCAAACAATTTAGAATGATATGACAAAATGATGAATTCATATTTTTTTAAAAAATCACTTTAAAAGGTCCAGCTCTCCTCTTTTCATACAAATGAAAAAATACAAATTTTTCAGAATTTTTTACCAATTTTTCAAACTTTCTAACCCAATGTTCATATGTCCAAAAAGCCCAAGCAATGAACAATTTTGAATATTTAAAATGAACATTTTTTGATTGTGGTGGTACAGGCAGGGTCTGTGAGTAAAATGTCCAGAAGCATTAGTGTCTAAGTCAAGAGGGCATAAATGTCAACATGACAAAGATATAAAAGAACAACTGTGAATTTTTTCCAATGCTTTTTATTTTTGTCATAAAAAAAACAACAAAACAGTTAAAATAATGCAAGTAATGAAACAATTTCACAAATATTTACACAAGGCTACAGTGGCATGCCCTTGTGTGAATGGCTTTTCTGCTCTTTCAGCAGTCCGTCTGTGCTAAGTCCAAACATGCTTGGCACTTCCATGGTATCTCCATCCTGCATTTGCCACATGTGTATTTGTAGCAGTCAACACATCTTACAGTTGCGCAATTGTTCTTGCATCGATGGTTGACCTGACATTTTGCCCTTTTCCCAGGGCTAGGTGTGGGAGGTTGCTGCTGAAGCAGTTGCTCCTTATGTGCCTTCTTCTGACTCACATGAGAGTTGGCCAACTCTTTCGCGAGCTCAACCAGGAAGTCCACTCTTCTCTCCTGCACTCCGGTGCATTCCTTATGAAGAACATGAGCGTTCCGTGCCGCCATGTCGATCATGTTGTAGAACACGGCGACTGGCCATCTCCGTGTTCCTGCACGCACGCTGTACTCCCGCACCATCTGGTCCATCACATCCACACCACACTTTGTGGTGTTGTATTGTGTGACAGTGTTTGGCTTCCTTTTGGTGGTATTCTCAGTCTCAACCACATTGTGCATGCTGCTGAGAAGATAGACAGTCTTTTTCCGTTTCGGCGCATATACTGTGAGTGTTGCACCAGTGGTGGAAAACACTCGAGTGGTGAATTTAGTGTGGTCCTTCAGTCTAGTTGACTGAGGAATTTCCCGGCGAATCTTGTTGACTGTGCCAAGGATGGTGGTTTTCCGGCTAAGCAGTCGTTGCGCAAGGGACAGCGATGTAAAAAAATTGTCTGTTGTTACAGTTCTGCCCTTATCCATGAACGGCTCCATCAGCCTCATCACTACACTCTCAGAGAGTCTCTCTCCACTGGGACGACTGGGGTCCTTGCCAAGATATGGCAGGATATTGCAAATGTACTTTGATTTCAAGTCACAAGCCAGCCAAAACTTAATGCCAAATTTGTCCGGTTTTGTTGCAATGTACTGCAGAAAACTGCAGCGAGTCTGTTCATCAATAGTGATGTGTCGACCAGGGTTATAAGATCTGATGCAGTTATTGACAAAAGATTCCCACAGATTAGAAATTGCAGCAAACTTATTTGTCTCCACTCGCTCACTGCGTGTGAACATGTTATCAAAGCGTAGGTGTTGCATGATGTTTTGGAAGCGCTTTCGGGCCATAGTAGCAATGATTCGTGGGTTTCCCAGCTCTGCTGACCAATTGTCACGTAGTGATGGAACTTTCTTCACCCCCCGCAAGATAATAATTGCAATAAATGCCATTAGTTCTGGGAGGTTCATGAACCAATCTGCCTGCTCCTTTTGCCGTGCATGCTGAATGGTCCATTCTTGAATGCTACGAAGCATTTCAAGTGTTATAAAACAGAAGAAGCTTTGAAGACGAGTCCGGATACTTCTTCTGGCCTTAGCAGTTGGCTCTCCATCTGTGCCGTATGGTTCTATTGGGGTGAAATTGAGACATGTCCCCAGCTGTTCTTCATGCCACACTGTGCCATCTTTAGCCATCTCTGTCCTCTCACTTCCCAACCGAGCCCTCTTTTCTGGCAGTGGAGCAGTCTCATCATCTGCAAGGTAAACAATTTCACAATTTCAGAGGACGAAAATAGGATGTTTTGGAAATAAGATTAAAAAAATCCTTTATTTGTACCAAAATGGAGAAATTCCAGTGTTGCAACTCACAGTACAGGACAAAGCAGAAAGAAAGAAATTTGTCATACCAAAAAGTTCAATAATAGTTTCAAATCTTACCTGAAGACTGCTCAGAGTCAGAGTCCGAATCCAGCTGAATTTGTATCTCTTCTCCATCTGAGTCACAAGGGTTTGTATCGCTGAGGATCAGGTCCAATGCCTGCTGAGTTGTAAGCCGCCTCTGCATTTTGCTTCCTTCTATTTGTTCGAGGTGAAGCTAGCTACTATTTATCCCCCTCAGCCCACCATCCCCCACTGCCACAGAATTTACCAGACGTTTCAAGGTAACAAGGAGGGGCTGGATGCAATGGGTGCATTCCTCAGGTAATGGCTGCATTTACAAATGAAGAGATGCTAATTTTTGCCAGCAGAGTCGTCAGTTTGGACTAAAGGTCTTTCGACCCTTCTCTGGGACTTTAGGGAGACATCAAAATTCCTGGGACTTCTAGTGTTAAGTGAGTTATTCTAATAATGTGATTTTAGTTTATCATACATTTTTTCTCTATATTTTAAAATGTTTTTCTTTTTCTCACCTGTAATGCTTTGAATTTTTTATGTAAGGCACTTTGAACTGTCTTGTATATGAAATGTGCTATACAAATAAACTTGCTTGCTTGCTTTCTTTTTCAGATTTATGTGTACCTCACACAATGCTGTGATGAGCCTGGCTGCAAAAGTTGATGAAATGAACAAAAACCTTGATTCTTTAAAAGAGATGGTGACCAAAGCACAGACTGATATGCACAGTGAAAACATCAAAGCCAAAATTCCAAAGGCGTTATCGGTAAGTCTGTAACAAAAGTTTGCATAATAACAATACCTGTTATTGTGTCTCTTTTATCTTTCTCACAGAACAGGGTCTGCCTTTTTAGAACCATGCTAGAACCACAGCTTTTTGGAGACAGTATGCTGTTCTCTGCCACACAAGGAGGCACTGAACCTGTCATGACAATAACATATTGAAAAAGTTTTCGAAGGTGGGAAATGTGGAAGTGCTGCGTGTAACTCCATGTAGCAAAGTTATAAACTGCAAAATAAGCGTAGATTAAATGTGAATTTATGGCAGCAAAGTGAATGAAGCTCAATCAATGGATGTTACAAAAAATTTAAAAATGTTGCTTTTATTCACAATCGACTGTTTTTAATTTCTCGGTTCAGTGAATGAAAGCACAAACAATAACTTTGTAAGTGATGTTATAGTAATTATTGCTCACATTTGAGAATTTATTTCAAGAACAAAATTCTAACTTTTGGCGCATTTAAAGTAGGAAAGTAAAATAATAGTAGGAAAAAAAGTAGGAATCTTGCAGCAACTCACGATTCGATTCGATTCAGATTCTTAGGGTAACGATTCGACTAAAGGTGAAATTTGAGATTGGGCCTAAGAATCTCTGTTTTAGCGGACTCTTTTCTACAGAGGGGATCCTATACATATTTTAATATAACTTTCTCTCTTTTTCAGCGAGAAGTGAAAAGGCTGCACTCTGGTCTGGGGGAGGAGATGCATTTCAAAGGAAATGAAAAGTGAGAAAAATAATTGCTTAAAAGTCTGTGTAGTAAATAGGCATGGTGGTCCATAATGTAACAGTCTTGCTTTACAGCAAAGTGATCCCAGGTCCCAAGCCTTTCTCTAATTTTACCCTCTGGTGTCCCCTGTCACCAAAAACATGCACAGTATGGTAATCCTTTGGCAGGTGATTCTGATCATGATCCTGGCTCAACAATTGGAAATGGGAACTGGGAGCTGTACAGCAGCTGATTGTGCTGTGGGTTGTATACAAATAGGTTGCCACCATCGTAACTTTTATTTATTTATTTTGGGAACACTGCACTGGCACAGCGGCATCAAAGGTTGCGTCAAGTGGAGAGGACAAATTTCTGTATGGGGATAACAAAGTAAACACACATATTCAAGGAAACAATTTATACTATGATGTAGTAGTCAGTAGTACTCAGTCATCCAGATGCATGATTCAGAGTTGTAGTGGGGAGATGGGTAGTGAAACAATGGTGTCCATTAAGTACAAGTAAGCATAATTTATATCTATTTGTGTTTTCTGTTTTAGATGAATAATTGTGATTTAAATTGCCATTATTACTCTTGATTATTATCTGCCTTTAATTTAGCCTCGATTTTCATCATAATGAAGATTTGTTTTGCTTTGTCAAAAGATTTTCCTCCGATCACAACATGGCAGTCACTGCTACAATCACACAGGCAATACGGGATCAGCAGGAATTTGAGCCAGAGGAAATACACAGTAAGTCAGCATTTTCAATTTGTTAAAAGTTTGTAAAAACTGGTGTCTCTGGAGAGAGTGTCATCAGTATGGCAAGAGCACAAAACTTACCTGGTGTTTGTTGATGGTTTTGAAAGCCTTACTACACAGTAATCAAATGTTTTTGTATGTTTCTGTTTGTTTGTTTTTCTTGTGTTTTTTTAGGAGCATGCAGCCGTTACTATGAACACTGCAAGAGAGACCATAAACTGGTTGAAGAAAATAAAATAAAAGAGGACAGGAGAGGCAAAGCCCTGAACAACAGGAGACATAGGGTAAGGTCATAACTTAAGCTGAATTATGTCCTGAGGGGTGTTCCAGAAACCATGGTAACTAACTCTAAACAAACTGCTCGCTGGCAGGTTTCTTGAAGAAATACAGAGTTTCTACCTGTCTCTTCCCATACAGAGAAATCTGTGGGATATGGATTGCCCATTTATTTATGTTCAAAATTAACTGCTGAAATACAGCGATTTTCAGATGATTTACATAGGCCTGTATGTGACTAGAAATTTCCTCCATTACTCTGATTCTAAAGTTGATACCTTTAAATGATCATACACATCATAATTAAAAAGGATAAATATTTTTTTGAGGATTTGTTCCACTGCACAGACAGTGTCGCCAGATGTCCAAAAATAAACTCCCCATGCTGAAAAAATGCGTTTTTCAGATTTTTGCTCTTGGGGCTGGTGTCACAAGTCTAGAGTGCCCTCTTGTGGCATTATGGATGTCAATGTTTGTTCCTGGTTCATGTCAGTCTGTATGAATTCACATACAGGACTGTCTCAGAAAATTAGAATATTGTGAAAAAGTTCTTTATTTCCTGTAATGCAATTAAAAAACATGAAATGTCATACATTCTGGATTCATTACAAATCAACTGAAATATTGCAAGCCTTTTATTGTTTCAATATTGCTGATTATGGCCTACAGCTTAAGAAAACCCAAATATCCTATCTCAAAATATTAGAATATCATGAAAAAGTATACTAGTAGGCTATTCAACTAATCACTTGAATCGTCAAATTAACTCGAAACACCTGCAAGGGTTTCCTGAGCCTTGAAAAACACTCAGCTTGGGTCAGTAAACTAAATCACAAGTATGGGGAAGACTGCTGATCTGACTGCTGTCCAGAGGACCATCATTGACACTCTCCATCAGGAGGGTAAGACACAAAAAGAAATTTCTCAAAGAGCAGGCTGTTCACAGAGTGCAGTTTCAAAGCACATTCACAAAAAGTCTGTTGGAAGGGGGAAATGTGGCAGGAAACGCTGCACAACCAAGAGAGATGACCGCAGCCTTAACAGCATTGTGAGGAAGAGCCGCTTCCAGAATTTGGGGGAGCTTCAAAGACAGTGGACTGAAGCTGTAGTCCAGGTATCAAAAGCCACTGTTCACAGACGTGTCAGGGAACTGGGGTACAATAGCCGTATTCCCATGGTCAAGCCACTTCTGAACTCAAGACAGCGGAAGAAGCGTCTGACCTGGGCTATGGAAAAGAAGCACTGGACAGTTGCAGAGTGGTCCAAAGTCCTCTTTTCAGACGAAAGCAAGTTTTGTATTTCATTTGGGAGTCAAGGCACCAGAGTCTGGAGAAAGGCTGGAGAGGCGCAAAATCCAGGTTGCTTGAAATCCAGTGTGAAGTTCCCACAGTCAGCGATGGTTTGGGGAGCCATGTCAGCTGCTGGTGTTGGTCCACTGTGTTTCATCAAGTCCAGAGTAAATGCAGCTGTGTACCAAGAGATTTTAGAGCACTACATGCTTCCGTCTGCTGAAAAGCTCTATGGAGATGATGATTTCATTTTCCAGCATGATCTGGCACCTGCCCACAGTGCCAAAACCACCAGTAACTGGTGTACTGACCATGGCATTACTGTCCTCGATTGGCCTGCCAATTCCCCTGACCTGAACCCCATAGAGAATATGTAGGGTATTGTGAAGAAGGAGCTGAAAGACACCAGACCCAACAATGCAAATGAGCTAAAGGCCGCTATTGAAGCATCCTGGGCATCCATAACACCTCAGCAATGCCACAGGCTGATTGCCTCCATGCCACGCCGCATTGATGCAGTAATCCATGCAAAAGGATTTCCAACCAAGTACTGAGTGCATTAATGGACATTTTCAAATGTTTGATTTTGTTTTGCTGTTATAATTTTTTTTTTTTACTTGGTCTGAGGAAATATTCTAATATTTTGAGATGGGATTTTTGAGTTTTCTTAAGCTGTAGGCCATAATCAGCGATATTGAAACAATAAAAGGCTTGCAATATCTCAGTTGATTTGTACTGAGTCCAGAATGTATGGCATTTCATGTTTTTTAATTGCATTGCAGGAAATAAAGAACTTTTTCACAATATTCTAATTTTCTGAGACAGTCCTGTATATTATTTTGATATATTTAAGTTGCACCTGATTAAGTTGTAGAAGCAGCCAAACTTTGAAAATGTGTGCCTTTAGTCAGAAAATACGGTTATTGCATTAATGCAAATGCACATGCAATACAATCATTTACTCACACACAGTGTTGGTGTAACTTGAACTCCTTTGGGAGAGATTTAGATCCACTCATGATCATACATTGTACATCCAATGTAATGGGAGTGAACGGGGCCAGCTTGCGCAGAATCTAAATACAGCAATTTCTGCCACAAAACTCCTTCATTTCACCAATGTGTTGTTATGAATCGCTGGTCCCCCTGGGAACTCGACTTAAGATGCGCTGGCCTCCCAGGGACTCAGCAACAACAGCCAGGTCTGCACCACCACAGATGGCATCAGTAAGATTAGCCTTATTAAATATAAATAAAAGCTGACTAATTGTACACTTTTTATTACTAAAATGTTATACTGGAAGAATGTCATAGACTTGGCCAAATAATTTTTAGTTTTAGGCCTGCAGGGATCTGTTGGCATTTTTTTTTAAAGTTTTTCTGAGGTTTAAGTTTATATCGATATCAGAATTATATCGTATCGAGTAAAATGAAAAAATATATTGTGATAAAAGTTTTAGACATATCGTCCAACCCTAATTGCCACAAAAACGCAACTCCAAGCTGCTTCGAGTACACAGAGGGATCGGACCACAGATTCATAACAACACATTGGTGAAATTAAGGAGTTTTGTGGCGGAAAATGCCATGTTTAGAGGCTGCGCGAGCTGGCCCCGTTCAATCCCGTTATATTGGATGTATGCTGATTGCGAGTGGATCTCAATATCTCCCGAATGATCGTATTTCATGCTAGAAGATAGGTCTTGAAAAATAATGATCTTCCCCTTTTAAGAGTGTGGATATACCAATTCTACAAATTTAATATTGTTGTGATCCAGTCAGTTCATTTGTCATTTTACAAAATTTAACTTGCATTTTTTTTTTTTACCAGCTGCTTAATCAACGCAAGGAGGTGGCCAGGAATTTGCTGTCAAAAGATGATCTGACCTACCTGGAGGGTGCGGTGGCAGCCCTCATGAGTGATGAGGAGACTGACACGGAGGACACTATGGCCTGGAAAGTCAGCTCACCAAGTTGGCGGGCTGACAAACTAACTCGCATATTGCATCAATGCCAAAATGCCATAGAAGAAAAGTATGGGCACTCAAGGATGGCACATCGGAGAACAACCAGTGGTGTTGCCAGCCAGAGGCAGGCCCCAAAGGGGATTAACCCCATTTATATGAAATAATGAATACATTAAATGTCACAAGGTGAAATGAGCAGGTGCTGCCAGAAACTGTACTGTTTCCTTCTTGTTTGGGTTTAGTGTGTCTTATTGGTTTTTGCATGTTTTTTAACTGTTTTAACTTCGCTAATGGGAGTTTTCATAAACTGATTGGCAGCACCTGCAGAAGGACTCCTCCCCTTCTGATGAGGAACAGCTTGCATTTAAGCCAGTGTGCGGGCAGCAAGAAGGAAAGAACTGAGACAGATGACAGCCGAAGAAGGAGCAGCACTGCGGAAGGGGTGCCGACCTCCTGCACTAAATATCATGACGATGATGAGGATGACTGACACGAGCACGACGGCGATCCGGGTGCCACAGCCAGGCGGATGGGGCAGTGGTGAGCAGGACGGCGGCGGCCAAGAGGCCTATCGTGGGCTGCTCATTAAAAGGGGCTCGGCGCCACGTCCCGGCAGCCTCTCCCTCAGTGGCTTCCTCTCTTTTCCAGGGCTGGGTCAGCCGCCCCTCCAGACGGCCGCCTCCTGGGCCATAGGCCGTCCCCCAGGAATCGCCGCTTACAGGTTCCGGCAGCCGCACTTCTCGTGCTCGTGCTAGTCATCATCATCATCAGGATCTTTACCATCATCACGTTCATCGTCATCATCATCATCAGCGGGTGGCCAGCCGAGAGTCCATGCAGGAGGTCGGCACCCCTTCCGCAGTGCTGCTCCTTCTTCGGCTGTCATCTGTCTCAGTTCTTTCCTTCCTGCTGCCCGCACACTGGCTTAAATGCAAGCTGTTCCTCATCAGAAGGGGAGGAGTCCTTCCGCAGGTGCTGCCAATCAGTTTATGAAAACTCCCACTAATTAAAAACATACAAAAACCAATAAAAAAAACACACTAAAACCAAGCTAGTGGGAAACAGTCCTGGCAGTACCTGCTCATTTCACCTTGTGACATATGGATGCAGTTAAGTTTTGAGGGTGAATAAATGTTTATTGTTTTTGATTTATTTTATCACCCCCAACAGTTCACTGAGTTTTAGTCAATTGTGAATTTAGCATTAAATAAAGATGCTATTAAATATTTTTGTGTTAAATGTCAAAATTCTTCTTATAAGAAATATTCTACATGCTAATAATACAAATAAATGTTAATCTTCTATATAAAGAGATTCCAAAAAGGATCTTTTAAGCATTTGAGTTAGGGATAGTTTCATATAAGCTACTATAGGAATATATCCATACATCTTCAGAAGATCAATAAAGTACACAGAAGATAAATGCGATCTTTTTAAAATTTCGGGTGTGTATGCTTACAGTACACTAAAGAGGTCAGTATAATATGCAAGGGGATAATGAGATCTGTAAAGAATTTGGGATTGGGATATATTTGTATACCATAGAGATGAATGTGAGATCCATCTCTAATATCCAAGGAGATAATGAATGGGATCTCTAAAGAATCCGTGGTTCGGATATTTCCGTATACTAAAGAGATAAGTATACGGCGATCTTTAGAAGATCCTTATAATATCCAAGGAGATAATAAATGGGATCTCTAAAGAATCCGTGGTTCGGATATTTCCGTATACTAAAGAAATAAGTATACGGCGATCTTTAGAAGATCCTTATAATATCCAAGGAGATAATGAATGGGATCTCCAAAGAATCCGTAGTTCGGATATTTCCGTATACTACAAGGATAAATATCCGGAATCAGGATATTGACGTATACAAAAGTGGTCCGGATACGGGAATATCCGCGATTTGCATACTCCAGAAATACGTCTTGTATATCTCCGGATATACTTCGTATTTGTGACAAATGCGGAAAAATGCGATCTCATATCTTCCCGGATTTTCAAGCCTTTCGTCCAGTGTTTGGTCAAGCATTTGGTTAAGTTGGATAATCCTTCAGATAACAAGTTTTCTGAAGTGTGTGTTCAAAAGTACACCAAAGCAGCCATTTTTCATTTAGTTTGGATTTGTGTCACAAGCATGTGATTTACATTTCTTTTAGCATTACATTCACAGTATGAGTCCTGATATTCTTTTTCTGTCTGCATTAGCGTGGATGTCACTGTGTTCTCTCTGAGGACTAAGGTCTAAAATTTTCCTTTGAGGTAGGTTTAATGAAGCTTTTGGCACAGGCAAAAAGGCAGCAGCGAGACACCAACATGCGTGCTTGGTAACATAATCCTGTCAAGCAACACACATTCCTGAGGTGGATTTATGTTGACTGCACTGCACTGAAAACATTACTTCACGGGAATTGTCAAAGTTTTATCAAAAGATCAAAGTCAGCATTATGTGTTGCTATGATCTGTAGAATTCACACAAGCACACAGAAATAAAATGAAGGAAAAAAATAAATAAATAAAAAGCTACCTCTATGATGTTTCAATAGCTTTAAAACCTAAAGCTAACCATAGAGCAATGCTATGACATTAAATGTGTTTAATGCCACCTGTCGCATACCTGCTTATGCAAAGCTGTGGTGTGCAATAGAACCTCTTTTTCTCTCTCAACACATCATCATCACTTTCCAGCCTCATTCCCACCAGGGGCCCAGCAGTAGCTGCAGAGCAAAGGCTGCCACATCAGAGGCTCCTCCAGAGAGCTCACAGTCAGCAGCATCATGCTAAGAGGTGAGGAGGTGGCAGAGCATGAAAGGATCCATCAGGCGTTATGCAGATCAACAGAAAAACCAGAATAGGGTTAGACTTTACATTGCCACCTAGCTCTAAGTAGCAGATAAAGGCCCAGGTGGCATAAGAGATGGAAACATCGTGACAGGGATTGTATGAGAGATAGGAAGAGGAAGAAAAGCTAGAGGTCAGCAAATACAGATGTTTAAAGGAGGTATGCTAAGAAATATCCCTGTAAAAAAGCTTGTCTTTTAGTGTTGAATATTTACCTGTATCTTTTTTCACTTTTGTTTTTATCTTTTCATCAGTTGTTTTATGCATCCTCAGTCACCTGATAACAGTGTCTGCCAAAACAAATTTAACACACGAGAGTGGTGTTTGTTGAGAACAAGTTGAATCCATTGACAACTGCTCTCAGCAGTAACTCAGGAGTGAATGTGCGAGAGAAGTGATTATCGATCTTATCGACCTGACACAGCAAAATTTACGGCTCATGCTTGCTTTTGTTTTATCTCAGATGTTAGAGCTGGGTATTCCTGCTGGTGCTGCAGTGTCTCTGCCTTTTACAGAGTGGAGCAGAACTGTGCTGTGTGTTGGGACAGACAAATGTACACATGACAAGTAATGCATAAATTGTAGCTCAAACGATAAGAGAGTGGAGCCACAGAATTGTGATGATACTGGGAGGGGGGGATTAGTGGCTACATAATCAATCATTTTCGTTAGACGCAGCAGATGTAAAGATGGGGCTTTTGTTTTATTTGGAAAGTCTGAAATTACTCACAGAGATTTTTCAGTTATTGCTCCATCAAGCATCTGAAAAAATAGACCATGTATTTATCACACTGAGGAATAGTAGCACAACCTTTGCTTCCTACTGGTTTCATATTGCATCTGTTTTAGTCAGAATTGGAAATTGATAGATTGTAGACAATATGTCATCAGTAATGGGAGATACTTTTTATCATTGACTCATTTCTCCATTGTCAAATCCCTCTTCTGTCATTCTAATGTCAGCTTATTTGTATTCCCAATACGTTTGTCGTTTTTGAGTTGCTAAGGCATTGAGGCGGTTTTGACAGCTACAACCAAACGAGTGGCATTTGACTGACAGGGTAATTTTCCACTAAGAGGCAGAGAAGTCTTCAGTCTTGTCTTCAGCTGTGGGTAATGGAAGGAAAAGGTATGGAAACAATATAACAAAAATTTGTGTTAATTGAAGCACATTGGTGAGAACAATGCTGACGGAGTGTTGAGAGCAAACTCCATTTAATATAAATATTGAAGACATTAAATAGGTCCTGCCACAAACTTGACAAAAGCAGAAATCAATAAGCACATTGTTTTGTAGTGGTAAGGCCTCTTGTTTTTCCCTATTCCTAGTAGCATCAAAACCACCTCTTATGATTTTGGAAATATTCTTGATCAGTTGGATGGTAAATGTGGTAAGAAATATTGCAAGACTCAGACAACTGAACCTCTTTTTCTTGTGTTGTTCAGACCTCGTGGCATGTCTGCAACTGAATACAATAGGTCCTTCCAACAGTCCCAAAATACATCTATTCTTACTCTATAGTGACCTTTAGGTAAATTCTGAATTGCTTGAGACATTCTTTTAAAACTTTTTTTTGTTTTTTTTTTAAATATGTTACATACACATACATATACTGTAGACAAGCACTTGCATACATGTTTATGCAAAACATGGGTAGGAGAGCATACACTTGTACTCCTCACAGAGTACATAACTCATTGAGTTGAATACACAAAATAAATAAAAAAAAATAAATAAACCCTCCACAATTGCTGAAGTCTGTATTCTCACATCATCATTGATGCTCTTTAAAACAACTTTGCTATGTGTGTTAAACCTGTAAAACGAAAGTAGAAGTA
This sequence comes from Melanotaenia boesemani, assembly GCF_017639745.1. Lineage (NCBI taxonomy): Eukaryota > Metazoa > Chordata > Actinopteri > Atheriniformes > Melanotaeniidae > Melanotaenia > Melanotaenia boesemani. The sequence continues at coordinate 15,899,775 of NC_055688.1, forward strand.
CATGTTTAACATTTTTAACCATTTGTGAGGGAAAAGGTTTAATTTCCTCCAAGTGTGTAAGTTGGCTTTTCAATTATAAATGTTTCATGGATCATATCTACCCAATCATTAAGTGTAGCAGGTTCTGGCTTTGGCTATTCATTTCACAACTTTTGATCTTGCAACCAAATGAATTAGCAATGATTTCCTGTAATATTTTCCCCACTGTTTGAAAGAAAAATGACTTAAATATGGAGTCAAATTTAAGAAGTATAGAGACCCTACTTTTGGCTTCTAAATATGTTTGAATATCTTGCCAACTACTAGAACTGTGGTCTTGGACAGTCCCAAAGTATGTGAAAATGATGGGCCTCTTTTACATAACATTATCTTCAGCAGCTGAATGTAGTCCTTTGGTACTGCTTTCGGAGAGGGGTTATGAAATATCTGATAAGGTTTTCCCAGTTATATCCTTGCAACACAGTTGAACATATTGATTCCTATTGTAATATAATGTTACTCATTCCTCTCCAGTGATGGTTAAATTCCCATTGTCCTCCCGCCATGCTTTGATATTCAGTGTATTATCTAATCTAGCCTAGAGGAACCTTAACTGTTTTAGAATCTGGGCAGTATCCTATTACATGTGGATGATGAAGCTGCTGTTAGAAGCACCTTCTATCTCTTACAACATTTTCTTACTTACACTGAAATTCCTCCATGGTGTCTGCTGTGTCAGAGAACTACTAGACCCTTGTTCCAGTGATCTGCCCCTCTGACTTTTGTCAGTTGATGAGTGATGACTGAGCTTTCAATGATTTTGCTACCTAACTTCTCATCAGTTAGCCTTTATGTGTATGTTTTCCCTGCAAGTTCTCATCGTCTTATTATTGGGTTTTATTAATACCTTATTTTTTAATGATAAAATGAAGTATTTGTACTGGTTCGTAATTGAAATGATTATACTATCAGCTTGGTAAGAGAGCTCAAATAGACAGATTTCTTGTTATTTTATTAGAAACTATCACTTTTTACTGGGATAACTGCATGTTTCTCTGCATGAGGTCTAATTCCCTGTCATTGCCTTCGGAGTGGACATCTTGACCAGTTAGACATTTTAACTAGGAATAAAGCAATTTGTTCAAAGAACTCTGCTGCATTGAGCACCAGCACCTTAAATAAGATGTAAGGGCATCTCAGCCAGCCGTCTAACTTCTAAGTCTTTGAAGCCATCACTCTGTGTCTCATTTCCTGCAGTATTGATGTCTTTAAGTGAGCTTCTCAAAGTGTCTGGAGGGAGTGGATGCTGTATGGATTGCTTTCAGGAAGGCAGGGCATTGCTGACTGGCGTAGCTTAACAGTAGGCCCATGGCTATTCTTTCACAGACTGTTGGGCTAAAAGGTTTTGGGGTGAACAGAGTAATGATAATACAACAATATTCCATTGGAACTTCTAACTGAAAAAGAAAGTAAGAAAAAAAAAATACTCATAACAATATAAATTTTTCCCTGTAAGGAGTGGGGGTGTCTAGTAATCATACATGGTAACATAATAGAATATGTTTGGATAAAAATATTGGTTTTGCCCATACAAATAAAAGTACAAGTTTGAAAAGAAAAAGGAAACAGGAAAGAAACAAAAAAGTAGGGATGGGTCACTATATAAAAAAGTAAAAAAATAAAATAAAAGGAATGGAAACAGAAGAAAAATCAATACTGTTGCTCTGCAACATGGCTGTGCAGGGTAATGAATTGGATAGAGGGCTGGATGGATTGCTGTAAAGACTCAGTGGAACAAGTAACAAACTCTGTGAAGTAGGGCACTTTTTAAAAGCTGGAGTTGATTTTTACCTGTTTCTTCCTCCTGAGACAGTCACAGACAAGAAATGTGTTTTCTTGTCTGTGACTGTCCACGGCTGATGTGTATACTGTATGTTGAAATTAATCAAATTTAAGCGTGACATCAAGACAAAATCACATCAACTTTGTGCTTATTTATAGCCATTATTAGGTATGGCATATCGTTAGCCTTATAGCATAATTGTCTAAGTCATATTTTGACTGCAGTCACCTCCAGTGGCCTATTTAGTACATGGAAGCATTTCTCTTCATTCCCCACAGACAAAAGATCTATTTCGCCTTAATTTTTTTTCAATACTTTGAATCATAAATTCAAGAGGAGCATAGATGTAAGCTAAAGGATAGGCAGAGATTACAGGAAAGACACTGGACTGGCAAAAACACGATCGCAAGACACCATAATGGTCTTACCCAACTGGATAAGGACTGACAGTGATTACAGAAAAGACTATAAGAGAAGTGCTTGGACAGAGAGGCTGCATGAGTGCTTCAGAAGTGTAGGCAGCTGGACTGCAGTAATTAGTCAGTGAAGCTCTTTGTGGTTAAGGGCAGCTGACCACTGGCCCTGCTTGCCTATAAGACTGGCAGAGGTTCTCTCCTCTCCCAAATATGACTTTGATTAACATCAGCAATTACCTGCAGAATTTCCAGCCCTCTTTTTTCTTTGGAAGAAAAATAAATTGCCTGTGAGCTATATTAAAGCCTCAGCTTTTGGACATTTTAAGAGTTCATAGATAACATTTACAATGTGTCATCGTTGTTGTTCTCCACTCTTACATACATGTACATATATGTATGTATGTAACATGTTAACATTTCCATGAAGCTGCATATGAATCTTTTCCCGAATATATGTTTGCATAGTGCAACAATATGTAGAGATTTTTACCACATATTCTAACCTTAGTGAAGGTCTAAAAATGGGCTCTCTGATCTCAACATTTTTGTTTGCTGTCATTTTAGTTTAGCTAATGAGCTAACCCCTGGACACCTTGTAAATTAGCTGATGTTTACCTCCTCAGAATTGAAAAAGACACTAGAATGGGGTGTAATAGTGTATGCGCATTGATGAGCATGTCACGGATACAGCAGCTAATGACAATTATGCATTTGGGACCTAATTTGGAGATGGAGTCAGCAGCAGTAGCAGCCTCCTGGCCATCCTAATGCCCATGTTAGTCCAAATTATCATAGTGGTCTGTCGCAAAGTTTTTGTTTGAAAGTAAATGTATCTGTTCAATAATGTAACCTGAAAGAGTTTTAGTTTGTTTTCTTTTACTTCATTCCACAGATTAACAGTTGCATGTTTGGAGGTAAGATATTAAAGACCTTAACAGTATTGACTGCTGTGGGAGCTAACCTGAGATTCATAAGATCCAGCTCCTGTGTTAGAAGACTGAATGATTATGCCATTGTTGTACAATTTTGTTGTTCATTTAGTGGCATACCACATGGGATTCTTTCTTATTCTAAGGATCCCATGTGGTTTTACTGACTGTAAAAAAGTAGAAATAGAAATTCAGTTTCCCTTTTCCATCAGGTTATATTTTATACAAGGTTATTAAAGTGTTTATATCTTGAGAATTACATAATACCCCCCCCCCCCCCCCCCATAAACTTATTGTCATGTTGAAGAGGCTGATGCATACCCCACTAGAAGCTATCCAACCGTTTCAAATAACAATGTAGGGTAATGTCACAGCACCTAGCAAGATTAAAAAATAAATAAATAAAAAAAAAAATACTATGATATATATGTTGAACTAAAAATAAATAAATAAAAATGCAACCTCTATTGGTTGTGAGAACAACTGCATGTCAAGGGTGATAATGGCATCTTTAACAGGGACTACAGTTATAAAAAGAAAGTATTTATCATTAGCCATTATAATAGTCTATTTGGTGTAAACCTGACCAAATAGGTGTGATTTCTAGTCCTAACCAAAATATGTTACAGAGAACTAGGATATAGCAAAAGCATTTTTTATACTTTGTTTACATGTAGCCATGGCATCTGGTAAAAGAGCATCCATGATTGTGATCATCATGTTGTAAATGTAGGTATTTTATCTCAAACTTTAACCATTCTCTAATTTCTAATAAAAAGATATGACAGTTCTGTTGGATGGGTTGTTGCTGTGGGTCATCTTGACTAACAAGGCAAACAGTTTTTGGTAATTCTGTAATCTGCATGTTATTTTGTCTCCTCAGACATGTAAACATCTTTCAGTTCCTAGAAATATTGTTTTACCTCACTTCTACTTTGTACCTTATGTTTTGTTCTGCTGTTTTTCACTGCCACTACAGAATCCTTAAATGCCAAAGGATCAATAACATCAATAGCTAAAATCAAACTTTTTTATAAAAAAAAAGAAAAATCAATGCCTTTTCTACCTATTATTATGAGAACTGGAGCAAAGCCCCATTGGCTTACTTATTACTATTGATTGTGAGGGCCATAATTTACTTTTGTCCCAAAGCAAGCTTTTCACCCCATTACACTTTGCTCATGGCTCTTTGGTCCTAGCCAGGCATAGTCTCCATCATCATTAACACCTGCCCAATCATTAAACTGAGCAGCCAGATAAAGGGACAGAGATTGTAGATTCCATCATTGCTCTTCACATCACTGTGGTCAGTGATTTGAGTGAAGGTCTAATGGCAAGCATGGCAAAAGTCCACACAGACCTGGAGTGCCACAAAGCCACCATTTAGAACACTACAACAAGTGTCAGTTGTTCAATTGTGTTGCATGTCCACCCTTGACATTCATTACAAAGCAGACAGCCATACTGTTCAATGAGGCCTGAAGCTGAGTTTATTTACAAAAACAACCACATTGAAGTAATACAAGACATGTTTACTCACCTGAAACACATCAGGATCCCCTGAATAAAGACACTGCATAGTGGGAAAGTGCTGTTAAAAATGAAGGGACATTCCTGGTGGATGCTTTGATGTTAATGCATGTGCTATTACCATTTTAAATACTGGAGAAAACAATACATACATAAGTATTTCTTTTTACATAATTACACACCTGCACCTATTTCTTTTAAATGATTTCCTGCCTGTGCTTTCAATCAATATATTCTCGTCTGTAAGGAATGGGGGCCAAAATGGCGACTGGCAGTGCAATACATTAATGCTGTCATCCAGTTGGACTTCGCTGAATGATACATGGAGGCTGAGAGATAACACACAGAGTGGTCTGAAAAGAAGTAGTACAAAAGGTCAAGTTGAAAGATTACATGTTTTAAAACTAAATGAAAGCAAAATCTTGACAATATAAATTAATTTATTAGGATAACGATAACTTTTACTTTATTAATCCCGATCAGGAAAGTTGGTTCGGCATTTGACCCATCTATAGATGTAATAGGGAGCAGTGGGCACCAGGGAGCAGTTGTGGGGGTTAAAGGGAATGAATGAATGAATGAATGGATAGATAAAAGGATGAATGAATGAATGAATGGATAAAAGGATGAATGGATAAATGAAAACAAATATATTTTGCTATTTGGGGCATTATTATATGAAAGGTTTACACAATGCACATTAAGCTCACTTAATGAATATGAATCACAAATACCCAATAGACAAAAAATAAAGATGCTCTTAACTTCACAGGTTAAGGGCTTTTAGTTTGTCAGTGAAAATTAATTTTATATTAAAAAGTTTTTTTGTTTAAAAAATTAACATCCAGTAATCGTATGCTGGACCTGTATAACGGGGTCTATTTCCTGTTAGCCGTTGCCAGTCATTGATTTAAGAGGTAGCTTCACTTTTGGTGCAGTGAAGATTCAATCCACCATTGATCTTTTCTGTGACAAGTTCTTGTCAAAGGGGCTTGCACCCCTTCCTGATGCAATACCTTGGCTGGGCAAAAGATGTGTTCAGCAAGACAACAAATCAGAAACAGGAAAGAGACTTAAGAAGGGGACACTGAGATCACTGCATGCATATTATGTATGAAAGAGGTAATGCAATAGTAAAGTATTATAACTAATATAACAAGCAAAGCTGTGGGATTGATTTTGTTTGTGTGAGTAGCATCACGTTGGCAATCGTATTGTACAAATGAGCCCGAAAGCTGGGACATTGATAGCCTGCTGTTATTGTAATGAATAGAGCTGGCATTAGCCAGTGTTGCCTGCTAAGCAGAAGAGATTTAAGAAACTCAGTGGCACCGAATTGGAAAGTTGATTGTAGTTTAACTTTATGCAAACATCTTCTGATGCAAATACTCACTTTGATTCATGCAGACATTGAAGCTTGCCTTTTTGGTAAAGATCCTTGCTCTGGTGGTTCCCAGTGGCCCAGTATAACTTTCTCAAGTGTTACTATGAATTATAAAATTTATTATAAAATTTTATGTTACACAAGTGTGTTATTTTAACAAAGCTTGCGACAACTATCATTTCTACCAGTGCTGGGGGTTTGGCAATAGCAACCTGATTATTTGCTAGAAAAAAGTTCATTTATGGCTTTAGAAAAATCCCACAGATATTTTTATGTTGCTGCTTTGGGTTATCCTTCCTTCATTCCTAACCAAATATACAGAATTAGCTGTATTAGCATCATCCTGGCAGATAAAAAGATGTTTATTTGTGTTTCATTTGAAACTTTTAAAGATGCTGTTTTCAGAACTAGTCTCTTTTTGATAGTAAACATTATTGAAGGTCTGAAAAGGCAAAAGCACACACTGGATTAATCTTGTTGCTGAATATTTTCCATTTTTTAAATGGAATTATAATTAATTTAAATATAACTGTTTGGTCACAAATACACCCCAAGTTTTTGAACACAGTGAAGGTTCTTCAGCGTTTTTTTCTGCCTCCCTTTAGTTCCTTGGGAGCTTCATGTAAGACATTTGATTAGCTGAATGATGGCAGTTGCCGTTTTTCACTCTGCTCTCATCGCTTCACACTTAAGCAATCATTTCAAGTCAAACTGAGACCAAAATTAAATCTCTCAAACAAGTAATTAAACAAGATTTACACATTGATAACTGCCTAGATCTAATGTTCATTTATCTATTGCCTGTCTGTACACAGGCATATGTTATTGGCAAAAAGTCTGTTGATGCTTTATAATCTGATGCTCTGTGAATATAAACTGTCAACATTAATATCTGTTTATGTCAACCTATAAGTGGTAACAGCAAGTAGCATATGCTGCACTTGTTGATATTCTCTAAATGACACTAAGATAGTTTCAATGTGAGAACTAAACAAGTAAAAAATGAGCAATTTGTCATCAACACCAGTAGGAACATTGATAAAAAGTGGAGGACTATGTGATGAGTGAGTCAAGGAATTTGTAATGTCTTTAAATATTAATGATGAGAAAGGCAGTGCATGAAGAACCTTCCTGCATTTAAATTCAGTCTGTGTGAAATAATGCAAAGGAAAAAGAAAGGGATTTATTGTATGTGTAGAAGACTTATGGTCGTTCAGTTTCAAATAATTAAGGGCACTAGCTACACTGATATCTATAGTTCTGTGTTGAATGGAAACATTATCATCACACTCACAGCTGCTAGAGGACACCATCAGTGTTAATAGGATAGCAGCATTTCCCCCAAACTGAGGGGCTGAAACTGGTTTAATTTTAAAACTTACTGGGAAGGCTAATGTTCTGTCAAGGTTTTATTTAACCTTAAAAGACCTGCACTGTTTGAGATTTATGTAAAGTTTAAGCCCTAAACACATGCACCAATTTGGAACAGCACATCTCTGACAAAAGTTTGTCTTTTACACGAGTGTTTTACAATTTCATTAAGATTTAGATTTAGTTTTGTTTGTTTTTGTTTGTTTTTTTTTTTTTTTTTGTAGTTTTTACTAATAGAGATTTCATCTTGTGTTTTGCTGCCTGTATTAATATTTAGCATTTTAGTGTTTTTAACTAAAATGCCCTTTTTTCCATTTCCATTTAAATCCAAAAGCCTTTAAATAGGAATTTGTTGGTAAATGACTATCTGACAAATATGTGTACAGATAAAGAAGAAGCAAACCCAGAAAACCAAGGAAATGTGTTTATATGCCTAAATGTAACAAAAATATAGTTTTATTGTACCACAAGAAGATGGCAGCTGTTACCCACATTACAAAGTATTCATAGTTAGCTTTTTAATAATGATGGTTTTAAATAATAAAAATTCATGTTCAACAAAAAATGGAGCATAGAGAGACGTTGAAAATATTTCCCCTCCGTCTAGAAAAAGACTTGAGTCCACACCACCTCATTAAAAAAATGAAATAAAACAATAAATAAAATCCATCTAAACCTAACCGCATACGTGTGTTGACAGATGCTCTCAATTACTGTTTTGTGTTGACAGATGCACCCAAATATTTGTGTTTTTTAAACTTGCGATCATTCATGTTTTATGTTGTTGTTTTTATTGATTTGTGAATTTGTATTTTCACTTCCTAATTTGCAGAGTTACTGGCCCAGGTGTGACTGATTTGATGTGGGTGTGTTCAATAAACAGCCGTTCACTCACAGCTGTTTGGATTTGTGAGCTGAGTGACTAAGAAGCAGTTTTTTGTCTCCCGTGAGTGTTTTTTCGTATAAGATTTGTTGTGAAAGGTAGTTACTGTGCTACTAAGTTTTTTTGTTTGTTTTTTTTTGACTCAACGCGTAACCGTTGTGCAGTTCGGATCTGCCAACAGGTTGTGGGCCCAGGAGATGTCAAAGATTGTAATGTGTTTTCCACTGCGGTGATGAACTTCGAAGCACAATGAGTAGACATGTCGCTGATACAAGCCGTTGGTCCCAACTTTTGTTTGATGGAGATGAAAATAATTATGAACTTTGGGAGACTAAATTCTTGGGCCACCTTCGATTGCAAGAGTTGAAGGACACTATTCTAAACCCACCAGCCACCGCCAATGACAAGGATACAGCAAAGAATGCAGAGGCATATGCAGAACTTATCCAGTTTTTGGATGACAAAAGCCTTTCACTGGTTATGTGCGATGCAGCTGATGATGGACGGAAAGCATTGCAAATTTCAAGAGACTATTATCAAGGTAAAGAAAAGCCTCGTCTCATCAGCCTTGATAATGAACTGACTTCACTTAAAAAGTCAGGCAATGAAAGTGTGACCGAATACGTTATTCGAGCTGAGACTGCCATCACAGCATTGAGAAATGCCGGTAAAACCTTAAGTGATGGCCTGCTGGTAGCTATGGTTCTGAAAGGGCTGCCTGAATCCTTCCAACCATTTGCCATCCATGTCACACAACTTGATGAGACCATGTCATTTGCGGAGTTTAAAACAAAGTTACGGAGCTATGAGGACACTGAAAAGATGTGTGCTGCCGCAGTGGATAACAATGTGATGAAGGCGCGTTTGCGCCAGTGAGGGAAAACTGCTAACCTGAGTGACCGAGGAGCAGAGAAGGTAACAGCGGGCCTGGTGTGCTTCAAATGCGGCCTGAAGGGACATCTGGTCAGGACCTGCCCATGAAAGTCTTGGTGCAGTTACTGCAAAAGCCCCTCACACCAAGACACCACCTGCAGACGGAAACAGCACAGAGAACAGGATGATGCACGAAAAGCCTGTGCCGAGAAAGATACCCAGGTTGAGGAGTACACCTTCCGAGTGAGCGAGAGGGCAGGTGTCGACTTGAAGGGCCTGATGGTTGACTGCAGGGCAACGTTGCATATCGTCACAGATCTCGGGAAATTTAAACACTTTGACGAGAACTTCCAAGCTGGATCACACAGTGTGGAGCTGCGTGGAGCTGCGTGGAGCTGGCTGATGGCACAAAGTGCAAAGTAGAGGCAGAGCGCCGTGGTGACGCAGAGGTTTGTCTGACTGACAGCGGAGGCAAACATGTGAAGGTCGTTTTGAAACAGGCCTTGTACGTCCCATCCTACCCACAAGACATCTTCGCGGTGAAAGCAGCAACAACCAGTGGAACCACTGTGATCTTCAAGAAGGGGTAGTATGTTTTGATCCACAAAGATGGTACGAAATTCCACATTTATGTACATAGCAGACTGTATTATTTGCACCCAGGAAACAATTACAGATGTGATGACAAATGTAAAGGGTGTTTTGATATGAAGACATGGCATGGAATTCTGGGACACTGCAATGATGATATTCAGAAATTATTGAGTTGTTGATGGCATTAAAATTAAGGGGTCAATAAGCAAGCTTCCACATTGTGGAGTGTGTGTCCAAGGGAAGTTTAATCAAAATAGAAACAGGAATCCTGACGTTAGAGCTAAAATGCCCCTAGAGCTTGTACATACAGATTTAGCAAGACCAATCCACCCAGAGTCCAGAGATGGTCATAGATCTGTACTTTCATTTACTGAGGACTTTTCTAGTGCAATTTTTGTGTATTTCCTCAAGAACAAGAATGACACCATACTAGTTACAGAGATGTTTCTAGCTGACACAGCTCCATATGGAAAAGTAAAATGTTTAAGATTAGACAATGGTACTGAGTTTATTGGAAAAGCTTACCAGGAACATGGTATTAGACATGAAACATCTACACCTTACTCTCCATATTAGAATGGCACTTTTGAGCTTTTTGATATGGCTAGATGCATGCTAATAGAAAGTGGTCTGTCAAAACAACTGTGGACTTATGCAGTCCAAACTGCCACTGTAGTAAGGAACAGATGCTTTAATAAACGCACAGAGCAGACACCAGTCCAGACATTAACAGGTAGACAACCTAATTTGTCCAGGATTCAGGGTTTTGGTATGGACTGTTTTGCGTATAAACAAAACAAAAGAAAACTGGACCCAAGGAGTGAGAAGGGTGTTTTCATCGGGTATGATGAAAAGAGTCCCGCACAGATTATTTATTTTCCTGACAATGTGCATTGTCAATCACATTTATAAGCATGCCGCAATAGTTCCCCAAATCCTATCCAATCAGAATAATCTTCTCAGCATCGCTTCCACAAAATATAAAACATGGTGTCTTTGACGAAGAACATGCCTCAGATGTAAAATGGCTTGATGGCGGAAAATAACCAACCTTAAAGAGGTAGTGCACACTGAAATGTGTTTTTTGAGCTGTAAACAATTTTAATAAAACCACCTATACTGTTGATAAAATTTATAATTGTTTTAAATTTCTTTAGAAAATTGAATTTTGTGGGTAAGAAATGGCTCATAATGCCCCTACAGAGCATTATGCATCATACATTATACATATAAATTATAGATCGTAGGGGTTTTGTTTTTTGTGATGTAGACCCGTACTTGGTGCTTCTCTATATCACAACACAATTTTAAAAACCTCACAGCCCCTCCGTTCAGATGCAAACTGTTGGGTCTTCGCCTAGCAGGCATAAAAAACCATGCCCATCAATGCATATGAAGGGATGTGAACTTATATGGTGTAAATTTGATAGTTTCAGACTTCTTTTCTTTCAGTTTCAGATGAAATATTCCTGCAATGGGACAGATTTGTGCTTTTCAGGGGTATAAAAGTAACACCGGACTTTATTCTTTACCTGCCGATCTTCATCTAGAGCCAGACAGCAACTCAAATCGTAGCAGCGGCAACTTACAGCAGCACTCCCTGCAGCTGCCATAACCTGCCCCGAGTCTCCACAGCTTTCCAGAGTCTGCTGCGTGGAGCTGCTGACTGGCCAGCGCAACAGCGCTAACGGCTCAGACTGATATGATTCAGGACCACCTTGTTCATGTGTAGCTGTGGAGATTCAAGAAGGAAAAGTCTTCCACCTCAAATACCGCTCTGTGGCGTAGGTGCTTTGTAAATCTCGCTTTGCATCTTGCTAGTGGCTAATGAGCTGCTGTCTGTCAATCATTTCTGCCTGTATGTCCCAACCCGCCAACTATCTGCTCCCTGATCCCCCCACACCTCCCACCCCAACCCTTGCAGTTTCTGGCATTTTCCAAAATATGGCAGAGGGGGTGTAGTTGCACTTTAATGTCATCCTTCGTCTGTGGACTTCTACATGGAGCAGTACTCAAGCTTGTACAAACCAGCAAGCAAAAAGCGCCAGCTGCAGTTAAAATTCTGTCACAAAGTGTTAGTGAAAAGCGCAATGGGGGTAATTCACACATGACACCATCACATTCAGTCACAGTCAGATTAATAAAAGAAGTGCATATATGAAAGGGCTTTCATCTAGTGTCACTGACTTTTGCATACTACATGACTGCTCTGTCTTCAGTAACAGGGACAAGACACATTTATTTTAGCTATTTCACTCTTCTGGAAAAAAAGAGTATGCCAGGTAATTTCTAAAAAATATATATATTAAGAGAAAAAGAAAAAAAATAAAACAATTTACAAAATATTTACTGTTATTCTGTCAAAACTGACAAAGGGAGAACAAAATGAGATAGTGATGAATGATCAGTAGAAAGCACAATATTGTGGTGATGCAAACATAATGTGTCATAATTCCAGATTACAGAACATTTTATATATTATGTACAGTATTTTCATTCATTAGAAGATATTTTAATGTGGGCACAGAACAGAACATTATACTTTGTAAATAAACTGTTATGCAGACTCTCATTGCTCTAAATTATTGTCGTGTTTTTTTAATTTAAAAACAAATTTTGATATTTTAAACATTTTTATAAAAATTAATCGAGTTTCCAAGTTTGATTCAGTTCATTTTGTGCTATATAGTTCTATGCAAAACAATTCCAAATTTCCCTCTAAGCAAGTGGTTACAGTGGGGAGAGACTATTTACTTTTACTAACTCTAATTGGAAAAAACCTACAACAGGACCAGACTCAGGGAGGCTGCCATCTGCCATGACCACATGGAGAATGGAAACGAACAGAAAAAAGGACAAACCACAAGTGAAAAGAAACAATTAATGAGATGCAATTATGGCATAGTAAAAATGCAGAGTAAAAATAGATGAAAGGCGCTCTTTACATCATGGAAGGTCAACTAGCATCTTGGTCTTAACATCAATATAACTTACAGATGGGTCACATCACTAGACAAAGCACCAGCTATATATTAACCAATGATGTTAGCTTCATCACAAAGGTGCATTTTAAATTTAATCTGTAAAAATAAAGAAATGTTTGCCACTGCGGTTCCATGCTTCTAGCAGAGGATCATGGGGACAACAGGCTACGCCTTCCATTCTGCTTTAAAAATGATGGGAAGTCTGTAAATGCAGCATAACTGGTAATATTTAACTTTAAAACTTTAGAACATGTTGAACTAACAGTATAAGAGGGTGGTTGGATATTAACGAAGTGACAAAATCAGTGACCCAGGAACCAGCCAACAGTGCCTGTGGTGATAAGGTGATATAATTCCACGTAGGTTGAGGTAAGTTAAGAGAAAGATTGACTTTAATGTATTTAACAGATATGGATTCATTTTGTATCATGTTGACCTCCCAATGCACAACTTTGAGTTATACCAGCAGCTGTCATTGATGACAAAAAGCACACTGTCACAAGTGGAGCTTAAGACATACCTGTCTAGATAAAAGACAGAAAAAAAAATCAATTAAAAAGGATGCAGATAACGTCTGACATTTCTGCTAACACTAAGGAGATCTTTATCTATGAGATGAATGTTTGAGGTGGGATGATTTGATTGGGCTGTCCTTTTAGATAACAGAGGCTGAAGAAAGGGGAGGTTGTATAGCCCTGTTACAGAGTCATGTAAAACCTTTTGATGACATACAATTTTTAAATCTTTAACTGGAGACATAATGCATTTTTTATTAACAGTAAATTTATAAATTATGAAATAAAGGGGAATTAATTCTTCAAACATGGGTTAAAGTTTTCCATATTGCACCTTTATTTCATCACATCATTCAAATGGCTTCTCTCAACTTTTGTTGAGGCAAAAGTAAAATAATTAATTCATGGGCCTGACTCATTTTGTCTCTGCATGAAATGAAAGCAACATTCAGCAAACAGATTAAAATAATAAATGTTGGTTTCCTGAGGGCACAATGCTTCAAAAACAGTAGGGTTTGGTAAAAAACAGATGATAATAATACACATGTATAATCACTCAGGAGTTGCACAGATGGGACGGGATGAAACACATTTATAAGGGAAGTTGGGTTAAGAGAATGTCACTGTAGCACTGAGCTGTTTGTGTGACTGTGGTGGCAAAGTCACGCATGCAAATGTCATCCTACATGACTGCAGTGTCTTATTTTTTTTCTTCTTCTTTATGCAATGGTATCAAAAAGATTTGGATGTCTCTAGGAAAAAGACATATTTGAGATTTATTAAATAATAATTCAGGCGCCATTAGTTCATCTCCTTAGTCCTCAACCATGACATTTTCAAAGAAGGTCAAAAATGAGATGAATGCTGCATGCTCAAAGACAAAAGGGGGAAAAAAAGAAGAAAAAAAAGTACAGATGCTTGATTTATTTTTGCAGTGATCAGTTACAGGTTTTGTGGGACAGCGACAGACCATCCATTGAATAAATGTTGTGGTGTTTGTGAGCATTCATCATGTTGTCACTAATAACTTTACTCTTAATGCAAAGATAGGAGTGATGATGTGCTGAATAAAGCTAATGTGCCTAATGTGTCTTCCTATACAAATTCAGAGATAACACATATTTAGCCCTGGAAGCAGACGGTTTAAAAAACACATTATTTCAATCATTTTAAGGCCATAATATGTTTATTTCATACAATCAAGGGTAATGTTCCATGAAAGAGGTAACAAGAAGTGAAGCCTCTATGTGCAGACTAAACATTTTTCTTCCTCTCATTTCCAGCAGAAGCTCTGTGCTGATTACTTTGCATTAGTAACCTGTAACCTGTCTGTTGTTGTGCCTACACATTTTAAATGTAGAAATTCTGTTGGCTGGGGAATATAACTCCTCTGTATACCATGAAGTATAATGAAAACACAAACTGGCTGGTTTGGAAGTGGTAAAGCACTTGGTAAACCAGGACTGTGATCCACAGGAGCCTCCAAGGAAAGCACATGGTATACATAAGGTATCCAAAACAAATTGCTTCAAGAGTAAAGCAAGTGTCCTGGTATATCATAAATAAAAAGAACAGCAAAATTCTAAGAATACTGAGTTGGTAACCTGCTAACTTGCTATACAATTTTCCTGCATTAAATTGTACATTTTGGTTGAAATTAATTTAAATCCATGCTTTACGATGACTTAGTAAATGTTTGAAGAGAAAGGTATAACCCTATATTTCTTTTATTTTTGTGGATAAGGTATGTATATTCTTCTGGGATCAGGGAGTAGCGGTCATCTAACAATCCAAATAGCTCCCAAGACCACATTTGAATGGTTATAAGACTATTAAGTTTATAAGAATTGTGTCCACAAGTAAATAAATGAAGGCGCCAGTTTGCATACAGAATCAGAATGAGTTAGTCACACCAAGACAGGGAGGGTGCTTCGACCTAGGGCTGTGACATTTACAGTTTATCAGCGCTGAAGTCACTGAGTGATTTAACCTTTACCAAGACAAGGTTCAGAACTATCAAGCTCATCATGCAACATGCATAGCCACATAAATATGATGGATAGAGCTTCACACTGTGCTGTGAAATAAATGCTGATTTTTATTTGACAAACTAATAATGCACAAGCCATTTTAATATTAGTTATCTTCTAACAAATAAGTTGTATATGTGTTTACTTGTTGATAGACTCAGACACAACCGAAGACTGTACTGTATGAGTCAATATGTTTCTGGTGCTATCTCTAAAGGAAAATGTACCTGTTGCTTTATACAAATAGTCCTGAACCTCTTGTTTCATGAACTGATGCATTTGTGCTCTCACTGGAATTTATTTTATTAATTAATCTTAATCCTGCATAAATAAATTGCAGATGTGTGTTTGAACCACTAGAACTGCGTGGCAGATGGGGAATAAATCACAGGTATCATTGCTTTGTTCAATGAAAAATAAATAAAGAAATAAAGAAACATTTATGAAGCAAATATCTCTAATTTCTATCAATAGTTCTATTCATTAAAGGTTTTAAAGAAAATGCAGACAAATGCGAGGAAAAAAAAAAACAATATAAACATCAATAATCTTCAAATGGACCTCCAGTGGAACTGACTGCGCAGTAAACGGTTGCCTTGTCTTGTAGCCATGTTTACTTCAGAAGGAATTAGCTCTTTCTGTGAGCTGTACCGCATCTTTCTAAATCCAACCTCATGTGGACAGGCTCGTGACAACTGAAGCATCCAGAACAATGCAGCGCTACATTTCCATAAGTCTTTTTCTCTCTATCTAAACCCCAAATCCTTTCTGATCATGTGCAGTAACTGGCTACTAACTTTTTTTTTTTGCACACGATCATCCATTTGGCATGAAGAACGCAGCAGCCATTATTCTGCTTAACATTTCCAAACCAGGAGAAAATGGTGTAAGATACCAGCTGTTTAGCACGGGAAGGGTAATCAGTTGAACAGAATGCAGAGGATTATGCCGTCAAAGAAGAGTTCTTGTTCCAAACATAACACAGAGAACAGTGCATCTGCTCTTGGTCCTGTTATCTGAGCTGTTTCCTGGAACCCTGTCTTAAGCTTGTTATTTTGCTTGTTCTTTACCACAGACCTCTTGTGAAGGAAGTGTCCAATTAACAGTGGATTTGATGGCATGTCTTATCACATCAGGGCTCCTCAAGTCTCCTGCCATCCATGTGCCTGTGTGTTGGGGCGTTAGGGTTTTGAATCATTTCTCATGGCTAAATGTGCTGCATAAAAGATATATGTGAAAAAAGGAAAGTTTTCAGATTGACTGTACAGAAGCTGTGTTACAAAGTTAATGACAAGACACAATAAACCATGATGCATGTGATAGTTTAATTCCATACATTTAATTATGTGACTGAATGTCATGTAACACAAGCACTAAGCCTTGCCTCTTGTTGATTGTTCACTCCAAATGTGTTATTAATTAAGTTAGTAATAAATTACAATGACGGCACGACTGACAACAGCTCAGTGTTAAACAATATGCAGCTGTGTTTTCAATCACCTGTATCCATCCATAGGCACCATGTAAATTTCAATCTAGACTTGCAACCCATTATTTAAAATGGCACGTTGTTTATAAAAGTCGTGCAAGCTTTTCCTTCATTACATTGTAGTGGTATGGCTGTCAATCCAAGACACTCACTAACATTGCTGCAGAGTTTTTCACAGAAACAAGCAAACAGAAAGTAATATTATCTACCTGTCAGTCTTCATTCCAGCCAGGCTTAGTCACACTGGTTTTATGAGACAATTCTACAAAGTAGTGGCTCATGTATAGAGTTGCCATAGCCATGTCAGGTTTACTCAGTGTTCACTTATAGAAGCCCTGATACATGAATCCTGTCACTTTCATATTTACAAACCACAAAGTTTGAGCTTATGCTCCACAAATGATATAGAACCACAGAACTGTTTCACCAATTCCCTAAATAAATACATTTTCATGGAAATTGATGTCTTACATTTGAAATACTGCTGTATCCTTTCTAAAATTGTGCCTTGAGTCTCAGACCTAAAGCTCTGTTGATTTTTATTTATGTTTTTATTATGGTGTGGGCATGAGAGCGTAATGGTTTCTTGTTAGAATGGGGGGGGTGGGGGGGGGGGGGGGGGGGGGGGGGGTGCAAGATGACCCTGCTTTAATTTTATCTCTGCAAAATTGTCCAAAATTGACCTTATAAAACAAGGTCCGAAGGTTGAGACACAGTCGACGTCTGACTCAGGCACTGTGGGCTACAAGCAATGAAGCAATAAACCTTTGTTTCAGAAAGTACTCATGCAGCATTATGCTGTGCTGGCCACTGTGCTCTCAGCATGAGGGCAAACACATAAGTATTTTCCTGTTCCAGTCTCTTTTTCTTTTTTTTCTTTTTTTTTTTTTTCTTTCCAAAAGGTGTGCTTTCATGTGTTTATAGTATCCATTGCAGTCTTTGAAACAAATCTCTAGCATCTTTGACATCTAAATGCAAATTCCTGCATTTTTTTGTTTTTATTTTATCGTTAGTGTATTATGCAAAGTGCTTTTATTTATCAATCTGTTTAAAGGACTGATCACTTGGTTTACTTTTTCATGCAGTCTGTTCTGTGCACTAAATTGCCTTCAAAGAGGCATATCAGACCTTCAAGTTTCAGATCTTTCTGGTATTTTTGTAAACTTTTGGACTAATAATTTATACTTTCTCAGACTAGTTTTCATTTAGTTTTCTTTGCGGGGCGGAAAACAAGTAAGATGGTTGAGTTGTTTTTTTTTTTTTTTTTTTTTTGTATATTGTCATTCCTCTATATATATATATAAAAAAAATAGAAGACAGAAAAAAAGCAGAATTGGGAGGTTGTTCAAGCTTTTCATAAATCTACTCTAGGCAAAATGCGGTGGAGGCTGGCAGCATCTTGACACAGACTTGAAGCTGATTTACACCACCTGGAAGAATGTTGCTATTTATGTCAACTGCTGTGTCAGTGACATAAAAATAGCAACTTTTATCTACTTTGTGATATATTCTATTATGATGTAGCATAAAGCAAACAAAGAAAAAAACAAACAAAAAAAAAACAAAAAGCAAAATATAGAGTATTGTGTTGTCATTTTGGGTCATTTTTTTCTATCAGAAAAGCATCTGATTATCTTAAATTTGTTATCAAGCATCTGTTTGATGCTTGTGCCCGTGTCCTGAAGGGCCACACTTGTTTTTTAGGAATAGTAGTCAGTACTGTATATTCACTTATTTTCCCTATAGATCAGATTTCCTTTAACAAGAACCATTACTCCAAGATCATGCTCGACTCATTGGTCATTGGAAGCCCGAGCTGTGATAAAAATTAAATTAAATTAAATGAAGAATACTTTATTAATCCCAAAGGGAAACTATTGTACCAGTGCTTGAGGCATGCTGAATTTGCTGCAGTGTTCATTCTAAAGTGTCACTTGTATATGTCATCACTACACTGCAGGAAATCACTAGATGTTGCTAAGGAAGTGCAGCATGAATTCACAATAGTAACTACAGAGTTTAAGCTCATCTGCCTTCCTTTAAGTGATATTTTATATTTTTTTTTATGAAACTTTTAACAAGACTGCCTGTAGACACAAACTGTTTGCTCATTTTTACAAGCAGCACTTCTTGTTTTTCAAGCTGGATGAGTGGCTTCAGGTCACAAAGATCTGAAGATGCGTGACCGAAACGACACCAAAGCACTTGTTACACCCGGAGTTGTGATCTCAAATTTAACACATGCAACAGTTTGCTTCGATAGGAAAGGGAAGCAAAAATGTAGCTTTGAGAAGTATATATATATATTTTTTTCAGCATACTGAGTATTATTGTTAGGCTCAAATTTGTCTTCAAAATTTTAAACTCTGCATAAACTCTATTTAGGAAGTAAAACATGGCACGAGAAGTTAGCGTTGTGTTATTAAAATATTCTGAAATATACCTCTAATGTGAAATTAGCCTTCAAATGTGGTAATATTTCAAAACAAGGCTTACTTCTATTGTTCCACTGAACATGCATCCACAAATTTATTTAGTTCTAATGGTTAGGTTTGACGAGGAAATTGTGGTCAATCCATTTTGTGGCAGAAGACTTTTAGGTATAAGTGATACACTAGAACGTATCATCATTAGGGTTTCTTAGGGTGACTGCATTTTAATTGAACTTTGGATCAATGTCACAAGACCTAAAAGCTTCAGTTGTCACATTTCAGCCATTAGTTAAATTTAATGCACAGACATGCCCGAAAATGTCTTCCCACATCATAAAACTTCTGCCTTAGGCTGAGTAATGCTTTTGCAGTTGATAGTGGGAGTGTTGTCTTAAGTCTGGCTGTGTCCAGACCTTGAAACCTGCAAAATAGAATTATAAAATAACTCACGTTAGAGGATGTGGTCGGGTGATAAATCCTACAGGAAAACAATGATGCAGTGCATTGGCTTAAGAAAACAAACATGCGATTGAAAGGGTTTTATTACAAATGAGGAACATATGAGCTGCTGGGCTTCTCCTAAAGAGGGAGACAGAAAGAGGAAAGATATGGAAACAACAAAAGCAAACAAAATTCAAAGAGCTACCCCAAGGACTGCCAACAACAGACATCATGAAAAGCAGGATATTTACAGTTTCTGGTATTTTTGAAAAAAAAAAAAAGGACAAAATGACATTGAATAAGCACTGAAATGAGTTGAGTCTTGTTGACAGCATGGCCTTTTGTTTCTGGCGAGGACAGTCACGAGATTGAATTGATCTGACTTCAGAGCCTAACCATTTATCTTGGTCAGTCATATCTGATCTGTGGCTGTCAAGTGCAGACAGGCTCTTTGGAGAAATAAACTGCTCGGAGGGCCAATGAACGCCCACTTCACCTCTCAGACCGGGTAGGCTGGCCTTTTTCTCTATGTTTTTCCATGTGGAACTGAATTTTTGAATATTGAAATGATAACAGCTGAAATGTACTTCATTAATTGAGTAACTTGTGATTTAGTTAATTTTTGTCACATTTTGTAAGAGAGCGATACTAATGCACTTTCTCTTGTTCCATTTACTTAGTACCGAATGATTTAATGTATCCCTTTGTTGTTAATGATGTTCAATTCATTAATAAAAAAAAGTGGTAAATGAATCAAAATATAAAAATGAATCAATCATTTACAGTTTAACTGTAAATATAAAAATGTAATCACATGTTCTTACTAATTTGTCCAATTTCTTATTTTAGTTTTCATCACTGAAAATAATAACTAATATTTTCATTTAATTTCACCTTTTTTTTTCTTTTTAATTTGCACTTATAGAAATGTTACAAATAACAGACACTACTCTTAAAAATCTGTAGTTGCAAACTTTTTACGTAGAAAAATATTTTCTATTAAGATTACAAGGTATAAAATAAACAAGTAAAGGCGGCTTAACTTGCCTTTGGCTGCGACAGAATACTGTTGATTCAGCAACCATATTTTCCACAGAGATTTTCATATTAGTTCATTTCCCTCCAAAGGACCTCTTGAAAATGAATTAAGGCAGAAATTTATAAAACGCATTCTAAGTTTCTACTGGTGCAGTTGCAGCTCAGTACTGTCACTCTGATTTGGCAAACTGTGAGCTGATCCTTTTGACCGTGTCTTCCGCTACCTGGGCCATTTCTAAGCCACAGATGATAATCCTCAAGGGGCCCTCATTAAGTCTTTGCTCCAATTAAGCCACACTCATTTTGCTGCTGCACAATTACTCAGTACTACAGCTCACAAATCCTCCAACAGTGGATTAGCCTGTTCACTGGGAGGGATGAAAATTGTGGCAGCGGTAGGTCTGTAAGAGGTGAGCACTCTGAAGGTGACAGCAGTCACTGCTTGCGTGTCTGGTGATGTGCATTAAACTGTTCGAGTCCAAGAGAATTATATTAGATTCAACATTATCCTGATTTTTTTTTTTTTTTTTTTTTTAGCTAAAGGAGATATTGTACGACCTGGTTAAGATCTATTATATCTTAGCAAGTGAAGCCATGGAGCTGGGTAACACTGTTGAACTTGCATAATTCCCATTAGCCTTTTTTTTTTTTGTAACTTTTACCATTTCATGATCTAATATAACCCACATGCAGTGGATGAGCATGACTAGCTTTCTTTTAATCACGTTCCTGATTTATAAGTCTTATGTTTACTGAATGTACTGTCTGTGCATTGCTTTACGAGTGTGCAAGTACAGCGCAACAAGAAAGTCAGCTGAAAGCTAAAGGGAGGTGGAATTGCAGTGCTTTTAACCAGTGTTGGTGCCATTCTGGACATGTCACTGTACAGGAAAAGCTTTGTACAAGGGTCATCAAACTGTTAGCTGTGAGTTTTTGTCTATATCATTTACACATTAGGAGAGTTTACATATGTTATTCAGGTATCGTTCTATATCATACCTGGTACCACTGCAAACACAACCTGTGACATCATTGACTCCTTCATTGGCTGCAAACACAGCATCTTAACACATTCACTGTGTTCTCTGGAGATGTCAACATTGTCTTCCTCTTTGCAACATTACCAACATTCCAACAATTTGTCAGAGGCTCCACCAAAGAAAATAAGACGTCTGACTTTTTTTTTGCAAATGTTAAAAATACATACAGCTCCTCTGCCCTGCTTCGTTTAGGACAATTAGACCATTATCTGATTGTTTCCGCCTCCACCTACAAACCCATCATTCAGCAACGAGTCATCATACAGACTAATAAAACCTGGTCTAACGAAGCTGAAGATGCTCTGAGAGGGTGCTTTGAGGCCACAAACTGGAATGTCCTCTGTGAACCACATGGAGATGGCATCGATGCCATGGCTGAGTTTGTTACAGACTTAGTTTATTAGCTTATATCAGAACAAACTGATTACATGGTTATTTTCTTTAGCAAGTTAAATTAAAACAGTTAAAAATGACAGTAGAAATGTACATTTTTCTCATATTTCATATGTTTTCCAGTAGAAAAACAATTTCTCAATATTTCTTCTGTAATTTATTTATTTATGTTTACATTTTTATATTTATTTTTTTTATTTTGACAGTTTCAGTCCTCCATAATTGTGCACCGGCATTCTGAAGATTTGGTTACTGTAAAGGCTATTATAATTCAGGGAACTCACTATCATGTTAAAAAAAACACAGTTAGAACTTACTTGAGCTTTGTGACATAGTGCATTATTCTGCTGGAAGTAACCATGAGAAGATGGGTACAATGTGGTTTAACGGTATGGACATAATCAGCAACAACACTAGGGTAAAGTGTAGCATTTTAACGATGTTCAGCTCATATTAAGGGGCACAGAGTGTGCCAAGAAAATATCCTCTCCCACTATTTCACCATCACCAGCCTGCATCTTTGACCTGCAAGGTAGGATATGAACACTTTCAAGCTGGTAATGCCAAATTCTGGCCCACCCATCTAAATGTTATATCGAGACTCATCAGACCAAGCAACATTTATCCAGTCTTCTGTTGTCCAATTTCGAATTGTAGCCCTAGTTTCTTCTTCATAGCTGATGGAAGTGGCACCTAGTGTGATCTTCTGCTGTTGTATCACATTTGCATGGGATTTTGATATGTTGCGCATGCAGAGATGGTATTCTGCATACCTTGGTTGTAAGCAATGGCTATTTGATTGTTGCTTTTCTTCAACCAGTCTGCCTATTCTCTTCCTCTCACATTAACAAGACATTTCTGTCCAGACAACTGCTGCTCACTGGATATTTCCTCTTTTTAGACTATTCTCTGTAAACCCTACAGATAATTGTGCATGAAAATCCCAGCAGATCAGCAATCTGAAATTCTCAGACCAGCATGTCTGCCACCAACAACCATTCCGCATTCAACGTCACTTAAGTCCCCTTTCTTCTCTATTCTTATGCTTGGTTTGAACTAGGACAAGTCGTTTTGATCATATATACATGCCTAAATGCGCTGAGTTGCTGCCATAAGATTGGCCTATTAGCTTTTTGTGTTAACAAGCAATTGAACAGGTGTACCTAATAAAGTGGATGGTTAGTGCATGTAGTTTAAGCACTATAGCTAGTGTTATTTTATGGACCATAGGCTTACTGAATGAAGTGGAAAAACAAGTAAAGCACTGTTTGATATGTGGTTATTTTGCAATTAATTACCATATTTGCAGCTTTATGGTCAACTGAACATGGTGCTTGCTTCCATTTACAACTACAGCCGCCTTGGTTTCTGCAGAAAAAAAGCTAGAGTTTTTCTCTGATGCTCTGCAAAATTAAGGAGCTAAACTCTCAAGTAAGCTGGTCTACATTAGTTTTTAAGTGCCTTTATAACAGTTGCTTGTGTGCTGTTCAACAGTGTGTGCTCATCAGTGAGGTACATGCTTTGTCTGAGGCTGCACCACAAAACTTGTCACTTGTCTTCTCCAACTGAAATGATGATGTAATGAGCCATTCTGTGGCAGCTGTTTAGGCAGAAAAATGATCAAGCCGACCAGGCAAGGAGAAAGATACCGCACATATGTCAAATGAATCTTTTCTTGGCTGCTGCCCTGTTGTGGTTTAGCTAATGTTCTTCCTTGGACTGACATTTCTTCAAGGATGTTTATCTTGGATCGCTGGGCATTTGAGGTGGCTGAGTCAGTTTAAGTCGTGAGCTCACTCTCCATGTCTGCTCTGATTTGTGTTTCTTTTGTTTTCTTTCAGACCCTGGAGGAAGTGACCTGTGAATAGAGTCACACTGGGGATTTTCTAAAGAACTTCTTTCCTTCTGTAACACTGTATGGACATCTGACTTTGGGGAGCCTAGTAGGTATTTCAATGTATATTCATACAGGCTTGAAATAGTGGATTTTGATGTTTTAAAAAATTTCAACTCCAAATATCAGAATTGTTATGTGTCTAGTAATATTCAGGTAAAATGACAACTATAAGGTTGTTTTAAAAAATTACACTGAACTTTGTAAATATGATGTTTATAAGAAGGAAAACACCAACAAAAAATCTGTATGTGTGAGCCACAGGTGAAGTAACTACAAGCAATGTGTGTTAAAAATAGATATATAGTCAGTAAGCCTGATGACATGGTGCCATCTGGTCTGCAGTTGAAGACAATGAAACTCCAATTAATCCTAGTGCATAAAATATCACAGCTAATTAGCATGATTGTTACCTTCTCTCTGCACTCATCTCAGTCAGACATCACCCATGCAAGCACTATGATCAGCACTGGGGAGGTAAAACATGTTCTTAACAGTCTTACTCTGTACCACCATGTCCTCATTTGGGAAACGACATTACAGAAAATGAGAAAGAAGAGAGAAAAGGTTTTACGGGCTAAAAGCCTACTTCTATCTCTACTGACATTATGACAATTATAAAAGGAGAAGAAAAGGTTGCTAGACAGATTTTACCTTTTTTAATTATGATATTAATAAAGTTAAAGTAGAACTCAGTTATCTAGTTAACATCTTATAAAATAAATTACTTGTTTGGCAGCACTTTCAAGCACTGTAGCTAGCACTTTAGTTAGCACCTTAGCTAGCACTGTAGCTAGCACTGTAGCTAGCACTTTTGGACGATGGTTAAATCTTTTAAAAGGAAGACTACATTCTCACCACATCCCCAAATGCAAATGTAATACTGACACAACATGTGGTGTTGGGTTGCTTACAAACTTAGAATTGTTAGATTTAAACAGATGGAACATTTAATTAACATTATTGTAATTAACATACTGGTGAAACTCAGAGCCTGACAGCTTCAAATTTTGCGTAATTTTGAGTGTTCAGAACAATACTTTTAAAATGACATTCCAACAATGATTTCATGTAGTTATTATTTTTCTTTTTGTGTTTGTGCTCCTGGATACACAATTGTTTACATAGAGGACCACAGTGACATTGCATTTCATTAAATGGTCACTTTAAAATGCATCTATTGTTTTTGTATTGCATTGCAAGACCTGATGACTGCATTGCTAACTGTGTTGCCTATGAATGCATATAGCTTTAAATTACCATTTCATAAGCAAAGGGCAATTATGCCACAACATGACCAGAAAGACGCCAGACTCAGCTAACATGACATACCCGTACCACATCAGTACCGGTGTTGCATATTTCTTGCCAAACTTAATAAATCAGTGTTATCTTTTCACCATTTGCCTTTCATGCCACCTTTTCAATAAATTCATTCAGGGAAAATGTGGGAAACAAAAAAAAAAAAAGAGAAATATTGCAACCAGTTGGAAATTAATGTGATCATGTCGGGAAAGGGACTGTGCTGAACGACGTGTGGAAAGAAAATGTGTCTCTCTGTACTCCCTTGCTGCCTTGAGGCATAACACAATTAGACTTTAGATTGTTTTTCCTCTCCCTCTGCCCATCTGATTCCTGCTCCTGCCAGAATATTCTCTTTCATCTGCTTTACTCCTCTGTATTGTCATAATGTAGCAGACCCTGAGTGCTCTCACAGATCACTGGTACAGCTTATCAGTGAAGTGGTGCTGCTTCAAATTGGGTCCTTTAATTTGGTCTCTACATCAATTCTCAGCATTAAACTTTCAAGGGAAAAGGTTGTAGTGGTGGAGGGGAAGATAAACATACTCTAGGTAGAACTATGTAAAGTAGCACATGGAAATATCATACAGGGTTTCAGAATGGAAGCAAGAAGAAGAGTGTTTACAGCTCTAAAAGTTTAAGTAGCTCTCTGTGTTATGACAGTCTAGACCAATGTACTGTAACTGTACTGGGAAGGCATTAGCAGAGGGAAGGTTGACATTAGATAAAAGGTCAAACTAACAATGACATCTGCTTCAATCCAATAAAAAAAACATAAAAGTATAGTAAATGCTTGTATTTGAATAACCTTTGTTATTGTTGTATTAGATGATTAGATGAATAAATACATAAGAATTTCAAACTTTTGACATTATTGAAATTGTAACAACATTCTGATATTTCAATGCTGTTAATGTTAAATATGCTGCCTCCAAATTTAATAATGTTTGAAAACAGATCCACAGTGGTGCATGAGCATATTTACAGACAAATTTTCATCTTTGTTGGTAGCTCAGTCAACAAGTAATTCAATGTTTACTGTAAATGAATACAAATGGAAATTTATTCAAATTCAGTATTTTACTAAGGTGGGTGAGGTGATAAGTTATTTAGATGTAGATTGTTTTATAGTGAGGGGGTAGGTGTGAAAATAAGATCTATCATATTCATTTATGTCTAACAAATTGTCATAATTTCTCCACTGAAACAGCCATATCTTTTTATTCTTTTATTCTTTTTTTTTATTTTTTAAAAAGTAGCATTAAGGAAATATCCCTCACAGGCACCTTTTTTTCCCCAAATCTGTCATTCAATAAGGCACAAAATTTGTAGGAGGCTGAAAGAGGGCGGCTCAAGGAGCAGCTTTGAATCATGGGCAATTGCTCGATATTAAACCAGCATTCAGTTGCAAAACAATTTATGAAAATACTTTCCTCCATTGGATTTTCATAATAATAATAATAATAATATAATTATTATGTTCAAGTTAGGAAATAATCATTAAGGCTTAAATGCATTCTGTAAGCATGATTGTGATTGACATGGATTTAATTTTTACTCTTCACACACCTTCCTGTCACTGTGGTCCCCATCTGGCTACATGCACATATGCCATGTATATACATTTTGGGGAGTAAGACAGTATCAACTTTATTTGATTGTGCCTTATAGTGTATTGTACAAAAGCTGCCATATAAGTACATACCGGCATACTGCTATAGTAGTTTGCATATCCAGAAATTTACAAGGATTTTAGTTGTAACAAGTTCAGCTATCGTGAATAATAACTATTTCAAGTAAAACAGTGAACACAAACAAACAGCCATGTCTTCAGTGGACTGAATGTGAAGGCATGATTAAGCCATTAAGTTCACATATGCCAGCCTTTAATTCCTTTTTAATTTGCAGAGAACTCTGTGGATGTGACATTTTAATTAAGCAAAGGCTGTAAAAATGATTACCATGAGGTTACAGAAAGCTTCTGTTTATATCACTGTAGAGAATAGTAACCATACAGGCTAGCACTTCCAAACCAGGACACTAGAGAAAGCGAAGCACAGCTTTCATTTGCATCAGGTTGAACATTATGCCCCCATTGCATCAAATCTGTTTTATTATTCTAATGCCTGGACTAAGCTAAGCTTATATTCCATATATCTGAATGTATTTTGAAAATTTATATATATATTTTTAACACCAAGTCCCTCTTCTGATTTTCTTTTTTTAGCATTGCCTAGAGCATAAACACCAGCACTGGAAATAGAAGCAGATTAATTTGACACACAGAATGCCAGCTATGACTGAACCACAGGCAGAAGCCATGAATCACCGCAGTTTGTTTAACAAAATGATTTCTGGTTTGCACGAGTAACTCCTTGTTTTTTGGATAGGCAAAACATAACCAATGAGAGAGGAACTGAATCCAGAATAAATTTGCGTCTGTTTTGATTTAATTTCTACCAAAAGACTGCAAGAAAGATCAGCCTGTTAAGTTTCCTGAAACCACAGAGGACACCTGGGCATAAATAATTTCATTTCATGGCGTCAAGCGTACTAGATATACAGATTTCTCAGATTGTCAGTGTCAAATCAAATTTTATAGTAATACATATTTTAAAATCTAATGTAATTGCCACGCAAATGTTTACAACAAAAAGACTTATTTTAATTTTAATCGATATTTGCTGATTTTAATTTAGCACTTTTTCTTCTTGTATCTCTTTCTGCAATAAATAGAGGAAGAGAGTGGCTGTGCTCAACTGCATCTAATGTAAATGTGTGACTGAAGGATTTTCAAGCTCAGAGTTTCTGCAGGACATTTCAATTTATATCCTATTATTATGTAATATTTACAGCCTGTGGGTGAAAGGCACCTTAGTTCCAAAAGGTCAATATTAGGTAGTCCGTTTTGGTTTTGTTTTTTCTCTTTCATGCTTTTTTGTATTGTACTGGTTCGTCTCTGGGCCAGGTCTCCTTTGGAAAAAGAGATTTTAAACTCAAGGGACTTTCTGGTAAAATAAAGGTTAAAAAAAAAAAAAAAAAAAAAAAAAAAAAGTCCATGGATCCCATTTTCAGCTTTATGTCAAATATTTTTTTATTATTTTACGTTTTATAAAACAATATGTAGGTGCAGCTAAAGAACTACCTTACCAGTTTACTCTATAAACAGCTTCCATGGCGTACACAACCAGAGCACATAAGTTGACACTGAAATAATACATTATTAAAATGACATTGTGATGATACAAATTTTCCAGTGACATTCAACAGAATCTCTTGAATGGGCTTAATAAAAATTCAGTGTACTGGATTGATGGAAACATTAGACACAATTCAGCCAGCGAAAGCTCCGAGCATTGGTAATATGCAATTATGATCGACTGGGGGATTTTCAGATATTGCAAAGCCTTCTGCTCACATGCTCGTCAAAGCAGTTTGACTGGTATAGTGTGTGGGATGTGGCAGACAAACAAAAGAGGATGAGAACTATCTCAAAGCAGAGATGCGTCAGTGTAGTTGTCTGTTCTGACTAATGTTGCACAGCAACACCTTATGTGTTCATGGTACTTATTTCAGAAATGTGCAGTTTTAAATTGATCCTAAAATAAAAAAAAAAAGTCCTATTTTAATAGAATTACGATTAACTTTGTGTACCAACAGTTCATTATGCATAACTTTTCACTGAATATGTTCTTTTTTTCAGTAAAGCACTCTTCTCACAGCAGCATTTATTTGCTAAACATGCATTTATTTAGTATTCTCAAGCTCATTCACTTGGTTGGTCAACAATGAAATACTCTTTTTTTGGCCTAAGGGGAAATGATTAAAAGGGATTATGTTGATTTTGTACCTTTTCAGCCTGTTGCAATTTTTTCCAACACTAAAATTCACTGTAAAAAGTAAAATAAATAAATAAAAAATAAAAAAATCTACATGGAATCTAATGCTTTAAAATCACATTACCATAGCTACAATGAGCATCACATTGACATCAAACAAAAAAAGACCTTGTTTTTTTAGCCTTGGTATGATAGCACGATGTTCCACTGGTGATCCCTAGCTCCTGCTCAACGTGTTGCATTTGAATGCCTTTTTATAACAAATTACACCTCTGTATTGTGAACACAATCACACCTTAATTGGAACATTTGGTTAAAAAGCACACTGTCAGTATACTTTTATTTAAAACCTAATAAAGCTGATGGTGTTGGAAAAGCTCCTTAATTTCATGGTTCTAGTTATTTTTTTTTATCCTTATGTTTATTTAAATCAGAATAGTGAGTGTTTGCAATTGCAATTGCTTTAATTTCCCTTTTACAAACGCTTTGCAGTGACTTGTATTTCTTTGGGTTTGGAAATATGCAACTTTATCCAGACAGAGCTTCAACCTTGGGTAACTGAGTCATGCTGTGTACAGTATAGAAGGTTGTAATGGCAATTTCTTGCATTACATGGGATGTAAGTGTGGGTCAAAAGTTCAACACTATCTGTTGGCTTTTCAAAATACATGTCATGCCTCATGTTTCACTAGTAAATCTTTAACACTGTAAGTTAATGTAAACTTTTATCATCTGATGCTTTTAGTCTTAATCATTGTGGTTTAGTAAAAGTGCAGAAATGCTAAAGAATTATAAATAAAAACAATAAGAATAAAAAAAATATTTTACTTATTCACAAAATAATATATTTCACCTATCTAAGTAGGACCATAAGCAAAAGGTAAATGAAGGGGAAATCCATTTCAAATTAGGCAAGGACGCTTGTTTAAGGTTTGTGGTTACAGTACAGGACACAAATTGCTTTTATTAAAGGCTAAACGTTGTAAAATCTTATTCACTTGTCCCTTAAATTATATTTAGCTATTTAATTTGTCCATGTTCTTAAAAAAAATCAAGGAATAAGAATTGCAGATTTTAAATTATCCTCCACTTTTTTTTTTTCCTTTTTTTGTGTCCCTGTGGATTTAAGTCATAATTGAGCCAGAAATATTGTAGCTCTTAGAGCCATGTCATGCAGAGTTATATCCACATGATTCTTCTGCTCATGCTTTTGGATCACAGACTGTTTAAAAGAGGTGATTGTAGCCTCCAGGTCTGAAGACCAGCAGGAGGTGACTGCACTGGCTCCAAAATGTAGGTCTGGCTTTATCATCATGTTGTGTGTGTGTGTGTGTGTGTGTGTTTTTAAAATAAACTGAATAGTAAAGTGGGGTTTGCTTCAGGGTACGGCCCCCTTACTGCAATATGTGTGTTCATAGTGCTCATAGGCTCCAAAAATCACACAAATCTTATCTGGAGGCCACACATTTGAATTCCACAAACTAATTGGTGACACATCTTTGGCTACATTCACTTGCTTTTGTGCTGGTTGTTGTGAGTCTTCATCATGACTTGACTGGAGCACTTTAAGGCACAATCCGACTGACAGAGTCAGCATCACCCGCTCTGTCCTCTTAATCTAAAGTACAGAAGGCAGTTTTTCACACCTTCTATTTCTCCCCCGCCCTCCTGCCCAATGAATAATATTCATGCACAGTGTTTCCATCTCCTTATATTGTTGGGTCTCTCTGACTTTAACAAATTCAGATGCTCTCTATGCTTTTTACTGGAAAGCCAGTCCATTAGAGCTCCTTGTTTCCTGTTATTGAGTATTCCAAAGAGACTTTATGTCGCCTTACTCATCTTTACAAGTACATTATAATTCCACCATAATGATTGTGTGAATTAATTACTTGACATTTTTCTAGAATAGCTTCTTGGTTGGAGGTTAGACTGTGGATTGAGCTTAAAAGCAATCACTATAGTTCATTCTTACTGATGCAGGGATGCGTGAAAATTCATTTTCAAAACTCAGACCTTTTTTTGTGCCATTGTTACTTTTCTGTTCTACATTACAAAACTAATTTATTAATTACATGTCTGCCTTTTTGTCTCTTTGCAATCCATGAGAGCTGACATATTTATAGAGCAACATTCTAAACCTGTCTGAAAGCCACCAGAATATACTTTTAAATTTATGCTGCAACATAGATTTTAGCAAAATTCATATGAAAAGTAAATTCAGATTATAGATAACTTAATACTTACATTGGTATAGACATTGATATAGACAGATGTAACAAGCCAGTCACCACCCTAATGTTCACACTTTCTACATTTAGTGGTTGTCAGGCAAAACATGTCTTTGACCTCTTTAGATGTTTATAGAAAATAGATCAGTAAACTCATGTAAGATAGCACTGGCAATCAATCATTATCCAATGCTTAGGCCTGCTAGATGGGGTTCATCATGACCCACCTTTTGAGGCATCTTTGAATGAATAGGGCTGTAAAAATGCTTCCCTCCATGAAGTGTTTGCATTATTTTATTGGCCACCTGCATCCCTAAATTAATGTGCTGTGGTTAATGGTGATACGTGTCAGGCAAATTAAGAATAAATCTACTGTTAAATATTTGATATGTAACTCAAGACATCATCACCTTCTCATTAATGCTCTTTCAGTCATAGTGTTAGCATAGCCGATGCTTCAACCACCCTACTGTGCCCTTTTCAACAGGGGTTAATCAGAGCACTGCAGCAGACAAACGGTGGGGATGAAGTGAGTCTCCTTGTAAAGAAATACTATTGAGTCTCTTTTGATTGTTACTCTTTTGAGCAGCCCTTTAGTAAGAGCTCATATCTTAAACTGTCTGTTCAATAACTCAATTCCACTCTTATCTTGGGCACAAGGAAGAGATTTAGAGTGAGGTATGAGTGCACTTTCTCTCTCTCATTTGCTGTAGGACGTTTCCCAGAGGCCAGAATATAAAGAAATTACCATGAAGATAGGTGTTAATGACGTGGCACATCATGAGGCAGTGGATGGTTTATAGGTGGTTGCTCTTGAGGCTTCTGAAACACGAGTTGCTGGTGACAAATTGTTCCACATATAGGAATGCACAGCAAACTTATAAATAAAAGAGATTAACCTATTTGTGACATTGATTTTCTTCATACTTTTGCAAAAATTGAAACCCTATTTTGGATAAAGCAGTTACTGGGATAATGGTGTAAACAAGAAAATCTTCAGCATTCTACAAAACTTATCTGGCAAAATCAAATCATGTTCCTTGTGATCCCTTCTTCTGTTGGTTGCACCTTGCAGCCTCCCATAATAAATTGTGTTTGTTGGTAAAAATCCAAGTGATCTTAAATCTGTTGTATTGGAAGTAAAACATGTAGAATCCCAGCCCTGCAATAAGCCTGCTGATAGAGAAGGTAAGAGACCCAAAGTGCAGAGGCCTGTGCTCTGAAGCTGGATTTTCTCTTATCAAGGTATCTTCAGGGTCTTCCATCCTACGACGCTGGTTGACTTCTTACTGGGGTAAATCACCATGGTAACTTAAGCTGAACAGCTAACCTGCTCCGGATATGTTCTGGATAAGAGAAGAAGTATAAAAGCACAACCTCCTGACCGGTTCTCTTAGAAAAGGGTCTGCCCTTTCTTTGAACATCATCATGTTGACATTGGTGCACAGATCATTAGAGGAGTGCTTAGGAGACAGAGTTTTTAGGGATGTTATGACCAGACTTTGCTAGGGTACAGGTAGCGACAATGAGTAGGCAGCTATAACAAGGGGATATATCGTAAATTTTTTTGTGTCCCCGATGACATCCTATATCAGAGGTACATATTTTCCTCGGGTTGACTGTGCTACATTTGTCAACTAGTGGGCTGAAAGCAATGTCAAATAAATTATGTTGACTTCAATCCATACAACAGAGATAGTATGAAGAAATAAAGCCTTGTCACTGATCGCTTTAAAGTCTGTTTTTGTCCCTGTTCTTGAGTTGTTTCCAAGTCCAATTAGCTCCATAATAATAATGGTCAAATATGACATAACTTGTAGAACCATAAATTTATGGAATGCACAGCTACTCGTGAACACAACAAATCTCACTGCAAACTTGAACGGGAAGCCCTTGTGTACCCAATGCGCCAAACCATGCTCAAAGCGGGAATTCCCAACCAATAATGCCTAGCCCATCCACCTTATGGCCCCCAGTGGTCTAAAAGAAAAACACAAGTTAAAACCACAACAGAAAAAATTAATTTAAATTAATCAACAGGAAAATTAAAGCAAACTACCACTAACAATAAGCTAAACAGAGTTATAACAACCAAGCCAAAATGGTAATCAAACTAAAACAAAAACTAAAGTGGTCAAGACAGTACAGGATAAAACAAAACAAAACAAAATTAGGTGACCACTCCTAGAGGAAAAGCAGACAACAAGCCAGGGGTTCAAAAAGGCAGCCACCTCCAGCAGCAATCACAGGAAGCAGAGGGAGAAAGAGGTCAGCAGGTGTCTTATATGCTGCTGCTCTAATTAAAGGGAGCCAATTTTTGAACTGCATTCAAGAACTTCACTTCGCTTCAAGAAGCGTTCACCACTACAGATGGACTGATCAAGACTGGAGAACTCTGGGCTGAATTACTGAGCTGTTAACCATTTATAGTACCACTTATCAGGATTATGAAAGTCTACGCAGGTAATGGACAGATATCTGTACAGGCCTCAGGTAGGACAAGGGTGAGTTATTGTATACAGTAAAGAGTTTAATATGCATGTATTTTAGACTCTCTTTGAAGAAGGCTTAAGCTGATGGTTTTACTGAAAAAAACAAAAAACAAAAACATTTCTTCTTATATAAACAGTTCAGTTAATTAATCCCCCAAGCAGTGTTGTTCACCAGCATGCTAGATGTTTGCATGAACTGTTCATTTTGAAGTACTACTTGTCATCTGTTGCATATTTTGAAGGACTGCAGGCTGTGGCAAACTGCATCTGAGGAAGAAGAAGAAAAAAAAAAAAAAAACACTGGAAGTCTTCTTTCCTTATTAGTTAATCGTGTCATGATCCCTCATAAATTTAACTCATGAAATGGGAATAATAGCTGTTTGATATTAATGATTAAAAACAAATTAGTGAAATAAACGTTTTATACACATCCCTGGAAAAAAAAGAAGGGAAGAAAAAACAAAAAACATGTTTTGGATATATTCTATCTTGCTTCTGATCACTTCCAGATAAAGAGGAGAAAGAATCGGACTCAAGAGATTATTTCTCTTATGAGAAAATACAGCAGCACTTCAGTGACAGGACACGAGGATGTGATTAGGCATTCTTTATGAAGAAGAGCATGTTTGTACTAATCCATCCTTACACCAGATATGTGTGCTCCAATTTTCCGCAGTTCTCCCATCATTTGTGGCTCACCCAGTTCTCACTTTATTCCTTCATTTATTTATTTTATTTTTTTTTTCATATCCTCAATTCCCATGTATTTGCCTGAAATTTGCATGAGACACATTATTTGCATTAGTGGCTACATGGAATTAAAAAAAAAGAAAAAAAACTGGTCCTGATTTCCCCTGTTTGTTTCCTACCCTTTATTTCTTTTGTTTTCTATTTGACATTATTTGGCCAACTTGTTTGTTGTCAGACCCTGTTTGTTTAATCCTGTCTGTCTGCCTTTGTATTTGTCTTAATGTTTACAGGGAGCAAAAATGTATTTGTTCTGTTTTGTTTGCACATGCTGTGTAGCGAATAGGTCTGCTGGTTGCCAGGTATAAGCCAGTCCAGAGATGGACTCTGCACTCTCTGTAATGTTCCTGCTCATGCATTATATCATGTTAAACTCCAGAGAGTGGAGCATATTTCTTAAAGAACTATGAGAACTCATAGCTTTCTACAGAATGTGTTCACAATAAAAGTAATGAATGTGTGAAGTATAATACTCTCCAGGTGGACGGTTCTGCATGAAATACTGCTGCTAAGTTGATTTTTTCCTCTTGTTTTTGTTGAACTACAACAATATAATCATGTGATGCTGAATTATGGGATTAAAAAAATAAATAGTACAGGTAAAGCTAAATATGTGTACATCCATTTTGATACTTGAGGCCAGATGCATCAATGATGCATCCCTGCAGAATGAGTGCACATCTTTTTATTTATTGATTGATGGATAGATGGATGGATGGATGGATGGATGGATGGATGGATGGATGGATGGATAGATTGGTTGATTGATTGATTGATTGACTGTGGAAGACCTGGCCAATTTTAAAAATGTCAGTACCTTTGGACTGATACCTTTGTTCTGCTTTAGTTGTCTTATATGGCTGGCTTTATATAAAGTATATTAAAGAAAAAAAAACAGCAAAAACACCTCTTTTTTCATCTCTTGTTTGTCAAAATCTAAACTTTTTTTTCTTTTTACGTGTCCTGGTTTAAACAAATTTCATTACTATAGAGCTTCTATTTTACTTTGGTAACATTGTGTTTCTGTGATTTTCTATGTATTTATTTATTTATGGTTTAAACTGGTTTTATTTGCACATGATTAGCTGGGAAGTTTAAATCAGCTTTAATTCTTTTGTATTTATCCTTTAGGTATACAGGTGATGTAAATTCTACATGAAGTGTAACTCTCTCAAACGAGCATTCATGCTGCCTTTGTGTTGTCTTGGAGTTTAAGTCTTTGAACCGGCATAGTTTATGCATCTTGCTCTAAATGTCGAGATTGCTCCTTTAATCCTTCTTTAACATGGGACAAGTCCCAATAGTCACAACTCTTAAATCACTACCTGTAGCAAAATAAAGAACAGAATCCTGCAGCAGACAGGACAGACCCAGCAGAAGTTTGATCTTAAAATTGCTAAGCCAGTTTGGGATCACATAAAGAGGGACACAGCAGAGAATTAAATCCACAGTACTAGGCAAAATGATCATCTCAAAATGCTTCAGACATTTCAAAATATGTTATATTTTGCAAAACTGCATTTCATTGCATATGTGGCAAGGAGAAACTTGAGCACCAAAAATAAATAAATAAAAATGGCATTACTGTCCTTCCACATTTGTAAAACGCAAAATATGTTTATCTCAATCTTGAATACCTCCCAGGAATTAATGTTGTGCATCTGGCTACCAAATCAGAAACTGTCTACATGAGAGAACATAATGATTTTGCTGTGAGTCGATTTTGATGGACCCAGCCCCCTGTGGAGCAAGACAGGTGGAAAGCATGAAGAAACTGTTGTGCAAACAATAAAAACAAAGAGGACCTGTGCTGTGAACAAACAAGAGGGTCCTATTTGTATTCCATTGTGCCGGGATCTCATTGCCATCACAGTGGAACACAAATATTAGGCTTCTAGTGATCTTTCATGCTTTCTAAACATTTTAATTTAATGAAATCATTATGTGGCTAAGAAATCACGGATGTACAAATGCCAAGTTTCTCCACATTAGAATACTTTAGATGTAAATCTAAGGGACAAACAGCCCCCTGACTGCACCTTCCCCCAGCTTTTATTTTCTGAATGCCCATTTCTTCCTCTTTTTCATTTCATTTGTCCCATGAATTAATCTCTTTTAATCTCTGTCCTTCTCCCTTCCACTCTTGTTTCCTTTCCCTCCCCATGTCTGCACTGTAGCACACATGACCTGTCCACCTTTTTGGGAAGATTATTGTGGTAATGCTGTGTGGCAGTTGCTGAGGACAATGGCCACCGGGTGCTTTGTGATGTAATGATCCCTGCCCTTGCCTTTCAACTCCCTCTGGTCAGTTAAGGGGAGAACAGGATGGATGGTAACATGCCAAGTACAAACATGCATAAGGAAGAGGAATATATGTTAATGAAGCCAAGCTTGGAACCGTTTTTGGCTCTCATGATGTGCAGGGAAATTATCCAGTGACATGAGGTAGACTACCATTGCTGAGGTGAATTTTGACAAAGCATTTAGGCCCCAGATGCTGTAGTAAAGCTACGTGTTGAGCTGTTTGAAGCTTTCAAATATGGATGCGTTTAAGTAAAGGACTTTGAAGCAAGGCTGCACTGGAAAAGGGCATGCATGCTCACCAAATGTTTTGTTGTTAATTAAATGTCACATTGGCTTTAAAACAGCATGACAGAACAGAGTGCATTGAGGCTCCAGTGGATTGCTCTTGGAGATAGTCTTGCAAGATTTCTAGAGGTAAAGCAAGATGACAGGTATTGCCCTTTCCAATCTGTTGCAATTTAACATTATGTTCAAGATCATGCAGGTTATACAGATTATACAGGCAACATACAGTAAATAATGTGAAGTATATTTGTTTTAGGGAAACTGACAGAAAAGAAAACAAACAAAAAAAAAAAAACTTCTAATTTCAACTCTGGGTCGTAGGGAAGCTGGAGTGCATCCCAGCAATTAGCACGTGAGAGGCAGGTCGACAGGCCATCACACTCAACCTTGTAAGTGACAAATTGTAAAATACCCATATTAGTCCATGGAAACGTATGCAGCTATTTCATAATTAAGGCTCTATGATCTAGCACCAGTGTTTTTTCTTCTGCAGTTCTTTATGATACAGCTCGGTAAAGTACACACTTTTGATGATCTTTCGGCACATTAACTTTCTGATAAAATAACATCAGGAGCTGTCACATTTAACTTGGGAGAAAAAAAAAACAAAACAAAAAACAGAACAAAGTCCTAGACTGAAGTAATGGATGGCATCATGTCCTTGACTCTAAAACAGGAGATTTCTGGTTTGAATCCCATCCAACAGTAAACTAATGTGCCAACAATTTAAACGCAGACCTTCAAGTGACGGATTACTGATTTGAATCGTGCGCTCTGCAAATTGTTGATCCATCTTTTTGCTTTTCTACTTGAGTCCCATCTGCTAATTGTTAAGCGTCCAAGGACTAGAGCTGATGTACACGATTAGGTTTACATGCAAGACATGGACTATAAAATTTTATTGTTATTGTTTGTCATTTTAGTCACATGTGGCACTACCCAGCACAATACAATTGCCTTTAAAGGTTAACCTGTGAAACTACTACTACTTGTTTGTGTGGACAAACATTTATATTCTACAGTTTCTGCTGACACTGGACTTTTTTGGTCCCTGGCGTAATGTAGAATACTAGGTTTACTTATGAAACATTGTAGTAAATCAGTTTCAGTTAAATTGGTTTTGTTTTTGTTGAAATAAAACAGTCCATGCAACTACTGGTAGAGAAAGAAGGGGATAAAAAAAACACATAACATTAATTGTTGCGTTCTTTTATCAAAACAAATGTACAACACATGTTTATTTTAAAGAATCCTAACATTTCCATTTCTTTTTTATTTTTTTGGATAAAGAAACAACAAAAAAAGCTGTTATTGGATTAATTATTCAATTAAATGGTGACTGAACCTATTTTTGCCCTACAGTAACAGACATTATGTCTCCTCACACATGTTCATCTGCCAAATGCCCTGTATACCTCACTTTAATGGCAAAGTCATACCACAAACATACTGAGAATGAAAACAGAAGTAAACAACTCTGAAAGCAGACCAGTAAGGCTGAAAGAGGCCAGATGATGTCAAGTTCAGCAGATAAACAAACAAACCCAGTGTGAAAACGGTCTAAGAAGATGACGCTGGGCTGTTTGTGGTCAAGGCTTCTGCTTCTCAGTTGCATCCCCCGCAGCTATTGATTCAAGGTGCATTTGGTTTTATTGTCTCTGTAATCCAGCATGTCTGCTATAATATGCTCCAGATGTAGCAGATAAGTTTTGAAGGTAGAATTGTATTTAAGATTCTGGCTGGCTATCCTCATCGCAGCCAGAGGTTCATTGCATCTGCCAGCATGAATTTTGCATGAAAACCCACAGCTAAGACTACGAAGCCAAAGAAATAATAGTATGAATCTAATATTTGTCAGTGTACTCATGAACAAAAACAATGCTGATACATACAGTCATGGCCAATCTGCCGAGCTAACAGCTGACTTTAATGATACACAAGCAGCCCAACTAAAACAGCTTTCCAGCTTATGTGAAAGTATACTGTCAATCTAAGATTCAGTTTTGGATGCAAAATAAAAAGAATAGTTTGGAATGAAAGGCAGTAGACACTGGAAATGACATGACGAGTTAGGGATCCAAAAAAAAAGATAGAAATCCACAAGACATCAAACTGACCAAAAAGCAGACAAGAGCAGGATGATGTTATTTTACTGGAAGATGAGAAAGAAGAGTGAGTCTTTGTGAACTGAGCCTACATTTCTGTCATTTCTCAAGGACACAGGGGACCTACATATTCCAATCAAAATCTGTTCAAACAGAAAACACAAGTAATATGGGGAAAATTGTCGGTAATTAAAATTTACATCAGATCTTGATGCTGAAAATGCACCACATGCTGCTCCTCCGTCTGTTAATTACTCTGAGTGGCTTGTTAAGTGAGTGCCTTGACACTATGCTCATTTTAGATACATTTAGCTGACGAGGATAAAGTCAATGATGAGCTCTTGATTTGCTTGTCAAAACTAAATTTGATATATTTATTGAGGTGTGTTCCTTATGTCACTACAGAGCATGTTTGATTTAACATGAACCCCAACAACCAATATGATCATCTTCTATTCACTGTGTGCGACCTTGTTTCAACATGAACAACAAGACATACAAAGTTTTGTTTGCTACAGTTTGGAAAATATTTTGGAAAATATTTCACTGTATATGCATGAGTTCACAAATCTACAAAGATTCTCCCCAGGCCAGATTTACCTAAGGAAATACATCATTTGCCTCTGTTAAAATATCTTCTTTGCACACACACACAAAGACAAATATTTAGAAAAACACATAATGTAATATGTTTCAGGGCATTCTGATAAAATAAAATAATGTCCATCACTAACGGATAATTATTATTTTTATAGACTATCTTCATATTCCATCTCATCACTAAGGGAGGCTTAAATGTCCTTATTTAACAGATTCTGCTCACCAAAATGTGTCTGTGTTGTGTGTGTGTGCATGCAGGTATATAGACAAGACACAATTATGTAACCAAAACAAACTTGAATCTAATAAATTGCAACCTCATAGCTGGACAATAACACAAGTGGACGAAAATGGTAGGGTAGCAATACTCAATGTAAACATGCTATAATGTCATTTTTATCAGTGGGTTTTGTTTGTTAGTATTTTGACTATCAGTTTAAAAAGTTAATCAGTCCATGCTGGACATATTTACAGCCGTTGACTAATCTTCACTAAACATTCAGCTTTGACAGCTTTCTGAAGCTTGATTGAATGATTCAGCAATAACTGTAACAATGCCAGTAGAAATAAGGCATAGGTTCTATTGTGCATCTTTCATGTGTGGGTTGCACTAAACCTGAATAATGGTTCCACTCTGTATGCAGATTTCCTTACTTCAAGAAGTTAATCTTGTAAGAAATCTTTTGAGTTTTAGTTTGTGTTCATCAGGATCTGAACAGTGCATAAGTTTCCCCTTAAGCCTCCACATTTCTAAATTAGCTTAAATTAATGTACTCAGGTTACACAACTGTTTTATTACAGTAAAGTTGAAGCCCACGGTGTGTTTTCCCATGAAGTACCCCATTAAAATGGACTCTGATTGCAGTGATTCACCCTCAAAATGAGTGGATTTTCTCTTCTCTTGCAAAGGGACCTGCTCCCAGCAACAAAAGCATGTTTGTGCACTTTCATCTGGCCATCCCTTGCTAAAGTGGAATCGCCCACACATCCCCCTCTAAAGTGAAAAAGGATTTGATCACTGCTGCCAAGCAGAGTCAACACATGAGTGGAAATGTATTGCAAGGAACAGAGGGGGTCTGTGTGCAGAGGGTGCAGTGTGCTTGTGATGTCTTTATCAGGCCTATGCAAATACAAGGACCACATTCCAGCAATGACTGGGATCCATTCAGACACTGTTATGATGCGGTTTAAGCCATATATCTATATATAAACCATATATAGATATATCTTTTCTAACTCATCTTTACCGGGTGTCAATCACAGCCACATGTGCAGCGATGCACTTTTCATCATTCGGTTGGTGATTTGTTGCGTTTGCAGTCAGCTGTGGAAATAATGTGGTGATTAATGGGATTCTGGCTATTTGGGAGACTTGTGGTATATTAAAAATAAAAATGTGCTTTGACAGCTTAACAAAAAGAATAACACAGCACATGTATTTTTTTTCTTCGTATTTTTTCTTTTCTTTTTTCTTTTTTTCTTTCTTTCTTCCACTGTCTATCCAGAGTCAGCTTCAGGTCAGCTAGCTCCATGAGACTTTATTCTGCCTCTTTACTTGAGGCTTTTTTTTTTCTCTGGCGCTTGCTATCTATCTATCTATCTATCTATCTATCTATCTATCTATCTATCTATCTATCTATCTATCTATCTATCTATCTATCTATCTATCTATCTATCTATCTATTCTCAGTGGCTTAAGATAAGGAGAATAGCACCTGCTCAGAAAGGCCTCCTCCATATTTTGGTATATTTAAATAATTTTATAAGCTTAAAATATTCATTGCTGTGAAAATTTTACTTTACACCTTAGCTGTGGCTTTTCACACAACTCACCCCATCCTCTTTACAAATACAGGACAAACTGTGCATAGTCATGACAAAAGCACCTGATTCGTCTTCTTCTTTCCATTTGGATTCAATCCTGGACACCAACTGGCGCAGAGTTAAACACCAGAAGTTCACTGTCACATGAAGAATCTTCATTTATGTTTGCTTGACTTTAAGGAATGTATGTTCTAGGCTGAAACCTCCACTTATAACTACACAGTTTAGTTGGTAAAATCATTGCTGCTTGAGAGGAAGTGGCTGTTTTTAATGATATCTTTATTCAAATGTTGCAGATAAAAATGAGCATAATTTATCTATAATTTGATCTAAATAGTTTAAATATGTGCTGTATATCAGCTGTCTACACTGTTGCGATGCGTGTCAGAGATTTCAAGTCGAAGCTTTTAGATGCACATCTCCATTCCAATTAATAATTCATTAAAGTCTATATGAAGAGATTTTAGGATGTGGAAAATATGCATTAACTCTCATTCTGTATTAGAGGTTTGGAAAGACTCACCAGTTCTATTAAGTAGCACATTTTCATATGTTTAGCATTACGCTGTTGCATGTGAACTGGCCCAAAATGTTGCATTCTGCAGCAACTGAAAATGACCACATGTCTCATTCTTTCTTCCTGGGGTTTTCAAGTCCACAGCATTGACAGTCTTTCCATTGCCTCTTACACCTATACACCTATAGAAGGTATTTGATTTTCTAATTCTATGAAGCACAGAAGCTGTAGAAAAACTTTCCAAATCCTTGACTGTATTTTTTATTTGTCTCTTTATTTATCTGTTTCTATGGCTGTTCAGTCACATGTCTTCTTGCATTAAGTCTCAGAGACAATGTGATGTTCTTTTCCCTTATCTTCCTTTGTTCAATCCCTCTATCCTCCTCCTACATCCGTGCTTTGCACAAAGGCATGCACCATGAAATGTATGCCGTGATCACATAATGAGGCAAGGCGCTTTGGTGCATCTGGTGCAGCATGTAAACAGCATTTGTAAACAGAGCAGATTTATTCAGATGCCTGTTTGAGATCAATGGCAAGAAGTTCAAATAACCAGATCTAAATGTAATTTAGATAATTACAGTTGGAGTCTGTTACAAAGGACCCTCACTCTGCCAAAACCATTCTCCACCAAAGCAAACCAATGACGCTTTATTAATTCTATTGTTCTTACACTGGAGTGTGACTTTCAGCAGTGAAGCCTGTTGGATGTAGACTTATGTGATAATTCACTTCTATCTGCCCACCAAAATCACAGATTGCTGATTTAATGCAACATATTAAGCACCTTGATAAAGTTTTTTACATGTTCAATTTTTGCACTTACAACAAGTTAAAATACTTGTTTGACAGTGATATTAAAACTATGAGGGACTGAGCCGAAAAACCAAAGAGGCACAGGGAATGTCTTTGATGATAATACTGGCTGATCAGACCATTTTGACACAAAATGGGGAAATAAACTAGATCTAAACAAACTAAAACAAAGAATGAACTAATCAGGACAATGCTAAACAGTAATCTATTAAGGAAAAAGAACTTAAACAAATCAAAACTCTAAATGAAGCAAAAAATAAAACAACGCTATAAAAAATAGAAAAACCTAAGCCCTAAACTCTTTCTTCAGATAAAATGGAAGAGTTCAGTTAGGAGGTCTTGGCTTACTGAAGGAGATCCACAACAGTTGGGACTCATTTCCATAGCAGGCCAGGCAACACCCATACTCCAGCTTCCGAGGAACTCGCAGCCTATTAACTTAAAGCCAACCAAATTAACAAGGTGTCCAAATTAGTTAACTAAATGTGTGCACCCAACCCAACCACCTTGCCAAAACTTGCTAATAAAATGTGAAATATAAAAAATTGGTGAATAGTTCATTTCGTTTAAGAGTTTGTTCTTTTAACTGAAACTTAAAAGAATCAGACCTTTGTTTAGTATTTGGCTGCTTATGCTGCCATCACAAAATCCCATTTGGCATGTCAACTATGTTTAAGATGCAATGTAGACATTCCTCCTATGTGATGAAATTGTTTAATGAATGTAAACACATAGCAGACAAACCTGGCTTACCATAATAAATCAATATAAGAGAATTTTGTTAAACAAATAATAATAATAACAATAATAACTATTATTATTATTATTATTATTATTGTTAT
This sequence comes from Melanotaenia boesemani, assembly GCF_017639745.1. Lineage (NCBI taxonomy): Eukaryota > Metazoa > Chordata > Actinopteri > Atheriniformes > Melanotaeniidae > Melanotaenia > Melanotaenia boesemani. The sequence continues at coordinate 15,943,737 of NC_055688.1, forward strand.
TATTATTATTATAGTTAGTAGTATTAGTATTATTATTATTATTATGATGAATATTATTATTAGTATTATTATAAAAAGTTAGATGCACAGGGATCAATTAGTTGCGTAAAGCTTTCACAACCTTGATGGAGTGGACTCAGTGATTTGCATCAGTCATTTTGCTTTCTGCATGTTATTCAGGGATTAGCTGTCTTTCTGGTGTACTTTTAATATTTGTTCTAGCATTTGGCTTTTCAAGTGAATCAATACAAAAAGACCCTTGCAATGACGAGTGAGGCTTAACATGGTTGGACAGCAGTTACAAATGTCAACGACAACAAATGATAGTGTTCATTTTAAATGACTGAGTCATTGTGTGTGAACGACTGTACTGTTATAGTAGTTTTCTGATATTTAAAATAACTAGATTGCAGGTTTGAAGCTGTAAATACTTAAAATGTGGGTTGCAGTAGGAGTCATCAAGCAGGTGTTTAAAAAATGGAATAAAATATAGCTGCCCAGCGGTTTTAAGAGGTGTGAGGCCTTGCAAAGGACAATGAGGTCATGTGCTGCTCTTCTGATGTGCTTTCTTAATTACCTTTATTGAATTCATTATTTATTTGCTCTATTGAACCATCTTAACCTTACTGCCTTTTAGCAAAACTGATTTAGAAAGCAATGGAGAGTCAGCAGAGACTTCAACCAGTGGGAGGACAGCCAAGTTCACTTCACCTTTCAAAAAGTCACTGAGTGGAATTAATCAAATTTTGAGAAATGAACATGAAGATATAAATGATCTTGTGGTATCAGGATGATTAAAGTGCTTCATGCTTTTCAGAGGTCATTAAGTGGACAAGTTAGTCTACCAGTTACAATATTTTGTGCTGTTAAAGAACATGGTCAATATATTTGTGATAGTTTTTCTGATTTGACCTATGTATTCAGTTTTTCTTGATTTCGCTACTCCAAATCATTATTCTCATAATATTGTGCTTCCTTTAAGGTCCTGGCTTGGCATTTCTGTCATGCATTATAATGGCATAAATCAAAACAACTCATTATAGAATTTATACAGTGAAAGTGAACAAAATGATTTTCTGGTAAAATCGCATTAAAATTTGATGGATGGAAAATTTAATCCCCCGACACTGGAATACATCAGCTGCTCTTTAGCTCAAGTTTCTTTTTTTAAATAACTGAGCAAAATATCACTTTGAGTCATTTAAAGGTGGACTTTACCTAATATAATTTCTTGATATCAAAATCGGCCAAAAGAGCCTATGTAGAGGAAATCTGTTTTGGTAATGGCTAATAGCAAAGTTGTCCGAAGTGCTTCACTGTGATGAGGGGGTTTGCATCGACACATCACAGGAAGAAGCTTCCTGGTTTGAATCTCAGCTGATTTTTTTCTTTCTGCATGGATTTTTAATATTCTCCTTGTGCATGTGTGGATGACCCTAAATTGACCGTGGGAGTGAGTGTGAGTGTTGCTTGTCTTGTCAGTCTTTGTGATGGACTGGCAACCTTTCTAGGATGCACCCTGACCTTCTCTCAATGGCAGCTAGGACAGGCTCTTGCTCCCTGATAACCCTGAGTGGGCTAAATTAGGTATAGAACATGAAAAGATGGATGCTATTTCTTTATTTACCTACTTTTACATGTTTAGTGCTAGTTGGGTTGGATTTGAGTATAGATCTGTAATTTTTCAGCCTTTCATGGAAAAAAAAAATTAACAAAGCTACGATTATTGGATAGAAAAAATAAAGAAAGAAAGAAATCTTAAACTAGCATATCCTAAATATCTTAGGCTCAAAATTCCTTGCAAGAAGTCTTAGATGAGGAGAACATTCTCAGACAACTTGGAGCATCCAGTGAACTCCGAGGTATGAGTCATCATTTCAAAAGCTGTGAGCTTAGATTCTTTAGGGATACCTTTTGTCTTTACTAGGGTCTACTCTTCACTTTTAGGGGACATTCTAAGAAAACATCATGATTCTAAGAATTTTCATAAAATTTGGCCACTAGGAGTAACTCTTTCCATTGAGAATCTTTAGGAATATGGGCCTTAGTCTCTTATTATCACTAAAGTTACTTACTTATGTTGCAGTTTAAACCCTCTTCAGACTAACATATAGCTCACTCTGGTTTATAGATTGATATAGAGTTGCCAAAATGAGGGGTGGGAAATGTGGCAGTGCATTGCAATGACTTATAAACCCTGAACATAGGGCACCTATCAGCTCCACACCATTGGGCAAATGTGTCTGTTTACTCCAAGTCCTTGAAGGAATGTGCTTTTTAGTTTGCCAGCTACTGGAACACATCTCATGGCCACAGTTGCCTTCTATTGCCATGGTATTGTAGGCAGAACTCACTGGATAGTAATGATTATTTCTGCTCACCTTTAGCACACAACTCACTGTTGGCTAAATGCACCGAGACAGAAGAGAAAAGGCATGCACCAATTTATGCATCTGTCAGTCTCAAGGGTAGAAGGTGCAATAGTTGCACAAAATCAAGAAAAAGAAGAGAAATATCTTAATTTACCAGATCCCATTACCCACAGGCCTGCCACAGTGAGGTCATTTATTTATTATGTTTTTCTGCTTCTTTATATGTGCTCTGTTAATTATTCATGACTTAATTCATACAGTAAATAAAAAAAAGGTGAAAGAGTCCATACATACATTCACAGCTTATCCAAGTATTGCAGAACCCTGTCAATAACCTCTGCATGGCTTATAAACTCATGAAGTATTCATGAAGCGCTTGAAAAAGCCTTTATTTAGACTGTTCATAATTAATGTAAAATGGCAATTTGAGAAGCCTGTATATAGCGAGCATTACTTCTTTCTAGAAAAAAAAACAAAATGAGTGTTGTGGTTGCAAAATGTCTACAGCACAAAACCAAACAGCTCCACAATGTCTGTGGAAAAATGTTTTTTCTGCATTAGGTGGAAATGACAAAATTCTGATTTTGCACAACAATTACATTGTGAAAATATTTTTATGGAAATAGGAGGAGGTTGATTGTGGTACGGCTTGCTTTATTTTATTCATTCTTTGATTTGTTTATGAATTTGTTTCACATTTTCTCCATAACAGATATGATCCTGTCTTCTTTTTTTTTTTTTTTTTGTACCATTTCAAGCAAACCAGCCCAATACTGTCTGGTGATGTGGAAATGGAGTGTTGATTGATCAGAGAGAATCATCACCTGTGGGTGTAAACAGCTCTCTACAGTTGCACACACAAGCACATTCGAAATTGTTCTGTGAAGTTTGAAAGTCTGGCACATATTTTACAACTAAATTTGCAGATATTTTATTTGTATACACCGATTGCACATTGAGAACATGAATAATAATAACTACACGAGTTTATTAACCACTGGTATGCATATAAAGATGAATCCTTAACTTTTTATTTTTTATATAGAAAACAATATTTCAGCAATTACATAGAGTATATGCATTCAAAAATCTCATAAAATTAACATGACTTATATATGGATTACTTGTAAAATCACATCATGCTGTGGATGTAACGTGCATCTCGTACTGCAGACTAAAATAATAAGACCATTAAAATCCACACAAGCAAAATACATTGCTTGGCCAAAGAAGTCACATTGTTCCTTTGTTCCATCCATTGTTTGCATTAATTTTTTTTTACCAAGATCTTGTATTGATGATAGGAGAGGCCGACCACTGTACAGAGCCTTCTCCAGCACATCTCAAAGATTCTCAGTGGGGCTCAGGTCTGGACTCTGTGGTGGTCTGTTCAAGTTTGAAAATGTTTCATGCTCCATGAACCACTCTTTCTCAATTTGAGCCTGGTGAATCCTGACATTGTCTTTTTTTTTCTTTTGGGGGGGACAACCTGGTCAATCAGGCACTAGGCATGGTGTAGGCATCACTTCATCTGCCTCTGTTCTTACCCAGATGCTCCCATCACTCTGGAACAGGGTAAATCTGGACTAAACAGACCACATGACCTTCTTCCATTTTTCCAGAGTCCAATCTTTATATTCCCTTTCAAATTGAAGCCTTTTTCCCTACTGATTAGTGTTTTTCTTATGGATCCACAGCTGTTCAGTCCCAATCACCTGAGTTCCCTTTTGCATTGTGCGTGTGGAAATGCTCTTACTATTATTATTCAAAACTGATAGGGGAGGGTTGAATGCACAAACTCTAATACAGATAAAAGAGGCGAATTCTCGTCTGCCTATATAGCTCTCATTTGCTTTCAAGTGCAGAAAGTGGACTACAAACCATAGGTTATTGTGGGTTCAATGCAGGACTTTGTAGGTAAACACAACTGAAACAAACACAGGTGTCTGGCTGGGAGAAATGTCGCGCATTCAGACTTGAAAGAACATGATTGGAGTTCTGGTAGAAATATGGTCAACCCAAGACTGCTAGGGTATGAAACAGGTCCTTGTATTACTCTTATTTGGTGGAAACAGAAGTTGTCTAACATTTACTAATTGATGAGCAATTTTTCTTCATTTTTGTTTACTGCAACAAATATGAGAAACACTGTTAAAAGTTTCCACTCAGAGAGTATTAGTAGTCAACGTCAAACAGAAAAACAAAGAGCATCAACAGTTGTTATCATGGCCATAATTGCATCGCAGCCATCTGAATCATAATTAAATCGTGATGTGCCTAAAGATCCCCACCACTATTCATATCTCTCATCAACATCCACCACATAAATTATTAATGAAAAGAAAAGGTAGGTTCAACATTTCTGGTGCATGAAACCAGGATACAAGTTATCACCACGTGGACAGAAGCTAAATAGGTATAAGTCTGAAGCTGATTTGCTGAGTTCAGCTATGTAACAAAAGTTTGTGCTTATCAGACTGAGAGGTTCTTTAAATAGAAACATCCAACCATCAGGGACCATATGCTACTTTCCCTCTGAAGGCATTTTGTAGTCAATAAGCAGAACAGAGCTGGCTGCTTATGTTTTCTGACCACTAAATGATCATTTTATGTTAATTCAGGTGAAAACATGTAATGTTTTCTGCTTAATTTCAACAGAATAATATCCAGGTGTTAGTGGCCAGATGTACTGGCGTGTTTTTGCAATGGACATCATGTCCCCTATTAAAAGGCTTTCAGCCCTACCATGATGTCTGTTGATGTATAAGCATCTTTGTATGCCTCTCACATGGAATTGGAATATTAACCATGCAAAAAAAAAAAAAAAAAAAAAAAAAAACATCAGTTATCTTCTGAATATCTGCCCTTAACTATAAATTCTACTAAAGTGTTTGTGGAAAATATCCTTGCTCATTGGTGTGAAAGATTCAGGAATATGTTTGTGTCAAATATTGTTGATTAATCACAAAGGGGCAGTAGGTCTGTAATGCTTACTGCTTACCAAAGCAATCTCCTGATTGGAATTTCACAGTTTTGATTCAACATACAGCTATCTCTTCTGAAATGCCCTTGTGAAAAAGACTAAATTATGACTGTTTCCAAGTGTGCTGCTTCTAAAAAAGCCACCCTGACTCATCTGGTAAAAGGTGCACAATTTGTGTCTTATAGGGAAATATAGAATTTTAATTACCCTGGTAATTAAACAATTAAAGATTCCATATAAAGTCCTGAATGTGGAATTGTAAAGAGCAACTTCTATATAGTGTACACTGTATATTGGTTGACAATATAAACATACTTACTCAAAGTTAAATGTGTATTGCATCCTCTTACGTAAAATACATGTATGTAAAACCTTCCCTTCACTTTAAATATTAGTCACAGCTCAAAGAAGAAATAGATTTTAAAATATCAGTGATGTGTGAATGGTCAATGTTTTTTTATTATTTATTTATTTATTTTATTTTTTATTCATACCATTCTGTATGTGCCATGACTATGAACATAACATGTTCAAATAGACCTATATTTGCTTTTCCATGCAAATTTTCTTTATAAGGCCAGACGTGTAACAAAGGCATCTTTGTCAAATGCAAATGGATTTATATAGTAATAAAAATTAAGATGCAGTATCTGAGGTTATAGTTTCAGAGCTACTTTGTCTCTTTCAAATTTGAATAACAGCCATTCCTTATATATAGTATGGACTGTTTGGTTTGCCATCACCTTTTTACTCAAAGTGGTTTGTACAGTATATCACAAACATGACAGCTTAAAAATGGAAAAAAAAAATCACTTAATATTTTACAAATATAATTTTAAATACTTTTGTTTAGGAGATCTTGACTTCTTGTCTTCAAATTGACTGATTGGTAATAAAAAGAAGAAAAGAAAAATATCTGGTGTCATTTTCAAGACATGATTTTGTACCTTAAACTAGTGGCACTTGGACGATCTATTGGGAAGACTTTTACAATGTCACTGTGTAAGAATATCTTCATTAGACACAAATTAAGTGATACTTTGCCCATTAGCACTTAAATAAGCTTGAAGAACTGAACATCACGTTGGGCACTGTGTGAAGTGTCTGCCTCCAACCTGCCATCTGGCTGGAAAATGAAATGAAGGCAAAAAAGACATGCAACGATTTATTTTAAGAGAAGGAAAAAAAGTAAAGGGGAAGAAGCCTTCACAAGAGTCCTTACAGCTGCCTGTGGAGAGATAGAAAGACAGACTAAATTGAAAGCTGTGGGGTGTTTTCTTTTTTTTTTGTTTTTTTTTTTTTTGTTTCTGGTGAACAAATGTCAGGTGTGAACTAGATGAAAACATACATTAAAAAAACAGCAGTCTGTTTATCTCTGGGGAACAAAGAGCTTTTTTAATTTGCAACATCTTATGAAAGAAGTTAAGAGCGACTCTACAAAATGTATGAATTTTTCATCAGTATCAGCACCACCCCCTTCAAGACTTTTTTATTGTGCAGAATCAATAAAAAAGGGGCCAGAGAAGAAATCTTTTCCTTGATGTCTTGTCTTACTCTCATCGTGTCTTTCTTCCACATTGTCAGAGGCTACGGTAACTGCGACCCCATCGATGTAGCTTCAGGGGGTCAGTTACCAGAAGCTGGGTGCAAAGAGTAATCTTAGAGATGCAAGCTGTGATTACTGTGAAAAGGAGAAAGGCCTTTTGTCAAGATACAAGATGGAAAAGAAAATAGAGAATATTATTCAGAATATTATTATTTCTGTACTCAGTTAATGGGATGTAAATTCTTTCTCTCACTGACAAACCTGTGTGAAGAACAGAATCCATAGAGTATTATCACATTGTTTTTAGTACATTTATTACAATGTAGTATGCAGAAATGCACCATAAAGTACTAGATTACCGTTGAGATGCAATACACACAGATTTGAATTGAATTGAATTGAATTGAATACATAAATAAATAAACAAAAACAAAAAATAAACAAAAAACAAACAAACAAACAAACAAAAGAATGCAGAATATCTGAAGGGAATTTTGAATTTCCACTATTTTTTTCTTTACCTCACTCCTGCTCTGCATCCTCTTCGCTTCCACTTAAACTCATTTGAGATTGGTGTGTTATTTTGCTGATTATCTTGGTTTTAGATAGCATAATCAGCTGATTCCGCTCGTAAAAAACTCTTCTGTTTTCATGGAAACTTAAAAAAAATATTGTAGAGTCCAAAATACACAGAGAATTTACTTAAGCTCCACAACTTAAGAACCAGTGTGAAAAAAAATGTTCTTGTAAAATGAGCTTGATGATGATTGCGTTGAAAAAAAAAAGTCGATTGTAGTTAAAAATTAAAACAAAATGGCCAGACCTGTTACTGTCTGCTGCCACTATGCGGCGCATTCTGACACTTAACACAATTCAATTCTTTGTAATGAAATATTTATAGGGCAAGCTCACACTGCAAATTATAGATGATGTAGTCTTCCCCAGGTCAAAGAAGTAAGTAAACAAATATAAACAGCTGCAATGAGAACTTAACTATGGTGAGTTATATAAGTAAATTCAGTGGTGAGGAAACAATTCATTTAATGCAGCGATGTCGAAAGTCCATCCTCAAGGGCCACTGTCCTGCAGGTCTTGGATGTTTCCTGCTGCAGCACACTTGTGTAAAATTAATAGGTCAGCATGCTTGGGCAGAATATGACAACAAACTGCTGAGACGAGCCATTTAATTTGAATCAGGTGTGTTGGGTCAGGTAAACATCTAAAACCTGCAGGACTGCAGCCCTTGAGGACCAGAGCTGGACACCTCTGATTTAATGCAATACTTCAGTCCAGTTTTCAGCTGGATTACTTTCTTATAACAAAACATAATGCTATTTTTTTTTTCTTTGCTTTTTTAAGAAGTAGCATTCTGGGGCATGGAAAACTGTTATAATTGTCATATTGTTCAAATTGTAATGTTGTAATAAATTTACAAAATCCTTTCTTTTCTTTTTTTTTTTTTTAAACCACCTAATGGTCAAAGTGTAAGTCCAGAAGCAAAACAGCGTTTTTCAGTTATAATTCTGAGCCATCAGTTGCTACCTCATGTCATTTAGATGAAAACATTGAGAAACTGTAAGAATTAAATTGAAAGTGTCATCAATGTCATGCATGTCCACACTTGTAAATAGATTGATTGAGCGAGGGGATTTTTAAAAAGAATGTTTATTGCAAATCTTCAGTTTTGTTTCTAAGGACCCTGATGTCACTGGAATGACTAGATGAGCTGTATGCCTTACGACAGGATGATGCAATGTCATGCCAAAGAACAAGACAGACTATTTTGTTGGACCACCCTTAGCTTTGAGAATGGCGCGAATTCACTCTGCCATGGTTTTGAATAAGCAATGTCACAACATTCAATCTCACCCACAGATGCATTAATTAAAGATATTTTATTGATGCCATGCAACTATTTAAAGTAATGTCCTGCACATCCCAAAGATTCTGGGTTGAAGGCCTGGACACTATGGTGGCCAAACCATTGTTTAAAAAAATACTAATAAAACTTGTCTGTCAGAAAATTCATTTACTCAGATGAGCTCATTTTTTTGGACTTATGATATTGCTGAACCCAGACCTGACCTACTGAAGCAGCCTCAGTTTATATCACTGCGCCCCCACAGCTTCTCACCTGCTGCCCTTCTTATATTTATATCACCCAGAGTGAATCTGGACTTAAGCCACATAGTCTTTTCCATTGCTCCAGAATCTAATCTTTATGCAATCAAGGAAATTAAGACTTTTTTCTTTTTTTTATTAGTCTCACTGTTAAGAATACAAAACTGGTTAGTCCCAATACCTTAAATTTTCTTTGCACTGTGCAGTAATGCTTATCCCTAAATATTGTTTGTGGTTCGACTGTTGATAGGGACAGTTCTTGTCCTTGTTTTAGTAGGTAGCTCCAGGTAATTAGTTGTTCCATTTGCTTGATGGAAACCAATAAATTGACTCTTCTGAAGCGGATAAACTTATCTTTCATGATCACAGGAAATATCTGATACTATAGTTATCTAAGGAATATGAAGATACTCACTGCATTACTTAGGGTTAAATAACTTGTTTCCACTTAAAATGGTAGTTCTTATCTATTTCGCCTACTTAAATTTAGACAGAAACAGGATATATTACGCGTAGAAAGTAAATGCCTTGATCACAAAGCTAGCGTATAAAATCTAAAGATTAAGTGATGACAAGTTTTAGCAAGTATAAAATAAGAGTGCTGATAAAAAAAAAAAAAACTTAAAAGGCTGACAAAGATATGAACTAAAGTGTCTCTTTCATTTTTTTATCAGTAGCAAAGGTGAAAATCAGGTGTAAAACACAGAGAGTAGAAGAATGAGAGAATGAAGTGTCCCTGTTCAAATTTGGCTTAGAAAAAAAAGGAGAGATGAGTTTCAGTTTAATACAGAGGACATTTTCTATTCATGCACATCAGCTGACTTGTGCAAAGCTGAATAAGCTGAAACATTTAGCTGACATTATCATGGTGCTGAATTATTGGCAATGTGAAGTGCTACAATATTTTCTTCTGCCCATCTCATTACAGGATGTTGTAATTTAAGAACATTGCATTCTAAGTCTTTACAGTAAGGACACTCAGGTTTCTCTCAGCATATCTGTACATTTTTAAATAAATGAATCTATAACCTGAACTTTACTTTACAGGTAATTGTCAAGAGTCAGATCCCCTGCTGGATGATAATGTCTGATCTTTATAACAACTTTATGCAATTTTATACTGTATATGGGAAACCACGAATCACTCAGGATGCTGTTCAGTACAAGTGTGTTGAACTGATTCCCCTCATATGTTATTGGCTGCAAAATGACCAAGTTTAGTGCTGCCTTCACATTTTACTTCTTTCACTCATAGGTCAAGTATGAGCTTTTAACCCATCTAATTTTAACTGCTGCTTTGCACTTTTATAGATGGACCGCATTTTGTATTGTGTTCCATTTACTCAAGTGTTAGAGCATTATGATTCACTAAAGCACATGGATGAATGCCTTTGCTTGTTCTAAGTGTGAGCCCTAGTTGATGTGAGGGATGGCTAATGGCGGCATGATAATGAGGTGGAGAGGCGCTATGGACATGACATTCTTGTGAGTGAATCTCACCCATTAAGAGATGGATCTCATCTCTGCCCAAGCAGAAGTGCATTGCTTAATTAGTTCATTTCATCATAGGCAAAAAGCTTTAATTGGGTGACACACTGAAAGATAGATGGATCAGTTGTCTTAGGGGGAAAAAAAATGCACGTAGCATCCAAGGTGGATTGGTTTTGTATGATTGGTGTATGTGGTGGTGTTTTAAAGCAAGTGGAGACTTCAAAAAGATTATGTTAATAGGGCTCATTAAATTAACAAAGAAATGTCTTGCATGAAAATGGCTGTATTACACAAAAAAGTGCCTGCCTTTCTGAAGGTACTGGAGACTTTAAAATACTAGAACGTGCTTGGAGGAGTTGCTGGATGTGGGTGCTGAGGCTAAAGAGACAGAGCAGCAGCCTACACAAGTTGTAAATGGAACAAGTTAACTGATGGAGATACTCTTGAACATTCTGTTACATCTGAATGCATCAAGGTGTCCATCTGCATCAGTTCTTTGCCTCAAAGGCTACAAGAAATATAATGAGTTACAAATTTAGTTTAACAAAATATCACCTTATTGTTCAGTTATAAAACATGGTTGTATTTTTATGGCCTGCAATAAAAAAAAAAAGATAATTCATTTGCGGATATACCAAATTCCATGTCATAGAGACCACGCTACGTTGCAATTTTTGTCAACAGAAATGAGGGTGTAATTTTTCTGAAAGGAAATTCAGACTCTTATTGATGTGTTTTGTGTGTCTGTTTGAGTTCATTTTCACTTACAATAATTGAGATACCAACTCATTACAATGGCAAAAATGTAGAATTGTCACCTTGTCAGTTGTTTTGGAGGCGAGGATGGAATGATTATGTCCCTCCATTGTCATTAGTGAAGCCATTATCATGGCAGATGTTCAGAGCTAGTGTGTAACCTTACTTTCATTCAACACTTGTGCCAATAGTGGCAAAGGCTGATCTATTTTAATCTACTCTAACAAATGTTTAGAAAAGTGCTTAACTGAAATTGCCAACTTTGGCATCTGGCATGGAAAGGCTTTTCTATCAGAACACAGCTATTTTTGATTAAACCAGTTTGATCTGGCTGAATTATTGAAGAAGTGATTGTTTCTAGTCTAGTAGCTAGAGTTTTAGTATAATCTTTAGGGCTGTATTGATTAATGAAAGTGGACGGTAGCTGGAAGGTTGATTTGGGTCCTTGTTGGGTTTTAAGAAAAGTTTCATCACAGCTGTGTTCATATGTGGTGGTATTGTGGAAGTAGCTTTATTTCTGTGGTAATTCTGTGAAATACTAAAGAAATTGACCAAAAGTGTTCATAAAATTCAACTGGCAATCCATCAGGTCTGGGTTTTTTGTTATTTGGCATTTTATCCAGTGTTTTGTGGAACTGATTGATTTCTACTTGTTTTGATAAGGTCGGAAGGTCTAGCTTTTTAAAAAAATATTTAGATTTCTGATTGGTCTGGATAATGATCAGATGAGCAAAGTTGGGTGTAAAAGGTTTTTCCATATGTCATCAATTTCTTTCACTTTTATGTTGTAGCTAATTTGCCAAATATTTGCCTTTTTAGGGGCGGCATTGCTCAGTGGGTAAAGTGGTCGTTATAAATCTAATCCATTATTATTATTATTATTAATATTATTATTATACTATATTGGTAGCGTATTTTAAATTCTTAAAGCACTTTGTGCAGCACAAGTTTTGGGAAATGGGCTGTTTAAAAAAATGTGACCTTCGTCTTGACTTACAATGGCAAAGCTAAACCAGACCTATTTGTGTGGATTAAACAGTTAAAAGCAAACCATTTATTTTTGTTTGAATCACAAAGTTTTAGAGATTTACATGATTAGACCATATTGCAACTCTAAAAGCATGAAATGTGTACAGATAAGACTAAAGTTTAACCTATCTTTGAAGACCAGCAGATCTAAAGTCTTTATGTTCAAGTCTGAAGAATTGTAGCATTGTTTGTTCATTGGCCAATTACCAAATGTGCAGCAGGGATATGCACTAAATGTAGGAAAACTGTGTGTCAGCAAAAGAAAGATATGTTGTTTGCAACTTTTAATCTGAATAACAAAGCTTTATTTTGTTGTTTTCTAATACAGATCTCTGACTACTGAGAATTAAATTCTACATTTTTTTCTCATATAAATGTGAAATTACACCCTCTATAGCCTTTTATAACTCAAAACAAGACTTACTGCCCTAGTGGCATCTATAATTATAGTGTACAAATGTGCTCTCATCCCATTGCTTGTTCTTACATTGCTTGTATTCAACTTTTACATGTACTGCACTTTATTTGGTGGATTTTTGTACACGTTGTGTTTGTGCTTCTTCACTGTATTTTCTGGCTGCTGGATGTGTAGATATTCTTTAAATTAACATAATAATGTTTGCTCCGTATCATCATGTGTTTTCTTTTGAGGCTCCCTTTGTGTTTCTGCATATATGTCAAACATATTGCATAGTACATGAGAAACTTACAACCTTCTGCATCCATGAAATTCTATGTGTTGGATCAGTTCAGCACAACTGATTTTACATTACACTGGAATCCTTGAATTAAGCCCACAAAGGTCGACATCAAACAGACAAATGTCTTGCCATTATTAAACACAATAGCTTGATAAACAATGAAATACGATTGATCAAGATGCAAAAAGTGTAGGCCAAAGTCATATCTAATTTGGAGATCAGCTATGATCTGGTGTCAAAGCAGCATTTTTTTTTTTTTTAATCAAAATATGTATTATGTCAATTGGTCTTTGGTCACATAAACTGCACTTTATATCACAAGTTATGGTGAGAAAATGTAAAGTGGCAAAAATGCCCAAACAGTTTTTTCTTTATATAGAAGCATTTATGTGACATAATGGAACGTCTGAACCAAAATTAAGAAGCCCGATACCCTGGCTATTCATTGGTGAAAGGGAAGTAGAAAGGTTAAGGGGCTGTTTAAAACCTTGTGAAGCAAGAGTAACAAACGTGTTGTGTTGCATAGATATGGGTGGATTAGTGGCTTCCATCTCCCCCTCATTGCTCTTCACTGTTGAATGCTTTGCAAGACATAGATAATGGTTGGGATTATGTATGAAACAAGACATGGAGGATGAACATCATCACACAACAGGATGTCTGGAGATGTTGAACATTGACATGATGACGTGTCAAGTTGCATCTCTTTGCAGAACCGAGTAACAAAAACGCTGCAGTTGTACAGTTTTGGAGCTTTTAATGTGAAACTGCAACTTCTACTCCATAGACCAACTATTAAAAAATGTGTGTTAAACTAAAGGCCTACTCGAGAGCCAAAGCCCTGTTTGCCTCCACTGAGCTACTGTAGAACCAGTGTGATGTAAAACATGGAAAGGATGGCATGTGGTAAAGGAAAACTTAATCTAAAGTTATGTTACTGTCCAACTGATGAATGATAATCCATTAGTTAATCCTATATTAGGTCTGATTTGTCTTCGCTAGCTTCCTCTCAACACACAGCAATCAAACTATTTTAATTAGTTAGACTATAAATGTGTCTTTCTGGTCATTGATGTCAGAAATGTAAGTCAAGTCACTTTCCACCTTTTTGCTGAAGGCAGCTGTTCGCTACAGCTTGAATTAGCATTAAGTGGATTCCATTACCCCCAGAACTGTCACAAAAAAACTGAACATCACAATTAAAAACTGGTAATGGAAAAACCAAAATTTTGAAAAAAACCTCTTATATATCATTAAAAATGTTTTACACTGTCATTAGGTGGTTTTGCAGACATGTTGATATAATAATAAGTAAAGTTGCCACAGTATCAGTAGATGCAGAAGGAGAAAGAAATCTTTTTTACTATATATATATATATATATATATATATATATATATATATATATATATAAACTGCCTTCCTTGATGGCGAACAACAACAAAATGGAGAGTTTGTCTTTTTTTTTTTTAAGAATTAGAAGTTTCCATCCTTCTCAAAGTGGAGTCTTGTGAACTGAGATTTTAGGAGAACAACAGCTAATGCACTAAACACCATTCAATGAAAACACCTGCAAATCGCGAGGGCACTTTTTCGAAATTTTGGAAACATTGCTTCTATTCTGTGAAAAAACTATAATGGAAATGCAACTACTGATGAAATCAGTAAGAAGAAGAAATGTTGGATATGCAGCCTGCAAAACCAAAACAAGATAGTAAATATAATCTAAAGTGAAGAGAAATTTAATGTAAAATAAATTATGGAGTGGTTTATCTGAAAACATACATGCACAGTTGACATGTGTTTGATAACAGTATCAATATCGCAGTGTGTAATTACACTACACTACATAATAGAGACTAAATCTGACACCTGCTCTGCTCATCTTGGCAGAAAAAGAAAAACGCCCAGGTGCTTGCTGTCTTTCTTTCTCTCTATCTCAACCTCCTTTCTGTTTCTCAGTGCACATGTGTGTGCTTGCTGGTGTTTATGAATAGGAAACAGCATGTGTGCATTCCAGTGTGCTCTTGCTATCCCAGTGGTGCCTTGCACAGGTTTTGCCCACAAGCAAGCGACCTATTTTTCTGAGCGTTAAACCAAGTAGAGACTTGAACACAGAGAGAAACAGAGTGAGATGAGGAAGGAGGGGCCGCATATCAGTTCCTCTGCTTTTATTCAGGCCTGTGGATTAATTACCCCATACCAAAACCTGATCCTGTGCTGTGAACGAGACACTTTGGCATCATCATGATCAATAATGCATTTTTCTGTCTCTCCATTTAATTTGCACACAGGTCCCACAAGCTGGCAATACCATCTTGCTAGAAAAGTGCAGGAGACACCTGATACCCATAGTGCAACACTCAAAGCTTACCTCCATAATACACCCTCCCATCTTTGTTGTTCACAGACAAATTGATTTTCTCTCTCTGCAGCATGGGAAAAAAGTCTCCTCAATCTTTAAGAATAGAATAATGAGGATGCAAAACATACTGGAAAAGCTCAAGGGTTTGTTCAAACTTCTTCCCATCTCTGTTTGACTCTGTTTTTCATTGTAAATATTTAGCATTTTAGTGAAATGTCAGCATCAAGGTTGGAGGTGAGTAGTAACTTTTTTCTGCTGGCTCTTAGCATTGTTGCTATGGTACTACTTTTGCAGCTGTAGAACAAGAATAGCTGTTAGAACAGTAAAACAATCGGGGGCGACAGGTAGGTCATCTGATCTTGTGTGATTTATCTACAGTGTGTTTGTGTGTGTTGGCCCTGCAATGAAAGGAGAGCTGTTTGTTGGGACCTTAGACCAAACATTTTCTTGAGTACGTAATTGAGTAGCCACTCTCTAATGTTAATGGAGTTATAGATCTCTACTTTCTTTGTCTCAGGTACTTACTGAAGCACTGGAGTCTGTGTATAACTTGCTTTCGGTGCAGGATAGTAGCACCAAAATTAAGTTTTAACTATTTGTACTGTATAGCACTTTTTATTAATTTAGTTTATACTAAAACAACTCTCACTTCATCTTGTATATTTAACATTCTTTATGTGTTTTTGGAATATAAGGACCAATAGGGTTTCCAAATATTTGAACAAGACATGGCGTTTTGTTATGCTTAAGGCTTTCTCACTAAATGTTATTGAATACTTAAGAATGAACGCAATGTTTTGCTATCATTTTGGCTAAATCCTAGTGGTCAAATTTAAAGTATCTGAACTCCCACAGTTTTCTGTCATGGACTAAATCTATGCAGTTGGAAAGATGAAAAATAAAGAAGGGACAAGCACAGACATTCCTAACAACCCTTCACGGACTGAATGAAGAATGTGTCAAAAATTGAGCAGCTAGCTAATATTAAGAAGTCACAGTGGAAAGAATCTCTCTAAATGCTGTGTGGTATTGGATTTTGTGTGACTCGCCCCAACCTATTGGCAGGCATCCGGTTAAGTGGTGCTGTGGGCCACTCGGTGGTATACATGTAGAATCTCATGGGGACGCGGTGAAGAGTAGCTGTCTCTGACATCCATTGTTAAAATCTATCTATAAATAATAAATGGGCTCCTCTTACAGCCACTGAACAGTTCTCTAATTGGTCTGCTTGAACTGTTAACAAATACCATCAATGCACATGAGTATAGTACTATTATTTTTATTTATTTATTTTTTTTTTTTTATTTGGGAGTACATATGTCCAAACTAGTTGACCCTATGAAATTCATAAACCAAATATGACAGTGATGTCACACATACCACGGACAGTACAATTTAGTCTTAAGTTGGTCAGACCAGTAAGATAATAACATAATAGTATATATATATGCATATATATATATATATATATATATATACATTTTTTTTTTTACCATTTACTGATGGCACTCTTTCTGTAGCCAGGCTGACAGCTTGAGACGAGTCACGTCCGACCCTGTCCAGCACCAAATTGAAAGTACTAAAAAATGTCATCTTTTCTTGTGGTGTCTCTCATAGGCACCAGCTCAAGGAACTCCTCGGTGATGGTTAGTCTCATCAACACCATAAACAAAATATGGCCAGTTGAGCAACATCTTTAATGTTGTTGCTCTCATTTATTGCATCAAAAATGAATGACCTCACTCTGTGGTTTATTGTTTTGTGGTTCTTGTCTCAACGATCTGAAACCCTGTCTACCATAGTGTTACCCACCAGGCTCATGCCAGTGGTGTCTCAGGAAACATGACGAAAGCCACTTTCAACATGCATGTTGTCACAAACTCATCCACTATGGCTTTGACGCTAATGCTAATGCAGTAGCAGGAAAATAGTTGGCTTTCAGCCATCACTGACCTCTCAGCTAGGTAAAAAGAGACTGTTGTTTCTATCCTTAAATGGTAATTCATCTTCTCTTTTCTCAGTTGTCCTTTCAAGCTGTTGTACTTTTTGTCATGCTGATCTAATGAGCTAACGATAGGACAAAATTACCAATTCTGGAACTGATGGTGCACTGCTGCCATTTGATGTTTAGTCGTGGATCTCAGTCTTGTGTTTTGCATGCCGCTCCTACTACTGTAAAACAGTCTGACCTCCAGGGGACAAATTTAGAATTGCGGTTGTGTTTATGAAAAAGCATAGCAGTTAATGTTTCCTATGTACTTCATGCCAGTGTAGTGGTTAGCACAGCTGCCTTAAAGCAAGAAACTTACTGGTTTAAGCCCTAGCTGGCAGTACCCTTTTTGTGTGAAGTTAGCACGTGTGGGATTTTCATGTTCTCACTGTGTGTCTCTCTGGGTACTCTGGTTTCCTCCCACAGTCCAGAGACATGCATGTTAGGTTAATTGGTCACTAAATTCTTCCTAGAAGTGAGTGTGAGCAGTTGTTTTCTCTCTGTGTTGGCCCTGCAATAGACTGGCGACCTGTCCTGGGTGTACCTTGCTAAATGCTGGGATAGGCCTCAGCTTCCCTGTGACCCTTAATTGGAATAAGTGATATAGAAAATGGATGGATGGTGTAATTTTCAGACTAGCTAAATTCATTCCTCAAGCATGATTGGAACCTCTGGCGGGATGTTTTTGGCCCACTGGTTTGACACCCCTGATGTATTTTATAATGAAGGCAAAAGTATGCTGCATTTTTCTTTTACCTTGCATTTAAGTTCTTGTGCTATTGTAAAATGCATATTCTGTTAGTTTAAATTAGGCAAATTTGCATGCAACTACTGAAATGCATGTTTGTTGCTCATTTCAAGTTATTTGTCAAGTCTCACATGTACCTAGATTTATGGACTCTGACTGACGTCAACTCTACACTTGTTGCTCAGTACTTAAGAGAGTACTGAACCAATTAAGCAGCTGCTTGACTCTGGAAATGCTTTGAACAAATAAACTCTTAGCTACTACCTTGCCCAGTGTGTTTGATCACATCATTTCACTTAAGTGCAACGGAATATGATTTTAATATTGTAATATTTTTCAATCTTGTTTTGCAAGACAAGAAGCTTAAAATTAATTGCTCATCAAATCATCATTAACCCAACGACACCACTTGCATCCTAATAATACTACTGTGGCAGAGGAGGGAAATTAAAGTGGAACATCTCTAAACTGCATCTCTAAACTGTCTTTGTCATAGAGAAACAAGGTGGTTATGAAAGCTCTGTTAGAATATCTGTGTTTTGCTCTTCATATTTTCATAGAACACAGTGGTTATGGAATCAGCAGTATAGAAAATTAATTAAAGAATGACTGAACATGTATGGTCTTCAGTCAAAATGGTAACAATTCACTGAAACGCCTGCTTAGCAATAAAATATTTACAGTTCTTGTGCAAGAGAATTGAAGCTCTACATTGTGTGTTTGTATGTTTGGATCAATTGCATAACATTTAAAATCTTGTTGTTTTTTTGTGCTGTTGGGCTTCATTGCCTATAACATGAAGTTATTGTGAATATTATCATGTTTGACAGCCATAGTGGTGAATTTCTGCACCCTACATGATGAAGCTGACTGAATGCACAGCGAGCTTTAGTTAATCTAACTTTCAACAGTTTGATAATGTTTCTGCTTCGTTGGCAGTGTTTCAGTATTGTTTTGAGCTGTATTTGTGTTCATCACAGTAGACTTGGCTGATACACTATTTGAAATAGCATTTGACATCATAGGAAACACAATAATCTTCCACTCATCAGTGTTTCTAAGCGACGTTTGAGCCACTATGTCTGAATGTGTGTGCTCAAATGTTTTAAGTGACCACATTGATGTGAGTTAGTGTGTATCAAAGCTCAGGGAAATCCACTGACAAGCAATCGATACAGGTGGCCTAATGACTTTTATTCTACTTGAAAATGTTGACCTGTGTTTCTTAAACCTGGTCCATGTGCACAGTTTTGTAAAAAGGTGCAGTAATTGTGGTGCTAGCAGCAGTTTGGTAAACATTTTACAGTTACTGATTCTCCATTAGAATGTTTATAGCAGAAAAACTAAATTACGTGACTTGTTTAATTAAGGTTAATGAAAACACAGCAGCCAGCATGATCCCAGGGCAATGTGTATAAATAGCGTGCTACCTTAGGCGCTTTTGCCAATCCATTGGGGTTGAAGGTCATGACAGGGTGTCCTTCTCTCCCAGGATATTGCATAAAATATAACATATAACTACAAAAACTATTTTTAATAACAATCAACTTGATTTTTGTGCAATAATTAGTTTTCATTTTTTAATTTGATGAGAGAACAAGCCATAAAACCAGAAGAGTGAACAAATCATAAAACATACCACATTCCTGGTAAATAAAACATATTGTTTGAGGAGACCAAATGCTTGCAGAAAAACAAACAAACTAACAAACAAACAACCAACAACAAAAAAACAAACAAAAAAAACATTTCTGCCAGATGAGGGACATAAACCAAGTCACCTGGTTAACCAGGATACAGTAAAGTATCCTTGTAACTTCATCTCTATGCACACTAATGAAGAGGAAATGGATCTTCTTTGGCAGGCACCCTCATTGTCTTATTCCCCTACGGTGACTGTTGTCATTTCCCTTCCATTTAGGGTCTGCACTGACCCGTAGAAGTCAACTGAGCAACAGGAGAACAGCAAAAAGACCAAGTTTTCAATTAAGTATGCAACACCAAAGTAGAAAACCAATACCAATACTTTGAAGATTAAAAGATACTGTATTTTGATCTATTCACATTTTGCGGAACAAAGTATTCTTATTTTTTTCTTAAAAGTTCACTCATTATCATCAATTATCATCAATCCTATTTGAAAAAAATATATATATATATATGTCTTTGTATCTTTTGTGCTCTACTTATTGCCTTTATGGTCTTTTTTTAATCTCTGGCCTTGATAAACTTGCTTTGTTAAATTTAATCATATTTAAGTAATGCTTTAAGGACTGCAGATTTTAAATGTAACAGCAGCTTGTAAATATTGGTGGAGCTAAAAGTCAAAAATAAATTTAAAAGTAAGCAACGCATTTAGTTAAATCATTGTATGTGTGCAGATTGAGAAAATTGTGGTTCTTTATCCACAGAATCATAAAAATCCAGCACTTGCAAATGAGTGAGTGTTTAATACTTTCTCTCACCCTAATGATCATTTTTAATAGTCAGTCTACTGTCATCTCATTCTTCATTAATGTTGGCATAATTAGCTTTTCATAGTGGCAGCTAGAACCAAAATACTATGATTTCAACTGCTATGAAATTACCAACAATCAGTAGATTGTTGGTTTTGGTGCAAGACATAGACCCAACACTCTGATACACAATCACAGACAAATAACTTTTTTTTCTTTAGTTTTTATGATTCAAACCATGTTAGGCCATAATGTTTAGCATAAGCTGGGCAAGATTATGTTGTAGAATTCACATTTATAGTATCCATTCATGGGAGATTTTGGACACTCAAAATCAAGTAATAAAGAAGAAACAAGTCTGTAAATTATAAAGCTGAATGGATGAATGTGTTAAGCATTGGCCTCCATCTGTGAGAGTCAAATTTGAGTTATGCTAATAATGACCTCTTTTTAGCTCATGTAAAGTACCTGTCTACTGTATTTTGATGGAGTCTTCTTAAAATCTGTTTTTATTCCATTTTTAAGCCTGTTTGTGCTGCCTTAATTTCCACAGTTGAGAATAATCTCTCCTAAGCTGACACTAGTGTAACTGCATTTAGTCAAAACATTAATTGTTGAGGTGGCATTAAGAGTTTCATCGCTATTATTACTTGTATTAATGCGGCTTTTCATCCCAGTATTTGTCTTTTTTTGTCAACTCAAACAATTAAGAACTTGTGTTGCTTCATTTTGTTATAATAAAACTATGTCTTTTTTTTTTGGCTATTAGCTTACAAGGAGCCAAGAAAAAAGTATATCTTTGCTCACTTGTTCAATATGTAGTAGTTTTATAATCCATCATGAAAACTGTGAGATGTTAACATATCTGTGGATTACTGTTTTCAGTTTGGCAGAATTTATGTGTCATGACAGGAATGGATATAAAAATGTGGAACAAAGTAAGGAAAACATAGCAGTCATAAATCTTTACTGTAATTATTCAGAATTTATACTGTGCAGAAATCGAGCTTTTTCACATTCTGTCATGGGATTGGTTTGCATACATTCTAAAGATGTCTAAAGATTAGATTCAGTGTAAGATTTTTTTCTTTTAATGTATTTTTAACCATGCTACAGTGTGATATTGCTGTCCTCAATGGGATGAAAAAAAACAAACATTTCACTTCTACTTCTGCCACTGCTAATAACAACATCAAGGTACAAAACAATGAGGGAAAAGTTTGTCTGCAGCCCTTGAAGCGCTCTAAAATTGCAACTGTAAATCTAAACAGTCAACTAGAGAATAGTTACTTTTAATCATTGATCTGTTTCTGTATAATTTGCTTAAATCTGCATATGGATGCTAGCATATCTGGTTGGTTAAAACCTGTTTATTCCTTTATAATCTACTTTGTGTCAACAAATGGCTTGTGTTTGTGCACCGAAATGTAGAAGTCAATGCAGTGTTGTAGTGAAGTGCAAGCAAATGTTAAACCACTAACTCTCTGGCTTTGCCACTCAGGGCAGGATTTCAGTATGCGGCATTGTAGCAGCATGTAGCAGCGTGGGTGACAGAATGTTGCCCTCAGACAGGCTCTGACAGCGACATCTCTCCACTGAATTAGAAATAGTAAAATCAGCACTAGGCAATTGCTTCCGATTTGAGACTGAGTGACATTTACAGTAAAATAAATTATTTTTATATATTTATGAATAAAAGATGAAACCAATAATCAGTGCTTATTGACATGAAGATACTAAGACTTCTAAGAGATCTTTTTAATTTAATTTATTGGTACAAAAAGAGTCTAATGAGTAGCCTCAGGTAGATGTTCACCTCTGGAGCTACTGATATTGTCACTAAAACTATGCCATGTATGACAATAAGCCACACTGGCACACTAGTATTCTGCATCTTTTTGCCTGTGCTGCTTGTAAGGCTGAGAAAACACTGTCACCATGAAGTACAACTGGAAATGGTTTACAATTTTGATTCATTCCTTGATTATTTTAATTATTTAAAAGTAAACAAACACCTTTTTTTTTAAAAAAAAAAAAAGCTAATATTTTATAACAGTGCAGGTACTGATAAACACATTCTCTGAAGTTTTCTGCTAAAGCAGACAGCATTTTCTTTTTTTCAGCTATCCCATAGGTTTAATCAGTTTCTTGTTCTCAAACTGAATATTTAACATTCTTTCTTCCTGACTTGCACTGTTTCTATTCATCTGTGGTCATATTTCAGTTATGTCCTGCAGGCATTTTGATGGAGCGACCAGTGACTGAGAGTTCAAGGTGTTTTCTGAGATTGGATGTTGCATGACATTACCTGATAAGCCCCTTTATTTTGCAGTTGTGTCATTTATTCAAATAAGATGAAGTGAGGAAAACAAACATCAGGAAAAAAAATTGTCACAGCAGACTTGTCTTCAGACTGACACACTGCAAAGCTCTGTGAGACTTGCACACAACTGAGCTGAAGTATCATATAAGCTCATCTTTTGACTTATATCGTGTGTGTACTAATCAATTTGTTTAAATAATGGGGTGTGAAAAATGTGTCATGCATGCTATAAAGTGTGCAACACGATATTATTTCTAATCATTTCCACAAGCCCTACATTGCAAACCTCTAGAAGAAATGGCATTTCTGTGGGTGGAAATGAGCTAAAACAACTATTTGAGGAGAGCCTGTTTGTGCTGTGGTGTGTTCAGTACTACACATAAAGCAAATGACGCTTTTCAATTGATTGCCACTTCCTTGGGCTCAACTGTTTGGGAATGAGGAGTCGAGGAGTCTCCCTATATCAGCTGGCATGGCTCATTGTTCACTATGGACTAAAAGCGCTTTACTGGTGCCATTATGCATCCTCTGTGGCTAGTGACAGATTGATGACAGACCTTAAATATAGAAGCCATTTCATGTTTAAACAAAAACAGATCGTTGACTTCACCCACTGATTTACCTCAGAAAACATCAACTGCACATTATTATTTCAAATAATGTGTACACCATAGTGATTTTTTTTTTTTAGTATTGTCAATGGTTTTGCCACAAGTATATTTCTTGGTAGATGATAAACATTAAACCTAGAGAACATTGTCTGAAACATCAGCATCTTATTTGCCTGCTACACATTGATGTGACTGTACTCTTAAAAAAGTAATAAGCATTGTACATCTAAGGAAAACTGCATTACAGATTCAGTGTATATTGGAGTCTGCTGTGTAAGGATTTATTTTGATATCTAGACTCTTTGTACTATATCCCCGGGTTCTCCTTTAAACCCTACTTTTTGGACTTAAGGTGTGTTCTTTAACCCTTTTAGATTCGTTACTTTTATGCTGGAAGTCAGCTGGGTTTTTGATGCGTTAAATCAAGCACATAAGGTCCGCTGATGAGCACAAGAGCCTCCACCAGCTTACACACTGAATAATCAAAATGATGAGTTTGTGGAACTGAGGAAACCAGGTCGTGAGAGACCAGATCCTTAGCCACATGTGTGTGAAAGGGACACAGTGTTCTGCCTGAATGCCCATTGACAACTTCTCAGTCTAATGGCTTGTAATGAGAATTCTTTGCTCAATCTGACCTACTCTGCAACTACCAGACACTAACCCCGGCAGATAAAACCTTGACCCATCTGCCCCCAAATGCAGTAGATAATTAGCCACTTCCTTCTCCATAACAAGTACCTCTATACATTAAGAAGACTAAATAGACTGTGGCTCTTGCCATAGAATCAATTATTTCACTCTTTCTTCTCCTTCAGTTTCCCTTTGATACTGACCCCTTATCCTCTTATTTTCCTATCTGCAATAACCCCAACATCATGTTTGGAAGTGACTACAAATTAATGATGATGAAAGATGTTTTAATTTTAAGTGTCTGTAGACCAGCTGCACTACATGTATCTGCAAGAACTTCTTGTGCTTCATAAATGGATATTTCATACAGGACTACTTTTATTTGTTTATGTTTCCATATTAAGTGGGGTTGTGTCTAGTAGTTATTTGTTGTCTGTGTCTAACCTGCAGCAGACATATATTAGATCACAGTGCTCTCAGACTGAACAAGCAGAAACAAATCCTTACAGGGAAGCCAAGCTAATAGTAGGATTTTATGCTGTTTAAAAACTTTAACTTTAAAAAAGTTTTGGCTCAAGTTTAAACTTTTTTTCGAGGTTAAAGTAAGAGTTCTTTTGTGGATCTTTCACTACATCACTTCTGCATCAGTGGTTTCATTTATTACTATCTGCTGTCACGTGTGGCAGCGGAGGTCAAGTTTACTTTTGGACTGGTGAAAAAAATAATTATAACAGAGAACAAGTGGGTAAGTAAGAACAGACCTTTTCTTTGATCTAAGTAGTTATTTGAAAAGACAAATTTTTAGTGATGTTCGGATCAATACTGAAATATCTATTCCTTCAATACCAACATTTAAAGAACTTAACTTACAGGATGGTAGGAACTACAAGACAAACTTGTTCTGATGAGCTAATTCAGCTCCTCAAACAGAAACCAAGTGCAGTTTTATGTGTGTGAAGACCACAATCCTCCTTAAACATCTGTGAATCAACCATAACACAGAAGCAGATGTCATAAGATGATCCAAACAGAAGAGGAGGAGGAGGACAGGCGCTGCAAGGGCAAAGACAGACTTTACTCTGGGTCCTTTGACGCTACAGGCAGGTACATTGCAATAAATAACTGCATTCAGCTTGGAGTAATACATCCCCACAACCACCTCACCTATATTCAACAGGCCTAGATTTAGTCAGATAAGATTACCTGCAGAGTAAAGCATTACTTAGACCAGGTGTCATTAAAATAGGAGGTACTTGAATGAAACAGCCACTGTGACCTTTTAATGTAATTTAATGTGTAATTTGTTTTGACTGATGGTTAAACTGAATAATTGTAAATGTAGGGATAAATAGATGCTGATATGTACGAGCCTGTGTTGTTTAAAACAGACTAACTGGTTTTATTCCACACAGTGTAACTACTGACCACAGAGAGGCGTTTAGTTATTCCAGAGGCGTCAATAGACTCAATGTAACATAAAAGAAAACCGCAGAATTACAGTCTCACTATAGTATATGTGTGTATTTCTAAATAAATCACATTTTCTTCTTATTTGTGTACTCGAAAAACATTTAAGTGGGTCAAAACTAAAATAAACTCAGACAAAAAAGGTAAACTAAGGAAGGTGTAGAACACTTTACAATAAATATATCTGATGCCCTGTGAGGAGGCAGGAAATACAGATGACAGCAAAAAAAAGAGGAGAGAGTAAATGGAAGACAGAGAGAAGACGACAAGAGAGAGATTCAGTGTTTTGTGTGAAACAAGTTGCTTCCATTTTAGATAAATTTTGGGTTTCATTTTCTTGCACCTGCTGCAAGTCACGGCCCTTTCATGAAAGGAAGTATGAAAGCATGAAAACACATTTCTTTAGTCAGTCTTTTTATAATCTGGTGCATTAACACACTATTTTACATTTTTACTATTTTAACACATTATTTTCACAAAACTACAGTTGTACTTTTGTTAGTCATAAAACCTACAGGACTGTAAGTAGTGAATAGATGTTTTATTCATCCAGTTTGCTCCACATAAAACACAGCTGGGCTGGTCTTAAAAAAAAAAAAAAAAAAGATTGGTTCCACTCAGGCCCTGACTGCTGATTATTTCTTTGATAATTAAGTGCATAAACGTGGTAAAAAAGTGAATATTTTGAACTGAAGTGCACTTGTGGATTAAGCGAATGATTCAATTCGAAAAGGAAAACAAGCATTTTGGCACAGAATTCTTTTAGGTTAATTTACCTGCCAATACAAAGAGAAAGATGCACCAGATTATCAGATACATACAGGGAAACCAAAATAGCTTTCTTTTTTCTCCCCTTTTCCTCCACTACATACAATTTCAGAACACTTAAGTGATTCTCAATCTCTGCATGCCTCAGCCTGCCACTGCCATGACAGATGCTCCAAAAATTGAATATAGATTTCAGTGAGCAAGGCAGGCGTGCCTGATGAATCTCAATTTGCTGCTGTCCATATTTCATAGTCCCCACTATGGATAGCTCAAGGGGAGAGTGGGAGAAATGGGAGAACCATGGCTGCACCTGCCAAACTGTCAGTTTGCTCATGTCAGATGATGATTGGTACCTCTTAAAAGAGATATTTATCTCCCACTAATTCTTGAGCTACATCATATAATTATTAATATCTTCAATGGCAAGCAGGGAAATAGGAACAGACATTGAGACAAGTGTCATATCAATAATAACTTGAAGAGAAAAAAGAGGACCGCATGTTGACAATTACAGAGACGAGGAAAGCCATAAAAGTGGTATACAGCAGCTTGAGGAGGAATAAATGGAGAAAGTCTCCCCAAGGGAAGTGGAGGTTCTTTGGCTGCCGTGTACCTGCTGTCTATTTATAGCATTGTTTGAAGTGCTCATAAAATGATACTTGATGCTATTGTTTTGTAATGCAGTTGCTCTTCTGGAAAATCTGTTGAAACCTACACTAATTTGAAGCAAATTAAAGTAAACATAGCCAGAATATTTTAGTTGAGCATTTGACCAATGACCAGTTTTTCACACTGCTGTTAACAATTTCCCAAAGTGCACATAAAGCTTCCTTTGTCATGAAATCAACATGAATGGAAGGTTTTCCCAGCAGAACGCTGCATTATAACATGAACAGCGTTACACATTTTGTTATCAGTGGTTTTAATATTGTAGCAAGTCTAATTGGATTTAATTTATTCTAAAAACTGGCCAGTTAAAAATTCACTTTTAAACCATTACAGAGTGGCTTGGTGGGCCTACAAAAGAAGCAGACCCACCAGGTTGTTAACAGCAATCAGTTGCCTATAGTAGCTGTAGCACCACAAGAAATGTTGCACTTTATGCAACATGGTAAACAGATGAAAGTGGAACACAATGCAAACCCCAAGATGGCTTCTTGGAAATGTTACATTCTACTTAAAAATCCTAATTATCACATGTATATATTTATTTATTTAACTTAGGTTTTCCTGTTTCTTTTTCATCTCACAGCTGAGCTAGCTTGGCCATATTTAACTCCGACTGCCCTTAATTAAAAAAGCTAGAAGCGACACTGATACATCAGACTGCTTCAGTGTGCTTTAAACTTAGTTTGATGCTGGCAAAACAGTAAACCATTTTGTTGATGGGGTGAAGAACAAAGCAGGAAATGCATGCACAGCAAGAATAGTAAACACAACATCCGGTCTAAATTTGTTTTCAAATGGAATTGTTTAAATTTTCTCAATTTATTTTCTTAATAATAATAATAATAATGATAATAACAATAATAATAATAATAGTAATAATAATAATAATAAGAAGCATTAGAATAATAAAAATAATACTTAATTGGCCATTTATAAAACAATTAATTAATTTGAATGATCATTTGTAGCTCAAGTTCTTTTATCATAGCATTATTGTATCATGAAAGATAAATGTATTACAGTTTTTCTCAATTGCTAAGACACATTTCTCGAAAGCTTCTCTCTCTCTCTCTTTATATATATATATATATGTTCCCTCATCAAAAGCCAAGGGTGAAATCAATTTTGAGTTTTGTTCAACCGGTGACATTAATGTGTATTAGTTGTGTTTGACTTTTGCCCCCTGTGCGCACCATCATGCAACACGGGTGCAGCACAATGAAAGTGTGTTGGCAAGTTGTGTCTAAACATGTGAAAAGTGCTTATGGTTTTCACAAAAGAGTGACTAATTCAATCAGTGGGTTCAGGCGACTGAGCACTTGGTTCAGACAATAGGGTTTAGTGTTTAGCAATTGAGAAAAACTATAGTTATTAATCATCTCTCATGTAATGAATAGTAACCTAATCAAACTCAGACCTAATCTATAACTTTGAAGCAGACATAATAAATTCACTATATAGCACATCTGTACCATTGTCTTTTGTAAACCTTGCAAGCATTTTATAGCTTTCTCATAAACTACAATGAAATAAAAAATATATAAATTCTTAATGAAGGTTATATCAATTAAAATATTTTTATATGGAGCTACATTCATCAATGTTGGACTTGGACTTGGGAGAAATTACATTAAGGTTAGAAATGATATAAATATTTATTTCATCATTTTGAGCTATAATACACATGTCTGTTTGCTGCAGTTTATGTTTTATATATTTTCAAGATTCTCTCTTTTTTCATTAATCAGAACTAGCATATTATAGCTTTGATTGCTGTCTCTTCTGTTTGTTTAGGTGCTGTTAACATCTTCTGTGTTAGATCTGCTTTTGATTATGGCAGAACTGCTCTATGAGAAAAGATAAAAAGAGAGAAGAGGAGAAAAACCTTTAGAGTGAATTTCACAATGCCAGTACAGAATGCAGGAGACGACCAAGCTTCCCGGTGTAATTAGAGTAGACATGCTACATGTGTCTGTGTGTTGCTGCATCTCATTAAGGCGAGGTATGGGCCAGTGAGTCGGCTAAGAGGAATGGATAGGGAGCATGTGGTGGTGTGTTTTTCTTCACCGCAAATGCAGCAGCTTTGCTCTTTTCATCCTCTCTGGAGTCATGCTGAGACCCCTAGAGTCAAGGCTGGTCAAAATGGTTCTGCTTGATGCAAAGGCCCTTAAGGTGCCCACTGTCCACATGAGTGCACAGACACAAGAAATGTGAGTAAATGAACACTTTCATCCAAAAGATATGTGGAAATAAAAGCATATTAGCATTGGAATTAGAGAAATGTTTAATCCTGTGGGAGAGCATAAAGAGATCTGAAACCTTTTGTTGTTGATGTCGTCAACAGCACTTGCTGACTATTACTGTTGTCAGCAATCTGCTGTGGATAAGGCAGAAAAGCTACTTCAGCCTGGAGGTTTGTTTTCTTTATTTTACTTTTTGGAATTCCAACTTTGATCATATTTTATCAAAGGGCCAGAGCAACCCTGATCCTATTTGTTACTAGATTGGATTGTGTTTGAGCAAATTTAACTCATATTCCAGATTTGTTACACTTCAGATTGCTGGTTGTGTTGACACATTGCTGCAATTTGCGATGCCAAGTGGAGGATAACAGGCCTGTAAAAATCCCAAAGATTGTTGAAACTACCCATCAAAGACTGATGTGAGTAGGTTTCCCCAGAGGGCAGTTTGCTTTCACAGAACATCCAATAGGCGGATGGAGCTCTTGAGCAGTCCAGTTCTTGATAGTTTAAATAAAAGTGCAGCCACAAAGGAAAATGAATGTGGCAGCTATCTTGTTGGAGTTGGGAGGTTGTGATGTTTTCGGTTTAGCTTGCTTTGATTCTCAATTCTTGATTTGAGTTGAAAATGCTCATTGGATTAATATCTGTTAAGGCTGGGATATTGCAGTGACAAGAACACACGTTCCTGTTATTTATTCATTTATTTTCATACCATATTTTTAAACAGTTAGATGAATCTAAATAAGGAGAGCTCTCAATTAATCTAAGCAGGAACAAGGATTCTGCTAACAGAGTTAATCCCTGACAGCAAAGTCATTGTAAATTGTAAATGACAAATTCCTTTTTACATTATTAAAGCTCTCATATAAATTTAGTTTAAGGCAATTTAATGTCTCAAATTGAGTTAATGTAATTTCTTTGATAAACATCCTGTTAAAATATCTGTTCTAACTTTTATAAACAGCGTTTAAAGGGACTACATACTGCCCTTAGGAAGTCAATACTCTCCCAATTTTTTTCTGTAGAAGCAGTTAGTATCATTAATGCACAGTACTGCTTTGATTATCATCAAGACATTCAGTTAAGTATATGTATATGTCTATATAAAGATCGGATTTGTAAAAATAGTTTCTTATGATAAAATTAAGATTAATTGGTGTAAATATTATTTGTAGACTTATTTCCCCCATTGATAAGTAACCTTTACAGGGTTGTGGGACCTTTCTATGGAAATGATGCTCTTTGGAGTCTTCAAACTAGTATCCATATCTGTTGGTAAGATTGCTTCTGTGGCCTTGTCACATTCACAGATACTCTCTCTGGTCTTCTCTGCCTTGCTCATATTGTCAGCTATCTAATGATTGTGTGTGTGCTTTGACAAAGTTTTAGATAGAAGGAGCACTTTTATTTGCAGCATTGCAACTTGCTTTGTCATCGTTAAGGCTGCATGTGAAATGGAAAAAACATAGAACATATGGCTGTAAACAGTAGATGCACAGCATTAAAGATATGAAATGCGTTGACATGGACTGACAATTTTCTCTCAAAAATAATATAACTACATAATTGTATGGTGCCAGTGATAATAGGGTATAATGTACTATTTCACCACATGCTATTGTGATTACCTTTTTAATACCCTTATACAACTCAGCTACATTGATAACATTGAAAAACCAGATGTAGAAATGCAGAACATGCTATCCTCCCTCAACACTTGCCATTTTAGCAGGAAGCAGCAACAAAAATATAGATTCTTTTATTATACAACACCCACAGAACCTAACTGAATAAAGTATTCCTCTTCAAAAGCTAGATCAATTTTCCCAAGAACAATTTCAACAACAAGGGGAATATGCCAGAAGTTGCAAGGTGAGCACTTGGTACTTCCAGATGCTAAAATTCTAAAATAGAAAAACAAATTGATGTTACTGGCTCAAAATAAATGTTCAGAGGTTCAAAATGACCTTAAAGCATGCTGAGATCATTCGAATAAATAAATCATGCTTATTACACAGAGAAAATAAAATGAAACAACACAGCAACAAATCAAGGAAACAAAAACTCAGCAGCAGACATGTAGCTTGGACCCAAGTACAGTGACAAGTCAAAGTCCAGTGAATAGATGCCCTGACAGAGTAGTAATGGTCTGACAGCAAGCACTAAAGAAACTCAGGTTCTATACTGGAAAGCAAACAGAAAGAGGCAGCAAAGACCACACTGCACATTGCAATGAGACACACAGAGAGCAGCACATCTGAGGTGACTTTTTTTTTCATATTATCTGTTGGCGATTGATCATGAGAGACAACAAAGACAACTTATTTCCTCATCACTTTCTAACTTTAAAGCATGAAAACAATAGTTCATTGTTCCCATGCTAGCAGTGATACTTGGAGAAAAACAATGGGTTTCTGAAGTCTTGCTGAAAAGTAGGAGCTAATTAGCCTTGACGAGTGGATTATTTCTGCAACTTTATTAACCTAAATTTACAACAAATCTAACTTAATTTGAAGATGATAAAATCCTCTTTCAATAAAGAGAAAGATCTGTTAACACATTTTAATAAGAAATCCCTCATTTTGACAATTATTCATTGTCCTGTTTCTTAAAAATATGTGTTCACCACAGTACAGCTTAATACTAAAATACGTTATATCCACTTTATTTATGAATGCCATATGTATGTATTATGAATTACAAGTTGCAAATCTGAGGCTAATTTATCAAATAAGACAATGTAACAAGAAGGCAACTGTCAAAGTGGCTTGTGCAGTCATCTGTCCAACATATTCAGTCTGAATGGCCCTATTACATACTTATTGTGGGAGTTTTTGTCATAAAAACTACTTTATATAATGAGAAATATTCAGCAACAACAAAGAAAAGAGGCCAATATAATGAAATTTAAGTACTTGAAATGTAACATAGAAATCTTGGACATATGGAGTTAATGAATATAGTTAAATAGCTTGCATTAACTTACTGAAGTGCTTTATATTCACATCTTTGTTTTCCTGGCTGGTTTTGTACCTTCAGTGGAGAAGACCAACTTCCTAATTGGCAGAATAATGCGATTAATTGCTTTTTTGTCACTGGGCCCACTGAGTCTTACACAGTAAAGAAATATAAATCAGGTGTGTATTTACAAGCAATCAAATGCTCAAGATCGAAAAGCACCTCAAAAAAGATGCCCAGCTGTGCAAAGTAATTGGTTCTGCTTTATTAGTACTGTATCATTAGTTGAAAGTACAAACTTTTGAATCAGGGAGATTAGTTTCTTGGCATGTGGTTAATTCTTTTTTTTTCTCATTGTTGGCTAAACAGTAAAATTAAAACATCACACAGAAAGCAGCAATGGACATCCTATCGAGAATACTTTGTATGATGCTATGATATTAAAATTTTAGATTTCTTTTTCTCATGACAGTACTCTATTTTCCTGTTTTGATTATACTGAAGTAAGTGTCAGACAAGACATTAGGATATATACTGATGTTGCTGATTGATTGATGTTGTAGGCTTTTTCTTTTAAAGTGACTCACCATGTCACATTTAATAGCAGTTTCCACAAATTAAACTGCATCCTCAGGTATAACTAATACACCCATTTCAAGTTCCTGGTCTTCTTTAGAGATTTCCATGACATCATCTTTCTAGATGCAACTTTTCCACCATGAACTACACTTGCAAGAAGCAGTCCAGCTGCAGACAAGAGCCTATTTATCTTGTCTTACTTTCAGCTTATCAGTAAAAAAGGTGGGAAAACAAACTTCCCCTTTTCTAATCTGTCCTTTACCAGTTGCCATTCCATGAAACAAAGCACCATTTATATGGGCCTGAGCTCTGATTTTTAAGCACAAAAGCTGATGAAGATCCTGATGTCTATAACGGCATCCAGGTGCTCTTGCATATTAAGCATTGCGTAGCTACATAATTGAAGAGAGAAGCTATTGTCATTATTGGTGTGCTACTTCATTCCAGGTGGCAAATGGTGTGTTAATGCATCCTTAATAATTAAGGCCAGCTTTGCGGCAGCAGAAGTGATGATGCTAGTTTTGAGGCGAGAGTATAAAAGAGTACCATGTGCCATTATATGTGATAAAATGTAGATGTAAATCTTAATAACTTGCTAGGAAAAATATGATAATGTACCATGACTGAAGGTCTAGTGCTGAGTGACTGTGAAACTTACTACATCTGTGTTTTGAGCTAAATGTTAAATACATTGCTTGTGCCAGCATGTTGCATAATGATAATACGTACATGCTTATGTTTAGAAGGGGTTATGTTTACTATTTTAGCAATCTAATATCTTTTTTTTTATCCTGTTCTAACTGCACACTCCAGCTAAAGGAGTCTCAAAACATGTACAAATTTAAAGAAACTCTTTGGTTTTATAAAATAACGTTCAGGTGACTGCTTTGAGCACAGGTGAATTTAAAAAGTAATGGAGATATTTTATTCATAAAAAATTGCATCATGGATAGGTAAAATAACAACTCACCAAAAGCCCTATGATACATAAATTTGGGAACACTAACTATATGAAACAGTCATTCTGCCAGTACATGGACCTATTTTTTGCCCCTTATTCAGGATAGGTTGTTAGACGAAGACCCTAGGCAGAGATCCCCTGACTGCTTTCTCCCCAGCCACCTCCTCTACTTCTTTCAGAGATAGTGAGGCATTCCAGTGCCATCTGATAGATATAATCTCTCCAACAAGCCTTCAGTCGGCCTTTAGGCCCCCTTCTTGTGGGGAAGGGTTTCCTCTCTAACATGTATGCAATGTATTCTGACCTGATGCCTAAACTACCTCAGCTAGCTTCTTTCAACCCTCAGAAGCAATGACTTTGGGCCTCTCCTGGTTGATTACACTCCTCACATTATCCTTCAAGGTGAGCCCTAATACCCACTGAGAACCGTAACCCTTGACTTGAAAATTCTAATCTAACTCACTCTAAAAAATGAACTAATGAAAACTTTCACATGATTTTTGCACAAGACTGGAAGCTGGAAATCAGTTTCAGCTCATCAAATGTACACAATTTTATGGTTATCCATCCAGTAACTGACACTGTCATTTATTATTTAGCTACACTAGTATGACAGGAAATCTGTGCCAAGATTACTGCAGACAGAATGCATAATATCAATATACTAAGTAATATATGGTAATATATTAAAATGACTGGGAGAAATAGATCAACATCAGGCAATTAACTTTTCAATCTGAAATGTCAAAGATATTTGGCTCATCTGTAATATCAAGGGCACACAATAAAAGGGTATCATTATGAATTCAGTAAAATCACCCTTTTACAGCCCATCAATATTCTCTACAATGACTAACAGGATTCTGGTTTAACGAGGGGATCCAAGGGATAAATGATCAAAAAACAGGACAGCTATTGTCCTTGAACTCTTAATGGCGTACTAATAGCACACGGTGTCAAGAATCATTATAACAAGCGTGTCCTGAGTCAAACTTTTTTTACAATCTCTCTGCCTTTGGTCTTGGAGAAGATTACTTGCTCCCTATCTGTCTCTCAATCATTACAAACTCAGTCACGCATTTTGCATAATTAGCATCCTTTGTGTTTTTTCCTGCAGTCTGGGAGAAGGGACTGTAGCGTACAGTAGAGAGAAAGCCTTTAAGTGCACAGGAAAAACCCTCATAATGCCATCATTAATTTTTCAGTCCAATCAAAATAAAGGATAATACTGTTAGAATACATGAATAAAAGACATGGCATGATCAGTGCTCATTACTTCATATCTGGAATGTGTAAAGTATGGATACATTTAATGTAGGGACACTGTTGTAAGGGAACTAGCTATTGGAACTTACTGTCTCCATGCATGTGAGCTTGTGACTTATTTTATTTATTTATTTTTTTATTGTTTTCCTAGTCCCTTGGTGAAGGGTCATATAAATAACACACTAACAAATTACCACACACCTGTTTTGCAGCACACAGAGATTTCTGCCTGATAAAGAGACATTTTAATTTATGAAGTGCCATTAAATAAGTTCGACCTTAGAAAGGTATTTCTGACTCTTTTAGATGGCACAGTGACCCTTATGCCCCAGCAGCATCCTGCAGCTAAGAAGCTGCACTTCACAACTTTTTTTTTTTTTTTTTTTTTTTTTTTTTTTTTGGAGACGATACATCACTTTACAGCTGCGTTTTGCTTTACAGCATTGCGTCACACATACCTGCAACACACTGGCTAGTTTGAATGTGAACTGTGGCTAATTCACCAAAGATACACATGAAGAGTGTGATATTGAGCATCAGAGTAAGGAAGGAAAAAGGGAGTAAATACAACAGCTAAAACAAGAGTCAACATTGGATTGATTTTTACCTCCTGCAGAGAGCTCAGAGTACAGGTAGGATACAAAATGAATGAATTAACCACTCGTTGGGAGGGCGTCTCACTGAGAAAATCTGCCAGAGTTCAGTAGTGCTGCTTTAAAAGTAATCAGAACATCGTTTGTTATAGACAGCAGTGTGCATGCTCTCAATCTGAAGAATTGTGGAGGGGAGCTCCAGGGTAGCCATGCTACGTGATTCTCAAAAGGAAATTTTCACTAAAACAAATTTTAAATCAAAATCTTTGATCATGGTCATATTGTTGATTTTTACATCATCTGACAACAGTTTATAACCACCTTGAAAACAATCATTGAGTGGTGACATACGAATAGAAATTGGGTTGTGGCACATAATATTACTGATTGCACATAAACCAATGTCTTTAACATAAAGATATTCAACTGATATGGGTCGAGATGTGTGTGTGAGTGTGTGTGTGTGGAGGGGGGGGGACTTAATGATTGTAAACACAGTAGATGATGCGTGAAAAGAAACTGTTGTCTGACTCGACGTTGCAGTTTTATCAACCTATCTGTTCTGCTGCTTTTGTACGCCTGCAGGGATTTCATTATCTGAAAAAAAAAGGATTTCCACATCATTTAAAGTGGCTCTAGAAACAGATACTGTAAGAATCACGCACATTAATTTATAGATAACTGTAAAAAGTTATTTTTGATGCAAATGGTCTTAGAAGTGTTTGAAAACACTTCATATATATCTAAGCTTTAAACGGTTATGTTGCAATATTTTTGTTAATAAAATCATAAAGTGGCAGCTGAGTGACATTGTGCCAACACTTTTACTGGCTGAATGTCCCACCTGATTGTGCCTCACATAGCAGTAAAGCCAATTTCAGGAAAGATATCAAACTGTCAGAGCACTACACATGCTGTCCACAGGAGATACAAAACAATAGAATTCAAATTTAGCTGTAGTGATTTATGTTTCAGGTTTTCTATTTAAGGTGCTGTTTCTTAGCATCTTAGCTGTCATATTTCACACATATTGATGCATCTGCTGGCACTTTGATGAAAGCGAGTGGAAATAATAATTTCCCCCTACTCTGTATTCATTTGACTTTCTTTCTTAGTACCTTGCCTTGCTCCTTTTTGCCAAAATAACCTATTTTGACTTTTGCATAGAAATAGCAACTCACAACCCAAATACACACACACACACACACACACACACGCACATACACACATATATATATAAATATATATATATATATAATCCAACATTCCATTATTTTACAGCCCTTTAGCATGGCCTTCTAATCTCAATGTCTATTGACTTTCATTGTGTGTTCTACTGATTGAAATGGGAATCTTTTTAAACATTGATTCTCATTTTAGCTAATAAACCTACCCAGAATGTTTCTTTTTTATGTCTAATTCTTCCCTGTTTTCTACTTGTAGATA
The DNA here is from genome assembly GCF_017639745.1 of Melanotaenia boesemani. NCBI lineage: Eukaryota > Metazoa > Chordata > Actinopteri > Atheriniformes > Melanotaeniidae > Melanotaenia > Melanotaenia boesemani. Next base: position 15,980,811 of record NC_055688.1, read on the forward strand.
AAATACCAAACATAGAGACAACCGCAAAAGAAAAGAAAGACGGATAGACCATGGCTGAGAGGATGATTACTTCTTACAGTGGTAAGCAGCCGACATTTACGGCTCCTTAGCTGACTTGTGTAGTTACTGTACAATGGTGAATAAAGACCAGCACTCATACTACTTCACTTCTTCCAAACCAATTCATCTATAATGTTTTGCCTCTACTGCAATTTGTGCTACAACCAGATAGCTCCCTCTTTCATGAACATGATTTTGATCTTAGTTTGAAATGCACACACCTTCACATGTTTGACTTCTCTGGTACATGTGATGGTCTCACAGCATCACCTCTGATTTGTGATTAATTCTACCCAGAAAAGGTGGACTTCTGCATTGTGTGTGTCTTCTTTTGACTAGGCCTGTGGTTGTTCCTTGATTGTAGTTTTGTGTTAGTTTTGTGTAAGTTTGATCTTATGTGCATGTCAACCAAAAAATTAAAACCTGTGGACTACTTTTAACAAGACACTCATACAATACTGTTTGCCCCTAATTGATTTCTGACATATTGTCAAACTGGCATTGCACATGTCCAATAAGCACAAAGTTCACACCCTGAACCTTATCAATAAGTGATAATTATGTGCACGTTATTTGTACAGTATGAGCTGCTCTGCTTTTATTTCAAGTGCAAATGCAAATTCAGAATGTGCTGTAGTATTATTAAACCAAGTTTGGAGTATTTAACATTTACAAAAAACAACTGAGCCAGCTGGGAATCCATGCTTCCAGCTGGGGTTTTGTGTTTACTCAAATCTTTCCCTAGACCTACCCTATAAGACTGTTTGTATTTAGCTTTAGCTCAAACTGCAGTTTCAGTGGCAGGGCTTTTATGTGCAAATATTTCAGAGCCCTCACATGCACCTATTTCAGGAGGAGGAAGAATTTTGCCATCCATTTAAACAAGTAAAAGAAAACTCTCTGTATTCTCTGTTAGTTCAGAGAAACATTATGTTACTATCAACCATTTCATACTTGAACTTAAGTTTATGTTTGATTCTTATTTATCCACTTTAGCTTTTTTTTTTGTATTTCTATAACTGACCTTACTGTCATCATTTAGGTCAGTTATAAATTAGAGTCCTAGAGTTATTGATTAGAGTCCTCAAATCCTGTTTATTTATTTATTTTTAATACAGAAGTATCCTGTTGTGTCCTAGTTCAGTGTAATGAAATTCATTTTAAAGACGTTGTTGGACTCCAGTTTTATCAGGCACATCTTTTAGCTTTGCGACTGTGAACCAGATTATGTCTTTCAGCTTTGATAGCTTTATGCTTCATGTCACCATAGTCTTGTTGAGTCAGATTCCCCTGCTGCAGCCTCTCCGATCATTAAACCTTAAATTATTGCTAAATAATGTCTTTATTTCATCAATGTAACCAAGACAAGCAGGCCAAAACAGCAGGTGTGTGTGGCGTCTGAGAAAAAAAAAGGCTTTTATTTTTTTGTCATCCTGAATCTCCAGCCACACAGAGAGCATCCTCTAAATTTAAAATGAGTCCATGAACTCTTCACAGCTTCTAAAGAAAGCACCTATGATTTGTAAATAATTCACAATGATGGATTGCAGGTGCTGTGCATTTCTTCCTTGAGTTGTGTTTCTAAAGGAATTGGAAGGGTTTCTGTGGATTGTTATGTGCTTGTGTATCACATCATCTACATATATATGGCCTTGAAGATGCGCAGGTATTTAGCAACATGTACAGCCTCCCTTATGTATTATATCTTCATATTAAGGAAATATAATTAAGATAGGAGTGAACAGCATATGATTGTTTTAAACCAAGCAATATTTCTTTAGGTGTAAACTTAATTCAGTATGTATAAAACATGCCTGTTCTTTTATGAGCAAGCATGACCCTGTGAATTCAAGTGAAATGTGTTACCTCATTAATTCAGCTTTTTAATGCCTCTTCAAATATTAAGGGATGAAGTGGTCAAAGGAAGGAAGCCATTACAGATACATATTTGACCCCAATGAGACATCACTGCGACAAAGGTGTTTGTGCCTGATAATTCTAAGGCTTGGTCTTAAAAAAAAAAGATCCCTATGAGTGGATTTGTTTTTGAAGTCTGAAAATTGCATGTGCCCTTTTATTTCTTTCTTCATATTGCAAATTAGCACATACTAGCTATAGAAGACCTGCATGCTGCAATGCAGGCATTTAGCTGGACAATATACTCTGATTGTGGATATAGATGCAAATCACTGCAAAAAAAGGGTAGTGATTGCTATCGTTATATATGTAACATATGATCTATTTAAATTATTCTTGGGGACAGCTACACAGCTGTGTGGCGCAGATCAGTGCATCTACTTCAGGTGTGTTTGCTTTGCCAGATATAATGAATACAGATCCATCATCTTTGATGCCTTTTCTAGCATTAAAGAAACAAACAGACCATCCAGACATGAGTTTTCATTTACAAGTCAAACTTTGTCTGCCCGCCTTTGTCAGATTTTAGGTTACAAATGTACATTTATTTGTGCACATGAACACAGACATCTCTGATATGCACTCAAACGTGTGTTTGCATGCCCAAATTTAAGAGTAGGCAGCAAGGCTGTGTAGAAAATGGGCCTGCATCTCTGTCTGAGGGAGAGAAAGATAAAGAAAAGCAACCGAGGTGATGGTGTGTTAAGAGATGGGAGTGTGCAGACAGATAGTGTCATTCCCTCAATATCACCATTAAATCTTAATCTCCTGCCCCTCATGGGAGGAGCCAGCCAAGCATGAGATTGTGGTTTGAATCTAAATCAAGAAGTCCTATTCCCTTAGTGCTTTATTGAGACGCAATTTGATGTGTCTGTTTCCAACTTTGCATATGTCTGGATGCACCGGCTGATCATCCAGCTGTTGTTTGTGTTAATGCCGTGTTAAATACAATTTCCGCATAAACTGCAACATTTCTAATCAATTACAGAGGAGGAGAAAACAAAACTCCAAAGCAGTGCAGTAAAGTTATCATCCTTTGGTGGAAATTGCAGCAGGTTACATCATGGAGGCTGAGTTTTTGTTGTAAGCAATCCCACCAGCTACAGCCACACTTGTAATTACATGTTAAGAACTCCAAATTTGAGAGCAGGATTCTTTGTTTCCAGACCTAAAAAAATGTACTGTTTTGCCTCAAATCTTGCTCATATACTCAAAAAGTCTCTAGTTGTATGCAAATATACTGTGCTGCACTTCTTCTGAGTGTTTTTCTGCATTCAGATTCACTCGTTTGTACAGACGTCCTGCTCTTGTGTTTAAGCCCTTCTCTTTGCACTTGTAAAACGTCTGCTGTCGGATTTTTCTCTTTTTCTTCCCAGATTGTCGTGAAATGAATTGAACATTTTCCCACCTAACAGAATGACAAACATGGCTTTATGACATTGGATTGTGATGTTTGGACTTTTTTTTCCTTTTCTTTTTTTTTTGTCAGGACAATCAGGTAATTGGGTTTAACAGAAGCAATCCAAACCAGTGAACTTCATACTTCATATCACCATAATGTTCCTATCTGGAAGCTAATCTACAGTTTACAGCTCTTCATGGTCACTAATGACTTGATGGTTGGATTTGACTTGAAGCAGTAAACTCTCCAAAATGGCTCTCAACAGCATTAAATATTCTACAGGATTCATAGTGTAGTGATGCTGCAGTAATGTTCCTGTTAATGTTTACCTGTTCAAATGTTCTTACCGGATTGACTAGCTGTGATGCATTGAATGTGTGCTGTGTGTGCGAGCATTGAGCGAGTAGGCTGAGGGTCAGGCAGATGTTTCTAGTGTCTAGTTTTTTTGTTGCTGCTGTTTGGCGTAATTATGGCTGACAGTAACACATTTGGTTTAATAAAGCAACTGCTTTATAAACAGAATAACTCTTCTTCCACTCTTTCAACATGTCTTGCAGGGCATTATAATATATTACAAGTAATTGGTGTCAAAACTTGGTTAAAAAAACAATAATAGTTTATATTTTTGAATATCAGGTGTAATCAACATGGTCTCGAATCACAAATTAAATTAAACTTTGATGTATGTTTATATGACCTATTTCTGCTCCACATTTTACAAACCCATAAAAACTATGAGCATCTAAACATAAATGCAAGTGATAAAATAAGAGCATCATTAATTGGAGTGAAATGGATTTCGCTGTTTATAATAATCATATTAAAAAATGACAGGCGGGCAATGTGCTAAAGTGCTAACAAATTAGGACAGAAGAGACAATAAATGCATTTTAATATCATTTGCTAGTATGTATGAAAACTATATTTGGAGAAGCAGAAGCTGATATAGTGTATGACAGTTTTTTTTTTTTTTTTTAAGGATTTTTAAATTATTATATGATTAACATTGCCTAATAAAATAGTACAGAAATAAATAAAAACATAATTATTGCACATGGAAATCTGTATTATTAAATATAGATCTAAGCAAATATAATTTTTTGATTTTTGATAATAGCAAAAAAACACTACTAGCATACAGCATTAAACCAACAGCTTTAATGAATTATTTGTAAACATTGGACTAAAGCTGGCAAGAGAAAACGATGAAAGTGGTGTGCCTGATGATAATGAAGAAACAAAACCATAAATATGTGCAGATATCATTTCAAACTGGTACATTTCCAAGCCAAATGAAAATAGCAAAGATCATACTGCTCTTCAGAACAAGAGACACCAATTCGTCAATTCCAGGTTGGTTTCTTTGCCTTTGCAGTTGTCTAAAATGCTTGAAAAAGTATTTGTTAAAGATATTGGACATATTTAGTGAAAAACATAATATTTTAGCAGCTTGTCAGTATGGATTAAGAAATAATAGATCAGCATGACATTAATGCGTTTAATAGAGGAAATAACTAATTGTATTGATCAGAAACTATTTGCGGTAGGAGCAATTACTGACCTCAACAAAGCTCTTGCCACCATTGATCATGACATATTGATTAATAAATTTGAGCAGTATGGGATGAGAGGGCTTCTGCTGAAATACATATAGAGCTGCTTAACAAAGAGGAAACTTTGCGATGATTGGTGAACACAACACAAATAAATTACAATTTCTTTAAATTAATGCAAAATGATATGTTATCTGCTGAGCCCAGTTTGTATTTTGATTATAGCTAAAGCAAAAACCCAGTATATATTCACAGGAACGGACTCTGTTGCTGATGTTACCACCTAGAAAAAAAATAAGATTTATATATTTAAATGTTGTTTTTTTGTTTTCACACTCCAAAACATGTGTACATTTTCCTAGCATCAATTGGCCATGGTATTATTACGTCTGGCTGCTCACTTTGAGATATGAAAGTGAAAAATAATCCTTATGAATAAGGTAGGCACTGTCAGCCCTGTCACTAATGGAAAGCCTTATTGCTGTTTCAAAGGAGGAACACAGAAAGGAGACTGGTTTGGAGACGATAGCCTGGGTAGTGCAGATACAGGAAAGGGATAAAGCAGCAACTATTTGCAATTCATTTGGTTATACCTCGTTCAGATTTATTATGAAGTTGATTGTTTTTTTCATGCAGCTCCATCCTTGTAGCTGGAAGGCAAATTCTCCGCCTTTGATTCTTGGACAACTGCAATTTATTGAGGGGTATAGAGGTGATCATATGTGAAAGGAAAAAACTAAAATAAAAACATGAAAACATTTGAACTAATTTGAATCATGCTATTATTAGATATTAGAGTGATTACTGCAAAATGTCAGCAATTCTAATCCTGATTGCTCAATGGATTTTTTTCACACTGCAGTGAAATAAACAAGACGTGGATTTTATTCTTATTTTTTCTTTTCTTTTTGATGTGAGATGTGAATGGTGCATAATATAGCATTTATCTAATTTCTGCTGCTTACGTGAATTGCTATTCTTTGTGTAATACCTCATATCACCACCAAATAGAATGATTAATTATTACTGGCTTAACTTCTGATCAAATTACCAAATAGGCAAGCAAGGCAAAAGCATGGTACCCCGAGCCGGAAGGGGGCCTCTGGGGGGTGACCAAGTTTGAATCACTACAGAGCATTGACATTGTGGAGAGTTTGCACTGATATTGGTCGGCTGATGCAGAACTCCATCAAGGCGCTGCTTGCTCTTGCAGCAAGCTGTGTGTCTCATGTAAAGAAACAAGTAAGAGCAAGTCTATCAAACTGAAGAGAAGTTATCTTTTTGGCAGTGACAAAAGAAATAAGAACAAACAGGAAGAGCAAAACAGAGATCAAAACAGGGATCAGTAGTGCAGATAATACAGAAGCTAATTTAGCCCAGAGCAACTTAGTTTGTCCATGCTCCTGACCTGGGTGTCATAAGGATGAAAATAAAATACTTTTTCTTTAGTCATCAAAATAAAGCTGTGAAGCTTAACTGTCAAGCTAATAATACTATGTTATAGAATGAATAAGCAAGAAATCAGAATAATGTGCAACTAAAGAATGTGAATGGAAGTTACTCTATGTTTTTTAAATTGTATTTTCCATATATGTTTAGTAGGCTTTATGCTTCTGGAAACTGTGTTTATTAATTTTTATGCTGTATTTAAATGTAATCCTGTAGTCATAATGCAGGATTCAAAACAGTGATTAAGCTTCTATATTGGAACCATATTAAATAAGAGTAAATATTTATATTATTATAAACATAAGTAGTAGTGAATGCTACTCTAAAGAACACTCAAGGGGTTTCTGATTGTTTTAATGGCTGACCAGTCATTTATATTGTGAATAAAAAAAATAAATAAAATTACTTAAGCTATACAGTTTTCTAAGTTACTTGATTAGTTATGATGATCTTTATTTTCATTTTTTTTAAATCTCTTTTTTATAATTTTATCAGATTGCCATAATCAATGATCCCCAAGCTAATCTCACCAATGTCACTCATTTAATATGTGCAACCAGTATTATTAGTCTCTTTTAGATTTGTTGGAGAATGGATTTTTTCATTTTTTACAAGATGCTTGTCTTAATTTTTGATTTTGTAAACCTTCCATTGTCCTCTTACACTGTCCTCAAAACTATAGTATGAGCCCACTAGGGAGATGCCGGCGGTGATCAGAATTTTTGGCCTTCATTTAAGAATATTCACCCTTTTTGTTACTGTCAAGAATGATCAAGAGGAGGCGAGATTTAAACGTGACTGAGATTGCCCTCATCATGATCATGTCTTAACACTGCAGCCCCCACAACCCTAGCAGACATGCTGTCGCACTGTCATCCCTGGTGTTCTATTTAAACCAGAAGGGCCTCATTCAGGTCTTAAAAAAAAAAAAAAAAAAAACACACACACACAGGCGGAGGGATCTTAAATGTCAGTTCCAACATTACCAAAGCCATAATTAAGAATGAGCGGACAGAAGTTCATGTACTTTTGTGTCCTAATTAGATAGACTACAGTGTTTCATGTCACAAAACTCATGGGCTGAATTGCCAAAATGTCTGAGTTCAACATCCAAAGGCAACATAAAAAGTCTGGTTTGTATTTGTAGATGAATATTTCCATGGCTCCCATTGCCAGTATCACTATACTAACAGGAATAATAAATAATGCGTAGAATTCAAAAGCATTTATCCACATCGTGATCTACCAGACTGTAACTGTTTTTAGGCCTGTCATATGGCCAAGACAACAAAAATAGTATGTGGACCATTATCATTAAATTATGTTTGTAAACAGTATGTTGTACACAAAAATAAAGATGAATAGTAGAAATATATATATATATATATATATAAAACAATAATAATAATAATAAATAATAATAATTAAAAAATTTAATTCGATGCATATTTAACATTACATAAATTAGTTTATTCTTTCATATATAGATGGATGGATGGATGGATGGATGGATGGATGGATGGATAGATAGATATGCTACACCATATCAAAGTTCCCAGCACTTTACATTGTAAAGTCAAAATGTAGCACATAATTAATTTGCATTGTCTACATGACTGTTTTGAACTAGATTATTATTTTGTGTATAATAAATTAAATTAGGCATTGGCATTTTGTTGTGTATAATCTAAGGGGGTTGTGTTGTAATAGTCTGCAGGCTTTTATTAGTTTTCTTTTTTTTTTTGTACCTGTGTTCTACACTATAGTCTCTATGCTCATAGTGACATTTGAAAGACATATAAGGAGAAAAGAAGAATCCCTGCATAAATTAAAATTATATTTAGGTTGTAGATATTTCACATACCTTACTTTTATTGTTTTTATGAGCCTAATGTGGCTAATGTTCATTTCTGCGACTATCGAGGGGGCAACTGATACTTTAAGTTGTGAAACTTGCAAGTTACAAGTTATATATATATACACACACACAATTTGTGTGTTTGGACATTCAGCCAATTTTCCACCATGTTGCTAAGAACAGTGGTTACCAGACAATTTGTACAACATCTGTCAACAGTCCTAAATGAAAACCGATATAAATGAAGGGATTGTAGGTTTGTAAGGATATGGAAGGGTGTTCTAATCTTTACAGACAGAGGTAAATAAAAGAGGGGAAAAAATTGTGCTTATTAGATGCTCCTGTTTGCAGCTTTGTCCTCTCACAAAGCCCACAATTACTGTGGACTATAATAACAGAGTGGATTGTGGGAAGCAAGAAGATATGCTCCCTGTGGCTTTCCACCCTTTAAATTTGTCCAACGCCCCCGCTACTGTCTTCCACACAGGCAATGTAAGATTTCTGATTAAACTGTGAGCGGCTATCACAAACTCAACTGCAATGTTTAATTTATGTGCACTGTATTATTTATGGATTCTGTGATGTGTCTGTATACAGTTTTTGCAGGCCTGGGTCTCTGAAGTGGTCAGAGGACAAGAAAGGGAGAAATGTATAATGAAAAGAGTATTGAGTTTTTGTTTTCTAGTCTTATAAAGATTACCTTTGCTGAATTTTAGATAAAGTGCAAAAATAAGCTACATAAAACAGGCCATTTGTTTAGAAAGCAAAGTGAAAGAAAGTCCTCCCACCCTGACTTTTTTCTTTGTTTTTTTTCTTTTTTTACTTACTTTTAAGAAAAAAAGGTCATCCCTTTAGATCATTTTCAAAGGAGGTCGCCCGATAAAGCTGGAACCCATTAGTTTTGAGCCACATGTTTACAATTTAAAGACTCCCATCGGATATTCTGATACTGTGGTCTGGTCTGTAAAGCTGTATTTAGTGACTTTTCAACATGCGTCATGTGATATAGACTACAAACACATGCACACACAGTTAATATGTACGTTCTCCTGAGGCTTATCCTCTACACACTCAGTTATTTCAATACTGAAGCGATATTATGTTGTTTTAAAGGAATCCAGTAAATTTTAAATGAGGAAACTAGTTTTATCCTTATGGAAATAAAATGTCAACTCCAATCAGGTGTGGTTTTTCTTTTTTTTTCAAAGCTTTGTCTCAGAAGTTTGTTTCTTTTTGTCCGCAGCAGCAGATGATAATCAAGTCTGAGGTGGTAGATGGTTTAATAATCCTCATGAAAATACTGTCTACGTGCAACATAACCTTGTTTATGTTCCCTTCTTCAACCATTTATGTGCAGCAATGCAGCTCTAACCTGCTGAATATTATACACTAAGCTGAGCCCACTGAGGGATGGATCCTCGCCTCACAAATATGGCTTGGATCAGCAGGTGTGACTGCAAGGGATAGCCCAAGTTTGAAGAGGGAGAAATGCGGGGAAAATAAATATTTCATGGAACATTTTCTCACAACACAGTTGAAAGGGAGTGGGGATACAGATCAATAGTAGTAAGAGATCTAGCTATGCACAGATATTTGGTGAGAGGGTATTACAACTTCAAGTGGCAATGGAATTGGCTACATACTTGGGTTTTCTTCAAAAAGCATGGATAGAGAAGAAGCTTCTTATGCTAGCAGAAACTGGGGCAGCATTTTTTGTTGCACACAACATGTTAAGAGTCAAAAGTTTAGATGTTTTGCAACCAGATAATGTGCAGCCATTTCATAGGTGAATTGTCAATACACTTTTTAAATTAAATTATGATCACAGAAGTGATATATTTCACAGTTCCTCTGTCTGCATGTTGAGTCCCGTGTCTGCTTTATTATTGCTGTGTGAAGTGAAGGGGTTAATCGCAAAGCTAGCTGCAGCTTTGGTCTAGGAAGAATCATAAAAATCATCTCCCCAGTGTCCCCAGTGTACCAGCATGATGAAGACTCACTTAACCATCACAAAAATGTTACACTACAGCTCCTTGGTTCAGCTGGAATCGTGGCCTGAGCCCCTTTGCTACATGTCACCCCCTCTCTCTCAGACCCCTTTCCTGTCTCTCTACTGTACAATAAAGGCCACTAGAGCCTACAAACAAACAAATGGGCAAGGATCTGCATTTAGGGTGGTTTTTGAAGTAGACTAGTCAGACCTTTCAAATTTAATTAGTCAATTAGTCATGATGTCAACATGACATCATCAACAATGAAATGACTAAATACTTTATCTTCAAATGGAAATTTTAAAGGTATATGAGATGCTATTTGTATATTGTGTGTGTTTTATATACGGGTGATTTTTATTGTGCAGTAGGCACAAGACAGTGGGTCAGGGAGATGCTGGGATTGAACCTGGACTGGCATTCACGGAGTGGCGCCTATACTAGGTGAACTAAACACTGTGGCCACAGGCGTGTTCAGCAACAACAAAACCAATTATTTTCTTCGTCTTTCCATCTGATTTTTTTTCTCCTGAAGCAACATTTCTAAGGGTTTAGTAACCATTCTGTACTGGTCTGTCGCCTCCACTATCGGTAAAATACTGGAGAGATACTACTGCTAAACTTTCTACATTCTTTTTAGGTGTATAATTAAGTAGATTAAGCATTATAATGTTTTTGTTTTATAACCAAAGGTGGTTGTGTTAATATAGTACTTCAGCTTGGGAGGCAGAAGTGAAGTGATTGCTTCTGGGCCAAAGCCACTGCTAGGCTCAGGGTTAGCTCCCTTCTCTGTACTGTACTGTACTACACTGTAGTGAAGCAGACAAGGGACTCTGCTGGAACTAAAAGAGCAGTGTGGTATTTATTGCTAACGCTTGTAGCAAAACATTCACTTCTAAACAGGCGGTTTCCCACAGCTAACTTCCTCTAATATGATTTCCACCTGCTCAGACCTCCTGTGAGTCTCTTTTCCTCTCTATCACGACCAGTCCTTAAAGGGGCAACGCTGTTCTTTGCAATGATACTCCTCCAAACTAAAAGTCGACTTAAATTACCAGCTGTATTTGAGGCACCCACAAACTGACTACAAATGTAAATCAGGGATCTTCCAGTACTAAATTCTTCTACCTTGACTACAGATCCTGGACATGTATATGGATATATTTGTCTATAGAGACTTATGTTTTCCCAGCAAAAGAAAATAGGTTCCAACTATATCTCCTACTAAAGGTGCCTTGTGCTGGTGAATTTACTACAACCACCTGAAAACGCTGATACTGGCCAATAGAACAACTGCACTAAAACAAACAAGCCTATGTCATGCAGGAAATTAGACTGAAAGATTCATTATTGAACTCAACGAGCTAATGGCATTTTGACAAAGGTGACTGAAGGGTAGACAGTTGCCTGTGCAGGAGCACTGGACCGTCAACCTTCAGTATCCTATGGCTTCTGTCCAGCAAATTTACATGCACACAACAAGGTGAAAAAAGGCACTAGAGTACGTTCACTGGGGCTGTTCAGTATGAAACATAAAAGATATACTTAATACTGAAGAATACTGAACCATCTGGATCAGAGTGTATGTTCATGGTTTTTAAATATGTACATTCCTGACAGCTGATTGCACATACTGAAAAACATTAGATTTACTTTTTATATATTGCAATTTATAATCATGATTTTAATCCCCATATTCATTTTATTCCAGTCATAAATCCTTTCTGATTGGCCACACTATGAACAAATACCATTAATAAACGTTTAAAAAATAACTGTCTGTAGAAAGTGTTTACTACACTGGTCTTTTTTTTTTTAATATGAAGCATATGAATTGTAGTTATTATAGTATATTTTAGCATGTTATTTTGTATGTATATTTAAAACAGGTCCCTCCTGAAAATGCAGCCTCATGTATTAATGAGATTTATGTGTATAAATAAGGTGAAAAAACAAAACATAAGAAGTAGATGCAATCAAAGAAATTGGGGCTACAAAATTACCATGTTTACATTTTCCACAGTAGAAAATCAAAACCTCTGGAAGTGATGGTGACATCAGATCAATGTTAACATTGGGCCTACGGATTCTAATGGCCAACGATCTCAAAGATCCTCTGTACAAGGGTATGTAGAGTAGTTTTATCCACTTTCATGGTCTAATGAAGCTGAAGATACTAAGAGAGGGTGCTTTGATGCCACAAACTTGAATGTCCTCTGTGAACCACATGGAGATTTCATCAATGCTGTGACTGAGTTTGCGACACATTATATCAACATCTCTTTGCAGTAACAAACCCGAGATCACCAGTGATCTGAAAAGGCTGCTAAACAAAGCAAAAAAAAGCATTCAGGGAGGGAGAAATGGAGTTAATAAAGACTAGACAAAAACAACTCAAGATAAAGATTAAAAAAGGGGCACCACAGGAAAAAGTTTGAAAGTCAGTGGCTCAAGCTCACAACATAACAATGGACACTCGACCAGGGATGAGATTGAAGTTTTGTTTATTAATAATATGAAAAGAAAAGAATTAAAGAAAGAAAAAAAAAATAATCCAAAAAGGTGTTTTACCAACTTGTGGCGGCTGCTGCTGGATGGAGGAGAGAGAGTGCAAAAGAGATTGGGCAGAAGCCTTTATAGACTCAGTTTCTAGATCACAGATGTTTCTCATTCAGGTAATTTGACTAAGACTAGAAACAGGAAGCACCACAATAAAACAGGAAGTACATTTTAAGGTACCAGAAAAAATAATTGGATTTAACAGAATGTAACATTTAGCTCCAGCAGAACAACGTGAGGGATGTGTGATCATTAAGATCCCCGGCTTCAAGTTAAAGGGGGATGAGACGGATGGAGGACTGGACAGAGCTAATGAGCTGAACATGTTTTTCAATAGATTCAGTTCACACCCTGACTCCAGCCCAACAGACCACACACCCTCAATGGGCCCACAGCTTTCCTGTCAACACTCCCTGCAGCTGAGTCATGGATCCAAACACAGCCTCATCTCCCCTCACAGACCTCCTCTGCCTCCACCTCTAGCCTGCCTGCCTCATGCAATCAGGTGAAGAAACAACTGCACTAAACTGGAACAAGGTCCAGATGGTGTCAGCCCCAGGGTTCTGAAAACCTGCTCAGAACAACCACCTTGGACTCTTTAGCACCTTTTCAACACAGACTTGAGTCAGAAAACAGTTCCTGTGCTGTGGAAAATATCCTGCCTTGTTCCAGTACCACAAAAATCTCAACCCTCTGAACCAAACAATGCCCAAATATCTCACATCATATAAGTCATTTAGAGACTGTTATTGGTTTACCTCAATAAGCAAGTGAGCACCTTTCAGAGCCCATTACAGTTTGCATATCATGATGGGCTTTGAGTTGAAGACCCCAAAATCTACCTTCTTCAGAGAGCCCACTCTCATCAGACAGCCCTTTGCTGGATTATGTTCTTTTAATTCTCAAGTGCTTTTAGTACAATTCAGCTGCTCTTTTGTGAGAAGCTCCATAAATTTCAGGTGGATACCTCCACAATTACCTGGATTTATGACTACCTAACTAACAGACCACAGATCATGAGACTGAAAGGTTGTGTTGTCAGTTGTCAGTCCATTTGTGAAATGTTGCCGAAACAATGACTGACTTCAGGAAGAACATGGGTTAACAAAGCACTGTTTACATCCAGGGAGAAGAGGTGGAGGTAGTAGAAGAATACAAGTACCTTAGAGTTGAGCTTGACAGCAGACTAGACTGAAAATGCAACACTGAAACCTCCACAATTGAGGACCAAGAAGAATCCACTTCTTAAGGAAGATAAAATCATCAATGTCTGCACCAAGAAATTGTATATCTACTATAAGTCTGTTGTAGAAAGTGTAATCAGCTTTGCAGCCATCTGTTGTAGCAGCAGCATCAGAAACAGTGATTTAAAGAAACTGAACAAAAAAAACAAGATTCTGAAAAAAAAGTATTCTACATGGTTGTTTTTTTTTTTTGTATTTCATTCATTTGTACATTCGTTCATTCATTCATTTTGTCATCTATCAAGCTAAAAGATGCAGACGCTTAAAATTCTGATCGCTTTGAAGTGACTTATCCTCCGAAACAAAAATAAATAAAATAACTGAATTTCTAAGAAAGGAAATGGTATAAAAACACCCATTTTGGGTATGATGGACTTGGTCCTCATCAATTGGCAGTGATATATATGATGCAGAAGGCACATAAGACTGCATTTTATGTGTCCATTTGGGAGTCTGAATGGCCTTGAGTGATAGGCTTTGTGGGGGAGTTATTTTAATGCATGACTGAAGGTGAACCTGACCTCCCATGTGGACTGCAAAGACAGTAAAACTCCTTCCTGTGTAGCACAAGCACACACTGCGGGTTCAGTGGCTATGAGGGGTCATTAACCCAAGGAGATGAGTTAGGAACAATGCCACGCCATTATCAATTCACTGGTGCAAGTGATTATGACTTGCTCATACCATAAAATTTGTACAGTCCACTTGTTTTAAAGCATATTTACATAGTTCATCTGCAGGGTGCCTGCTCTGAATACATATTCTTGAATCAGAACTCCAAGAGACAGTCCAAGAGAATTGCCTACCATGAAAGGCATGTACCAGCTGTATTTTGTTTGGTGTTAATAGAAATACAGACAGACAAGGCAACAGTACTTCGAATGATGCGTCTTAAATGTAAAAAAAAAAAAAAAAAAAAAAAAAAATGAAACAGAGGAACCTTCCTAAAAGTAAACAAGACCGAATGTGACATTTAGAAACTAGAAAGTAAACAAGAAAAGGCAAAGAATGCAGAAGGGTGTAAAAAATTGGCTGTTTGTCAGCTTGGATAAGGTCACTATCTAACTTTTAAACAGCATGGTAATTGACTGCATTTGGGGTGTCAGATGAAAAAGTACAGAATAATAACAACATTTCATACTTATTACCCTATTTCTGAATAACCGATCATGAGTGCGATTATAACTAAGACAACAAAGCATGGATACAGAGGACGGTGTCAAAGGGCCTACTAACTCTTCTAAGACACTTCTTTGAGGACTTTGTGAACACAATGTTTGGTGTGAAGGACATTAAATAGACATGAACTTTATTTTGATTTTAGTGTAAAAAAAAAAAAATAAATAACGTCGGTCACAGGTATTATCTGTAGACTAGAAGATAAATAGATTGCACAAGCATCCAAAGTTGAACACACATCTTAATTAACAGTTACCTTACCCCACAGACAAGTCTCTGCAGAGTTTTCATTGCCAAATAATGTACACTATATGTGCAGCTTAAGCTTTGATGTGGTGTATGATAATCCTTTGTGACTGATCAAAGTAGATTAGTTTTGAAACATGTAACTTTTCTA
Source organism: Melanotaenia boesemani (assembly GCF_017639745.1). NCBI lineage: Eukaryota > Metazoa > Chordata > Actinopteri > Atheriniformes > Melanotaeniidae > Melanotaenia > Melanotaenia boesemani. Next base: position 15,996,420 of record NC_055688.1, read on the forward strand.
TTTTACTTTTCTTTATTTTTCAATCACATGTAATTTTGTTTCACTTAGTAAAAATTGATTGATTTTTGGCATGCCATAAGCATATACGTTTCAGAGTTCATGCAGTAAACTCACGGCTTACTTTAAAATCAAATTATAATCACATGATAAACTGACTGTCAATTACGTTATTATCAGAGTTCATGAGGAGATTCAGATTGTTAACTATATACACATATATCATACATAGCATGCATTTATTTATTTGTTTTTTTCATGCATTTACTCAAGCAAAGCTAACGTAATTTAAGCTGTTTGTCATGGCAATATGCTTAGTGTCGTTGAGATCCAGCTTAACATTCGAACTGTGGTTTAGTGCATAAACTAAGTGGTTTACAAACCATAGGTAATCAGAGATTATTAGCAGTCCACATGGGAGATTATCCCCGTATTTAAGTTACTTTATTACACTGTCAGGATACAGTCAATGTAGAATATATATATATATATATATATATATATATATATATATATATATATATATATATATATATATATAAATTGCATTTTAAAATAAAATATGGTTTTAAGCTCAGTTTTCAGTAATAGTGATGGCTGTGGGGTTAAAACTGTTCAGGATTCATGTGGTGTGAAATTTTATGGATCAATATCTATGGATCGATATCTAAAAGACAAAAATAATTAAACGCAGTAAAAGAGCTTCTTGATTTTCAAACATACTTAGAGAGTATCAGAAGACAACAGGTGCCTCTTGCAGTGTCAATAGGTTTTTGAGTGTTTGTGTTTTTGTTGTCCTCTTTACTCTATCACAAAAGAAAAAAAAAATACATTGCTCCTTCAGTCCCACTGTTGTGATTGTGTTGTCAATCTTGATACAATGCAGCCGTCAAGCTGAGTTTCTATTTAATACTTTCATTTGGTGAACCGTCCCTGACTGCACCCTATCCGCAAGGGGTAAAAATGTGGCAGAGGGTGGAGTTATGCAAAAGTGGGGGTGGAGTTACACTTTAATCTATATGAGAAATTTGCAATTAAAATGATGACATTAAACAGATATTTTTCATTTTATTGATTATTTTATTGTTTATTTTATTATTACATTATATTATTATTATTATTATTATTATTATTATTATTATTATTAATAATTTTTTTTTTTTATGAAGGATGAAGGAAATTTCAATGAGACACTCTCACACTTTGAGTTTTAGTTCTCAGAGGTTAGGTGGATGGATTTAGGTGGAGTCTTTTCAGATCTTCTACCTACCTTGAGGAGTGTTTTTCTGGAAGAAGTCTGTTTTGTTTTTTCTTTCTTTAGGAACTTCTCCAGATTTGTAATCCTGTCCATCAGGATGTCTTTAAAACGTTCTTCTTCTGCTTCTTCCTCTGCGAGCGTCTCTGTCAGCGTGGATATCGTTTCCAGAAGGGAGGACTTCTCCTTTTCCCACTTCTGCCTCTGCTTCTCAAGATGTCCTTGTTTCTCCATCACAGCTGTTTTCATGATGGATTTAGCTTTGTTCTGCTCAGCAAGGAGATCACATTCCTCCTGCTTCCACCGCTGCTGCTGGTCTTTAATGTCCTGCTGGACTCTCTCTAGTGAAGCTTTCAGCTCTGCTGTTTCTTCCACTTGCAGGGCCAAGCAGGCCTCAGCTCTGGTTGCCGTGGTCCTCTCAGCTCGGAGAGCTGCTTCCAGCTGACTGACTCTACCAGAGATGTCTGCGTGGTGCTGGTTTTGTTTCCGTATTTCGGCATACAGAACAGCCGTGTCCTTCTCAGATGCAGATTTTTGGAGGCTCATCTGCTCTCTCAGCTTCTCCAGCTCCGTCAGCAGAGCACTGTTAGCGTCTCTCTGTGAGTCTTGAAGCTGAACTCGAGCTTGAGTCAGCTTCGTCTGGACCTGGGTTGCTTCCTCCTGTAGCTGAGCTAAGGAACTCTCAGCTACGTCTCTTCTTATCTGCTCTTCTACAGTGGCTTTTTTTAGGTTTTGCCTCTTCTTGGAAGCCACTAATTGCTTGATGTTGTTCAGGTCAACCAGACTAGACAGCCTCTTCATCTGAATCAGTAGCTCCTTATTCTGTTGTTCAAGTGCTGAGATCTGCTGGTCCTGAGAATCCAAAGTTTGATGGAACTGCTTCTCTGGGATGATGAGTAAATTCTGGGTGGGGTTAACTCTGATTGGGTCAGCAGACTGCTCTGTAGCTGAGTTGAAGAGCAGAGCTTTTAGACCTGGATGTGGGACTGCAGCAGACTGTTCATGTGGGGCATGTTCATGTCCAGGTTCAGGTTCATGTTTCCTCAGTGGAGGGAGTGGAGCCAGCATTGCAGATAGCGGGGCTGCTGCAGGCTTTGCTTTCTGGATTTCAGATGAAAGTTTGGCAGCATTTTCATATAAATCTACAGATGTGTCTTTAGGATTGTTGGTGGCCTCTGATGGCTCTACATCTGCTGTTGTGGCAGGAACCACAGGTCCAACAAGGAGCCCGACTGATGTTTCTGTCAGTGGCGTTGATGGTCTTGAGATCTCCGGGCTCTCTGATATTTTCTCCATGTCTGGAATTACAGATTCTGACGGAATTTGAGCCGACATGGCACACCCATAATCAGGCTGAGATGAAGATGTTACAGCAGGCATTTTCTGGGTTTCTGAAGAAATTTCTGCAGCACATTTAGATGAAGGCTCACCTGAGGTATCCAGAATCACAGATTTAGCAGGAAGCTGATCTGACATTACAGATGCAGCTGTCTGCTGTGAAGGGGCTGGTACAGGCTCTCCAGTGTGTTCTTGTTCTGTTTCCTTCACAGATTCACACTGAAGCCTCCAGCTAGGTTCAAAACGTGAAAGTTTCATCACTTTCAAACAAGGCAGTTTCTTAATTTGAGCCTCGGCTGCTGGAATTTCATCGGGCATGTCACATCCAGGATTAGGGTGAGACAGGGAATCTGCAGCCTCTATTTTCTGGCTTTCTGCAGAACTTTCTGCCATATTTTCGGGTAAATCCTCGGCTGAGGTGTCTTCCAGTCTGACGAAGCGCTGGATAGCCCAAGAAGACCCTGTCTTTGTGACTCTAAAAGTCGGTCTTAACATCTTACGTTTCTCACATACCTCCATACTCTGCTGAAACAGGGATGTTTCCATCTCTGCTTCCTGGCTTTCTGCCGACCTTTCTGCCGTATCTTCAGATAAATCCTTATCTGATTGGAGTTCAGGCTTGTTGGAGGTCTCTGATGGCTCTACATCTGTTGCTGAGGCAGGAACCACAGGTTCAACAGGGAGTCCAACATGGGTTTGTACTCTTGGAGATTGCATCTCTGGTTCTTTCTCATCCTTTGATTCATGGTGAATCTTCCAGCTAGGTTCCATACATGAAAGCTTCTTGGCTTTCATACGACGTCTTCTCTGATTTTGTGGCTTTACTGCTGAAATTTTAGCTGACATTTCATACCCAGGATCAGGCTGAGATGAAGATGTGACAGCCTCAATTTTCTGGGTTTCCACAGAAATTTCTGCAGCAGGTTCAGATGAAGGCTCATCTGAGGTGTCCGGAATCGCAAATTTAGCAGGAAGCTGATCTGAAATTACGTCGCAGAACACTGTTGGCTGTGAAGGGGCTGGTGAAGGCTCGCCACCGTGTTTTTGGTCCGTTTTCTTCACAGAATCACGTTGAATCCTCCAGCTAGGTTCAAAACGTGGAAGTGTCATGACTTTCAAACAAGGCAGTTTCTCAATTTGAGCTGCTGGAGTTTCAGCTGTGACTGTAAAAGTCGGTCTCACCTTCTCAGCTTTCTCACGCATCTCCATAGTTTGGTTTTTATCATGTTCAGGCTGATCCTTATCACTGAACAAATAGCTAGAGACACACTCATCATAATCCAGGAAATTATCATAGTGACCTTGGTCGGTTGGACTATTATCCAAGAAATCATCTTGGTCCGATGGAATATAATCCTGGAAATCATCGTGATCTTGGTCCGATGGAATATAATCCTGGAAATCATCGTGATCTTGGTCCATTGGTTCATCAAATGCAGGCCAGAAAGATGAATATTTGCCTTTCTTAGTGAGTGTGCTGTAAGTCTGAGATCTTCTTGCCATTGTGAAAATATGTATTTCTACTCTTATTTTCCAATGTGTGTTACTCTGACGTTACGACTGATTCGTGCTGCGCTCTCGAATGAGGGGACTGAACACTGAGATCGTTTCTCTAGCTCTGAAGTCTGAAAAATATTGACTGGGTATATAATAATAGATTTTTCATAATGATGTCACAAGGACATCAACGCATCAAAGCAGGAACTTAGGCTCCGCCCTCTACATGATGTCACCATAGAATTGTAGACCTGATTGGTGTTGCCTAGCAACAGCAGTAACATGCCCTGGGCCCACATGCAGCCAAAGGGGTGTTCCTCTTCTGCTTATTATTCCGTTTCCATCTCTTTTTCTTTAATAATTTTTAATAATTACACACATGGACAAAAGTGTCTGTACCCTTTCGTTAATGAAAGAAAAACTCACAATGGTCACAGAAATAACTTGAATCTGACAAAAATAATAAAAAATCAAAATTCTATGAAATTTAACCAATTAAAGTCAGACATTGCTTTTCAACCATGTTTCAACATGTTGTGTAATAAAAACATAAGTTTATCAGTCAAGGTTATAGTGAAACATAGATTCATTCTGACATCATATAAAAGCCAAATGTCCTTAATTTGTAAGTTTATTTGTTCTATTTATGTTATTTAAATATTGGAATGTTTTAATCCTTGATTGAGCACATTGGCGATCAATAAAGATACACGTGTTCATTAAATGTCAGTTTTGAAGCATTTCAAGAGTATTAGAGTAACGACAGTCAACTATAATTGTTTCATGTTTGATTCCAGATGAATTACGTTCTCTTAAGGGTGTGATGGTGTATGAAAAGTGTGTTTTGCTGCTCAATTTAAGAAGGCCTGTTAAATCTGAGAAATATAATGATTATGATAATAATAGGCTGAATAATAATTATCTTTAGTATTAAACAGACAACCACATCTACTTTTGACTGAAACATTGATATTTTTTTCCATTCCATTCCATTTTTCCACCCATTTTCCATTTCATCTTGGAAAACACTGGGAGCCATAAAGCCCTTCTGACATTTAAAATTAAATAACACCGCATATAATGTTTTTTAGCGGTGATTGCAGATTGTAAATACTCTTAATTTATCATGTGAGCTTCTTTGAACTCTCTTAAACTGGGGAAGTGAGACAGGTACCTTTTAGTAAATCTCTGGCAAGCACGGTCAGCTCGAATGCCAACACCTCCTCCAAGGTGTGCGTAGAACAGAGATATTTATTATGGATAACAGAGTAAAAATATAAATGAAATAACTAGCACACCTGAGTAATTCCTTGATTCCTTCCCATTAAATTGACATACACCAGTAAGCTGAGCTGCTGCCGTCAATCATTTATGCCCGTGCATCCCGACCCGCCCACTCTCTGCCCCCTGATCCCTCCACACCTCCCACACCAACCTTTGCAGTTTCTGACCTTCTTTAAAAACTAAGTTTGCTATGTTGCTACTGAAGGATATGCAGCTGTGATGGCAGGCATCAAAACTCTCTATGGTGCCTATATACTTAAAGTTGTCCTTTTTAGTTATTTTTTTTTAATAATGTTAACTTTTTCCTACTCCCCTGGGTGGAGGTGTAGACCTGGAATCTTGTCTTATCTATTGTATGTTAAAGCTCTTTTTTTCTCAAAGATTTTCTTATTGTTGTGCTCTGAATGGTAATGCATCTTGCAGTTTGTAGGCATTATCATATTAAGGTGACAAATGACAAGTAATGGTTAACATTAACTCTCTATCACCACCTCCCCCATCCGCCCACCCCTATTGCAAATTATAAATGGCCGCATTAGGCATGAACACTAAACAGAATTAGCAAGCTTGAGTAACTTCAAACTCCAAGAAGCATTCATGACACATCACTGTGAGTGCCTGTCATGAAAGATCTTGCTCAGATCAGTGGGTTTGGCTGTTTGGTTGCCTAACAGATGGCTGATGTAAGCTAAGCATCTTGAGGCTATTAAAGAAGAAGAAGAAGAAAAAAAAGAAACTCACATACCATGAACTAGGAATATTTTCCGACGACTGCCCCAGAGAGCCCAGACTTGTATGTAGCTCCATTATATGCAAGTGGTCAAAATAGTAACATTTGGTAAACAGTGAGACATCTACAGTATTTTTAATAACATTCACCAATTTATGCTGCATTTTATCATTGCAAGATTTAAAGTTCTAATCCAGGTTTTTGGAGAACATATATATATATATATATATATATATATATATATATATATATATATATATATATATATAATACTGAATTGCAAACCAACCACAATTACAAGTGGAGCCAAGACAGAAATACCTCCAACTGCAGGTCCAAAAATGGCCACTGAAGACTGATTATAAAACTAGATTTGACTATCCAATAAATAATATGCTCACACCCTGCTATAAAAAAGAAAAAAAAAAAAAAAAGAAAAGAAACTGTTTAAATGAGCAAAGTAAACTTTCAATTTGATTTAGGTTTGATTTAGCAGCCTAATACTGTCCCAGCTGGAAATAGCTCACCCACCCTTTTATATTGCTTTGCTTACTCACATACAGGTATACTGAGTGAGCTCATTCAATAGTTTACATACCAAGCCATACATCTTTTTTTTATCACTTACTACAAAAACTATAAAATCAAGACAAACTCAAAAGACTAAGTTTGTCACATCTCACCAAAATAATGAAGGAAGAATAGAGGAAGTAACTGAGGTGTTCACTCTGGAGAAAGTGTGAATGAAAGAAAGGCTGCCCCATTCTGACACCAAAGCAGTAAATGAAAGAAATAAAACCTTTTTACTGACTGAGTCAGAGTGGTTACATTATAAAGTACAAATGAATATTCTGCACACCTCCACAAAACCCTGCGGTGAAGTACTACATCAGCTCATGTAAAGGTCCCTGTTGTGCCAAGTCTGTATGTGTGTGCAGCTCAGTTTCATCTCATCAGACGGACACGTGCACACAGAGCAGGAAGAAAGTAGCCAAACAACCTTCACTTTCTGTAATGTTTTTGGCTGTTGACTACACACCACTACATTCTCCCAGACACAGCAGATTAAGAATAATATCTTATTAAAGCTCATTAAATATATAAATTGATAATATTGTAGTTCATATTATGCTATTAAAATCATAGTAATCATGATCTGTAATAACAAATACCAATAAATTGAAATAATATAGTTTGTATTAATAGAAAATATAATGTATTTTCATTAAACAACAGAGTAAGAAAATGTCAGGCAACTAAACATGCATTTTTTTGTACAATTTCTTTTCACCAGCAGTTGTTTTACTACTGTCGACCACTGGCTGTCAATCATTCAACTGCATTAGTGGAAAAAAAGAAAAAAAACATTTTTATAATTTTCATACAGTTTTGTAAATGTAAAAAAAGACAATTACAAAGGCTAAACAGCCATGATCACAATGACAGTCAAAATTCTTGATGGTAATGTTCACATGATAAATTTAAGGCCTCAAAAGACCACAAACCAATGGGTGACATCATAGTGTCTATTTTTTATCTTTTATGTACAGCTAAAACCCTTTTTGTATTCACCAGCAATACTAACAACATGACCATGCAAGGTTTGTGGAGCTGGTAGAGTTGGAGTTGCTAAGTGTTTTATACACACACTGATTATGGTAGTTCTACTTACTGTTTTGTGATGAGGTGCTAAAATCAAAGATTTTCATATGAATTGAGCTAAGAGATATTCATTGTGTTGCAAATCAACTGTACACATCTCACAGCAGGACTTTAGCTGTTGATGCCCAGAGGAAATCATACTTTGCTAATGTGAAAACTGAAATTTTCTTCTATCTATAATTGCACTAATGAGATTATGTAGACCCTGGAGGTTTTGTGGAGCCACCGTATTTACAGATTGTGTAAGTCTTAACACCACTAGCTTTCTGTTTTAATACCGAGTAACCAAATCTGCGTGCTTCCACTTTGGAAAACAAGATGCATGAAATGAGCAAATCTGAGTTTTTATGGAATACTTAAAAAAAAAAAGAGGTGGGGAAAGTACACCAGTTTCTTATAAATTTAAATTAAATAATTCTATGCTGTATCATGTCTCTTCCTTTCTTCATTTAAGCCCTCCATGGAACATTGTAGCTGGTGAGATTTGTTTTTATGTGACATGGGCATAATAAAGACAGATAATGTTGATGGTAAGGCAATGCGCTTTACTGACATTCACTTAATTGATACAGGAGGGGCTGACAGGCAATTACACTGGATGAAAAGTCATAACAAAACAAATACAAAGAGGATTTTAAGATAGGCACCCCAGTGTCCTGGGAATTCTAACAGGCAAGCAGTACTGAATGGAGATGGAGGGCTTCCAGCATGCGTTAACATCCAACCTGATGATTAATATCTTGATAATGCAGCCCGCTTGCTCCTCGCTCAGATATTGTGCTGACAGCAGGAAGATGTGTGTGCCAGTTAAAGTAGTTTGAACGAATTTGGTGACAAAGCAATATTTTATTTTATTTATCTTAGTTCTCCTGCTATTCATTGCTGCTATTCATTACCGCTGTGACAGCCCAAGCTATGGCGCACGTTGATATGTGGGGCAACGAGTTGTAAAGTGTGGGGGAATGTTCCAAGCCAGACATTTCCATTCATTGTAAAGAGAAATCCTATCACACCAGAGGTGATGGAGAAGAGACGAAAACAGACGAAGTGAAACATGAAACATGTTTCACGTCATCTTGTATTGATTTGAGAATAATTAGTTACACCAAAGCAGATCTGCATCCGAGAAGTAAGACGCTACCTGACACATGACACTTCCAGTGCATTAAATGATTCAAGTCTGTGGTGATCCAGATCAAAGAGGACAGGTTGAGTTTCCAACGACATTTCATGATGTGAATGAGTTCTGGGGCAGAATTTAAATATAGCAGTGACTCATGATTCTTCTTTTTTGCTGTTTTAAAAAGGAACAGATTCATCCTGAATATGAACTTATGATGCACTGAAGATTGCTTTCAAACGTTTTCCCATGGTGTTGAATTGGAGCTGCTCAGCTGTATCGACGCCTCTGGGCATTTCTTTTAGCTGATGTTTGATTCTTATGTGGTGTAATTGATTAAAGTCTGACTCTTATTACTGTGTCATTAAACAGTGATTTATTTGGCAATAATGTGCACTCAGGAGTTACAATACAATGACCTGTTAGTGAAGCCTGACCTCTAGTCAGACATTGTGAGCAACAATGCTCACAAATGTGGCTTTTTGCTCCTTGTCACAAAAGGAACAAGATAATGAGTTCTGAGGGAAAGGCTTTTTGGCAGTGTTATTTGAAATCCCTTTGCTTGAAAATGAAGGCTTTTTGGCAGCTCTTCTTAGTGTTTCTAAATGTATTTACAGATGAGAAAATGGAAGAGTAAAGAGGCCTGACTTGACCTCATGCCGTGTCATTGCGACCAGTTGGCTTCATTGACTACAGGATTATCAGGGTTCCACATTGACCAGCTATGAATGCAAACTGTGATAATGTTTTCCTTCTGGACAAAATGGAAGTGCAAAGCCCCAACAGATTACCAATGTCAATGCCTGACTGGGGGTGCCTGCCATTCCACAGCAAAAAGCCGTGATACACCAAAACCACGGCAGGAGAAATAAAGCTACTGGAGAGTAAAATGGGTGATTTTAAACTTATTTATGTGAAATCTGAACTTCGTATCCCTTAAAAACAAAAACAAATAAAGTAAGATAGATTTATGAGTAAGTATCTGGACACAGTACAAAGGATTTCTTTTGTCTTTATGTTGAATTCTTTTCTATAAATTTCATAATGCAGCTGTGGGAAGTTGGGAAGGTCTCTTTTGGGAAAAGAAGAAAGACAGGTAACATGGCATGTGTGCCTAGTAGTGTTCTATTTTCCACATGTATGTGTGTTATTTTTCTGTAGTTTAAACATGCGAGTGAGCATGTATGAGAAAGAAAAAAAAAAAAAAAAAGGAGAAAAGGGGCCAGCTAAAGAAATGAATGCTACCTTGCTTTTCACAAACATATGGGCTTTGGCAGAAGGCTTGTTAAAGCTGCACTGTATGAGTCAGAGAGCAGTCTCCTAACAGAAGTCTTTTTTCAGAGTCCAGTCTGTTTTCATCACTCCTAAGGGTAATTTTATTAAGAAAAAAAAAAAAAAAGAAAGAAAAAAATGCAGAACAGGAAGCATTCCCCATTTCCACATCTTGAGAATTTCCTCTTTATTTAATAACCTGAAAGTAAGAGTTAACAGACCTAGATAAAAAAGCAAATTGCCCTGCCCCTGTTATTTTGGTGATAGTCAAAAATGTATTGCTACATCTGGCAATAATAGCTTTGATTAAAACATTCAGGATGAACAGAAGTGCTGTAGACATTATATAAGTTTCCAAGTGAAAAATATTCTCAGTGGCAATACAAGAAGATAGCATTTTTACAACAAGATTTTAATCTCAATTTTGTGCTGTAGCAGTGCAATGATCAGATCTCAGCAACAACCAAAACCTCATCATCTCTGTCATCTGCTTGGCCCAGAGCATTAACTTTTATTGAAGCATAAACAGCATTAGATAGAGGCAATGCTTCATTAAGCCAGAATTTGACTGTGTTGAAAGCAACATATATAGCTTTTTCCTGCCTTTCTCTTTTTTTTAAAGCATGAATATAGCACATTAAAAACAATTACATTATATCCCAAATTCAAGGAGATTTAGATGCTGTGTAAAATAACAAATTAAAACTAAATGCAATGATTTTGAATTGTTAAAGGTATCTTTTGTTCCTAAGTGAACATAGAAAAGACATCAAATGAGGAAAATTATACATTTCACCATTTGAATTTCAAGTCTCAGCATCTCCAAAGGCTGAAAACAGCAAGTTGTACTAAAAAGAAACAGCTGGAGGAAGATGCTTCAACAAATGAAATAATTGGCAAATAAGCAAAATGATCAAGGTTTTTTTTAAAAAAAAAAGCACCTCAAAGATGGTTGAGTCTCCTGGAAGTAAGCAAGTAAGTAAAATTTTATTCATATAGCACCTCTCAAGATATAAAATCACAAAGTGCTTTACAAGAGCTAACAATGTAAAAAACAAAGAAAAATGGAAGTTTAAATTGAACTGAAGTAACCTACAAAAAACTGCTTTAACAAATCGCAGCACACTGTCATGATATTTATGTAAGGACTCAATATTCCATCATATAGAGCATTTGTGAGTGCAAGGGTGTCCATGATCTTCAGCCCACAGAGGGCACAATTTTAAAAACATGCAACCCAAAATGTTTCCAAATGTTTGTGCTCTGTTTTCATTTATTTTTCCCATTTTCTTAACCTTTAGGGATTTTTGTGTTATGTGTTAGAGCTCAGGTTGAGATGCACCATACATTTGTTTATATTAAACAGGAAATGGTATATTTTTACATAATTTACATTATATAGGTTTTTAGTGTTTGACAGGTATTCCTTTGAAATGAGTGGAGAGTTTTTTTACAAGCTTTGAATTCCTTTTTTTTTCTCTTTTTTTAGTAAAAAGCTAATTTACAGCTCACATTGTTTTGGCTAAAGGCGAAAGCTGAGGTGTGACCAATTTTTGTTATTTTATTTTAAAACTGTAAATAATGTTTTTTTCACATTTCATGCATTTTAAAGTTGCTTCTTATTACATTATGTTTAGCAAAAGAGAACAGCAACTCCACTCTGAAAGGGACAGGTTTCAAACTTTGATTTCTGGAAACATTCAGTGTCATTAATCACAAAATCCTCTTCAGAAAGGTGTGATCTGAAGCTAAGGTTTAATTCTTTTTATTGGAATTGTCCCGATGGTTTATATTGCAGAAGTTACAACTATCAATCTGTCTTTTTTTAAAACTAATTTAATATTAATGTTTAGCCAGATAGATTTATTCCTGGTTTACTAATGTATTAGGCTTTTCAAAGAAATATCAATGAGGAAAAAAATGTTGTCGTTCCATAGATTAAGTTGGTGTCTCGACTTTACAAAATACCCTAAGCTTTATTTATGACCTATTTAAAATGCACATCAGCTTAAAAGAACTTAATGTAAATGTGAATGTATAGCATGCATCAAGTATAGCTGGAAATATACTTACATTTCTTTGACACATGCATGAATTGTGAGTCCCTGCCAAGGTATCTCAGCACCCATGTGTGTTACAGATTGCAGGCAGTTAATATTTCAGTGGAGTAGTGCTGTATTTGGCGACAGCCACAGAGTTGGGTCAGGTTAACAGTTCTGTTGCGTGCCAGAGCCCAAGAGAGACTTTAATATTTGATTGCCCTTTTCTTCTTCAACTTCCTCTTGTTTCAATGCACTTTAAAGAAAGAATGTCTTATACATGTAGTATGAACATAATCCTACAAAATTTGTAAAGTATGGGAGTTTTTTTTTTTGTTTCTAGTTTTTTTTTTTTTTTACTTTACTTTCATTGCTAAAATTAAATAAATAGAGGCTTCACACAAGTTATATCATCTTTCTGATTATGAGAAAAAAATTTCACCATATCTGTGTGATTTTGTAACTGCAGGAGTTTTATATATATATATATATATATATATATATAATGCTGTCCTTTGCAACTTCCAGCCATATATTTTCCTCTTAAAGCTAGAGGTAAAAGAAAAAAAAGAAGTTCAGAAAGTTAGGGGGATGGAAGGTGAATGATGGATCCTCATCTGGATCATGCTAGAGTGGTGATGACTCAGAAGGTTGGCAATGCAATTTCAGCTTTAGAAGACAGAATGGCAAGTTCAGCAATGATATTTAAATATCACCATTTACCAGTCAGCTCCAGCAAATGTTGGATTGCTTCAAAGTGGGTTGACATGGTAACACTTGAAATGTATGAATGCCGACAACAACACAGGACAAATGAATGTGTAGGTGTAACATATTAAAGAAAACTGATAGGTATTATAAAGTGTCAAGCTGGATACAGCCGGGCCGACATAGCAAAAGTTGAAATGTGCTCTCGTACTCGAGCGTAGGATAGCGGGGTAGAGTTGCAGCTTCTCTTTTGAATCTTAAGAAGGCATCGGTTGGTAAATTCCACAGGGCAGAGTCCGTTTTATGGTTCACTTTCCTGTTTTAGAACAACAATGGTGGTTAGCATAATTAAGTGACTTCGCGAGCTTGAAGAAGCAAAAATATAAAATGAAAACATTGTGTGTTGTTTTTAAAAATGGTGGTTACACACAAATTCAGCAAGAAGATCCAGAAATCCGGGAACACATAATCACAAAGTGACTAATCACAAGGAAGTACTTCTGTGTAACCATGCTGCATACCAGGGGTGCACGTCAGGTCTGAGAGAAGTGTGTGTCAAGCATCCGCCAACCTACACCACGCCTACAGTGGCGACGCTATAACCAACCTTATGCAGAAATTATGCATGTATAAATCCAGCTTCAGAGTTAGATTTACAACACAATAAAAAGGTGAACTTCAACAAATATTTAACAACTTTAATCTAGCCCAGTAATTTTCTGAATTTAAAAGTTAAAATAAGGTTTGGGATGTAAGTTTCAGACTAAAACAGCTCATGTATGAATGTCATTTTGTTTTAGTCAAATTTGAAAATATCCCCATCAAATCCAGGTCTATAATGCTTTGAGGTTAATCAAAAACTTATTTTGGTGAAAATCTGAAGTAAGCAAAAAAATTCACACCACAATAGTGATTCGTGGAGATTACAAGCATTTAAGTTGATCATATTCAGCTTGCCTATCACGTTTTCATAAGGGATACACAACTTAACCAGAGGAAGGCTTTGTGGATTTTTAAATTACAGTCTACTAAATATCCAGGCCTGAATAAATTGTAAACTGTTTTCCGTAAACATTTCTGTGATCTGTTATGATATTGGATCAATAGTTTTCTGAAAGTGTCATTTTAATTTTTATGGTGTGTTGTTGCCTGGTGGTGTAGGGAAATTCTGGGTTGGATGGTGCCGCCATGTTGTTGACAGGAAGTTCTATTTCAGATAGAGAATTCCTACTGGTGGAATTCCACTATAAAGACACACCTTGGATTCCATTAAATCTGTTTGGTTTCCTGGGGAAAGCGAGGAGGCAAAAACGTGTTTGTGTTTTAAAAGTCACTTCGACTGTCATAAATATAAAGGCATTTTAATTTATTTTTAAAGGAGAGTGCCTTTGAGTTTTTTAGATATTCAGTTTTCACCCTATCCCCAGAGAACCTCAGATAAGTACTGGTGAATCCTGAATTTACAGACCTATATACCACTATACAAACAAGTTTCTTTTAGCAGATATGTCAGTAAAGGTAGCCAAACAGCAATGAGAGCTCTACTTCAGTTCGTCAGCTGCAGTTCACATAAAAATCTACTTCTTCTTTAACACATTATTCATGGAAAATTTAAATAAGCAGTCCTAGTTCTGCAAATGCTGGTTGAAGATAAAATTTTGCAAAGAAGGCAGAATAGTTAACTAACTAGTTATTAAATAAACATCTAAATGACATAGTCTGTTTGTTCTAGGTTAATGCAGTCTAACATTTTTAGTATTGTGACATCAGAGACTGGAACAGGGCAGGGGTGGACTGGGACAATAAATTAGCCGTGGCATTTTAGCCCAGACCAGCCCATTTCTGATCATGCATGCCACTCATATTTGCAATCCACTGAATGTGAATATCAACCATGAAACTTTTTAAAACTATGTAAGCCATGTCGTGAATTAGAAAGAATCATTCAGAATAGAGACATTAAATATTTTCAAAAAGAGTAATTTATTGATAAAATACTCCAGCACAGTGATGAAAATTGGACCAGGATCCATCCCACGGTTTTTGAGGGAGAAAGAAATTAGAACAGACATGAGAAATGATGGATCAGATGAAAGCTGTTCCTGAATAAAGTGCAGAAACAGTTTCTCTATGTCTACTGGCTGCTCTAGAATATCTTAACCATATTCAACTACAGATTGGATGAAGATTTTATTTATTTATTTGTTTTCAACATAATTTAGCATCAGTGTAACTATGGAAAAAATGTGAATAAATAAACTATCTTAAAGATGTTTTATTTCTGTATTTGTCCATAAACACCAACAACATGTATATATATATATGTTGTTGGTGTTTATGTATATATGTATGTGTGTATATATATATATATATATATATATATATATATATATATGCCCATTAATATCTATTCACATAGATTTGATTGGACTTATGTAAATAATTAATTTTGATATACATGCTGTCCTTTTTATTTTCATTTTTTGTTTTCTTTGGCACCTCTCTGTTTAAAAAATATTGTGTAAAATAAACTGGCCATTTTTCTCTTTTTTTATGGTTGACTGTTCTTTTTTTAACAATTTACTTTTTTATGGTGGACATAATCCATGCAGGTGATCAAAATATAATGGTTGTATTGAAATATAGCAAATTATAATGGTCCAAAAATTTACACTGCCTCATTCAAAACATATATGCTCTGGCAGATTTGTTCTGTTAGGTTTTAAAGGGTTAACAGGCATGCCTGATCACAGTCCCACCAATACACACCAAACAGCTATTTGCCCTGGCCCTTCTTTGTTGTCCCATCAGAACAATGTCACAGAGCAAATTGCCACCCAGGGTGCAGTTCGAATGGTGGGAAAGAAGAAGGGGGAAGTGACAAGAGTGTTGCCCTAAATTGCTATTGATTCGGTAGTTTCAACCTTTTTTCCAAGAGGTTAAGAGTCCAGTAGGTGCTGGGTGAGAATCAGAAGGAGGAACTGCCATGCAATCTTAATTCAAAAGAAAATAAGAAAAGAAAAGAAAAGAGAAGAAAGCATCTTGGAGATTTTTTGTGAAATTGTCATGCAACTCTCAAGTCTTCATATCAAACACTTGTGGTTGTTACCAAAACATTCGGCATGCTGAAGCCCTTCGGTGCTGTTTATGTGATATGACATCATATTTCTTTCTGATGTCAACAAAAAGTAGATATGTTGCAAACAACAACATGGGTCAGCACAGATTCAGCAGTGTGAGTAATTTGGTCGGAATAAAGTTTGAATCTATTGATCTGCAAGTGGTGTATTGTGTATTTTTCTTTCTTTGCAAATATTGTAAGGTCAAGTTCACTTCCTGTTATGTACGTTATGAAGGCTTTCGACTCTAATAACAAGTGGATCTGCAATCTATGCAGAAACCAGATAATGTCAAATGGTCTGTTATACAATATGGACTATCTAATCAATAAAGATGCTAGATAGTTTCTAACATAAGAAGATCAATAAAAAAATAGCATGGCATATCTAGAGACAGCACTGTATTGAGTCCAATATTTATTTAAAAAATTAATAATCCTCCAGATTTCTTTTTTTTTTTTTTTTTATACTTAAAACTTCATACCAATGTATTTACTTCTAAAGTTGTCTATTGAGTCTTGCCTTTGGTTTAAAAGGAGCTTTTGGGTGCTTTAAAAAGCAATGCTCACAGAAGATTCTTTATTTTCCTATCTTGTATGTAATAGAACTGGACATGTAAGGCAAAATCCAAGCTCTGAAAGACATCAGCAGACACCTTGCATGAATAGCATATTAACCCTGCACGGAATCTAAAGGTTTACTAGTAGTCCACACATCTTTCATCCCTTTTCAATAACATTCAGAAAGGATGTCAGAAACAGTTGGTATTATATTCCACACAACAAAACTTGTAAGTCATTTCTCTCTTTTATGCCCCCCCCCTTTCTTTTTTCTTTTTTGTCTCTACTTTTCATCTACCCACCCTTCACTGTCCTTTACTTTCACCACATTAATAACATTTTAAGAATCACAAATAGTTCAGAGCCATGTCTGTGGAAGGATTCCATCGCCTTGATTGGATCAACTTGAGGTGATTTTCACGTCTTAAACTAGCAAGCGCAATGCATTATGCAACACTGGCAATGCACTCTGCATAAATCCAGGAGCTGGGTACATATTTGAGGATGTAACATTTCACGGATTCCTTTTTGTGGCAGTTTGTTTTGGAACAGATGTAAAATTCTGCTCATGTACAGATTCAAACTGAAATGAAAACATTAAAGCAAATATTTTCAGAAACTTAATACCTGGGTTTAAATTGCTGTGGTTTCTTCCTAAGCCATGAGTGCTTTTATGAGTGAGCATGCCAGATTTAGCATTGCTAGCACACAGTGGACTGGCTATGTACAGTGGGCAAATCTTTGCTTTCTCAGTCCATTTAAGTGGAAGACAACATGGAGTTAGGCATCTCAGAGGAGAATACTGATCAGGATGTTTTCCCATGTTGGTGCAAGTCAAACTAGTTTATTTATTTATTTATTTTATACTTTACTGAGCCCAAGCTGGGACATTCTTTCCCTGCATTTAATCCATCCTAGTTGCTAGAAGCAGTGGGCTGCCAGATTCCAGCACCCACGGAGCAGTTGTGGGCTGAGGGCCTTGCTCTGGGGCCCACAGTGGTTTACTTTAGTTGCTAGCCCGGGGACTTGAACGCAGGTTCTCCAGACCCAAGCCCACCTCTGTAACCACAAGGCATCCACTCTCCCATAGTTGTGCTAACACTTGGAGGGTAGGCTTTTTAAGCTTCAACCTGAAATACCCTCACAGTTAAATATAACCATGTTCTTAGTGTCCTCTATGTTTTAGCTTGTGAACAAGAAGTAGGTGATATTGGATGTAGTAACTGGTGACTGGAAGAGTGGAAGTAGATGTAATAGAGATTTACATCCAGCTTTATTTTGTTCCAATAAAACATTTTACTCTGCCGTTCAACATGAATAAAAGAAATGTGGTTATTTTCTAAAAATCTAATCTCTTTATTTTTAATGTATAGCAGTTTATATTAATCTATATTCTATGAGATTCACACTCTCAAAAATAAGTTAGTACAGTAATAAATAACAGCTTTGACTCAAATAGTGTAAAAATCCAAATGAATTGCCACAAAAAGAGTAATGATTTTAATAGGAAGAAAGTAGTGTTTTGACTGTGTGGTGCATCTATAAACATTGATCTGACTGCAACCTAAACATGAAAGCCTAAGTTATGTTGACATGAATCTTCATTAGTATCCCTCACCTCTGATCAAATCCCGTAGTCATTTATGGAAGTTCTGGGGGTATTGATGCTTGCTTTATCACCAATCTAAAGCCCATTATATGGCTGTGGTCTGCTTCTAAGCAGACATGTTTAATTACCATCAGCACAATGTTTTAATTGTTTTAACTCAAGACACAAAATGGTTTCAGCAGATCCACTTAGTTATTTACTTTCTGGCTGATCATTTTTACATTAAACCCCAAAGTTTACTCTTATTTTTATCTTATTTGTATCCATCTTAACCTGATGAACAACATAGGCTTCATATATGAAATGGCTTTGCAATTGATACTCTGTATCAAGCCAAACTGTCTGTAAACAAGACATGTTTGGTTTGAAGACACTACAAGTGGGGAAATATTTTCAGTAATCAGCAGTGATGGTTTGAGGGGAAAAAAAAGAAAAATGAAAGAAACCAAACAGCAGACCATATAATATTTTTAAAAATGTAACATTACATCTTAACACGATAAAACAAGTTAAATTTTCACAATGAATAGATACTTAAACTTTATTTTAAACTTGTAAATCACTTAATTTCTGGTTATGGATCAATGTCAAGAAACAATAGCACCATTGCTTTGAGAAATATTTTTAGGCTACAATAAGCACCATTTTACCAGAAGTTTGAAATTAATTCATAATTTACAGTTTGACAGGTACAGATGGGGCCTACATGTATGTGTGACAGTCATGTTGATATCAGGCAGTGCTTACCGTTATTATTATTATTATTATTATCATTATTATTATTATTATTATATTCCCTACTGTCTTTCAGTGACACTGCAGTTTTTGGGGTAATGCATTATCTTTTCCTGATTGGCTTCACTGGTTGCACCTGTGCGATATGGATAGAATATGTCTGGTGTAGTTAGTAGAAATATTACTGCATTTCTGCTTTTTTTATTTTTTAATGCAATGCTTTGTAGGACTGTAAAGGAGGCAGTGGTGAGGGTGATTGAAGATGTGGAACTGTTATGGATTCTGACAGTCTGTGTGTTAGGAAGTCCCACAGTTGTTAAGTTGTTAAGTCCTGCACCAGTTGCAGAAGAAGATAGTCACACCAAATGTGTGGAGTTTCTGCACCACGGTATGTGGGATAGCAGTTTTCAATACAGAAATTAAGTCACTGAAGAGCAGGCACATGTAAGAATCTTTACTCTCCAGGTGGGTGATGACTGTGCGGACCACTGATGAGATGGCCTCATCAGTGGAACGGTTTTGCCTGTAAGCCAACTGATGAAAATCTACAGTGACATCAATGGAGTCTTTAATTAAACACTTTGTGTGATTATTGGAGTGAAAACCACAGGTTGAACGTTATTCAGTCCTGTAAGCTTTTCAGAATCAGAATTATGGTGTATGTTTTCATGCATGTTAGAAAGGCTGCCTAAGGTGGAGATGTTGAAGATGTCCATTAACACCACTTTTAGCTGAGAATCATTCCCTTTTAGTACCTGTTCCAAGATGCACCAGCGCTCAGGATGTTAACAGGGTCTGTAGCTTTCCTGGGGGAGATTCTTAGCAAGGATGTTCTCACCTCAGCCTGAGTCACACTACGGGGCACCTTACTTGGTTGTGGGGAAGGACTCTACCTTGTGGAGGTAGAGGACTCTATGGTGGAGGACTTCCAAACCAGGTCATCAAACCAGGCAAAGAAGTTGCTGTGCAATGGGGAGGGTGGGGTCCCTTGGGCATTGTTGCTGGTGTATTGTTGCTGCGGCTGAATAGCTCAGTTGGCAGATCATCCAACTGTAAATGACTGTAATGTAATCCATAATGCACTTGATGCACCTTCTCCACCTACTCCAAAGGTCATTGGTAGAAAATGGTGCCTTGATTCTCTGAGCATATCTGTCCTTGGTCTCCTTGATGCCCACAGTCAGCTGTCCACTTGCCACTCTGAGAGCTGGTGCAACATTCAGAACCGAACGCAGCATTCTTGGATTTCAGTGGGGATCTGACCTCCATATACAGCCAGGGTTTTTTGGATTTGGTAAATGATTCTTGGTGGTGGTGACATCTTCAACACATTTACACATGATGCTGAAGAAAATGAATGAACACTCCTCCTGATCCACCTCTCCCTCTCATGTAGGAGCCTCCCTGAAAACATGCCAGTCTGTGCACTGGAAGCAGTCCTGCAGAGCAGCAATGGTGTTGCAAGGCAACACAATGGAGGTCCTCTGGTCGGTCTTTTTTTGTTTTTTTTTTGGATGATATAGGCAAGGATTATCATGATGGAAGCAGAAGATCACTCCTTATGCACCACATATGTTTGCATACACATGGTCCAGTGTATTCTTTCCCTGTGTACTAAAGATGGCATACTGGCAAAACCTAGGCAGTGTCTTTCCCTTCCAACTTATTGTTTGTTTTGGAGCAAGCTGATATTTTCATGTTGCTCCGTCAGCACATTACTAGTGTTTGCATCTGGTGAGATGTAAACAATTGTGGCAAATAACAGAGATCTGACCTCTGTTTATGTACATACAGAGTCCACTTCAGGGAGGTTTCCCAACAGTTGGCTTCTGTCTGCTCAGAAGAGTTGCAAGTCTGGTGGATTGTTACTCATCAGCAGTGTCTTCACCAGATTTCCATCAGGCAAAGTAGACAAAGCTCCTTGTGTCACAATAGACTCCATGCCTAGGAAAAAGTAAATCTATTTTCTTTTAGAGGGCATAAATGTTTGCCAGTAAGTATTGAAATTGGCGGCCAGCTAGCTTTTTCCTTGGTCAGCATGATGACCCGCTTGCCTGTCTTCTGCTTCTGTGTGCACTGCTTCTTTTTGATGCCTAGCCCTGTGCTCTACTGTGCCAGTCCAGCAGCTTTAGAAGTCACAATCTGCTTAGTGTAGTTTTTGAGTTGTGATGAGGCAAGTATGACCAAGCCATCCCTGATATCCATGAGTTTGTAAGGTGTAAAATTGGCCTCAAAATAGCCAAAAACACACTGAAAGTTGTTATAATACAAGGAGCTCGAGAAGCTGCTAGACTACAACACACCACTATCTTGTTTTATGTATACTAAAAAGTTGTGAAAAAATATTCAAACTGCAGTTAGAAGATAATTAAACTATGAAATATAATTAAAAAAAACTTTCAGCTTCAATTTAGATGTTTTTACTCCCCCCCCCCCCCCCAAAAAAAATAAAATAAAAGAAAATAAAAGAATAATTTATAGTTCTTTCATATTCAGAACTCTCCGTTTCAGGTAATTAAGTGTGGAGATGCAACGATAACAATAAAATAATTTATATAAAAAAAGAAATCCTAGAGGCCTTATTAGGCATTCCAGAAATCTGCAGCCTGTGTTTATTACATAACAGCACCCTTGAATAAATTTTGTTATATTGCAAAATTAGATTGTGTCAATCTAACAGCATAAAGGAAAGCACAATAAATAGAATGGTAGGAACTGTTATATATTTCACCTACCTTAATTTTCACCTTAGGCCCCATTTTTCACCTTAATGCTTGATTAATCTGCTAATTATACAATGTTGAATGCTCAGTGGACTTGGGTTTATGGGTGTAAGACATTTTACAATTATATAATGTTTATGTTGTTAAATGTGCTCATTTAGGTAATAAATGCAAAGATTAAAAGAAAACATTCAATACATATTTGACAACTAAGGTTATAAGATTAATGTCATGTGCAGTGTTTGATATTTGACCAGTTTCTTCTTATGTAAATCACCTAATTAGCTGTCATAGTACACACTTCTGTTGGTGGTATGTGAACACAATTATTAAACCATCAGCATAATGAAGTATTTCAAACAAACTGTAAGAGAGAACACTGCAAAGATGAGCAGTGTGACAGCCTTTTTGATTTATAATTCATATTTAGTGACATTAAAGCAAAATAAAAAGGGAAAAAGTTAGACAACTTTGTTTTTTAATTATTCATGCAGATAGAATTATATCTCTCATAATATTGTCACTCTCTGGAGAAACATTCAAATTTAATAATGGAGCAAGTGATAACCTTTGGCTCAATTTGGTGTCTTGAAGTAATGTCTCAATTTTTAATGGGTCTAACTTTGTTGAACACGAGGGACTTTCCTAAAATTTTGTACAAGTGATTTAGGTGAATAATCTTCTATTTTGTTGACCCTTTATTTCTATTTATTTGGGGACAATTCAGTCATTCTCTTTAGACCCAAAGCCTGCTGTGACCAAATCCAGTTGTTCAAATAATGGTGTAAAAATTAATGCATATTATTTTTCCATCAATAAAAGTTGGATTTCCATTTAACAGGAAAACTAATGTTGAAATTATGTTTTAAGAAGTTATCAAAGGCTGGTTTGCATATGATGTAATTCTATAAAAAATGTTTTCCCAACTACAAATTCAGCTTGAAGAAAAAAGAAAGGGTGAGAGCCTACATCAAGAAGAACATTGTGAGGCCTTCTCTTCAGGAATTAGTTCAATCTCTGAAATATCTGTAAAGATGGAGATGTCACATGATTTTATTGTTTGCCAGTTCAAAATGGAAACAGCTGGTGAGTCAAATCATTTTGGTATTTGCCAGATCAGACAAAATTAGCAGGTGCTGTTTGTAGAATGGACACCAATGCTTATTTAAATGCCAATAAAAATGGCAGTGAAAGCCGTGCCAATGCTGCAACTATCATGGAGAAAACATTTATGTAATATTTCCATTCTTTCTCCCAATATTCACAAGATCTTCTAGCAGTGAGCACACCAAGGATTTATTATTTATGTTGTCCAGTTATTCCTGTTAATATGTTATAAGGTATACAACATTACAGGGTTTTCATCACATTTTTCTTTTCAATACTCCTCATACATTCTCTGTTGGATACAATCAGGACTGCGGGCTAGCCAGTCCATCACCCATGCCTTCTTCTTACCACACCCGTATCTTCTTAATGTATGCAGGATTAACTTGTGGCTTATTTCTGTTTAGTTGGAGAGCTAGACTTTTATGCATGGAGGAGCCAGGGGGTGTGCAAGACTTTATCAGGGGGGCCCAAATACTAAGAAAAGAAAAGATTGTGTTCCTCTCATTAACATACACACACACTCACATACACTGCTATGATAATTGTGGTCACATTAGACAGACATGGGATATAAAACATATTTACTGGATCATAAAGTTAAAATATTGGTATGCTGGTTGTTGTGGGGCACAGTATGTGGTGCTTGATGTGGTAGTAGGTAGGTAAATGGCTTCACGCCCTAGCAGTTCTGGTTTCCTGTCTGGCGGTGGTCGTTGTGGTAGTCTGGATCCTTGTGTCTGACCACAATGACTTATGTGGCTAGCTCCATATCAGGCTGCTGATACTGGTGCTCAGGTCTATGTCTCTCTGATCTGTGTGTCTTTCCTCTTTACAAAAAAAGTCAGAAATATCTCCCTTTGTCTTCACTCTAATATAAAATCAGACTGGTAACAGGCTAATTTTCGACACATGCCACAGATTCCTAGCTTCCTGAAAACTTAATATGATATGGTTTCCCCACTTTATCTGAAAATTCATACAGTACTACCATATAACTGGGTTAGCACCGCTATGTAGCTTCATGCTAACATTAAGTTAATAGTCTTGATGGTAGCAGAATGTTACTTAACATTAGTAGTTGCACAGGTACAAAATTTCTTCTTGAATTCTGCAGCCAAACATTTTCAAATGATTAAATACCATAAATATCATATCTTTCAAAGATGAATAATTAGGAAAATACTTTTAGATTTACTTCAAACTTGGGAATACTGATGATTCATGCAGGTCCAGAAAAACATTTCTGTCCTCCTCCTCCAGTGACCTGGCTATCACCTGAGGTGTCCAGCCAGATTTTAGAGTGACCCTGGCCAGCCTATTATCTCTGCCACTACTAGTTGCTTTAATAAAATGCACGGATTTCTGTGAAATAACAAAACATGAAATATTTTGGATTCCTTCTGACTGCAAAAGTGAACTGTGTAGTGATCTAGCATTATTAAACATTGATAATGTTTAGATAAAATATTAATTTTAGTAATCAATATAAAACATTAATTATTATTTTTAAACCTTAAAGCACCACCAAACTTTTTCTCTTTTTCTATTAATGGAAGCATGGCAAGTCTTAGATTAATTTATTGAATGAATTAATTAATTCAACTTAATCAAATAAAATTGGTCTTAAGACACTAATTATGGAAGTTCTGCATTCGAAGGGACCAGACATAATTGAGAGGAATATATCATGCACAACAACTACTTAAATAAATGTGAATATTTATTAACTAGTCAAAACCGAATAATATCTAGTTACTAATGTTCAACTAATGTTCAAAAAGCACGCTGAACGGATTTTTGAATCCTATGGAGCTAAATGGCATCATCTGTTTAAGATGGAAGTCTAACTGGAAAGGCAAATTATTTCACTAATACCGATTCCGTAAGACAACCATACATACTTCTTAGCAGTTAAGTAGAGCAGACTAGGAGTACTTGTACAGTTCTGTTTGGATGAGTCGACCCACTTAGGACAATTTTTGGTGAACAACTCCTGCACACGGAGGAAGCTTTGCTAGTGGTTAAGTCCCGGCTAAAACTCCAATGAAGGCCAAATGTCTATCACTTGTGGTGGGCCGCAGGTTTTGGCTCTGTAGGGTTCTCCCTTTCATTCAGTCTCATCCCAAGACGCTGCTGGGTTAGAGGTGTCAACATATAGTAGTAAAAGGTATCTGTCACATTAGTCATGGAGTGATGCCAAAACGATCGAAAAGTCTAACTTTGCTGAGCTGAAAAGGAAAAGAACTTAGTAAACTGGCGCTCATCTAAGATGTAATTAATAAAAATTAAAGCAAAATTCTCATTGTATCACTTCTGTTCTTTTTCGGAGCAACAAATTACACTACAATTGAGAGAATTTGTAAATTAAGCTTTACTCCTGCAAACAAAGTTGTCTAAAACTAAAGAACTGAAATTTTGTACTTACCATACAATGATGTTAAACTCAAAGACAAAGATGCATAAAAACCATGCTTGTATTTTGATGGCACAACAGGTGGTGTAATTTTATTTGTCTTTTGATATTCTTGTTTGATCATTTAAGTAACTGTTCCAGCAGATGGCAGCCACTGGTCTGCTTCAGTCTAAAAGGAGACAGCATTTCAGCCCTCTATCTTTTTTAACGGACAAAGGGGACTTTTTTCCTCCCAAGGGCTACAGCTTGCTCCCCTGCCAATCAAGACTCAGTGATTGAATTAGTGCCAGGTCTGCCAGCCAGCGCTTCCGCTAAACGACAGGCAGATCCAAAGTGGAGATTCGGTGACTGTGAAGTTCACCCTACTTCAGAACTCCTCACATGCATCTCTTTTTCCCAAGCTCTCAAAGGCAGCTCAGAGACGAGCGCTCTGCCCTGACAAACCCTGAATCGTCCAGCCTGTGCAGAATGCAAACGAAGCAGATGCTCATTTCTTCCTCCCCAAATGTCTAGGAAAGGGAAAAAAATCAGATAGATGCTACATTAAGGATGCAGCAGCACAGTCCTTGGAGTAAAAATGAGTTTGGAAGACAAGACTACACACAAAATGGAGCAACAAGGAGGAATATGTAGATAAATATTTTAGAAAAAACTGGCAGTTAGCAACACAACTTGCTTTCAAGTGTTTGCATCTATGGTGGTTGTGTTGGCTATATTTCTGTGTATCGCATTTTATATCATTATTCATGTAGGCAAATTCCAGATGGTTAATCAGGTAATCAATATAATGTAGACATAAAACACATTTTCCTCCCAATCCAGTGGGAGAAATGTTATGCAAATGGTTAAATCCTGTGTATCACAGTCAAGTGTAGTGTAAATGTTGTATAGAGGGAACAAACCTTTACAGAGATAAAACAGTTCTGTATATTCCATTTGTCATTTGGTACTAAAGTCCTTGGAGTGCCAACAGTATTTCTGTTGAAATGCACGGCTTGTATACAGCATTACATCCAGAGCTCAATTGCATCATTATTTTCCTTCTATCCAGCTGTTTTGTGTGCTTTACATTTCAGTAAAAAAAAAAAAAAGTTGAATTCTGCGGTAATGCCAGATAGATTCACCTGTCTGGTTCCAACCCAAAAAAGTAGTGTCTCAAAATGAACTTTTTCTAATTTTAATTCCTCTTCCCTGTCATGGTTACCGTGATAGTCAGGTTCCAATTCTAACATCTAAGCCATTACTTGATTTTGAGCTAGAAAAAGAATTTACATCTTTCTTTTTATTTATTTATTTTTAAATCTTTTGATGTTGTGATTGACTTGGACCATTGTCTTCTCGTATAGTGCAAAAAAAAAATCATATTTATATTAAATGTGTTCAAATTTGCAAAGTTTCATTGGTATTGTTTCCTAGGGATGAAAAGTTGTTTTTTTTTTTTTTATTGTTCAATTCAATTTGGGGTGAATTTTATAATTATTTGAATGAATTAGTTTAAATTCTGTAGACATTACCCAGTTGAAATATTTTCCCTTAAATATGGCCAGAAGTCTGGCAAAGTAGTTGTAAAATCTTCTATAAGTTTCAGTAATAAGAAGGAATAGCAATTCCATCCCAACACATTAGTAACATACTGTAAGCCTCTATCCCATAACTGGGAGTCTCATCATTTGCCATTCAAGAAATGCCAAATACCTTCAGCTGTGGGTAATGTGATACTCCCCAGAATCCCATTATCATCATAGTTATTATCGACCTTGCTGTGAAATCACTACAAACACAGTCTTGGTGGTTTTAAGAGTTCTTTTTCTGAGCCACATGTTGAAGCTGAAACAAAAAGGATACAGAGAGAAGAATAGATTTGCAAGACTTTACTGGAAGCTTTTTGAATCTTTGAAATCATCACATACAGCAATGCAGGTGAAAAGAATGCAAGGAAAGTATTTTTATATTAAAAAATATAGATTTACATGTATACTTCATTGTTGCTTCATTATTTTCTTTCCCATACCTTTGTGTCTGTGTGTGTGTGGAAAATGTAACGTCTGCATACCACTTGGGATTTTATTTGAAGGGGGAAAGGAAACATGAGCAGGGCAAACAAACAAGACAAGATTCTCCAGACAAACTGACAGATTGCACTGAAAAAAAAAACAGGTTTGATTTTGTTATAATATAATGTATATTTTAAAATAATATTTTATCACAGGATTTAGTTCAGAATTTTACCATAGTCTTAGCATTTTTCCCTTGATTTAAATATTATGGTATTGTAGTATTGTGACATGTTGGCATGAAGCATGACATTCAGAAATTGTTTGAGATTGTACTGGATCTGCATTTGCTGTTTGAGTACTGAAACCCTCTCCATGTGATGCTTTGAAGGAAATAATCCATTCATAGCCATTTTGTGACAGCACTGCTAACTGAAACATGTTTATTACATACTAAACCTCATTTGACCTTTACTAATTTTAATGCATGGTGATGCTTTGAATATCTGTGGTGGTGCAGTGCAGTCTACTCTAGTGTTTGGAATAGTGCCTACAATATTATAGGGAACTTGCTCAGAGGAAGCATATAATCTGCTGAACTAATCCGTTTCTCTACCTGATATGGGAAAGAGTACTCAACGAGAAGTTCATAGAGCCCAGCTGCTTTGTAATATGAGCAGATAATATCACAACTGCTAAGGGCCTGCTAGACCGGTGAATACACATTAGATACATTATCCTAATCTCTGAATCTGGCTCATGATACAAGATGTATGCTTTTAGTATGAATGCAGGACTTTTGTGGAACAAAGCCCCATAAAGCCATAAGAAACATGCACATGTATACATGTTTATTTTAATTTGAAACTATTTGACTATTTGGCATTTTAATTATACAATGTAATTTAACACTTTCTCTTTCTTACCATAACATGTTTTCAGTAAAATAATTTGGCTGCATTATAAATATACAGAATATGTGCATTTACAGTATCAAGCTAATCTTAAAGTCATTAACAAGAAAAGTTTCTTCAGGCTGATTTTCACAGTGCTGAAACAGTTTTATTCCTAGATATATGTATACTTTTTATATGTGTGGTCTATTGCAGCTTTATCCTGCAACAATCAATTTTTTTGGAGTGCCAGATGCACTTGAGTGATGGGAGTGCAAAAGCAGTGACACTCAGCCATCACGGAATGAGAACATCAAATGATTGCCTCGGAGAAATCGTTGTATCTTCAAATGTCTTTGAGAATAGCACCCATCCCTGCCTGCTATCCCTCTGCTTGCTACACTCCAACAGTTGAAGTTCCCTTTTGACTTGTGTTATCAGTGTGTGGCTCATTGTGGTGCACAGTCTTGTGAAATGGCACTTTGCTCCTGCTGGATGCCCATAGTGGAATTTTCATTACCTTTCTTGAAGATCCTAGCTTTAGATTTGCCGCTACCAGAAAACCCTTAAGACCTAAGAACACTAGCGAAAGTCAAGTATTTCTTCAAGTTACAAGGAAAAATGGGCATGTGGTAATTTGACTCAGCTTTCCAACTAAGTACTGCAGCTGTTCAAAGGAGCCAAATTAGAACATTACTAAGACTACCGTAAACATTATCCCTCTTGAGAACCCGCAAACTGGGTTATTTCCCAACTGTTAAATGACAGAATGGAGGAGGTAAAATATCTGGCAGACAATGAACCCATTTCCATTGTGAGAGTTCAAGGGGTTTAGCTTTTATTTATTTTATTTCATTTTTTTTTCCTCTGTCCCTCATTTCTGACATCCACTGAACTCGCCTGGGTGTCCTTCATCAAAGGACAACACACAAAGGCTTCATTTCCCAGCAATAATGGTTTCTAAACTGCCTTCTGTCATGTCAGCGACAGTAATTAGCAATAACAGAGACCAGCTACAGAAGGAACTGGAGTCCTTGAGATCACTGTGGAGGATGGCAAAGCCGAAGGACTCAAATTGGAACCTTATTAGTATTTCATTAACACGCCTTTTACCTTGTTCTTCAGTGCTGGCTGGGTAATTAACGCTCTGTCGTTGTCTCTCATAGACCACATGAGGCTTTTTATTGAGGGCAATTCCTCAGCAGACTTGGTGTTGTACAGCTGAAAATCACTGCAGCTTACTCTTATTCCATGATCACAGTCACTTCAAACCCCATCATTCTGCTTTGGCTCACAGCAACTCATGATGGACAGCATTTTTCACTTTTTGGGAGAAGCAGCTTTACATGTGGGGGAAAAAAGAGCAAAGCACTTGCCATCGTTTTATTGTTATTGCTTTGCTCATAGTGCAGTAATGAATTGTACATTGCAAGTCTGAGAAGCACACTGTGTTTTATTGCCTTTGTTGTAATAGAGAAGACCCGAAGAGTCAACCACATCAGCAGGAAGCTGTTTGTTGCTGCATCTGAAGTAAAGACATTTACTAATTTAGAGGGGAAATCTATCTGTAAGCATGATCATAAAGTCAAGTCTTGGGGGTGGGATGTGGATTCAATGAAATTTATTTTATTTAAATGCAAAAAAATGTGCAAATATCTCAGGGTATTTTGAGGTAAATAAGCTACATGAAAAAGATGGTAAGCAATAACACCAAATAGGGTAGACGTTCTTTATTGAATTAGACCCAGTGCTGTTCATCCGTGTAAAGATGCTGAAGTTTATAATTGCTTCAACATAAACATACAAAATAATTCTGCTGATTAATTATTATTGTTATATTATCATCCGCACTTGGTTTGACTGAATTTGCCTGAGCTGCATGCAAGGTGCTTGTCACCACAAAATAATTACTCAAGCTTATCTTAATGACCTTTAAAGTAAATGTTCTGTAGTGTTCTGCAAGGCCCTGACTTCTGGGAAAACTCTTTTGAAATAGGACTGCCAACAATAAATAACAATAAAGTCTTATCCTGAAAGAATGGATATTGGCAAACTAGCTTCTGCACTAATATTCCAAGAATAGCAGAACCTCATTGGTCCATAATGGAAACATGTTGCTCTAATCCTATTTCTTATTTGAACTTTTCCACTGCCTTTTAAAAGACATTTAAGTAAAAGAAGGTGTTTGAAAGGGTCATTTTTCACAGTTACTAGGGTGAAAAAAATCATTAAATTGTGAAAAGTTATTTCAAAGGATGAACTGTATATATATATATATATATATGATTAAGGTGTATTCTTTCTCAGTTTTTCTCCACAGAAACTGTGTTTTAGATTACATCTGTTTAATTTTATAGTAGATCATAATGTACAATTGTCAGTCAATCTTCATAAACTGTGCTTAATTCATACTTTGACAAACAACGTCATGTGGAACTATTTTGTGCGGTGCCACTGACAGAGCTTTAAGGCTCATTGAACTTATGTGAACTGTTCCACAATGTGTTAATTCATCTTAACAGGAGCCCTTGCATTTGGGAGGCTGTGTTTGTTTTGTGATGCTAAAATTATGCATTTGTCCTGAGGTGCCTGGCATAAATTACAAAATACAAGTAAACCATGTTTTGTTGACTAAAAGTAACAATAATATATATTTGTTTTTATTTGTTAATATTTTCCCAGAGGCTTAAATTGTTCTCTTTCCTTTTTTCTCCTCTGCTTACCTTGATGCAGGTAAGTGTATGTTTTATTTTTTTTCCCTTTTATGTTTTTGTGTGTGTGTGTGTGTGTGTGTTGAGCATTGTGTTAAGTCCAGTATTTATCAGTAGCATCTTAGTTAGACCTTTCATGAAATGATGTACCTCTCCTGGTTCATAACAGTTTGACAGGCCAGAAAGAACAAGTTGCTCTTTTGTTGCCATGGATACTGTTATTCAATCCATGTGCAGTAACAGTGTTTTTAAATCCTTAACAACCCTGCTACACCGTTAATGCTTATATATATATATATATATATATTTATTTATTTATTTATTTTTTTCCTTTTAATCAAAACTGTGTAAAAGCTAAGAATGTTTAAATGATAACAAAGGAGCAGGTATGTGCCTTTATATAATAATAATAATAGATAGATACAGACATACATACATACATACCAGCATTAATTATGAATGCCCTAGCATAATTAATAATAAAACTAAAATGATTGGTAATCTTTTCAGTTTGCGCTGATATCCAAGACACATACATTCCTCTATTTTAAGAATTTAATAATGTGCTTTCTGAAGTGGGAAGACTCTGAATTCCTGAAGGATGCGGTTAGTGAGGAGCACATACTTTGAGAGAAGGATTGACTTACTTGTAGCTTAGATGAATGCTGCGCTGTGGGTTCAGTGGGATTCAGTCAAGTACAGATCAGAGAGGTCATTAGGATTCTATAGCGTTTTGATCTGGGAGGCTACAGCATGTTCTAGTGTGCTTTAGAGAAAAAAGTGGATGTTGGAGTTGTTCTTATGTTGTTATGTAAGCCCAAGGTTGAGACCAGGCTTTCTAGGGATAGATGGGTACACTGGTGTACCTTTTTTCTCACCTGCTTCATATTTTTCATCTGGTAGTTTTCTATGCATTACTTTGTGGTTATTCAAGGCAAAGCGGCATTATTTCCAACTGTTATTGACTACTCATACACAGAATTATTTAAAAGTAGTATGTGCTGTTGGGCATATTTGTTTTCACTCTGCAGTTTATCCATTTTTGTATTTTCTTTTTTTACGTGATGGAAACAAGGTTAAGACTGAAATAAGGGAAGAATATCAAATCTACCGTTCTGGCATCAGTGCTGACACCCACAATGAGCGTGTTACTAGCAGAAAGCATCTGTTTGCCAGTAATGAAGTTAGACCCTGACCCCCACATATGCCTATCTAGGCCAAGAAATGGCTAAAACAACTTATGTGATATACCTGAATTTCTGTGGATTTACCTGACGTGTCTTGCCAAAGCACACCTAATGTGGGAGGCTGACCTGTACTCCCCCAGGCCAGATCAAACTGAAGGCTGAAGCTACGGCTCTCTCAACATACCTGCCACAGTATGCCAGCCTTTGAAGGGCCAAATCCTTTAAATGTCGATCAGACTTTGAGAGACACCACAGCTCAGGAAAAGAAGCAGGTACTTGCTGGGGGCTTACATTCTCTAGGGAGCAGCAATGTCCCACTTTTAGAAAAGAGAGAGAGTACCTCCACATCACTGCAGACACCTTTCAGCCACCTCTCAGACTCTGGAAGCAGGTATGAGGACATTCATACTCCCAAATGGTTTTGTGGATGCAGAGAAGTCGCCTCCATCTCCAGTCTTCCTGTCTCATGCATCACACTTATGAAGTGATGGAGGCTGGATCCAAAGGGAGTTCAGCCGAGTCACAGTGCAAGGTACTGGCTGACACTTTGGTTTGAGCTCCTCAGAAAGAAACGGAGGATAAGAATGCATTCAGCCATGTATTATCTTTAAACAATAACCTTTCTTTTATATTAAGTTTTGCATGCATTTAACCAAATTAATCAAATGTGTTTTTCACCAGTAGCTGTGTACATGTAAACATACAGGTGAATGTTGTGACCAGAGAAATAGATGAAATACTGTGCTTTTTGTTTTTAAAATGTCAGCATAAATATTTTCAATGTAGCGATACAATGAGTGATGACATTTTAACAAAATAGCAAACCAGCATTCATTATGTGTGGTGTAATTTTAGCTTTGTTGTTCTTGTAAGTGATCCTATATTGATATTCAAAGTCACTATTTTTTTCTTGAAGAACAAAAAGAAAAAAAGCTTCCTCAGGACAGAGAAGGCTACAAGATACTAAAATGTGTGTGTATTCCACAACTTACAGATATAAAGCTATAACTCTTGGCTCTCTTCCTTGGTGCTCCTCTTCAAATACAAAACAGAAACCTAAAGAAAAGTGTGAGAATCTGTGACTTTTTCTATAATATAGGCATGACACCATGGGTAGGGATTCAGGCAAGGACAGCTGTGTTCAAATTAGTTTAAGTTTGCATCTTTGTTTTCAGATTTACCTCCATTTTAGTGCTACATGTTTTCAGGGGCAGGACAGAGAGCTTTGGAAAAGCCTTTGAAAGACAATTTCAAGCAGACCTCAGTGGGGGATGTCTCAGAAGTGGATAAATGTTTCACTGCTTTTGGGCATCAACAGTAAAAAAAAAAAAAAAAGAAAGAGAAACAAAGGGGGGAGGATTTTTATGGGTGTAAAAAGTAGAAGAAAGGGCAGTGGGTGGGTGAAAGAGGACATGATGAATTTCAGACAGAAAAATGAAAATGGAGAGACGATGATGCAAATAGATTGCAGAGGGGCTGCTGCAGGAATGAGAAGGATAAAACGAAAGAAATGAAAGAAAAAAAAGTCTGCTGGGTAAGGATTATAGCAATCGTTATGAACTTATCATTAAAGAAGGTGGACTAAATTAAAACAAATTAATGTACATAGTTTAATTTAAGGGATATGAGATACTGAGAAAAATGTTGCTTTCTGTTGCTTATTGACTCATATTATGTTACAGCAAATGTGGAATTTCAGAAGCTCATTTAAACTGGCAGTTGATTGGTTTAAAGTGATTTGATCATTTGCTGATGAGCAAAGAAGGCTTATTATTTCAAGGTGGTAAAATTGATTTCGGGAATTAATAATAAATTACAATTGCCCTCTTGGGGGTCATAAATGAGAATCACTGCAGCAACATTTTAACAGAGGAATGACATCTTGAAAGATTTTTACCTGTCCCATACTCCAGTATCAATCTGCTGCACCACAGTAGAAACATTTAACAAGCCCATATATTTGGTGGATTAGCTTAGACTGATAGTAACAGAAAATCTGTGTGGTTCCTATGAACAGCTTTAACTTTCAGGTCTGAGTTTAAATATTGTGCACATTAGTACTACATACAGTATGATAATAAATAAAACTAATTATCTTATTTTGATTCATTCTGGTTGTTTCTTTATCTACTTTTTCTATTATGTTCTCATATTGTTGCATGCGTGCAGTGTGCAATATCAAACAGTAATAAGCAGAACTTTAAAAGGTTGGGTCACATTTATTTGGTATGGAAAGAATAACTGATACTCATCAATGCATGCTTAGTGTACATTGTCACTAAGTCTATTTTTTATCCTTATTTATTCTTATTTATTTATTTTATTTATTTATTACCAAGAGTTGCCTCAGTTTCAGCAGCATATTGCAAAATTTGTACTTCACAAGCACCAGACATGGAAAAAAATGTAATCAAAAAAGGTTAAATTACATTATAAAGTGGTTTTAAACTAGGGATTCTTTTAAAGGAAGAGTTGTAGCTTAGCAGAACTTTGTTTTCTTATTTATTTAGTTGCAGTTTTATCTTTCTTGCTGAAAACAGGAAGGAGCTAAGAAGTTCTCCTGACAGGCTCTTTGCTATTATTTATAGTTCATGAGGCAAAGATCGTAACAATGCCATCACCTCACAGCATTTGTCATTTTGAACCGGAAACAGGACTGAACTGAGAGCTCAGTAGCTCTTCTGCTCTGCAGCATTTCTCTCTGTTCTTCTCTGCCTCACTCGCTCTTGTCTGATAGAAAGGCTGAAGTAGGTTAGCACTCAGTGACTGCACAGGGGGAGGAAATTGAAATGTTGAAATAAGGAGTAGCTTGGGAGAAGATGGAGGAGCTATAACCTGGACAAAATTGTCCCACCATGATGAGAAGGGGAGACATATCTTCTTGGACGCAGGGGAGTTCCTTCAGTGGCCAATCACTGAGGTGTGTTGCCATCCATTATTTTTCATTCCAATCTCGGCTTAAGTGTCAACACCAACTGTATGAATACTTCTGTCTTTTTTTTTCTTCTTTTTCTTTGCTTGTTGGATCCGCATCCCCTCCAAAATTACATTGCCACGCTGAGGTATACTGGTTTGTGAGTGTAGGGATTTAATACAGTTGAATGAAATGGCTATCCTCTTGCCTGTCCACACTCAGTTCTTATGAAAGATTACTCCAGGGGCTTTTATTGAGCAACAAGAATTCAGACTGCATCTTTTTTGACTCAGGCCCTGTAAGCAGGACCCAACACCAGCAAGTGCACACACTCAACAGTGCAAGCACAAAATACACCTGCACATCGATAACCCTCTTACTATAATATGCTGAAGCCAAATCATATTCTCCTGCTTTCCTCAGCTGTTCTTTCATTATAGTGCTCCCTGGTGGCATATCTTCTGTATTCCTTTTGCCACACCACATCACTCTCACCATACTATTCAAACGCTGCATCTAAACTCAACATTTTTTTAGTTTTTTTTTATTCCTGTTGGCATCAATAATTCCAATATTGTGCTGAGGTGTAGTACACCCACTGCTTAAATTGGATAACAGAAAACAATGTACACTTCCTGGGGAATCCGCATCTCAGGCACTATTTGATCAGCGTTTGAAAGACACATGCTGAGATCTGCTGACAATGAAGTTCACGCTCTGGCTGCGGAGAAAATAGCTTGTTGTTTTATGAGAAAGTGAAAGAGACATGGGAGAGTGACAGTCACAATTCAAAGACCTATAACATGTGGCAGATCTAACTGTTATCAGTACGGTTTTTAAAGTCTGTCACTGTGGTGGGTATTTGTAGCAGACAGCAGTAGGCCTCTCAACTGTAAAATGTTCTCTCCAGCTGTGTTTGAAAGAGGACATTTGTCTTGCACTTGCAGCTCCCTCTTTAACTGTTTTTATATATGTGCATACCAAACATAACACTGGTAAACATTAAGCAGGACTCCATTTGAACTCTAATTGTAGTTTATATAAATGTCTCTTTTTACATGATTTACAGAATGTGTTCTATAAATGCTGCACCTGCAGTTGGTTGTCAAAGCGGTTGGCAGGATGTTCCATCTCCTGTTTGGAAGTGGTTTCAAAACAGAAATGGACAAAAAAGGATACATATACACAAATTCTGTGAATCTGCATAGGTTCCTTTTCATACTATCAACATGAAGCCCAGAGATGCATGTTTAGAAAACTCCTTTCAATCCTTCTAAGGGGAAGGTTCACATTCTGGCCTACATATACCAATTCTATTTGATTGCATTTAAAATGACTTCATCTTGAAGAAGTCTTAGAACATTGCTGTGCATCTGTACAGCCTTTATTTCCACAATGGCTTATATTTTATTTTTTAGGTTGACAAAACTGACCCTTTCTTGTTTTACTGAAAATCTTTCTATATTTGACAGATTCTACTGGCATTAGTACCTTTGGCTCAGCATGTCAGCCTCTGAACCCTTTGACCCACTGATACCCACTGGAACCTTAGCAGGGCTGAGTATTTTCAGTCTCGTGTGCAGCCTGTCATAAAAGAGGATAGTTAGAACAAAGGTGGTGGCTTGTCGTGACCCTTTGCCACTATGCCTGACCAACCACTGTGCAAAGACCAGCTGCAGGCAAATAGACTTTGTCATCTCTCTTTGCCAAATAATTTATTTCTGTGGCAGTTTTTATCAAGATAAGACTTGGTAGTGCCAGTGTGCTGTCAACTATGTGGTTGAAGTGGGCTTTGTTGTCTTCTAACATCTTGGTCCTTGCCTTCTGAAAACTATTTGAATGCCAAAATAAAATGTTCAGATAGTTCTAACTTTATTCTAAAACTTTTAATTTAATCTGTCCAGCTGATGGCAATTTAATTGTGGTGCATGCCCCCTGTTTTTTGTCTGAAATTACAAGTCATATAGGGCAAGTGGGCAGGTACAAAATTATTCTTTACAAAAAAAGAGAGTAAATGAAAATTTAATGGTGTTTATTTGATTATGTCAATCCTTGCAGGCCTTTTAAGATGCCAACCCTGATAAGAAACACAAGAATATGCAGCCACATCGTCATTATTACTTGGTATTTCCCAGAGCAATATATGTTAATTGTGTGTTTCGAGGTGCATGTTTACTTTGGTCTTGTTTTAATTCTATAACAAACTCCACCTGGATGAGCTGTGTACTCTAAAAGTCAGCAGTCTGGAAAAAGAAGCGAAAAAGTATTAGTCTGCTTGTAAAGGAAGGCACCATTTTAACAGACTCCACATGGCCTGCCTGTAAGAAGATTAAACCCTTTATGATTCGGAGAGGTGTGCTTCCTTCCTTGCAGGATCAACACATAAAAAAGAAAACAGCTGAAAGGTGTCTGCAGTGATGTGGAGGTACTCTCTCCCTTTTCTAAAAGTGGGACATTGCCCCTCAGTATTTTTGTTGTTGGACAATATGTAAAGGCCACTGGTAGCTCTTCCCGTTGTTGACCCTTTAGCAGTCTTTTCTGTTTACCACCTCAGTCATAACCCTACACATACCAATGCATAATAGATGTTGAGTGCACACTCTTTTTTTGAGTCATGCTGTGTAATTTAATAAGTTACATGGTGCAAAAGGTTAAGCCCTGGCATACAGAATGTGTCTGTAGGAAATTATGTGGATTTTTATTTTACA
Organism: Melanotaenia boesemani; assembly: GCF_017639745.1. Classification (NCBI taxonomy): domain Eukaryota; kingdom Metazoa; phylum Chordata; class Actinopteri; order Atheriniformes; family Melanotaeniidae; genus Melanotaenia; species Melanotaenia boesemani. The sequence continues at coordinate 16,033,998 of NC_055688.1, forward strand.
TACAGAGACAGATGCTAACAGCAAGTAAGCAAAAGCATGTGCAAGGACTTCAGAAAAATCAAGTATCCAGACAGTTAAAGGAGTGTAATCTGCACACATTGGTCACAGTATGAAACAAACGATTCAATGTAATGAATCTCAGCTATTTTTAATTCAATTCAGTTGAATTCAGCTTTATTTTTGTAGCGCCAATTCACAACAACATCATCTCAGGGCAGTTTACAGACAGATCACTTTGAGCCAATTCATTGTGATCCAGTCAGTATTGTTACAAGCCAATTTATAAAACAGCCTAGCTAAGGAAACCAAAGGAAGTGTTCATTGCATTATGGGATGTCTCTCAGCAGCTTAAGCCTTTGGCATCATAACTAAATAATGGTTAACCACTCCTAAATAGAATTTTTATCAAAAAGGAAGGTTTTAAGACTAATCTCAAAGGTAGAGAGGGTGTCTGCCTCCCCGAACCCAAACTAGGAGTTGGTTCCATAAGAAAGGGGCCTGAAAGACCTGATGTTCCTAATTTTAGCAATGTTACGTGGGTGGAAGAAGACAATTCTAGAAACCTGTTTAATGTGAGAGCCAAAGGACAAATTCTGGTCAAAAATAACTTCAAGGTTTGCCACTATGGTTACATTACTGATTTAAAAACATCTCCAAAACCTCTGATGCTCTCAGCAATGTTCTGCTTAGAAAACATAAGTCAGAAAATTTATGTGGATCTTACTCTTTAGTGTTGCTTAAGACCACGTATAAAGTGCACCCTCCCACTCCATGATAGCAGCAGCCTTCTATCAACAGGCTAATTTACCAAGCATAAAACAACAATTGGAATAGTTTTATTCCGCAAGAGTAATGTCTGCTACGTAGCTGCAAGGAGCAAGTTACCTGCATCAGCAGTTGTAGTTGTAGATGTCGGAGTCTTAACAGCTCTAGTGAATTCAAAATAATTCTGTCAAAACCCCTGTATGCAATGCTTTTTCTTTCATCTGAAAGTCAGAATACTGTGACTTGAAACCTAAAACCATGATTCATGGAGGAGCTAACATATGAGTGTAAATGAAGCATGTGTTGTTGTGTGGAGAGTGAGGACAGCTGCACTGATTAAAACTGAAGTGAATTAGTTCCATTACATGGACAGGAGACAGAGAATTGAAAGTATGGTAAAAGAGTCACACACATGGTGGACTGGCTGAGAAAGCAAATGTCTTTGAGAACCACAGAGGAGATTTGGTGTTTCAGATCAAGGCCATAACTGGTGGGATTATGTCACCACTGGGGAATAGTTGCAATGTGTTGAGAATGGCTGTGGGGAATGGCTTTGCTGGTGCAACAAGAATGTCCAGATTGTGTTTAAATTGTGCTCACCTTTCCCCTAGAGTGCATTGTTTATTGAATTCAGGATGTGGCTGTGCCTATTTGATTCTTCAGGAGGAGTAAGACCTTATTTCACCTCCAGCATGATCAGATAATAAAAAGGCTGTTGTGACCGCATCTGCAGTGATGTTACATTGTATAAAAGGCAGCTTGTTGAGACCCAATGCAAAGCACTGTTGGTTGCAAAGGCATATGTGATAAATGTCACCTATGATGTACAACTATGCTGCATTGCTCTTTGATTGTAAACATGTAAAAATGCAAATGTAAAGTAACAAGGAACTCATGCATAGTCCATATGGATAGCTTATATAATGCACATTCAAGCTTACAAAGAAGCAAGAAAATGCATCCACCATCAGCACAATCATCACATCCTCAAGCTCTCACAAGTCACAGTCATGCATACAAATATGCAACACTCCTCAAAACACTCACACAAACACCTATTGTCTGTGCTTAAACAGTGTAAGACCTTTTATTACATGTAAGACAGCCTGAGTAACATTAGGCACCCCGTTTTCACCCTACACTCTCTAGCAATCTATTCTTTCCTAATTATTTGAAGGGGCTTGGCTTGAGATCTACCTTAATTTGCCACTGTGCAGCATGCAATTAATCAAGGCCCTTGCTAACTGACAGCTTTAATGGACGCACTCAACTCCTCTGTGATTGTCTGCCTGCTGCCTGTTCCTTCAGTGCACAGCCTCAGAACTCAGACAAGCATATCCTTCAAGAGTGGCTACACATACAAGGACACTTCCACTGAATTGAATGGTAGGGTGGAGTGTGGAATGAGTACATTCATCTTTGCTTACCCACACCCACCTCTCGGCTGCATCGTGGTAATAACTGTGTTAGAAATATCAACGTTTGATTCTTTATGATACTGAAAGGCTCCTACCCAACTGGAGCGTTTGCAGCTGCAGGTCGGTTTGATTTTAAATTACTGCCATCTCTTTTTGCTTTGCCTTTTATTTAAGCTGAGGAATGGAGGTAGTATGACTGCATAAAAGAGGAGTAACATGGAGACAAACAGAGGCATGGGTGCTTTTAAAGTTTCCAAGTAATCCTCTGCCACCTAAGATTTCTACTACACTCAGACGTAGAGTGAAGAATGCTGCCTGAGGTTTAAGAGATGAGGCTGTATTTACACAAGCAAAAAACTTGTCAGTGATAGTCTGCATTCTTCAAATAATCTAGTGTCTGTGAAAGGAGTCTGCGAAGGAGTACTTTTTGAAGTACCTATTCTAAAGCTGGGGGCACAATTCAAGTAGGTAACACCTCCAGAGAGAACTTTCCTTGTAGTGTATCTCAAGGTGAAACATTGGAAGATCAGATGTCACCTTAGCACTTAAAAATCTCAACCACTTATACTCTGTAAATATGCAAGACTGTTCCCTTTACATTTTATATGACGTCACACGTTGGATGTTGCCGAATGCATCACATCCTGCTGTTAAACTTCTAGGAGAAACCACAAGATGGCAAGAAGTTGAACATTTTATTTTACACTTTCTGACTAAAACGACTTTCAAGCTGACATGTAGTTTCTTCATCCACCCCTCTCTGTCTAGCTCGATAGAATGAGGGGGATAAAAACAGTTTAAACTTGAATTTAGTGAGCCACCATCTTGATAATATATGTGGAAAAAACAACTTGCACCAGGATTGACTCTTTTCCCAAACACAGTCCAATGTCTCATCCTCAGCAGGAACCCAAAGACTTGGGTATCCTGATAATTAAGTGAGTCAGTCTTAGTTTAAATCCACCCCAAGAGACACATAAATTGCTTGTTTCTTTTGTCCATCTACAAGCTCTACAAATTCAACAAAGAAGAAAAGAAGAAAAAAAAAAAAAAAACATTAGAAGTTGCTCATTTGCATTTAATAAGAATGGATTAAAATGCATTCCCATGAGATTTGTTCACTCATTTTATAACACAGTTGCAGTCAGAATTACTTTAAAAACTAAACACATCATTTTGTGTGCCTTAGTGCACACTGCTGTGTACCGAGATAGAACTAAAGCCTTATCATTGTCTGTTTCAATCATCGTTTCTATTTAAGGGCCCCATAGGCAACCACAAATGGCAAATTACAGCAAGTACATGAAGATGAGTAGTTACAATGAAAGCACATACAATGTAAAAAAAAAAAGATGGGTGGAGAAAGAACTGTCAATGTGATGATGCCCTGCAGAGCTGGGGGAAAAGAGGACACAATTTCTTGAAAGCAGCACTGCTGATTTTGTTGCTTTTGACAGGAATGCCGATTGTGTCTCGTCTTGCTGTGAAAGTTCTTAGCACAAAGTACATATGAAACCACAAAATGGCAGGGAGCCTAACACGCAACGAGGTCCTCTAAGCTTTCTGCCAATCTTTTTTCTTTCTCCTTATCAGTTTATCCATTGGGACGTGTTTTCCACAATGAGAAATTTAATCAGTTTGCTGCATTTGGCACACATTAAAAGTATGACCTACCAGTTGTTGGAATGTGATTAATTGTATCTATGAATAACTTGCTAAATGTATTAGAAACCTTTCAAAACTTTGTAAACAGTGGTTGAAAAAGGTGTTATATATTAGTCAAAAATAGATTTTAAATCAGGATTTGTCCTTCAAGTTAGGTAAATATTCTGCTGTGTCTTGCTGTTGATGTTCTCCTGTATATAAATTGGGAGCTTCCTGGTGATCAATTCTGAGAGCCTTAAGAGTTTTCTTGTACTACAGTGTTTGACCCTAACAATATATATAATTGCATGCCTTTGAAATATTTGCTTTAGCTGAAAGCTTTTGATGTTTACTCTGGTGACTCATGCAAATGCTGTTAGAGCTATATACATATATATATATATATATATATACACATATATATATTTTTTTAGAATGAACCTTTCTCATTGTTTGTTCATTTGTTGCTTTATTTATACAGTGGCATTAGACATTATTAAACATTATTGTAATGTTACCAGAGTTAGCCAAATGGTTATTTTTCATCTGCAGTCGTCTCTCGTCCTGTTTTGTGTGTGTTTATTTATTAATAATACAGTTATGTTGTCAACATGCTGACAGCAATTGAGTATAAAGATTTCATATCTTAATACACATTAATTAAATTATTTTTAGAAACCAATCACGGATCTGGTGCTAGTTTGTTTGCTTTCATTACTCTTGGTAACTTGGCTAGATGGGAGATGCTTTTATAGCTGCTTGAGATATCATCAGTGGCTAGAAAATCATAAGGTACAATTCTCTGCATTGTGTGCCTTAAAAATCTTTGGCATTGCATGTGGATGCAGAATGCACATTGACTGAGAAGCCTCCAGGTAATATGAATGGCCAAATCCTGACCTGTGAGTCCTCTGCACTTTACCCCTAACAGTGAATAAATGACTCCAAAGGAGTCCATCCCACAGGATTTATGAAGTCAGCAAAGCCTCCAGCTGTTTACTAAGAGCAAAAAGGTTGAAAAATGTGTCACTGACAGTGCACCGATATAGTAGTAAATGCTGAAAACAGTTTGGAATCCTGTTGTTTTTGTTATTCAGGAATCAGCACTGTGTAAAGGGCAATGGAGGAACCACAAGGTGGCCAAGGTGAGATTAAGCATAATGTGCAGACCTGCAACGTGATGAATTATAATTATCTAGTTGGATAATTGCGACCAGCACGTTTTACTAAGTTCTTAACAACCAATTTGTTCAAACTGATTGAGTAAATGAGTAGGTTGCAAAAGGGCATCATTATGAATTTATCCACGTTCTAAAACCAAGGAAAGTTAAACTAAGCATATCTCAGTAAGTGGTCTCAGTTGGCAGGTTTCTGGTTTTTGACAAAGTATGATCCATAGAGCCTGAAAAGGCTCCACCAGAATTTCAAATTCTGCTGGACCATTTGTCAATTTTTCAAGTGTGTAACTAGACTAGAAAATAACAGACTGTATACAGCATGAACACGGACTTTATATCCTTCATTGTTCCCCAGTCAGCTCGCCCTCTGATTGGCTACATTCCATTCCACGTCACAATCCACACAGTCACAACCCAGGAGTCGTCGGTTTTCCCCACACACGTGACTATATTTTGTCGTAAATATTAAATATGTTTAATATTTCCAATTTCCGGCCATGACCCGTTTCAGAGCCGATTGTTGGGACAAATTCACTGAGTCCAAATGATAATTTTATAGGAAAATCGTATAAGACTCAAAATAATCTGGCGTTTGTTGTCCTTGGTTAGGAAGGGGCAAAATCAAGACAAAGGCCTTAGATGTGGTTCTTCTCCAACACTCCTGTTTCAGATGAATGAACTTCCTCACAAGTTCTCTGCAAGCCTGTTAAAAAAGAGCCATTCATTTAATTCAGGTGTTAAAGAAGGCTTGCCTCCAAAGCATGCAGGACCAAGGATCCTGCATAAGGACCAGGATTGAGAAACACTGCTTTAGTGCTAATAGCAGATATATGGCTGCATTTATATATGGAATAGTCTGTCTTCTGCCAATAAGTGATGAGTCCTATAACATTAAGTGTAAATTTCAGGACATTATTAAAGTAGGAATGCCTCCAGACAGGTTTTTTATGTTGCATTTCAGTGTCAGATTTTGAAGGATGGGGCTCCCCTTAGCACTTACAAAATCTGAACCACTTTAAGTGTACTGCACTGTAAATTCACATTTCTGTTCTCTTTACATTTTATATAACATCACTTTATATGAGTGTCAATTGACTTTAAGAGTTCAGCTGTTTGGTGTTTTCCTGCTTTCACTTCAGTCTTGCTCTATTGAAAAAGATGATAAAAAATTGTTGATCTTGATGAAATCTGTTTTTAATCTGAACTTCTCGATTGACATATGATTTTATTGAACCAGAAGCATGATGTGTGTTCTTTGTGTATATATACCTATATATACTATATTTGGTTTGTGAAGGCATTAAAAAGTTTGTTATAAATATGCACAATTTGTTTTTATTATGTAAAACACTTTGTGTTGCTTTGTGCATGAAAAGTGCTCTATAAATAAATTTGATTTGATCTATATATATATATATATATATATATATATATATACATATACATATATATATATATATATATATATATATATATATATATATATAAAAATGATTTATTTATTTATTTTAATAAAAACATTGTTTGCAAGTGGATGAGAGGCCAAAGACAACTTAAAAAGTTTGTTTAGCAAAACATTTGTTTTCTGAGACAGGGCTTTTATGTATTTATACATTCTTCAGATGCAAACATGGTTCAACATTGTCAACATTTCATGTCTCAGTCATCAAGTTTGGGAAAATAATGTCTTCTGTGGTTTTCTGTAGTATTAGATTACTCACATCCACCCCTAAAATTCTCCAGTCATATTTATATGATGTATTTTTACTAATGTTGTCAATATGAAAAGAGCATTTATTGTTCAAGGTGAAGATATAATGTTTAGATGACTTCTGGCCATGAGCCATTGATTATTTTGGTGCAGTATATTCATGTTTAATTTGCTGTGTATGTGGTTTATATCATTCTGGAATAAGACACTGCAGCAAGCACAATGTAACTCAAAGGTAAAGAACTCTTTGCGGTCTTTATGAAAAGATTAACAAACCAGTAAGCATGTGAACGGTGAAAGTATCAATACTAGAATCAAGCAAATGCTCAGAACTTTAATTTTTTCAGTAACTGACCAAAGAAGTGCCATATATGTAAATATGTACACATAAGTGTTATATAGCAATACAGAATAGAAAAAAAAAAATAGTACAGGTCTACAAGATATGATGCAATCAGTAATATCCAATATTTGTTTTCATGGTGCAGCAGATGAATCTGAAGCCTAACAAAAGCTGATATGTAGGGCAAAATATTTTGTACTAAGTTTGAGTCAGAGATGCATCTCTGACCAAGCATATCAAACTTAAAAATTCTCCTTGAAGACTGAAATGTGAAAAGCTGGAAGAAGCCCAGCCGGATATTAAATATGAAATAATTTTAGTGTGAAATTGCCATTTTCGTTTTTTCTTCTACGGTTTACCATCTATCATCTGCCTGGTGTCTGCCAGTTATTGTCAGATCTGATTCCAAACAAAATGGATGCGGTTGATATGCTTTCATATTCTGATAAATTTTCCAGCAGGAAGATAAATAGTCCAGATATGTTTGTGCTTGTACAAGCATTTTACAAGGCTAGCACATTTGTCAAGCGCTGCTGAGACTGTTGTGGAGGAGTCCTCATGGATCGCTTGGTATCAGAGAAGAATAGAGGCCAGAGCAGACGGACAGAGTCATTTTAAATTGAGAGGACAGTTTTGCATGTCTCTAAATATAACATCAAACCACCCACTATGTCAGATTCATATATGCATATGGATTACCTGCCCCTGTGTGAATGCATGTGTTTGTCAGCTTGTTACCACCCACAAGGGTAACCACAGAGTTGTGGGTGAATTATGGCATGTCAGCAGAGGTTTTTTTTTTTTTTTTTTTTTTTTTTCTCCCTTATGTTTTTCTCACAGTTTTATGTGAGTTGAATAAGAATTACCCGATCCTCCACAACCTTTCTTCTTTATACCAGTAAAGTAAGATGCTGAGAGGCTGAAAGCATTATTTAACTGCAGGGCCTAATTAAGCAGGGGAGTAAAAAAATCAGAGGGAGTCAGGAGGAGGGAGGCTTGGGATGCCAACAGAATAAGGGTTGGGTGTGGTGGGAAAAGTCATGCCCCACAGCACACAACATAAGCCCTGCGCACGAGCTGTGGCATCACAAACACCAACTTGTGATTCACTTTTCCTGAAGCTTGAAGTCTTAGTTTGTATTCTTGCCCACTTCTTGATCAGTAAACCCCCACTGGCCAGTTGTCTGCAGCCATCAATTTAGAAGTAAGGCTGGTTGGAGTTAATTAAATCCGAGCTAAGTGAAGCAGCAGAGTTAGGTGAGAGGTTATGGTCACCCATCTTCAGCTAGGACTGCAGAATGTCCTGTCCAATCAGAGAGCAGAAGCAATGCACTACATCGGAATGGCACAGGCAAATAGTTAAGGAGGACGAGGGCAACGTGCCGTTAAATTGAATGGGAAAGGATCTTTAAGGCTGGGCGCTGTTCTCTGGCAGTGGGCAGAGCTGGTAATTTCAACGTCAACTAATCACATAAATGCCACTGAGTGCGAAGAGCAGCTGAACATGACGTTTGTATATTATTATTTTTATCTCAGTTGGTGATATTTTGTTTTGTTTTGCTTCCTCAGTCAGCAATAAAACTTTGACTGAAACAGCCTGACACTAATTAGAAAGCACAGTCACCAATATGAATCTGTTAAATCATTACCAATAGATCCATTCAATGCGTATGGTGCATAACATTCGGCATCATGCAGTGTGTTTCATGTATAATGTAAAATACAAACCAGCATTTATGTTACGGCTTGACGTCTAACTTAAATTTACAGTGAGCTTTTGATTTTATTAAAAAGTGTATTTTGTCTTTAAAAAACTCTAAAAACTCCCTATAAATTTACATAAATATAAAATTACAAACAAAAAAAATACTTACTGACTTACTGACTTTTGTCTTTGTATTTGTGCAACTGCATTGTTGTCAAAGGGAATAAAGATAAAAGCAATACAAATAGCAGTCATTTAGCTTATTATATGTGTGAACCAGGAGCAAACCCATTAAAGGAGACACTTTTGACAGATCTGTCTGCTACTCAGCTTCTGCTAAAGTACTGTTTTGGCAATATTTACCAAAAAAGAAAAGCTTCTTCATACATAGGTCAGCAGGGTACTGACATTGCAATCAAATGAACATTTAAAATATGTTAGAATATGCTTAGAATCCATGGTTTGTAAATATCAAGTCTGAATCTGTATTTGTGCTCTACTTGCATAATCCAAGTGTTTATCACTGACTGTGATAAAGCTGTGCTTATCATTTCACATTTCATGATGTATTTGCATTTCATTATCTTATAGATACGGCACTTAATAGTGATATTTTTTTTATGTATGTATGAGAGAAGACTGTCTTCTTTCTGCATGCAGAAGCTCAACTGTGTGGGCCAGTTCATCAGGTCATTTACTGAGTCATTGTGCAGCTTACATCAATGAAAAACTCCCCCGCTTACTGTTTTTGTTCTCTAAGCACTACTAAATGACAGGCAGCTTTTTGAGACAGACTTTACACACAAAAAAGTAAAGAAATTCCTTAACTTTCAAAGGTCTTTACATTTCCCTGATGTAGCTGTGACATATTGGTTGCAGGTGGAGGATTTCATCTTTGTGCTGACATGCTCTCATCTCTTGGATTGAGTATGTTACAGTGTTGTTGATCACAGTTAACAAAATCACATTCAGGATGGCCACAATTTGAAGGTAGTTGTCTTTACATTCATAATACAGTTATCAGAAAAATGTTAAGATGACCAGGGAACTATCATCCACAGTTTTCAAACCTGGAAATGGCCAAGCAGCTTTGTTTATGTGCAGTTTGGACCAAACTGATTCTGAAAGGCAAATATCCAGACTATGTAATAAATATCCAGTTCCTAATGGTAAGCATCTATCTGAGCAATGTGATTTCATGGTAGTGCATATAACCTGCATCCCACTCTAGGCATCTTTCACTGGTCATTTCTATGCATTTTAAGCAAGGTTAACAAGGCCTTCAAAAGTAAAGAAAAAGCCACAAACTATAAAGGCGAGTGGTTGTCTCACAGCAGCTGATCACAGTAGGTGTCATTCAGTTACTGGCGTAGACAGTAGATCTACAGGCCTGATCGGAGTCTGTGTTGCAGGACCCTTGGTTGTTGAGATGTTTTTGGAGATAAAATAAAGAGGGGTTTGATTGAAAAAAGTCATTTTTACCTTCAGTTTGTAAGAAAAGTCTGTCTGAAATGAAAGCCACCCATGCAGAGATTCATTCTGTGACCTGACTGTGTGAAAGAATAACTGAGCCACAGTGTTGCTAACAGGAGAAAAAGGCTAAAGACTGCATGCTGAAATACATTCTGCCTCAACTCTTGTTACATTCCCAGACTGTATAACAGTCCTTATGTATTGAGCTAAGCATGCTTACATAAACCAAAAACATAGAAACATAAAAGCAGAATTGAATTAATTTAATAGGAAATTCATTTGCATGTGTGAATGTTTCTTGAATGTATGCAATGAAATAGTCTGGTGGTTTAGTTTTGTTTTTAAAAGCTCACTTTAATCTGAACTTTTCGTTGTGTTTCAACTATCTTCAGTGCAGCTTTTTTTTTATTTTATTTATTTTTTTTTTTTTTACTGTTATCCTTAGGCACTGTCATAAAAAGTTTCTTTTCTTTTTCTAAAATTTTATTTCTTATGGCACAGTTTGGATCAATGGATGATAATGTAGTTTGTTTTTTATTTATTTATTTTTTTTCTTAGTGACGCCTTGGGGTGCAATTACCCACCACTGAAGAGCGACCTCTAATTTTAAAGAGTTTTTCTTTTGCACCTCAATAGGCTTTAAGAGTGACAAATCTGTTGAGATTCCTCTAATGTTTACTGATAGAAATCTTCCCTCCTGGGGAATTTTCAAAAGGAGTTTTCTATACTGCACCTTTAAGGCAGTGATGATAATTTTTTGAAAAAGAAGTATTAAAACCAACAAAAAGTCCTCCTTTCTCCTGAAAATGTTAGTCATAAACTGTTGGTGGTCCCTCACCGAGTATCTGTGAAAAGGATGCTAAAAATACTTTCTTAGGAACCGCCTTGAGCATTTATATTTTTATCATTTTATCTTCAGGTGTTTCTTCTGATTGCTACATATTTTCACTTGAACTGTTTCTCTTTCCATTTCTGTTTTTTGCTTTGCTAATATTTTAAGTCAGGCGGGCAGTAATCAATGGATTAATCTATGCCTAATTATTAAAGTTACAATTTTGACTTGAACATTTGTGTTTGTATAAAGAACTTCATATTCCACTTCCAGAGGGAGAGCCATTATTATTATTTTGAGAACTTTAAACAGGATAGTGCACTTGCATTTTTACTGGGTGCATCTTCAGCTAACTGAAGAAACAGAAATGCAACAATAATGCAAACTTTCTGGAAAATAAACGGGTTGAATCTTTTCTGTTAATTTGTGTCTAAATTACCAATTATCTTAAATATATCTGAAACCTGTTTAAGCCAAAACTGTGGTGCTGTTGACCATCTAATGTACACACTTTTTTTGAATTCCTTATACTGGTACAACAAATTCGACTCCATTAACCTATTGTTAGTACAGATATGACACAGCAAGTTAATGATGGTTTTCTTCATTAATTGCATAGTTATTATTGCTGAGCATAAAAAATCCATGTGTGCAACAGCAGTGAAAACCTTACTGTACATTTGAACCTTTTACTCTCCTTTTACTGTCAGCAACTAACAATAGAAGCCGAATGGATGTCCAAACAAACTTGACTTGATGTGCTTCATCTATGCATTACCCACACTCTTTTTGTCTCTTCAACTTTCACTCCAGTAATCTTTCTTTCACCTGATGCTGCCGATGGTTCTGGCACACTTATCAGGACAGGCAGAAAGCCGCAAAAGGCAAGCTAAGTAAGGAATTAATGGCGTTAAAAATTTAAGTAACAGAAAATGATTTGTTGGACCATAGTTCCACAACATACAATGATACCAGAACACTATTTTATGTTTGCTTTTACCCTTAATAGAAATGTTTTTTCTTGCAAAGGAGATTTGAAGAGTAATGTTTTTTAATTCACATAAAGTAAGAATATGCATAAATGTTTAACATAAAGAATGAACTGAAGAATCGAAAAGAATAAATCTGAAAATACAAAGCCAAGATGTGTCTGTATTCAAATAATTAAACATTTTTTGCAATGCATTTACCAGCATCATTTTTCAAAGTTTAAGATTATTTCACACTTGATTAAGTAGAGGCTTTTTGAAAGAAGGAGGTGAAAGCAAAGATCATTTGGTTTACATTTCTGAGCATTGAAAGTCTGTAGGGCCAGATCAGTTATGAAGATTGAAATACGGGTCAAGTTAGAGGAAAAATAAGCAAAACTATCCAACCAAGACATGCCAAGTCCCACATGGTAAAGAGTTTAGTTTTGTTATAAACTTCATGACATCAAGATAATTCAGCGCAGACATGAAAGTTGGCTCCTTTTGGACTAAAGGGAACATGAGAGATGAGTCAAGGTTAAAAACATAATATCCAAATTTTTTTATAATTTGAAACACACAAGGGAAACAGTCATCAGTTACCTTTCTTTATTGTGTTGAAATGCTAACAGCTTCAAAGCCTTGGGAGGTATCGATAAATGATCTATCATGTGGGTTTGATCTCTTTTTGTGGACATCATGAGATCTGTTTTGAAGGCATATTTATCCCATTCATGTGTAAAAGCAGGGACAGATTCCACAAGCAATCTAAAGAGCAGTTTTCTCTCTCTCTTTTTTTTAAATAGTAGTGAGACAGGCAGGTTATTTCTCCAGATATGATTCAGCTGTCACACATAAAACATGGAATGATGGGATAAATAGTATGGTGGAGCTTTTACACCCAAACTACATTAATCAGGTGTTCTTTGAATCTGATAACAGTTAGTTTTACACTGTGATCCCTTAAGAGTCACACATGCCAGGTGGTATTTATTGAGGAGAAACTCCTGTTCACGTATATTTAACCCTTGAAGAAACCCTTCAGTTTAACCCTTAAAAACAGAAATATTATGCACAAATGGAAATGGAAAATTCCAGGCAGTTAAGGGCATGCTGTAAATGATTAAACCTGGCATGTTTGGCAGGCATTGTGTCCATCAGGAAACAGGCATGTGGGATTATAGGTGTCAATTATTGTTTATCAAGAAGCACGGAGAGTAGCAAGGGTGCCAAGAACATGTTGGTGTAGTTATTATTCACTGCTGTGCCTGCTTAGCATAATAAACTCATGACATAACACATCAACCCATATTACTGTGACTAAATGAAGACAAAAAAAAAGACGCCATCAGTTCTTTTTAGCAAATGGTCAAAAGTGACATTTGTTTACACTCATGTGACATAGACTGTCATGGTTGATAGAACTGGGACTCTTGGCTGTTAGTGGTTAAGCAGGGAATAAAGTGACATTAATAAAGAGGGAGGAGGTGGAAGAATATCAGTGGCTGAACAAAACACCAGACTTTGAATATCGCTTGGTTCTCTTTTTATTCTGTTGGTAAATGGACCTGAATGTGGCACAGGAAATAGTGAGATAGTCATTTTTGCCCATTAAGCACAGGGCAGTGGGTTCTTCAACACTCAGTTGCCAAGAACACTGGACCCCAAATTGTTTTCAATGGTCAAACCACCACTTTGAGAGATAAATCATTCCCCAGTACTCTGATGAAAGTATTAGAAAATTGGTCTGAATTGCAATGCAGTGCAGACAGTATATGAGAAACTCTGTAGTAACACTGCTTTTACACACAGTGATAAATGGTAAAATATGACAAATGTCAGAAATCAACACTCTCAGTATAATTTCTGTAAATGATAATGTATAGCTTTTATTACTGCGTTATGTCCAGAAAATATAGAAATACACAGATAAAAATGTTGGAAAAGTAACAGATGATACAAGCTGACACACACAGAAGTTAATCCTGCCAAAGTGCTGTTCAGTTCAACTACCACTCCAGCAACGATAAGTCACTGAAAGTGCTCCTGATCTGCTCATTTAGTTGAAGACACTTAAGGAGGTTGAGTTAACTTCCCAAGTACACCTGAGTTTAATTGCTAAATAATTTATTCATTCCCAAAGGAAGATTATATTTTTGTTGTACAAATAAGAGTTGTTAATGTTTATAAATTATTACAGGACTACAGCTATGTAGTATGGGAATAACTGTATTGTTCTGTGTCTGATTGGAGATGAAGTACCCTCTGACTGAACAGACCTCATTACTTGTGTAAAGAGTGTGCAGTAATGCTTATTGCTATAAATGTCCTTCATACCAACTAACAGCAATGTCTTTCAATTAAATATTATTACAAAAATTCAGTTTTGCATTAGATTTCTTTCTAAAAGAACTCAGTTTGCAGACATTGGAGATCAAACTATCTTATGATGGCACAATGTGCTTCACTTGTAAACATGACAACTCCTTTTAGAGGACCTGCAGATAAATTACCGTCGGTACTTACTGACATTTAGGAGAAAATAAAATATGTCCCATTTTTCAAAAGGGGGATGGGGACTTTTTAATAATTTATTTACTCATATGGAGCCCAAGAAACTGGATTTGTTTGTTCCTTTCTCTTTACTACTGAGATGATTCTGTTTTCTTTTTAGTGCAAAGAAAATATTTTTCAAGATGATATTTGTATCTAAACATAACTTCTGCACACACAAAAATTTCAAATAATAGCACAACATAAGCACCACACTGGAAGGGGTATAATAGCTGTAAGTTATACTTGTAGTGCTTCCTCGGCAACTACATAGAGGTTCTGTACACTGGATACACACTTCAAATGCAGAAAAATCTCATTTATTTGTTAATATTCCTTGAGCCTGATTTACCGCACACAGCAAATAAAATGTACAGATGATAGAACAATAAAAACAAATACAGTCAACTAGCAGCAAGCTGCAACTGAAACAGAATACACTACTTTTTCTGGTGGTTTCTCCATGGATGGCTTCCTTATGGGTCATTCACACATGTCAAGTTAGAGCACAGTTGGCTTTTTAATCAGCGGGTGAACTTCAATATCTGGACGTTTGAAATCCCTCTTCACGGAAGAACTAACAATACTCTGGAAGATGACAGGCTTGTGTTTTACTGAAAACTTTCGATCAATGATGCTGTACTTTCAGGAATGAAACATTACTGTAATTGGACGCGTCTGCACTCATCAGATCTGAACATCGTGAAAGAGATTTTGAAATATTCAGTCATAGATACAGCAGAGTATGTGTCTGTCTTCCTCAAGAGTAGGGTTCATTTTGAATGATGACAATAGATTTTTTCATAGTTAATTTTGAAAGATGATGACGGATTGCATTCAACCAGATACTGATGTTTTAACCATGTCAGTGTGAATGCAATTATTTGCACTTGCTATTGTTTGCTCAAGAAGAAGAATTTAAAAAATATATAAATATAAATATAAATTTTAAAAAAATTATGATAACTTGCTAGTTTCACAAAGACACTGATTTAAGAGGAAATTAGCAGGTGGCTCCATCATAACTAAGACCAGGTTTTGTTTAGGTGGTCCTAAAACTGCACTGATTTCCAAATAATGTGCATCCAACCTGCTCAGTTCAGCAAAGACCAGAGCAGACTACAGAATTACAAATAGGCAAAAATGTTGATAGTCAGGAGTCTATAACTTACCAATGAAGAAGACACAGCTTGTTTCTTGTTTCAACAAAGACCATACATCAGTTAAAAAAAAAAAAAAACTGAACAAGTGTTTTTTGTCTCAGATCAAATGAAAAGTTTTTTTTATGTCCACTTTGATTTAGAAACTTTTGAATTCAACAGCTCGAGAGAGAGGAGTCAAAGTCGTTAAAGGCCAATGTTTAGTCAAATAGCAGTTATAAAAAGAGTTGATTCAAGATAAACTCCAGATATTGTAAAAACAATGGTTATTTCTGTCACAATCCATATTTATGAGGATTATAACCCAATAACTGAACTATGAGGCAGGCAGAAACAGAAAACGTAGTTTCTCTTTCAACTCGTCACTCTTCCATAAGGCAGAATGATTCCAAACAGTATGATTTTTTATCAAAATATTACTTCCGAAACTTTGAATGCCATAACTGCTTCACTTCATTCTTCATTGATTCAAAATGTTTCCAAGTCAGTCATTGGCTCAGAGCATTTCACTGCGTTTAATTGGTTTGATGGCTTTGAGTTGTATTTTATTAAGGTTTTCTGTAGAAACAGTGGTCTAAAACAATAAAGTAACAAAAGTAAGATGTTTATGTTCATCCAAGCACCAACATGTTATTGAGAGGTTGCTATGACTTGAGTTGGCCACAAGATGTCAAAGTTCTTAGTTGGCCTGAACCCTTGAAGCTCTGAATCTAAAAAACATCAAAACGCCATTAGGCTTCACCATCCCAATACCAGGAAAGCGCTATGAAGGCGTGCTGTGTAAGAAACTAAATTAGAAACCAACAAAAACAAAATTCAGGTGACAACTCAAGACAGACTGATGGATGGTGGCAAACAATAATCTGGCAAAAACAAAGGCAACCAGGCACATGATTTACTGACTGACCAATGACAAATGAGGAGCGGGTGTGGTAAATGCCAGCTAAGATTTAGGTGTAACAGGAATACAGAAGGTAAAGATAACAGAATACACCAAGAGACATACTCTTCAAAATAAGACAGAAACAAGGTAACACAACTGACTCAATCTGAACTCAAACACAGTCTAAACCGAACATCAAAGAACTACACCTTAAACAAAAAATTACCAAGAGTTTTTTGGGAAGTGTGTAACCATGCTACTTAGCTTCACCACTGCTCTACCCTTCACCTCTTTTCACCAAGTGTTGAACTCTGCTCTCTCTGTGTGCCATATAAGCCTCCACATTTATCATTCAGGGAGCTCACATGAGAAAATTGGCTTTTAATTATTTATTTTCTGCCTGTGTCCTGGGTAATTTGGGGTCAAGACCTTGTCACCATTTACAAGAAGGCCATGATGGATGATAAATGTCCTGCCCTGGTGATATGATTGGAACCTTTATTGTTTTCCTCTGCCTGGCTGCCTTTTTTTCTTCTTCTTCTTCTTTAGTTTATCATCAGCTGGTATTTTATAAAGAAAGCTATTGTGCAGGGTCTTTCTTAGAGGATGAAGCAGTAGAGTGGAAAGAAGAAAAAGCGACCACTCTAAGTGAAATTAAATAACACAAATATTGCCAAGAATTAAGTGTCCATGCACACACATAATTAATTCCTTTTTATCTATAAAATTACAAGCACACATTACTATTACACATTACTACCTATTACAGGTAGATTTAACTTATATATATATATATATATATATATATAAACACAGGTAAAAATTCCAATATATCATCATTCCTTCTTATCATTTGATATAATAGTCATGAAGTCATCAAACACATGAAGCTGCAGAATGGAAACATCACAGAAGAATTCAAATGAAAGGGCAAAAGCTTGCAAGGCCACATATTTTCAAGTCTTTTCTCTCCTCTCTACTCTTCATTTTGTGCTTAGGCACCATTGTGTATACACTATAGTTCTATTAAAAGCTCCCCAGGGTTTGATAGAGGGAAGACAATGTGTTTACTACAACACTTTTATGCTGTATACAATGTTCAGTTTGTGGTCCTGATTGAGCCCAGTAGGCCCATGGTGATCGCAGCCTCTGCTCTCTCCAGACCTCTGGGGGTTAATTAAGCAGACTAGGTAACTAGCTAGCAGCCTCAGATTGCATTAAAAGACAAACAGACGGATGTTCATTGTTTGTGTTCTGCTGGCACGAGGCAGTGTTTGCAAAGTTAGACTGATATATTCTCCGAAACTTAAAAACAACGGAATACCAAATACAGTTATTATATCTGCTAGGAATGTCCAGCCAGGCAGTGGTCTCAAAGCATCCTGCAGCGGTTACACTCAGGAAAGATGTCTCTTTTTTTCAGTCTGAGAAAGAAGAAAACATTTAGAAGGAAGATGTTTATTTCACATGTTTATTTTTTGTTTTGGGGGCATCATGATCGGAAGGCTACTTTCTGAATGGCTGTGGTAAGTCACATTGACTTTTGATTTCTGATTTAAAGATTTCTTTTCATAATCTATTATAGATTATGAAATTTCATTTGCATAAACACTGTAATATCAATATGCGTTTTGTATTGTTGAAGATAAATGTACAACAGCTACAATGGGATAATATGAGGGCGATATCTATAAACTGTGTTCATTTCTGTGTAATCCTCTTTCATTTCTCAATCCTAATTTATCTGTTCATTAGTGTTGCTCAAGACTACATATTGTTGTGCATCGCCAGATGCTGGAAATTGTTTGTAAACTAATTTAGATGCTTTGGGGCTCAATGTTTTCTATGGTTTACAAAATATATATCTGTAACAAATTATTGCCTAAAATAGATTGTGTACCACACATGGGTTGTGTCGGCCAATCCCACAAATGCTTATTTTTATCTGTTACACAGATGGTTGTAAATCCATGTCATCCTATAAAATCCCTGCCAGTCCCAAACAAACTTTACAAAAAAAAAAAAAAAAAAAAAAAAATCATAATGCCAGCTGTCCTTTGTGGAAAATCAGAACAGCTTGCATATGTCTCTGTAGCCTGACTGAACTGCATCCATCTTAAAAAGAACTTTTGTGTATATTATACCCAGCTTATTGTCCTATTACTCATCTGTTCATGTGGAGCAGATGAGTTATAGAATGCTGCAGCAGGGGAGAATGGCACACTGAGTGACAAATTAATCTGTTCATAAATCCTCAATTATAACATAAATACAAACTTGTAACCTTCAATTCTTGCCTTTTGACATCAGAATCAAACCTATTGCAGTGTCACTCACAACACAATGCAACAAAAGGAACATAAATAACGCTAATCCGGAGACTCATTTAGGCATACACAGACATCCAACAATGACAAACTACAAACTAAAAAACAAATCAAAAAGGGGCATCTTTTGCATAATGATTCTGGTTGATTTATACATTAGGTTTAATCGTCCTGCTAAAATTTGGTCAAAATTGGAGTCATTACTATCTTCAAGAGTGAGGTGTAATGAGCATAAAATGTTACTCTAAGTTCCTTTAAAGTGCTGAGGCAAAAGAAAAGAAGAAGCATTATTTCTCTTTTTTGTAAAGTAAGCCTTCATTAGGGGCAAAGCAAGAAAAAAGGCCTTATCTATGGTTCTTCCACAAAGACTCTAATCACTTGTGACTGCAACTTGAGAGCTTGATGTGTCAAGTTGAGACTTTTGTTTGAATGAATGAACAAAAAGTGAGCACTTAGGGTGAAAACGAATTATCACAGCATCACCGTGGAAACACAAAAACCAAGACCACGGGGTGTGAACAAGCTTAAATGCATTAGCCATCAGGAATCCTTCATTTTGCTTACATAATTGCTTTCATATGCAGAAATGAAAGAAAAATATGCCTGAGCCTACAGATGATTTATGTTTTTTTTTTTTTTTTTTTTCTTTTTGCATTTTTATAAAGCACTGTGCGGCCAACTCACCCTAGTACAAATTTGTATTTAAAACACACAATATTTCACAATACTTCCTTTTTCCTTTTATTCTGGGATCATATTTTACTCATCTCTCTCAATTTTAAAACAGATTATCTTCATATTGAGGTGTAACTTGATATTGTGGCTTCTGAATCTGCCCTAGTAGTAAAGCTTGTGACTCTCATAAACAATAAAAGTATTAATTTGTACAGCTATAAAACTCCGTGACACATCCGTAATAACATCACATAATGCTACATTTATTGAATTTCCCAGCTAATTAATTACATCCCCTAAAAGCAGATCTGTTGAGATTGGCAAATGCCCATTCTTCCCAATTCTTTACCATATTATCTATTCTATAAAGACCCTCCGACCCTGCACTTCATATCCTTCTGCAAAGTATACCTCACATTCTTTACCATGAAGGATGTACGCACTGTTAAAACCAGACTCCAGCTTGGGAACACACACATTGCTCTAGTCTCTTATTAGAGCGGCACCGTCTGTACTGTATCTGTCAACTGAAGATAAGTTTGAAGTGTCTTTATAAGACCCTTTGGATATCCTGAACCCTGTAATAGGACCTCTGGGTTTTATCATACATGATATATATCAAATTAATTGTCACACCAAAAAGAAAAAAGAAAAACAACACAGCTGCTTGCCAAGCCCAAACCACACACCAGCTTCGTATTTGTATCGTTTGGGGAGGACGTTATCCAGGTCTGTGTACAGAGAGATTTTTTATTTATTTATTTATTTTTCTTTATAATAGGGTGTCAGAAATTTAAAGTAACTTTAATTTTAAATCATAGTCTTGCCCCTTTCATGCCCCCATAATGCCCAAGTGCCCTAAACTCTGGCACATCATAAGTTATTCATGTGAGCACTGAATTTTATTCAGAGTGGTTGTGATCAAAGGGAGGACATAATGTTTTTGGGTTAATGTCATTGCAGAAACTTCTCTGATAAGGCCGGGTTAAAAGGCAGACATGGGTTGCAGTGAACAAAGTCTAAAATGTCAGGAAACCTCTCCAGAGAGGATTAGTTTTGCAGCTGAACTTCAGATATGGCAAGAAGTGAGATTTTGTTTTAAACTTTAATTGTTTGGATGAAATTAATAAAAGATGGATATTCCATTCAATAAAAGCCAGTTTTGTTTGTTCATACTTTTTGAGGGAGACTTACCATGTGGAGCACGCTCAGTATTTAATTGTTGGAAGTCCTACCTTTTCAGACCATCTGGATTATAATTAGGCCACAGAAGTGCCCTCTAGCTGGATATTATCATAACCACCTATGCCACACACACACACACACACACACACACACACACACACACACACACACACACACACACATTAACCCTAAGGGGCATCTTGGATAAAGAATAGCATTTTAGCTCACGTTTTGCCAGTTACTGTCACTTACACCAAAACCTTGATGCAAAATAATCAACAGAAAGATGTGAAACCAAATAACATTCACAATAATGGTCTATTCTTATAAAGACTGCTATTAGTATGCTGCTGATGCTATTGCTTCTACTTTAAGCTGAAACATAAGATCTTAGTGGGTTTGCAGATAAACCCTGGGGTCGTCCCAGGTTTATTAACCACATGATTGAACCTGTTTGGTATTATTGTGAGACAATTTGATGTAAAGGAAAATCAGTTACTCATTTAAATCTAGATATACAAGGCTAGAAAGAGAGTGAGTAACAGATACATTTGTGATGCTCTCCAGTCTTTTTATTGGATAACAGACACTTCATCTCAAAAATACACAATCACCCAGCAACTGGCCCTTTCGATTATAGTGCCAAAAAAATGCCAAATTCATCAGTGTGTTCACTCAGAACAAATTGCTAGGTTGCTTGGTGGCTAAGGTTGTTTATTTGTCAAGTTTATAGCTTTAAGCAGATATAAACTTGGCCAAAATGGTCAAAGAAGTTTGTTCCTGAGCCGCAGAATAAGTATGTCTACTGGTCTCTATTACAACACAATCTGTCAAAATCTTTATGTAAGTAAACAGGTGCAAAAGTATTTCATGAGTATGTGCACTGCGAACACCAGCAGATGGACTCTGAGAAGGGATGCAGGTTGGCCAAACAGAGGCTATAAGGTGATGCTGCCTTGTAAAACAGCTGCAAGGAAAGATAAGCTCAGAACTAAAAATCCATTTCCTCCCACTGTTGCAGCTTACCTGGATTAAGGATCCTTAAGCTTTTTAATGCATCTATTTGTTTGACATCAAATAAAAAATTCAATGACCTAAAACCTTAACCAGGAATTATAATTTTGAAACACATTTCTTTAGAGAATCCAACATAGCACATATTAAGCGTCCCATTTATACTGAGAACTGTATAATAACTTTTTGTTGGACATTTAAATGATTAACAATTAAATTCTAAGATTTTTTTCAATCTTTTATCATATTAAAACATTATTAGTCACCTCTTCTTTTCAGTATTACCATTTCTGACCTGCAAAAACTAAAGCTGCACTTCTCAATCAGATACCTGTGGCATGTCAAGAAAGATGTAAATTTAAGCAAAGTTAGTGTTCAGGATGGGGAAAACGACTGGAGAAATCACTGAAGGAACACGAGAAATGGCCTTTTTAATGATTTCTTTGCAAAAGGGTCTGTCTGCAGTGGAGTTGATATTGGCTTATCTTCAATAAACAGAACTCTGTTGAAACCTGCCTGAGATCTCCAGGTGGCAGCAACCTTTAAACTGTAAGGAAGTGGTTGTGGTGACAATACTCAAAGCATCTATGGGACAAATTGAGTCACTTCGGGGAGTGTTTCCAAAACATTTTTTTTTTCCTTGGCCCTCAAAATACTTCATCTTAGCATTTAATTTTGTCTTTTGACCTAAAATAAGTCCCTTTTGGTCAAATATCTACAGTGTGACTAAAATCAGGAGATTTGTTGTTGTCTGACCTACAAATTGCAAATAATATATGCTCTTTAGCAGATGATGCTTGCATGCTTCCTTTCTTGTTAGGTGCTCAAAGTGCAGCAAAGCCAAGGTGATGTGCCATCTGTTTCTGGATTCCTTCATCTGATCAGGAAAAAAAAAAAAAGTATAAAGGTAGTACACATTCTGTTTAGCAGACAGTCTAAGCTAGTGTAAACAAAATGCAAAAATGCCAACGCATGTCATGAAAATGAATAACACTATGTTGTTCCTGGCATTTTGTGCCATGTAAATTTGATTAATGAGCACTTGTAAATACTTAGGTTCTGTTAGAGTTACACAGATTGCAACAACACTTGGCAAGTCTCCAGAGAGTTCCTCTTGCATAATTTTTGAGATAGGCGCTGTTACCAATACCTTCATGGGTGCTGAAATGAAATTTTGCATGCTGAAAGGAAATTTTAGAAAAAGCTGTGAAGATGCGCTTAAGAGTCCTGACTGGAGCATGCTGGTGTAGCAACTCTGACAAATACAGGGAAGCTAAACCATTTAAGATTTAAAAAAAAGTAATAAAATCTTGAACTCCGTCTTAAAACTAACAGGAAATCAATGCAAAGAGGCAAGCACAGAAGTGATGTGATCACATGGTCTCATCCCTGTAAGTAACCGAGCAGCAGTGTTTTGAGTGACCTGTAGTTGGTGTAAAGATGACTGGTCAATGCCATAATATGGAAAGTTGCATTGATCTATGCAGAACATGATGAGCAGGTGGATAACTTTTTCTAGGTCATTCTTGGGCAAATAGGGCTTTAACTTGCCAAGCAGCCTCAAATGGAAGAAAACACTTTTGACTACAGATCTGACCTGCTGGTGAAAGTTAAAGGAGCTATCAATAACCACACCAAGATTTTTAACATGGGTTTGACAATAGGAAGTAAGCAGAGTGAAAACACTTACTGTACCATTTAGAAGCTCAGAGCTTTCAATTTATCCATGCTTTTAGATCACACGAGCAACTGAGAAGAATAGTAGGATAATCCCCCCTGTGGTTTTATGGGATATAGATCTGAACATCATCAACAAAGCAATGGTAAGCAATATTGTGCTTCTGAAAAAATAGACCCCAGGGGTTGCATATACAAGAAAAATTTAGTGGACCCAAAATGGACCCTTGTGGGACTCCATAAGTGAGAGGGGCTACAGCTGAGGAAAACTCCTCAAGGTGAACACAGAAAGACTGAGTGCAGAACAGTTCCTCTGATACCTACACACTGTTCCAAGCATGTCAGGAGAATTTGGTGGTCCACCATGTCAAACACTGCAGTTAGATCTAAGCTAATCAAGACTGCAGGACTTTCAGAGTCAGTAGTTAAAAAAAAAGATCATTAAAAACTCTTAAAAAGTGCCATTTCAGTACAGTGGAGGGCCTTAAAACCAGACAGAAATTTATTTAAAACTTTACCTAAATCTAAGTCCGCCTGTAATTGTATGTGCACTATTTTTTCTAAGACTTTTGATAAAAAGGGTAGTTTAGAAATCAGCCTGTAATTGGTTAGAACTTTGGGCAGATAACTTTTCTTTGCTAGTGATCTGGCAATGACTAGTGCCAGTTGCAGAACAAGGTCCTGCTTTACTTGTGAAGTCACATAATCCAGATTACAGAGGTTGGAGAAATCCACTCCGCACTCGGGAACTTGGTGACGGCAAGGAAGAGGTGCCGACATAGGAAAGGCCCGGCATGAAGCAGATAACAGATCAGGAGTAAAAGGCCAGATCCCCCGTTAGCCAAACTCAGTTGTTAGACAAGAGGGGCAGGATCCAGGGAAAAAATCCAGAATACCACCACTGGTGGAGTGCAAGCCGGCCCTGAGCCTCACAACACCACCACCCTGCTTTCCCCTTTTCCTGGAGTGCTTCCTGTGGGGAATGATGCAGGGAACATGACACAAGTAAGCTGGAACCACAGGCAGGGAAGGAGGGATAGAAGGACGAGCTGTAGGAATTCTCCAACCTGAATTTTAGAAACCGTTCACAAGCCACTCACTCGGATGTTAAAAAGCGACTCGTGATCATAAACAAGACGAGCAGGAGCAGTATGACAGCAAACACTTACTAAACGTATTAAAAATAAAACCAAAAGGTAGAGAAAACCTAACAGACAGCAAACCATGCACACTGCTAGCACCATCTCGGCAAAGACTGGTTCTCATTTAACATTTGCAATATAGATGAAAACTAGCCCCACTCTCCCCTGACTGATCCAAGGAGGTCTCGTTTGCTGAGCCATTAAGCTAAAGATTTTTTTGTGTTTTTTGACCAGCATCATTTTTTTTAAACGTGGATAGAAATGGATAAAATCTTTGATTCATCTTTAAGTCTTCTATTTGCAACAGCCGCTATCATCAGCATGTGTATTTGAATGAGCAAAATTTGAAAGATACGTCTCTAAAGTTGAATTAAATGTGTTTTAGCTGGGTGAGAAAATGGGTGTGAGATTGTGAGATTAGTGTGAAGTGAGTGCACCTCATAGTCATTACATGAGTGTAGACAGGCGCCTGTAAAAGTTGTCTGTATTATTTGCATATAAGATTTAAAATGCAAGACTGTAAAAATAAATGAATACCTTATTCAGAGAACAATGCACATTTTGTTGCCTCTTTACTGTGTAGGCTGTTCTATAATTAAAAAATATATATTTTTTTTTCAGTTAGAGAAAAAAAAAAGGAGAACAATAACAGTAAAAATGTGTCACTTCCTGTTGGTACTTTTGGTGGCATTTTGACTTGCTGTGTTTTGCCTTGAGATACCAATTGGCTCCATAGACACAAACCCATGAGTGCAGAAAAAAGGCAGGCTAAAGCAAAAAACCAAAAAGGAGTTGAGCAGTGACAATACACTGTGGAGCCTTAAATAGAATGGAAGAGAGGAAGAGAAACACAAATGTATGTCAAATAATAGGAATAAGAAGACAGCAAAACTACAGTAGACTGAGTTGGTGAGTACTGAAAACAAGTACAAATCAGGGCCTTTGATTTAACTTAGTAAACAAAAGTGATATGTTGCTAAATGCTAATTTTAGCTAAATTTTGTTCCCCATCTCCAGCTCTCCAAGTTTAAGGATTAGTTTGCCAGGTTTAATAGTTTTGAAATCCTGACTGATAGTGTTGCTTCACACACCTGAATTAAATGGATGGCTCGTTACCTGGCCTCTACAGAGCTGAATGACATGTGGATGAGGGAATTCAGCCATTTGGATAAACGTGTTTGGAGAATGGATGTATATAGAAGTTGTAGGATATTAGCTCTCTAGGACCAGACTTGGCCACCCCTTGGGTAAATGTTCCAGCGTAATTTTTTTAGCTTTAAGTAAAGGCCAGCTACCAGAGGCCTGGGAGCTTGAGGGTCCTGCGTAGTTTCTTAACTGTTCCTGGGACTGTGCTCTTCTGGACTGAGATGTCTGATGTTTGTTCCAGGAATCTGTTGGAAGGGTCACTTCCTTCAGTGCTGCCACATTCACCTTCTAAGCTTTCACCAGCTTTTTACTGAGCCCTTGGTATTTCTCCAGTTTCTTTCTCTCCCTTTTTCCTGATATTGCCATTATTTGGGGTGACTATATCGATCAACACATTTTTCCTCTGCTGCTTGTCCATGATCACACTTTCCAGTTGGTTGGCCTTTACCACTTTGTCGGCCTGTATCTGTCCCACAGGATCTCAGCTTTCTCATTCTCCACAAGCTTTGAAGGTGCTTCCCATATGTTGTTATTATAAGCAAACTACTGACTTGGTGGACAGAGTAATGCCTTTAGTTGTGTGTAATTAAATTCCTTCTTGGCTGAAAGTTGCTATCATTCTGTTTGATATTTCATCAGATCGAAGCACTTTTTTATTCTAATCACATCACATTCAAGTCCTGTTTCTTACCGAAACAGAAAAGTCTGCAACTTTTCTAACACTTTGATTAAAATTGAGAAAGAGGGTAATGTTTAAACTGAGGTAGAAGTACACATCAAACATTTCACATACAGAAATTACCTTGGACGCATTGCCTTGGCAAGCCTGCTGTTAAAATATTAGCTTCCCACACCAAACCATATCCCAGTGCTTAAACTAATCACCCAGGTCTATTGTTAGCCAAAATGATGCTGTGTAGAAAGCTACAGAGTCCCTGGGTGGATTCTTTGCTCCATGTTCACACACACACATATAACAAAGAAACTTCAAGGAGAGATGAAAAAGAATAAGGCTAATAAAAGAAAGGAAAAAGAGAGAGTGGAGGTCA
Source organism: Melanotaenia boesemani (assembly GCF_017639745.1). Lineage (NCBI taxonomy): Eukaryota > Metazoa > Chordata > Actinopteri > Atheriniformes > Melanotaeniidae > Melanotaenia > Melanotaenia boesemani. The sequence goes on from NC_055688.1 coordinate 16,060,846, forward strand.
TTTTAAATTATTTTTTTTCATAAAGTCTATGAAAATGAAAGCAAGAGTTTTAGCAAAAGCAACCAAAGTACAAAGGGCCCTTGTTAAGTATATGCAAAACTGTACATCTTTTTTTATTTTTTTATATGAAAAAAATGAATGTGCTAAAATTTTAAGGGTAATTTAGTTAGAACTTTCTTTATGTGGCTTACTAGCGACATTTTTTTCACAAATAACAAAATAGTCATCTTATTTTTAACATATACTGTACAGTATGTAGCTGTTGTATATAACATTTATAGCAGAACGTGTATGTTTTTCTGGCTTTCCCATCACAACAGCCCAGACAGACTAAGTGTATTTCATTGATTAGTATAAAGGTCGTTAATCATTCGCTAAACACACTAGGGAGCCAACAAAGCAGGACTTGTTTTATTTTACCTTTAATGACGGCCACCTGAGGAGAGCTATTTCAATCAAGCTTGCTTTCTGAAACAAAAATAACTCAATAATTTTGCATTTTCCCCTGTCATCCAACTTGAATATTTCTAAAGTTGCTTGAACTGTTTGTTAATCTTATCCCAGTGTTTATACTAGAGGCAATCTGCAACAGACTAAGCTATGTAATTAAACTTGAACATGTTTACTTTGATTAAATTCCAACCACAATGTTTTGCACTGTTCTCACAAGTCAACACTGTTTAAGCTGTGGCACCTGAGCAGCTGCTGGCAATAGAAACACATTTCTACTCGCACTTGTTTGACTGAACGAAGCCTGTGGTTATTGCCTTTGACAAGCAGCTCCAGCGGATCCATATTCAAATTTAACGATTTCTATTTCCCCCCTTTGTCCCTCTCTCGTGTTACTGCCATCACTTTCCTTCCTAACATTGTTCCAAATGAGATTTTGTGAATGATGCAGTGAGATCACATGGGATTTTCTTCATGGATTATTCATAAGCATGGGATGGAAAAATGTCAAAGTAGGATAATTAATTATACAACTAAATATAGATGAGGAATATGTGTGTCGCTCAAGTTTAACTTGTTTCTTGAAGGGTAAACATAAACTTATGACATCTATATGTCAGTTACAATTGTTTAGTAGAGTACCAACAACCTAAGATGTGACTTACATAGGATGCAATGAAAGTCATTTCTTGTAGCATGTACATGCATGTCAAGGGAAAAGCATCATATCTTATAGCATTAATGTTGAGGGGTTTTGCATGTGAGTGTTGTTACGTTATATTTATTTTTCAAATACATTTCCTAATTTGTAAGGACAAAAGACAGTTACACACACAGTGTCTTAAATTATTTTTCACGGTTCTTTTCTTTCAGATACACAAAAAGACCATGCTGAAAAAAAAATATAACTGTTGTTTTGGAGACTACATTGGAACATTACTCAGAGAGATTAGCAGCAACCAAAAGAGTAAGAAATAAACAAAGCACCTGGAAATGTTTACAGATTCTTAGTAGAACAGATTACATTGATAAATGTAAGTAAATGCAGAACAAAGTGCCTAATTTTATTACATGACTAAGCTTGAACTACAATTATTTTATTTCTCCTAAATAACTGTTCAACAAGGATTCTACTACTTTGTAATGTTTTTTAGAATGAATGGTCGGTTTTCAAAATGTGGCACCATTTGCAGCTGAATCACATGAAACTTGTCTTCCTCAGAAAAAGCAGACATAAAATTGAAGGAGAAACAACAAGCATTTTCATTGATATTCTAACCAGGATAAGGACTTTAAGAAACCTACCCCACAGTATTTGAAGTGAAAGTGAGCAGCATGGGGCCCATAAAATATATTATTGACTGAGACACCCCAGTCAAACATCAGCAGGCCATTACTTTGGAACAATAACTGTTGCCACCTGCTGTATTTTTCTTTTATTTTACTTTCAATCTTTTCTTGTACATACACTAAATCAAGTGATCTGATCAATATCAAATAAAGGCTTTGTGATGTTTACATGGATGATAATCCCACCGAGGAACAACGCAGGATGGGTGATAATAAAAAACTATAAATCAACCAAGTCACTCAAATAACAGCTTTGATTTTTCCTCTGAGAGTTAATTAACCCTTTGCTTGCTCAAAGCTTGCCTGCCCAGATTTAAGTGTATCGAGATTAGGCTTGTATGAATTCTTTTGGGCACCAATTGCACTTTGAGGGCTTGAGACAATATGTGCATTTACATATAGATTTCTTTTTTTTTCGTAATCATTAGCAGTGAAGTTTTTATGCTCTCCCTGCACTAAATCCATATTTTGAATTTTACATGAAGCAGTAATAGTGGCAATTCTGACAATGTAGGACCTCATCATACACCTATTATAACACAAAAGCAATAATCCTATTACCTAACCAGAGAATGATCTATATTATACTCAGAATAGATCCTATATTTACCTCCACTGGCTGTAAAAGATAATATATGAAGGCAAGAATTACATGCACTGGTCATTTATGTCAACACATAGTTATCCTCTTAAATTAGTTTTTTTTTTTGTTTGTTTTTACTAAAGAGTTTTAATGATGACGATCAACTGAAAATAAAATAGATCTGGATTCTTTTAGTGCACCATTGCCTTTCTCCAGAATGTTTAGAATACTTAAGTTATATAATAATAATATACATTTGTGTGGTTTGTTTCCTCTGGAAATGCATCTGTCTTGCAGAAAAGACTGAAGAGAATAAAAAACCAATATAGTCTTTCACTAGCTGCCAGTTTAAAGGAATTTAATAGCGCTCAGCTGTGAGGTCAGAGGCCATATCTCTTGCTGAAGCACAAAGTATGGATGGAGGAAGGCAAGAAGGCAGAGACAAAGGACCCGAGTAAAGAAAACAAGAGAATAACATTAAAACTGGGAGAGAAAGTGGATACATTTTAAAATAAAACATGGGTTAAAGACGTGTTTTGATAATAATGCCAGGTAAACTGAATTGCTGGGAGCAAAAACAATATGTATATTAGAAATGCAACGGTTCCTTCAAGCTGCAATAACATGAATATTTCCATCCTCTACAAAAATGATTACATTTTAATCTGTTTCTTTACCTGTGTGGGCCATGAAGAACGTGGTTGGGGGCTACTCATAGCTGAGCTGCAAACACTATATGCTTAATTGTAGAGTCAGAACAAACGGAGCTTTGATGAAACTGTAAAGCCCTACACTTTGAAAAAATGTAGAGACATTTTTATCATTGTGCTTACAGCATTTATTATATTTTATTTTATTTCTTTTGTCTAAAAAGCATCCTCTCAGCACTGTGCATGGGAACATGATGCTTTCATTATGCTGCAGTTATACCATTTGCTTTTTTCAGAGTTTTAGCCACCGGCATCTTTAGTCAGCGTACATGTCTTCCTTTATTATAGCGGATTGCTGATTGCGCTGCATTGTTTCCTTGACCATGCTGCATTTTCAGTTTTTGGTGTCAAGCAGAACAAACTGTTCTGTGTTTTTATTAGCTCGTTTAGATCCAAGCATTGGGCAGGATGAGGTGTGTGGGTGGTGGTGTAAAAGGGGTTTGCCAACCACTTTTTAATGTCCCTGATGTTGAGTCACAGTGCAGATGAAACACCTCCTGACTCAGACCTGATGTAGGCTGTCCAGACGTGGAGGATTGGGGGTGGGATGTGTATTTGTGTGGAAGGGGGGGGGGGGGGGGGGGATGGGGGGGGGCAAGAAACCAACACACAAGGGTTCTCAGGAACCCACATGATGTGTTAACAGCAGCTAGAGATGCATTTTAATCAGTCCACACAATTTATCTTAGGTTTTGCTTTGTTTTTTAAAAACGTTTTTTAGACTTGATCTGGACAAGGAATAAAGTCTTTGTCAGTGAAAACGTAGAAGGTGAGGGATTAAAATCTGAGTCAGTCTATGCTGGTTTTATGCAAGTTTGTAATGAAGGATCTAAAGGAAAGGCAAGAATGAAAAGAAACATGTTTTATGGGACTCCTGTCTTCATTTTCTGCTGGGCTCCTACCCATTTGGTCCCTGTTTCTGGCACTAATCTGACGTGATTTTGGAAACCGGTCTTTCACACCTGCAGAACCCTTGGTTCAAGTCTTTTTCTTGGCAAACAATACACCGTTGATTGTACCTGTGAGTGAGAAACAGCATCCCTCACAGCATCAGGATCGCTGTTGCAGGCTTATCGCTCTGTGGGGGCAGCAGGTGGAAAAAAAGAAAATCCCTCCAGGCATCAGTGACTTATGGCAGTAGGACTGCCTGAAATGTGGACAGAAACACGTCCATCCTGAATCATACATTGTGTAAACTGCACATTGCAATATCATATCTCCATAAGTGCTTATCATTAGTGGTTTGTTGTTACAATTAGTCAATAAAACGTTTGTACTTATTTATATAAATTATAGCTTTATGTTCATGTGACAGGATTTGTGGTCTTTAATGTAGTTATTGATTTTTCACTCAATATAGCAGCTTTTGCTTACTAGACAACATGTTTCAAGTGTTCTTGCACAAGAATATATGCTGGATGAGACATAATTGGCTTTAAGATGTTGATGGTTTTTATTTAAAAATGTAGTTGTGAGAAAATGTGGGATTTAAGGAACTTTCCTTTACTGGTATGCCAGGATATTTTGTATCCTGTAAGTTTAATAGATGCTTTGTACGCAACAAAACATAGATGTGGATGTGTGGAAGGATACTTAGTATTTGGAGGTAATACCACTGTCATTGAGCTGTTAGATTTTTGGTTAGAATATTTGTCTTTGGTGTATGTTTTGCATGTATTAAGCGACTGATAAATAGTTAGAAAGATTTAAGGTTGCTGTAGATTTTTCCTTATTATCTAAAATCAAATAGAAATGCAACAAAAGTAAACACACCCTCAACCATTTTTAATGGTTTTGTTTCTTGGGAAACTATGACAAATGACCAGGTCTTTAACAGGTAAAAAAGTGAATTGAAAACAACCTCAGATGAGCATATAATCATTTCATATTACCCTATCATTATTTATTTAACAAAAACTATAATTCAAAAGCTTGTTGAAACTTTAGTATCAATAACTTAAAGTATTTAATTCCTCAATAACATTATTGAGTACTTCCATTGTGGAAGATTTTTGATTTTTAATTTAGCCGATCTTCTTGGATAGTTGGTCTCACATTTGAATAGCTTGGTAAACAGAGACGTTCATGGTGAAATGGTAATATGAGGAGTTTGTTTTATGATATTGTTTTTGATGTTTTGTGGGTTCAGCAGAGGAACTTGTAAAATTGAACCTACTATATTTTGAGAAAAAAGGCATCCCTTTCAAGAAAGCCATACTTGTTCAGTATTTTTGTAGTTGTCTCGTCATTAACACTAACACGCCAGCTGAGGCCTGCACAGTTTGAGATAAAGCTCTTGAAGTTTGTTGTAGATTCTCAGAGTACTGGACAGTCTACTCGGACATTGAATCCTGGGACAGTTGTCAACTATTTCGAGCGTTATCCACTTATAAATATTTTTTTCCTTTTTGCCTATAATATAAAATACTTTATAATCATTCCCAGATTGAATGAAAGCAACAGTTACTTCTCTAAAATTATTGCTAAAATTTTCATCTCTTTGGTATTATGCTAACAATCACTTGGATGCTACAGACTAGCTGGCAAAACGTCTGCACATTTGCTGATAATCTGTTAATCAAGAGCATTTTATTAACATCACCTGGGCACCACTCACCCTCCTTATTCCTGTGTAAATAGAAAGAGTGTACTTTGTTTGATTTTTTTTTTTTTTTTTTTTGCCAACATTTCTGCTTAGTTTTGATCAGTTGTTGCTTTTAAATATACACCACCGTTCAAAAGTTTGGGGTCACTTCCCTATTGAATCCCATGGCAAAGTGGCCCCAAACTTTTGAACAGTAGTGTATGCTAAAATATTTCTTTGTTGTTCATCTGAACTTGTATTAACCTATTAGACCTGTAAGGACCAGATTATTATCAGTATATCCTGATAAAATATACATTTTGGTTTATTGGTCATGCTATTCCAAAAATATTGGATATAGCATTTTTTTTTCTTCATATCAAATATCGAATAATCTGTGCCAGTTGCTGGAGTTGCTATAAGTTTTACTTTATGAAAAAAGAGGGTCTGCTGTTCTTCAACTAGTATAAACTATTTCTAATAAGATAATAATATAATAATATGGTAATTTTTGCATCATTTGACAATTTGTTGCTCTTGATGTGAGATTAAATATGAAGTGTTTCCTGGCCTGCTGAAGTGTTGATACAAAGAACAAACATCACTTCAGTATCAATATAAAGGTGCATTAATGTTTATGTTTTATAATGGAATTGGAGTGTGGGTGTTGTTTTTATGCTGAATAATGTGCCACAATAAAATCCTATCTTATACTACATCGCTCTCTAATAGTCTGCTAAATTCATAGATTGTTCTTTTTGGGACATACCATGTCCCATTGAGCTCTCTCATATTGGGACTTTCTCTTTTTATTTATTTATTTATTTATTTTTTTTTTTTTTTATTATCATTATTTTTAATTTTTGTCATCGCACATTTAACTCCCAAGCCTCACATTATTTTTTTACGAGCTCTTGCTTGTCTCCAGTGTTTGCCATTTTAATAGCTACTAAATGTGGATTAGCTCTCATCTCCAAGAGGCTTTTCCTCTGGGATGATTTGAGATCCGATTGTTGACGCACCCGTTTCGCATCACTCCCAAACCAGGGGTTATCAGACTCAAAAAAGAGCAACTGAGTCAATCTACCAAGTTTATCTCTAATTAACAGGGATTAATTGAGCTCTGACTTCGCTCTGCAAGCCAAGCAGAAGGTAATTTGTGCATGCAGGCCTATCATTACCCCCAGGCTGTTGATCCTCACTGTAAAGGGCTTTGAGTCCAAAAAACTTTAAATCATGAGCGCAGGATAGTGTTGCTTTTGCAGTGGTGTGTTCATGAAACTCTTTGCATCACTTTATACTGTTCATAAGTGGTTTTAAAATTTTCACTGCCTTTATAAAGTCATTAGAAATTCCCAAGAATAATGCAACAGCATATTTCTTTTGATTTTTCTTTTATTATTATTATTCATTCTGTTCCTTGTGCTATGAGAACTACTGCTGCTTTACCTCCCTTTAATTATTTCTTTTTGGTAGAATTGAAGGTGGTAGAGCTGTTTAATCACATCCAGCTCACATCCTGTGGAAGTATACTGTTGTCAGGAGGAGTGTGGTTTATTAAAGGAGTACAGTGTCACTTGGTGTGCCAGTTCACCTTTCTGCTGCCCTTTCTAAAAAAGATCCTCTTAATAATAGGTAAGGCAAAGAAGATTCATGTCTCTTCCCACTCATTATGATCCCATTTGATTACTCTCGGATGCTCTTTGGAAAAGGTGGGTTAATTGCACGCTCAGACTGTGAACTAACCTGAATGTTAATAGCATCTTTCCTTCAGGGCAGAATTATTATAAGCTAAAAGCCTTGATAAAACAAAATGGTGATTTAATAAATTTCCTTTATAATGGCGCATGTGAGGTTGTGCTGCTGTTTTGTGGTTCTTCGGGCAATAAAGATGCTTGTATGGGTCCATAGCAAGAAAAAAAAAAAAAAAAAAAGCAAAGACTAATTTGTTTTTCTTTACAAACAGAAAAAAATGGTGAAGATATGCTTGTGTCAAAGTGCTGACATGGTTTTTATCTTTCTTAAATGGATTGGAAACACTGCACATATGGAATGTTTTAAGCCTTTACTTTTATCCTTTTCAGATAGTCTTCTTGCACATTTATCTCTCATTATAGCCAATTACATTAAAAAGAGCTGGGCCTGCTGTTTTGAGAGCAGCCATGTCAAATGCTAGTTCAGGAGAGAGCTTGCTTTATAGCTGCTGCAGCCAGTATGTAGCACATTCATACCCTGCATGATTACACATAATGCTGCTTTCATTATTGCTGTATTGCTCACACAGCCCTATTCCTCTACAGCCTTTGCATGAGCTTGAGAGTTAATGTTTTTTTCTCTCCCTGCTTTCTGAAGAAGCTCCTTCTCCAGATCAGTCTTCCAAGTCAAAATATCAAAATGTGACACTTTGATTAGGCTTTTTAAGGGCTGTTGATAATTTGTGGGTAAAGAAAGCAACTTTCTCCAACTATCCAACACAAACGCAGTGAAGCCTTTCAGTGTGAGGAGGAATTACATTATGTGCAATGATCAGTGCCTGGGGTTCACATCAAACACAGTATGAAAACCTTTCCAGAGTAGATAGAGCCTGGCCAATTTCACAAGTGGCTTTTTATTGGTTGATTGCACAGAGGCTAGGTTCTTATCTAAAGCCTCAAACTACTTGGGTAAAATAAGAAGTGTCTTGGTAACTGGTAGGGTGTACAAACTGACTCCTCAGATAAATGCCAAAGCAATATGTTTACAACCAACAGTTTGCCAGTATTATGGCTTAAAGTACTAAGGGTATCAGGAATATATTTGCAGAATGCCATTACTAATGTGTAAAAGAAGAAGAAGAAGAAGAAGAAGAAGAAGAAGAAGAAGAAAAACATTTAGAAACTGTTTTCCTTTGAACCAACAAGTAAGGAGGTATCATGCCCTTAAAGTCCACATTCAAATAAATTTTATTCACACTAGCTTTGTTAAACCTTAAGAGTATAAGCAAAATTCAGTTAAAATGTGTTTGTTTTTTCCCAAAAGTATGCTTCAAATTTCCCAGGACAAAATGACCTCTGCCTCAGCAAGGTCTACCGTCAAGTCATTTAGTTTATCGTTTCACATAATTATATTTACTTCATTTTGAAGCTGTGAGGATAATTAGTTGGTAAATAAGTGTGAATCAAACATGACCAGTGGGTGTCCACTCAGAACAACAGGGGGAGAGACACTGATGAGTAAACTGGCCCTTGATTGCTTGACTCAGCTGGATTCAATTAAAACAGAATCAATGACAGTTTTTCTGTGGAGCTTCTGGCTGTGGCACCAGAAAGGTTCTGCTCAGAACCAAGACTCGAGTCAGTGCATGTCGTCTCTGATCTTACCACACTTTAGTAACCTGTGTTGTTTTTGTTATGTAATTGCAAAGAACACAAAAACGCAGCACCTAAACTGCAGGTTTTTATTTTTATTTATTTTCCAGTTGAAGAGAATTAATGAGTGAATTAGTATAAATGACAGCATTTCAGTCTGAATTAACTTCCTGCTCATGGTAATTACAGTATGCCAGTGTGGATACACTAAAAGGTAATATGGACTGAAAGTGGGTGCAAACACTAAACAATTGTAAGCAAAAATCAAAGCCAACAAAGGCGTGTGAAGACAGAAATCTGGCAATAACAAAGAGGATATCAGCCAACTGCCTGGGGAGTGATATCATTCTTCTGTATAAAGCAGTGCACTCACCTTTTAGATATCTTTTTGATAGAACTTTCTGTAGTGTTTACTTACCTGGACACCAAGTCAGGAGATCATAGCTCCACAGAGATGAATTAGTCTGGCAAAAGGCGCAGCAAGAAGTGTTTATTTAGTGAATGATTCTCAGCTGAAAATTAACTGAGGCATTTCCAAGAAACACATAATAGTGGACTTAAAAGTTAGAAGTAAATACCATCAAATTTGTGACTGTTACATAATAAATGAGAAATTCACTGTCAAACATATTAAGTCAGTCAGAAATTTACATCAGGCTACTTGAGTCGGGATGATTGTGCAGATGACCTCAACACCCGCGACAAAATGGCTGTTCACATTTGTGCTGAGTCAGACACCTTTAGCTGCTATCACCCCTCTCTCAAGATCCAACCCCACACTAATGTGGGTCAGGGGCCACATTATAGAAACACCTTTGTCATGCTGTCTTAAGCTCAAATAACATTGCAGAATATTTGCCACTGAATTCCTACCAAATGCAGCTGGTAGTCTCCATAAGAGTTAGATAATGTGAAAATGTATAAGAAAATATGAAATACACCAAAGGTCGAAATTGGAATTTATTTTATGATGTGGCCCATTTTTAAAAGCATATTTCTGAAAAAGTTTTACTTTGCCATGCTCCTTTAAAGGGAAGTATTTGACAGATATTTTGTATTTGCATGTATTGTTTTGTACTGAGATAATAAGATTTTTTTTGCCCCTTCCTTTTTTAAAGTCTTACGCAGGTCTCAATATTTCAGTCCTAATAGCTCAGCTGATATATTATTAAGCTTTTATTTTAATTGCCCCAGGGCATCTACCAATTTCCAGGCAGTTGCTCCTGCACACAGGACACACTTCAGTGGGTGCAAGTGATTACGCACTTGTATTATGGTGCTCTCATTCAGAAATGAACAGGTGAGAGGGTCACATTGCATACTCTGTCTTACTCTGATTACACTCTGTTGCAGAAAGAAATCCAATCACTATCCTGATTAGACTCCCTCTTAGTAAACCATTGAATCATATGGTGGCAATCACAAGGTGGTTATTATGTGAGAAGAATCTGAAGGAACACGAGCATGAATTTAAAAATCTGTTGTGCTGTCCATAAGAATGTGTTTTGTTTTCCCCCCAAACATGAGCCATCAAATGTAAAGGTCTGTATATATCCATCTTGAAACGTACTCACACCTTGTCAGGATACCTTGGCTCAGTTTTTAACCTAGAGAGTATGCTTTTGGCACCACTGTGGGATGCTATATATAACTCAGTAAGTCTCTTAATAGCTACAAGAGACTTCATGAAACCTATTCAGTTCTCCTTGAAATGTGTTTAGTTCAACAGGTTTGTAATAATTTCTTAAAATAATAGATGTTAATTTTAGACATATTGAGTGATTAAAAAAGACTTCATCTGAGAGGTTACAGTGTGTGAAGTTAGCCCACTGAGTGGTAAAAGACACTTGATTTAATGAACATTTTTAATCAATAGATTCAGTAAAGGAATCGGAAAACAGTCAGGCTTATTACAGACTATCACAGAGAAGAAAGACAAGCAAATAGCTGGAATCCATAAGAATAACTGGTGTCCAGGCTCTGGTTAACAATAAACTATGTCTGAGATTAGTCTGCAAAAATATTTTATTGTGTAATAGTTTGACAAAAAAGACAAGGATGATCATTTTCATCTCCAATTTACAGCTTTTTTTTCAAAGTGCTAACACAAAGCAATCTGTATACCACCAGAATATCTATTTGTGTACTTATCACCTTAATTTTGTTGACAAATCTGACTTTGAAATATGCCTAGGCACTCTTCAATACCAGGCTTCATTTTGTGCATCACTAATTCTTTCATAGATCACAAGAATTCCTGTCAAGACCAAAGTCCTTTAATTTAAGATGGCAATCACCTGTTACATCCCCAAATTACAAAGATGGCAACAGCAGCTAAAGTACAATTAAGCTGCCCAGATATGCTACCAAATTTTACAGTGAAAATTAAAACTGAAAAAAAAACAAAAAAAAAAAAAAAACACATTCAGTTACAGGTTGTATCTTATTTTAAGGTTTCTTGAATGAACAAAACATTAATCTCACAGCATTGTGTTCATTCATTCTTTCCTTTAAATTTCCTGAACATATTTCTTTACAGATTGAAACTTTTGCATTTATTTCTTCTGTGGCCATCCATGCAGGGCGGTGCTGCACTCATCCTTACACAAGGAAAAACCAGCCATACCATTTATTAAATGGGATAATAGAAAGTGTGTTAATGTGGAGAACTGTAATAAAAACTGTTTTACAACCCAGGCCGATGTGGTTGCTACTGATTTGGGGTATTCATAGGGTCATTGATAGGCCAATAAACATGATTAACCTTAACACAGGTGTATTTTATGATTTTTATAATGCTGCGAGTGTGTTTTGTAAAATAAGATTTAGGCGATCCATTCAGTTTAATTGAAACTAATTAACTATGAAAGCAGCAGAATTGTTTTTGTATGCTGTAAAATGCCCAAGTGGCGATCACAAAATTTGTTTTATGTTGTAGCTAAAATAAGTTCCGAACCATTATTAATTTTTTTTTATATTTGTTGTAATGCACAAGTTAAGGAATAATAACATTACACAGCAAAGCAACAAAAAAAGACAGTAATAAACACAAAAGGGTGCAAACTGTAGCAGTAACTTAATTTTTGACTCCACCGCCATCCACTAATACACATGTGTAAGCAAGTGACTTATGACAGTGCAAGTATTTGTGAACTGGTAGTGTCATTCAGAAAGATAACCAAGTAGATTTGACAGTAAAATTACTATACTATGTTTGGGCCTGAGATGGCTAAAGTGTGACATATTTATGAACACAAGGTTAAAATATGACTTATTAAATATTAACACACTTGCAAGAATATGCGCATATTTGAGGTATAAAATGTACTGAGGATGTATCATAGTAAAAATTAGCTAAAGGTTTCTGAGACAAGTGGAGCTCCTAGTAGTTTTTAGTCTATGTAATGCAATTTTATTCTCTTTTTTGTTTCACGTGAGTACATGCACTTAATTAGTTGACATGGAAACTTTCCAAAAAGGTATAAAGCAGCTAAAAAGAAAAAAAAAAAAAAAAGAAGAAATTTCTCTAAACAAACTCCCACTTCTTTGTTCCTTTTTTTCCACCTGTGCACTCTGCATTCTACACTTGGCAGGAGAACAAAAGATTCAGGAGAGAAAACCATGATTTTATGGACATACCAGCAGTTAATGCACTGCACATGAAAATCAATAACTGACTTTCTCTTACATTTGCACTCAAGTAACGCATGTATAGTATACACACAATGATTGACAGGGCTGGTGACTGAAAAAGCAGCACAAAAGATTCAAATGATGTTTATGACATGGACATGGTGGACCACAGCTTTTTTTCTATATGTTTTTAGATACATTAGTATTATTATTTAAATTATTTTCCTTGTCTTAAAAGTAGTATACCTTAAATCTGCAGTATGTAATTAAATCAACGGCAAATGGCCAAAAAAATGTAAAAACGGTGTTTTTGTTCGTAATGTAATCACTTCACTAAAATAACGGCATGTTTTTGTTCTCTTCAAACGAGCTGTATGTGCCATAGATCATTACACATGTTAGCTGCTATACTTGTGTCGTGATTTTTACTTTGTTGTCTCTGAACTGGAGAAACAACTCAGTGTGTGTGAGAATCTCTAAGTTTTAACATTGCAGTACTGGCTTTGTTTGATAGTTGCTAGGGCACCAATTGGGATAAACAACATCTAAAAAGGCAAACAAGAAGACAGCACACACATGCAGTGATGACTGATCCATTCGCAGATAAAAACCACGTTCATGTCTGGAAGAATTTTGGCTGTTGACATTTACAATTTGCTCTTCCCATATTTATTGCTGCATTTCAGTTGTCTTGGTATGCTTAATATCAATGCACGGACTAATTTCTCAATCAGTTAAACGATCTAAATTTTGATATAGCCATATATGGACAGTATGTAATAATTTTTTGTTGTTGTTGTTGTTGTTTTTTGTTTGTTTGGGTTTGCATTATGTTCTCATGTAAATGGGCATGTCTTTGTAAAATTTTTGCATTATAATCTATTTCCACATTTACACCTTGACACATCATGGGCACCATGACACAAGTGAGGCAGATAGTTTGCAACTGTTGTTACCTGCTACTGTAACTGTGTGTAAAAATTACATAAGTTCATATCATCTACTTAATGCACTCATATCACTTACATGTGTATCAGTAGGTCTGTGGATGAAAATTAAACATAAATGGACAGATTTTAGGTGGACCAGGTTGTATCACTGTATCTCAAAATAATATTTTTCCAGCATTAAATCATGCTTTGCAACAATTTTTACCTCTCTACTGGATTTGGTCACACTTGTTGATGATTTCCCTAAACTGTCAATTGTATGTGTAGGTGTCTGTGTGTGTGTTTGTTTCAATTTTCACTCACAGATTATGTTCCCATAAACTTGTAACTTTTTTTTTTATATAACTGTGTCCTTAAACAAAAGAGTTATGTTTGTTGTCTATATAGAGAAAAAGGACATTTGAAGAAACAAGTCAGAAATTTGTCAAGGAAAAAAAAAATCCAGATTTGTGTTGCTGTCACACATTTACACTAAACACTTCCAGTACAGGACAGCAAAAAATAATTAAAAGGAGTGGGTTGTAGAATACTTAATGTTCTCTCAAAATGCATTTGAATTTTGAAAACCAATATACAATAGAACAGAAAACTAAAAATAAAAGAAAAAATAAATAAAAAATTTAAAAAAAAATTTAGAGTTTTTAAATAAAGTTACCAGTTCGGAACAGGAAGACAAAAAGTAGATATGTGTGGCTTCCTTTGATTTGTTTTCAAATACTATTACAACCACTGTTGGCCAGTTTTCTCTATAGACTCTCTCTCTATAGAGTCTTTTCCTTCTTTTTTTTTTTTTTTAAACAATATTAAATTATTCTTTAGTAAAACAGCTACCCAAAAGCTGAGTCACTAACTGAGTTTTCTCTTTCTGCCTTTTCTTTGCTTTTTTGCAGAACCGTGACATAATGGTGGACTGTATGAGCAAAATCATGCTGCACACAGTCATCTCATGCTGGCAGCCATTCCTGGGACTGGCCCTCGTGGCTGTCTTTATTGGTTCTACCTTGGGATGTCCCTCACGTTGTGAGTGTTCAGCACAGAGCAAGGCAGTTGTCTGTCACCGCAAGCGCATGCCAAACATCCCAGATGGCATTCCAACTGAGACCAGGATCCTGGACCTGAGTAAGAACAAGCTGACCATGATCAACCCTGATGACTTTGTTCCCTTTCCTGGGCTTGAGGAACTTGACCTCAGTGGAAATATTATCAGATATGTTGAGCCCGGAGCTTTTAATGCCCTGTTCAACATGCACTCACTCAATCTGAAGAGCAACCGCATCAAACTCCTCCCCCTGGGTGTCTTCACGGCGCTAACAAATCTTACCCGACTGGATATAAGTGACAATAAGATCGTCATCCTCCTGGATTACATGTTCCAGGATCTGCATAATCTTAAATTTTTGGAAGTGGGTGACAATGATCTGGTTTATATTTCTCATCGTGCATTTAGTGGACTTATAAGCCTGGAGACACTAACCTTAGAAAGATGCAACCTTACAGTTGTACCTACTGAGGCCCTTTCTCACCTGCACAATTTAGTCAGTCTCCATCTACGTTACCTCAGCATTAGCACTTTGCATCCATACTCATTCAGAAAGCTTTTCCGACTGCAGCATTTGGAGATCGATAACTGGCCTTCACTAGACCATGTCCCAGCTAACACTCTACATGGCCTAAACCTGACAACACTGTTCATAACCAACACCAACTTGTCCTCTTTCCCTTATCAAGCTCTTAAACATCTGCCCTTCCTGACACATCTCAACCTGTCTTACAATCACATCAAGCACATAGAAGGGGGCATGCTGATGGAGTTAGTTCGACTGCGAGAGCTGCATCTAGTGGGAGCTCAACTGATCACCATTGAACCGTTTGCCTTCCAAGGACTGCGGGGTCTCAGAGTCCTTAATGTCTCTCACAACCAACTAGATACGTTAGAGAAAGGTGTGTTTCAGTCTCCCGAGGCTCTGGAGGTTCTTCTGATTGACAACAACCCCTTAGTGTGTGACTGTCGTCTCATGTGGATCCTACAAAAAAGGCACTCCATCTATTTTGGAGATTCCCAGCCAGAATGCAGCACACCTGAGGGTATTCGTGGAAGGCCTTTTAAGGAATTTAAAGAGACTCTTCTGTCTTACTACGTCACCTGCACAAAGCCAAAAATTCGTGAGAATAAAACACAAACAATTACGGTGGATGAGGGCCAGCAGGCGATCCTACGCTGCAGTGCTGATGGAACACCTAGGCCCAGTGTGTCTTGGTTGTCCCCACGTAGACGAGTACTGACAAGCAGGAGCCATGGAAGAGTGACGGTGCACAACAATGGCACACTGGAGATTAAGTCAGCGGAGATGCAAGACAGTGGAGTGTACCTTTGCCTTGCCTCTAATACTGCTGGGAATGACACCCTGATGACATCGCTGGCAGTGAAAAGTCTGGGATCACTGTATGCCAACAGGACCCAGTACTACACAGATCCCAGCAATACAACGACCAATGGGACGGCCGGTGTGACCCTTGGTTTGGACTTAAAGACTATATTAGTGTCAACAGCAATGGGTTGTTTCACCTTCTTGGGAGTGGTCTTATTTTGCTTCCTGCTCCTTTTCGTTTGGAGCAGAGGAAAAGGAAAGCATAAAAACAACATAGATGTTGAATATGTGCCTAGGTCAAAGTCTAATGGCACTAATGTTGATTCAGCAGATGGACAAGCTGGTCCTCGTCGTTTTAACATGAAAATGATGTGAGTTGTTTTTTTTATACACATGCATATAACTATATATAAATATATAGAGAAAGAAAAAGATCCAAGACTAAATCATGTAAATGCCCAAAGTACAATGTATTTTTTTGAAAATAGGACGACTGAACTTCTCACTGGTGCAGAGAGAGTGGTCGTGAAAGTCTTTAGGGCATCATAAATTACTGAGCTTATATCACTGGATCTTGACATTGTGCTTGAAAGCTGTGTTTCAAATATGAGAAGGAGAGTGGAACTCTTACATAATTGCCATCTGGCAGCATCTCAGATGAGGACTGGAAGCAATTGTCGCCATTGGACCTGGAGGAAAAAGGTGTCATGTATCATCTTTTTGAAATTTATATGCTCAAAAGCCCTCAATTTTGGGTTCACTCTACAGACTCTGCTGAACCATGTACAGTAAAAATTTGTATCTAAGCTATTAACCTACTTTGTTTAGTCTTGCGCCATGCTTATTCACCGAACAAATCAATGAAACAGATTCTTTTTCCTTTTGTTCAGTACTATGTGTACCTAATAATTCATTATGTACGCATATGTACATATTCATTCAAGAGAACTATTCATAGCAATATTCATGGGATGCATTAGCCAAAACCAGTATAAACACATGTTCAACAAGAACATTCTTCAGACTTTTCAAGTTTCCATTGATTCTGGAAGGGCTTCTATGGCTGATTGTCTGTCCTTGTTTCCCCAATTGATACTTGGATATTAATGAATAGATACATATATATTATTTACTAATAAAAAATAAAAGAAAATGCTTTCATTTATGAAACATATTAAGAATTTTACAAAAAAAAAAACATATATATATATATATATATATATATATATATATATATATATATATATATATATATATATATATCAGTCCTTCAACACTGTTCAGGATCTAACATTACATTTGGATCATGATGGCGATGACCCGCATTGGTCAACTTACTTACATGAAACACCTTTTTGTCCTATTTTGTCCCTTTTATTCTTTTAACTGTGCTTTTGCTGGTTAGCAAATTACATGTGTCAATTTTACTAAAGTGACATTTGCATAATTTTCTCCTGTAGGAAATTTGGACTTTGTTGTGGTAGTTCTTCATTTTGTTGTTGAATCATTTAGATTGTGAAAACTTCTAAAGTAAAAAGAAAAAAAAGAAAGAACATGTATGTGAAATAAATGAAGATGTATTTGTACCAATGAGTCTGACTTTATATATGGGAAAATCTTTTTCTCCACAGCAACACTCATGGACATTCTTTGGATTTGGTCTTTATTACTATGGTCATCATTGCAACAGTACCGCAGGGGATTTGTTTCTATATATCTAAGTCTGTAGATCTTCACATTTATACACACAAATGTTAATTTAATTTCTAACAGAAAGTACTCATTCATGAATTAATCAAGATCTGTATAATTTTCCAATTTGACAATAGTTACGATACACCAAGACCACAAGTATTTTGAGATGAAAAAGGATCATATCATTTCCTTATTGTTCTAGCTGTGGAAAAAGTTACCAGTTAAACTGTGTAGCTTACAATGTCCAAGATGTCCAGTAAAGGACGAAGAGAGCGAGATTAAATCCAGCTGTTGTAGCAGTGCCCATTTTGTTCTGGAGTTCCTGGTGAAAGTTTGTAAAACTAACAGGTGGAAAATGAGACAGGTGATGGCTATGATCCTCAACTCACAATAATTATGACTCTGCTGAAATCATTCAACTAATTTACAACTGGTTTACTTTTTGTTGATGCACTAACATTTTCCCAGTAGGTCAACATGGCATGACACTGGACACAACAATGGAGCGACAATTTTAACTTAGCCTTCTCAATTCAGCAAGCACAAGTATTATTTTTTAGGTCTAGTGCGCAGCCCCCTCTTAGTTTAGCCTCACTTTTCACATCATTCAATTCTTCTGCATACGCGTTTACTCTTGCAATTGAAGTAATCTGCTCAGGTTCTGTAAATGGTGGCACCCAGGGAAGGCTGATTTCCATGAAGCCAAAACAGCTAGGTCACTGTCAGATGCATTCAGACCTCTAGTCAGAGGCTAATGCACTGTAGTTACCTTATTTCTACAGTTACAATGATAGACATGCAGAATTTATTTTTGTTTGTTTAAATACTGTGACATGTAGCGTTCATTTCAGACCATATGAAAACTCGGCAAAATAAAAGGATAAAAACAGTTGTTTAATATTCTAACTCCACAGTTCATCGTAATGTGCATATCAGTCTTTTAAGTTATAACCAACTTTTGCCTGATGTTTGACATGTTTCCATGCAAACCTAAGAATTTTCTTTACCAAAGTCTTGTTAGCATATATTTTAACATTTTTTATAGCAAAGCCCTGTGCTTATACCTTTACTCTAACAATTATTTTAATCATCGAAATCATGCCACAAAGCTTCAGAATGAACATGAATGAAATGCTAAAAGCGCCCAAGGTTATTTACATGAATTGCCATGGGATTATGTTGTATTTTTCTTCAAAACAAATGTGGACGCACAGAATTAAAATGTATTCTAAATTTCAGTCAAAGAAATCATCAGTTTAAATTGTAGATGAAAGGATCAATGCATACATGAATAAACACTTACTGAAAAGATATACTGTTCATATAACTTTATTTTTCATCATTAAGACTTAACTATGTAATTTATGAGATGTTATTGGCATGTTTCTCTCATTCTTTATTTTGATCAAAATAGTTTTGCTGCTCCTCATTTGTGGAGTCTCATTAGAAGACATAAATATTCTCTGGTTTCTGAGCCTGCAGTCCCCTGAGCTACTTCAGAAATCAGAGCAACAAACAGCTTCCCCAAACATACAAAACAAGGTTAACTTTGTAGGTCAGCTATGCCCCTGACCACAGCATTCATTTTACATGAAAAAGCTTTTGCGATACAACCTGTGAGCCGGATTTTGCATTCCTGTAGAAAGTAAAGTTTTTTACATGATGAGTTAATTGCTTGTAGTGAGGGTGACAGTAACTGTCCCTTCTTGTATTCATTTTTATTACTGTCCTTGTTAACTGGTCTGTTTTGACCCGTGTCTTGAATGAGCCAAAATATCCTCAAAAACAATGATTTATCAAACAATTTTCATTTGAACATCTTGGCCACCTTGTTAGGCTTTCTTATATATGAAAAGATTGTTTTCTTTGTTTTTGTGTTTTTGCTGTGCTTTTCTTTTCATATCATACTTCTGGTATTCAATCTGATAAACTGGTAAAATAAACCTAAAAAGAATTTTAATTTATACATAAAACATTATGTAATCGGAACATTAGTAATCAATATTGGATCACATATTTAAAATTAATTAGTTTTTGTGAATTTGTTACTACGATAATATTAACTATAGTAACATCTCTAGTGCTGTAGGTCCTTTAACACCCATGTACAAAAAGAAAAAGGTAAAAAGGCGTTTTTCTTTACAAAAAAAAGATAGAGGTGTGGCTGTAGTGGTTGATGATGAGGCAGGTCTGGCTGAGGAAGACACTGCCACTAATAATCTTTCTGTTAGTAATGTTTGGGTTGGAGTGCTGGGTCAGCTCTTCAGCTATCTGATTAAGACTGCAGTGGCTCGGTCTTAGGGCACACATTGTCTTTTTCTTAATGTATGGTTTGATGAGGGAACTCCCAATCTTCTACAAAACATTTAGCAATTGTATGTCTTTATGGTTAAGTTTTAGATGTGGGTCCACAAATCACAAATGCATTGTTCATCTTTTGTCAGTATCTCACTGGTGTCTCTGAAACATCCCTGATGGAAGCAAGATCTTCAGATTGAGTTCTAGTATCTCTGTGTTTAAATCTAAGGTCTTTTGATATGATTAAAAAAAATCTGAAGTGTCTGAAAAAAGTTTTCTGGCTGTTGATCCATCATAGAAACTGTCAGCTTATTGCTAGATCTGAAGACTCCAGTAAGAACAATTCTAATATGAGCATCCAGGTATCCTCAACAATTTCATTCCACACAATGTCATTCCTGTGGACATTTTTTTTTCATTCACAGCTTGTCATAGGAATTATTACTTTTTTTGTATATTGGCATACACAGATGAAAACATGTCTTGATGTCACTCACTAGCTGTGTCTTTGTCCTTCCTCTACTTCTCATTTAACATGCTGCAAGCCAAAGATATAAACCCTCTGAGTCACTATAAGTCAGTTAGTCTGAACATACTAAAGTTAACTCTGAAAATGGGTATTTTGACTAGTTTGGAAGAAGAACATGAGGTTATCAGTGAAAGGAGATGAGCTGGCTTCAGTGGGATGTTGCTTGACACAAGTGAGCTCAAAGTGTTATGATTTCAGTATTGGCACTAATTATTGTTTTATAATCTTATTTTAGAACTGCTTCAAAACCAACCCTGAGAACACAAAGGTTATAATTGTCAGCAGTGTATTTTATAAATTAGTACATTTTTAAAAATTATTTTATTTTGAGGATCCTGACACGGTCAAAAAGCATCAAACCTTGATGCAATAAAGAAATTTACACGGTTCTTATTTTGCATTTCAAAACCAGGTCGGTGCCAACCCTAACACAAGAGAAAGGATATACATAGGATTCACAGTGTTCTACATGCACCACAAAACACTCAAAGAAATATACATCCCACCATGTGGTCTTTTGTTTGTCAGAAGAGATTTAAATTTCAGCCTTTTAAAATATGCAAGTATTATATAACTGACATCCATCTTTAAATGGGAACACACTGTTGGTTACTACATTCATAATTACCAAAAATAAGTTGTGATTAACATTCCTGGTTACATGGCCATATTACTGTAACCTAGATACATTTAAAATATGTATGTTCTGTCTCCATGGTGATACTTGACGTAATCCTTTGATTTTATATGGATCTTTTTATACTAATTGACTATGTTTTAATCAGGCTGGTTCATTTGCACTGTATCTGCAAAGCAGTTAGCACCATGTGCCTGTTTTTCTGACTATTATCAGATATTGACTGTGTCCCAATTCAGGGTCTGCACACTTTGAAGTGCGCAGACTACATAGGCTACAGAGTGTCCTCCGTAGTCTACACACTTCAAAGTCAGCTTAACGTTCGTGAAATAGGACAGCCTACCTAGTCTAGAAAAATTTCCCATAGCAACAACACAGAACATTGAATCACTTAAACCTCTGAAATTACTCGTAGGAAACGTCAGTAGATGCTGAACATGGTGCGGCAACACCGACAGTAAAAAAAAAATAAATAAAAAATAAAAATACGGTTTGAGGCTCTGTTGTCTTCCAGCCGGTACACACTTCATTAACCCCTTAAAAGTCATTGAATATCAAATATTACCGAATTTTAATGTTACCATTTAACAAACATGCTTTAAATGTACTTGATTTTGTAACGTATATACTAAAGTGTAGTTAAAAAAAAAAAACATACTTTTTTTAAAATAAAACTTTATTTAAACTTAATACGACTCTTCTGAGGTTGCTGATTCGCCCCCGTCCTGTGCTCAATGAATTGTGGGAGAAGAGAGGCCGTGAAGGATGCATCACCAGCAGCCTTCGTTTGAGGCCAAACGAAGTGCGGATTCGAAGTGTGGATTCGGAGGGTCCTTAAAATTCTGTGAATTGGGACAGTACTTCGCGCACCACGATGACGTATGTGGCCGACGAATCCACACTTCGAAGTGTGCAGACCCTGAATTGGGACACACCCACTGACTGATCTGATCCGTCTTACTTTCACAATGATTAATGAGATAATTTTGCAAAGCAGATGGGAGTCTTAGCCTTAAGTGACTAATGCAGTTTCAATTGAAAATTGAACAGTTCTTGGCTCACAGAAAGAAATAGCTCAATGACTCATCACTATATCCAATCAATAAATCAAATAGCAGCTCATTTACTTTAATTGTTAGGGCTACAATAGTGCAGTGCCTAAAATATTAGAGACACTACTTTAAATTTCAATGAGAGAAAGAGTTGGAGAAAGATGTAGCTGAACTTGTCAACTGTCTGCAACTTCAAGTATGTTAAGGGGTCTGTATCTTTAGAGTCAGAACTGCATTAATGGCGAGTGATCGGGTGATCCCGACCTAAAGAGTTTATTGCCAAACTTTGAATGAAACTTGAATGAACCTGACGGCTTGCCGGAGCTCGACAGGGCCCACTGTACATTAGGTGCTACACCGAAGGAGGAGGAACCCCCGTGTCCGATGGTCATCAGGGTGACCCAGTTTTAATTAAAGAATGATAATCTACATCGTGCTGGGCATCGCTCCCCTCTGCTACACAGCGGGAAGAGAGTGTACATTTTCCCGGACTTCTCACTGACTGTGGCTAAGCGGAGGGCAACTTTTGTCCGGCTGAAGAGGGAGCTCCATGGCTGTGCCAGCGTTAAATTTGGCCTCCAGTATCCAGCTATTCTTCACATCACCTTGTCCAACAGCCAAACCTACAGGTTTTAAGATCCGGACCAGGCCCTGGAGTCTCAAGAAGGTCCCGTCCCCGGAGAGTGACTGACTCTGGGATCCACTTGTGCCCATTGGGTCGGTTTGTATTTCTGTGGCAACAAGCTGCACATAGCTGGTAACACTGTTCTGCTACTGTTGTTTTGTTCATAGTCTAGAGTATCGACTGTGTACTGACTCTAAGTTTTATTGTTTTTCTAAGAGCATAAGGGGGCTACTTCTTATTTTCATTTTAATTTAGCCATTTCCAGCCTATGCTTATAAGAATGTCTCTGGAGAATGTAGTCTCTTTTTCTTTTCTCTCTTTTTTTTTTTTTTTTTTACTATTTTTTATCCTATGGCACCTTTTCTCGTTTATTGTTACTTTATCCAGGACAGCCAATATTCATGCTTCCGGGGTTTGTTTAGTAGTATGGTTATACTGGTGGTAACAACAGGTTTCTGTTGCTAGCATATTTGCTTGTTTGTTTTTCTTTGCCTTTTAACTATCCTTCTGTTGGGGCTAGGTGCCAGGGGTGGGGATGAGGGACTGGTATCTGTATTGTGATACGTTGAATTTATATCTGTAAATGTAACAATATATACTTTACTGTAATTTCAACTAATGTAAACAGCAACTGGCAGTAAAAGAAAGAGATTACATTTATTTTAGCTTTCTGCAATACAACTGGCAAACTTTTTACAGCTGACTTCAAATGTCCAATTAAATGTATAAATAAATATATAAACAAATAAATTTACCAAAATAGCCTAATAATCTGAGAAAGTCATGTTTATCAGAAATTGTTCATCTTAGCTTGTGGAATACAGAACATTGAAATCTCTTCATGTTGTTGTTAGAAGCTTTTACCCAAGCAGTCAGTGGGATTTACTGTATCAGTTCTGAATACAATATACCCCTGTGAGAAACAAGGGTAAACATACTACTTGCAATGGAAAATGATTTAATGGGCTTTTGTCCAGGAGGATACTGTGTTCAAAAAAGAAAGAAAAAAAAAAAAAAAACTTTTTAAACCCACTTCGCATCTTTTTTATGCATAAATCATCCATTTTTTCTCTCTCTATAACCTAACTGCTTATTTTAATATAAGATTGCGGGATGTTGGATCTTATGCTGGAAGCTACCAGGTGAGAGGCAGGGTATACCCTTGACAGGTCCATTGCCGTTGCAGGCTCAACACAGAGAACAGACATGAGTAACCACCCATGCTAAAACTCCCTCCTATGGACAATTTAGAGTAACCAATTAACCTAACGCACATGTCTTTGGACAATGGCAGAAAGCTGTAATTTAGACGTGTTTGTATTGCTAGAGCCAAAGCCAAGAAATTCAAAACCTTTGTACAGTTAAACTTTGTAATTTCCTATATACTTACCAATATATTTCCTGATGCAAGTACAGGAAACTACATCAACCTTGCTGTTTTTGTTGTACAAAAAAAAGTATCAGACAAAATAGTAGTAGAAGCTGTTGCCTGAATACTTAGAGAATTAGTACTTCAAAAGAATTGGGGATATAAATGTACAAAGTGCACCCTCTAAACTAACAAATCTCATGGAAGTGGTACACTAGCTGAAAATGAATGAATCCATAAACTGTTTCTCATGAGAAAATAGTTATCTATGGATGCAGAGGGCTTGTGTGTCTCTACTGTCTGTGTTCAGACACATATCTGAAAAGCAACTCCAAGGAATAGAAAAACAGTATCAACATGTGCTCATTGAAATTCCAGTAGTTGTGAAATTACGCACCATGTTTTCCAATAGATTTCCAACCCCCACTGGCCACAGAAAGCAACACATAGGAGATCATATAAGCATGCAACTCAAGTAAGAAAAAGAGAGTGTGGAAATCAGGAGCTGTGTGGTTTTGGTTTGACAAGAGAGTGGAGCTGGTTGAAGCTGAAGTCTTGGCTGTGTGTGCTTTCATTAGGCTCCCTGGTGGCAGGCTGGTCTGCCAAATGAGCTCCCATGTGAGCCGACTCCAGTTCCAAACGGACGTCCAAAAATTGTCTCTGGCTGCAAAAGAGGAATGCATGCATGTGCTGCTATGCATCTCCTATGCACAATCAAGCAGTCACTAATCTGAAATAAATCCATGATTGTAGTGAAATACAATGCTCACTCTTTCATTTATTTGGCACATGGTGAGAAGCATCACAGACATACTGTCTCCTTCTCTTTGATGGTCTGCATGTTAAAACATAGACACAGGGAGCTGTATGTCTCTCCTTAGAAAACAAAAGGTAAAACTACCGGACTGATAAGAGCTATTCCGCTCTTCTTAAATATAAGCTTCTCTCATACTGGTGCAGTGAAAAATGTCTACAGGATAATAGAGAGGAAAACATTATTAGCAGCAGAAACCCTGCACAGTTCCCACCCAATGTTCTCCTGTAAGCCAACAGTCGATATTTCTTTGTTAGTGTGTTGCTGCATTCTGTAATTATGTTTTTGCCCTTTCTGGGATACACAGTCATGAAAAAAGAAATGAGAGGAGGAAAATTGAATTCTTTGCCTATGTAATTGTTTAATGATAAATGTACCCATAAATTGGTGCAAAGAGACAAAGTTTTAAAATCCTCTTCTCTGGAAGATAAAGCAATATTTCTTCTCTGTGGAAGAAAATAATTATTTATTGTTTATACTGATGAGATGGCACCATCCCTCTGCAAAGTATGAATTTTATATCCATGGAAATATATCATTATGTGTTACCTGAAAGTCTCCGGCTGGAACTTAAAGAGGAAAGGAGATGAGGCCACGTTAAGTGGTGTGGGAAAGCTACTTTGTCATTGTGAATCCAAAACTACTTTGAACTCAATCAATGTTAAGCCTTTAAGAAGTCTCACATTTGTACTCATAAATGCTTAAATGTCACCCAAGCTTTTATCTGCTGGGGTTTTTAGACCAAAGTATGGAATAGATAATGGGTCTTGCTTATGGCGCAGCAGCTCCATGTTTAGAGGAAAATCATGCCTTGAATACCTGCATGATAAATTCATTTGAGTATGGATTCAGACAGATAGTCTTTTTGGTACTAAGATCAATAAAAAGTGGCATTAAAAATCCTTGTTCGTGTTTCTTGATGTAAAATAGGCTCATGTAGAGAAGTATGTGGAATAGTGTCACAAAAAAACAAAAAAAAAAACAACAAAAAAAAAAATAATAAAGACTAAATTCACAAGCTACCAAAAAATATACCATTTGAAGCTAATAAACGGCAAAAATGACTTGTAAGCTCAACAAAACAACTTATGGCAGGCAGTTGTCACCTGCTGGGAAGATAAATATTGACTCTTCTAGCATCTGCATGACTGTCACGTCTTCCATGCCCTCCATCAGAAGCATTATTTGACAGAGACCTGTGGCTTAAAAAATCCTGAATAGAAATCTAAAGGATAAATCTGTAATGCCAGAGATGGCAGATGATGAGGCATCACACATTCCCCTAAAATCTATTTGTTGGCTTTACTGGAACATAGTCAGGAAATCATGTCCTTGTTAGTGTTGCAAGTCACAATCAAAATCAAATGCGATGCCCTTGACATGAATAAACTATATCAATTCTGTCATGCTGTGCCTCTATTGACAAGACAAAAAAGTAGACATCATCAAACCCTGTGCATGTGTAAAAAAGTTGATTAGAAGTACATGTTTAGAGCATATTCTCTTGTGGATTCTGTTTCAGCTTTTGTTATGTCCTCCTTCCAAACCTGGTTGACCTGGTAATTCTGGTTTACAAAGATTTTTTAAGATCATTTTTGGTTTTAACATATACACTCCAGAAGTGCCCTCCAATCACCACCTACTCTTAATCACAGCAGTGCTTTCTTGTAGTTACTGATTGTCTTAAGTTCCTTGAAAATGACCTTATTGTGATGGTGTAGCTGTGCTACAAATCTTTTAATAAAAGTTCCACCCTGAAACCCTTCTGCATTGCTGTTTTTTATTTATTTATTTACATTGAACTGTATATTTGTTCAGGCTAAACATGAATTGTATTTTTGTTGTCTGATTGGATTAAAAGTCTATATAGATATCATCTTGCACCCCATGAAAAGGGGAGCCGAGACATGGGGAGAAAAAATTACAAGAGCGATAATGTTGTTTTACTTAGTGTGGGATTTTACTTGAATTAAACAAACATAATAGGTAAGCTGCAGCAGAACATATAGCTTCTTTGCAACAACACACAGTAGTCCCTTGAGAAATGTCTTATTTACTCTACTCTTGATAAAGTAGGCTACATTTGTCTGGCACTGACAAAACCTTTAAAACCGCTTTAACTAGGTATGGTAAATTATTAGTAAGTTTTACAGCGACTTTCAATGCGTGAAAATACATACCTGAGAAATACTAAGAAATAATCACAAGAGTCTTGAGGTGATCTTTCGTCAGTTAAGGAATTTATTAAGAGGAAAACAATGTTTGCCGTAGAGAGTAGTAGGTACAGACAATAATAATCAAACTCAGATTATAACGCTATGCACCCTGCAAGACACTAAATAATCTACCATCAATCCATTTTTACAATCTACTATCAAACTATTGTTATTCTTTTAAACAGAAACCATTTCTTAGGGGTTGATCTTTTATCATTACAGACACAAGTATAACTACAACACATGAATTTGCTGTCTTTGTGTCTGTAATGGATAAGTTGATCTTTTTAACTTGTCACAGTTACATAAAATGAACCTCATCCTGCCTTGTGTTACAGTCATTGATAGGTGATTCAGGGTGAACTCCAAATGATGCTATCTAAACCTTGATTGCATCCGGTATCTTTTAAATCTCCTAAATCCTTCCTTCATGCATATAGACATACTCTATAGAAGATTATTTAATGTCTTGACGTATTGTGTGAGGGAAACATATTAGTCAACTGGATTTCTCATAAATCCAACAAAGTGTTTGGCTGGGATAATGATACAATGCATCCTGCTGGAATTCCTTCTTTATGCAACACAGTCCAAGACTGATCAATTTTATATAAATGTGGAGGCTCTTTCTTAATCCTCTTGGTATGAATGCATCTAGACTAAACGGAACCCAGCAAAAAACATGTATTTACTCACAGTTGTGGAAATAACTGCATCCATGAAATTTCATCACGATGTAACTTCAGTAAAATGTTTGAAATCATGCAGAGGACTTATGAGGCCAAATCATGAATAATAAAAAAGAAACATAAATGGGAGCAGTCTGACATTTGGATAAGATTGACAGGTCTTGGAGCAAACACAAACCATGCACCAGCACACTCACCAGTTCACATCAAACATGGTAACTGAGAAAAAACGTAATTGTAGTGCCTTTGATTGCAGCATATAAAATGAAGCCATACTGCTGATGTTCTAGGATTTTCATGCACTGCAATCCAGAGTTTTCACAGAAACAATAAGTCTGAGTGGCAGCTTACACAAGAGCAACGCCTTATTTGAAAGAGAAAGTCAGAGGAGAATGGACAGATTGGTTTGAGAAGACCAGAGGGCTATACTAACCTCTCCTTACAACTGTGGTGAGCAGAAAAGCATGTCAGATTGCACGTCAGACCTTGAGCTAGATAGGTTACAACAGAAGCTGACCATGTTGGGTTGCACTTATGACAGCCAAGAACAGAAATCAAGAGCTGCAGTGTACACAGACTAAAACCTTGGAAAAAGCTGGCCTGCTAAGACAAATCTCAGATTCCACTGAGGTTGCAGATGGTAAGTGCAAAATTTGGCATTCACTGCATGAATCGATGGACCCAGCCTGCCTTGTGCTAACATTTCAAGCTGATAAGGGGTCTGTAATGGTGTGTGTTATGTCTTCTTGGCACTCTTTGGATCCTCTAATACAAATCAATAATCATTTGCCACAGCCTGTCTCCGCTGCTGACCATATGGACCATGCTGTGATGGCAACGGCAAGCATTATCATGAACCGTGTACTGGAACTGAAGTCATCTTTTACTGGTGAGTTCAGTCACTTGCCTCCCTTAGTAACGTGATTCACCTGACATACATCCAGTGACATTTCTGTGTTACAGGATTTAGGTCTGTGTAGTACTTTGTGTAGTAATATGAGACATTTGTCAGCACGAATGTGCAGCTGACAAATTAGTAAAAATTATGTGCGAATTCATGAAAATTGGGCTGAAAAAGAGCTGGAGCAGAACACAGTAAAATAAAATTAAAATCTATATGCAGGGAAACTATAAACAGAACAGATGTCTCCAATGCCCACTTAGTAAAACTGCCAGAATGACCAGGGGGATTTAATGATGATTAATGGGCTCTTACCTACAATTGTCATTATCCTGGAGATACCAGGAAACAATACATGAGAAAGATTAGGAAAAGTACAGTGAACAATTAAATAAAATCTGAATTTGATATTAATTTTTCCATGATATTGTCAGTTTAACAAGGGGATTTACACAGAAAGTGGTATCACTTTATCTGCAGGTGGACTTCTGACATCTATGGTGACAAATTATATCTATGTAAAATTATTAATTATTCTGTCTAAAATAAAATAAAAAAAAAACATGTTCTTTCACCTTCCCTCTCTCTTTTATAACTATATGGATTTACGTGTACAATTATGACAAATCATGAAATCTAAATTAATTTGTTGTTATGAGGAGTTTTTATTTTGTCTGTCAAAATAACATGTTAATTTCAGTTACTTAAAAATTAACACATTGCAATCAACTCTGCTTATTTGTATTTCCAAGTTTCCTTTGAATTCCTCCCATCCTGGTGTCCATAGTGAATTTGTAAAATACAGAAACACATAAGATTACTGTACTTGGCCCCAGTTGATGCATTAGAGCTGATACTAGCTCTATCAGAAAACCCTGTTGAACCACAGTCAACCAGGTCTAAAGACACATATTGTTTTGTTCCCAAAAACATTTGGGATTAGCAGGATGTAAATAACAACAAAACAGCAGAATATTTCCATCTCAGAACTTGAATTTACCTTAAAGACCAAATTCTTCAAATCATGGATTTTGGTTTTCATGCAAAAGCCATCTCAATAATTAATCCTGTCAGTGTGCAGGTTTCCTGCAACTAACTTTCCAGGGGGTATTCAAGAAAGGAAGTTTCACAATTCCTGTGAGAAAGCCAGTGCTCAAGGTTGCTAAATCCTCTGATGTCTTAAACTGTGCAGATGGTTCCAAAACATTGGAGTAACTATCACAACCCTGTGTTGGTTAAGCCAGTGTATGCACGTCCACGGCACAGCTATAAAGAAATCACCAACTGAGCCCCGAAATCACAATGAAAATTACCCCAAAAAGCATAGAGCTGCATCTACCACCGTGCGTTGTGTCGATTGGCAGAGGATTTCCAGCAAAGTTAAATGGATGCTAAATGCAGCCTACAGTTTACATGTTTTTATCTAATTACTAAATTAAATTTAAGCTTTTTATATTATATTTTAAGCAGATGTAACCCGTCTGCCCCCAAGCGTACCTGGGTCCAAGTGAATGCAAACTATAAAAACATTCTTCCTACCAGTAAGGACTTCTCATCTACACCTTAGAAAAAAATTTCCTCCGGTAGCCAATAATTTCCATATTGATGTAGGCTAAGAGCAAAGGGGTAGACCTATTTCACAGCCAATAAGAAGACGTCAAAGGCATGGAAGACAAGTTTGGAGTGACCACAACAACTCCTCACATCTGTGGAGAAGCTTATGGTGAGCATAACTGCCCAATGTTGAGGGGCATCCCAGGGGGTTACATCTGAAGAACGGGGCCCAGATGACTGCAAAGTAACTCTATAAAGTTCAACTACAGCACCAGATAGCAAAGGTGGGCCTGGAAATTGAATACTTTAAAATGAAGATAAAAAAATCCATGGAAACATAGGCCAAAATGTTGGTGAATGACAACTTTGCATAATGACGTGGTTCTCTTTTCAGGCACTAAAGCATGCAATGCACAAATTGCCAGACAAAAATTTACATAAAAATATAGAAAATAGAGTTGTCTGTTCATTTCTTTGAATCAAAATGGTTTTGACAGATCTGATCACACATATAGTGAGCTTGCCTCAAATCATTATGCTGGAGATTAGTTGGGCATAGCCTGAACAAAACCTACTCCCTACCAGGCTATGTTCACAGCATATGCTTCTGTATTAACTTACATAGATTAAACACTTTGGGACAAAAAACCCAAGTTTACTGTTTAGTCAAAGTTAATATAGCCAGCTAAACCAGTAAACCTGCTTTTTGGAATACCCCCCTGGACTGGATTTGTAGATGACATTACCAAAGTTAGTCTATTTACTATCAGCATCAGGTGAACAGACAGAAAGCAGGATTAGAATCTCACAGCTTCTGGAGGTGAGAAGAGAGAAATATTCACAATATGCACAATAATTTCCATCCATGCACCTTTAGTGCTTCATTATCCAGATTTTTGGCCTATAAATTCTCATTTTTTAAACTTTCATTTTTAGCTTGACTGCACCTGCAGCCTCCACTACCGGGAGTTAAGGGGTTAACATCTCGTTTCTGGGTGTAGCGCCAGATGTGCAACTATAAACGTGTGTGGTATCCACAGAAAGTCCAGAATCTCAGCTCCAACAACAAACAATTTAAAGACCAGGTTCACAAAGTCCGAAAAATATGTAAACACAGATGAAGTCTTCCCATGAACACTGACAAACGACTCTTCTACTAAAAGCTCACATCTCACAGATTCCACAGCTGGAAGTTTCATTTCGCTATGACCAAGATTGACCGAACCAGAGGCAGAAGAAGGCCCGATTTATGCTTCACGTTTGTAAAAGTCAGAAAGCATGTCTTACCTTTGCTGTCTTGCCTAAATTAAAGTTGCATTTATTTAAAAAATAATAATAATTAAAAAGTTTTTTATTGTCTTTTTGGAGCAGTTTTCCATCCAAAAATCATGATGATCTGTCCATTTGTGTGAGTTTTGATAAAGATAATTCTAAGTTCTTCTTCTTTCTTAAGTTCCAGACAGAAAACGTGTCTTCATTTTAATGAACCTGCGCTCTTCTAATTACATCAGACGCACCGCTGCAGCAGGGAAGGGAGACAGGGACGCCATGTTTCTGTCATCAAAGCCAGCCAGCAAAAAAACAAAACTTAACACGTGATTAAAATAATTAACAGCATTAATTAAGTGTTGCGTTAACGTGCGATTAACGTGCCCAGCACTACTATTTACATCAACCAGATTTCAGCTCAAGGTGAATGTCTGTAATGTTGTTTTGCTTTTCTCTCTTTGTCAGGTGAGAGCGGGTCTCTGCTGAGTGTGTGACTGTACTCCACACTGTCTCTGTACTACTAGACCACTTTTGGTGTGTACTTTTTTTTTTTTTTCCCATGATTGGAGTTGTTACAGCTCTGAAACTGCAGAGCCCTGACACACCTAGTGGCACTTGCATCACAATTCTGTATGTTGCAGAGAAAAACACACAGCATGCAAATAGCAGAAGCACAGAAAATACATTTTGTGGTCTAAAATTGTTTCAAAAAAAGAAAAAAAAAAGTCTTAATAACATCACTGAGCAGAAATAAATTTTAGTAGGGTTATCAAATCTCTGATACTTTAATTTTTGACATTGGTAAACAGCACAATCTTAATTGTTGTTGCACATACATGTAATTGCTAAACGTTTACTTGTGCATTGCTAAATTATATATTGCCTTCTGTATTGATTTCAAATGTACTTGAGTAAAGTGAAGATGCATTATAAATTATGGTATGTGATGTACCTATGCCAGTCAAATTAATCGACCAAAATGACTGAAAAAAATCTTTTGAAGATCTCCTATATTTGGTCACTGTGTCCTCATATCATAAGGTGCCATCTCTGGTCCCAGGCTTGGACAAGATTTGCCCTGAGTTGCAGAAAGCTCTGGATTTTGTAGGGTTCTGTTGAAAGACATGCCTTTTCAATGTGGCAGTTTGGGGGAAAATCCTGTCTGGGTCTGGGGTCTCCACTTTCAAAAGATGGATTGGAGAGTAAGCTCTAATTTTCTGGGTATCATGCCTCTCAACCTCCCTGAGAAAATTTACTCCAAGGTGTTGGAAAGGAGGCTCTGGCTGATTATCAGCACAATGTGAGGAACACTGCAGGTTTTGTCAGGGTCTTTACCCTTGAAGAATTGCTGAGGGGGTCATGGGAATTTGACTGTCATTCTACACATGTTCTGTGGATTTGGAGAAGGCTCACAGTTGTGTCCCTTGTCAAAATTTGATGGGGGTACTGCATAAGTATGGGTGAAGTTGCCTTTGCAGGCTATCAGGTCCCTGTATGCCCAAAGCCTCAAAGCAAGAGCTGTATCCACATTCAAATTATAAAGTCAAACTTGTTCATAGTGCATGTTGAATTCTACCAAAGCTGCCCCTTGTCACCAGTTGTGTTTGTGATATTCATGGACAGGATCTCGTTGCACAGTTAGGGTGTGGAGGGTGCCTGGTTTGAAGACCTTGTTTTTTGCAGATGATGTGGTTCTGTTGGCATCCTCAGGATGTGCTGTGAAGCAGGCAAGATGAAATTCAGTCCCACTACCAAGGCTGGAGTCTCGGTTTTTGATCATGTCTGCAAGGTAGGAATGAACAGTTCCCTTTAGTGCCAAAAGACGAGCACCAGAATTTCTGATGCAAACTCCAGCAGCAGGATGCTGGCAAAAGGAACAGAAAATAAAATAACTATAGTGAGGAAGAATGTGAAGATTTAACATCAGACAGGGATGGGAAATATAGATTGGCTATAGATGACAAATAGTTGGATATTAGCAAACAAGGATAATCTCATTAGGGTGGCAGGGGTGCATCCTACTAAATGTTTGCTAAGAATGCATCACAGACCAGATGGTGCAGTTTTCAGACTTGCTCTTGATGATACAGTAGCTGCCAGTGCCATATTGCCAACATCCAGTTCCTCCACCACCTCAAGTGTCAGCAACTTTCTGCACCACACTTTCCAGTTAATCTTTTAACCCCTGATCAGCCAATCAAAAAAAATGCAATATTATTTCTTTAGAGGTGCACAAAATGGGGTGAAATGATCCTCTAAATGCTTCTCATTTCTGTCAATAGATAATCATACTATTTTCTGATTCACTTTACAGCTGAATGTTACAAATCTCACAGGGGAGAAAAATTGCCAAAATACCTTCATTAGTAAATCATTTGTATGTCATTTGTATTTGCAAGAAATTTAGGCCCTACAAATGTATCGATTTTTTTTTTTATTTATTATTATTATTTTGAGGCGAAATTTGCACATCATGATGGTCAACAGATTGTCTTGAGTTTTCTTGATTGAGCAGTTGTTGAATGTGAAGGTACTCTGCAGCACAGATGATAACCTGGGGCAATGTGCACAAGCACAGACAGCATCAGCTGGGGAACAGGCATAGTTTTCCTCCATCTCCCTTCCTTACACACACCTTGTCAAAGGAGGCTGCACAGAGGAGTCTTAAACAAACAACAAAATAAGACTAGCAAACAAATCAAAAATATTTCAGGGTGAGGTTGATTTAATGGTTAGATATGTGTATAGTGCTCAAAAACTGTATTTTTAGCTAGAAAAAAGGCACATTAGTTCATCCAAGTTATCAAGAAATGATTTATGTTTATGGGAAAATGAGGGCTGTAAACAACAGGTTGATTAGATAAATTAACACATGTGCAAGCTACAAATATTACAATCGTTTGTTCTTGCAATGCTGCAAAAAATATTTTGATTAGTTATTTCAAAGAGCTGCTTGTCTTGTCAAACATGCCTTAAGCAAAGGCTTTAGACAAAATGTTGCTCTGTGGGAAGTAATTGTTTAGTTTGCAGGGTGACAGGATTCTCAGCTCGACATATATCCAACCTTCTCAAAAATAAATGAGACTGACTGTTCCAACTGCGGAAAATAAAACAGAATTTCTGCTGACATTTTGAATTGATTGCACTGAAAATACGCTGACCCCACCTGTGTTGCGGTGAGATAAGTGATTTACAATGCATACAGGTCTCAGGCAGCAGAACACAGCTCTTTTCTCTTGTAAAATGAACACAACATTGGGGAGGAATAATAAAATTTTATTTAGTTGTTGCATCCCCATCTCCTGTAGATCCTAGCGGGACTTCAAGAGCTTCTTATGTAGTCTGGGAGATGAAGTTATTTTCCTGTGCTATTGTGTGAAGGGCCACCTGAGTTAAGAAATGCTGGAACAGAGTGTGTCACAACTCTTTACAAGAGAAGATCAAAGCCACACCTCTGGGCTTTGTAATATATTGAGTTAACGTCCAATGCTCGTGATACATCTCTCTCCCACTGCTTTTTCCCCTTATGGCAAAAGAGTGAATTAAACCCGACTCGTGTCATCATGTGCAATCCGTCTTCATTTGTAAATGCATCAGAGCCAGTTGGTACTGTAATCTGAAACACACTTTTCTTCATGGCTTGTTATTAGGGTTGACACAAGGTTTCTGACAACATCATATCATTTATTTATTTATCCTTTACAGCCCTTTTTTGTTTATGTAACTCCACTTTTATTTGTCCGAAATTAAGGAAGAAATAAATTACCCTCATGCATAACATGAAAAAAAAACAACTAAATTTTCTGGTAAATGTCGTGAAACTGTTTTTACTATGAGCAATAAACAGCTATTGAGTCTACTGGACTTCTGGAGTATTAAGTACTACACAGTAGCTAACAGTGTTCTGCAGCTAATGGATTAATGAAAAATTAGTTCACATTTTTTCCTCACTCAACTTTAAATTGCATCACCACATGTGGATTTAAGAGATCCAAGACTACCACACTAGTGTGACAAATATTTAGTCTACTTAAATGATACCTGAACTCAGATGTCATTAGTCTAACCCAAAGAAATTACAGCAACTGGCATGTGAGATGCTGTCATTTAATGACAACTTATCTCAGAGGTGCCAAAGGATTTGAGAAAATGTGAGTATTTGAAGCCTTGGGATGTAAATGGATTTACTGATATAACATTCCTACAGGTGACAGAAGACATAGCACATTATTTACTGCTGCTTGCTAAATTTAAGTAAAAAGGCCTCATGCCTATGAGCAATCATTACTTGTGTTACGCAGAAAGTCTTTATCAATGTCTTTACATTTATAAATTAATTGTTATGGGATAATTTTTTTTTTCATTGGTTGACAATATTTATTCTGTATGTAAGAAAGCTCACAAAGCAGGGTTTTGCCATTCAAAAAGGCTAACCGAAAAAATAGATTTATACTTTAGATTTAAAAGTTCATTTAAACATAATGACAAATATAAAAACAAAAATAAAAATAAAATATATGACCAAATAAAGAAAACACAAAAAGTTCATGAGGAGTAGGTTGAAGCATAGGGTTCATATATGGCTTAATGTTCTGATGCTGGTTCCTCCATTTGCATATGTCTAAGCATGGATTGGAAATTCTGAGTCTTCAGAGATAAATGTATAATATCATTAAGCCTAATTAGCAAATACCTCTTGATTTTTAAAGATCTTATTTGATATGATGTACATATAGTTGTAAATGCTCTGAAAGTAAATTTTGATACATGCCCATTCTTTCATATTCCTCCACTAGCATTGATAGTCATCTTATTAATTAAAATGCACAGTTACAAAACAGGGACTAATATTAAACTGATAAATAAAACATGAATAAATAAAACTGGTACAGCAGCACCACAGAAGTATTTTCAGTATTACTTTAACTTACTTTGGAAAACATTTGACCTCTTTCCGGTACATCATTTCTAGATTGATTTTATTAGATTTATTCATTTCAAGAGATACAGCCTAAGATTAAGCTCTATCCATTCATTTTCTCACTAATCCATTTTATGTGGCCTTTACTGAGATGCAGGATGGACCACAGGTATGTCACCAGTCTGTCAGGCACAAAGTTAACACACAAAGGCAGATAAACACATTCACTCCTACAGGCAATTTGTGTGGCTTTCTTTCACTTAAACTGCATGATTTTGGACCATGGAAGAAAACCCATGTGGATACATGGAGAACATGAGACCAACTGGCTGTGAGGTGACAAAGCTAACCACTGAGCAACTACACCATGATGACATTTAACCTGAATCCTGCTGGTAAGAGTAAAATGTGTCTGCTGGGCTGCCCCTTGTACCTCTACACACCCACTTTCCACCACACCATTTCACTGTCAGTCTGCTGCCTGGCCCTATTTACCTCTGACATGTGGTGGAAGAACACATTTCTGTCTTATGTCCCACACATAGCTGTATAGGAAAAGACAGTTTGGTCCGTTCACCAAATTTCAGGCTGATAAAATCATGAAAATAAGATATGTTTGTTGCTGTTTTTGTTGGTTTTTTTTTTGTTGGTTTTTTTTTCTTCTTTTGAAGTCTGTGTAACTTGTCAGAAATTCCTGTGTTTTTGTGCCAGTGTATAGAAATTTATGGACATGAATACCATTTTGATCAGCAGCTGTTCCTTCACTGAAGCATGCATGCACAGTCTCAAAAATAAAAATTAAGTTACTGGCGCTTTATGCATTACAATAAGGATATGAAAACTTTTAATGACCCATGTTTTACTCCAAAATATAATAAATTAAATATAATGAAACAAAATATCCTATAAATATCCACAAACTAAATTAACTTGTAATTGACCTCATAATGAACAATAATGTGCTCCACCATTATATGTAAACGCAGAGTTTCCAGAAAGTCTGCTTCACACAAATAAAAATAGTCAGCGGTTCCACAAACCATACTTTCAATGAGAGTTGTGAAAGGACAGACAACCATGCTAACTGGACATCTGAAACAAATGGGCCACACAAGACAAATCAAATTCAGCCATGAAGAGGAAATGAACAAATTCATATAGTTTCTGGACTAAAAATAATAAATATCACCGCTGAATCTGGGAGGCCATTGAGATCTAGAAACAGTTTCCAAAAACCATTAACAGGGATGAGGGATCTGGCACCTTAGCAACATTATGCATCCCTTTTGAGGAAGATGAAAGGAAGCAGCTAAAACATGTCAAGGTACTTGTGGTTATCATATGGTTGGCTGAGCTACTTCTTTGTGCTTATGTGAGGACATCTCCACTTCACTATAATTGTAAGTTAATTGAGATTTTTAGGATACTACTGAAACAACTAATTTGTAAAACTGCATACTTACTTTACTAAACAGTATTTATACAAGTGTATTTCTACCTCTGTTCCCTCTGTTTCCATTTCTGTCATGGTTTTTGACAGTGTTAGTTACAGACCGACTTATTTCTGAACTTTCGTCATCAGCTAGCTTTGGATCTTCCTTCCACCATATATGCCCCATCTCACCTGCTCCTTATTCTCTAACAAGCTAGATCCTTTTTTTTTTTTTTAATCATGCTTAACCAAATCCCCCTGCTCAACCAACAGATACCTTTCCAGATACATTCCCGTGTTGTTGTTTATTTTGACTTTGGATATGTTTGGATATTCTTTGATTTTTGAATTTTACATTTGGACTTTGCCATAGCTGCCTCATTTACTCTTGCTCTGTGTTTTTGTTTTTTAGTTTCATAGCAGTACTATTGACTCGCTCAACAATCACGGTAGAGATTTTTGGTGATGTTTTTTTGTTTTTTTTGTTTTTTTTTTGTTTGTTTTTTCCTTATAGTCCATCTATGAATTGGTTTTCATGCTGCGTCACCTCTTTACGGAAGCCAAGAATGGCAGTGCTTGAATACTATTCTTTTTTTAAGTGTTATCTTGAGATAATGAGGACTGTTTTCTCAAAAAGAAAGTTTGTTTTCTCATGATAATGACATAAATGATCCCATTTCACAAGAAAACAGTGTTTAAAAAAAGCATGCTAGTATTACCGCTCTCAACTTCTGTTCCTCTTTGCTTTCCTCTTGTATATATTTTCTTTTGAAAACCACTTTTTAATTCCCCAGTGGTAAGCATTTGAACACTTAAATGCGCATGCCCTTGATTTAGACTTCCTTTACATCACCAAATGCCTGAATTCCACCTGAAGCCTGATCTGATTTGAGGGTTCATTCACATAACTTGTATGGCTTCCAGTCAGTGCTCACGCACATCACGCATGATGTAACAACGTTTCTGTATGCATCAATTAACAACAGAAAATATAATTTTTTAAAACAACAAAACCAAAATGCACATGTTGTTAGGTTAAACTATCACAGTTACTAGTAACTGCTTGAATTTCATTAATAATGTCCACTAGTAGAAGTAACTTAAAAATACTAAGGTTATATTAATAACAATAATAATAATAATAATAATAATAATAATAATAATTAATTAGGTTTATATAGCACTTTTCAAGGCACCCAAAGCACTTTACATTCCTACTTGTTGATAGTAAGCTACCCGTGTAGCCATACCTGTCTGTGGTGGGGCAGACTGACAGAAATGTGTCAGCCATTCCGCATCTATTCATACACCATCAATGCACTAGTGTTACCGACACTGGAGGCAAGGAGGGTGAAGTGTCTTCTCCAAGGACACAACAGTTTGACTAGGGAAGCGGGAATCTAACCACCAACCTCTTGATTATTGGACGACCTGCTCTACTGCCTGAGTTCCCACCACTGCCACCCAACAGTGATCACTTGTGGAAGGGAATAACACCTTAGTACTGGCATTGCAGACTTTTTATAACAAGGCTATAAAGAAAAGAAGATGAAAAACTATTTAAAAAAGAAAGCATAAGGACCTCACTGACTATCTCTACCACTTGTTTTGTCAGCACAACTAACTTTCACTTTATGTTCACTTTCAAAGTGGAAGGTTTCAAAGTGCAGAGGTTATTGAAAAATTGCTTTAACAATCACAACATCTCTGTAAATCACACTGAAGTTAACTGTTCTGCCCTTAAGTACAATGTGAGCATTACTTCTTTTCACAATACCTATCAGTGGGAGGATATGACTCGTTTCAACCTTCCAAAACTACTGGAAAAATAGAACAATTCTCTGCTGTGTAATGGCCATGGTTAAACAGATTGTACTTTGTATTCTGTTCTATTTTTCATTTTTTTATTATTATATTTTATTTATTTGTTTATTTATGTATTATTATTATTATTATTATTATTATTATTTTGCAGGTTAGAAAAGTGTAATTTATAGTTTGATGATGTTCAAATACAACTGCACCAAGACACTTATCTTTAGAGAACTGATTACCAGTCAGTGTAATGGTTTGAATGTGGAACTGGGTGAGACACATTTGCTGCTGGTCACAAATTGCCTTTCCTTTGAACTAAGAGATGCAAAACCCAGACGCTCTCTAATATGCAGCCAATTTAATAGATCAATGCTAATTGTATTTTGCTATGCATTTATAAAAACAAGCAGCAAGGCAGAAATTGTATATATTGGATTTGTGAGTGCAAAGAGCATATGCTGATAACTGTAACATGAGAGCAAATTTTAATCTAATGGCAAAATGCAGAGATTTTTACATGTCGCAGCAGGAAAGACACAGGTGGAACCAATTATATTAACGATGGCTGAGCTCCATTGGAGCGTCTTTTTAAAGCATGAGACTGAACCAGCGTGCGCCACAGTATGCAAGCCTCCATGAGGTCCAAAATTTTCAGCTACCAGTGCTGTGAATTCTTTTAAACATTTTAATATAATTTATGATTTTATTGTGATTTTTTAATGGAGACGTACGTTATGAATGAATGAAGGTATGAATCCTCACCTTAGCTTGCAAAGGCCTTGAGGTTTAACATAATAATAATAATAATAATAATAATAATAATAATAATAAATTTTATTTCTTGACACCTTTCTACACCCAAGGTCACCGTACACAAAAGGAAAAATAAATAAATAAAAATAAATAATTACATAAGAGTTAAAAATAGATTGAAAGGTATTGATATAAAAATCACATGAAACAGTCAGTTACATGATTTATAGGGAGTAGGCCAGTTTAAACAGGTGGGTTTTGAGTGCAGACGGTTGATATTGCGAAGGTGGAAGTAAGCAGACCGAGTAATGCTATTGATGTGGGCTTGAAAAGATAGGGTGCTGTCGAGAATGACGCCGAGACTCTTGACCTGAGGGGACGGGAAAATGGTAGAACTGTCAATGTTGATGGAGAAACTGTGATACTTGATTAGAGTGGAGGACGTGATGACAAGTAGAACCTTAGTTTTACTGCTGTTAAAAAGTTAGAGGAGAACAATGCTTTGATTTCCTGGAGACAGTCAAAGAGAGAGGAAGGTGGAAGAGAGGAGTAGGGTTTGGAGGAGATGTAGAGCTGGGTGTCGTCTGCGTAGGAATGGAAGTTGATATTATATTTATGGAAAATGTAGCCAAGGGGGAGAAGATAAGTGATTAATAGAAGGGGGCCCAGGACTGATCTCTGGGGTACACGAGACGGGGAGTGACTCTGAAGTGTGGACCTTGAGTTGAATAAACTGTGTACGGTTTGAGATAAATGAGGAAAACCAAGTGAGAGGAGTATGAGAAAAACCAAGGGTTGCCAGTCTATTTAGGAGGATGCTGTGTGAGATGGTGTCAAATGATGCGCTGAGATCTAGGAGGATGAGGATTGGGAGAAGACCGGAGTCAGCTGCCATCAGCAGGTCGTTGGTGATTTTTAACAGAGCAGATTCTGTACTGTAAAAAAGGAAGCCAGACTGCAATTGTTTGTAAAGGTTATTATTAGTGAGGTGTTTGTGAAGCTGAGAGGCGACAACCTTTTCTAGAATTTTGGAGATGAAGGGAAGATTAGAAATGGGACAAAGGTTATTGAAGTCAGACGGATCAGCACCAGGTTTTTTGATGATCGGAGTGACAGCAGCAGTCTTAAACGCTAGTGGAACATATCCAGAGTTGAGGGAGGAATGAATGATGGCAGTGATGAGAGGAACCAGTGAAGGAAGACACACTTTGACTAGGACTGTAGGAAGAGGGTTGATCAGGCAGGTGGATGTTTTGGATTTCTTAATCAGTTTAGAAATATCAGATGGGGATGGAAGAGTGAAATCTGAGAACGGGTGTGGGATAGAAAGAAATGGAGGTAGAGGGTCTGCGATGGAGACAGCAGCTCCTCCAGTGGCAAGCTGTTGATGGACATTTTAGATTTTTGAGGTAAAAAAGGACAAAAGGGAATTGCAGTAGTCAGCTGAGTAAAGATGAGGAGGGAACGTGTCCAGAGGTTTTGTGATATTGAACAGTGAAAAGAGAGATTTAGAATTTCCTTCATTAGAACAGATTAAAATAGTATGTGGATTTTGCTGACGCAATGCAGTCCTTATACAGAATGTGGCTATTGTACATGTCCTTATGAATGGTGAGTCCAGTTTTCTTAGCAAGGCTTTCAAGCCGGCGTCCTTTAGCTTTAAGTTGGCGCAGGGCAGGAGTGAACCAGGGAGCAGAGCGGGAGAAGGAAACACGTCTGTGTTTCCGTGGAGCAAAGATGTTAAGAAGGTTGTTGAGGTTATCATTGTAGTGAGAAACTAAATTGTCAGGAGTGGAAAAATTGCAAGGAGTGGAGAGGTTATTTATGGCAGAAGACAGTGTGTCGAGATTGATATGCTTGATTTTCCTGAAGGAAATGAAACGGGAGGGTGGGTTTTATAAAGAGACACACTTAATTTGAAGGAATTTAATTTTTGATCGGAGAAGGGGATGTGATGGGCTATAGAATCAGTAGGAGATACACCAGAGCAGCAAACCAAGTCCAGAATATGATTTTTGGAGTGAGTAGAGAAATTTATATATTGTTGTAGTCCAAAACTATTTAGACAGGTTTCAAAGTCTCTGGAAAGAGGATTGTTGTCCTTGTCCACATGAATGTTGAAGTCACCAAGTATTATCAGATTTGGAGAGAGTGAGGACAGATGGGCCAGAAGAGCCGCAAAGTCATTCAAAAAGTCCTTATTGGGTTTAGGTGGTCGGTACACAATACATAGAATAATGAGAGTTGAACCAGAGAGTTGTGAGGCCAT
The DNA here is from genome assembly GCF_017639745.1 of Melanotaenia boesemani. Classification (NCBI taxonomy): domain Eukaryota; kingdom Metazoa; phylum Chordata; class Actinopteri; order Atheriniformes; family Melanotaeniidae; genus Melanotaenia; species Melanotaenia boesemani. The sequence continues at coordinate 16,103,660 of NC_055688.1, forward strand.
ATAAAATAGTAAATGAACTTGTACAGTGCTTTTCCAGTCAGATTGACCACTCAAAGCACTTTACACTACTTATCACATTCACCCATTCACACCCCGATAGGCACATCGGGAGGCAACATGGGGTTAAGTGTCTTGCCCAAGGACACTTCGGCATGTAGTCAGTGGAAGCCTGGAATCGATCCGCCTACCTTCCGCTCAAAAGACGACTGCTCTTCCTCCTGAGCTACAGCCGCTCAAATGAATTAAGTGCCAGAGCCTCAAGCAGCTTTACTTTCCACTGCTGGCGATGAATCATCACGAGACCACCCCTCCCTACCACGACCGCCGCGTTTGTGAGGGCGTTTCTGCAGTGGGAGGAGGACCGACGCCCTGAACAGGTAAGCCGGAATACCGGATAGCAACGGGGGGGAGAGTTGTACGATGGCTGTAGCAGAACGTTGATGGAACTCCAGCATTGTACTGAAATTCTAGAAGAAACTGACAATTATACATCAGTAGAGATTCCGAAAGTTGGAAGCCCAGGCTTAAAATCAGCAAAAACACGAACCAAAGGGAGAACAACAGACGAGCAGCCACATACACCGGCGCCATCTTTAGAATTATATATTTTATACTGTGGGAGTAGAAAGTGTCAAGCAGAGCACTTTATTGTAATATTCTGTAAGACAGTGTTGTAGGTTTGTTCATGGGGAGCATTTAAATGTACATGTTGGATGTCAAGTGGTCTAAAACACAACTGATCTCAACTATGGATATACAGGTGAAACTCAAAAAAACTGAATGCTGCACAAAACTTAATTTATTTCAGTAATTCAACTTAAAAATGAATTAATATATTGTATAGACTCATTACATGCAAAGCAAAATATTTCAAGCATTTATTCATTATAATTTAGATGATTGTGGCTTATAGCTTATGAAAACCCAAACCAAAATCTCAGAAAGTTAGAATATTTCATAAAATAAAAAAAGGATATTGAATTCAGAAATGTTGACCATCCGAAGAGTATATTCATCCATATGAACTCAGAACTTTGTGTGAGCCCCTTTTGCATGAAATACTACCTCAATGGGGCGTGGCATGGATGTTATCAGCCTGTGGCACTGCTGGGGTGTAATGGATAACCAGGATGCAACCTTCAACTCTCGCGCATTGCTCGGTCTCATGTGTTTTGTCTTTCTCTTGGCAATGCCCCATAGATTTTCTATGAGGTTCAGGTCAGGAGAGTTTGCTGGCCAATCAAGCACAGTAATCCCTTGAACCAGGTTTTGGTTCTTTTGGCAGTGTGGGCAGGTGCCAAGTCCTGCTGGAAAATAAAGTCAGCATCTCCAAACAGCTTTACTGCCGAAGGATGCATGTGTTCTAAAATCGCCTGGTAGACGGCTGCATTGACTCTGGACTTCATAAAGCACAGTGGACCAGCACTGATGACATGGCTCCCCAAATCAACACAGACTGTGGAAACTTCACGCTGCACTTTAAGTGTCTTGCATTGTTGCCTCTCTATTCCTCCTCCAGACTCTGGGACCTTGATTTCCAAATGAGATGCAACATTTGCTCTTAGAAAAGAGCAATTTGGACCTTTGCTCAACAGAGCAGATTATCTTTTTTTTGGCCAGGATAAGATGCTTCTGACATTGGGTTTTGTTCAGGAGCTTACTGACAAGAAGAATGAAAAATTTGAAGCCCATGTCCAGGATCAGTCAATGTGTGGTGACTCTCGAAGCACTAACACCAGCTTCATTTTTGAATGGCCTTTTCCCTAACGACAGTCACCCCTGCTGGTTGTGCATCTTTTTCTGCCACATTTTTCACTTTTGAGAGCATCCAGCTTCTTTTGTTTAGCGGATTCCAGCATCTTCAAAATTAAAGTTGAAACTTTTGTTTAATCCTCACTGAATTAAACATCTTTGAGGATTTTTCTCCTTACAGATAAACAGTCTCGCTCACTCCCAGAGTGGGGGTCTGACTCAGATTTATGACTTGGTTTTGTCAGGCGGATCCCAGGATAAGCCGGACACAAACGCAGGTAACACTGAAAACAAGCTTTAATAAAGCTTCAAAGTTAACATAGAAGATGCACAGAATGCAGCCATAAAGCAGAATAACACACGAAGCAGTAGTCCAGGACTGGGGTTTATGTAGGGAGAAGACCAGGTGTACACTGATGATGATAGTGATTCACGGCAGGTGTGTCCAAGATGTCCGAAGCTGAGGGATTGTGGGTATTGTAGTGTTGTGGCCAGTGATCAGAACTCAGGTGAAGAGGAGCGCACCGGCGAGGAGGGTGCAGGCATGACAGGTTTTCAGTTCCACAGGTCAACAAAGGTCGATTCTCTCCACCCTGGACTGGGGAGTACTTTGTTAAGTTATATACAAGATCTGGGAAATTCCAGAACTTCAATCTTCTGTAACATAAATCTGCCTTTTTAATTAACGAACCAAATGTTTTATGATCCCAGATACAACTCCTCATTCAAAACGTCCACTTTGAAACTGTTTCTTTCCAGAAATGTTTATCTTAACGTACTAAAGAGGGGTAATAAAACATGTAAGGTTTTCTCTGTCCACCCCACGGAAAGGAATTTCTTTGTCTGCATGAAGAGCAGAAGATTATACTTTTATTAGTTTAAAATGTTCATTTAAAAATATACATATGTGTTTCTTGTGATACCATGCACATGCATACAATCAATATAATTTTTGTACAACGTTTAATTAACAAGCTTGATTAATTTGTGTTCTGAAACTTTATCAACATGTGTTTGAGATATAGCCTTCTTACTATTTTATTGTCTTTTTAGTGATTCACTGATGATTTTGATGATGTTTCATTTAAGGCTTTAATAACTTGGACATGCAGATATATTCACAAAATGTTTAATTTGATACTCTTTACAAAATGATCAGATCAGCCCTATGTATCTGCTATCTGACCCAAAACCAGCCCACAAGACTGTTTATTGGTCAAGATAATGGTCCCACATCCTTTCATGGGGTGGGTCATCAAACTAACACTTTTGGAACTCAGAACAAGGAGTTAGTCTTCTTCAAGCTCTGTCTTCAACCTCCCCTGGAGTTGGACATCCTCGTCAGACATGGCTCCTACCCAGAGTCATTAAAATTTCTCTCAGAGGTCCTAAAGACATGGATTTCTCAGGACACTTCGTCTGAACGCAAGAGAGAGAGAAAAAGATGCCGCCGGAAAATTAAGTTTGCAGTGATGTGAAGAACATCACTTCATATCCTAAGTTTGTGCCTGCATTCAAGATGCAAGATTGATTTAGTTTTTCGGGACTGATTAACTCTGTTAGTTCATTCCTCTTTTTTGCTGATACTTCGCTTTTCTTTAGTTATGTTTTTATCTTTTGGACTTTTAATATTGATCCTAGATTTTTATCTTTAATTTGGATAACTGGTTAACGCAGGCTGACCAAAGCTTCAGAACCAGTTCTACAAAGTTTTTTTGGACTGATCCAAAGCTGGACTGTTCTCTCCTGCCTACCACTGCAAACCATTCTCTGTCCATCATCGATACCACCAGCCGAGCCGCGGGAGAGTCCTCATCCGCAGAGCTGCCTGATCCAAACCTTTGGACCACCACGTGACGCATCTTCTGGCCTTCTTGGGAGTCGTTCGGGATCCAAACCACCTGTGCCAACTTCCTCATTTGCCTGGGAAAGTCACCACAATGGTTGTAAGTCGGCTTAATCCAACCAGAACCGGACGAGTCCTGCTTGGATCAATTCTTTGCTTATCTGCTCTAAGAAATGGTTGGTTGTCTGACAGTGACCTTAGCAGTTCTACATCTTAGTTAAACTTCTAGCTTTAAACAGATGAGATTCAGTTTTCCCTCTTTTTCTTTTAGGATTCAGAGATCCTTTTTCAGTCCTAAACCTTAGTTTATTTAAACAGCGCAGGTTAATTAACTCTTGTTTCATTGCTTGCATACATTTCATTCATTCTGACACATTACATTGAAATAAGATTCTGGTTTGAACTCTATATTCTGCATTTTACAATGTTGATTCATTTTCCCATGTGAAGTCCTTTGTAAATATTTCCTTTACATTTATGCAAGATTAGACTTAAGTATTCACGTTCTTAGTGTCCTGAGACTGATCAATTGATAACTGATTGATTTGACTAGCTTGAACTGTAATGGTGTCCACATGGCCATTAGATTAGTATAAGGCTATCTGTGTGGTGGTGCTCCCAAGGTAATCAAAATTATGACTAATAAGTCATAATTTTATGGAATTATTAAAATGAATAATTTTATTAAACATCTTTAATGTTTAATGACGCTGAATCACTACATTTTCAGTTACCTTTTTGAGACTTTCTCTCCTTGTGGATGTCAGTGATGGTTTTCTGCACAACTGCCAGGTCAGCAACCTTCCCCATGATTGTGAAATTGACTGGGACCATTTAAATGCTCAGAAGTCCTTTGCAGGTGTTTTGGATTAATTAGCTGGTTAGAGTGTGGTGCGTAGAGGCTACAACATTGAACCTTTTCACACTATTCTATTTTTCTGAGATTTTCATTTTTGGGTTTTCATAAGCTGTAAGCCATAATCATCAAAATTATAACGAATACATGATTGAAATATCTTACTTTGAATATGAGTCAATATAATATAGTAGTTTACCTTTTTAAGTTGAATTTCTAAAATTAAGTGTTATGCAATATATTTTTTTCCTCACCTGTATCACGGTTTCACAGTTTTTTCATTATATGGGATGAATTGAGATGAGATTTCTTTATGTGGCTTCTTCCACATTTCACTGAAGTGCTTTGACACAAAGAATTATGGTAATGATAATTTAAAGGTGCAGGGGATCTGCTGTTTATACCTTTTAAGGGAATATAATAATTGCTTATATAATCAATTTTCAAAGCAAAATGTAAAATTTCTCATGTCAAAATTTTAATTACAACCTTTAACAATATTTTTCCTCAAGTTTACTTGATCACAAATGACAAATCAAAAGCTTTCAAAAGCTTTCTTTTGTAATGTTTTTCTCACGACATAACTCAAGAATGTCTCTTCCTTAGTTAAATTTATATAAATTAGTAGTACGCTGATCTATTTCCTTATGCTGTTACTAAATGTAAACACACTCAACAACAACTCTGCTTGTTTCTTAGTCCCACCAACTAGATATATGACTCAAGGTAAGAAATCCAAAAGAAATTTTTTTGATTATGAATGCATAATGACAATAATGGCTTCTTGATTCTTGATTCTGGAAGGAGTTGAAAGGAGAGCTGCATTATCTATCCTGTGTTTTGTTGCATCGTATCACAAAATGTGATTTTTGTGATTTAGTCATTGTAAAGAAAAAGGAAACAAACATACATCTGATAGAAAACAAAAGCAGCAGTTGTTCAGTCAAAGCAGTAAACCAGACAACGAGATCCTACACATGGAGAGATACAGAAAATGGTATATGGCATCTGCAGGAAAAACAAAGCTGACTATCAGTGGGAGCACCTATTAAAAGAAAGGCAAACTGGGGGAGAAAAAAAAGGACATGAATCACACTTAGTACACTTTGGACTCATAAATCTGCCAATGGAGCAAATCACATCCAACCAACTTCCATCAAGGTGTATTTTCATCACCTAAGAATCAACAATCTCTAAATTATGATAGGCGTCCTGCATACCTGACTGTGAGACTTACTTCCTTTCTACAAAACTAACAGCAAATCATTTCCTGACACCTTGTCCTATTTTGGTCGACAGAGATAGTTTCCAGACTTGCCTTTGTGCCTTTCCTTGTCCTATCTTCTTTCAAAACTATCTTACAAAACTTCCCTTTCAATGTATATTTTAGATGGGCTTTCAAAATGGTGAAAATGTGTTTTATTTTCTTATAAACTGAGCTAATGTTGCTTTTTTTGAATCGGATATTTATTTTAAAATAACTCAGTCCTGCGGTGAAAAATCATGAAATTAGAAAAAAAAACAATTATTTTTCTATTAAATTACATTTTAGTGTCGAATAAAAGTGATGAATATTTGCAGATTAAATATATGAATATATGAGACAGACGTCTTTCTGTGCTATTAACCCACTTTATGTTGGTTGTGAGATATTCAATAATATACAGTGTGTATTAGCTAGAATATATATTTATGTTTTGAAAGCTTCAACGAGAGAAGCATGAAGATTTATACAGTGTTCGTTCATTTAGTTGTCATTTAATTTCTTTCTTCAGTTTTAATCATTGTTTATGGTAAATGGTAAATGGACTTGTACTTATATAGCGCTTTTCCAGTCAGTTTAACCCTTTAAAGCACTTTACACCCCATATCACATTCACCCATTCACACACATTGATGCACTGATTCCTCCTGAGCTACAGCCGTTAATAACTTTGCTTTCATTCCACCTGAAGCAGCACAGGTTATATTGCACCAATGCAATTCCAGGATTTAGGAGCTGAAATAATACACAATTTGTCAATTTGTGTAAATTTGTAAATTGCAAAGTGATATGGATTGTGTAAATTCTTTTAGAACTCGAACAGATGTGTTATTATTTACTGATCAGTATCTCAAACAGTACTGTTTTGCAGTCATTCGGATACCAGAAGACAGGTCAGATCCCAGGAGCAGTGGAGGGAGCCATAAAGGACCCGATGACCACAAGTGGGGCCTGTGCTTACAGCCCAACATTGTGCAGCTTCATTGGCATTCGGCCGATAACACCAGGATTGGCAGATTGGCGCCCTGTGCTCTTTGCCAGTGAGAGCAGGTTCACATCGAGCTCATGTGGCAGACCGAGACTGAGAGACTCTGGAGGTGCTATGGAGAATGTTTTACTGCCTGCAACATCCTCCTATATGACCAGTTTGGCAGTGGGTCATTGATGGTTTGGGGAGGCCTAACCTTGGAGGGCCACACAGACATTCACACAGACTAGTCTGTCAGACCAAAGACTGTTCCAGTGGAACCTAGGTTCACTCTGATGCATGATAATGAGGCCTCATGTGGCTGGAGTGTATCAGCAGTCTCTGTGTGATGAAGGCATTGATGCTATGGACTGGCTTCCCCATTCATCAGACATGAAACCAATGCATCAGCTCTGGGACATCATGTCTTCATCCATCTACTGCCGCCACATCGCACCACAGCCTGATACAGGTCTAGGAGGAGATCCCTCGGGAGAACATCCATCGTCTCATTAGAGACCATTCCCAGATGTTGTGGGGAGTGCATACAGGCATGCGGAGGCCACGCATACTACTGAAACTCATTCAGAATTGTCTTGAGAAAGTTCCACAGAAGTTAGGTCAGCCTGTTATCTGATCTTTCCACTTTTTTTTTTTTTTTTTGGAGGGGGGGATTATGATTCTGAATCCAGACCTCTGTGGGTTATTGATTTTGTGATTCACAACACACAACACATTCCACTATGCAATGAATAACATGTATAACTGGAATAATTCATTCATCATGTTGTTTAAATGTTCCTTTTATTTTTAAGCAATGTGTACAATAATATATAGTTTGGTTATTTCTACATCTAGTGATTTAAACTACCTAAATAAATGCTGTTTAACTTATACAGTGTATGCCCCTCACCTAATATCCTTTCAATATATATTTTGCATATTGAGTGTGAAATAGACATTATTTTGACTCCTGTCAGTCTTCAGCAAATGTGAGGGACCTCTGCTGGTGACTCGTGTCATTGCTGCAAAAAAGACTTGTGAGAAGCTGAGACTTATTACAAGGTCTCCAGAACCTCGACTTGGACATCTGCAACAAAGGCCATTCTTGAAGACCCAATGAATCGCACCAAAGACTATAAATTCCCTCAGAGTGAATGCAGAACCACTGTGGGGCCAATTTGCTTAGCATATGTGTTCATTAAACTACCAAATGCAAACTATTAATAACAAGGCAGGTGACCATATCCTAGTAGCAGCTATTCTCAACAAAGTAATACCATGAAGTCAGTTACTGCCAACATACATTCCAAACTTTTCACATGCTGACCCATGGTAAACATCCATTTTCATCCATTTTTTGTCATACTGAGTAAAACATTTTCTGTTGCTACGGTTATCTTTGAGTAGCAGCAAATGAGGAATCGGCAATGCCAACAGTGAAAATGTAGGCAAATCATTCTACAGTTCTCACTAATTAAAATGTAAGAATGTGTCTGTGCAGATTGGATGGGATGTGAGAGAACCGTCACTTGGGACTCAAAACCAATCTTGAGACCATTTTTCACTTTTATCTTTTAATTTCCACTGTCTTCATTTTAACCTCCTTCACTCAACATTACCATCGTATGATGCTTTACCAGTCAAGGTAAGCCAATAAAAGTATATAGTTTACATCAGGAATACCATGTGATTAGACATTAAAACACTCAAAACACATTTTACAAGTAAAATTTCGGTGGAACTTTCCTTTTTACCATAGTAAAGACCCTATTATTAGCTTTAAAAAAACCTTGTACTTAAAAACATTATTGCAGAAAGCATCTAACCAAGCATCTATCTGTGTATATGTGATAAGTTGGGAGTCAAAACTGGCTGCACTTCTTTTTTTTTTTTTTTTTTTTTCATCAGTGGGAGTGTTTAATAGGTTTGTTAACAATAAACTCACCATTGAGACATGGACTGCATTAAGGTGTTTGTGCACATCTGAAGTTGCAACCTATGAATAAAAATAAAATTACATTTTATGATTAGTAAATGCAGAAAAAGCAGGACAAACTAACACTCCTCCTTTGCTTCATCTGTTGCTCATAATGATGTACAGCATACACAACACTATTTCTGCACCAGGCACCCTTGGAACTCTTTCAGACTTAATTTCCTTGTGGACAATGGGCAGTGTTGTGTCATGTCGTGAGCAGAAACACAAGGAGGTGACTGCAGAGAGAAAGGCCCCTTGTGTAGCCAGATCAGAGCTTAACTGTCAGGCATCCTGCCAGGACAGCTGCACCCGTTTGGAAGACTTGCAGCCACAGCCATGAGACAGCTCAGAGGAGCGCCTGATGCATGGATATTACTGCCTAACCCAAAAATTTAAGCAGAAAGCACTGCAGAGCGAGGAGGCCAGATGGCACAACGGCCACCTTACGGTCAAGAGCAGAAAACAAACCATGTTCTGGTTACTGGTTCAGTGGTTGGTGAATGATATCATTCAAAACACATCGTGTCATCAGGCTCACACTTGTTACCTATAGCACTTCTAATAAATACTAAACATTAATGTAAGTTGTAGTTGCTATAATTTTTGCACAGTTCCTTTTTGATTAATTTACAATATGAAAATCAACTTGCACTTTCCAAAATATGCTGGTTTTCTGTTTCAAAATCTGAGTAAAGCAAGAGTTTCATGGAAAAAATGGAATGTGTGTTGCTTAAACAACTTAAAAGGCTGAAAACTATTCCGCTAATTTATGGAGTTGAACTGTTAAACTGGTTTTAATTTGTTTTCTGTTCAGAATTTTCAAGGTGGTTCTAAAATTACAAATTCATGATGCAAAGGGATTGAGTATATAAAGAAAGTATAAACTGACCCCACCTCAAACATGTTGTAAATAGGTCTGCTACAATGTGTTAGCTTCAGGCTACCAGCTACCTAGTTAACTGTTCAGCCTTCATCATGGATATGCATCTTTCTTAGGTGCAATAATGTGGAACTTAGGGCTATTCACTTAACCTGCTCACTTCACACCTGGCAGGACACTTACAGAACCTGCAGTGCATCAGGTCCTCATGCGCACCACACTGACCGAGGGAACTGAAGTTTCAGGAGTAACCACAACCAGTGGATGCAGAGCCACAGTAATAGAGGGCAGGATCACCACCAACTCCCACTCCATTACTCACCTAGGACATTTAATATCTCTTACAGACGACGGGTGGAATTAATGCTGCAGTGAGTCCATCTTCCCTACAGATGTGCTGACTCTGTGGTAATGTATGTTGGCTAAATCCTACTGCTACAATGGTAACATAGTCCTAATTTGAAAGTTGACTGAAATCATTAATATCTGCAGAGGTGGGTATGCATTGCACATGCTCCATTTGCTTAGTGTGTTTCATTTGACCTGATTTGAGATCTGTCAGTCAAGATGTTGTATGGAGAGGACCCAGCATCTGAGTGCAATGCACATTTTCTTGTGATTTTTTTTTTTTTTTTTTTTTTTACTTGATTATTTTAAATCAGATTTGGTTGAGATTTGTAACACATTTTTTTGTGATGTGACAAGCTCACAGTGAAGATTTATTTCTGCTTTGAACAGACTTGATAATGAATATCTTTAGTTGCCAAAAATGATCAGATAAAGATAGATCGGATAAAAAAATTGTGTAACAGTTTATCCAGCATCTTTTAATAGCATTTAGTGAGGCTAAGTTTAAAGGCACTTGTAGTTGGTTAAGATAAAGCAGTCTATGTGTATAACCAGGATGTTAAATTAAGCCTAGTTGACTTCAAGATTGCAAAATATAAAATTCCAATACAGAATTAAGTATATTGTTAAATGATTAAATATGGCTATTTTTCTGTAATTCAGAAGTCTTTGTGTAGCTGACTTGATTTAACAGATTTAAAACTCATTTTTAAAGCTCATCCTGCCAAAGCATTTGGCAACAAGCTTAAACTTCCACTATAATATAGGCCTTTATATGACCATGGACTAGAGCGACGGACGGACGGACAGAAGGACAGACTGACAGATAGATGGATGGATAAAAAATAGGAAATTCTGGGTTGCAGCAGCACAAATTGGTGCAAAAGACAAACAAAAATAAAACAGCAAAACAAACATACATATATATAAACCTGATAATAAACAAAATATACAAATCTATGTACAACATATACAGATCAAAAGAGCAAGAGAGAATAAGAAGAATAGTCTATAGAAGTATATAAATTTAGAAAAGGATGTGCAAAATCAAATGCAAGAAAAACAATGTGCAAACCAAAATAGAATTTAAAAAGTACAATACAATGGCAAGTGGATAAAAGCAGCAGGTAACGCCTGTTGTCTAAGGAGGCTCTTCCCTGTCTGCCAGAGGTGACGTATTGAACAGAGTGATGAAATGTGGCAGGAAAGATTTCCTGTACCTGTCCATACGACAGCGCAACTGTCTCAGTCTCTTAGGGAAGGAGCTCTGCTGTCTTTTATATGAAGATAACATGATGATCAATGGTTAAGATTCTCCATGAGCCCTTTTATGTAGCTGTAATAATGAGCTGGCAGGCTACTACCTCCTGTCTAAACTTCATTTTATTGGAAATGTTGCACTGGTTTGTTGTTTTATTATTAAACCTCACATCAGCCCAAACACATGACTACACATGGATATGCTCACCGTTTATATACACTACCTCATATTTGGGGTTTTCTGGTATAACCTGGATAAAATAAAATAATTAGTTAATTATTTGTGTTGTATTAAAATAACAGATTGATATTTTAATACTTTGGCTGCTTGGCTATAACAGTCTGTCCACATATACTGTCCACATCTTTCCCTGTCCAACACACAAGTAGTTGCACAGCTGTGAGAGTGAAGAACATTTCATTAGTCCAGGTTAAATGCTGATGAGGGAACTTTTGATTTAATCCGTGTGTCAGTGTGTTTATCTGGATGTAAATAATGTGGCTGCAGCATTTTATGCTTGTTGGGTAAATGTTGATGTCTGAGGTTTTAGTTAAAACTCCATATGGAGTGTGTGTGGATGTGTTTCTGTTCCCCTGTTAATGACATGGCTTATATTCCTGCATGAAATATTATACAAACATATCTCCACAGATGGGCTGCTGCATGATAAAGTTTGGGAGCCCCTCCTAAAGTTGGACAATCTCTCATCTAAGTTGAGAAGACTTATTTTCTGATGTTATTTAAATCACATCAGGTGAACTTGCTGTTAACCACTTCATGTTTTTAGTAGTGAATATTGCTGTTGGTGTATTAAATGTACTACGGTAAACTTGCATCTAAATGATTTGCGGACTAAATGAAACAATCATGTTATTTATCTCAACAGAAGATCATCAAGAGCACTGGTTTGACTTTTGTATCTAACCTTTTGACGAGAAGAGAGAAACACTGGACTAGTGATTTGTAATTTTATGCGAATGTTGGTCTAGACAAATGGGGTGGCCTGAGTGAGTGTATAACTCCCAGTCTGACTTTGGGTCCCAGTCCGGCCCTGCTGACCAGTGTGTGGTGGAGAGGATGGTCAGGATTATCCATGATGGAAATCAGTTTTTAAAACTGTCCAGATTGTAGCCAGTGACGAAGCCAGCCTTTGTAAGTTTGTTCAGTCTGTTGGTGTTGCTGGCTCCAATACTGCTTCCCCAGCACACAGCAGCATAGAAAAGCACACAAGAGACGACACCTGATAAAAGATCTCCAACATTTTACTGCAGACATTGAAGGATCTTAGCCATCTCAGTAAGTAGAGCCTGTTAATCCACTTCTTGTACACAGCATCTGTGTTGGATTTCCAGTCCAGTCTTTGGTCGATGGTCACTCCCAGGTACTTAATGGTCTCATCAATCTCCAGCTCCATCCCCATGAACTTTTGTGGAGTTAGAGGAGTCCTCTTCCTCCGGACAACTATCACCATGTCGCTTGTCTTGGTGACATTTAAAGCCAGATGATTCCTGCCAGTCCACTCTACAAACCCGTCCACCAGGACTCTGTCCTCCTCCTCCCCTCCCTCTCCTATACACCCAACAATAGCTGAGTCATCAGAGAATTTCTGAAGGTGGCACGACTCAGTGTTGTACTGAAAATTAGTGGTGTATAAGATGAAGAGGAAAGGAGAAATCACTGACCACTACGTCATAGAGAACGCTGCCTAGACAACAAACTGTGACCTGCCTGTCAGGTAGTCAGTAATCCAGGAGACCATGGAGTTATCAAAACACATCCCCCGCAGCTTGTCACCCAGCAGCAGTGGCTGGATGGTGTAAAGCACTAGAGAAATCAAAGAAAGTGATTCTCACACAACTGCCACCACCATCCAGATGCAAATGGCCTGTAATTGATGAATGGATTTGTCAACAGTCAAATAGGGCTGAGGGAGGGGGATACAAACAGTTGGGATGTGTGGGGGTCAGGTTATGAAATTTAGGCTATGTCCACATGGCACAGAAGCCGGTTCAGGTGTGAAAACAATGTGAAAATGGTGATGAAAACTACGTGAAAGGCGAAAGGCTGTGGGGGGTGCTAAAGAGTAACACTCCAAAGCTAGAGCAAAACAACACATGTGCAGATAAAGGCCCACTGCGTGTTGCAGGAAGTTCACATCGGAAGCAGAGAAGAGAAGATAGCTGAGAATTTACTGCGAAGCAAAACAGAAACATTTATTTGGACAAATGAAGAAGTTGAGCTCCTTCTTCAAAAAATGCTTTACTACAAAGCATAAAAAAATTGAGGAAGGGTGGATTGGAAATCGGCACGTGTTCATCACAATGACGTCATATCCTGGAGTTGTGCGGCTTCAGCGTATGCAAATTACCGCAGACGGTAGAGGACTCAAACCTTTCCACTTTGGTACCTGGCTTCAGACATGGTTGGTTTCATGGAGGCTTATCCCTGGCTTCGTGGGGATGAAAGGGTGGTTTGCTAAAATACTTTTGCGGTTTTGCTGCAAGATACGAGGCTGCTGAGAGCTGAACCTGTTGAACAAACAGTTCAGCTCATCAGCTCTCTCCTGGCTGCCTGATAACTGCCTGCTTGTTTCCTTACAACCCATGATCTCCTTTATCCTCGTCCAGACGTCTCTTTTACTATTCTGCTAGAGTTTGGCTTCCAGCTTCCTCTGGTTGCTGTCCTAACTCCTCCTCAGTGACACCCTGAGTTTCTGTTGCACCCACCTCTTTTCTTCCTAGGCTATGTCCACACGGCGTTTAAGCTGGTTCAGGTATGAAAACGGTGGTGAAAACTAAGAGAAAGGGGTTTCCATCCTCATGAAACTGCTGTATTACATACTACAAGGCTATGGGAGGTGCTATGATGATTAAAGAGTAACACTTCAAACTTAGAACAAGATGTAGCAAATGCACAGATAGGACTCGCTGTGTGTTGCAGGAAGTTCACATTGGAAGAAGAGAAGAGAAGATGCCTGAGGAATCACTACGAAGACAAAGAGAAACATTCCTTTGGACTGATGAAGAAGTCGAGCTTGAGTAATGCTGGACTTTAAAGCCAAAACAATTGAGGAAGGGGTAGACTGGGAATTTGTGCAAAATAAATACGCTGACATTTTGCGAGACTACAAGGCACAGTATCCAGGAGGTCACTTGACAGGCAATGATTACCTTCCCAACATCAACACCATCACAAAAGCCCATCTGCACAAAATACAGGCAGGCAGTTGACATTGGATGTCAGAATGACCAAGGATGTGTGGTGCTGCTTTTTTTGAGCTGTGTAAGAAGGTTTAGGGTGGTTCTCCTGCTGCATCGATGGTACCATCGACTCTACAGACGTGGAAGAGTCAAGTCTTGCAGTCGAGCAGTACATCTCCATCCGAACAGTTCAACACAGTGTCACATCAGTCTGCTGAATCAAGTGATTGTCTCCCACTTTCTGTAGTTGAACAGTGCAGGTATATGCTACAGGTATGTTCACAATTATTTGAAAATTGTAAACGATCTTCGCATGTAGTGATGCACTCTTAGAACAACAATTAAATGTTATGCTGCACTCGTTTTTGTTCTTTGTATGTATTCTACTTTTAATATGCTTAACAGGGACTTGCATGTTAGGATGATGATTTGCATTTTCTCCTCAAACATTTTGCGACATTGCTTTGGTCATGTTTTCTCTAATAAAATCACTTGACTCCTCTGGTGTACTCTAGACATGGCTTGATGACTATAGAGCTGAGAGGTTGAAGAGGAAACTTCCCGGTGACCCACTAGCTCTAGAAGACCTGAAAGTGAAGAAGAAGATGTTGGAGCTAATGGAGGTATCTTCAAGACGTTCAGCAGATACCATGGGTCAGATAAATGGCAACATGACCCAGATTAACAACAACTTTGCAAACATCAACACCAACATTCGAGAGGGATTTTCAAATATGTGTCAGTTACTCGTTCAACTTCAGGGTGTGCAGTCTTTAAGTGGAAGTAGTGGATATGGACAACCTTGTTCCCTATGACCCCACAGCACAGTACACCAGCCCATTTGCACACACCTGTACAATCCCACCACTCTGTAGGGCATGTATGCCCACATCAAATGCCAAAGCAAAATTTTTCATAAAGACACACACTGTTTTCAGATGACTAAGTGCAGTTTTGACTGCATTACACAACTTTATAGTTTTTTTTGTTAAGCACCTTGTTTTATAAGAACAAGTTTAAAACGTGTCTGCAATGTTTAGTTTTATTTGCACAGTTGTACATAACAAATGTCACATTGTAAATAAAGAATATTGATCACAACAAATGCACATTGTCTCTCTCAGGATAACAAAAAGAAAAAAAACAATGCTGGATAAAATTTGCTCACAAAAGCACATTGCAGCTCCCAGATTGTTAAATATATATATATATATATATATATATATATATATATATATATATATATAAATACTATTGTCTTAAATTACTCATATTCTAATGGCTGGAGGAGGTTAGGCAGACAGCTCTTTCAGCAACCCAAGAGAGAGGAAAAAATATCCAAGAGCAGAAGTTTTGAGAGAGCAGAGAATGTGTCTGAGTGTGAGGGAAAGAGACCAAGTCTGAGCACAGAGTTTTGAAAGGAAGAACAATATATTTGAAAGCAAGAGGGGACTTTCTGAGTGTGAGAGCAGAGATGATATTTGAGCATGAAAACCAGAAATCTTGCTCTCAAAGCAAACAATTACGCTCTTGATTAAAGATAGAAAAATACGGCCATATAATCCCTGGTGTCGTGGGGATGAAAGGGTGGATTGCTAAAATATTTCAGCTACCTGGGTATGGCTCCATAGTCTCCTGACTAGAAAACTCTTTTTTTGGTTTAGACTCATGTTCAGTTTATTGGGGAAACAGCGTGCAGACCGGGTGGGAATGAAGATTTCTTAACAGAATCTAATGTAATCTGTGATGCAGGCTGTTAACTTGTAAATATGTGAGAGAGAATACGCCAGTCCATTTACTCAAAACAGTGCTTCACCAGCATCCATAGTCCACCTCCTCACTGTTCTTCTGCACCCAGGCTCCCGCTGAGCAAGTGGGACATACTTCGGGGTCAACAGAATGAGACTGTGGTCTGATCTACCAAGGAGAAGGGAGAGCTGTGGCAGTGAATGCAACCCTGGCATTTGCATACAGAAGATCCAGTCATTTTCTCGGGTAGGACAATCCACATATTGATGGGATGTGGGCACAGTTTTGTATAAGGTCATGTGAATAAAGTCCCTGGTTATAACTGTGAAAGCATTGAGATGTTGAGTCTGTACCTTGGCAAGGTTGGAACTGATGACATCACACACCGCCTCTGCATCTGCTAATTGCAGGAGGTACACTGCTATGACAACAACGGAGGTGAGTTCCTGTGGCAGATAATAATGGCACATTCCCATGGCAAACAGTTCTATATCCGGGCTTCAGAGACATTCATTCATATGCTCATATCTGCGATTATACCATTTTTTTACTCATATACAGTGCAATTCCCCACCTATCATCTTTCCACCACTTGTTGTGTCTCTGTCGACTCAAACAGTGCTGGAACAGGATACCGCTACACTATGGTCCGGGATGAGTGAATGAAGCCGTGTCTATATAAAGCACATTAAACTACACTCATGGTATTCCCATTGGAACTTAAGTACAGCAAGCTTGTCCATTTTATGTCTCTGGGATCTCACGGTACCCGTTATGACCGGTGGCACAGCTGGCTTGTGCCTTCTCTTCTGTGCCTAGACTTTGGCTCCTGCTCTAAACCCCCGAATGACCGGCTACACTCCGGGCAGCAGCACAGGCCTGCACAGCGTTATAAGTTAGTTGCGGGTGTAAACAATGCTTCCCATAGTGCTCCTGTCCCTCAGTCACCAGGAACGACAAAAGAAGCACAGAGACCCCGAGCAAAATTTGAAAGCAAAAAGTAGCCATCTGCTTTTAAAGTAAGTGTCTGGTGTAGAAAAATGAAAATGGAATTAATACAACAAAGAAAAACAGGGGAAAAAAACAAAAAAACAAAAAAAAAAAAACACGAGAAACGGACATTCAACAAGGGAGCTGTTGCAAAAGGCAACCACCTTGCACGGTTCCATCATGGTTTCTCTGCAGATTCACTCAGATTTGTTTGTTCCCAAATTAGTTTAGGTTAAACTTTATTAATCCCCAAAGGGGAAATTAAGTTGCCATGGAGATTCACATACAATACAAATATAAAAGAAACAACACAAACATTCAGTCTTGACTCTGCTATAAAACTTTGAAACAACATTACGACAACACAACTTTAAATTACTATAAATACAATAATAATTATCAAAACCAAGTTACACCATTACCAATCATCCATTAAACGAGCTTCTGAGTTCATTAAAGACAATGTGAAGAGGGTGGTCTGTGAGAGACAGACCACTAAGCCGGCCACAGAGTGGCCTATGTGGTTTCAGGGGGCATTTTTGGCAAACAAGCTGTCAGATTTGAGTGGGTCATCCGGTCGATGCCCTAGCTAATTGTATGTTTTAAATGGAGTGATATATAACTATTAGCATGGATCACTTTAGATCTATGCACCGCGTAGTGACAGCAAACTGTAATAGGTCTGATTGTACTCTTTTAATTTTTGACATACAATTAACTTTTGTTCAAGATGATCACCGTCAAGTTAGTTTTTTAAGGTTTTTTTGTTAGTTCACAGGCTGTGCTGCTAAAGTTATTTCTGTGCATACTTTAAACTTTTTCCATGACTAGCTATGATGACGTTCCATGGCAACGGAAGAGTTATTTACCAGCATGATGAATTGATTAAGTTTCCATAGGTCAAGATAATCAATAACACACCAAATCCCTAAAGAGTTGAAGATAATGTGAAAAGAATGCATGACAGGAGTGAGGCAGAGAGAAAAATGGAGAAGATTAAAACTGTTTCTTCCAACTGTCCTGATGGGCAATGTGATATTGCTAGCTAACAAAATGGACAAGCTCAAAGTGCTAACAAGGTCTCAAAAAGAATACAGAGAATGCAGTATTATGTGCTTCACAGAGACACGGCTGCATGAACACATCCCAGATGCTAATGTGTCTGTGCACTGCTTTAACAGTGGATGAGCAAACTGCAACACAAAAATCAGCGGAAACCTAAAGGGAGATAGAATTGTAGATTCTGATTTTTAGCCACCATTGATGCCAAATCAGACATGTCATTGTAAAGGAGAAGATCTGAACAAGGGATACTGAACTGTTAGCCGTATAATACAAAATAAAATGCTATTTACAAGAAGGGACAGAGGAGGCTCTAACTCTTAAGGAAGCTAAAATCATTTAATGTCTGCACTAAAATGTTTCATGTCTTCTATAAGTCTGTTGTGGAAAGTGCAATCAGCTTTGCAGCCATCTGCTGAGCAGAAGCATCAGAGACTGATGATGAGACTGAAAACAAGCTTATCAAAATAGCTGGTTTTGTACTGAAAATAAGATACCTTACATCCTCTACACAACACAGTGAAGAAATAACAAAAAACAACAGAAAGTGTGTTCAGTGAAGAACTTCTTCAACTCCAACATCAGACAGAAATGTACCAGAGATCATTCCTTACAGCAATCACCACCCTCCAGAACAAGGCAATGTCTTCTTCATTTTCTAAATGATTATTATTGTTTTTATTTAAAAAAAAAAAAAAAAAAAAAAAAAGAAAAACTCTACTACAACATTGGAATTTCCTCTCTGGCATAAATATTGTATTTTTAATTTAATTTTCATTTAATTTCACTCACTGTATAATTACCATGTAGAGTCTTTGAACAAACATTAAATCTTGTTACTGGATCGTGAACCTCGTGTATGGAATATAAATGGCTGGAAAACTTCCTCAGATCACTTAAAGCAGGGGTTCCTACTTCGGTCCTTGAGGGCCACAATCCCGGTTTTTGATGTTTCCCTGCTCTAACACATCTGACTCAAATATTATTAGAGTTATTGTGAAAAACTTCATGGGCTGTTGGATCCATTTAATTTTAGTCAGGTGTGTTGGAGCAGGGAAACAAGTCTACTTTAAAATCTTACAGGACAGTGCCCCTCGAGGACCGACCCCTGACCTAAACGATTAGCTATAAATCAAAATTTACTCCACAGAATTATACACTACTATTCCTGAGAAATAGTTGACAAAGTTTGCTCAGGAGTGCTGGTTTTCAGGACCAACATTTTCTAAAAGGATGTGATCAAGTGTTGTGAATGCTAAAATCATCAAGCTTAGTCATTTATTGTTTGCATATTTTTTCTTGAGTGATTTAAAAAGTAATCCGATCCCCTTTATTTTCATTAGAGACATGTTCATAGATAAAAATCAGTGATGTATTTGTCCTTGTATCTTAAGGCAATCTGTAGGAGACAACTTCTATCTCTAAGAGCTGTGGGCAGTTGCCATGCCTCATGATAAAGTTCACCTCTGACTATGGTTTATACCACTGGTAATGTGAAGTTATTGAGCCATATCTATCACAACGTATTTTCAGCTGTACTCTGCTTTTTAATGTTGGTATCCTGTTACATCCCAGTTCTGTGTTAAAATCTGTAAATATAATTCATCTTCAACTGTGTTCAGAAGAAGGAATGAGGGTGCTCATTTAAATCAGACTGAATCCACAAATACAATTTGTATCTCAGTGTTCCGCTAAAAAATATCTAAGATTAGACAAAAAAACCCCCGGGTAAAGCATGAGTTATTCATGAACAGAGGAACTGCACTTGGCACCTGGTATTCAAATGAAAGGAGCATCAGTTAGATGAATACTAAATGGGGAAGTCAGCAGCATCGTCCCAAGAAATTTAGAGTCTGAGCAGGAGCTCTTGCATATGAACTGCTGTAATGGTTTACAAATATATAAACAAACAATAACAGAAAAACAAACATCCCAAACGGTTTTCACAGCTTTGTTAAATTATTGCAGTAGGACAAAAAAAATCAGACTCATTTACAGGTAACCTTTTTTAGAGAAGAATAATGGTGGAAGTGTGGGGGGGACTGGTGTCCTGTGTGCATAATTATCCAAATAATACTAATTATTTTGCAGACATGGCTCTGATTTTGCTCTCAAGTGGGAGAAAAGATGACAAAATATTTTGATAATTTCATACAGCATTCCCAGTAGTATACCCACTGTAAAACTGTTACTAATTGCCACAATGAATAATACAAAGTGTTACTCTATGAATTTCCCCTATCAGAAATCTACAATATTTTATTTCGCTTAAACAATTTAACAAAATTTATAAACTAGTGTTTACAGATTTTTGTAGATGGAGTTTCTTCAGATTAATTCCCTCCACTTTAATGTCTTTTTAGATTATTTTTATGACATCTTTGTGCTTTGTGCTGAACATAGAAAAAGAGATAAAGTATAGTATATGCCCATGTTTCACTAAAATAAAGTAAACAAATAAAAATAACTCTTAAGACAAAAGATGTGCTGGAAGGACTGGCAATCTTTCCAGGTAGCTGCTGAGGTCTCCAGTTCCCTATGGCCTTGCATTGAAATAAGTGAGGATGGATGGATGGATGGATGGATGGATGGATGGATTAAGGCGATAACAAGCAACAGGGAAGGAGTTTGGGCACCAGCAGAGGAAGACGAGATGAAGCACTTGGGAGATGACTGCCAATGTTACAGTTATCAGTGGGAATAACATTGTAGGGGGCCGGAGGGGTCCTGACCAAACCTGAAAAGAAAAGAAGTAATGCCTGAACGTAGGTGAGTACAAAGTAACATTGATATACTTAAGCTGTTGTGCAGATTGATATCCCAGAAGTGTGACTGACTTTAAGTTATGGTATAAGGTAATCATTATGTGTTCCCTTTATTTTTTTAACAGTGTGTAGGCCTCCATATACATA
Source organism: Melanotaenia boesemani (assembly GCF_017639745.1). Lineage (NCBI taxonomy): Eukaryota > Metazoa > Chordata > Actinopteri > Atheriniformes > Melanotaeniidae > Melanotaenia > Melanotaenia boesemani. The sequence continues at coordinate 16,124,728 of NC_055688.1, forward strand.
CAGTATAAGTTTCGTTTACAGATTTACAGTGTCAGCACTTAATGTTCCTGGCAATACACTATAGACACACTCAGATAACACAGCTGCTGCTTAGGTAAATGTCAGACAACAGTTTTAAACAAACAGATATAGATCTGTACCAAAATTCATCAGCTTCTTTTTTTAGCCAACCAGCTTTCAAGTTTCACCTTGTTCGTTTTTGTTCCATCCTGTCAACTTACAGACACTGAGAAACTACAATCATTGTCTCCACTTTAGTGTAGAAATAAAAAGGAATATTGGCCACATGAACACATGAACATAAGAAAAAACATAAAAAGAATTTGACAGTGACTGCCCTAAAGATATAATTAACTTATTGGATTTTTAAAGTTGCCATGATTCCACTAAATTTCCAGAAGACAGGCAACAATTAATGCATAGCTATTTGTCTAATGTATGTCCTAATTAGCTCTTTCCTTTCTTTTCTATTAGTCTAAATTTAGATTTAACTTGTCACTTGAAACTTTTTTTTATGTGAAAGCAGTTACATTTTGCCCACAGTTTTAGGCTGAGGAGTTGGTGGAGTGGGGTTATGGGAGCTATTTTTATGCTAATAGATGACTTCTGTTTTGTTGCTCTTGATGTAAAAATTACATGAAATATTTGAGGTTTTACAACAGCACTAAAGTTAAGACAAGTAACTGTGATTGATTTAAAATGAGCTACAAGCATGTGCAATCGTCCAAAAAGCTTGGGCTTTGTGCAAGGAAACTTTCATGCTGTAATCATTTGTAAATATGTTTATTCAACCACATTTTAACAATTTTGCATAAATTTATGACAGTACCATCTTGTAGTTCACAACAATTCATGTAAATGAACCAGTAATGTGTGTTAATCAACAACAGATATTAACTGTAATTGATAAGCATAAAATTATTACCTGTTAAGCTGAAACACATTCACTCAGTGATTAGTCAATGTAGCTGCTTCTTCTGATATATTGAGAAGAAGTCAAGATACATCTGACTTTGTCGTAACAAAATCTGTGGATATTCACTGAATCGCAATATAATGCATGTTCTGTGTTTGCTCCATTAGATTACGTGTTACTACACACAGTGTTGATGCTACATTTACAGTACATGTCAGCTTCTAATGGGTGGATATTTGTGAATTAGCTGTTACACACTGGATGTTCTTATATTAAAAAAATATCACTCTTTAATGACATGCATTAATTTTGTGTAAGACCAGACAATAATTGCACAAGCTTTTTTTTTTTTTTTTTTTTACTGATATTCTCACGCTCTTGCTGTTTGGACAGGATTGTCATTATTTCCCCAATTCCAAGAAGTCATGTCATTTAAGCAGCAACACTGGACAGGATCCTGGCATTTTTTTTTTTTTTTTTTTTTTTTTTTTTTTTTTTTTTGGTCCTGTTAGTCTTTCTAGAGACTGTGTAATGACTGTGATAAGGAAGAAAATCCAAATTACTGGTTACTGGCACCAAGGAGGTGAAACCTGTCCTGCTGTATAGAGCCAAGCTTCATATTTTGCATTTCTTTTATGAGAATAGTTTAGCTTGGCACACAGATGTTTTACATTTTTTGAGTGGTAGTCTGTATTGACTTAAACTTAAACTCAACAGGACTGAATATTTTGAGAACATCAACCTACATGATGATAAATGTTTTTGTCTTGTGTTTCATTTCATCAGTGAAAATTCAATTGCCTGATTTGTGGTCAATAAATGGTTCTCACTAAAAATTACAGCACAGTGATGATTTAGTTTCAGTCTAAATTTTTGCTGTGAGCAAGACAATAAGGACTTAATGTGTACATGACAACCTTCTAGCCATCTTTACATTTGTGCTACATGGTGCTCAGATGAGTTGATTTTGTAGATGAAATAAATCAAGTGCTTTATTATCTCTTGTCAACAAGATGATAAAACTATTGCAGAACTATGATAGAAATATTATAGAGGGGATGAGAGGGTCCACAGGGATATCGGCTGACCCCCACTGTTTTGTCTTGAAGTATTTTTTGGCTACAATCCAAAAGTAATACAATGTGGACGGAGATTCAACATACTGTATTTTAACATGCATTCACATTAATTATATTACATAAACATAATCTGAATTATGTAACAAATTACAGATTTAACAGATCAAGGAGAACCCAATATATATATGTATATATATATATATATATATATATATATATATATATATACATATATATATATATATATATACATATATATACAGGTTCAGACACATGAGTTCACAGAAATGTGTGTAACTTTATGCACATTATTTATATGCATTTTTGCTTTAGGCATATCGTGTTATATTTTTTCAGTAAGTGTTTCGGGTTAGGGTAAAAGTACAGAGCAGGGTGTCATCCTCTCACAGTACATAGCATGAAACGCTATGCTAGACTGGCAAAATGTGTACTAATAATAGGACATGACTTAAAAAAACTATCTCTTTGAGAACAGCATGACTTTAGGGCAGACCCGAGTATTGCTGTAAAGGTTGTTTTGCTTGAATGGCTTGGAACACTTCTGTGTTCCCTTGGAAGAGCTGGGGGATGTGATTAGGGAATGGAGGTCTAAGGATCAATCCTCAGACTGCTATCCTCATGACCAAGTCCCAAATAAGCAGCAGAAGATTGATGGATCGACCTGCATGTAAACTTAAATATAAAAAAACACACACACATCCTACCATCAACTTACTGTTCATTGGGCATATCCCTAACATAAGACAATTGCTAAGCTTAGAATGTGGAGTAAAAGGCAAATTAAATCATTAATCACAATTTCCTGGTATGACATAATAATAAACTAAGACAGAGACAGCTCTGAGTGGTACGTAAAGTAAGTAGGCTGACTCAGATTTAGCAGCACCTGACATTTATACCTTTTTTTGTGTTATTTCGAAAATATATTAAAGATGTGCAAACAAATCCAAAAAAAAAAGAAAAGAAAAAGAAAATACTAAGAAGGGCAATATAATCAAATTTGTCTATGTAAGATATTTTGCAAACAAAAGGTATGCCTTTTGAAACTTTCGTAAAACATTTTTTTACTTTAAAACATTCTATAGTAGCTCTTCTAAATTCTTTGTCTTCCTAACTTCCATAGTAAGTTATCAGACCTACTTTCTCCACCTGTCTGTTGTTACATAAGATGACATCAGGTGCTGATTAAAAAGATTTTAATGTGGCATAATTTCTATCATGAGCAGCTTTGTTCAGTATTTGAATGCTTTCGATCTTTGTTCAAGCTGTGTGCAGTATGTCTCACATCTGTTCTATGTTAAATTCATAACATCCTTTTTCTTCCTCTCTTTCCTCAGCTATTCTCCCCACATCTAACTTGTCATTTTATCTCTATTCATTGCACATGCATTGTGTCCTCTGGCAGTCTAAGTAGCTCATTGTTGTGGGGAGAATGCTCTCTCATGGGAGCCATAGGCAGTCAAGAGTGGATTGCCTCAGTGAGATGCATTTTTACTTTGTCTGTCACTTGCAATGAAGGATAAGAAACACTGTGTGTTTGGGAGACTTACTGCATCATATGATAATTGTGAGATCATTGATAATAAAACATTTCTTTACATACAGTTGCGATGAATTTGGAAAGATAAATTTATATTGAGTCTCAAGGTGATGTAAGGCATTGCTGAATTTATAACTGAGTCATCTATGTACCCTGCTGTTTGTCATCGTCACCATGCACTGGATATGAAATATTGCTGCCCCTTCAACATGTATAGTGGTTGTTGTAACACTCATTGATTTGTCTCAGATGTTGCAAAGAAAAATATGTGTATTTTAATCAAGCGCAGCAAAAAACAGCATCTGGGTTCTGACTCTGATGATACAGTATTCAAGTGCATCATAGTATCTGGACTTGAGATATATCACAAATTGCATGTACTGCATGTATTGACACAAATGTCAAAAATCAGACATGTTGGAGTTTTTAATGGCGTTAAAATCAAATCTTGCCAGCCTCTGCATTCATATCTTCTGAGTCCATGCAGCAAGGATGACCATATATATAACTGAAGACGCTAGGGTTGCATGTAGTTTCCTCAAGTCGTTAGTAACAGTAAAAGACTGCCATTTCATTCAATGATTCTTTTTTGTGTAAATATACATTCTATGGAGAATACACTTCCTTTAAACATGTTGAATATGACTAAAAAAATGTGTAATATTCTGGATAAATCTGAGTTGACCCAATATGTGACACAGCCAACACGCAAAAGGGCCACACACATGACCTGATCATCTTTAAAGGATTCATCACTTCTATAATCACGTGAAGCGATGGGACTCTCTGACCATGCCTGTGTGTGTTTTTTTTTTCATATTTTCAGAACACAAAGGTCAAATCAAATTGTATCTTAAAAACACAAGGTATCCTACACACAAGTTTATCACAAAACAAATCAAAGCATGCACACACACACATACACCTAAACATACTTTCACACACATACCCTCTAAGCTTAAACTGCCTGGGATTTAAAGAAGCCCAAATAAAATTTGCACATTTTTTTAAGAGAAAATATTAATAGGATTTAAATAAGATTTAAAGATTAAATTGATGCAATTGGACAAGTGGTTAGCATTCATACAATAAAAAAAGGCCAAGACCTGAGCTGTGTTTGCAACCCCCTAAAATCAACTCAGGTAATATGTCCAGATTTTGTATCCCATCATCCAGAAAATGTGAAAGAAAAACATTAAAAAGTTGAATACTTCATCATGATCTTTTGACTTTCTTCTTACAACCCTCTTTAAAAGTGGTTTTAGCTGCATGTCATCTGAATAGTTTTACAGTCAACACCTCCCTTTTGTCAGGCTGTTTCCAACAAACTGTGAAAACTGTAATGATAACTCCACTACTAAAAATAAGAGCAATTTGGACACTACTACAAACCCATCAAAACCCCATAATGCCTGAATTTACTTACAAAGAAAAATAAGAAATTTAACTTATAAATTAATAACAATGAATAAATAAAGATGAAAAATAAATGAATATATAAAAATTACATCAATGTCAGTTTAGACATTGAAATAAGTTTTAACAATCATATGAAAGCAGATACCAAATCAGCCTTTTACCAACTGAAGAATATCTAAAATAAGGGAATAGATAGCTTAACATGATTTAAAGAAAACTTCATGCATTGTTTTTAGCAGGCTTGACTACTGTAATGGAGTTTTCACAGTTCTCTAAAAAACAGGGCAACTGCAACTAATCCACAAAGTTGCTGCGCTTGTCGTCTGGCTTCCTGTGCGCCAAAGAACTTATTTTAAATTTTGCTGCTGGTGTACAATGCACTGAACGATTCTGGTCCAAAATATTTGTCTGATCTGCTTAGGCCAATTGAGCCACTGACATATCTAACTCCAGCGGGTCATCAAGACTGTGCAGTGGATCATTGGCTCCCCACTGCCATGCCTAAAGGAGATCGATTCAAGCCGCCTTCCCAGATGGGCCTCAAGATCCATGACAACCTCACCAATCCAGGACACACCCTGCTCAGCAGCCTTCCCTCTGGAAGACTCAGAGTCATGCAAACCCGCCACACAACTTTTCCCCAATGGCTGTGAAGAGACTGATGCAGGAACCATGTATTATCCAGGAATAGGTATAATTTTATGGTTTCAGATATTTCATGTTTGTATTTAGTTGACTTTAGAGTGCTTAGTTTAGGTCCATAAAGTGAGCAGTACAGTTCCTATCTTCACTGTGAGCAGCTTTTAATTTGTGTACTCCAGAGAGGTATATGCTTCTACATTTATGATCCAGAAGGCTACTGAAAGCAAACATTAAGTAGGCAGAGAAATTTACTTATTTCAGTTGCTTTAGTATTTTTATAAGATGGTTAATTTGTTTTTCTTTTTATTGTTTATTGTCTTAATATTGCTCTTTTTAAAAAGGGTGAGGGGGCTTGTATTTTATTATTGGACAAAAGAAATTTTCCAGTTACAGAAAAATATAATTATTTTGATTGCCTTTTCACGAAGTGAAACCTTAATCCTATTAAAAATTTTAAAACAATTGAATTACAGGGTTGATACTGGCATGAACAGCATTCACATGGGAAAAAATTTTAAAACCATAGCATTGCTTGATTGGCGCCTCCGTCCTGGTCGGACGCCTGTTGCAGCAGCTCCAGTTCTGCGGGTGCTTTTACTGTTATTTAGTATTTATTTAGTATTTATTTTATCTTTCCTTTGGTTTTTCGCTGTGTTTATTATTTATTGCAACGGAACAGCAATGGTTTTTGTATGCTCCAAGTTCTTCTTTTCACTTTTATTGCTACTCTCGTTACTCCTCGTAACCGAGAGCAACGCTCACAGTGGCAGGCCCATTGTTTACTCTCGCGACCAGCTGTTAGCGCTGAGTAAACCTGTACTGTTGCCGGGGGTCAGGCACGATATCCCGAAGGAGCTACGGAGGAGGCGCCGGGGATGCAGAGCCGGAGTGAGGGTGAAGGCAAGGAAGTGGAGATACAAGCCTGCTGTTCCTGCCATCATAATGGGGAATGTGCGCTCTCTGGCGAACAAGATGGACGAACTGGCGGCGCTGATTAAAACACAGAGGGAGTACCGTGAGTGCAGTTTACTGAGTTTTACGGCGTCGTTGGTGCAATCCCGGACACGTCCGTGTCAAGGAACGTCTCTGCAACCCAAACGTGGAACTGCTGGCTGTTGGGCTACGGCCGTATTACTTGCCAAGAGAGTTTACATCAGCCATTGTGTTAACTGCTTACATTCCCCCATCAGCTGATGCAGAGGCCGCCGCTGACGTCATCTGCTCTGTCGTCTCCCGGTTGCAGACGCAGCAACCAAATGCCTTCATGGTAATCACAGGGGACTTTAATCATGCTAGCATGGACAGAACACTGACTGACTTCACTCAGTATGTGGACTGCTCCACTCGGGACAATAAAACTCTGGACCTACTGTATGCAAACGCCCAGGGAGCATACAGTGCAACCGCCCTTCCCCCCCTCGGCAGGTCAGATCACAACCTGGTTCTGCTTTCACCAAAGTATGTGCCTATTGTCCGGCGGCAGCCTGTGCCCACAAGGAGAGTGAGGAGGTGGACACAGGAGGCTGAGGAGGCCCTGCAGGACTGCTTTGACTGCACAGACTGGGATGCACTCTGCCTGCCTCATGGGGAGGACATCAACAATATGATGGACAGCATCACGGAATACATCAAATTCTGTGAGGACACTGTCATGTCCTCCAGGACTGTTAGATGCTTCCCAAACAACAAGCCGTGGATCACTAGCGACCTGAAGACCCTACTCAACAAGAAGAAGAGAGCCTTCAGGTCTGGAGACAGGGAGGAGCTGAGGAGGGTGCAGCACCAACTGAGGGACAAGTTGAGGGAGTGTAAGGACTCTTACAAGAGGAAGCTGGAGGCCAAACTCCAGAAGAACAACATGAGGGAGGTGTGGTCTGGAATGAAGGAGATCACAGGATGTCGGGGGAGAGGCAGACTGACTGATGGTAATAGGGAGAGAGCTAACGAGCTTAACACCTTTTTCAACAGGTTTAGCTCTCAGACTGCCCCTGTCTCCTCTGCCCCTACCCCAGCCATCCCACACCTCCCCCCTCCTCTTCCAACTGCTCCACTGCTCTCCTCTCCCCCCCCTACAGTGAGCCCACTGGATCAGACTGGACTTCAACCCATAACACCTCCCCCCGCCCCAACCCCTTCCCCTGGCTTGACTGTAACAGCCTGGCAGGTGAGGAGACAGCTGGAGAGACTGAACAGACACAAGGCTTCTGGCCCTGACGGTATCAGCCCCAGGATACTGAGGACCTGTGCCAGCCAGCTGTCTGTAGTTCTCCAGCACCTCTTCAATCTGAGCCTCAGCCTGGAGAAGGTGCCACAACTTTGGAAGACCTCCTGCCTGGTTCCTGTTCCTAAGAAGTCATCTCCATCTGTCCTCAGTGATTACCGTCCAGTTGCCCTTACATCACATGTGATGAAGGTGCTGGAGAGGCTGGTGTTGGCCCACCTGAGGCCGCTGGTGAAACCTTCTCTTGACCCTCTGCAGTTTGCCTACCGGCCACGTGTGGGGGTGGATGATGCTGTCATCTATCTGCTGCAGCGAGCTCACTCACACCTGGATGGTAGTGGAGGCATTGTGAGAGTCACATTCTTTGACTTCTCCAGTGCCTTCAACACCATCCAGCCTTCTTTACTGAGTGGGAAGCTGCGGCTGATGGGTGTCGGCGGGTCCTCTGTCTCCTGGATCGCTGATTACCTGACAGACAGGCCGCAGTTTGTCCGGCTGGGCGGTGTCCTGTCTGATGTGGTGATGAATGATGTAGGAGCCCCGCAGGGCACTGTGCTCTCTCCATTCCTGTTCACCTTATACACCACAGACTTTCAGTACAACTCAGAGTCATGTCACCTTCAGAAATATTCTGACGACTCTGCAGTTGTTGGGTGTATAAGTGGTGGACGGGAGGAGGAGTACAGGGGGCTGGTGGACGGATTTGTGGCGTGGGCGGGTAAGAATCGCCTGCTGCTTAATGTGGACAAGACCAAAGAGATGGTGTTAGACTTCAGGAAGAAGGGATCAGCTCCACAGCCCCTCTGCATCCTGGGTAGTGATGTGGACACGGTTGAAGAATATAAATACCTGGGAGTGACTATCGATAACAGACTGAGTTGGAAGACCAACAGCACAGCTGTGTACAAGAAGGCCTGCAGCAGACTCTACTTCCTGCGGAAGCTGCGGTCGTTCAACGTGTGCAGCAAGATGCTGGAAATCTTTTACCAGTCTGTGGTCGCCGGTGCCCTGTTTTCATCTGTGGTCTGCTGGGGGGGCAGCATTGCAGCCAGTGACACCAACAGACTGAACAAATTGATCAGGAAGGCTGGCTCTGTCATTGGCTGCAGACAGGACACTTTAGAAGCAGTGGTGGAGAGGAGGACACTGAACAAACTGTTATCTATCTTGGATAACCTGGACCATCCTCTCCACCCTGTGCTGGACAGACAGCGGAGCTCCTTTTCCAAAAGGCTCAGACAGCTTCGCTGTCTCAAGGACCGCTTTAGGAAATCTTTCCTGCCACACGCAATAAGACTGTTTAACTCATCACCATGGTCTCAGAGATAACAATATGAGTGACTGTTTTAACTGGTGAATTTTTGCACTGACTGGATCAACCTTGCACAGTTAAACTCCTCATCTTCACTACTAATCATTGCACTGGATTATATTATTTGCTGGCTATTCTCACTCTTACTGTGTATAGCTAAATATCTCCTTGTATAAGTCTTGTAAACATTGAAATTTTTATACTGTTTTCTATTTTTTTTTTCTTTTTTTGCTACCTTAAGAAGCACAACTGCTAAATGACTGTACCGCTGCAACACCTAAATTTCCCAGCTTGGGATGAATAAAGTACTTCTATCTATCTATCTATCTATTAGCAAAAAAAAAAAAAAAAAAAAAAAAAAAAATTGCTTTACAACCTTTCCTATATTTTCAAATAGTTTATTCTTGTATATTGTAGTAGTACACCCTCGTACACCCTTGTACCCTCATTAACCTCCTTCCTTTTTATGTCAAGCATGTTACAACAGAGAAAAAGTTGCATAGTGAATAGTGTCTCTATCACCATCTAGCCCTGCTCATATCTTCTCTTCCACATAATAATAGAGCCGATAACACTAGCACCTGGGCCCTTTTTTGTACACTGGCTTGGGCAAGAATAAAGAGTAATAATGTTGGGTCCCTCAGAATCCAAATTCCTTTGCAGACATCTACTCGCATGTACCTTCAAACACAGAAATGGCCATCTCTAAAATTTGAATGGCCTCCCTTTCTAGAACAGTTTCTAGAAGATTTTTTCTTATATAAAAAGAAAAAAAACCTGCCACATTGAGTTTCTTCTAAAAACCTCTTGCCAGGGATGAGAAGTGATGTGTTATTTTTTGTGACGGTCTCTTCTAAATTGTTGTGGCTCACTTTTTCCACTGCTTTCTAATTGTATAGTCCAGTTTGTCCCTAAAGATCACCTTTGCACTGCATTATGTTTGATTTGGGACCCTCTTCCTGCTTCTATTCTCCTGCTGACTCTTTGCTGCTTCATGCTCCCCTCTGCTTGCATCTTTTTGCCAAAATTCTTATTTTCAACTAAAGAAATTTATAAGCAATGGCTCTCGGATACTCATTAATCATTGGGACTGTATTATGTAGTAGATTTTTTTTTTTTTAAGACTCTCACAATCTTGTCAGTGTCACGTCAGCGTGGCCTACAAATACCAGAAGCCTTATCTATAGTTACTCAGGAGCTAAAGCTAACTATCCACAAGATGCCTCCCTTCTCTATACTGATGACCATTATAAACTTCTACAGAAGATTACCATGATGGAAACAGAGATTCAATGGGTCGAGGTGAGTATGGACGTTAATGGATTTTATAGAAATGATACAACTTTGCCATTAATAAAAAAAAAAAAAAAGCAGACAAGATCTTGTTAACACACAGCTAATTAGCACAAACATGTCTGGAAAACAGAAGGATGGTGTACAAGGTAATAACTCTTTCTCCCTGAAATGCTCTTGGTGCAAAGCCGAAGAATAAATCATCTCACAGGGAAATGGGAGAACGAGTAACAGGCAGAGACAAGTTTGCTGAGATTAGCAATGCAACCAGCTGGCCTACTCTGCCATCCAGACCAAGTACCTCCTCAACCCCTCTCCCTAGCAAGACACAGTCATGGCCAGTTGTAAAAAGGAAAACTAACAACAAGTCTCTTTAACAGCCAGACATGTAACCACATAACAGGTTTGCTCCACCGCTGCAGGATTTTGAATCTACATCTCATGACCGAGATGAAATCTCCCTACACAACAGGTTAAGACCAAAGTACAACTCAGAAAGTAAAAGGCAACAGGAAAAGCAAATGGCTGGGCCTCAGACTCTGACTCTGGTGTAAAAGACTTGATGTCTGGAAAACATAGTAATGTTCTTTCCCAAAATTATGCAAATTGTGGTTCATACTGCATGTGGGGTCGAATGATGTTGTGAAACAAAAATCTGAAGTGCTCAAACGGGACTTTATCTAACTGCTGGATACAATCAGCTGAGTGGGTGCCTGGATATTCATCAGTGGCCCTCTCCCTACGATTAGAGAAGTGAAGAGATTCAGCAGGCTGTGTAGTCTGAATACATGGCTGTCGGTTGTATGTACCACATATCAACAATTTTAACTTCTTCTGGGACTGCAGGCACTTTTTTAAGACAAATGGATTCTGCCTAAACAGGTCAGGGGTGACGCTGTTCACCTCCAACCTGTGTTATTTTCTAAACAGGGACTCTGTTCCCCGAGACAGATGAGAGACCAAAACAATGTGAGCCTAGAGGATCTTAGAGGAAACCTTGAGAAAAAAAACCACCTCAGCCCCCTCCTGAAGAAACCCCCAAAGCTTCCAGCAAGGACCCACCCCCTTCATCTCATCAAATCACCCCTCCCTCTCCCCATCCACCCCACCCCTCCAAGACTTCCCAGATGAAGGACCCTGTCACTATTGTGACCAAACTGACCCCATGTCCCAGTCCCATCTTTTCACTCCGAAACATCCTACTTCATCCCCCCCACCAATTCCCAAGTGAGCTCTGATAGTTGTCACAGCCCCAGCACCCACCTCTCCTTCCTCCATGACGGAACCAAACTCGTCATCTGTCTACACAAACTGATAACAGCACAGCATCTAACTGATATGTGCTGGGTCCAGGCTGCAACTATATGAGTGCTCATGGTTCTCTCCAGCATAAGTTGGGTCCCAAAATTCAAGTAGTTTCTTTATCCCTGTTTAATAGGCAGCAAAAAAGACTCATAAAGGTTCAGAGAAACAAAATACACCCAATACAATTTATAAATGTATCAAATCAAGTGTGCATTCCTCATCAGCCTCAGCTTGCCCATGACAAAAACTGGACAGATAATGTTTTTAGCGCACTGAAACTAGCGTTACTAAATTTCAGATCTTTGGCTGGAAAAACATTTTAATCCATGACCAAGCACAAACTTAATTTCTGCATTCAGTTATTATAGAAGCAACCCCCACCCAAACTTCAGCTTTGTGAGTGAAGCTAGATCACATATGAAAGGTGGAGGAGTGGCTGTTTTGTTAATGACTCCCTCTAATGCAAGCAGATATCTTATAAAAACTTTGCCTCATCAAATACATGGCTCTCCGGATGACCTCCCTCTCTTATGCGTTGTTCCTTGACATTTACAGGCCACCTAAATGCTGTTCTATCTTTTTTGAAGATTTTGCTGAACTGCTGTCAATTTTCTGTGTTGACTTTGACTGTGTAGTTACTGTTGGTCATTTCAACATTCATGCAGATAACCTGGAGGACAGAGAAACTTGTGTTGTGACTGTGAATTGTGTTCTTGATCATTTTGGTTTAACTTAGCATGAAAGGGAAAAAACGCACAATGAGGACACTGTTCAGATCTCTAAAGGTCTAAATATTTGTGATGATTGGTGGTGATTGATGTTTCTCTGGTTGATCATTCATGTGTTTTCTTTGAAAATGCTGTTATTGTCAACAAAAAAAAAAAGAAATCAAGAAATGGTACAATGGTGAAAATACCACTGAAATATTTATACAACCTTACTCTCCATCCCCCCTGGCCTTTAGTTGATGAGCTTGTTGATCATTTCAATGGTAAAATTACAATCATTATTGATGTCATTGCTCCCACCAAGGTGAAAGTGATCACTGCCAAAAAGAGAGCTCCGTGGAAAAATGCCACGCTGGTAAGAGCTGAAAAACGAGAATGTCAAAATGGTGAACGCAGGTGGCAGAAATCAAAGTTGCAGGTTCACTATGAGATCTATAAAGGCAGACAGAGGATTTATAATCTGGAGCTAGGACATGAGAGATGATCTTTCTTTTCTGTCATCATTGCTAAAAACAGCAATAATGCTCATGCCTTATTTGTTATTGAGAGGCTAACTAATCCTCCTGTGTCAGTAACCCCAGAACTTGCATCTAACAAGGTTTTTAATGAGTTTGCTTCTTTCTTTACTGCCAAAATTCAGAAAATCAGGCAGTGAGTCAGAGCTTTCATGCCAGTGGCAAGACATATGTCACTGTGTCCACTCAGAGACATGAGCACCATGACACAGTTTTCTCCAATCAGTCCTAAAACCTGGATGAGATCACTGGTCATCTGAAACCACCACTTGCTGTTTTGACACCCTGTCTCCAGGTTTTTTTAAGAATGTTTCAGGATGCATGGCTGTAGATATGTTACAGATTTTAAACACCTCTCTGTCTTTAGATGTTTTCCCTCAGACCCTTAAAACAGCAGCCATCAAGCCACTAATGAAAAAGAAAAACCTAGACTCGTCACTCATGAGCAGCTACAGGCTGATATCAAACCCCCCATTTCTACGAATGATTATAGAAAAAGTTGTATTTTGACAACTGTACAACTTTCAGACCCCAAATAACTGTTTTGATGTCTACCGGTCAGGTTTAGGCCACACTACAGAACTGAGACTGCTCTAGTTAAGGTCTTTAATGGCATATGCTTGAGCACAGATAGGGTAAACATTTTATTCCTGGTACTACTAGATGTCAGTGCTGCATTTGACACCATGTAACATCTTACTAAACCGGCTAAAAAACTGGGGGCACTGCAATTAATTGGTTTGAGTCCTATTTAAAAGACAGAGACTACTTTGTGTCTATAGGTAACTTTAAATCTAAGTGAACCAAAATAACCTGTAAAGGGTTCCCCAAGGCACCATCCTGGGGCCACTGCTGTTCAACATCTATACTGCCACTCGCTCAAATTATGAAAAACTATATGTTTCCACAGTTATACTGATGACACACAAATATTTACGTACCATCTCACTAGGAGACTACAGTGCGATCCAAGCTCTAATCAACTGCATCGATGAAATTAAAGATTGGATATCCCAGAACTACCTTCAGACTGCCTAAAAAATGTAAATTTGATGACAATCTTTATGAAGTGAAAACCTAGCACAAAAACCTCAAGTTGATTACAATTATTCAACTGCAAACTTAGTTTTAACATCTACTGTAACTAAGAAACACAAACCAATCTTTGGGGCAGCAATGGTGCTGAAGAAAACAGGAATCATTTTCCAATTTTAAATTCTCTAGTTCCATTTATGTATGTATGTATGTATGTATGTCTGTAATATGTATGTAAGTATGTATTTATTTATTTATAAGGAATCAGTGGCATTTACACTACGCAATATTTAAAAATAGCTAGTAGTATAGCATCTCAAACATAACGCCAGTATTGCAAGGTGATATGTGACTTTTCAGCTTTTTGAACAAGCCTTCGTGGACCCCTCGGAACCAGAAAGAGAGGGGTCATCTTGTATCCAATTTTACTTGCTGCAGAGCTGCAAGAGCCCACCAGCAACCCCACTTTGTGATCTCTCCCCAATTCACCTGCCCTGAAGCAATCCCCTCAGCAGCCAGCAAGGTCTATGTGACCCTGTGGACTGGCCAGTCAATTAAGTCCTCACGTAGGGAAAGACTCTCTCAAAGGGGTTTAAAAGAAGGTTCAGTCAAAGAAGAGGTACAGCTTTGTGAGCTTCGAAAGACTAATCATCACACTTGTGAGCTTCTGGAGACCAACAGTGGCAGACTCCAAAATGGAGTTGAAAGCCATCTTAAGGGAGCAGAAATCAATGCAACATACCCATCCTACTGTATGTGTTTGTACATGACCTGGTTTTGAAGCACTGTTGTGTTCTAAAGCACTGAAAAAAATAATCAGTTTTTTAACTCACTCATCGCTTTCTTGGGGAGTGTGATATGTGTACATTGCACCAAAGAACAAAGCACACAGTTGACTGATGCCCCCAAAATGTGCTGCAAAGTATAAAACACCTAATAACAAACCTATTAACAAGCTTCTAGTAGCAGAAAGCATATTACACAAGTTGACATAAGCACAAAAGGTCTATTTGGAATTGTGAAATATATATTGCTCCATCTGTCTAAACCATAACATTTTTAAGAGGGCTTAAATGCAGGCCATGAAATAATTCTGTCTTATGCAAAAACAAGGCTCAGTCGCCTTCAAATGATTCGGGGAAATCCTATTTAAATTCTTGCATGTTAGGCTCATATCAGGATACATCTTCCACAGAAACAGGGATGAATTAGCAATAAACAATAAAAAGCATCACCTCCAGCACCACTAATGACTACCCATGATCCTCCACTCCTTCCTCCACATATTCCACAAGGGAGAGGGAGAGTGATGTGGGGTGTGCCTGGAGTTTTCTGCTTACCCTTATTGCTTTTGCTACTGAAGACAATATTATTATCTTCAGCTGCAGGCCTCAGAGCACACAACTTGTAAATAATAAACCATGCTGGACAGAAGCCTGTGAGGCCACTGCTAATCCCAGTATTATTCCACTTTTATTGTTGCCATTTCCTCATTATTTCTCATCTCCTCTGGCTCAAGACAGCCAGTTAAATTATTTTCACCCCATTGTTTTCTTCTGCCACAAAGACCAAATTAGCATTAAGGACAGGCAACATTTAGATATGCCTTTATTCCTTTTTAGCTCTGCTTCCCTAACTCTTGACCCATTTAGTGTCCAGAAGGCATCAGCAATGCCATTGTGGGTGTTAGCAGATCTTTTAAGTTCTGAAGATAATTGTGAAAAATATTTTTTTATGTGTTTTAATTTGCAACATCCTCCCATTTAGAAATATCAGGAATGTAGGTAGTAACCTCCAGAGTTAAGTTAAAACCCAGTGGGCTCATGTGGAGGTCTACTCAGAGCTAAACCAGATGAATGTTTTACTCAAAATCCAATTGAGGTAGCTGTAATCAGCAATAAAAGGGTGCTGTTTCAACTTTAGAGAGCAGCAGATTTTGCATCAGCTGAGAATGGAAACATTTTATTCAGTTTTGTCTATGTCTTTCTTTTGGGGGGAGTGTATGTTTGAAGCCTTACAGCAAAATAATTCTTTGTAACCTGTCCTTATTCTTAGGTCATCACATAATACTTAACCATACTTTGACATAACTATGCTTGTAATCTCAGATTTTGACCTAGCCATTAATTTAGACCACTATCACTTTCCCAAAAGTCTTTGCAGAGGAGAGTTATCAGAATCATTTGCATAATCACTGGAGGCAGGCAATTTGAAAATGAATCCTAAAGGACATCCTTTAACTGCAGAACATCAATAATGAACATGTGTCAAATTATATGTGAAATATCTGCATTTTCTGGATGGAGAACTCTCAGAAACACACATATTGTTCATGATAATTTGTGAAAGATCCAGCTGCCGTGGCAAGTGAATTTAATCATTTATTTAAAGATTCAGTCTGAAATTTCACAACTTTTTACATTATATGAAAATGTCACCTATCTGGTGAATGAATCATTATCTGTTTTTACAATAACAGAAATTAATGTAATAGAAGTAGATGCTATTATAAAGGTTTCATAAAACTAAGGATGTATATGGAATAGATACCAGTTTTATAAAAGCTCACAAAGATGCCCTGGTATGTCTAATCACTCATAATATTAATCTGTCCATTAGGCATTCTATTGTTCTAACCATGTGGACAGTTACCACAATTATTCCAGTGTTTAAGTCTGGGAACAAGGATCGTGTAAAAAAAATTTATTAGCCAAAAAGTATATTTCCCACTGTCAAAAAGTATTGAAAAATGGGTTGCTAAACAATTAACCAATTCATTTAAACAAGGGTAATACCCGATGCAATTTAGTGTTCATGTCCAACATTCAACACAAACAGCAACAAACCTCTGTTTTAGAAAAAAGTTAAACATGATTTGGATAGTTGTCATGTTGTTGGGGCTGTCTATCTATATTTAAAGAGGCCATTTGATATAGTTCACTGCCAAATCCTATTGGCCAGGCTAACCAAATAAAATTTTTCTGGATGAAATCATACCTGTCAAACAGAACTCATTGTTTGACAGTCGTATCAAATTTCCTTTTCTAAAGTGCCAGGCTGGAGTTCGTCAGGGCTCCATACTTGGACCCATATTAATCTCAAAATATAAATAATGACTTACCAAATATTTCCCAATACATCAATTCCCAGCTTTCTGTAGATGATGTCATCACTTTTACTAAGGAAAAGTCTGATGTGGAAGTGTATAAAACTGACTTAAGCAATGACCCGTATTGATGAGTGTCTCAGTGTAACGGAGGACCTCTCAGAGACAGATCAGGTTCAATCAGGATTTTAATAACAAGCTTGGAGATCAATGAGCAGCTTACAATGGAGGCAAAGGAGGGAATGAACTTGGAAGTCCAGACAACAGTCAGGTGAGTCAGAGCCGGGAAGGAGGAAGGTCCAGCATTGCTGATTTAAGGTCCGACAACGTGAGAGTGTGGAGCAGGGGTATATGAAGCCAGGTAGGGAATTGGATTCAGGTGTTCTCTATCAGTAATCAGGAGACTGACTGCGGTAAGGGCTGGCAGGAGTGGGCGTGTCCATGACAGAGCCAGTTGCAGGTGCAACACTCAGTGGGTCATGCCTTTTTTTAAATGTTTTTAAAAAAAGAAAACTGTCTGCATAATAGTTTAAAAATTTGTTGTTTGGTGTTTAAAAACAGCAAATTCAAGCCCATGTATCTTTTTAAAAAGAGAGGAGCATCAGATTGTAAATCAGTTTCAATATCTTGGTGTTACCTTGGACTTGACATTATACTTTAAAAATCATTTTAAACAAATTTGTGAAATTGTACATTTTAATCTCTGTAATTTAAGACAAATTATCATCATTACCAGTAAATGCTGCTAAAAGGTTTCTTTACTCTATGATTTTTTTCACACATTGAATACTGTATTACTAACTTGTAACTGTAAAACATGGTTACTTTAAAACACAACAGATATATTATACCAAAAAAGAATTAAAAATATTTGATAGAAAACCATTTTTGTTTCATCATTGTCTAATACTTAAGTAATATATTCTAAATTTTAAAAGATTTAAACTGGTATGTTCGAGTTATAAAATTTTGCATGGATTGTCTTCACCATCCATGAATGTATTTATCCAGAAAAAACCCAGTATAAGTTAAAATAGCCAGAGCCTCTATTAGAGGCAACTGTGTAGTACCTTATAGATGCACAGCATTTAGTCAAGAGGTGTTTTAATTTGGAAAATTTTCATTTGGAAAAGCATCCCAGCTGATATCAGAGACTGTTACATATTGATAGATGGATGGATGGATGAATTGATTGATTGATTGATTGATTGATTGATTGATTGATTGATTGATTGATTGATTGATTGATATTTGTTTATTTCGAACAAAAATAACTCAAAATAATCACAGATTAAACAAAAAAATAAGTTGCTAAAGAGGAGCAGGATGAAGTAAAAAAAAATTTTTTCCTGCCCCCCCCTTTATAATCATAGTTTTATCTCCCTTACAATTGTCACATTAATCCCGTAATTGACAGTTTTCTGTTGTTTTTTTTATTGTTTGTTTGTTTTGTTTTGTTTTAAATAAATAGATACAGAAAAAATGAATAAATATGGACATATATGCAAACATACTAATGTACACATCTTCATATATATATATATATATATATATATATATACATATATATTGCCAAAGATGTTAGCGATAACTCATTTTCTTTAAATATTCAATTTAAAAAAAGATTGTGTTAAATATTCAAAATATTTAAAACAACTCTCAAATATTGGCTAATGATGAACCAGACATACAACTACAAATGACTATCATTTTACTTATGTCTTATGTCTCAAGTGTTGGATTGTGCAGATGAATTTTGTCATTGTTGATGCAAACTAATTTTATATTTGTTTGATCTGCCATGGACTACAGATGGAAAATAGCCACTGGCTAATTTGGGCATATTTACATTTTTTTATGTTCATTATATTAATAAAATATTGTGCCTTTTAAATAAATACATAAAAAATAGAATGTTCGCATTCGTTTTTTTTTTTTCTTATTTTTTTTTTTTTTAAGCAAACATAACATATATGTTTTTTGTTGCCTTTAACGACTGGCACAGCCAATATGTTATTTAATGCTGTAAAAAGATAATTGGCAACATCGAAATTAACAGTAAAGGGATATCCCAAGCATTGAAATCTGCTGCAAAGGGCTCTTGAAAAGGATAATGTTATGCGACAAGTTAGGAATTAGAAAGTGATGTTGCTTTAGTGTCCTTTTTAAAGCTTTAAAGGAATTCATCTAGTGGAAAAGTTTGAAGACTCTCTTAGTGGAATTACTTTTCATTACAAATTGTTTTTTTCTGGGGTTTTGTATTTTAGTACAGGAAGGATATTGCAAACATACCAAATAAAATCGCTTTTCAACAGACAATCCAAGCTTCTCATTGTACTACACCAACGCCTGCCAAAAGAAAATTACAGTAATCATAAAGCTGCAGATTTTACCTCATAATGATTTGAAATTATGTGTTGGCATCATGAAAACAGTGCTGACAGAAAGTCAATTGGTATTTAGCATTGTGATGCAGGCGGAAATCATGGTAATTGCAAGACCTACAACCAGGAGACTGGGGTTTGACTACGGGACCGTCATTCCTTTAAATCATTAGGATATTTTCATAACAACTAAACACCACTGATGCGAACCATTCAGTTATATCTGCGAACCTAATTGTCATTTTTCGCCGTTGGGCCATGAGCCACCCTACTCTGCCTCCAACTGGCTAGTACCATGGGCGTAGAATTTAATAGGGATTACAGACATGTCCCTTCCAATATCCAGCAACTCCTTGATTTTCTGCACTTTTTTCCATGGCACAGGACAGCTGAGAGGTATTGCGCTCTCTTAGCAGCAGCGCTGCTTTAAACCCCGCCTTATAAACAATTTACACTGTTTTGATTGGCTCCAGTTGATTGGCTGTCACTGCTGTCAATCACTCTTTTGAAAAGCTGGCATTTCTTGCTAGTATCAGTGGTGTTAACAGTGGTTGTCTTCAGTCAGAACTTCAGGAGTGAAGAAAAGTGAGGAGGACACCAGGAGGTATTTTAAAGTGAGTCAATCTAAAAGTTTAAGTTACAGATAAATTATTTTTTATGAAATATCATTGTGTCATAAACAATGGTAATAATAGCAGCCACTAAGCCAGAAACTTTCCTCATCATGAATAAATGTGTTATTTTGTCAGGTGACAAAATCAAAGCTGCAGAAAGTTTAGAAAGAGGAGGAGATGATGAAGGTGAAGAGGAAGGTGGGCTTTGCTTCTCAGAGATGTGATTTAATCTATATTTTTTATTAGTATCAAAGGTATAATACCACATTCTGAATTGTTTATCTGACCTTCACATAATATTCTACAGACAAAAAATATCCATTCATTTTCTGCTGCCTATCCGGAGTCGGGTCGCGGAGGCAGATGCCTAAGCAGGGAAACCCAGACTTCCCTCTCCCCGGCCACATTCACCAGCTCATCCGGATGGATCCCGAGGCGTTCCCAGGCCAGCCGAGAGATGTAGTCTGTCCAGCGTGTCCTGGGTCTTCCTCGGGGGCCTCTTTCCGGTGGGATGTGCCCGGAACACCTCACCAGGGAGGCATCCAGGAGGCATCCTGACCCGATGCCCGAGCCACCTCATCTGGCTTCTCATAATGTGGAGGAGCAGCGACTCTACTCTGAGCCCCTCCCGGATCACCGAGCTTCTCACCCTATCTCTGAGGGAGAGCCCGGCCACCCTGCGGAGAAAACTTTCGGCAGCTTGTACTCACGATCTCTTTCTTTCGGTCACTACCTACAGCTTGTGACCATAGGTGAGGGTAGGAACGTAGATCGACCGGTAAATCGAGAGCTTTGCCTTTTGGCTCAGCTCCCTTTTCACCATGACAGACTGATGCAGAGATCGCATCACTGCAGACGCCACACCGATCCGCCTGTCGATCTCCCTCTCCATCCTTCCCTCACTCGTGAACAAGACCCCGAGATACCAGCACCAGCTACCCCAGACTCTGCTTCCTCCTCGGAGGACGTGTTGGTGGGATTGAGAAGGTCTTCGAAGTATTCCCTCCACCGCCTCACAACGTCCCGAGTCAAGGTCAGCAGCCCCCCATCCCCACTGTACACAGTGTTAACGGAGCACTGCTTTCCCCTCCAGAGCCGTCGCATGGTGGACCAGAATCTCCTCAAAGCCATCCGGAAGTCATTCTCCATGGCGTCTCCAAACTCCTCCCATGTCCGAGTTTTTGCCTCAGCGGCCATGACACGACACGACACGACTACAAAGTTGATCATCGAACTGCGACCTAGAGTGTCCTGGTGCCAAGTGCACATGTCGACACTCTTATGTCTGAACAAGGTGTTCGTTATGGACAATCCATGATGAGCACAGAAGTCCAACAACAAAACTCCACTCAGATTTAGATTAGGGGGGGCGTTCCTCCCAATTACACCCCTCCAGGTCACGCTGTCATTGCCCATATGAGCATTGAAGTCCTCCAGCAGAATGAGGGAGTCCCCGGAAGGAGTGCTCTCCAACACCCCCTCCAAGGACTCCAAAAAGGGTGGGTACTCTGAACTGCTATTTGGTGCATAAGCACAAACAACAGTCAGGACCCGTCCCCCCACCCAAAGGCGGAGAGAGGCTACCCTTTTGTCCACCGGGGTAAACCCCAACAGACAGGCACTAAGTCGGGGGGCAATGAGCATGCCAACACCTGCTCGGCGCCTCTCACCGGGAGCAACTCCAGAATGGAAGAGGGTCCAGCCCCTCTCAAGAACAGTGGTTCCAAAGCCCAAGTCGTGCGTCAAGGTGAGTCCAACTATATCTAGCCGGAACCGCTCAACCTCGTGCACCAGCTCAGGCTCCTTCCCCGCCAGAGAGGTGACATTCCACGTCCCTAGAGCTAGCTTTTGCAGCCAAGGATCAGACCGCCAGGGGCAAGGGAAACCTTGGTCCTTGCTTCATAGGTCTTTCATCATCATAGGGGTGATTTGAGCCGCACTTCGTCTGGTCCCTCCCCTGGAGCATGAGCCTCTACCACGATAAAGTGGCGGCTCAGGAAGGAGAGACAAAAAAAAATAAAAATAATTAAAAAGTAAATAAAAAAAATGAATAAATGAATAATAATAATAATAATAATAATAATAATGTTTGATACAGATCCCTGCAGCAAAAGAGAGAAAAGATAGAGGGACCAATATCATGTTAACATTGGTTGCAATTAAAATGAGAAAAATCTAAAATAATGATACAAACTGTATGCTGTTGCAATCAGTCAGTGATCACATGAAGATTTTATTTTTCAAAATCGATACAGCTATAAGGATAATGATGTACTATGTAACAATGGTTTATCATTGTTACACATTGTTAATTACAAAAACTGTGATGTTTAACATGAAAAAGATAAGCTGTAGATCAGACACTAAACATAATATGCTTCACCACAGTATACTTGATGTTGCTGTAGCAAAACAGAATACTCCACAAGTGTATTGTTCTCTCAGTTCATAAAACCATAGACAAAATAAGCACTTAAACATACTCACACTTATTTGTGT
This sequence comes from Melanotaenia boesemani, assembly GCF_017639745.1. NCBI lineage: Eukaryota > Metazoa > Chordata > Actinopteri > Atheriniformes > Melanotaeniidae > Melanotaenia > Melanotaenia boesemani. The sequence continues at coordinate 16,147,357 of NC_055688.1, forward strand.
GCTTGAATAAATACATGTGTATGCCTTATGGGCTAACCCTAACCCTTATATTGCAGAATTCATGTCGAGGATGTCAGTGCTGCAGCTATTTTCATTTGATCAAACAATCAGAAAACGTTCACAATGTTTGTTAATGAAATGGTGAAACTGTAGATTTGTTTTGTTTTATTTGTGTGTGAGTAAGAACCCGTTACCTCATGTAGCATGTGTAGCATTCAACAGACGTTTTAATACTTTTAACATTCAAAGTGAAAAAGTTTGCTTACCCTGATGGGTCTTCGTTTTTGTCTTGCCAATAAATTTGTGCTTTCATCACAGCTCCAAAGTAACGCTTCCAATACTTTATTGTATTTTAATTATTATTTTCATTGCTGCCTGAAGCCACCTCTCTAACAAGGCCGGTCTTCTTCTCGTAATAAACAGCCACATGTGGAAAAGAAAGAACACAAACTTTTGGATTATTGCCATTCTCCTTTGTTGCTGAGTTGTGTTTTCGCTATGAAGGCGTCATGCTATTAAGTATCCGGCTGATACTCTGTCTCTCAGGTAAAATTACGGTTGGTTCTGGGAATGCAATGAAATCACACTTTACAAACTATATCTGCACCCTACCCATTCCATCCCGACCCACACCCGTCAATGAAAACGATTATCGCTTCCTCTACACCCTGAACCGCCACTACCACAAGCTCAGGTGCTGCTACACATACATCAAATGAAGTCTCATCACCTGCTGGATGTCAGTCATTTCTTTTCAGAAGGTAATGTCATCTTCCCTTCAGCCCTGCTTCTTGCAGCAGTAATTTTAAGAGAGCCATCTGAAACACACACATCATACATATTTTATAATCTGATACCAACAATTTGCAGCCATAACAAAATCATACACAATGCTTATAATAATATATTAGTAATTGTAGCATTAGCTACCGTTAGCTTACATTCATACATGGTCTTGCTCTTATCTTCTCGTCTTCAGCAGTTCCCAAGCTCTCCTTGACTTTTTCAGAGTTCTTCATCTTGCCTTCTCCTGGCTTCTCTGACCTACTGACAAAAAGTCACAGACCGAATAGCTGGTATGCAATCATGCTGATGATTCAGATACTAGAAGTGCTTCTGAGGTAAAGGAAGGAAAAAGGGAAAAAAAAAATGTGTTTTTCACTCGTACTTTTTTCAGTCACAACAATGGTATGCAACCTTTTCACAGAAGCTCCAGCATTGTCCCTATTGCCTCTGGTGAGACTTATCACTCTGGTCACCAAGTCAGTGGAGGAGAAGCTTGTTTCTTTTTGAAGTGCTGACATGTTATTTTAACGCATTACATGCTTTTACTACATAAAACGGTGTCAAGAGGTTTTGGTTATTTCACACATTTATGTGAAACCCAGTGTGATCTTACACTTTAAGCCTGTTTAGAGATCTTAGACAGCTTCTGTAAAGCACCCTGAATGAAGCTTAAGCATTGTTCCTAAGAAATATCAGCTGAAGTCAGCACAGAGGCTAAAGACTGAATATATTACATATATTTCTGGTAGTGCTGCATTTATGAAAAAGTTATTTGGTGTCTGATTAGGCACTACTGACACAATCTCATCTTTAAGTAACTAACTTGCAAGAAACAAAATCTCTGGTTTGAGCTCATTTTAACCCATAAGAGCCCGACATGGCATATAAGTTACATGCAGTTTCTGAGACATTTTGCTTCAATTTATGGTATAAACTTTGCTCAAAATCCTGGTGAACACAATCTGATACTTGTCTTCTGTTCCCTAACAGATACCCAGAAGCAGAAAAACATTTAATAATATTTTTAAACTATCACATGGTAATAAACGGTAGATATCCTCTCCAAAAAATTTTTTGCTACATTTTGTCAAAGGGGCAAATAAAGACCTCATATTTAAAAAATTGGACTTTTCTTACCATTTTGGGCCAGGCCTTAATGGGTTAAGAAATGCAACTTTTTTTTAACAACCTGCTAAAAATGACCAAATAAGCTCAGTATTTGTCTTTTCAAACTGCTGATTTTGAGCCACCCATCACTGCCAGTTCTGTCCCTAACTTCAAATTTGCAAGTACAAAAAAAAAGAAGAAAAACTTGTAGGTCTCAAGTGGTTTGAAGTCATGAAGAATGAAAAGCTGGGACAACAGCTCTCATTAGTCAGCAGGTCATTCACTTGAGAGAAAAAAATAAAGAGCAGAAAGGCTCAGCTTTAATGGTGATGAATAATCCCTCGGGACAAACAGTGAGAAAAGAATTGTCTCTTGAAAACTTCACTCACACAAACAGAAAATCAGTGAGCAGTCTGTAATTGTTCCCCAATACATTTTCTCTGCCTCTCCAATTAAACTAATCAGCCAGCACAGATTCTTAAACCTTGTGCTACAAACTAATACAGCTCATGAGAATCCTGTGCTAAGATGACCTCTCTTAGTTAATGAACTCAAGCCAAATGTGAGTGAAAAGGGTGGCCGAGGTCCTGGCTGTGTGATCACAGCTCCAGTAAAGCGGCAATTTACAACTCTGTTTCTCCTCTGCTCTCAGGTATAAGATTCACAATGAACATTGATTTCCCAGTGCGAAGTACAGAACACATCTAAAGCCTTGGGCTAGCGCTAACTACATGACTCTGAAGCAATGCCTCCCTGACAACTAGAACTTGCAATAAACAGATGTGCATGGGTAATTTCCATGATGTGCATTATGAGTTAAGCGCCCGCTAATAAAATTAAAATAAAGTAGGAAATGAGAGATTTGGCTGTATAAATGTATTTGTGCTATTTCTTTTTTTCACACTGCTAATTTATGCAAAACAGAGGCATAAGCCTTCTTGTAAGACCTTCTTTTATAAGTTTTATTCTATAAAAAGAGGCTAATAAAGACATTATTCGGAAAGATTTGGTCTTTAAGTTCTAATAACATAAGCTGACCTTTGAGAGGTATAGACCACTTTTGGGCAAAGTGCAGAATGACAGATACTGCAAGAATTACATAAAATCCATGATATACAAAGTATAACAAGATTTACAGCATGGGGCAAAAATATTCTGCCTCCTTACAGAAAAGTTGCCAGGTATACTCACATTATACTAAAATGCTGACATCAGCTGACAGAAATCTTTGTTTCACTAAAGCCTAGTCACAGTACTTGACAAAGAAAAGAGCCATACATTATAAGAGACATAGCAGACAAGACATTAGTATGGCGGCATTATCATGCCAAAATCCCGCGAGAGTAAACGAGATCCCGCGCGAGAGGAATTGAGATCCGCGCGCGAGTTCCACGGGGCGTTGTGGAGATACGCGCGCGAATGAAGCAGTCCGAGCGCGCGTGCGCGCGCGATTTCTCCGCGCGCGCGGGCAGTATCTCCCCTCGCCTGAGTTTGCTTGCTTGCAGGGAATATCGGAGCCCTCGCGCGGAGAATGTCTGCTCGCTGGCTCATGCTGCTCACTCGCGGTAAAGTTTATTGGCAGTAAGTGGGCGGGGCCCGCGGGTTTTCTGTCATTACACACGATTGGCTACAGTCCCCGTCCTCTGTGATTGGCTCTCACTTAAAAAGAGAAGCTGCTGCCCAGAAACCAGCGGCTTCCAATGCGCCCCTTGTTATTTATTTTCTCCATGAAGGAAGTTTTACCCAACCTTTGTTTTCGTTTGTTAATAAGCAACATGACTCAAAGAGTTATGGATAGGTCTTGATGACATTTTCATAACTTGTTGGAGATGCCACAAGGAAAACGTCATTAAAGTTTAAAAGTTTAAAAACCACCCAGTTTGATCATTGTTTAACAAGTCCAATACAGTAGCAGGTTAATGAAAGTTACAAGAATTGTGTGTACATTTGTTTTTATGTTTTTGAACAATTTCTTACTCAACTGTCTTCTCTTTGGCCTTGCTTCTAATGCAGTTAATTCATAATATGGCCCAATTTAGATCTTTTGTATACAAAAAAGTGGTGTTACACTCATTATTGTTAAATTTCCCTTTGTAATAAATATTTTTAATTTGATGATCAGTGTGATGGAATATTTTTTGCAGCAACAGGAACCTCCACAATGCTCCATTGCCACAAACTGGCTTCCTCCATGTCTACTTTTGATTAGCTACAGCCCATATACTGCGTTTGGCCATTGTACTGGGAAGAAAAAACTGATGGCTGAGACAAATCAGCCACTCCAACATTACCTGCAGTCAGTTACCAGCAGTAGAGATGAAGGAGGACCACAGATGTCCAAGTTCTTAATTCTTTTAAAACCTGATTTTGATGCCACTTTAAAAAAAATGTAAATTTAAATATTGCAGTTGAACAAAGATGTATTAAGCTGTTTCATTTTAATCCAGTATTTACTTACAAATCACACAGTTTAAGCAATTGAAAGTGCTTTACAAAAAACATCAAGCATAAAAAGCATGAAAGAATTACAATCAAACTGATTTAAAACAAACAAGAATATCAGTCTTGAATGCCATATTTACCTTTCACATACAGTTGTGTGAATGTCTTTCAAATTAGCAAACCAGTTCCTCTGTGCAGTTTTAAGAGAAAGAAACAGACTTCCATAATGCCTTAACAAGGTCACAGGCTGACTGCCTCCATGTCGACTTGTTAAGAGCTACATCTTGCAGCTACATACTCACGACAAAGAAGGTAAAGTTCCCTGACTGGAGTTTCTGGATCAGTTTCCTCAAGTAATGATTGAATTTCAGACAGGTCTTCTGGAGTCAAAGGGCACTCAAATTCAGGGACAACTATTCCTGCATCCTCATCTTCTCCATTGTAGTCTGCCGCCATTTCCCAGTCAACATCGGGCTCCTAAACAAGGAGTTGTTTATTTTTAATTTCCATTCTCTCTCAGTGTAGGCGCAAATAGACTGCAACATGCACATATGAAGTACAATACATTCATGTTTTAATACTGGAAATTAGAAAGCCAAAAAAGTGAAGTGTTTTTTTTATAATGTTTAAATAATTTTAATATCCTACCACTGTATAAAAGAAAATTTTATTTTCTTTTTCCATTCTCAGTGCAAAGCCTCTATAGTGTAAAGGTAACAGTACTTTAATTGCCCCTGTACAGCCAAAAGATACTCACACATACACAACTATTTTTTTATAACTGTGTGAGAGATTTTTTAATTAATTAAAACATTGTTGAATTTAATATGTAAAGCACTTTTTGCTATGTATGCATGAAAAGTGCTTTATAAATACATTTCAGTCAAATAACAGTATATGTTTGTTTTTTTTAAACTACCTTAAAAGACAATCACAAGCAAACTTATCATGTAGTGAAAGGTTTAAGCAATACCTCTGGTATGTCAGGCTGAACAACATTTGTGTTCATCAGTCCAATCTGCCACATCTGCTCTGGACTCCGGTTTCCTTCTGTGCGGAGTGGATGATGAAAAGTAAAAGAATAAAATGCATGATTTAAAATCTTAACAAGTACATGAAATCTATGTAAATGCAGCTTAGAACAGGCGGTCTATAACCTGGATTTAAATAGTGTTTTAGCTGATCTGAGGCTTTCTGGGATCACTCCAAATTTCCTGAATCAATTTGATTCACAAGAGCAAAAATTTATTTGACTTAGATTAATTTCGATTCGATTCAATATCAATTCATCTTCAGATAATCATTTCACATCAATATTTCTTGGAATATTAGACATTTGAAGATAGCAATTTTTATGAAACGCTGAAGCAACCTTTCAACAGTGTGTAAGTCAGGTTTCCATTAAAACATGTACAGAAGCACTGGCATGTCACATACATAACATTTATTTGTGAAAATAATCAACGTCACATGTTAAACAGAATACAGTGTTAACAGAAACACTACAGTAAAAGAATGGCCAAATAAAAGAATGCTCTTTCTTTAAAAAAAAAATAAAATCAATTTTGGTATTTTCAGAATCGATTGATTTTTTTTTTTTTATTCTTAAATTGATTGATTGATTTTTTAAACCCAGCCCTAAAGTTCCAGATCTTTGGGGCATAGAAGCTGAACGCAATTTCATGTCTGTTTCTGACTCCAGGAACTGATAAAAGAAAAGACCAGATCCAGATGACCTATGGAGTCTAGTGGGTTCCTACTGGATCAGGAGGTCATTGATGTATTTAGAGCTTAAATCCTTCAGTGCTTTATAGGCCAGCAACAGAACTTTAAAGTCTATCCTCTGACAGACTGCGACAGACCTCAGAACTGGCTTCTGGGCCTTGTGAGAAGTCAGGCAGCAGAATTCTGAATGAGTTGCAGCTGTCTGTTTTTTCTTTTTTTTTTTTAGGGAAGCCAGTAAAGAAACTGTTGTAATAATGAAGCATGGAAATGAATGCATTGGCTACTTTTTCCTGATTTTGCTGAGACATCAGATCTTTTATTTTTGAGATGCTCTTCAGGCTGATAGTAGGCATTAGTGACTGCTTAATGTGAAACCATTAAAAACAATGAAACGGAATCTTTATGGACTGACATTACTAAATAATCTTACACAATATTGACAATACACTTACGATTTTGTGACGATGGGTCTGCTTCGTTAGCCAGGGCAGTTTTAAGTAATTCTACAATCCGCTTGGCAGCGACTTGCAACTGTTCCTACCAAACAGACGAAACCAAATCAAGGACTGGTAAGGCAGCTAGCATTAGCTTACATCAACTTTACAACTATAAGCTGTTGGCAGAAAGCAGCCGCCATGTAAATTAAGTTCCTCGTATATTTTAACGAAATAAAGAGCTATAGAAATGATAAGCTTTTTCAAAAATAATATTAGTGTTGCAAAATATGCAGCATAACTTACCTCCCGATGATCTGCCATGTGGCCGAGACACCGAGACGACTCCCGCTTCCTCGTCTTCCTCTTTTCCAAGTGAGTCAGCCAATCACAGAGGACAGGGACTGTAGCCAATCGTGTGTAATGACACAAAACCTGCTGGCCCCGCCCACCTACTGCCAATAAACTTTACCACGAGCGAGCAGCACGAGCCAGCGAGCAGACATTGTCCGCGCGAGGGCTCCGATATTCCCTGCAAGCAAGCAAACTCAGGCGAGGGGAGATACTGCCCGCGCGCGCGGAGAAATCGCGCGCGCACGCGCGCTCGGACTGCTTCATTCGCGCGCGTATCTCCACAACGCCCCGTGGAACTCGCGCGCGGATCTCAATTCCTCTCGCGCGGGATCTCGTTTACTCTCGCGGGATTTTGGCATGATAATGCCGCAATACATTAGCCACTTACCAATCATACCTTCCTGTCTCTCCTGACATGAACAGCATAGCTTACACACGATTGAGACTAGATGAGAGAGGAAGAAACATCAGTTTTACTTCTTTCACCGTCAGTTTCACAATGTGACCGGACCGACATTGACTAAGCTGTCTTTATGTCTCTGCACAGTACAGGAAAAAAACAACCTGAGTTGTTTCAATGTATTGACAATCAGGAACACATACAAATTTAACCTGGAAAGAAAAGTCAGCAGAGAGAGTATAAACGAAATGGTTCAATCAATGTGCTAACTTGCTGATTTGTTAAGCAAATATATTGAATGATGTTGTCATTTAGATTAGCCATGTAGTAATGCTAACAGCCGCATTCACTGTTATTGTGTTAAATTATGATTTGCTGCTTTGTATTTAACACTTAACTCTGCCCATTATGTGAGTCATCTGTTCTGCTGTTTTATACAAATGAAAATGTATATCTTAGATAGGAGAAGAACTCTGGAGAGAATTCTAATTGTAATAATAAAAATCTCAACATTCAATGTTTTTATTTTATTTACATTTTGATATTAATAATTTTATCATTTACATATTTTTCTTTTTCTTACTTTTACATTTTTTTTTATTGGTATTCTGATAATTTCATAATTTTTGGATGATGTTGAGTTGAGATTTGAAGTTGATCACAGGTATAAACGATCATTTGGCCTGATAAATAATACTTGTGCAATGCCACAGTGCTGTTTACGGTTATCATTTAAAAGAAAAACCTTCTAATTGTTCTAAGGCTCTATTTACACAATATTTTCACACAAAGCCCAAAACTTTTCCATTTATGTATTTGAAAAAAAATGCATTTACACAGCAGCAGAATGAAAACTATCTCCAAGACAAATGCAAATAACAGCTAACATTCTGGTCATAACTCACTTTTTATACACACTTTTCACTGTATTTACATGTTCACTGCACCTTATATTTATTTGCCCCACAACCAATGCTGCTTATTTATAATTTTTTTTTCTATACAATTCTATATAGCATCTTATATTGCTTAATATGTAAAGGTTTTTTCTTCCTTTTTATTTAGTCATATTGTTATTATCTCTGTGTGTATTGTTGCTGCTACATTGTAATTTCCCAGCTTGGCTTGTCTTAGCAACCATCCACTTGGATAGGGTGTATTAATTATCTGTAATCTATGCAACTTTGTTGACAGCACAAATGTTGCACAAGAAGTAGATTTTGTTTTAAGAGACAAAACAAGGAGATCCACCACTGTTGTTGTTGTGGTGCTTTTTGCAGATGTTAACAGGGCCTGAGGATGCAAGTGCAAAATTCTCGAAGCTTTGTGGTATGTCCACCCAAAACTCTGTCACCATGTAAATGAGAGGGCCAAAACTCAACAAAACTTTTGCATTTTACTGTCTCAGCATCAATGTTTAAAAGAAACCTCAGATTGCATGTTCTTTTATTGAGTATAATAGTATTTAACTATGTACTAGTGGAAGAGATCTAGTTTTACAATTGCTTTTGTGTGCATTAAAACTTCTACAAGATGATTACAACTCAGTTATCTAAGCCCATTTAAAAGTCCATTTATGTCCGATGAAAAAGACGGATATGCAGTTTCATCTGTCTCCTTTGTCGGTTACACACTTAATTTGATCCATTGTTACAGAGCTTAGCTATCCATTGCTTGACACAGAAGACTAAACAGTACCACCGAAAATCGCAGGGGTAGTGCTGAGCAGAATAGCTGACATGTGACCAGCAAAAGAAACAAACCAGAGAAGAAGAGAATCAAGAAGGGGGAAAAAAGCAGAAGACTGAAGACGAGGACAGCAACTGTAGAAATTGTGCAAGCTTTTCGAGAAAGACTTTATGTGAGTGTTTAGGGCGTGTTGGGCAGTTGATGATGCATCAATGCTGCCAAACGGTGTCTGAAGCTGATGTCGGATCCCGGGAGTGAACTCTGAACTCAGCACTGTCCAATAGTGGACGAATTGACTTAATAACTATGGGAACGCAAAAGATGCATGGAAGTGTGAGGACAGCGACGAACGACAATGTTTGCAATGGACGTTGCTATTTACGTACATAAGGGAGCATAAACAGGCCTTAAGGAGATAAATAAGCTCTGTGGCTATGAAATCACACTAACATTTTATTTCAGTGGAAGCTGTCACTTTGAAGTAAATTAACCTGTTTGTTGCTGATTTCAAGCAGGAAAAGATGCTGCATTCAATGGATGCACTATAAATTTGCGTTACTGTATTGTATGAAGTCAATATTATATAACAAACATGGTCAAGGAAATGCCAGAGTTCACTTCTGATATGACTAATTACACTCAAGTAGTTACTTTCCTTATATGTCAATACTGTAATGCATCAAGATAGTACATTAATACAGTGATTAAGTCATTTAATTGTTCTATGTGATCCAACACTTGCTTTTAATAGCTTACAGGCATTGTGTCTAATGTTTAAAAGGTTTCCTGTCACATCTTTGCCTTGACAAGTAAGACAGACTTAAGACAAAGTGGTAGTACTTGTCGCTGTCTTTGTGCATCCTGTCACACCTTTACCATCCCCCATTGTGAAGAAAACCCTGGCTGTCAGGTCTTCAGAGATCTGTTCCAGATCTGTGAAAGCTGAGCCATTAGGATCTTCAACAAGACACCCAGCAGAGGTTGTCTAACAGTGTGCCAGGAGAAAGGACCTTCAACTTCTTGGCATCTCTTTTAGTGAGTTCTCTGCAACGGTGTGAGAGATGTGTAGGAGAAACATGCTTCACTTTTTGTGAAAGACTGGATAAATATTCAAAACACACTGAAGCATATAGAATAAATTTGTTTGAGAAAAATGCATAATTGTAAAAAAGAAAGAACATGCAGTGTTTGGATGGAGTACTCGGCATGGGCCAGGTCCAAAAGGTCCAAAAATTATGGCTAAAATGGATACAAAATTACATAAGATTCACATGATGATTACACATAATCATATGGACACAAATGCAAAAACAGAAATGCATTAAAAAAACAAAAACACACGATTACCACACAGTAACACCAACTCATTGCTGATCTACAACCAAGTAACGCATTCATCAGGGGTATTATCATTAAAGTTATGATGTCCAGAAAAAGAAATATATGTGGCCACAGTTTATTGATTTACAAAAAAGAAGTAAAAACAAGCTCATATGATCTCATGAAAGTATGGCTGTAGTTTTTTATTAGGCCATTAATTGAGTAATTTTACAATCTGTTCCATGTTGTTAAATTGCCATTTGCAAACACTGTTTTAAAATGCTGTTGCAAACTGAGCTTGTTACACACATCCACACATCAGGTGGCATTCACAAGCACCAGCTCCATCTGTCCTTTGGAACCAAATCTCTTAACACTGACAGGCAGTTTTGGTATAAAAAAGGGAAATAAGACAGTGAGTGTGGTCTTGCAGGGACATGAAGTGTTTCTTTACACTGCCGTCCTCATCAAGATCAAAATAATCAAGATGGAGATTAAAATAGGAAAAAGAAAAGTCTAAACAGAAGAATATAGTGATGTAGTGACCCACCAGAGGGGTAAATGAGATTTAAAACAACAATGAAACCATGGTGTAAAAATATTTGCAAACAAGAATTTAGTGTTACACTCTGCCTAAACAAATAAACACATCAAGCTATGCTTGCTTGGACTGCACCACATACTAGTGTGACTCCTTGAAGGTAATTTAAAGGAGGACTCAATGGCAACTGCCAACACAAATCTGAGTCAAAAAAGCTGCTTTTTGCTCCAGTCAGTATCTCCACGCTGGTGCCATGCCAAGTTAAAATACTCAGCTGTATTAGTTGTGTTACATAGTCAAATCTAACAAGCATAAAGGTTAGATGTGGAAGTGTGCAGACAGAACATAATGTCAAATGTATGAGTCAAGGATAAGCTGAATCAGTGTCACTAAAAAGAGTAGGCTTTATTTAAACCTAAACCCTCTAAAAAAAAAAAAAAGGAAAAAAAGTATAACCCCCTCAATATGTTTGAAAAATCATTCAACCAGGATTCAAACAGAATAATGGGTAATCCTTTTACTGTCTGCACCATTAAAAAAAAAAACAAAACAAAAAAAAAACACAAAAACTTGCTGGTTCATTATAAACTGTGACAGCTGCTCAGAATATCTGTTTTGTAACAGAAGTTATATAATCTGGCAAGAAACTTTATAGCTGTCACATCACCAGCATTGACATACTGTATATCTGCTGAGGGAAACTACATTTTTTCAAGTTTTATGGAAGTGCCATAACACATCCACACATTTAGTAATGAAAATCTTAATAAAGCTATCGTAAAACAATTTAATTTTTTTTCAAACCACCTAAAAAATTATTTTATGATCCACTATGGAAAACTATGATGGAGAAATGCAAAATATTACAGCCAGGAGATTATTTCGACCGTGGTTTTGCCTGAATCTGCTGGAAAAAATTATAAAAGGACTTGTGACATTGCAGTGATCTGCCAGGATGATTTGTCTGCTGGATTCAAACATATAGTGATCCCAATGGAGAAAAAACAACTGTCAGACACAGTTTTATCACATAGCAGACTTCCACTGCATATGTTGTGTCCAAATTTTCATTGAAACCACTGCAGATTTTTTTATCAGTCAAAAGAGTGAAAATCTATATGGTTATTTTATAGTTTATCCTTGATAACCTCACCTGTCTTTCTCTTGCAAGCATTTCTATCATTTTTGAGATTCATATTGTAGCTTTCACACACCTCAGCTAACCATTCCCCACATCTTTGAACAATCAAAGCATCACTCTAATCACTTATTGATAAGAAAGAGAATGACATAAATAATAGTCAGGCTGTGTTTTAATCATTAAGACTTATGCAAAAATTGTTTGTAAGACAATAACACTGTCTTCAAAATCTGTCATTTCTTAGGGAAAGACTACCTAGAAAATGATCATGACATTTTCACCATATTACATTTACTACTAACAGTAAATATATACAAACTACACACAAATCCACTGCCCTAAAATTTAGACATTTACAGTCCAACCAACTTCATAAAGCTGGATGAGACGTAAAGTGCAGAATCATTCAGCTTGAATGTAATTTCAGGATTACTGGCCTGGCTGACTGTGACTACTTGTATGAGATGTGCTGCAGATGTGTGAAACAGCCATCTATACCCTGAGGCTCCTTAATGCTTTCTGCTTAACATATGGCTACCTAATTACTTACAGGACAAGAACTTTTATTTTTAACATAAACTGTAAATGCACACTATACTTATTTGTTATCATTACTCAGCACCGTGACTGAACAAACATCAAACACAATTTTCATTGGAAAGTAAGATTAACATATGACAGAATTAGTAAAATAGCACGTTTGTAGATGTTGGGTTTAGAAATGGAACTGCATGAAGTCCACTTACTCATGAGCTTGAATACAACATTTTATTGGGATCTCTATTTTATTGAGTGCTCTAGTTAAGGTCTTTAATGACATACGCTTGACCACAGATAGTGGAAACATTTCAGTTCTGGTACTTCTGGATCTCAGTGCTGCATTGGACACGGTCGATCATAGCAGCTTACTAGACCGACTGAAAAACTGGGTAGGACTTTCTGGCACTCAATCAACTGATTTGAGTATGACTCTAAACAAAAATAACCTAATTTAAGTATTTCACGATTAAATACAGGGCGGAAATCCCGGGTGAGGCATTGGCGGGATCACCTCAAGGGGGCATAGTGGCATGCTTTTGGATGAATAGTGAAATAAGATGCTCTTTGCGGTTTTTACAATAGTAAATCTGGCTGTACAGTAGTCAGTGGTACACCAGCCATGAACCCCACTGATCTCCATCAGCATTCTTTGTTTAGCTGCTGAGAAAATGACAGCTCTCGGCTTGTTCTCTTTTTCTGCCAGCTCCTCTTTTCCACCATCCACTCGTCTGGGGTTCCTACATTCCTCAGGTACTCCCACATAGCCAGGCTATGTAAGCCTCACTTGAATTAACCTCAATTAGATGCAGCTGAAATGTGTTAGTGGAACGGCTACAGCCTTAATTCAGAGCTGGTGTTAGTTCAAGTGAGGCTTTCCCGATACAGCCTGACTTTCTTTAACTACGTTCATGGAATACCCCCCTGCTTAAGAAGGCCAGCTCTGTACTGGGATGCTCCCTCGATCCGGTGGAGGTGTTGATGGAGAGGAGAATGATGACTAAGCTTCCGTCTCTGATGGAGAAAACCTCCCACCCATGCAGGACTGTTTAACCACATTGAGCAGCTCCTTCGGTGACAGACTGATTTACTTGCGGTGTGTGAAGGAGAGATACTGCAGGTCCTTCCTTCCTGCTGCTGTCAGACTCTACAATCTGCACTGCTCACAGTCGCCCACACATCCACGACAGAAAACAAATAACGCACACAAACATAAAATAACAATACTTGGTAAATGGTCTGTATTTATATAGCGCTTTTACCCAATATGCATGCATACATACCGCATTTTACAAAATACATCACAATCACCCAATTACACACTGCCATGCAAGCATGACCAACCACCACCCATCAGGAGCAATTTGGGGTTTGGTGTCTTGCTCAGGGACACCTCGACATGAGCTTAACAGGCCTCAGCCTAGTACCAGCCTCAAACCTTGTCTACAAACTATTCCGGTTCTCAACCAAAGCAGGGTCTGCACCCAAAAGAGCGGGGGCTCTCCTCCTGTAGTCTGTTATACTTTTCAGTCCCTGCCCCAGGTTCCTGGAGTCATGATGGTGGATAAACTGACACCACTCTGTCTCTGTACCTCGGCTTACCATCCTTCACCATGCGTCGCAGTCTGTATGACGCCACTTTGTAGTCCTCCATCTTGCCGGTGAGTAGTACCAAGCTTTATCAGTGGTGAGCCAATGTGCAGCAGGCAGAGGAGGGGTTTATGTTTTTACCCACAGGTTTATGGTGGAGAGAGCAGCACTGGTGAGCTGGGGGATTCTGCAGTGTGTTGGGGCTGCGTAACACAGACAGCAATAATCCCAAGGTCCTACTCAGAGGCAAACATGTGCGCTGCATTGCAGCTTTGCCGCAGTTTTGTTCTGACTTCCATGGTGGGTAGTTCACACAGGGAGTGTGTCAGGTCTGTTCACTGCTTCCTGCTTCCTGGTTACCGGTGAGTCATGGCTCCACTTACCTCGACATCCAGTTGTGAAAGCTGCATCGACCTGAGCCAGAAGGTGATCGAGCTAGAACAGAGAATTCCCACTCTTTACCAAATCCAGGAGGCTGAACATGAACTGGATACAGTCCTCCTCAGCCAAACTAAAGCCGCTGCTACTAGTGCTCAGCTAGCCGACACAGCGCCCTATCCAGGTGATGTGTCCCGGGGCTCCCACCAATAGTTCATCCAGGCACACAAACACAACGGATGCCTGCGTTGCTGGTGCTCCTGCCATTGGCGAGAACCGCTGGTTCCAACTCGGGGCTAGACTCAGAGTTCCGGTCAGCTCCACTCCACTCCAGCCGGAGCCGTGGACCGAGGTCAGGACCCGCAAAGGCTGCAGAAGGGACCGGGGGAGCCGTCTCTCGTGCTCTCCCCTCACCGGCGGCGTATCCCTGGAGAACAAGTTCAACGTCCTGGATCCTGTGGATTTTCCTCCTCTGGCCTCTGGCCCTCGCCATCCCGCTGTGTCACCGGGGCCTGTGACGCCGCTACCATCCTGCTCCCGGAGCCACGATGGGCAGTCCCACACTGCTGTCAGAACTCGCCGCAGGGAGCTGCACTTTACTCTGGCTCCATGGAGAAGCAGGCCCATGGAGCAGCCGCGGACCAGCTCTCACCTGCCGGGCAGCCGCCCCTGTGGTTCGGCTGTTTCATCGTCGTCTAGATCACACCCCCAGCGCCATGATGTGGACATCATGGGTGGGCGAACCACCAGCCCCCCTCGACCCCTGGCGGATCCTCCTCACTCCACGCTCATTATCGGGGATTCTATCGTGAGGAACGTGCGGATGAGGGGGGTGCTCACCCTGTCGTTCCCGGGAGCCACTGTTATGGACATGGCCGACAGAATCCCGGGCATCCTGAGGTCCCAGCCGCAGGCCAACAGGATCATAATCCACGTCGGCACCAACGATATCCGTAAACAGCAGTCCGAGCTGTTAAAGCTGGATTTCCTCCATCTTTTCACGTTGCTTGGACAATGTCAGGTAAATGTTTTTATCTCTGGCCCCACCCCCACTTGTGTCAGAGGGATACGCTGCTTCAGCAGGCTGCTCAGCCTCAACACCTGGCTCTCCTCCGCTTGTAGTTCCCACAGCCTGGGTTTTATTAACAACTTTGATGCTTTCTGGGAGCTGAAGAATCTTTTTTGGGCTGACGGGCTCCACCTCAAGTCGCGGGGCTGCCGTCTTCTGTCCGCCAATTTGGCATTTGGTGTACAGCACTCCTGCACCCAGCCCACTCATTACACCAAACCCACTGCACCTGCTGACCTGTCCGTCATGGATTGATGCCCCACTGGTCCCAGCTCCTCCGTACTCAGTTCCACTTTTAACAGCAAAGCTCGCAATACTGGACTTGGACCTAACATTCCTCCACACAGTTCATCAATTCATGTCATCATCACATTCAGAGAGCAACCACACCACCACAAACCATATCATACCGTAAACATCAATAATCTCAGGCCTCTCCCAAAATGTCAACCAGTACCTGCCTCTTCAGTTTAAATGTCACCAGTCACACTCAACATGGCACTTTTAAATATATGCTCTCTGTTAAATAAGTCTTTTATCGTCAATGACCTGATTTTAGACCACAAACTAGACTGTTTGTTTTTAACTGAAACATGGCTGGGTGTGGATGCACCTGTTGTTCTCGCTGAGGCCTCCCCGCCAAATTTTAACTATTCTTTTTCTATAAGAACTGGTAGGAAAGGTGGTGGCACAGCATCTTTAACCAATAACACTCTCACCACAAAACAGATTTTATTCGATAATTTTGCCACTTTTGAATATCACGCCATTGTTTTAGCAGCCCTCCAATTTTATGTGTCACTGTTTATAGACCACCCCAAAAATGTGCTGCTTTTATTAATGTGTTTTCAGAATTTTTATCAATCATACACACAACATATAACATGATCATTTTAACCGGTGATTTTAACCTGCACATAAATAATCCTTTAGACCCTGTTTCAAAAAAATTTTTAAACATTCTTAACTATATGGATTTTACGCAACACGTCACGCAGCCGACTCACAACAGAGGACACACCCTGGACTTGGTCATTACCTATGGCCTTTCTGCCAGTGTGTCCTCTGTTGTTGACTTGGCCGTCTCTGACCACTACTGTGTGTTTTTTAACATCACCGGTTTTATTCAGCGGGAGACCTCGGTGCGAACTGTGAGGAAGCGCTATCTAACCTCTGAAGTGGCTGCAAATTTTATCAAGGTTTTAGATAAATGTCCTCCTGTGATTTTACCTGCACCCTGTGATTTTTTTGTTGAACATTTTAACAGTAAACTGAAGACAAACCTCGACTCTGTTGCTCCACTCACTACAAAAAAGATTTACCCAAAACCTATATCTCTCTGGAGGAATGAGGAGGTCAAAAAACTCAAAAGAAATTTCAGGGCGGCAGAAAGGAGATGGAGGAAAAATAAAATGACAATAAATTATCAGATATTTTGTGAGCAACTTAAAATTTACAATAACGCACTAAGAAACTTAAGAAACATATACTTTGAAAAAATAATCAGTAACAATAAAAATAATCCCAAGGTTCTTTTTTCCACCATTGATCACTTATGTAACCCTGACTTTAACAGCTCCCAGGGAACCCCAACAGACTCTCACTGTGAGCAGTTTGCAGATCACTTCAGAGGTAAAATCAGTGCCAGATGTGGTATTTTATCCAACCAGAATACAAACACGTCTGAGTGCTTGGTTTTACTGAACACCTGGTGGGCCTTTCTGGTGCTGTTCACAACTGGTTCACTGGTTCAATTCCCATACTGGCACATCTCACTGACAGAACTTATATGGTAAGTTTGGATACATGCTCCTCTAAGATCCATAAAATGACATGTGGTATGCCCCAAGGGTCAGTTTTAGGCCCTGTTCTTTTTAATTTGTATATGCTCCCTCTTGGCCGCGTCATCGGGAGGCATGGGGTAAACTTCCACAGTTATGCTGATGATACTCAGCTGTACATCTCCATGTCTCCTGATGACACGAGACCAATAGATGCCCTTTTCAACTGTATTTTAGATATCAAATCCTGGATGGCAGAAAACTTTTTACAGCTTAACCAGGACAAGACTGAAGTTTTAATCATTGGTCCTGAGGCTCAGAGAGAGAAACTCTTAGCTAAATTACAAGCATTTGCATTAAATCCATCATCACAAGTAAAAAACCTGGGCGTTATTTTTGACTCTGAGCTTGGTTTTATTCCACATATTAAACATGTTACTAAAATAGGATTTTATCACCTAAAAAACATAGCCAGAGTCCGCCCCGTTCTCTCTCAGGCCAACACGGAGATGCTGATGCATGCTTTTATCACCAGTCGTATTGACTACTGTAATACCCTGCTCTCTGGTCTTCCCAAAAAGAGTATTGCACCTCTACAACTTCTACAGAACTCAGCTGCTCGTGTGCTGACGAAGACCAGAGGGCGGGCCCACATTACACCAGTTTTAGAATCACTGCATTGGCGCCCCGTGTGTTTCAGGATCGATTTTAAGGTTCTCTTACTGGTTTTTAAATGTCTTAATGGTCTTGGGCCTTCTTATCTTTCAGATTTGCTTTTACCTTATGAACCCTCGCGGTCCCTGAGGTCTTCCGGTACTGGCCTCCTGACTGTACCTAAAGTCAGGACACATACTCACGGAGAGGCAGCTCACGTAGAGGGGGGGGGGGGGGGGGGGGGGGGCATTGATTTAACCATGGAAAGTGCTTTATAAATAAAGACTGATTGATTGATTGATTGATTGATTGATTGATTGATTGATTGATTGATTGATTGATTGATTGATTGATTGATTGAGGTGTGAAATGGCAAATTGGAGAATTTTGTGATAATGAATACAGGATGGATACAGACAACAGCACAGGCAAATATGGAGGAGAGAAGGTGTTGGGTGGCACCAAAAAGTAGATGTTCTTAGGGCATGCAAATGGCTAGCAGCAGTCCTGTGAGTATAAATACAGCCCTTTAGGGAGGGAAATTGCCTCAGGGGTTGAGCAATCTGCAAAAACTCTAATCATTGAACATTTTTAGAATATGTTTCTCAACATAAAATTCCCAGTATTTTGAATGGCCTAGAATCTACACTGCCTACTCAAAACTACTGCATGGGCTCAAGAATTCTTCCAGAAACCATTGTCTGTGAACAGAGTTGACAGGCTGGCATTTTTTCCATTTTTTTTTTCCTTTTTTTTGACCACTTTTTCTCATAATAACAGGATAATTTATCTTGAGAAAACTGGCTGTTTTCTCAAGATAGCGAATATTTCAAATGCAGAGTATCAGGGGGACTGGAGTTGGTCCAGATCCACCACAGAACCAACACAGAAACAAACATTCCATCAGACTCGCAGTTAGGGCTGGACAATAATTCAGTATCAATATATAGCTTTCCTTTTGGCTTTTTCCCTTCAGGGGTTGGCTCAGAAAATCATCCACTTCCACCTGACCTGGTATGTAGGTTCTAAGATGTATTGAAATCTTCATTTGGCACATGTTTTACACATGTTTTACACCGGATGCCCTTCCTGATGCATCCCTCTGCATTCATCCGAGTCTGGGACCGGCCCTCAGAGAACACTGGCTCATGCCCCCCTTGGGGCAGCAGATGCCGGGGACTGAACCCCGGAACCACTGAGCATAGACATCATACCACTCACAAATGCATGTTAAATCATATACAGAGGAAATTTGACCATATCATACATGTTTGTATATGAACATGATCCAGAAATGTTGCTATCTTCTGTGGGCCAAGGCTCACTTAAGAAGGACTAAGGCAGTGGTTCCCAAACTTTTTATGCAAGGCCCCCTTTTCATCAACAACAATAATGTCAAACCCCCCTACACCCCTTCCCACGCACATCTTTAGTTTATTGTGTTCTTACTTTCACAAACTATAGTTAAAACCATGTCAGTGGCAGAAGGAATGATCAATTCCTCTGAGTTCAGCTTTCAATGAGATGCATGCTGCTTTAGTAAAACAACGCCGTTATACGACAGTTGAGTATTTTATTTCTGAAGCAACCTACAGGGTTTTCTTTATGTTCATGGTGAAAAGTCTCCAAGTGACGTTTTAACTTGTTTGACTTACTCTCAGATGCTATTTTCAGACATACAACACACTGTGGTCTCTCTTCATTACCCACCATTGACCATTACCATTACTTGACCATTACCTGGTCAAGCCTAGGGCAAGATATGCCTCGTAATATATTATAGTCTTCTCTATGGTAACTGAAATGTCTTTTGTTGATCCATCATCATTTGCCCATTGGCACATGTCTTTTCAAGACATGTAACTTTATGATATGACAAAATTATTATACTGTTTAAATAGATTTCTAGGTAAAAGAAAAGTTAAACCCAAGACACATTCAAGCCCAAATTCAAATACTTGTATTAAATGAAAAATAAACATTCAACTTAATAACATTTTGTTTCTCTACATTTCTCTGCGCAGTAATTTTTTTTCATGGAGCCAGGAATAGATATTTATATGCTTGGCCTTGCCCTGGCTTTATTGCCAATGTAATTGAGGGGTAGGCTTTCATTGGAGAGGTCCTATCACCAGTGAAGAGACCTGGCAGGCGCTGGTACGTGAGTAGAGCAGAGCAGCCAAGCAATTTGCAGTGCCAGGCATTTCATATCATTGGAATTCCATTTCATTGTTGTACCTGAGGCAGTCAGGACAGAAAATACCAGCCACAAAAATAATTATTTAATGGAGAACTTCTTATGACCAAGAACTTGCAGTTTTGCCCTTAAAAGTAATTCTGTCTGTGGATCTGAGTATTTTACCTATATGTTTGGTTTATCTTTAAGATTATCATATTTCCACTTTTCTTAACTACTTATACTGACATGTTTAGCTTCTGTAATTCTAAATATAACTCTAACCAGGTTCTAGCTTTTAATTTACAGATTATTAAAGCTTCAGAAGCCTATTACCTAAAAAGTCACATGCAGAAATATCTATAAGGCAGTCATGAATCTTAATGAGCTACACACTCTCAGACATTCTCACATCAAACTATGGTCCATCTGCCTTTTAAAATCAAAGCATGCCTTCATTTTGCATGTAAACAACTTTGGAGTACAGTTTAACAATCTCAATTTATCTGGCATGATATTGTCACTTTAGCTTGGTGAGCTGTTCCTACGGTTTGGTTTCTTGTAAGATGGAGTTGTTATGAAAGTCAATGGAAGTTGAAACAATAAAAGAATTAGCAGAAAATAAGAAAACAGAGCTTCTGCCAAAAAGTATTTACCAAAGCACCTTTTCACAATTCCTATAATGTGCAGTTATTTGTTTGAGGAGTAAATGAAGTATTAATTCAGTTGAAGAGGTGCTGCTTTTGTTACATATCTGCACTGAAGTCATTTTGAATTGCTCCTAGTCTATAAAAACCTTTATTTATAATGTAGCCCAGAATTACTTTCACTACTTTAGATGTCAGAATTAAACATAAATATTAAATAAAAATTGTATGATTAAGTAATCAAAAGCCAAACATCATAAGTTATTAAATTATTTTTTTCCCTTGGGGGGTACAGCTGTTGGGTTCTTTGGGAGCTGTCAGTGGTTCAAAGAGTGATAATTCCTTCTCTGACTTTCAGTTTTACAAGACCCATGAAAGGCTGACTCTCCGCTTATTCAAGGGAAAAAAAACAATTTGAGAAACAGCAGGAAAACACATAATTCTTGTGACAAAAAAGTTAATTCTCTTTTCCTTTCATGTTCATCATCATGTGACAATCTAGATTTGTCTTGTGTCCCATTGGGAAGTCCCTTCCCTGCGGCTGGAAAGTACTGACTGAAAAAGGTTGGAAAATATATACTTTAGAAAGAAAATATATGAGCAGCACTGTGTTTAAATCTTGCTGCATTTACAATGTGTTTTTTTGTTTATGTTGCATTGATGTTACTCAGGCCCGCACGCTAATTAGTTGCAATCAGCATTAAGGTGTTTTGTAATATGCATGCACTAAATTAGCCCTGCAGAAGTAAATATATATTTTGCGGTATGTGTGGAATTGTAAAAACCATGTCATCAGAGACACATAAGTTTAAATTTGCTTTGTTGTGGGTTAGAAATCCTTACAGTAACTCAACCTGCTATTTTCTTTGCAGCTCACTGCAAGTCTTCTATGTCATCTCTGATTTTTTTTTTTTTTTTTTTTTTAATATGAACATAGGTGTCACCATCTTCAATCTTCTTAACCTTTAGCTGACTTCCAAGCTCTTTGTGATGTTCAGCTTTGGCTGCATGTTCATTGCTTTCTGAAACACATGGATTTCACTTTCTCATGTCTCCTTTCAGACAGAAAAAAAAAAAACAAATGTTTCTGTGTTCAGAGTCGTGGAAAGATGAGTTATGTTTCAGACACCACAATGTAAACCTTAGATTATTTCTGTTTGCATCTAAACAAAAACTCAAACGTAAACTCATGTAATTCCTGTCACGTCCATTCAGTTGGAACATGATGTGATATCACCACATCCATCTCAAATCATCTGTTGATAACTCCCCCTCTGAGATACTCAAATTAGTTTGTGTCAATATGTTCACCTTTCAAAACACAAGGTGAATTGTCGTCACATCATCGGAGTTGGCAACATGTAGTGTGGGGCTCAGACGCAGCTCTTGATTAAGTGAGTCAATTGGCCCGGGGAGGACACTTTTCTCCTGTTGACCCTGCTGATGTGTCATCAGCAATATTCTCAGGGAGCGTTTGATAAGAAGTGCTCTTTTCATCGAGCAAAGGCACTGATCTCTCCTCCCTGACATCCTTGTCTTGTGTGCTTCAAGAGGATTGCCAGATGATTTTAAATGAGGGCCAGCTGACACCCTTCAGTACATGTAGATGAACCAAACTATGAGGTGTGGTTCACAGGAAGATGTCAGAAACTGAGCACAAAAACCTAAAAGGGATGTAGTACTGAAAGCTCTGCATGCAGGTGCAGGTGCTCCTTTCAGAAAGAGACTTAAGCTTCAGCTTCTCTTTCTTCAATCACTTTTCTCAAAACTGAACTTTTGATCAGGGATGTAAAGCTGATAATCATCTGGCTGTGTTCATCATGCATTTACTCATCACACAATGAATGTGCTCATGTTTATCAAGGCAACTTGCACATAAGTGTGTTTTCAATTTTTCAGAGAAAGAAATAGAAGCCTTGAAAGTTATTAAACCATCCACGTTGGGTTATCCATAGTGTCTGTGTAGCACTAACATTTAAAATTGTTGATTTTACACTTTACACACCTCCTTACATGGAAGAAAACAGAAGCCTTAGTCTCAAGATCTGGTCATAAGGTCTGTCTGAAAGAAGAATTAAAATAACGAAGAAGCTCACAAACAACTTAGTTCAATAAATCTGCAAAACAAATCAGTGGAAGGAAGGTTAAACATATAGATAAATATAGTTTATTCGATAAAATGGCAACACAATAATGCATTTTTAAGTTAAACGTCTACAGTATGTGCAGGGAAATTTACAGACTTTGCGAAAAATAAGGAGGAGCTTAACTTGGATCCCGAAAATCCAAATGATAGTTAATACAGTAATTTGGGGTTATAAATACTTAGGGAACCAATCCAACCATAGTGACAATTTTAAACTAAGAGAAAACCTCTAGACTGGTTCTTCTTTTCAGCTGGCTGTGTCAATTTCTTTCTGAAAGGTCTCAACAGAACCAGGTCTCAAAGATGACTTGATGAAACTGCTACAGCAACAGATCTGACTCCTGTTTGCTTGGTGTCTGCCGTGCCCTGGCTCAGTCAGCACAGCGGCACCGGGCACTGGTAGAGTTGTCTGACTGAGTTGGTGCACCGAAGTGAAAAAACATGTAGAGGCATTTTCTATAATTAGCCTCTTTTTACTATGTACTATTATTGCATGCTACTAGTACTTCTTGATTATCTAGCGAGTCAAGTGGTTCTTCTCATCCTAAGAATTTTATTGCATTGTTGACCTTGTGTTGAACCTACATATGACAAATAAACAATCTTGAATCTTGAATCTCTTTATCATCAATGTACGCTTTTCAGACCCCAAACAATTTTTACTTCACCTCAGTTTATTTTATTGAAAAGGCAGCAGTGCTTTCTGATTCTATAGATCAATGCTTTATTTCAGTGCATGATAGAGATTCATTGACTTTCATTCTCAGAGGTGCTCCATGAGCCCACGCAGTGAAATTCACTACAAAGTTGTATCTGGTTTTAATGTAGTACCACCTGAGGGCCAAAACTTCCTGGCCATGGAAGATTAGTTTCAGTCTTGTGTCAGGCATACAGTATGCATGTGGACATGAGGTAAAAAAAGAAAGAAAGAAAGAAAGAAAGAAAGAAAAGCATGTAGGTTATTTTAGAAGGAAAAGATTATGTAGCAGCAAGCAAGATGATCTGATGGTTCCTGCAGCATTCTCATTTAATAGACTCAAGTTTATTTGTTTTTACTCTTAAAGTGAATCTTTCTTCAGTGTTTGGTTTCTTAAGGCATCTCTAATATCTTATAATGATCTTCATTTAATTGATTTGGCAGAAATACTACTGAAATGTACAATATTTCAAAATTAGCCTGCATTCCTCTGCAGTGATGGCAAACAATGATTGACTACAATGATAAAGCCCACTGTTATGCATTTTTAACCAGTTCTCTGAGTAAACCTCCATTTCCTGCAGACAGACAGTGTAGCAACTTGTCCATGGTGATTTATTAAAGTTGAAAGTCTACATTTGAGCACACCATATTGTCCTCTATACATTAGTTGTGATGGTAAAGAGGAAGCTTTGTAAATACAGGGTTCTTATATAAAATATGCAGCACTGTGTTTGAATGGGTGAATGAGAAATGCATTAAGGATTGTAAAGGGAATGGAGTTTAAAACGTCTATATGAATCTAAATAATCCTAAATCAAAACCAAATCCATAATGGTGCCATCTTTTATCTTAATATCTAAAGTCAGTTATGTCAATCACTCACAGTCAACATTGTTTATATGCTGTGTCTGTAGAACCCAAAGAGATGGAAGCATACTGACAGGTAATGGATTTTATGTCCATACTGGCTATAGCTGATACACTCATATTCACTCACTGGATCCCAACCTTTTTCTACAGGGCAACAATGTCAAGCCCCATATATTATTGTCTTTTTTATGGCAGGTGAAATGTCTGTTGTTGATCAACATCCAAGGTTATAGTTGATATTAGGCAGGTTTCTTTCTGTTAAGGTGTCCATGACGATATTACAGAGCAGCCACTTCCACCATGTGCATTGCACACTGCACGTAGGGCTCCCAAGTGCTAGAGGGATACCAAAGAAAATGGATGATGGATCAATCATAGTTATAGTCATGGCATATTTAGATTTTAGATGCTCTGAATGGCGTCATGCTATCCAGTTTTGCCGATAATGTATTAACAGAAGGATACAGCATGCTGGAAGCCTAACCATTGCAAAAGAGGAGAAAAAATAGCTCAGGTAAGAACTGTGAGATCAGCTCTGAACCAACTCATTCCATCTTCTTTCCACACACACAAAAGAAAAAAAAAAAAAACAAAACAAAGGGAACAGCCCCCCATTAACGTCCAGCCAGTCACAGACCTTAAATAAGATGTCATCATTTACTTTGACTGACAGGTCTATAGTCAGAGCTTTTGACGTGTTCAGTGACACTCTGTAGATGTCAGAACTACAGTAACATATTTTATATTAGCTGTACTGATTTTGTGAACACACAGTTATTCCTAATGTTTGGTGGCATTGCTAATGCGAAAGCAGCCTTATTAATTTTAATAATATTTTACGTTCTTATCTAACAGTGATTTGGTAATACTGCTACTGTGGTTGTTTTGATATGTCATTATAAATCATTAAACATTAAACTTCATGCACCATCATGGACCTTTTTGTTTCTATTAGGGCAAACTTTGATCTCTCAATCTGGGCATCAGTTGGGTTGTTTGTGCATATGTAAAGTCTTTGTCTTCACAAGAATTCAGCTTTTAATATTTAGGGGGTCTGCCAGGTTTTGACTGCACAGAACCTTTGTAATTTTTCAAATTAAATAATAATAATATTATTATTATTATTATTATTATTATGCATTTACATTGAAGGACAATCCCAAAGTGCTGTAAGAAAATCAAATAGAAAGATGATATAAACAAATAAAAATCATATCTACACACATGCAATGAAGCAGATTAAAATTCTTAAAAAGGATGGTTTTCAGTCTCTTTATAAAACTTTCCAAAGTCTGTGGAGCCCTCGGGTTTGCAGGGAGAGCATTCCACATGAGAGGAGCAGTGGAGCAAAAAGCCTGGTCCCCCAAAGTGCAAGTCTTAGTCCTGCAGGGGTAGAGATGGTGTGTGTTTGAAGAGCAGAGGGACCATGCTGTGGTATATGGGGAGAGAAGTTCTGCCAGTTATTGGGGGGCATTGCTATGGATGCATTGGTAGGTGTGGAGGCCCACCTTAAATTCAGTCCGAGCAGAGAGCGGGAGTCAGTGCAGTGAGTGGATGAGGGGGGCTGATACGCTCATATTTCTGCACTCTCATCAGGATCCTAGCAGCACTGTTCTGAAAGTGCTGCCGCTTTTGGATGGATTTGCTGGGGATCCCGACAAGAACTGTGTTTCAGTAGTCCAGCCTGGAGAACATAATAGTACTAAATGAAAATGGTGCCTGAGGGTCAACAGTGAGAATTTTTTTTGGAAATAAAGACAGGTTGGCCAGGAAGCGTTGTTTGGGGCACCACAAAGCACTTGTGTTTTCGGCACCTGAATAGTTAGTACCAGCCCTATAATCTAGGGATGTCTGCCATTGTATCTCACCTTTATTGTATAAGATCTAACAGAAGAGAGAATTTTAGATTAGTACAAAAGCCAAATCATGACATGTGATACTATACATTTAACCATAACAGCCCATCTAAGAATAAGACTATAACTATTTGTAAAGATTTCTAATAATGATTTCTTCTAAAAAGGACTTTTCAGGCACTTCTAACAAGACAAATAGCTTGTAACGTGCATTGTATCATCATTCAGTATGATGTTTTTAATCGTGCACAGACCTCCTGCCTCCACCAGCATACGGTTAGATGCATTAAAAGAGGCGACTGTCTCCACACTAACTGTGAGGTAATGGACCGAAATTAATGCAAAACCGCTACATCTCAGCTGTGTTTTGTGTGTCTTCAGAGTAGTAGAAATAAAGAGACGTGTCTGGCACGTCCTTGGCTTCAAGTTGACCTTTAAAATAGCTACTTACTGCAGCTCTGCCACCACTTCTACTTTTTTTAGCATGACACCAGTGACCTCTGTATTTGAGGGGCACAGAAAGCAGAGGGTCAAACCATTGTTTGTCTTCGTTTTAAAAATGTGATTTTCCATCCATAATTAGTAAACATAGAAAATACAGAAGCTGAAAGTCTTTTTTCTGTCTAATACAACCAGTTGAAGTAAATAAGAATCTTGTCTGTGTCTGCTTTGAGTAAATTTAACCAGACTTTTGTATTCTATACAGAGATGAACAAAGTAAATTTTAGGATATGTGAGTTGTCCAGACTTTCTATCCTACAAAAAAAAAGATATCCAACTTCCTGTATTTTTATAAAAATAAAACTGGATATAAATCCCAAACATCAAATTTGACAAATACAATCAACCAATTATGTGTTTGCTATAAAACCATTAAATGCAAAAACTTCAGTAGAATTTAGGAAATTTATAAAACAATTTAAATACACGTACTCAAGTCATACATTTTAAAAAATAAATAAATAAAATTAAAAAAAAGTATTTTGAAACTATTCATTTTCTTGTGCTTTTTTTATTTCAACCCCATACAAGTTCAGAAGAAACCAAACCAGGGAGACAGCTTTACATCTTTCAGAAGGTGGATCAATACTTTCAACATCAACTGAGATATATTTTGTATTACAACACTCTGCAGCAACTCACTGTCCAAGCACAACTCCAGGTCCAATGTTTACTCAACCACTTCTAGTTGCTATTTTTACAATATTTTAAGATCCGTACTCTGGATTATAAAGGTTATTAAAAAACAACAAAAAACAAAACCACCACCTACTGAAACAGGTATTCAGGAGTTTGCTAACTTGTAACAGAAGGGCGGGTTACAGCAGCAAATTTACCCACGATATATACAACCTTTACATAGATACAATTAGATATAAAATGTTTAGAAAGTCAATTAAATGGAAGGTTATTAGTCAACAAAACATCTAACTTAACATTTTATCTCAAGTGCTCACAAGCAGCCCTTTTGCTCCACCGGCCAGCTGATTGCAGTTCTCAAAGTTGTCACAGAGAGACTTTGGTTCATAATTCCTGAACTGATTGTGTGGGTGTTATCATGTTGACAAACAGTTATTCTATGCTGTTTAGCACATTTATTCATTTATATGACTTTTACTGCTGAGGAAGCAGATGGTCTGAGTCTTAGTTACAAGTTTCTGACACCCTAAGGATTCCCTGCATTGATTACACCAATATGTTTGGCAGAGTTTATAAGCTTGTGGCTTTTCAATCAATGACATATGAACATTGTTACAGCAGAGATATTAAAAGGTAAATCATTCTTTAACAAGCTTATTTGCATGTGTATATTGTGTATCCGTGTGTAATTCCTAGCATTTAATTTTAGTGCGTATAAAGTTCCAGATGGTTGAAGTTTACAACATCCAGAGGTCCTGTAATGTACGGGGAAAAGAACTTTCTAAACTTTCTGAACAGTCTTCAAATTTTACACATTGATCAGTAAGGTTAAAAAGGACAAATGCCAATAGGAGTGAGTTTTGTTATGTTTGTTTTTTTTTTTTTTTTCTTTTTTTTCTTTTTTTTTTTTGTTAAAATACTGTAAAGACTGTCATGGCCCATGCTCATTCCCACTCCCTGCTTCCTGCTGACCATATTTGGATCTCCAATCATCACAGCTATTAGGACGACGCAGCTGGAGGATATCAAGTCATCATTCTCATCGCCATATAAACCTCACCCGGACCTCCAGTCATCGCTGGATTATACTACTCATCGTGGTAACCAGTCGTGCACATGATCTATATCGTATTGTATCTGAACCGACCTAACTTGTACCCTCTCTCTTCCAAGAACCGTACCTGAACCTCGTCCACACCACGGAGAATCCTGTCTGCCCGCTCCAGCCCGTCCTTCCAGCAAACCCTGCATACTGCACAGCACAATTCTAATAAAGTGTCTCTGATCATTCTCCGAGCGCTCCTCTCTTTGGATCCATACACCCAATCCATGACAGAATAATCCAGCCAAACAATATGGATCCTACGGAGCAAGCCGCCAGGAAAGCCGAACCCGGAAGCGATCTGCATCATGCCGTGTCTGCACACGGGAATCTCCTTGGTCAACACTCGCAGGTACTCCGATCTCTAGGAGAAGGACAACACGCTTTGCAAAAACAATTAGACGACATCGCCAGATCTTTGTCAGCCCTGTTTAATCAACCTGCTCAGCTTTCAATCCCCGCAGCTCCTCAGCCTGTCCCCGAGCCGACTCCGCCCACTCCGGTGCGGGACGTACACATTCCGGATCCCAGACCGTTTTCCGGCGAGTTGGGGAAATGCAGAGGATTCCTTCTCCAGTGTACTCTTATCTTCGACCAGAAACCGCACACTTACTCCTCGGATCGCTCGAAGGTATCATATATAATTGGTCTGCTTACTTCCAGGGCACTTACATGGGCAGAGGCATACCTTGAGACCACGCCCCTCCACACGCTATCACTGCAGGCTTTCACAGCCGACTTATTAAAAGTTTTTGATGGTCCAGTTCGGGGCCGTGAGACGGCCAAGCGCCTGATGTCTATTCGTCAAGGGAACCAGAGTGTGGCTGAATTTTCGGTGGAGTTCAGGACGTTGGCTGCCGACTCTGGGTGGAACTCAGCTGCATTAATGGACCATTTTTTACATTGTTTAACAGATACCCTGAAGGACGAACTGGCAACTCTGGACCTTCCAGCTACTCTGGATTCCCTGATAGACCTAGCCACCCGTCTGGATAACCGCCTCCGGGAAAGGACCCGAGAACGCCGTAGTCCTCGCCCGGGTCTGTCTCATAGGTGGTTTCCTTCTTCTTCACCTGAACCATCTCCGGACTTCCTCCCTGTTTCGGCCGCCGAACCCATGCAGGTGGGTCGCGCACACCTGACCCCGACGGAGAGGCAGAGACGGCTACAGGCAGGAGCGTGTCTGTATTGTGGTGAAGAAGGGCATTTCCGGGCTACCTGTCCTGTTCGGCCAAAAGACCAGGCCCGTCAGTTCAGGTCGGGATTCTGACGGGCCAGACCCAGACAAAGACCCAGATCCCGGCAACACTAACCTTTTCAGATCAATCCCTCACCATACAGGCCTTAATCGACTCAGGAGCAGAGGACAGTTTTCTGGACATCCGCCTGGCTGAGGAAGCCAAGATCCCTCAGGTACCGCTAGTTCAACCCATAACAGCCAAGGCCTTGGATGGTCGCACCCTTGCCCAGGTAACACACACCACTGCACCCATAAAATTAAAACTCTCTGGAAACCACACTGAAGTAATAGAGTTCAAGTTGATTTCAGCCCCCGAATCCCCGCTGGTGCTCGGTCATCCCTGGTTGTCTCTCCACAACCCTCACATCAACTGGGCCTCCCGAACCATCATGGGTTGGAGTGAGGAATGTCACCAGTCCTGCCTTCGATCAGCCATACTCCCAGCCGACATAGACTCCAGCAAAGCAGAAGCCCCGGATCTGACCTCCGTCCCGACCGAGTACCATGACCTGGCCGAGGTATTTAGTAAACTCAAAGCGTCCTCTCTGCCTCCCCACAGGCCCTATGACTGCGCCATAGAGCTCCTGCCTGGTTCCCCGCTTCCAAACAGTAGGCTGTATAACATCTCCAGGCCAGAGCGGGAAACCATGGAGAAGTACATCCAGGAGTCTCTCGATGCCGGCATAATCCGACATTCCTCCTCCCCGTTGGCCGCTGGGTTTTTCTTTGTCACAAAAAAGGATAAAACCCTGCGTCCCTGCATCGATTACCGGGCCCTGAACAAGATCACCATACGTAACAAGTATCCTCTCCCCCTAATTGACTCCGCCTTTGAGGCGTTACTAGGCTCCACGATCTTCACCAAACTCGACCTCCGTAACGCCTATTATCTGGTCCGCGTAAGGGAAGGTGATGAGTGGAAGACCGCCTTCAAGACCCCTCTGGGTCATTTCGAATATCTAGTCATGCCCTTTGGCCTAACCAACGCCCCGGCAGTATTCCAAGCCCTAGTCAATGACGTGCTCCGGGACTTCCTCAACCGTTTTGTTTTCGTCTATCTCGATGACATTCTGATCTACTCACAGACCCAGTCCGAACACAAGAAGCACGTCCGTTTGGTTCTCCAGAGACTCCTCGAAAATAAACTGTATGTAAAGGCGGAGAAGTGTCAGTTTCACTCAGACACCGTCGGCTTCTTGGGCTACGTCTTCGCGAGCGGGCAGATGAAGGCAGACCAGGCAAAGGTTCAGGCGGTATTGGACTGGCCCACACCGGACTCTGTTAAATCTCTGCAGCGCTTCTTGGGTTTTGCAAATTTCTACCGCCGCTTCATTAAAAACTTCAGCCTGGTGGCAGCCCCCCTTACGAAACTGACTTCTCCCAAGACTCCGTTCCATTGGTCAGACAGTGCAAAGTCCGCTTTTCAGGACCTTAAGGCGCGTTTCGCCTCGGCTCCGGTCCTCACTCAGCCAGACCCTTCCCGACAGTTCGTGGTCGAGGTGGACGCCTCTGATTCCGGGGTGGGGGCGGTACTATCCCAGCGCTCGGAACAGACGGACGACCCTGGTCCCACATAGCACTGGATTTCGTTACCGGCCTCCCTCCGTCCCGAGGTAACACTACCATCTTGACCATCACTGACCGCTTTTCCAAAGCAGCTCATTTCGTGGCGCTGCCCAAATTGCCCACTGCTTTGGAAACCGCGGACCTCATGTCTGTTCATGTCTTCCGTCTCCATGGCATCCCTGTGGACATCGTTTCTGACCGAGGGCCCCAGTTCGTGTCACGGGTCTGGAAGGCGTTCTGCTCTGAGCTTGGGGCGACCGTCAGCCTGAGTTCGGGGTTCCACCCTCAGACCAACGGTCAAGCAGAACGCCTTAACCAAGAGTTGGAGTCCGCCCTGCGCTGCGTGGCTGCCGACGACCCCTCCGCCTGGAGCAGCCACCTGTGCTGGGTGGAGTATGCCCACAATTCACATGTCTCCTCCGCCACAGGTCTCTCCCCTTTCGAGGCCTCCCTGGGGTATCAACCACCTCTCTTCCCGGACCAGGAGGCTGAGCTCGCTGTTCCCTCCGTCCAGCATCACCTGGGTCGATGTCGCCGGCTGTGGCGGGCTACCAGGGCAGCCCTGGTGCGGACCTCGGTCAGGAACCGCCGGGGTGCGGATAGGCGCAGGATCCCCGCACCTCCGTACCGTGTTGGGCAGCGGGTCTGGCTGTCCTCCAGGTACGTGCCCCTACACACGGACTCACGCAAGCTGTCTCCCCGGTTCCTCGGTCCCTTTGAAGTCCTGGAGGTACGGGGCCCTGTGGTCGTGAAGCTGCGGCTGCCGCGCTCCATGCGCATCCACCCTGTTTTCCATGTCTCCCAGCTCAAGCCGGTCTCCTTCAGTCCATTGGTCCCTCCTTCCAGGCCCCCTCCTCCCGCCCGGGTCATTGACGGTGATCCGGCCTTTTCCGTCCGTCGCCTCCTGGATGTCCGCCGCCGGGGTTGTGGTCTGCCGTACCTTGTGGACTGGGAGGGCTATGGCCCGGAGGAGCGGTCTTGGGTCCCTCGCTCTTTCATCCTGGATGCTGACCTCATCCGGGATTTTCGTCGCCGTCAGGCTGCTGGGTCGCCCGGGGGCTCCCCTTGAGGGGGGGGCACTGTCATGGCCCATGCTCATTCCCACTCCCTGCTTCCTGCTGACCATATTTGGATCTCCAATCATCACAGCTATTAGGACGACGCAGCTGGAGGATATCAAGTCATCATTCTCATCGCCATATAAACCTCACCCGGACCTCCAGTCATCGCTGGATTATACTACTCATCGTGGTAACCAGTCGTGCACATGATCTATATCGTATTGTATCTGAACCGACCTAACTTGTACCCTCTCTCTTCCAAGAACCGTACCTGAACCTCGTCCACACCACGGAGAATCCTGTCTGCCCGCTCCAGCCCGTCCTTCCAGCAAACCCTGCATACTGCACAGCACAATTCTAATAAAGTGTCTCTGATCATTCTCCGAGCGCTCCTCTCTTTGGATCCATACACCCAATCCATGACAAAGACATCTGAAAACAGATGCTTCAGCCTGTAAGAGAGCTATTTAATAAAAATCAAAATCACTTATATTTTATCTGAATAAAAAATACACATACAGCTCTTTGCATTCAGCATGTGTTGTGATATCGTGGAAATGGCTCCAGAGAAAATCCTTTGCCTTTTCCGCCTTTATGTCTGATTTGACTAAGTTGTAGAAGATCCATATATTCTTCATATAGACAGAATATTTCATATCTATTTACATTTAGAACCTTAAACTATATTGCACAGTCAGTGAAATCAGTTACCCAGGTCATTTATTTCCATCAAAAATCCAGTCTTCTCATAAATGATAAAAGAATTCTCTAACACTCATTACCCATGATTTTTCAGAAGGTAAAAGTGAGATGAGAGCTAGAGGATGGGGCTGAGCTGATTGAGCAGGAGCGGTGACCTGTGGTAACAAGCATGAGAAGAGTACGTACAAATGCCAGGCTTCACTAGATAACAGTAACAGATAACACTCAGTGTGGGAAATTAAAGACTTATAATTCTATTTTTGTGTAGGGCTGCTGCATTTACAGTCAGATATTTGTCAAAATGTCCTGCAGCAATGCAAGCGCCACATTGTTTCACTGATTCGTCATTAGAAGCTTACTCTTTCATTACCTCTCTGCTCTGGAGCTTTTCTCTTTTATTGAGCTGTCTGATTTTCATGAGCATCATAAGTTCCTTCTAAACACGAACAGGCTGTTGTTGGATGGAGGGTGGCTGTCATACACTGTGCTCCAACTTGGAGACATATTGAGCTATCCCAGCAAGCAGATGCCTACAAAATATAATGCAGGAATGTTGCCAGTATGGAAAACAGCCTTGTCTCTGCCCCAGTTTCCTTACTGCAAGGAAATCATTGATGAGGACATGCCAGCTCATTTTAACTGTGTCCGGAGGCAGCAAATGCTGCAGGCAACAGCCCATGCCTGAACCTTCAATCACGCTTAATGCATCAAATGAGTCACTTTCTGATGAAAAGGCATCCATTTCAGAAGCAGAAATCCTAATTATTCTGCAGAGGCTTGGAAATGGACTTGATTCAAGTTCCATGAGATTTATATAGAGCACCTGTGCTAAGGAGCTAAATCAGGGCCATAATGTTTGTGGATTTGAAAAAAAAAAAATATTTGAAAGTGAAAAAATTTAAGTTGAAAATGAAGATCATGAATGAATATATAATACTGAAAATATACTATTAAAGTTTATTTAGAAAAATACAAAAATAATCCTACTGAAATTCAAAATAAAATAAACATTTGATGCATTTTGTTTAATTTGAATCCAATGATTTGTTTTTCCAAGTTCACACTAAATATGTGACTTTCATTTTAATGAGACTTTATGACCAAGAAAGTCAGAGGAAGGCCTATTTAAGAAGCCACGGACCAGGACATTAGAAAAAGATGTATGTCTGTTAGAAGGGTAAATTTGTGAAATTAATGTGAATAAGAATTAGGATTGTGTTCTTCATTATGTAAATGGAAAACTATGTTAAAATTCTGGTGGCAAACAAATACAAAAATAAGGTATGATGATTATTGTTTGATTTATTAAACATTAATTTTGTCTCAAAAAAGACTTATGTCCTTATGTTGTTTGTTTGTTTGTTTGTTTTTATTTTTGCTTCATCAGTAAAATGTTGCCATTTGAAATATTTGTATGTAAAGTAATGTGGGTGTAATAATCTATGGCCTTAGCCTTTTATTTTTTTTATTTTTTGGTCACTGACTCGTTTCTTTAAATTTAAATGAATTCTGGATTAAAAAGATTTGTTTGTTTATCTAATGTTTGTGTGGTTTTGGAGGAAGTTTAAAAATGTCCGAAAAATAAATTACAGTCTTAACACTTGAATAAAAAAGTTTGTGAACACTTTATAATTTTCAGTAGAGTACTTTTTTCTGAATTTGGCTTTATCTCAAACTGAGTCATGTGTATTCAAAATCACACAAAGCAGATAAACACAGAATTTACTCATCTTGTGTTTATTACTGAGTAAGCATTCAGAGCCTCAAAATGTAAGTAAATCACCAAGGATTAAAAATGTGGGCTCCTTAGGGAGGAGAGCAGACTTTGTCACTAAAAACATTTTAAATGGTTTTACCAAGACAGATAAGTTTGTGTCAATTTATAGTTACATGTTTGTCAAGACTCTATAGGAGTAGGCATCCTGCAAAGAACAAATCAAGAGCACATTATGCAAATATGCAGAAGAGGTTAAGAAAAAGGTAAAAATGTTACAGAAAAAGGCCCCAGAATGTAAAACCTGCAGAAATCTAAACACTTTACCATTTTTGCACAGGCATTTCTTGTATAATGGAAACAGAGGAAGAAGACTGCATCAATGAGCAACTTCAACTCCATAAACAAAGAAGTAATGCAGCTCAAGATATCTTTGGTAAAGAAGGGCCTGCATGCCTTGCAGTCATTTAGGGAGCAAAAAATTGTATCTTGTAGTTCAAGGCA
Organism: Melanotaenia boesemani; assembly: GCF_017639745.1. Taxonomy (NCBI): domain Eukaryota; kingdom Metazoa; phylum Chordata; class Actinopteri; order Atheriniformes; family Melanotaeniidae; genus Melanotaenia; species Melanotaenia boesemani. The sequence continues at coordinate 16,182,729 of NC_055688.1, forward strand.
GAAGTCCATGACCTGAATCTTAGGAGAGACAATGACCCTGAGCAAACAAATAGAAAATACAGAATAGTTAAAAACATAAGAAAATGTATGTTTTGCAATGGTCAAGTCAGAGTTCTGACCCTACCGCAACTGCGAGGCAGTGGTATGACCTCAAGAGGACTGTTCGATCCAGAAATATTGATGAACTGAAGCAGGCTGTAGGGAAGAATGGTCCAACGTTTCTCCTCACTGTCAGGTTTTGTGAGCAGCCGCAGGAAATGTCTGCTGCACAGTAATGAATATGCAAGAAGATGCACTGATTATGCTTCTGCATAATGGTTGCTGTCCTTTTTACTCAATATTATCTTCCTTTCTATAAGCTCTGAAATATAATTTGTGTGGTAATTTAACATTTACAATATGAATCTCAATAGATTTTGAATTCTTGCATTGATATCAGTTTTTTTTATGTTGTAAAGCATAGACCTCTTACTTATTGTGATTGATATGCATTTTATGTAAACTGAAAGTGTGCTGGTGTTATGTCAAAATTTGCCCTGGACTTCTTGTTTACTATGTGCAACCATTTATTTTTCTTTCCAATCATAAAGGAAGTGCATGTGACATTTCTTGTTAACACGTTGTCAGGGAAACCTGCAAAAGCTTGTAAAATAATGTTAACAGTATGAGAGAATTTGTTTCATGGCTTTGGACCCAAGTCAAACATTTGTCAGGGTTAAGTTTTTCTTAATAAGTAAACACTTATAAAACATTTAGGAGCTTGCATGTTTTATCTAATTGCTTTCAGCATTAAGAGCTCATACCCTGTTTTCTGCACTACACTACGATCTTGTAAATATGGTGTAATTTCCTACAAACTAAAGAAAGCATATCTGTAATATTTTCATATAAAATGATTTTTGTAGGTACTGCACAGATTATTACACAATCGTAATTAAACTCCTTTTTATGAAGTTGTTGCTTTGTAACTTATATTTTCACATTGTAATTCATACTTTTCATGTCACTCTTTCTAACCCATGTTGAGTCATCAAGGTTAAAGGACTTTGCAATAAAAGTATTCACAGACGAGCCAGCATTCACTGTAATATCACACAGGATAGACAGAGAATGTGGATATTTAGTTATATAAGAAGTTGTAAAACAGAAGTATAATAACAATCTTTATACCAAATAAGATCTCAAGTATATTTCTACAATTTTCTACATGTGATTTCATGGTATTTGTAGGAAATATGAAAACCCTGTTAAGAGTGCATTCTGAGAAATCTTCATGGAACCATTTTGGCTTTATCTTTGATGTTTTTGATTCCCTCCTAACTGACAGCATGACTGACATTACTTAGTGATTAGGGAGGGCTCATTCCCCACAGATTCGCCACACAAGTATGATGGTGGGAATACAAGGATTTACTTTCTCCACGCTTCACAGGAAGGTGGGGTGGAGAAGAAAGAGATTATTACAAGCATGTAAAAATGCTGTTGACTTAAGCTTTTGATATTTATGGATTATGTTTAACTTTTTATGTGCACACTTTTTTGCTGATTTAATTACATTTGTACTACGAAATAATCAGCAAAAATGTGCAAAGATATGGGGATCAGATTTCAAGCAAAATCTCATAGCTTATTTAGGCAAGGTGAGTAAGGAGGAATTGCATCATTCATAAAAACCTTTTCTAACAAAAATTTAATTGATTTAAAGGATTTTACTAAACAAACTGAAATGCAAAGGAGATAGGTAACGCTTGTGTGACCAAACGTTGTCTTTTACCTAGACATAACCTCTTTTGAAAGCTAAAAAACATGTCCCCAACAATTTAAACATTGCTCTTTCTCAGCTCCAAATATGTTTACATCAGATACCCCTAGTATTTCACTCCTCTCACTCGCTAATTATTATTATTTGCTCCCTCACAGCCAGTTTTCACCAGGTCCATGTATGTTGCATTCCGTGTGCGCCAAGGCTTCCGGACCTAACCTCCGTCGTTTTAGTTAAAGGTTTGGCTCACACTGGGCATGCAGGGGTGCATTTTGGAAGCGTTCCAGAAGAGTCTTATCATGGCTCTCCACTACACATATGTGTCGGGTCTATTTTTGATGGTGTATGTTTCCAGAAGGAGAAGCTCAGCAGTTCAGAAAGGACCAGAAAGCAAATCAGACAGGGGGAGCAGTGTAAAGCATCTGGTAATCCAGAGTTAGGCCAGAGCTGCCTGGCCAGGACATTGCCTACTCTCTGAATTACAACTGAAACTGGAACGCACCATAACTTTTTGTTTGTGCAAAAGTATAGAAAAAGTGCGCATGAGTCTCCCTAGTCATAGTCTACGCAACCATGGGGGGATGCAAAACCATTCAAACTTTTCCCTTTGAGAGTTTTTCAACTACCTCACTTTCTCCACAATTTTGCACAAACACCTTAAAAAGATGAACTGAAGATGAGTTTCATGTTTTGGACTGATGGCTTTGACAACTTGGGGAAGATGTTCAGGAGTTTTAGATCCGAGTGTCTAGTATCTAGTAAAGTAAACAAAAATGCAGAAACTGTAAATTCACAAGCTATATATAAAAAAAAAATCTTAATTTTCTTCTTGATGGTGACACATGGGAAACTCAGTGCATGACATGCAGAGCAGGGTGTATTTATTACGTTGTTGCTTTAAAAGGGACATTATTGCTTTGAAAGGGACACCAAGATATCAGTTCATAGTAAGTTTCTTCATCATACTGCAGCCTGGAATGTTGACACAAATGTACTGTATCTATCCACACATTATACGTTGCACTACATCCACGCAACCAGATTCCCTGCATGTGATGTGCAGTTATATGAAACCAAGTAACATTTCTGCCATCATGCATTACTTGTGATGGAATTGATCATCATTAAATGGAATAAGTGGGGGAATATAGTATTCCTTGAATAGCTCATTTAAAGTCAAGAGCTCATTTAAAATCAGTTTAATAAATCCTACTCTAAAAAGATTAATAAACTTCATCCAAGATCAAGATCATCCAAAAATGAGTCATTTTTGATCAGCAAAACTGATTAAAACAAAGAAGAAGCACCTTTGAAATCTTTTCAATATCTCTGTGACCAGAGGGCTCTGCAGTGATTTCAGACTGTGTAGACAAAAGTAACTTTAGTAGTTTCAAAGACTGCAATTCTTTACTTTTTTCCATTCTCTATTCTAAAAACTGCTCTGAATACTTACACAGAATAATAACTAGCAACTAAAGCTTTTTAAAGCTAAGGCATATTCTTTCCATGTATTTATTTATGTACTTAAATGTACAAGATGGTGGAATTCAAAGAGTCAGAACTAAGACAATCATTTTTCATATGAATGAAATACTTTACATTACGTTGATGGAACATAGGTGTAGTGTTCTTATTCAGCTTTATCACCAAACACATCACACTGTCATGATGTTATCTTGCTGCATTTTATAACAATTCCTTCATAATATCTCAACCTGGAAGCACAACTAACCTTTTTCCTTCATATATCACAAACTTACAACATGTTGTTCTCATGTTGATAACATTAGCCATTAACAACTTAAGATACCTACTCCATCAGATTTAGACACATTAGATGCTTATACTGAAAACCTCTAAAAAAAAAGGTTGAACTCACATTAAAATTTCTGTTTAAAAATAACCTTCCCATGAAAACACATACATACATTTATATGCAAGCACATAACTTGAACACATCTACTGCTTTGCGACAGTGTCCATCTAAGTAATATAGTCTGTTAAGGGGGCTGGCTTGCACCTTGCTCTTTGAGGTCAACTTTCCTTTGGAGGGGGTTCATCAGGTGTTTGTGTATTAACCAATAACTAGTTAATCTCCCCTCTTCTACCTGCTGTAGTACTGTCTTCTTTTCTTGGTGAACCCACAACTTCATGAATAAAGCATGCTGCATCATGTTCTTGCCATCCCATTCAAGAATCACAGAGTTCCCTTTTTGGTTAACAACACTAAAATGTCTCTTTTGAACGGTGTTGAGTGTTTTTTCTGTTTCTGTTCTGTTGATGGAGGACAACTTCTGCCATTTCAGTATCATGTGTCTTGCCTTTCTCAGTTTGTGTGCTGTTACATGTCTTTCTCCTGTCCTTACAGCATCAGCCTGGCGAGTAGCAACAACCTGACTGTTGTTACAGCTGGTGAGTTTTCCGGTAGTTTTGTTCTAATCTAGTGTTTGAACAACAAATTTGCTGGGCTCCAACCTGTAACACAGTGACTGGTGCTGCGCTAGGTTAGAAGAAACACATCAAGCTTCCTGTGGCAGTCTTTACCTTTAGGCCAGTATGGTGTAATGTGACGATGAGACATGCCATTTTCTTGAAGGTACAGTTTGAAGTCCCATGAAATGAATGCAGATCCTGTCTGTGACAATGCACTCTGGGACGCCATGAGTTGCAAATGAATGCCTCATGCATTTAATGATATTCATGGATGTCTGGATTCTTGAGGATGTCAACAGTCATCCACCTTGAGTAATAATCAGTCAATACAAGTTAGTAGTCTCCTGGTGAGAATGGTTTATCAAGAGCAAGGAGTTTATCAAGAGCAAGGAGCAAGTTCTGTCCCCATCATAGGAATGGCCTGTGAAACTGAACTGTTAAGTTGACAGACATGACATGACTAAACAAACTCTTCAGCTTTCCATTCAATGGCAGGCTACCAAACTTGTGTCCTTGTTTTACCATTCCATGATGTCCTTCTTGTGCTAACACCAATGACGTACAGAATGTGGGATGATAATGCAAGAACCCTTCAACACTATTTTCCCCACTGCTCAAAGTCCACTTTTTACAAACTGATAGTTTACATCACATTAACTCCAGTCACTGGTTTTCATGCATCTCTGCAAGGTAACCAAATTGGAATCTTCTGCTGACAATTTCTCTAGTTGTGGTGACGTGAAAGCATGTGGCACTGCATGCTGTGTTCCATGTAACAACGGGGACAGCAGGATTAACTACTAGCCATGACAATGAATTTGCTGCGTTTTCTCACCCAGATTTGTGCATAATTTTGGTGGATTTTTGTGAATATATTGTCTCCGTGGGCTTGTGGTCTTTGACCATCAGAAAGTACTTTATACAAAGCAACACATAAAACTTTTCAACAATTAAGCTCTCCTTGCATGATAAACAAGTTTGTTTGAGTTTGTTTTTATCCCATCATTGCTCCTAATCCTACTGAACTAGCATCACTTTAAAATATGTCTCAGCCTCCTGGTTAAAGTATGCCATAACATGTAAACTGGCTAACCATCTTTTCAGCTCCATAAGCTGTTTCCTGCTCTGGTTCCCATTTTCATGACTAGAATTTTCCAGGGAATCTGCACAATAGTTCTGATGTAGTGGACAGAATAGGGATGAGTCAAGTTATTCACAAGGCCTAAACGCAGAATTATACCAGGTGTGTGTGCGACATGTTACGGCTATGCCGCGGCCTCCGCTGCCATTCACAGCCATTTTAGTCAATGGTTTGTTTTATACTTGGTGTGCCGCAGCATGTATCGTGGCGCTCTGCTAAATTTACGCGCTGGGTCTATTTTTGAAGCTTCACACACCTAGAATGCATCAATTCTGCAGTTCAGATAGGGGCAGATAGGAAATCAGACACGGGAGCAGTATAAAAGCTTCCGGTATTTTTCAAAATAAAAGCTTCCGTGCAGATTTGCACCGCTGAACCATGAAATCACTACGTCTTTAAACAGTCATAGTGTTAAAGACGTACTGTGTTTTTTTTTTTGTTTTGTTTTGTTTTGTCATCACAGACAACGAGAGAGTTATCCTGGAAGTGGAGAATCACAAGATTGTCCACTTCTCCTGTGATTTCGTGATCTCGCGGTAGACTGCAAACGTGGGCGCTCCAGGTATAAAATGCCGCAGCACGCAGTTCGGAACAAAACTGTGGCGCAGCTGTAACGTGACGCACACGCACCCAGTATAATTTCGGCGTAAGACACTTCTTACCTCTGCTGCTTTTGTTGGGTGACAACTATCTTTGACTGTACAGCTCCAATGCCATTTTTGGACAGCACATCACCCATGGAATCCAGTTCCACCATGCATAACTGACACTTTTTGTTTTTTTTCTTTTTTTTCTTTTGAATTTAATGACAGCTGCTTCTTTTTCAGAATTTTTAGGACTTAATGAAGTTTTTCATCATGCTGTGTAGCAATGATCTCATCAGAAAAGTTGTGAACATTTCTGATCAGATACCATCAAAAATGGCATACCTTGAAGAACTTGTCCAATGATGTGATGTTATATCTCCGGAGCAGAGATAATTCCAAGCATCAATCTTGTGTGCCTCTACAGTCCTGTGTATGTATGACAAATTTTATCTGCCTGGATGCAGGTTTCAGCTCAATCTGATGACAGCCCCACCTTAGATCTAACGCTGAAAACACAAGGGCTCATATCATTTCCTCCAATATTTATGTATAGATGGGATGAGGTGTCATTTCGAATGGTACTCTGTGGACTGACTGGGCCACTGGTTTTGCTTGGTTGTTTACGAGAAGCTCTAACTAAAAATCTTTCAGTTTACCTAAACCTTGACAACAGTCTTTGTACATTTCCTGCAGTTCAGTTGCAAAATCACTTGTCTTGTTTGGCTGGACAGTCTTGAACTGATCAATGGGGAATATGTGAAGAAGTCTCAGCTTAACAGCAGTCTTTCTGCCTACCAGGCAGATTTGTGCTTCTTCAGTTACATGAATTTCTCTGATTATAGAATTTTTATCCCTTAGCTGTCTTGAACTCAGCCGTGAAAACAACTCCCACTTGCTTACGTGCTTTTGTTAAACCAAATGCAAACGCCATTTTTCCTGCAGTGCTACTTTAATGTCAGTGTGAGATCTTAGCTGTCTGAATGTGGATGTGTTCACAATGTGTTCACAAACATTGCACCACAATCTATCAACATTGTGACTGGCTGTTCATTGACCAACACAGCTAGTTTTCCCTCATGAGTTCTATTGGTGATTGTAAATACATACTCATCAAGGCTGTTGCTGTGTTCAACAGGTGTGGTTGGGATTAAGTTTACTTTGTGTGCTTTCTTTGTTTTGCACATTTTGTTACATGTTGTACTTTTTGTACAGCTTACAGTGCAGTCACAGCTTGTATCCTTCACGACCACACCTGTAACATTTTAGATAGCATCAGTTGGGGAACTGTCTTTAGATAAAGAGGATCTGGGCCTGAGTTTAACTTTAGCAGGTCTTTTCTGCATCACATCAATTGTTAACTTTTCCACCCTTGTACCTTTTTGTTCTGCAGCCTCTATTGCCTTTGCAATTTCTTGAGTCCTCCCAGCATCAGATCCTTGTCACACAACAGCAGTGCAGCGTTTTGATGTGCATTTAGCAATAACTTGGTCCCGTATAAAATTATCTTTGTTGTCCCCAAACTTGTTTGTAGCTGATTCTTTAATCTGCCCACATAACTGTTCATAGTTTCTCTTTATGCTTTGTCTAAACATGTGTCTCTCATTGGGGATACTTTTCATCAGCTTGAAATACATATATATATATATTTGTAGTCATCATTTTCTCCCATGTCATCAAAGGTGGAAAATATTTCTTGCACCTTAGTACCAGCTTTACTGTAGAAGTAAAGCTGTTTGTGTGGAATCTCAGACTCTGTCATTATTTAAACAGCGTTTGAAACTGTTTATACACTTCTGCCAGCGACCACCGACATTAGCCGAGTCAGATAACACATCAAAAGGAGCAACCGTGGGCAGACTTGGTGCCATTCTTACGAGTAAAGAGCACAGCCCTCTCTTCCTTTTTCCTTCTGGAGAAATTAATCTTTGTGCCACAATGCGTGCTGCTGGCATTCCATTTTATATCCTCGTCACCAAATGTAGTGTTCTCATTTAGCTTGAACACCAAACACATCACACTGTCATGATGTTAGCTTGCTGGACTTTATTACAATCCCTTTAAAACATATCTCAACCTTGAAGTACAGCAATCTAACTAACCTTTTCCCCTCACTAGACTCTCACAAAGGTGACGCACCCTACGTATGCAGTTTACTCAGTTTGGATTTTGTACTTTTCTTCAGGGTGAAAGTTTGGATAAAATTAGTTTAGCCATGTGCTGATGTCCTCAGTTTTGAGTAATGCCCATAGATCATAATTATGTCTCATCATTTCAGGCTGGTGGTTGCTCCAAAGTAAATGGTGTAACTGTTGACCAAATAAATATTTTGCCTTTGGCAATTATTTTCTTTGGACAAAACATATTTCTTCTATCAATGCCTTGCATGCAGATGACACACAACCAGTTCGCATAGGATGAGTGTGACATGTCACATTTTGCCTTCTTAAGCATGAAAATGACGTTTATCTCAACAGAGAGTAAACAATTGGCTGTTATCCTATGAAAAATACTCTTTCATTTGTCAGAAAACATCTGAAAGTGTCTATTTCTGCCAAAGGTTGTTTGTTTCCCAACCCAAGGCATGTAGATTCAAGCTGCTAAATCAAAAACATTTAAGGCTGGTTTTAGAGCTAGGGCTTAAGGCTAGTCCCAGACTAAAATGCACTAACTCAAAGTCCCTTACATAGGCTTAAGTAAGTCCTACTTTTAGCTTATTGTAGATTAAATTAAAGCAGTTGCAAGAAGGATAATTAGAGATGACTTGAGACTAAGTTGATTCTTAAACTAAAGGGAGAAAGGGAAAGTTTAACCTCAGCTGGATGAGGCTTGCCACAAGCTTGATGCTGCTGGCCAAGCCATACATATAGTGAATTTCTATGAATATGGGGACTTCTCAGGAGTGATAAGGTGCATAGATGGATGTGACGTTCCCAACAAAGGTAAATCAACTCCTGATGCTGAGGAATACAGAAAGCGTAAGAACTGGTTTTCCATCCATGTTCAAAGTGTATGCACCACTGATTGAGAATTTTCAAATATTGTGACCCAGTGGATAGGTGAAACTCATGATTTTTGGATTTTTTTTTAACTCATGTGTGCTCAGCTTAAGAAAGGACAACTTAGTAGACTTCTTGGTGACAGTGGATATGGCCAGAGTAAATTTTTATTCACTCCATACTTAAATTGCAAAACACCTGAGCAGCAAAGATATAACAAAGCTGACATTCACTCAAGAGAAATGGTTTCAAGCCAAGACGATGCTGCAAGTTGATCATTGCTACAGCAGTACTGCACAACTACCTGAACCAACATCACTGTCCTGATTCAAGGTCAGGCTTCAGAAGATGTGCCTTTAGGTGAAGCAGGCAATGACCAACGAGTACATGCATTCAGAGATGCTTTCAAAATGCAGCACTTTAGTGAAACAATACATTTCATATTTAAATGCTGCTTATTTAATTTTGATTGATTGTTGTCCATGTGATTATATTTAAATCCAAAATAAAGATTGTGTGACAGAAGAGCGAGTTAAAAATAGTTCAGTTTAAATGTAGCTGGTATTCATTGAAACACACTCATGAATATTTAAACAGATTTATTCATCATGATGATTGTCACAGTTGTCTCAGTGTACAGTATCTCCAGTTTCTTATCCAGTTCATTTTTTTTCTCATGAAATTCTCTGGCAAATTTTTCATGGACAGTTTTTGCAGAGAGGTAATAATAATAATAATAACGGATTAGATTTATATAGCGCTTTTCAAGGAACCCAAAGCATTTTTTACATGGTATCCTTTATTCATTCACTTCTCACTTATACCTGGTGATGGTAAGCTACATGTGTAGCCACAGCTGCTGTGGGGCAGACTGACGGAAACGTGGCAGCCAATCCATGCCTACGGCCTCTCCGACCACCACCAAACATTCATATCCATATTCATACACCAGCGATGCCAACACTGGAGGCAAGGAGGGTGAAGTGTCTTGTCCAAGGACACAATGACAGATGACTGAGGGAGTGGGAATCGAACTGCCAACCTTCCAATTATTATACGACCCGCTCTACCTCCTGGAGGCAAGATTTTCTCTTGGCAATGATACTGCAGAAATAGAGGGTACACAATCTCTTTGGGTGGGTTTTGTTCCCTGTCCATTTTTCTTCCCTCTGGGGAGAAAAAATTTAAAAAGCATTGTTAGACATACAAATTGTCCCAAAAATAACTAAACTAAAATAAAAAATGTTAAAATGGAAGTCAAGTTACATTTTAAAATAAACAACCTAAAACTTGTGCCAACTTCTTCTGGACTGTCCAAAAGGTCATCATCAGGTAGCCTATTTAGAGGTTGCTGTTTCTCCAATACTCCAGATAGCAGATCATTTCATCAGTTTTGTTTAGTGGTGGTCCACCAACAGTATTAAACTGCTCTCTTTGGATTTGTGTGGTGTCGGTGTTTCCTGTATATTGATGATTAAGTGTAATTAAAGCTGAAGAGCAAGCTACCACAATGATTTAATTTATTTTACAGGTAACAGTGTAATTTTGACTAATTCATAAAAAAATAACTGCCAAGTGAAAGGAAGCCAATCAATTGCATCAAATCTTTTCTTCAATTCAGCCCCCCTTCCTGTGTATGTATGGGGCAGTGAATGGCAGCAGAAAGAACAGGAAGGAAAAAACTTTAGCAGAGCCAAACCCAGTAAGGGTGTTCATCTGCATGGACTATTGGGCGTGGAGAGGGCAGGGAAGTAGGGTCAGTGAGTACCACGACTATTAACCAGGAATACCTTCTGAGAAAGAAAAAGAGGGACAATTAATGACAGTGATAATGTCATATATTTATTCTTGTAGAATAAAGCACAACGAGATAAAAGTGGAAGGAAGTGCACAGTTTAACATGGGATGTCCTCCAGCAATCTAAGCCTATAGCAACATATTGTAACTAAATGACTAATGGTCATTCAAGTCAGTCATAACTATAAACTTCATCAAGAGGGAAAGTTTTATGACTAATCTTAAAGGCAGAGCTGGTCCCAAGGTGCCTGATAAGTGAAGTCTCTGCCTTGCAAACCACAAGAAAACCTGCAGTCTGACAGTGAAGGGCTCTGATGGGAAAATATAAAAGTATAAGATCTTTTAGATACAGTGGAGCTTGGTCATTAACATCTATATAAATTAGTACAAGAACTTTAAATTTTATCCTGGATTTAACAGGCACCCAGTAAAAAGAAGCTGAAATTGGATAAATATGAACTCTCCTACTAATTTTCAGTAGAGCCCTTGCTGCAGCATTTTGGAGCAGCTGGAAGCTTTTTAGAGCATTTTTGGGACAGGCTAATAAGAAATTGCAGTACTCCAATCTTGAGGTAACATTAATTGAGTTGCCCTGAAGCAAGGCACTCACATTCCAGCTACTGATGATAAGTTGAAGTAGTGTAGTGTAAGAAAGGTAGTTTAAAAATGTGTTCATACGATTGGCAAACCAGGTTCTGCAGCATATAAAATAAAAGGAAAATATCAACAATCATGTTAATACATGATTTACAATACTATCTGCCCTGGCAGTATATATCAATCTTATTTATTTAAGTATTGATAAATGCCTTGTTTGTTGAGTTGAAAGATTAAATTTTATTTTTCCGTCATGCTTCTGAATTTCGTCTAACACAGAAAAGATCTGTTTTGAACTTTTTTACTGTAATATCTGGAATTTAATGTGCAGGTTCAAGTCCTGGACAGTGGCTGTGTGTTGGACACAATGTGCCTCACTCTAAAGCCTATCCTCTCTAATCAATTTCCAATTGAAGGCCAATAGTGTCTAAAAGATCCTTAAAAAAATAATATATTACTTTTAGCATTTTTGAGAGGGAACAGCAATTATTCACAGTCAAAATTCCTGACATTTAAAAACACAGTTTTCAAAACTGTGACTCCCTTTTTCACCCTTGGGCATAGTTTGATTCAGCCTAGAAAGTCTGTTCATATCAGTCTAATTGTGGTGTTTTGATTAAAAACAGATTCAACTTTACTGTGTTTCCATCTAGTTGCTGGGCTGTAAAGCAATAACAGCAAATATTCAAATCAGATCTTTCTATGGCGAGATGATGCATGCAGCTCTATTAAACGGCCCTGTTCTGAGCATCAACATGTAAGGCCTCTGCTATAGTTTGCTTGATGTCAAACCAGTGAAACCTGGATCAGAAATATTCAATTTGCTATGAGTCATGCATCCATTTTAAAAACACATAATTTTTTTAAGCCTCCAAGTGCTGCCTGATTCCAGCTGATGGAGAGAATTTATCTTTGTTGGCATAAGATTTCTTTTAATCATTTCTTTTTGTATGTGTGTACTCTGAAGTCAGTTCCTTTCTTTTTATACAGACCCTTTGCTTTGATAAGGCTTTAAATTGGATTAAGGTCCATTCTCAGTCTCTTTACTAAAGTGCATTTCCATATCTTTCTAAAGCGTCACACTGAACCTCTGACCAAAAAAAAAAAAAAAAAAAGTAAAAAAAGAAAAGAAAAAAAAGTGTTCAGAAGGGATTACAGAAAATAGTAACACAAATAAGTGTCCAAAACATGAATGTGTAGATAATTAGGACTTAGAGAACTGAATGCAGGTTTTTGCTGTTGTTCCACATGCAGCTGCAGATCTCCAGTGAGTGAGAAGAACGTGCTTATGGAGGAATTATCTATTCCCAGCAGTCAGTCTGTGTTTATTTTTCCACTGGTCGATACCTGTCGCTGTCAGTGCACCTGTGTGACTTGCTCTGAGAAGATGTACAAACATAACAAATGCAAGAAATCAGGTGGAAACCAAGCAGAGAGAGTTCTCAAACACACACAAATGCAGTCTTTTCATTTCCAGGCAGTTCATATGTAGATATAAGGCTTAAAAAGAAGTCTACACCTCACTACCTCTTCCTCTTTTTAGTAGATGTTGAGCAGCTACTGAGTAATGGAGTCTTTGTAATAACAACAATAGACTTTAATTTTCCCCTAGTACAGTTATTATCTAAACAATTCTGATGTAAGGACCATTTTTCCAGGTGATCATCAGTTTATTTAAAATGTTTTACATCTCATCCCATGACAGTAAAGACCAGAGAAAATCAGCATCCATATACAAATGACTTGAGACTGTGTCATTACAGCACTGTGTTCAATTACTGTGCCCATATTGCGTAGCTAATTGCCTATGTGCTGGCAAAGGCAGAAAAGAAAAGAGTTTCAAAAAGAGCTGAATAGTATTCAGTATTAATAAGTCATTCAAACTACTGCTGCATTTTTGGCTGATGAAGCTTCTTCAGATCTTTTACTTTTTTATGGTTTTATGTTGTCTTTACATCATGCTTGCCGTCTTCTTCCCCCGTATATCTAAAGGGGATGAAGAAGGAGTACCAGGGTTACATCAAAAGCAATATGGATTTTTACCAGTATTTCTTTATATTCTCTGTTTTCTAAGCTTTCCATTTCAATTGGACATCAATTTTACACATGAGCATAGGAAATGGGCTAAGTCTGCTATGGTCAAACCCCATTCAAAAGGGATTTGGACAGACTTACACATGTGTAAGAGAGAATCTGTATAAGAGGAAGAGACTGCATGATTGAGAAAGAGAGGGAAACTTTTTCTTTTTTTTACTTTCACTTGAGTCCTCAATTGGTTCTGCTTGTTGCCTAGTAACTGCAATCCCCTTTGAAAGGCACTCTTTCTCGCTCAAAATATCACTAAAGATACACATTCAGTCTTCCAGACACTCTTATCGACAACGGGACAATAAAGTCCATTTCGGAGAAACAATGCATTCAAGAACTTCCTGCTTAAATTTAATTTTTCTCCCTCTCTGAGAAGATGGTCCTGTTTTACCAGGGTTGTCAGGCAGAGCTTACTGAGTAGCCTTTGTGCACAGTGGCAGATAATGACTGCTTTCTGGCAAAAAAAAAAAAAAAAATGCATTTTGCTGGTATGTTGGGTATAATTGCAACAGCAGTAAGAGACAGACTGTTGACAGGAGGCAATCAGGAAAGTTTTAATAACTCGCTTTAAGTGGTGAGGTATTGTGAGCATTGTATGTTAATCAGCTGATTACTGTCAAATCAGTCAATCTACTCACCCTGTTTTTACAGTGGGTCAGTATTTAATGGCAACTCAGACACCCCAAAGCTATTTGAGAAGACATCACTGCAAGAGGTAGAAATTAATTCAGAAGGATAGTATATAGTAAAACATACAATATATATATTCAGTTAGTTATGTTGGTGGACACACTGCCTCCTATATGCTACACAACGTCCTCACACAGCAGTGTAGCTTATCAGTGTGTCAGTAAACTCTGCATTACAAAGGACATGTTTCAGTACATTTATCCATGTAAAGACTAATCATTGATTGTAACTAGGTGTATGCTAAATTGTTAACTACTGAGGATCATTTACAGCACAGGAAATTACTCTTTTAATTACTTTTCCTAATTAATAATCTTTTTTAATAGTATTTAATTAAATGTTAGACAATCCTCTTCATTCATGCATGCTTTTTGTCATAATTGCCCCAATTCATTTTCATGCATCCCAGGTAGTCCTGTTCAGCTGTGGCAGATTTCAAGTGTCACAAAGAAATTCATTTGGTGGATTCCCAGGAGCTAATTGGATCAGGTAGGATTTCTCTGTGCTGCTAAAAGATAGTTAATGTTTAATGAAATACAAAACTTTTATCCTGGGGGTAAAAAGATTAGAGAGGCCTGTCCTTTTTGATCAGAACAGAACAATGTAACATCACCTGTGCACAAATTTGTGCCAAGCATAAAAAGTTAAAATATTTTGAATAGCTTAGAAATTCATGTTATCTAGACTGTTGCAGTATTAAGTTGTTTGGATTACATAGGGCATTTAGACAAATATTTTATTAAATATTTAGAAATATTTTCTTGATTTAAACGTCATTGTTATTGGTTGCATGATTTTACAAGTTGCCCATTTCAGTTACTAATTTCACCACAGTTGTATCTGTTGTTACTCATTTATTATATTTTTAATTAATTAATAGTAGAAGAGTAGTACAATATTTTTGATATTTTCTTTATACATAACTTATTTTTTTATCTCAGTCATTTGACCATGTTGTATGAGAATTGAATGTATAACCCTAACTCCAAAGCAGCTGAGATGTTGTGTTAAACGTGATCTAAAAACAGAATCTAATGATATGCAAATTCATTAACCAATATTTAATTCAGAATAGAAAATTTAAAAAAAGAAAAAAAAAACATATCAAATCTTAAAACTGAGAAATGTTACCATTTTATTTATTTATTTTTTATTAAAGGGATAATTTTCCATTTGAATGCTGCAGCATGCTACAAAGTGGTGTGTAACATAGGACCCAAAAGCAGTACTTAATTGATGGGAGGCAGGCAGCAGATGAATGGTAAAATATATAAAAGGGGCTGCAGTGGCTGCATAAAAATAAATAAATAAAGCAGGCACAGGGATGCTTTGACTGCAAACTAAGATAGGGTTGGATAAGAATCTGGTACTGAAACAAGAGAAAACAGTCATCGGTTTCCTCAGTATAAATATTCCCTAACAGGAGGCAGGTGGTTATCAGTTGCTAAGTAAATCCAGGGACCCGTTCCACAAAGAAGGTTCATCAAATTCGAGTCAGATTAGATACTCTGAGTTGACTTACAGTATGTCACATAACCTCTTTTTCTGGATAAGGCCCCAGGTGTAAAAGGTGAGCAGAGAGCAAGCAGTGCGGAGAGCCAGAAAACAGATTTAGGAAATAAAAAAATGCAGGAGAAGAAACAGATCCAATGACAACTAGACCAGATTAAAATAGAAATCTCAGCAAAGTAACACAAACCATTACAGCTTACAAGTCTTTAAAACATGGCCATGTTAATTAGCACTGGATGGAGCAATCCAAATATTGATAGTATCGATACCAAGGCTAATATCGGTATAATTTAATACCAGCATAATTAGATTGATGTTTTTCTTGCAGAGGGATTTAGGGGCAAAAAGCCAAAGAAAGTAAATGAAAGCCGGTCAATAGTAGGTTTTGCTTTTGTTTAGGAAATTTACCACTGTTGACCTTATTTTTCTCAACCAATTGTGTGCGATGAAAGGGAAACAGTTATTGTATCTTTTTGTTCTATTTTTGATTTATATTCTTTACAAACAAAAGCTTAAATTTAACATTCTTAGTTCTGGCATTCAGTTTGTTAATAATAAATGTTTTATTTGACAAATCCTTGTACTGATCAATAATTAAAGGCAAAATAATTACACAATTGCAAAAAATTTTTAAGCAAAAATGATCAGTATTGTATGGGTATCATACTGCCGTTACTTGCCATTTGTTGCGCAAAACTTCTTCAGGTGCTTAAAAGGTCCGTTCCAGCACCTGGACACCACAATTATGAAGCCATTCTGTTGTAATAAATACAATATGCAATTTTATATTGTCTGGCTGAAACAGTAGTCTTTTTTTGAAAAAGAAGTTGTTTGGGTGGGAGCATGTGTTGCTTATAAATTTGAAAATACCTCCTAACACTGATGGGGCCTTTTGATGTGGATGCCCAAATGAGACCACATACCATCAGAGATGCAGGATTTTACACTGAGCAGTGATAAAAACTTCCAAGCTGAGTGTGCTGAATAACCATAAGTCAAGACAAAGTTACACCAAGCAGCAACCTCCACCTGTAAAATGTGAAGCCCATGCGGAAGTACAAAAAATTGTTAAAAAGGCCAACTTCACAGCAGAAATAAACATGTTTAAAGCCTCGTACAGTAATCCGTTTTAGGATTAATAGGTCAAGTTTACCTTCATGACAACAGTGATGGGGGTAAAAAATGTTTCTAACTCATCCGTTTGGATGGTATTTAATCTTGAAATTCAGCATAATTAAGGGTGTGTCCTTTTGTTTCACAGGTATCCAATCTCTGCGGAAAGAAGGGAAAGTGCAGCACAACCACGGTTTTTAGCTGGCTAACTGCATGCCTTAGTTTTAGCCCGCCTACCTCCATTAGCTGGTTAGCTAACGTTGCTTGGGGTTAACTCAGTTAGCTCTTAGCTACCGGCAGCTCGGAGTTTGATGGTTGTCAATCATCTACCCCCACCTTCACAAGGCTTCTCAAGGCTGATCCAAAAAAATTCAGAACCTACGTTCGAACAAATTCACTCTGGCACCACGCAGATCCCTTTTTATTTACATCTCTATAATTTTTGCGTGAAGTAGCCTATCATAAAGTGTGGGAAAGTCAGACACAGCTAAAATGATCTATTCTTCCATGTTCAAAGTGTTTGCAGACTGCGCTGTCTAGCCTGCTCTCATTAGTCACTCCATGAAGCCCCTCGCTGGTTGGTTGTAGTGCCAGGTGACAGCGACAAAAGTTGTAAATTTTTCTATTTTCTTGTGTCTTGTCGTGTGTACATCTACATGAATGAGTGCACCATTTCACATGCACGAATGTTGCCTGCCGCTTGGCTGGAGGAGGGAAGCGATTTTCGCTTCATCGCACAAGTTCCATAGAAAATGAATGGACAAGGAGCGACATCACCTCCCGTGTATTGAGCCCATTACACACCAAACCTTCGCTTGGCCAATATATGGTGTGTCTGTTGATACACTTAGATGGCCAGCGAACAGGTGAGTCAACAGATTTGTTGTTAGACGGCTGCTTTTTACAAAGTCCATGTATAACCTTATCTATTTTCCATTACTGTTACATTTATGGTGTAAAAACCAAAATACTTCCAGACACTGCTTATCTGATTATGTGGTGTAGGTAGGTAATCTCCAAGGATAGCTTTGCCTGCTAGTTCCCTCCATTTTTTCCATGGCAGTTTAACAAATACAAAGTAACTTTCTCATTTTACTGGGCAGTTACCAAGGAATGAATTTAGTCAGGTTGATGCTAAAGCATCCCCTGCTGGATCTCAAGCACACTGCTTCTATTGGTTTAACACATCCATTTTTAGAGTTAGAGTGTTTTTTAGAGTTTAGATATGTCTTTTATATTTCAGATGTTATTATGTTTATGCGTTTCAATCTGACCATTATGTTGGAAACAAAACTGTGGTAGTTTTGTGAATCCTTGACATTGAATCCTTAACTACATGCTGACACATTCACCCCAAATCAGCTGATGAGTTATAAAAGGCTTTTGTTTATTTTTTCCTTCTGGATTGAAGATAGTATCATTGGTGTTAAACTTTCCTCGAAGTCTAAACATCCATTAATTGTTTTTTCTCCAAATGATTCTGAAAACATTTTCAATATGTGTTTTTTTGGTCATGTGAGTCCCAAAGTAGCAGTAGTTTAGAAGAATTGTAATAGTACCAATATACAGAAAAAAGCAGGGTGCCCCAAATTGTAGGCATAACCATTATAAGAATGACTGCCTATGATGTAAATCCTCCGATTTTTGCAGTTTAACGTAAATGTGTATGCGTAATTAAAGGAATTTGTTCCAAAACACTAAACTAGATTATTTCCGATGAAGTGCTTTGGAACAAGCCTTAATGCAACTTAGGTCCTTTGGTTTATTATGCATTTAAGTGGATTTTTCTGTGTCTGAAAACAACCTGATGATTTCTCATTTAGACTCTGGTCCATGCTTCTGCTGAAGCAGTGAAACTGCATTGTGCTGCTGTGAATATCTGACAATTTGCTACCTAAAAGCTGGAACAAAAGTTGGGCTTTTGATGGAGTCTTCTTTTTTTTTCTGGCAGCAACCAGTTGGATGCTATCTTGCAGACTCAATCCACCAGCCTGTCAGGAGGTATAAATTGCCAGCGAAAATGGCACTAATGTCGACAGAGGGCTGGAGTCAGAGCAGGTCAGACACAGATGTGATTGGGATCCTGATCAAAAGTAACAGAGATCCAATGTGGAGAGGAAGCACTGCTCACTCGCATTTGCTTGAGGCTGAATGGCAGACAGTGATTTCCTTCTAGCTTACCCATGGGTTTGAAGCTTCCATATCCAGATGTAAACTCTTGTTTTTATAGTCTCTTGATTCTAAATGTCTCTGAGAAAGATGCTTGCAAAAAAGTGAGCTAAATCAACTCAAGACATTTTATTTTCACTTAATAAATATATACACACCATGGGAAGAAAAAGTGCAGATATTTTTGTTCAGCAACTCATTAAAACATGCTGGAGGCTATGTGATCATATCACGTTTTTATAGGGGGAAGTATGAGTTTTGCTTGCTCAAAAATAGGCCATCTAACCCAGTGAGGAGTTGGTGACTGAAGTTATTCAGTCCGTTAAATTTAGAAAAAAAAACTTTCCCATCTTCTTACAGAAGAAAATTGTTTTTCATTTTCAGACAATTAAAATGGAAATTGTTTATGTGATTGCCTCTTTGTGGCAGTTATTTTTTAAGCTACTACCAAACGAAAGCGGGGATAATCTGAGCTCATGCAGCAAAACCCACAGGTCGGGTTTCTTCATTTTGCTGTGGGTTTTAATGGGTTTTAGTGATATATATCAAAATCAAAAGTACTTTTATTCTCTTTTTTTTAAAGATGGCAAATATTAGGATTAGGCAGTTTTTATATATATATATATATATATATACATATATATATATATGAGACGCAGGGTGCCGGTTTATTGCAGGGCCAACACAAGAGGCAAACCACTCACACTCTTAGGGACACTTTAGAGTGACCAGTGTCTTTGGATTGTGGGAGGAAGCCGGGGTTATGGGAGAAAACCTGCGCATAAACAGGGAGAACATGCAAATGCCACACAGAAAGGCCACAGTTTGACCCACCCACCCAGCCGAGGCTCAAACCAGGAATCTTGCTGTGAAGCCGTAGTGCTAACGGACACAATACCGTGCAGCCCATATAGATCCCAGCTTCCCCACAAGCCTGCACTGGACTAAGCGGTATAGAAATGGATGGATATATATATATATATATATATATATATATATATATATATATATATATATATATGTGTGTGTGTGTGTGTGTGTGTGTGTGTTTGTGAGTGTGTGTGTGTATATGTCTATATTTGACAGTATGCTGTAAATGACAGAAATACATTTTTTGCAAAAAACATATTGGCAGTGTATACACACTCATTATATAAATTGGTTGATTTTTCCTGAAACATCTTGACTATAAATGTGGGTTTGAGATACATTTTTATTCAACGGTTTTGAATAGGAATACTTGGTATTGGCTAAAGTAGAGTATAGCATGACATCACAAACAGTCTCTCTGAGTCGATCTTTAGCCCCGTGTTTACCAGCCGGTCCGGTCGCGCATTCATGTATGTTCAGGTGAATCGCAGCCTACTCTCTCCTCTTGGAGCCCTTGGCCCTCCATCCCTATTAAAGGCTGGAGCAAGCAAGCAATGGCAACTCATATTTTTGAAGCAAAATGGCAAGGAGCGGAATGAAATATTCACCTGCAGATCACCAGGATCCACCATTACCTCTAAAAATATTACGGTTGTTGGCAACAAAGTTGTCGGATAATGAAAGGGACATAGCCATTAAACTTGCAGTGCTCTCCTCTTTAGAAATACAAGTGCTAAGGAGGCTACAGTTTGACTCAGAGATAACTCTTCTCCTGGCCAGTAAGTAGCAACATATATGTTATATGTTACTTTGTGTTTCTAACTCTTTTGATGGCACAGTGACATTTATGTTTCTGGAGCCAACGCTGCCCACTGTTGCGTCACACACCAGCAAATGGATATCAACGGACTGGCCGTTTTGCACGCACACTGTGGCTGATTCAGTGTGAATTCAGAGTGGAAATGCAAAAAAGAAAGAGACAGTCAACATAGAGCTAACATTTGCTTGCTGGAGTTTCGTCCCTCCTCCTTATGAAATGACACGATCAAGAACCAGGACTTGTGAATTCACTGTCTCCCAGAAAGATATAATGTTCTAAGGTTTTATCTTCTTGGTCATTTTATGTCTAAATAAAACCAAATTTGCTCCAAAACTGCTGTGTTTAACGTACGGTGTCTTTTTTAGGTCTGTCGCAGGTACAATCTAACAATCACTTTATGAACTGTGTTGAGCAATTTGCTTTTTTACATGAACAGAATCATACCTGTTCCTCCTGTCTTTGCTGCTACGATGAGTCAAAATATCTGCTGTGAAAAGTTTCAAAAGAACAAGATGAGCAGCCAGGTAGTTAATTCAACATAATTTATCACAGTTTTGAATGTAAAGATGTTCCTCACAGAAACTCTGTGATTATCAGATCAAAAAAGGAGTCAGACTGTGGTTTCTCAAGCAAAAAAGAGCTAGTTAATAGTTCTAATGCAAACTCTTCTCTTTGATTCTAAGCTTGAAATAAAAATCTAAATTTACAAGTAGGCACAGCTAGTTAGTCAAGTTGCATGTGCAGCATTTTTAAGCAAGAGCTTGAAATCCCTCATATCGGGTTAATCGTATCTGTGTGGTTTGTGAATTCAACATAACTTAGCAGAAAATGTAATTTATTAAGTTAGTGAGTAATGAATAAATTTAGTAGTGATTTTTTAAATAAAATATGAAAGATAGGGAACATGGTTGTGAAAGGATTACATATAACTCTGTTAGAAGTCATTTAAAAAAATGCCATTATGAAATCACTTTTCTTCCTAAAAACAAATTAAACTAAACTTATTTAATTTTGACTAAGAAAAAATAATTGTTTCACAATTATATATCAGAATCAATGTTAATAAAGTAAAGGGGTCTGAGTAAAGATGACTAATGGTGTTAATGCTGTTGCAAATGGATAATTTATTAGAATTGAATAGTATTAGAGTATTGTGTGTTTATGTATACAAAGGTCCATCGTTAATCGCAGGAGTTATGTTCTAAAAATAACCTGCAATAGACGAAATCTGTGAAGTAGTCAGCTTTATTTTTTACAATTATTATAGATTTTTTTTAAGGCTATAAACCCCTCACTACACACTTTATACGCTTTTCTCAGACACGCATTAACATTTTCACACTTATCTCTTTTTTTAAATACCCTTAAAGTTCAAACCCTCATAGACAAATAAGTCCAGTATTAAGAATGAAATCGCAGGACGCAATGCACTGTACAAAAAAAAAAAAAAAAGAAAAGTATGCAAAACTGCACAAAAAAAGCATATATATATATATATATATATATATATATATATATATATATATATATATATTAGTTTTAAATTTAATTTCTTAAGATTTTGCTCATTTAGACTGAACAAGTTCTGTAATCTTTAGGTGGGTAAAACTAATATGTTGGAAAAAGATATTTGATAGTTCCTGCCTGACTAAGTGAGTGAGTATTTGGTAAAGTTTTTATGCTAACAGTACAGTAGCCAGCAAATTTATTTAACCCCCATTGGCCATGTAATGGGGGATAAATAAATTCTTTGCAGATCGTATATGGGTGAAAAATTTGCTGCTGTTGCCCAAGCTATATAATAAGTGTGTGCTCAGTCTATCCACATCCACTATTAACTAAGATTGCAATATGTGCAGCTCATGTGTGGAACTAGTGTCAGCTGACCTTTGAGAAGCAAACCTTTGAGATGTGTTTCTTTTTCTTTTTGTTCCTCGGTGTGTGATCTGTGCACAAAACATTTAAGTTGTTGAGTTGTGTCATCAAAAAAGAAAAAAAAAACATTTGACTGAACACAACTAGTCTGAGGTTGCTGAGCTTTGCTTTGTGTAGGCTGGGGATCTCAGTGGATGTGGCAGGTGTTATGACAGTTCAAGGTTCGTCATATCTTGACAAATAGAGTTGTTTACATCAGACACAGGATACAGAGGACATGGCACCATCAAGACAGATGGCCTTCATTTTTCCACACGTCCCCTCTCATCTCCCTAATAGAACTAGCGCAGGCTGTCAGAAGCGATGTAGAGGAGGCTTTCATTTGCATCCTAGATAAGGATCAATAACATCTCTATTTAAAAATCAATCATTCCTTGTCAGACAGGCTGGTTTGTGTGAGTGTATAAGGTATGTTGCAGTTGATGGTGTGATTTTACAGCAAACATGAGATGCCTAATAAAGAGACAAAGAGAGGATTTTCTTTTGACACTATAATCTTACATAATTTTTTGGGAGAAATGATACAAAATATATGGGGTACATCGAGCGAGACGGACAAATAGAAGAGGCCACAGAATCAAGAAATAATTATAAACACAACAGAAAAGACAAAACAAGGCATAAAAGAAAAAAGAAATAAAAATCTAATAAGTCTTTTGGCCATAGCTCTGTTTTCATTGGAAGTGAGGGTTTCTGAAACAACTGACAGGAAGTATCCCGTCATGCTTCTGTCAAAGGCTAACAGCCACATGGTGCATCTGGGGAATTATAAAGATCTGACATCTCTTTATTTCATTTTGGTCTGGGCTGCTTGTCAAAGCAGAAATCTGTCCACCTCACAGCTGCTAAAGGAAGGAGGTGAACCGGAGGAGAGTAAGACTGTGCTGTAAGTGCTTGGTAGGCAAGAGGAGTAGGTGGACGCTCGATAAACTGAGCTAAGGTCGCCATCAATCCCTCACCCATAGGGAGAGAAGCTGAGGAGACTTCATGCTGAAGATGATAAATTGTAGTTTTGGGAAGAGAGGAAGATGACATATTCTGCATTTTGTGTTTGAGGTGCACAGTGACTACAAAATGTTTAAAAACATACGTAACCCTCATTGCCAATTCTGTTGTGTGTGTCATTTGACTTTTTGTTTGATTATTTTTATTTGTAGAAAGTGTGGGAAAGAGATGCACAAAAAACAATATATGGTAATAATATGGTTTTAAACATTAGGTTCAGAAATTTGTAACCGAATAAACCTATTATTTAAAAATTACTGTACAAACGCTGGATTGGTTGTCATCTGAGAGCCATGTGTTGCAAGCTGGTTGGAGGAAAGCAAGGAAACCATCCCTCTACATTTTGGTAAGAGATGCCTTGAGCAGAGTCACAGTGAGATGAAGAAAAATGGCCCGTCAACTTTGATGGCAGTGAGAGAGGGAGAGCTGAGAGTTACCCACACAGGGTTTCTGTGCAGATCTGTGAGTAGGAATCAGTCATGCAGGCGTGAAGCATGATGATCCATAGGGGGACATTGACCCCTGCCAACAGGATTTCCAGAAAAGAGGCAGCCCAAGACATTTTACTCCTAAGCTATGCCTGACAACCTCTCAGAAGGCTCTTTCTGTCATAACTTAGAATACTTCGTTGAGTTAACTTTGATATTGCCATGCATGTTTTTTGTTTTGTTTTTGTTTTCTTTTTCCTGTATTAATTTTCTTATTTACACTAACTGATGACTTTGTTAGAAACACCTTCCCTGTAAGAGGTCCATATTTCCTCTTGACATCAAAATGTTCTTAAGTCTTAGTGGCAAAGATTCAACAAGGTGTTGGAAACATTTCTTTGAGATTTTGGTCTATATTGATGTGATAGCACCATGGTTGTTAGACATTTATCAGCTTCACACCCATGACACGAATCTTTTGTTTCACAGTATCCCAAAGGTGCTATGTTGGATTGAGATCAGATTTTGGAGGTCAGTGGAACACAGTGAATTCCTCATCATGTTCAAGAAACCAGTTAGAGATGATTTGAGCTTTATGACATGATGCATTATTCTGCTGGAATCAACCCTCCCGTTGGAAGCAAGATGTGTACCTAAACTGTGGTCATAAAGGGCTAGAAATGACCAGTTGCAACACTCAGGTAGGCTGAGGCATTTAAACTATGCCAAACTGGTACTAAAGGTGTGACAAAAGATATACCCCACACCATTACACCACCACCACCATTCCCACATCATTTAAGACAAGACAAGGCAAGTTTATTTGTATAGCAGAATATAAACAACAAGGTGACTCAAAGTGCATTACAGAACACAAGAAGCATAATTTAACATTAAAAACAAAAGAAAAAGGGGGAAAAAAAGAACACTGGATTAAAACAGATGCAGATTTGGACTTTTAAATAAAAACTATTGAAATGCAGCAGAGAACAGGTGGGGCTTTAATTTTGGATGAGTGTTTCAGCTTATCTGAGGCTTTCTGGGAGTTTGTTCCAGACATGTGGAGCACAGAAGCTGAATGCAGCTTCTCCGTGTCTAGTTCTAACACTGGAAACTGGATTCAGATGACCTGAGGGTTCTGGTAGGTTCATACTGGGTCAAGAGGTCACTGATGTATTTTGGTCCTAAACCATTCAAAGCTTTATAGACCAGCAGCAGAACTTTACAATGGCTTCCTGTTCGTCAGAGTATAGACTTTAAAGACCTCAGAGCTGGACTGATGTGGTCCACTTTCTTGGTCTTAGTGAGAACTCGAGGTGCAGAGTTCTGAATAAGCTGCAGGTGTCTAATGGATTTTTTAGGTAGAACCCATAAAAACACTGTTACAATAATCAAGCCGACTAAAGATGAAAGCATGGACTAGTTTTTTTAAGTCCTGCTGAGACATCAGATCTTTCACCCTTGATATATTCTTAAAGTGATAGTAGGCTGACTTTGAGATTCCCTTAATGTGTAATTCTAAATTTAGGTCTTGGTAAAATATGGAGGTTGTGTTGGAAAAACAGAGAAGGAGGATAAGCTCTGGATCTCACTGATGTAATTAAAGTCAATCAGACCTTTTTCGGTAATCAGTTTTCGGTATATGATGATAGTGTCATATATGTGTTATTATTTGTAGGTCGTATGAAATCATTAAAAAAAAAGAAGAATTAAACATAGACATGTCCATCCAGATTAATATAGGCAACGTCGTCCTGGCGGTGAGTTGACGATATAGGAAGATTGTCATGTTTTGGTTCTCCAGTGAAGTGGCAAACAAACAATAAACACCAACAGACTTCTTCACGGGACAGTTGTATTCAGTTTCCAGTCTTCCTGAGCTGAAACAATTTTAATCTGAGGCATTATGTCATTAATTAATTTCACTCTGCCAGTTGGTGTTTGTGGCACAATGAGTTCAGCTCACATAATTTTCCAAGTATTTGGTTCATTTTACATCCTCCGTCTACAAAAAGACAACCTTTAATGCTACACATGGGTCTGCACTCACTTAAATAACATTTAATATACAGTGATGTTTTGATAGATGAATTCTGAAAGTTCTGCAAATCGTGCAAAAGAGCATTTTTATTGCAGTTGGGTAACTGATGCATATTCAGTGGGACTTACAAATTGTGTTAAATGTGAATTAAACAGCACTTCTGAAATATTTTGGAGCTTACTCTATCACCAGCCAGAATGAGAAACTATTTACATCCACAGCCTCACATTTCTCGTGTGTGTCTGGTGTTGGGGCTGGACACAGGGTGTGGACAGTGTATGCTGGCAGGTGTGAGTTTGAGGGGCATTAGCCCAGGGCACAATGGATGTCAAGGCCGCCCCTGGTAGCAGCCAGCTCATTCTACTCAGACCTCTGACATTGAACCGGTATTTTCATCCAGACCACTGCTGCACACTGTCCATTTTCTGTAAACTTGAGAGATGATTATGTATAAAAATCCCAACAGATTCCCAACACTTTCTGAAATTGTCAGGCCAGCTCGTCTGGTACCAACAACCATGCAATGTTAAAATTAACTTGTGTCCCCTTTCTTTCCCATTTTAATGCTTTGTTTAAAGTTCAGCAAGTTAGCTTGACCATGTCTACATGCATATATGCACTGAGGTGCTGCCGTGTGATTGAATAGGTAATATACTATTAACAGGCTGTACGGTGGTGTGGTGTTAGCACCACAGCCTCACAGCAAGAAGGTTGCTGGTTCGAGCCATGGCTGGGGTGAGATTTGAACCTGGGGGGCAGTAGCCTTTCTGTGTGGAGTTTGCATGTTCTCCCCGTGTATGCGTGGCTTCTCTGGGTTCTCCGGCTTCCTCCCACCGTCCAAAGACATGCATGTTGGGTTAATTGGTCACTCTAAATTCTCAATTGGATTGATTAAATGTGAATTGTCTGATTTGTCCCTATTTGTGTTGGCCCTGCGATGGACTGGTGACCTGTCCAGGGTCCTGCCTCTCACCTGCTAAAAATGCTGGGATAAGCTCTAGCTTACCCATAATGGACTAAGCGGTACAGAGAATGAATGAATGAATACCTGATGTACCTAATAGAGTGGCTAGTGAGTGAAAAAATTTCATTGTATTAGAAGGCACAGTGAGAAAGAAAAGACAGAGAATGTCTTTAATTTCCTCCTTCTCACTGATGTTCCTGTCCTTGTCAGCTGTCTTGCTGCTCCTTGTTGATCCTGCCACTCAGTGCACATACTGTGGTCGGGTCGACAGCTGCCACTGCTAAATTAGCAACCCTTAACTTTGAAGTTTGTGCGTGCCATGATAATTTTTTGCACAGAAAGTAATTGACGTTTACTTAGTATTTTTGCTATCCTCATATCCTCATTGTAGTTTCCTCATATAAAAGGAAACTCAGAAGGATTTCAACATTGTTATAATATGTGAAATCATACTGGCATTAAGTCCAAGATGAATATTCCACCAAATTTAACAGGTAGATGCTGTATTGCCACCATTAAGACTATCAATACTGGATTATGAATTTTGGTTCTTATAGTGCTATACTTTGTGCCTTCTTGTCTTTGTAGTTTACATGAACTTAAAGCTGATTATTGACAGAGGAAATTAATATTGATTCTTATTCCCTTCTGTTTAATGATGTTTTCACAGCACTCCAAAAAATATCGTTTTTGATTCAGAGTACAAAATTCCACCAGTGACTGTCACTTTTGAGGAAATGCCTATAAAGGTCAAGCTCATTACACTCCTTTTGCCTATGTTGAGAGCATATCACAAATCTAATCTTCTCCTGAATGAGGGATATCTAATCTCCAACTGAGTTGGCTTTAGAACTATGCTTTTGCATTATTGTATTTAGATTATTCACAGAGAAACATGAAACACCTTTGGTGACCAGCGTCTCAGCCAAAACGCAATTGATCTCATTCAGGGTACTTATCTGATGGACTCAACTAAAGGGGTTAGGTAATAATGTCTCCTTGTTATCTGTATCCCTTCTTGAACTTTGTGCTGCTTATTCTCACAGGTTTTCTGACAAAACTACCTTGTTTCATCACACGGGTGAAATTTGAAACACCTGTTTCAACTTTTAGTGTATTTCCTACTGCAAACATCATCCTCTACATTTTCATCTCTGAGGGATACAACAAAACATATTTTTGTGATTGTGAGTGATTGTTTATTTTGTTCCTCTAATAGTGGGAAAAAAAATTTTGTGAGAAATAATTTTTTGTTTTCCACTGAGTTTCAGCGAGATACCAAAGTGGTCAAATGATTGGTTGGCATGTGAAATGTGAAATGGAAATGTTTTCCCATTTCACATTTTTAGCATTTGAGTCTTAACATTCAAATATAAATATAACAAAAACTGGATTTTATCATCTTAAAAACATCACCAGAGTCAGCCCATTTCACTCTCTTGTCAGCACGGACGTGGTGATGCATGCTTTTATTTCTATTAGAATAGAGTATTTTAATGCCCTGCTCTCTGGTCTTACCAAAAAGTATTTCAAACTTACAGTTACTTCAGAACTTGGCAGTACAGGTTCTGAGGAGGACAGAGGGCTAAAACAAATTACTCCAGTTTTAACATCGCTGCATTGGCTCACAAATTTTTTCAGGATTTTTTTAAGGTTCTTTTACTGGTTTGTAAATGTCTTAATGGTCTTGAACCTTCTTATTTATCAGACCTGCTTTTGAATTATTAACTCTTCTGCAACCTGAGGTCCTCTGGTACCAGCCTCTTAGTTGTTCCAAGAGTGAGGACCAAGACATACAAGGAGGCCTCTTTCAATTTTTATAGCCCTCATCTGTAAAACATCCTGCCAGAGAACCTCAGGGCTGCAGAAATTGTTCATGTCTTTAAAAAGAGGCTCAAGCCCTACCTTTTTAGCTTAGCTTTTAACTAAATTTCATATTATACTGATGATAAAAGAAAGTTTAGTTGCCAGTTAAGTAGGCTGTAACTAGGGATGGGAGTAATGGCGTCAAAATAAATGGCATTACTAACAGCCTTACTTTTCTCAGTAACAGGTAATCTAACTAATTAATTTTGCCCTGAAAGATGCTTCTTTTGTTTTGGTCAAGCCTCTTTCCACCAGCAAATACTTCTTCCTCCACCACCTGTCATTGCTTCTCCCGGGTCACCACCCAGCTGACAATAAAGCAGTGGACCTAGTCAGTGTACACAGCCACACACAAACAACCAGGAAAAGCAGCAACGATGAGTCCAGAAAACAGAGGAAGAGATTTAATCTGAAACCAGAGACATCACTTTTGCCTTACAGAGCAAAAAGACAAGAACGTTATGAGAAATGTGCATCTAAACCAGAAACTTTTTTTTTTATTTTTTTTTTCATGGTGGCTGTAAACAGTTAGAAAAAGGTGAAGCACTTCTCTTGAGGAAGAGATGTGACATCATTAGTGTCCATGATTTTTCTGTTAGTATTATTCCATTAGGTTTTCATTTCATTCAGTAGTCAGATCTAATATTCGGTTTTATTATGAATAAATAAGCACACAGATGGATTTAAAATTCCAGTAAATAGAACATATTTGAACATTTTTTTTTAAAAAAAGTAATGAAATGGTTACTTCTCTGAGTAATTAATTACTTTTATAATGCTGTAACTCCATTACTAATGCTGTTACATTTTGCAAGAAGTAACTAGTAACTATAATTAATACCTTTTTAAAGTAACATGCCCAACACTGGTTGTAACCATCGTAAATTGTGAAATGACCCTACATGATTAGTTACTTTGGTTGTCCAATAATAGTGATGTTATTAGACAGCATGCAGCAGACTGAGATGCACCCCCATGGACGATGGGCAAACATTTTATGAACAAGTGCTGCTACTGCCTTCCCAACCTTCTTGTAACATGCGGGTTGTCCTGTTTTGTTTATGCATGATAAGACAGCAGTTATCCAACTGGGCTTCATAAGGTTGATAAGTGCTATAATAAAACTATGAGCAATGTGGAAGCTCCAGTACCAGTGTGTTTGTCAGATTTCTCATCTCCACGTTTACTTCAAATACTTTATGAGCTAGTTTTCGCCTTCACACACGACCTATACCTGCACAAAAAATGTAGTATACTTTTCAGTATAATTTGGTGGTCACGGTATTTTACTCTTGTCTCAGTACATACGCCCATTTATAAAAAAAATAAATAAATAAAAAATTGTTTAAAGCGTTATGATGGCCTCTCTTTGGTAACCTGATAATATTCACTCTGAAGCATATATGTATTTTTGTAAGTAATGTAGACGAATACAAGTGAATGGAAAGCCTGGATTCAAATTGGTAACAGGAATAACAATTTAGAACAACAATATAATACATAAATATCTACACTGATTTTTGTTGTTGTTGTTCATCATTTTCCTCCATCTGCATCATGGAAACCCAGTTCAGCAGAGCAGAATGTGTCAGAGCTCCATTCTGGTGATAATAGCAAATAACCCCGTGAAAATTCGCCTGCTGACTCTGCCAGAAGGACAGCATGAGCGAGGTTGTTAACCTTCCAGGGTCCGCTGTAAAGAACCCCTGAAATGTTGTAAAATAACGTCTTCCTTTGTTAATTGGGTGTTATTAGGAACCAAAGTGATAATGAAGGATTACTAAGTGCTTACACTTGGGTGTTGAAATCCATGTTAAAAATGCAATGCACTAGTTTGCTGCATGGTGCCAAAAACAAAATTACAGGCTGTTCTTAATTCTGGGTCATGATTAATTTGCACTCGTACAGGTTTTGTGTTGCATGTTAATTAATGCAAAATAATCAAGACTATTGAATTTATGAATAACATCACAAAAGGAGCAGCAGTTCTACTTACAAGCCCAAGGCTGATACTAAAAAAAGTAGTCGTCCAAATATGATAATTATTCATCTTGCTTTCTTGCTAGACTTATATAAGCCTTTTTTTTTTGTTTACTATTAAATAAAAATATATCTTTACCAAACCTGAATGTTTTCTGCTGCATTTAAATTCAATAAAGAAAATAAATAAAAATCAAATCTACAAAAAATGTGGTTCTGTAAATTTACTTGCTTTATTTTTCATTTGTTTATTTATATATATATTTTTTCAACTCAACATCTCCTACAGCTAGTGTGTGATGTTGATATCTAGAGGGAACAATATGGACAAACCTCCGTGACTCATCTTATTCCAAGCCTAAGGTTGTCCCTTTCAATTTGGATCATGGCTGCTTTCGTGAGGTGATCCCATCCTGAATAGTAAGATAACTAGAAGCCAGTTTGTTTATGTTTTGTGTGTGTGTGTGTCAAGGAGAAGGAGGTGTATTGGGGGGGGGGGATTGCTGAGCAACAAAGCTCACTTTTTCAGTGACTCAATTTTGTGACCTCCCAGAGGCTAGTCTCTCAGATTAGTACAATAAGGATTATCCTGCCCAGCCTGCATTGATCCTTCCACTGGCAGAGAGGAGCAACACAACTTCACCAGGACAACGGAACCGTGGGTGGATGCAGACACAGGCAACTTAACCCAGCAGAATCATTGAGGTATAACACTCAGGAAATGGAAGTTGACAAAGTAAATAAGGAAGTCTTTGATGGTAAAATAATAACAGCTTGCGGATATTTAAAGTGCAGTTAAAGCTTTTTTGTGGGTTATCACCATATTTGTATTTTTCCACATCTTGTCTCGGGAGAGAGAAAATCCAAACAAATGTTATTGTGTGAGAACATTTCGGCCTCACATCTTGCTCTGACGTAGATCCAGAACAAAGACTTGAGATGTAAACATCCTGTTTGAGAGCAGTAAAGTGTCACCATACTGTGCAACCCACTGACCTGTGTCCAACTGGGCTTGTTTTAACCACAAGATGTGTGTTGTAACTCCATTTTTCAAGCCTACTTTACATTCACAGTTAGTGCTGAGGTCTGTGCAGGACTCCAATAGCATGTTGCATGAACCTCAAAGTGAGTTTGACATTCAGGGTCCATCACTGTATATTCTTTCGAGTAAAGGAGTGACAGGCATGTGCATTATACATACAGCCCTGCCATAGAAAGAGAATAAGGGAGCAACTGCATGAAATGATAGTTTTCAATTTGTTTGTTGACAAGCAGCCTTGCTGTTTGCTTGGAGAGTGATGTTTATGACCCTGCATTTTCACAGTCTGTGTTTCACAGTATCCTCACTGTATATACGTTTGTAGTCTTTTATGCAAGTCAGTATGCACTGCATGTGCTGTTCAGTCCTGCTCGTGTCACTGTTCATACTGTCATATGTCAGAATGACTGGAATTCTCACAGAAGCATGTCAAGCAAGTGGCAATGAGAATGAATCAGATTCCAGTGAATGGTGCATTGAGGGGACAAAGGGTTAAATGTTGCTATAATTAGTCAAGTCTCCACTGAAATGCAGTGATTGTTGTTGTCACAAAAGATGATTGCACCTCCTCAGGAGGATATCTAAGAGGTCTTAAACAAGATCCCTTTTGGTTACCAGAGACTGTTGATGATGACAGTAATAGCTTTGGATAGATTTAAATATTAAAATGCCAAAGGCTTTATTTGTTGTGGATCACACTAGCAAAGAAGAAACATAAAACGTGACAACATGCCCTTTCGTGTCATTAAATGTCTATAAGTACTGCAGGTGATGCTATTTCCATCTGTACTCCCACCAATTATGTCACATTGTCTTACATCTACACAGATGTTTTTGTACAGTAACTTGCTGTATGGTGAAAAAACTATTAAAAGCACATCATTATAGACGCTACTTTAAATTTGTAAAGGCCAAACTGCCTCTGGAAAGATGGTGAGCGAGAAAAGGTGCGTGTGCAGCCTTTAAGGTGAGCCTTGCACCTCCTTAAAACCTTGTTTTGTTTGTTTTTGCTTCAATTTTGTTCAAGGAAATTACAACCTGCCAGCAATGATATACACAAAAGTGTTATAAATGAATTCCTTTGCCTTGAAAAAACACCAGACACACTGAAGGGATGAGAATATTCAGTTAATTGTATTTGTATGTAATCAACAGCAGGTGAAAGTGCATTGTTGGCTTGTTCCTATTTAATTAAACAAGAAGCAAATTTAGAATGGAAATGTGAAGCAGCATGGCATAGTATAAAAGGAATTGTACAAAATCAGTTAAAAATTTAGACACGTATTTATTCATTAATGATAATGATTTATTCAATAAATGGGGATAAGATGTGGAATTAAACTGAGATAATCAGCAGGCAGTGATCTCCTCCTCCTGACATGAAACAGTTGCAGTGTATCAAGTAAATATACTGCAAAAAAAAGGAACTCTTTATTTCTTTTAGCACTCTCACTGGAGGCCAATATTTAAGGAGAAAACTAGTTTGCTGACTGAACCTTAAATTTTGAGGGCTGAAATTAACTAACCAGTCTTCAGAAGCGATTCAAATACCAATACAGGTCAACCATGCTGTAAATGAAGAACTGCCATCCAAGACATTTAGTTATTATCAATCAAAAAAATTAGTCGAGAGAATAATTTGACCCTCCGAAATATTCAGCTCACTGGAAGTGACACTGATGTGTCAACCAAATAACTTGAACTGGATTGCACTTTATTTTTTAATTGTTTGTACCTTGTTGTTATGCGTATTGTTGTGAACTACCAGGAAAAATCAGATGCAAATTAGCTGCTAGGCTAACTCTTTATATTTGTGTGCTTGTACTCATGTTTATTAATGTGCTATTTCTCCCTTTTTAAATATAAAAGTGAAACAAAAAAATTAAAACATATTAAACTTAATTAATGACTATCTGTAGGTCCTGATATTCACTGTTTTCATTATCAATGGGCAGAAGCTCTTCCTCAGACAACACAGCTACTGGTTTGTGATTAGATGTTGTTTTATTTCTCTTTGTAGCCATAACTGACTAAGATTTTTTTTTTTTTCCATAACTCAGTATTGAAATATTTAATTAAAATAAATATAAAGTGATATTTCAATTTTGTTTACATATTTTTATGTGGGTAGGTGTAAGGTGCTTTTGAGGGTTTATTTTCTTACCTATGGCAGTCTCCTGTTGAGAGGCAGGGAGGAGGTCTGACTAGGGAGCTCAGCTAGCTACTGAGGACAGGGGCCATAGGACACAAATCTGAACTTCATATTTTGTATTTTTACAGTAAGCCACCAACAATATATTTGGTGCATTGCACAATAATTATGACCTGGTGCTTTTATCCTATGTATGTCAAATTATCTCTTTTCTCCCCTGTCTTTTTGTGCCAGTGAAATTAAGCTCACCAAGTGCACCACCTTGATATTGGAATTTGAAACTCTCTATCTGTATCTGCTAGATCAGGATTATTCATTTCGGCCCTACAAGGCCTGCAGTCCAGCAGGTTTTCTATGTATCCCTGCTTCAACACACCTGCATCAAATTAAATGGATCTAACAGCCAATCAACTTCTGTACAATGACTAATATAATTTGAGTCAGGTCTGTTGAAGCAGGGATACATGGAAAACCTACTGGATTGTAAACCTTGTAGGACTCAAGTCCACTGTTTCCTGAAGCTGAAAAGAAATGTAACCACCAGACAGAGCAATAGCTGTTTACTTGCCTTTCCCTTTGTGTTCTAAGTGTCATTCTGTCACTGTATTTCTATGCACATATTCCATATAACTGGAGAGAAAAACAGTATAGCATATAAAGATCTGAAAAGCTGTCTAAAGCTGCAACAAAAACATACAGCTGGAGACAAGGTTACTCAATGAGCCTTCTCTACTTGCTTGTGTATAATGAAGTGGGGCTGCAATGCACGTATGAGAGATTAAAACAGCTAAACACAGCTCTATAAGATGGAGTATTTTTAGTTGCCAAAAAATGATCAAATAAAGATGGATCTGATCAAAAAAAAAATGTGTAAACAGTTTTTTCAACATCTTTTAAAAGTATTTAGTGAGGCTAAGTGTAAAGGCACTTGTAGTTAGTTAAGGTAAAGCAGTCTATGTTTATAACCTGGATGTTAAATTCAAGGTTGCAAAATACAAAATTCCAATACAGACTTAAGTATATTGTTAAACAATTAAAAATGGCAACCTTTCTGTAATTCAGAAGTCTTTAGCTGAATTGATGTAATAGATTTGTAACTCCTTTTTAGCTCATCCTGCCACAACGTGTGGCTAAAAGCTTAAACTTCCATTATAATATAGGCCTTTATATGAGCATGGTATGATCACATAAGTACAATCTGGCCCATGATAGATAGATAGATAGATAGATAGATAGATAGATAGATAGATAGATAGATAGATAGATAGATAGATAGATAGATAGATAGATAGATAGATAGATAGATAGATAGATAGATCTACTATGAAAAACTCTGAAAAAGAAAGTAATCAGCAAGAATTTCTTTTTCCTTTTTTTATTTTTGTTTATTTATTTATTTTTTATTTAAAAGCTGCTTTCTATACAATGGACTTCAAGAAGGCAGGGAGGGAGGGGGAGTAATTTATAGGATTTTCACTTGGTTTTGGAGAGACAGTTTAACAGCATGTGAAAATGCCCTTCACAGAGCTAGGACAGCTTATTATTCATCATTAATAGAGGAGAACAAGAATAACCCCAGGTTTTTCTTTGGTCAGCACTGTATCCAAGAGTCTCTGTTGAGTCATGTATTCTTTTAACTCACAGTTGTTATGACTTCATGAAATTCTATGCAAATGAAAATGTTTCCATCAATGTAGAAATTCATGATGGCCTTCTTACTATTAGTAATGATTTATAATCAAGTGCAGCAGCTTTAGAGGCAGCCTGATTCATGTTTAGACTGTTTTTGTCCTTTTGAGCTTAGTTCAAGGAGGTGATTGAGTAACTTTTTTTGTTTGTTAAACTCTTCCATACTAAAGGTGATCACTCATTTTCACTAAAATTAATTATAATATATATGAGTGACAGGCAATGCACAGCTGGCTTTTAAGGATATTGGAGCAAATTCTTAAAAAAAAAAAAAAGAAAAAAAAAAAAACGGCCTGATCCAGGACTGTTAGCTAATAAAAGACCTACATCCAGTCTTTATTTTTATTTATTTATTTATTTATTTTTTATTTTATTTTATTTTATTTTTTTTAAACTTGTCCTGTCAAGCATGGTAGCAGCAGAATGGTGGTTTGATTGCTGTGTTGTGCTGAACAAATTTGTTTAAGGGGAGCTTTATGGGTATAAGGCTCCTCTTGATAATCTTATTTATTTATTTATGTATTTATTTATCTACTGTTATGTATTTACGTGTGTATGGACCTGACCGGAGGGGACAGAAAAGGAGGAGGACAGCAAAAAGAAGCAAAAAGAAAAGAAGAAAACAGAAAGAGGAGACAAGGATCGAAGGCAACGACCCTTCAGTCCAACTTAACACTGGATAACTGATAACACCAGATAACGGCTAGAGTGCCTCTAGAGAGAGAGTGGCGCCACCGGAAGCTCAAAACGCTTGCCGATCACGTGGTCCATGTAGCCTCCAAAAGTTCCAGAAAGTGCTTGGCGGCCAATACAACATAATAAGAAAACTACGATAATCGGTAAATAATGATCAATGAAGGCTTTGCTTTGCAATATTTTTATAGTTGTGTTCATTGATATGAATCATGTTAAGTTTACTAAACCTGTATGACATCAACAGCAATGTAAATCGTAATATTTTCTGTTTTTTTAACTTTATCTTTCAGACTGAGGCATACCAACAGGTGACGACAATGATTTACCAAGTGACTACACAATAAATCTAGGCTCACAGCATAATAACTGTTCTTACAGGAAATCTATATCCAATAAATAAAATTTAGATCCCAATTCATTTCAAATAAATGGGTTATCTATTCTTACTTATTAGTATCTACTTGTGTGAATTGCTTATAAGTCTTAAGACTTATTTTGACTGAGGCAGACTGACTCACAATATAATGTGTTCTTACAGAAAATCCATGGCAAATAAATAAAATTTTGATTTCAATTCATGGAAAATACATGGCTTTCTATCACTATTTGTTAACTATCCCAAGACTTACTCCCTACATATACATAATAAATCAGACAAACACCCTTTGTTTTCCAAATGCATTTAATACCTAAAAGAATTCCTTTACAATAAAACTCGACTAGATCAGCATGTCTAGCCATTTCTTTTCTCTGCTATCCTTGAATACAGTCTTCACCATGGTATGCTGTGCTGCATGGGGATGCTCCAATCGCTCAGAGAAAGGCGTGCTTATGTATGGCTTCCCCAAAGACAGGGACAGAAGGAAAATATGGATGGCCAAAGTCAGCAGGATACATTTGACCACCATCAGGGACTGTGAAAACAAAAAATATGCGAGGTAATCATATTAAAACAATGCATTTACACATTTTCAAAGACCATATCATTGGGAAGTTTATTTTTAAATTAAACACAGAGAACACATCACAGGGAGATTTATATGGTTGAGGTTGCAGAATGTAGAAAAAAAAGACAGGAAACAACACTTAAAAGTGGCCAAACCAGGAAGGTGAAGAAGAACAGTATCCCAGTTAACGTCAGGCAACCCCAGAACTGCTGAAAGTTCTTCAGGACAATGCTGCACGAGGGAAGAGTGATATACTTCCCTTAAGCATCTCTCTGCTTCTCTGCTCTCATCCTGCACACTGAGTGCTGAGTGCTGTCTAGTGCAGCAAATGCACTCAAGTACAATCAGCCACTTATTTTGTATATGTATATTTTGTTAAGTTCTTAAGGTTAACATGTTTGTTACATTTAACAGGTTAGGTTTTATAGTTGCAAAGATTGTAAACATATATACTAAGAGTATTGTGCTATCTAATACTGTGTATTCATCTTCATATCTTTGTCCATAATTCCACAGCCTTATAAATACATTAAAATTAAATAAAAATGTAACTACAATCGCTCTCCCTACACATTAACCTCGCTATAAACGGCGTTGGATCAATTTATATGGACGAACAGAATTTACATTCATCAGCCTGTGGTATCTGTTGCTATCAGTGTGCTAGCATAAACTTTTTTCGGTTTATAATCTCTAAATATATTAATCTAGACGGTGACAATCCGTCAACATATTTATTTACTCCTGTCAAGTTGATTTCGATGCACAACTGATATGGAAATATGACTATTAAAACATCTTACCTTGAAGAAGTGTAGCTCCGACAATCTGCTCCATTGAAATACATTGACCGTTGCTTAGCTTTTGCTAACTTCCGGGAACTTTTGAGGGGCTCCATAATCCGCCATTGCTGTGAAAAACTGAACCATTGCAGTGAACGAAGATGGCGCCACTCTCTCTCTAGAGGCACACTAATAACGGCTACACCTGTACAGAAACATTTCTCATGGATTTTACAGAAAAATAAAGCTGACAATTATCAAAATTCTTCAAAACTCTGTAATAGCTTTAATTTAACTATGTCCTCATTTGCACAGAAATGGTGTGTTTTACCCAGAAACAGAGCACATTTAATTTAGTACCTGTTTCCATTCGGTAATATAAGACGGCATAGAATAAATTTCCATTTCCAAATAGATGATACTCATCTATACTTATCCATGAACCTTGAAGAAAGCAGTTAGATTACAAAATCTTAAAGAGATAAATTTCAAAAAGGGTTTGAATTTTTTGCATCTAAACTTGCACAAGACTGGGTTGTTCTTTTTGTACTCGAGTACCACAGGAAGACATGGTTAAGCTTTGTAATTACTCTGGATGGCATTACCTTGTCGTCCAGTAGTGCTATTTTTGACAAGGATTTTAACTATCATTATCATTTAACTGTCACTATTTTCTCAATAGAGCACTTTGCTCTTAGACTGGTTGGTAACACTTTATAATAAGTACACACTATGAAGCATTTGTTAAGCATGAATAAATACTGAATTCATCATTTACAAAGCATATTTCTGACAGGAATACTCATTAGTATGTGGTTTATAAGCACAGTTGTAGATGTTTTACTTATCATTGATAAGCACATTGATTATGAGTTAGCAATTCCTGAATTCATCATTTAAACAGCTTGTTTTTTTTATTTTATAGATACATTTATGAATTTTTCTCTTCATTAATAAGCTCATCTACAGGGTGTTTAATGATTGTATTTTGAGGCTGTAAATTTTGGATTTAGCATTTTAAAAATGTAGTATTGCATGACTTACAAACCAGTTATGAGTTTTTGTTTTTGTTTTAAATTTATGCTTGCACTTACAGTGTTTAGATATGTACTAGTGGTTAGTAAATACTTTATGCAAACTCACAAATTTCTTTTCCAATTGATGTCTTATGAGGAGTTATTAATACAGGAATTCATTATTGCAAGTAGTTACAAAACACTTACTACTCATTAATAAAGTATGTAGTGTGTCATCTAAAGTGTGCACTATCTATGCCTTATAAAGCATTTACAAAAGAGATTTAAAGGTTGGCAATGCCTAAAAATTCAGAAAAGTGTTAGTTATTCTAACAAAGGAAAGACGCAGCACATGGGAATATCAAACAAACTGCGTTAATATTTATTGCAATTTCTCACAATGAAGAACACAGCTCAGTAAAAAACCTGCCAACACCAACAACAGATCAGACGTTTCAAGTACTAAATACAAAAAACTATGAAGTATAAATACAATGTTTGAGTAAAAAATATATTTTTTTTTGTATCAAAAAGTGAAAAATGTCATTGTCATAATTCAAAACTCATGTTTTAAAATGATAAAACAGATAAAATAACTTAACACATAATAAAAAATAAACTAAGAAAATATATGTTCATGACACTACTAAAACAATGTAGATTGATTACTTGGAATTTGTCTAAGCCATTTTCTATAGTCAGACAAACTAACATGGTAATTAAAAACACTGTTTTATCAATCAATCAATCAACCTTTATTTATATAGCACCTTCTCATACCCCAGGGTACCCAAAGTGCTGTACAGATAAAATTACAACAAATAAAACATCAAATCATAATAAAACAATCAGTTTAAAACAGTAAAATAACAGATAAAAATGTAATTAAATTAAAAGACCTAGCCTAATGATCCTGCTCTCTAGGGTTAAAAGCCAAAGTAAAGAGGTAAGTTTTCAAAACACATTTAAAATTGTTCAGATCTTTGGCAGACCTCACAGAGAGAGGAAGTCCATTCCAAAGTTTTGGAGCCACCACGGAAAAAGCTCTGTCTCCCCGAGTGACTAACCGAGTTATCGATGTGTTATCATCCCTTCATCAAACTTTAAACAGCTAGCGAGTTCTCTGCTAACTGGGTAGCATGAATCAGACTTCCTGGTTTCTACTGAGAAGAGAACCTCAGTGATGTGAACGCAGTGCAGCTAACCATAATCATCATCATCATCATCATCACCATCATCAGCCACAGCAGCTGATGGCAAACATGTCAATCATCTTTGGACGCCTATTTTTTCTTCTTTTTTTAATATTTTGAATTAAAATGAATAAAAAACTAAACAGAGCAAAGCTCAAGCAAATGTTTATAATACAAGATCTACTGTAGGTTCTAGTCAGAGTTCCTTTTATGTTCAAAGCACAATTTGAAAATAGTATCAAGCTTTGCTGTAGCAAAGAAATATTACAATTTGTATTTTAGTTTGTAGTGGTATACATATGTAGGCGCAGCCGAGGTGTTGAGGGGATCCAGTTTGATAGCCTCAGGATTGGATCTCTGCCCTTTGCGGATGATGTGGTTCTGTTGGCTTCATCAGGCTGTGATCTTTATCTCCCACTGGAGCGATTCGCAGCCGAGTGTGAAGCTGCTGGGATGAGAATCAGCACCTCCAAGTCCGAGATCATGGTCCTTGTCACATCCCCTGGCTTGTGGCCGGGTTCTGTGTAAATGCAAAGCCACCTGTGGGATTGCAACTCTGCGGTTGGCTGTGGACCTGAGAGGCCTCCCCGCTCTTCTGACTCCCTGATTGGACGACTCCCCTCCAGACAAGCCAACCCATGGAACACCTGCCCTTTATAAGGAAGGAAGCACCAACATTTGGGGCAGCTGGTCATTAGACCCTCAGCTTGCCATCTGGGATTGTTAGTGGAGCGTTGGTTGGTTGGTTGGTTGGTTTGGTTTGGTTTGATTTGATTTGATTGGATTGGATTGGATTTGATTGATTGATTGATTGATTGTTTGTAAGAGCATTTAGTTTTTCCTATAGTACTCCTTTGTGTTTAAATGAAATTGAGATTGTTCGCTCTCATCGTTTGTGAGTAGCTTTTGGTTTTGGTACGTTTTATAGCTGTATTTTGGTTTGTAGTTTAAATAGCTTTCTGATTTATTTTGTGGTATTGATTTTTGATTTGTTTTCAAAAAGAAGCTTGAAGTTTGTTTAGTAAGAATTTTGGTTTATATACTGGTAAAGATTGTTAAAGATAATAAGTAAAGAGAACTGTTTATTTTGTAATTGTTAATTATTGTTAATTGTTACCTCAATTGAGGACACCTTTAGTTAATTAGATTTCTTTCTTTTTTGTGACCGGACAAGATATTCCGAACCGTGGACACCTTTGGTTGTTTTGTTTTTGTTTAAATTAGAACCTGGGGTTTATAATAAAACTGTGTGTATATATCTTTAAGTTTGATCTGGTGTGTTTTTGTTGCCAACCCCTTTATCCCCTGGATTTCAAGGTGGGGTCGTAACAGTCCTCAGCCGGAAAAGGGTGGAGTGCTCTCTCCGGGTCTGCAATAGGGTCCTGCCCCAAGTAGAGGAGTTCACGTATCTCGGGGTCTTGTTCGCGAGAGAGGGAAGGATGGAGGGGAGATCGACAGACAGATCGGTGCGGCGTCTGCAGTGATGTGGACTCTGCATCAGTCTGTCATGGTGAAGAAGGAGCTGAGCCAAAAGGCAAAGCTCTCGATTTACAGGTAGATCTACGTTCCTACTGTCACCTATGGCCACGAGCTGTGGGTAGTGACCGAAAGAACAAGATAGTGAACACAAGAGGCCGAAATGAGTTTTCTCTGCAGGATGGCCGGGCTCTCCCTTAGAGATAAGGTGAGGAGCTGGGTGATCCGGGAGGGGCTCAGAGTAGAGCTGCTGCTCCTCCATATCGAGAGGAGCCAGATAAGATGGCTCGGGCATCTGGTTAGGATGCCTCCTGGACTCCTCCTTGGTGAAGTGTCCTGGGCACGTCCCACCGGAAAGAGGCCCCAGAGGAAGACCCAGGACACGCTGGACAGACTACATCTCTCGGCTGGCCTGGGAAAGACTCGGGATTCCTTTCAGATGAGCTGGTGAATGTGGCCGGATAGAGGGAAGTCTGGCAGCTGCCCCCGCGACCCAACTCTGGATAAGCAGCAGATAATGGATGGATGGATGGATGGTGTTATTCTGTTTATTGAAATATAAAAGTATTAATACTGTTTTTATGAAGTCAGTCAACTTATTCAAGCTAAATGCCCTAATTATAATTTATAGCTGCTGCTTATGGATCCAGGCCCAGCAGTATACTTTACATAATGTTGAACAGTGAGTCACTCACACAAAGACTGAATCCCATTGTGTGGACTGTGGAATACAGGCGAAAGACTTACGAATACAGATGACACATTTCTGAGAAGTAAAAGCTGTAAGAGGCTAAGTGTTTGTGTTTGGGGAGGAAAAAAATCTGCCAGTTCTGTGAATCATTAGGAACAGCAGATGCAATCTTAGCCACCTTAATGCAGGATATTTCAGGGGTTAAATGAAAGTTGAAATAAAATAAACACTGTTATTAAGGATGATAAGGAGTCTACACGGATTTGTATATTGTACCAGAATCTGTGTGCTCTAGAGAAACCTTAGCTTGGAGTTTAATATATGTTTATGCAGTTACTGTGGCCATCAAGTAGGCATCAAGAGTTTTGTTTGGTAAAGCCTGTTCAACACCTAGTAATAATTTTTCATTCACCACATTATCAAACACCAGCTTCTAAAAGTATTTTTATCATATGACATATTTAATGTCTAAATCGGACCTAACAGTTTTGTCCCCTGATGTTGCATAAACTTGTCCCTTATTGCTACCCCTAAAAAGCTCAGCACAAGTTGACTGGATTGGTCTTTTTTAGGTTTGTTTCGTATATAATTCAGACCATTTTAATTTCTGTGACATATTCTAATAGGTGGACTGTGTGGTTGCCAGCTTGTTTTACTCATTTGTCCTTTAGCACAGTGTACTCTAAAATTGTTGCCAAGGAGGAGATGAAGAATTCTTTCTTTTATTGATATTTTAAGAAACACACAGACACTTTTTCACACAACAGACAAAACTTTGTCTAATTTTGACAACCTTTGTAGAGAAAACACCTTGCACATCCTTCATTATCTTTTGTGCTGCCCTTAGGCAAGAAGTATACTTGTTTTTCAAACTCACCTCAAATATACAACCAGCTCCATTGTTGGTGTAGTTGCTTACATACTTGTCTGCCTACTATACCTTTAACTGGAGGCGAGGAGGCGCATTAGTGAACTCAGACCATACAAAACTTTCTGATTCCCAGCATGTAAACAATGAAAATGGAGACAACAGAGGAGGATAGCAGGAGCACAGTATTTTGATGATAGTCACAACAGAAGGACCAACAGCTGTGGCATTGTAGATGATATTTGATGCCCTGAAATAATGAGATGTGCTGTGTCATACTCATCTTTCGCTTATTCAAGATGAGATAAACTGCTATTCAGTAGAACATTTAGTCAAAAAAAAAAAAAAAAAAAAATCTTGACTCTTAAAATTATAAACAGACCAAAGGAAAGTTGAAGGACCCCCTGCACAAGGAGAGACAAAGAAAACAATTTGTCCTTT
The DNA here is from genome assembly GCF_017639745.1 of Melanotaenia boesemani. NCBI lineage: Eukaryota > Metazoa > Chordata > Actinopteri > Atheriniformes > Melanotaeniidae > Melanotaenia > Melanotaenia boesemani. The sequence goes on from NC_055688.1 coordinate 16,226,513, forward strand.
GTGAAATTGTCATTTGGACTATTACAAAACAACTCCATCACCTGGAGCTTGCTGCATCTAAATTTCAGGGTTATCTTTTATAATGGTAACAAACAGCTAAATGTTCCATCACTTGGAAAGTTGAGGCTGTCCTTGCTTGACTGGCACATGTTAAATTTTTATATGTCTGCATCCTGTGAACCTTTGTGACAATGCCATCTGTTGTTGCTGTGGAGATTTGGGTCACAGCTGCAAAGTGTTAGTTGATGTCTTGCAGTGATGCCAGTGCAATGTAGCTGCTTCTGTTTTGACTGTTACTCCAGCATCAAAATTATTCCTTAAATGCACTCCAGCAAATGAAAAAGGATTTGCTATATAACAGGTCTGTCAAAAATCAACATATTCTTCAGTATATCATTATATCTATTATTTTGTTCTTTAAATTATATCTGCTTATTGACTCAAAATGTTTAACTCATTAATTGTCCACTACAGAGTGGAGAAAAGTAAATTAAGGGTATAACCAACATTTACTTTTTTTATTGATTTGTTTCTCTCAGATTTTCTCATGTAATTATGTCAGTGTGATGTAAAAGTTAGTAAAAGTATTAATTTCTTTGAGTCTGTTGTGACTATATCTCTTTCGTCTTTTTGTCCCATAATCCAAAAACATGTAAAAAAAAAATATCATATAATGAATCAAGATAAAAATAGATTTTTAGAAAATTGGAATCTTTTTATGAAATGATGATCAGAATAGTTGCTGGTTAATTTTATTCAGCTGAAAACCTAATTGCTTTAGCTGTACATAATCTTTAAGATTAACTGGACAGATAAGCTAATCTCATAAAATAAATTGCCCTCTGCCCACCCCAACTCCCTCCTACCACTCTCTTCTGATTTCTTCTACAATCACAACACAAGCAGTTGAAGTTGCCATATTTAGGTAATGTAATGTTGCTGATACAATTCACTATATTATTGTACCACAGAGCTGACAGTGAAATGGCGATTTTGTTGATCCATATAACTTGTATTAAATTTTGACTGCATGGTGCTTGTATGGTACATTGCACTGTAGTTTCCTTCTATGATCATCAGTGTGGTTGCTATGCATAAGTCTTTTCATCTGTGGAAAAAACAGACCACAGCAGTTGTTTTATGAAGACAGTGAAGAAAAAAGGTCACAATTTTTGAGGGTAACAAAGGTTCATTGAGAAATCAATATTACAGCATCAACTGATTACAATACAGCAAATGGAACTAACAATGCAATTATTTCAATCCCTTGATTTTGTATTGAAAATGGCAACATTTTGCAAAGACAGAAAAAAAATATTTTGTACTTTATATCATGCATAACATATCAAAAGACTTTGCATACTCATATAAGTACCTTATATCTTTATTAATATTACAAATCCAAATGGAGAGGCATCAAGAAAAAGTCAATCCCTTATGAAGCTGTGAGCGATAGCATTGAAGGTGTGTGTCTGAACCGAGACTATGACAAGAGGCAGGCCAGGAAACTGGAACACAAGGGGATATCAGTTTGAACTGGGTTTAGCTTCTATTAACAGGATTACACAGACTAAAATGCGATTGACAAGGTAACTGAATCTACGATTTGGCTGAGGACTGACCAGGTTTTTCATAGTGTCAGGAAAATATAGAGCAGCTGGACCAAAACCTCTCATGCACCTGCCTTCACTTCACCTGGAATAAAACAGACACACACAGATGCTGTGTCTGAAATGTTCACTTACTCCCTCACTTTATAGTCTTCAGTACATAGCGAGCTTGGTTAGGTGGGGCCTGAGAGATACTAATGCATTTTAAAAACTCCTTGACAACATTAGTACTTCATAATTATGTGACGTTATTTTTACAGTTGCTAGTCACATAAACAGTTACGGATTGTTTAACACGATATATGACAAATCTGAAGTAATGGAAGGCACAGTGTTCTGTGTTTGGTTCAGAGCATTTTGACATATTTCTGTATATCATAAGCATGAAACTGCATGATATCAATAAATTATGATTTTGTAAACTCTTTTAAATAGTTTGTAGTAGGATTGTATTAACAACCTTTTTTATTTTTATTTTTTATAACCTTTTTCATTTTTTACAGTAAAAAAACGTATTATTCTTGTACATATTATACTAAGTATTTCTTAAGTTCTAAATCTCAGACAGAAAAATAATTGAGCCACTTCTTGGTTCAGACATTACAGAATACTTTTTGGTCCACAAGTTACAATATTAAACTGTGAACATTAGCGCCTGCTAGCAAAGGTAGCATTGGCTCCTGGCCAATGGGACATTTTGGCTTATGTGGGGTACATCATCTGTACACTACTTATTGTATGTGAGACTAAATTATTCTTTTAAAAAGTTGTTACTAAACCTGTCAGATATAATTAACTGACATGAACAGTTAGATGCTTAAAAAAACAGCACTACAAATGTGTATGCAAGAAGACTGCTCTGTTTTTCATTACATTGTGCCATTAATAAGAGCACAGGAGAAGAATACATAGGTTTAAAAAAAAATACACAGTGCACACACAAAGTGCCTCTCTCACACAAAAATTATGTATTAAAGTAACAAAGAAAATGTGTTGTGTCTTCACAGTTATTCCTTCATTGCTTGGTTTTACTAATTCAGACCAACCAAATAAAAGTGTTGCTTTCAAAAGCAACGGTGTATTGTGAGGTTTGGTGGCTCTTGCTTGGCTTTGTCTTGGTTCAGTACTGGAACACCTTAAAGTCCCCTTTCCATTTTACTACTTTACAGTAACAGAGATGAGCATAACAGTCCTGTCTTAAACAGGCTGTAAGAAAACGGCTATATAAATGGTGCTAAACTCTAAACTACTACCATGCTTTTTTTCTTTGTCCTGCTCTCTCTGCCTCCAGCTATCACCTTGCGAACACCTCCCTGAGAGACTTTAAAGTTTGATGGATCAGACAACAAGGAAATTACTATCAGGGGATTTACTGATTGATGGGATGAGCTATCTATCAGTGTATTGCAGCAAGAGGAAATGGCTTAGTGTGGCATGTGATACAAATTCAGCTCAAGTATGGTTGATGTTTTGCCACAGTGCCATTTATATGTGTGCTATGAGACTCAAATCTATCTGGGCACATAAAGTTATCATGAATTTGTGTCAAGCTTGCCTTCTGTCTTTATATTGGTTCAACACACTATCTCATTGCTAACATCTGAGCCAATACAAGAAAATCCAATGAATTAAAGGTGCAGTGTTTATCTTTTGAATGCTAGAAAATTACATCACATTTGTCAATATGTATCAGCACACATAAGTGTTGTGGGTGTTGTTGGTAAGTGTTGGGTTACAGTTTTACATAAATGCCTAAAAACTAGCTAGAACGCCTTTTAGCTTTAGCAGCTAATGGTTTCCCATAAGTACACAATGAGCAATGCAATTTTAATTTTCAAAATGTCGCCAATGAGAAAGAATTCTTCAATAATTGGTTTTTCTCATTCTGTTTATTCCTTCTCTGCAGCAAGTTGCACTATTTTCTTTTATAACGATTGAAATACAATTTTACTTGTAACAAGCTGCCTTTAGAAAAGAGTTTTCTTAAGATAAAGTTTAAAAAAAATCTACTCTTTATGTTTTCTTCTCTTTTGTTACATTGGTAGATGTGTGAGCAGCAGAAAATGATGGTCACTTGTGTTTTTGGATGATTTTAGCTGAGAAGGAAGAGGCACATCTCCAAAGCAACGTCTTGCGTTTGCCACCACTGATTTTTTTTTTATTTGTGTGCAAGTGAATTGGCAAGAACTTGTCTTATTCATTTGCTTCAGGGGGCTACACTGTGCACAGCAAAAGCTCCTGGATTCATCTCGCCCTCACTCTTTCTTACTCTTTTGTTCTCTCACTGATTTGGACATATAGCAGAATGCAGACTTGAACCTTAGAAAGTATTTGGCAAGTGTATACAGAAAATCATTTCCAAACCTTTGACCAAAGTCTCTCTAAACAGTTGGGCTCTGCCCGAAACCATGAACAGCACAGGATGTGGCACGCCTGTATCTCAGCTCAACAGCTTGATATCTGACATGGGAAAGGAAGCTTAGAAATACAACAGTGCCCCCAGTTGATTTACCAAAGAACTACATCTACCACAGGCCGTCATTCTTGTGGGCACGTAGAGTAAAAGGAGCTTGAAATTTGTCAGGAGCTGAATTTAGGAGCCAAGTGGCAGGAGATGCTTGAGGTGATTTGTTGGGATTTTAGACAGCTGTGAGGAGGTTGACAGTGTTGCAGGGTCTGCAGAACGCTCAGCTCTCTGGTTAACAAGGCATAGAAAAGGCCTCTGAGGAAATAGAGCTATCCCAGAGGTAAAAGGTAAATGCTGACATGGTGAGAATTAATTCCATCCTGAAATAGTGAGGGAAGAATATGTCAAAAGAATTACACACCATTGCATCGCTTTGATGTCAATTAGCTCACTTTCTTACTGACCATGGTATGATTGAAATACTATACAGAACAAAACTGTTTGTCAACTAATCTGAAAATGTGACATATGACGTCACTTTGCATGAGGACAGACATGGCTTGGAAATAATTTTGATTTGTTAATGGTAATGATTTATTTTTGCAGCATTAATTATCATGTTTACATGCACAGGCAATGATAATGAACAACACATATTTTTTCCGCTGCGTGTGTGACATTTGAAAGATGACTAAGCTTCAAAGGAGCTCATTCGAGGAGGAGGAGTCATCTCTCTCCTCTAACCATTTGACTCATCTCATGCCATATTTAGATTTGGGCAGTAGGCAACAAACTGAATTGCATTCATTTTCAATGGGTTCATGGTAAAATTTGATGTCTTAACATTGACTACAGGCAAGACAAGCTGCAGCAGAGATTCAAATTGTTCAATTTCCCTCCCATATTTCATCACAGACTTACATAATAAGCAGATTTGTCTCAGTTTTACCTCTTGTGTGTGGCTACTTCTTAAATCAAACCAGAAAATTACTTTTCTTAAGAAGCTGGGCAGCTTACATATGTTTGTGTGAAAGTTTCTCAATTTATTTCAGCATATGTGGTCGACTCTTGTTATTATCATCGATATATTAGTTTATCAGTGCACGCGTTTATCAATTCCTTCTCCCATCAACTAAAATGATAGAAGTTGTTAGAAAACGATGAAATGCCTTTTATCACTTGTTAAATTGTTAAATTTGTGGCTGAAAATAGATATACATATATAAAAAGAACACAAGAAGGAAAGTAAAAAGAAGCAAATGGTGTGTTGTGGCTTAACAAAACATCAGTAACTGAACAAAATCAACAGAAATGTTTATCCAAAAATAGGTTATAAAATATATTTAAATCAGTCATTTGTAAATTGTGAAAGACTGACCTTGACTTCTGTGGGGACATAGAAGTGGCTAATGGATGATGATGCTTTTTTTTACTCATTGATAGATGTTTATTTGCAATATCATGTTTCTGAGTGTAAAGGAAATGTGAAGGTAGAAGTTTATATTGCTAACTATTCTATTCAGGGACAAAAATCCACTATTTAAATTCATCAACCTAATAAATTATTGAGGGACAATTTGCTCATTAAAAGATAGAATTATAAACACAGTGATAAACTGTTGTGTCACACTACATCATCATCCTTGTACTTATACCAACTTTGACAAGAAAAATTATACGTGACAATTTGAACTCATTGCAATTCCATCAACTTTTAAAATTAAATGGAATGGTCATCATTACATAATTGTCATTTTTATTTAAAAACATACTAGAATAATTATGGCCCCATTTTTGCAGGGATTTGTAGCAAACAAAAAAATATTTTTAACTGTGTACAATATTCTGTGAAGGTTAGGTAAACACTTCATGCTTTATTATAACTTTGATTAAATTTTAATTTAATTATGTAGACTAAGTCACAACTATGAATACTGAAGCTCACCAGCCTCTCCCTGAACTACCTGACAGCTTTGATTTTGTCAGTGTTTTGCTTAGTGACTGTTAATATCAACATTATTAATCAGTCAATACCAGCTGAGAAAATCATTTCTTTAACTCACTGTAAAATAACTCCTACTGTCCAGCTTTCATTCCTGTGCTCTTGACATCCTGGCTGAACAACCACCATCAGCGTTGTTCTCTGGTACAGTACTACCTAGGGCTAGTAGCTGTTTCACCAAAGTCACGACAGTTTAAACGAGTTTTAAGGTGGGACTTAAGCAGCAACAGCTTATCGTAAATAGCATGTAGTACAGCACTAATCGGCAGCTGTTTGTGCTATAGAAAATTGTAAGGACAATTTAGGACTTGCTGGACATTGGTAGGGACATGTCCCGACCGTCTCTACCTAATTCTATGCCCATGGTCAATTGTTAAAATGCAACTCTGGTGCATAATGACTCTTCCCAATACTGTCATCATGTTTGCTGTTCATCTTTTCTGCAGGACAAGGCATGACTCGGTTTTTCTACCTGGTGAATAAAAGGACCTGCTTTAAATTCAGAGAGTTTATAATAAAATATAAATGCTATGAACCAAAAATCAATGTGTTCTGCTGGCATTCCTAAAACAGTGGCTGTGGACTCCTCATCAACCACTGCAATCCTTTAATCTTTGCAGTAAGTTCATATTTGTGAGTTTCCACACGTTGCTCAAACCTTTGACTTATTAGAGTTTATCAGAAATTTGTTATGCCAGACAGCTACAATGAAAACACTGGATATACAAAATTCTGATAAATGATAAACTATTTAGCATAAAATCTTTGGAGCCAGTAAACACTGTTTTCCCTAAAGATTGTGTAACCTCCGAAGTTCACCATCACCAACTAGGTGTCTGTCTGAATATGTTTTGAATATTTCCTGTATATGGTTTGACAGATAGGAAACAAACAACAGCCTCTGGGAGAAATTTCCCTTGTGAGTGAATTTACAAATGCAAAGGACACACAGATACACACACACATATATACACCGTTTCACTCACTTCTTCTCTCACACACCTAATCACACTGACTCCCAATTTCCATGTTATCAACAGAGCTAGCTTCATTTGCAACCAGAATCATTCTCTTCATCTGTGTTTCTGTTAATATCCAGCTCTCTTTGTATTTTGCCCACTTGATCTCCCACTAAAATGACCCCATGCACCCAACATTTCCCCCCTTACTTCTTTTTGGTGGACCTCTGCTACACAGTCCTCGTCTGTCTTTGATAATCTTACATCATGTGTTCCTCACATCTACTCTAGCTCCAGTGCTGAGTTGCTGTCCAGTTTCCTCTTGGTCCAGCTGCTCCCGACATACTAAATAAATAATTCCTTGGTTCATTTGAAAACCTAAAGAAAAAAACTTTTCTCTAAGTCTAAACAAAACTCTTGACAGATATTGGTGGCTCTTAGTTTTGGGCTAGAAAGGCTTCTGTAGGGACCATTCTTCAGGTGGACCAATCTACATGCAAATGAGAACTAAAACCTCCTACAATAAGCCTAAGATGTGTAGGCTTTAACCAGGACTATATTTGCAACACGGTGTATTCACTGCACACACTAGGGCAGCAATCAAAGTTGTGAATATTTCATGAAGTGTAACTGCTGGGATTTAAGCATACAGAGGATCATAGTTATGCTGGAATTGTCCAGAATGGGTAAACATCCAACCTTTGCAAATTTAAATAGCCAAGAAGTCATTTTTAGCCACAAACTGCACATGAGGTAGGACCTGAAAACCAGCTCTAGAACTGATCCGGAAGCTATGAAGCAGATGGGCTTCCAGGGTTGGTTACAAACTTTTTTAGCTAGCAGAAAAAGCAGAGAGTGGGTTTAGAAACACATTGAAGCAATTAGACCTGCGACAGAAGAAATCAGAGTTGTGCAGGCAGAAAAAAAAAAAAAAACAACCAATTCAGTGATTTCAGTGTCTACTAGAACATAAGAGATTTCCAGTGTGAGGAAGAAAAGTAAAACTGACAACCGGGTGACTTCTGCAAAGAGTAGCTGTGAGGTAACTGTTTCATCATTTCAATTTATAGCTTTTTTGATTTACTCTCTTTTCTCGAATCTGTTTATCACTGTGCAATGATCTTGTGCATTCCCTGTGGGGAAAATTTTTCCATTACACTTTTTTTTCTCTTTATTCAGAACCTTTATGCAAGTGTGAGCGGTGACACTTAGTTCACATAATAGGAAAAATAAATGATTTTTTTTTCAAAGAATGATCAAAGCATGTTTAATTTGTCAGAAAGAATCACTGCAGAATGATGAAACTAGCTGCAAACAAAGACAAAGCACTTTTGAGACCACATTTTGCTTATACAGCACATTATTCCAGTGAATTCAGTTCCGGAAAAAGCAAAGGAAGCCTACGGTTAAATGAAGTTGCCAAAGGCTCCCAATTATCAAGCTAGCGTGCCTCTGCAATGCATCACATCCATATATGCAGCAGTCACCATCTTAACTTTAGTACTTCAGCTTCAAAACAACATATTTGTCGGTTCAGAGTCTCTGAAAAACACTGATGCATGACAAATCTCAAGGACAATCAATAGTCCAGTTGCCTTCCCTTTTCTCAACATAGAGTAATTTGGTCGACCGCTGTGTATGATGGACCATTTCTGAGCCCAATTGGACTTCAGTGGCCATCAGAAAAAGCTCTTATTCCACACCAGGTAATGGTTAGCTGCGCTCCCCAGCATTATTAGATGTCATTCAGTGGGCTGCCGTTGGGACAGCAATTACCCTTGTGCTAATGCCTGCCTGCCCGCTGCCCAGTGGCTCTATGATTCCTGTAGCTGGCTTCGACTTGCCACTCTGTTTACAGTGGAGACCTCATCAGACACAGATCCTCCAGATTAGATCAGAACTCTGACCTGCACATCCAAACAGGCTCATCCTTTGGCTAATGGCCACAGCTGGCTCGAGATCGGATGCACACAAACACGCTTTTACAAGGACATGCAGACACATCATTTCAATGACAGCAGTTTGCTTATGAGTATATTCAATTATCTTTAAAAGAGTTGATAATACAGTGAATACCTTGTATTTTTGCTTTAAAATCATTCTAACCAATTACTTTGATTATACTTTATATTGAAAGCATCACACACAGACAAACAAGACGGATAAAAGTGTAATGTTGGTTTATGAAAAACAAGAACTTGCAATTCAGGAATTTAGTCTTCATAAAAACTACCTTCATTTTGAAGTAACCTACTTATAACACATTCAAGTCACAATTCTTCAACAACTCAAACAACCATTTACAGAAATGTTAAGTGTTAAACTAGAAAGTGGCAGTTGTGTTCAGTGACAGGAAACACTCCTCTCAGAGCAACTAATTGATGTTCACTGTGCTGCATACAAACAAACATGCCACTGCATGTGGGCGCAATTCACATCACATGCAGAGGACACCCGGGAAATCAGCTTCTATAGCTTGTACTAATGAGACAACAGCTTATGGACTAAATGCTTCTTTGCTAGCTAGTGCTTGTATCCTATATAGCTTACACATCTTGAGTACAAAGAATCAGCAGATGGGAAGGAGACACAGAATAATTACATTGTTTCTTCAGAGACAACAAACAGAATCAATTTTTATTCATGCCATCGTGCTCAAAGTTCACAAACCTACACATGCAGGCGGCTATAGATATTACTCTAGCTCCTTGACTTCTCACTCACTTGTTCTTTTGCTTCACACATAACTATCATTCAGACTTTTTAAATCTGAGCCCTGCACACATGGGTCTCCACCAGAGTCAAGATTGAGACCCCAATTTCACCTGCAGTGAGCAGATGAGTGAGAGCGGTCACCTTTTGCTCGGGACTAACAGTGCATCCATCTGCTTTCAACACTTAAAAGAAGCCTGTGTGTGGCCCTCTTGTGCCGATATGAAAGGAAAAAAGAAATTGTGCCTTAGTTTGCTTTCTATAGGTGGAATCCTCACCAGGAGGAAGAAGGATTACTTCACTGCAGGAGGCTGGATCACATACATCTTCCTCATACCCTCTAAAGGTATAAATGCTGGTATGTAGCTGTAGAACAGCTTCATATATGGAGGAGGTGGGAGCATTATGTAAGAAATCCCATACAAGTCAGTAGCTCCAGTAATTTCACAGAGAAGCCCGGTAAAAAAAAATATATACATATTTTAAATCATAAAATGTTGATGGACTTGTATGTTAAATTTGCACTCACATTTTAAAATTAACCAGTATGTTTTCAGAGAACAATGCTAATGCAGTAACCATAGCTACAGCACACAATGATGATAATGAACAGCAATATACCATGGGAGTGTTTTATCTTGAGTGAATTACTTAAAATTTAAGACTTTAAAAAGATTAATGCATATAGACATTGACAGGAAATGTTAAAATGGTTCTCTCTCTCTCTCTCTCTCTCTCTCTCTCTCTCTCTCTCTCTCTCTCTCTCTCTCTCTCTCTCGCTCTCTCTCTTTCTCTCTCTCTCTCTCTCTCTCTCTCTCTCTCCCGCTCTCTCATTCTGCCATCTAGGGATTGAATAAAGCAAAGCACACTCATCTTTCTTCAATGGACATAGCTTTATGAAAAGAAGTGCAGCTTTGACAACATGTTATTCAGAACTTGCTGAGGTAGACTCCTCAATGTGGCCATATTAGGCTTTTGGGGAAATTAAAACTGAATAACCAGACAAATCTGATGAATTACTGAATAATCTCATCATGGTACCAAATGAGGCGTTTATTAATTGAAGTCTGTGAGACAAGAAATGAAAGAAAAATAAATTCTGGAAAAAAAAATGTTGTAGAAAAATTACCAAGAGTCTGGAAAGAGTAAAAGTATATAAAGATTATTACAGGAGAATTATTGAATACAGAATTACTTGCAAGTGATGAGAGTGGTTGTCATGACTTGCGTGAAGTCAGGAGAGACTCTGCTCGATTCATCAGAGAAAAACAGTTTTATTCAGCTGGTCCCCAGCTGAAGGTCAGTCTTAAAACTGATAAAAGTCAGAGAAAGGAGACTGGATGGTGCCACTCTCCTTCCAGTTCTCAGCAAAACAGGCTGGCATCGTAAACAACTATTGCAGGGCTACTCAATTCGGTCCTACGAGGGCCGCAATCCAGCAGGTTTTCCATGTATCCCTGTACCAACACACCTGAGTCAAATTAATGAGTTATTGTGTAGAACCTGATTGGCTGTTAGAGCCACCTAATTTGACTCAGGTGTGTTGGTGCAGGGATACATGGAAAACCTGCTGGATTGCGGCCCTCGTAGGACCGAATTGAGTAGCCCTGAACTATTGCTATCTAGCAGGCGTGCATCTACAAAAACTAGTCTTAACTTTCTTATATCCAAGGTCTGGAAAAGAGTGGTCAGTCTGACCTCAAACAAGCATGCACAATAAACCTGCAGAAAAACAGGAACTTCAATTTTCTGAAAAATGAGAACACACAATATGAAAATGTAATAGTAAATGGATTAACGATAATAAATGAACAAAGAAAACTGAATATACATGTGAATATTATATGAGTATATATGAGTGATTACCATATGCAGCAAAATTTCTTTCACAAAAAAAAGAAAAAAACAAACTTGTAACTTTGAAAAAAGTATTTTGCTATAACATAAAATAATATGAAAAATAAATAAATACTACAAAAACTGTATAATGGGGGGTGTGAAAGCTGGTATGAACAGCAGCTGAGACAGGCTGCACCTCCCCTGAATCGGGATAAAGCAGGTATAGAATAAGGATGAATTGATATATACACTACCATTCAAAAGTTTGGGGTCACTTCCCTCTTGAATCCCATGGCAAAGTGACCCCAAACTTTTGAACGGTAGTGTAGTAAATCTAAAAACCTGCCACAAGCCAGTATTGTGAAACAATGTAAAATAGCTGCAGTGGTTCATTTAGAATGTGTTTGTGAATTAGGAATTAAAGTATGAAAATATAAACTAAAGTATCAAATCAGCAGAAATTATACAATTTAGAAGTAGTTTGTTAACTCTAAATTAATGACAAGAATGGATGAATGGATGCTGGAGGTAATTTAGGGGCTTATTATGAACTTATCTTGGTGGTAAATTAAAGTTGTGAGGTGTAACAGAATTATCATAAATTCAGTTTAACTTTGAGTTTAACAGATAGCAACCAAATGATCCCCAATTCTTTTAGGTCACTTTTCTTATTTGCCTGTCCTTGGTCCAGATGACGGTCAGTCTAGCTCGCCTCAAAGCTAAGGTGGGTTTTTCCTTCGATGGCATGAATCTGCAGACAATCTTAACACAAAGAAAAAATGTAAGTACTTTGGCAAAGACAAAACAGAAGACTAGACTGTCTCCAAACTTGTCAGAGTGAAATTATTTCAAACAGAGCCTCCTGTATCCCAGATCAGCCAATCAGATGTGAAGCCAAAAGGAGGGTGAGATCTCGGCACAAAACAAAAGACAAAAAAATAGAAATTCTTCATTCCTTCTTATGTTTCAAATCTGAGAAAAAAAAGCATTGCATTACATTTATCCAAATGAAAAAAAAGATGCTGACAAATTAACTCAAAAATTGTGAAAGCTTTTCTTCTTGTGTACAAATGTTAAACTTTTAGCATTTCAGATTAGAACGTGGCATAAAAAAAAAACTTTATAATTACATCGTAGTATGAATTAACAATAAGACCTGCAGAATAACTTGTTTCATTGTACGTTCCCATAAATGAGAGTAATGTAGTGGCATGACATTAGCCTGTATTAGCCTATTCAAAAGCAAAAAATGCATTTGTTCAGAACATATTGAAAAGGGAAAAGAAAATGGTTTTTAACTTCTCCCATGGGTGGCGCTGTTGCTCCCTTCAACAGCAAACATCTGATGGTCATATGGTCTAAAACCTATATTTGCATCGATTTAACAAGTATTGAATAGGCATCATCCTCATATCAGTTCCATGATATTTACTCTACAATTTAACTGAGTTTTAGAACTTTCATCTATTACAGGAAAATGTTTTCCTATAGAAGATAAAACCAAGAGCAGATGCCACTCCAGACATGTGACTCGACTTTTCAGGTGTACATTACCAAAGGGGGGGCTGCATTCCTTTTCCCTTTTCTGGTCCTTTGCAAGTGATATATGGAGGACCAAATGTGCCCAATTAAAAAATAAATGCAGAAATACAAAAATGGCTCAACAAATACATTGATTAGCTAATAAATTATACAAACAATATTTAAAAATCATTTTAAAATGTGACATAAGTTTTGTAATTTCTTGTCTCGCATTAACACTTCTAATTATGGACTTATGCACTGTAATTTTGAGTTTAATAAAATGTATTTATTTAGTGCTTTTTAAAATTTATTTTCTCTGCAGATTGAATATTATATATATGCTTGTATCTATAGTTTGTGTGAATTATATATTTTTTTTTCCAGTGTTTTAATTCTGAGAGACAACTTGGGTTTCAGTGCTTTGTGAGAAATGTGGGTAGGGGCCACCTGGTGTCTGTTTTTGTAATCACCAGCTAAACAGCTGCAGTAGAAAACTAGCTGGGACCAGTTAAAACCAGTGTTTGGGTCAGATCACATATGAGGAGTGGACAGAAAAGAGGGAATCCCACCCTAAGATGACTTGAGGACATAAAAGACTTTGTAACTTCCACCTTGGAGGCTACTTGGCTTGGCTGATGTGGAGAACGCATATGACCATCTGGACCTGGTACCAAATAAATATTTTGCATGATACAAATAAATTGTTAACTTGAGGAATAATATTTTGTCTTTTTTTTTGATTGTGTAAATTAGGACTGTGTTCTTCTTATGGTTTATAATTGTGGCCACCAAGGGCGCATCGGTCAAAATGCATAAAGATAAGATGCTTGCTTGAGTTTGAATTATTTATTGCAGTTGAACAAGGAGATGACCATCTTTAGACTTATTGGTAGGGTCTGCATGAGTAAGTGTGTATGTGTGGTTTCTGAAACAGAAAGATAACATGACAGCAAATTAGCCATACATATCCATTAGTTTGGTGTACAATTTACAACCAACACCATAATAATTACAATAGCATATTCAGCATGAAAAAACGGCCAAGGTTACGTAACATCATGATAAAGAAATAATATGATAGGCTACAATGTGAGCTAACATACATAAATCTAAACCCGAATATATTAATTAGATAAAAATATACATGTATAATTTGGAAAATCATGTAATTTACTACATTTTAAATGAGCTGTTTTGATTAGCAGTTTGCTCATGCAAACACCAAGTATTACAGGTATTTGTACTTGTACAGTTATTGGCCCTCATTTATCAAACAAACGGGGAAATGAGTGCACATCTGATCACAGGAATGATCTGTGAATCATGTGTGAATCATGTGTGAATCATGAAACGTTTGGATCTTACCATCCCACCCTACAAATGATCGCGCCTTGATAAATGCAGCGGCTGAAATCCATCGTCATTTACATGTTACGCCCTAATTATTCGTAGTCCAGAGGCTTCGCCATTAAGATCAAACCATGAAGAGGAGAGGTTTTCTAAAAAAAAAAAAAAACTTTTCAGAGGACAAGAATAAAACCCTTACTTGAGGTGGAAAACAATAAAGAGATGCTGCTTGGCAGCCTAAGAACTGGAGTCAAAGTCATGCATAAAGAAGTTACATGGAAGAGGATCACAGAGGCAAGAGGTATGAAAAATATTTCAATAAGTAGCCTATATATGCCTATGATTAATGTTTTATTAGGTTTATCTGTTTTTAATTTGGATAATAGTCCATGCCTGGTAACTGAAATTCACAATTCTTTAGTTTGCGCACTTGAAAATAAAAAATGACGTCCTAAAAAACCTCAATAAAAACCTTAAAGAGAGTAAATAAACTTTTCAAAATGCATTGTCCGTGGTTAGTTGTATTAGCTAAGCATTGTTTTGTTTAAGGTTCTGTTGGATAAAAAACACTTTTTATAGCCTCCAAAAGATAATATAAGTGCTCTATTTAATCAGTAGGCTAATGTTTCCCATCCTATGCACAAATTTGGAGTTCATTACCGGACAAGTGGAAATGCTATAAACAACTGATTTTCTCTTATGAGGAGACGAATCGGCTCCTGTCTCCTCCCTGTAGCCCCCAGTGGAGGCTGTGCTAGTCACGGTTCCCAGGGCATCTGCTCCTCTAGCTGTGCCGGGGCATCAAAAGGCTTCATTAGCCAGAGCAATATTGTGCAGGATTGCACAGGACAGAAATATGTTGCAGAGTTTCTCCGGAGAGTACAGCAGCATTCCCCCCGCTGGTCCAAGACACATCCACCTGCCCTTCAGCAACCTGAAGCAGCACTATACTGTGGCACATGTGCGTGTGTGCACATTGTTGAACTTGCACTCTTGCTCTGTGGCAGGGTTTGCCAGCAGGGTGATGAAATTCTCCAAGAGTGCATAAAGGTATGAGTGTGTTTGCAAACATGGATCTCTGTTTGCATTTATAGTTGTTATTTCTAATTGTAGTGTATAAGGATTTATGAGCCTGTTCGTTAAATTTGAGCTATTTTAATTCTGAGTGTGAACTATCTGACTGCTTATGCTCAGACAGTTTGAGGTTTATTTAACAATTATTTTCAGGGTCCGCTGTGCTGCAACGCAAATCCACACTGGCTCAAACTTGCGTACACGATCTCAGACATTTCGTGAGATTTGATCGTATCATAGATGTGCGTCCAAATTAATAAATGCCAAACCTTGCATGGAAATAGTTGTGCGCGCAGATGTTTATCTGATAAATGAGGGCCATTCTTGTTTTTGCTATGTTTCTATTAGTATCTGATCACTTTAATAAATAAGCAAAGTTCTTATTCTCTTAGAAAGACCCATTTATATCTGCCTGCTGTGGGTCCAAATACATGGTGGCTGCCATAGCTGTGCCACAGCTGTTACCGTAGTGACTTTAAATAGACAAACAGCTACGTGTGTGAGAACTCTCTGGGCTTTAAATCTGCTGTACCAGTTTTGTTTGAAAGGTACCAGAGCACAGTTTGCGATAAGTAACCCCTTAAAAGGCACTAAAAATAATTACCTGTAGTGCAGTCATTGTGAGGCCACTAAATTAACTCACAGATGAAAACATGTTTATATCCAGAAGAAATTTGGTCACTGATGGCCACCGTCCGTTCACATTTTTGCTTTTCATTTGAAGTAATTTCTATGCCCACCTTTACCACTAGATTGCAATAATTCTTACACACTGTACCTTTTAGAGAAGCTTTATGATTTTTTTTCTGAATTTTCTCTAATTTGGCATCCATCTTGAATCCTGCCCGTACTTTAAGTTCTCTCCAGTGGTTAAAAGTCAGTCTGATGTTAAATCATGTCTTATCTCTTGCTCTGTTCCTTTTTTTTTTTTTTCTTTCTTTTTCTCTCTACCTCCAATAATTGTCCTCTTGTGTTTCTTTGGTGAATCAGCTATGGTATACTTTCAATATTACCTGTGTGTTGATATCCAATTGCTAGTGTGTGATGCAGAGTGTAAAGCAAAACTCAAATATAAAGCGATACTGCATCCTGGAAGAAAAAGTTGTAAGGTGTTT
The DNA here is from genome assembly GCF_017639745.1 of Melanotaenia boesemani. Lineage (NCBI taxonomy): Eukaryota > Metazoa > Chordata > Actinopteri > Atheriniformes > Melanotaeniidae > Melanotaenia > Melanotaenia boesemani. The sequence continues at coordinate 16,243,102 of NC_055688.1, forward strand.
TGTTGTTGTTGTTTTGTTCTATTTTTTTTCCCCTCTGGAAATGTACATATTAAATCTCAATGTGCCATCAAAATGTGTCAGAAACATTTTTAAGGTTAGAAAGTTACATACTCACATAGAAATTAGAATCACTACAGTTAAGCTATGGGAAAAAACACTTAATACATATAATACTTAATACATATATTCATATCTGTAATTTTTGCCATAAGTAATTCAGTCCTCGTTCCTCCTTACCTTCATTTTATTACCCCAAGTTGTTATGAAGGTGATTAAAGAGGTTAAGATTAATGCCACTGTGCTAAACTATGCTGCAGTTTTCATTTATATTTAAAAAAAAATTAAGCTAATAGTCTTGTAAACAAACAGGGGAAAAGCTCTCTCCATATACACCCTCAAGTCTGCATTGAGATTTCATCCTCATTTATCAGTCATCAACCTCTTTTGAATTCCAAAACTGTCTGAAAGAGTGTTTCTCCACTTCTCTTTACAACTGTGCAGCTAAATGATAGCTCAGTTCACTTCATTTCCCACATTGCATATATCTTTGAGCTGGGAACCACAGGTGCCCTTTCAAGTAATCCATTTTCTTGTCCCATATTTGCATATATGCATAATGCATGACAAAATGGCATCCCTGTGAGAGTCCAATGAGAGAGCACTATTTTTAGTATGCACCTGGCATCTGTGCCGCCCTTCCTGATATCTCCAGTTCAATTACAAAGGTTTGGTTAGGTAGCAGCAGTGAAGAGTTGAGTTGTGCAGACTTGGGTTGGACGTTTGATACTTTCATAATATATTCTCCTTGCTTTTCATTGTTGGAAAAAAATCCCCTATAATGCAACCTAGCAAATGAAAATATTAATATGCTTTTGAACAATGCATCACTCAGCAAAGGCAGCAGTATGAGAAAAAAAATAATGTCTACATGTTTTTGGCATTTCAAAAGAAAGAAATTGTGGGTGGAAAAAAACATTAATCCCTCACACAATGGAGGAAAGAAAATAGAAAAAGAACATACAGATGAAAAGAAGTTATACCATTTTTTTTTTATTTTGATTTATTTTCTGTCAGATTTAGGCCTGCACTCTGTCAGTCTGTGGGTCCACATGATGCTGCCCTCCTGTTCAAATCAATTACATTCAGTTCAGTGGGCTTTACAGTCACAAGAAGATTATATTGTCAAGCCCAACAACAACAGTAAGCATATTAAAACCTCTAGGCTTATTCCACACTTTTACTTCCACACCACAGATTGCAGATTAGATTTTATCACAAGTGTAAATACAGTAAGCTCTTTTCCAAGATACGTCAACCTTATATAGCTGCAAATTTCATCCTGTGTTTTCTTATCTCTGTCTCTATCAGATTTTCTTTCACTATGCCTTCCTGGTCTGACATGTACATATAATTGCCTTTATCTAGTGAATGGAATTCAAATAAGTGCTTTCACCACCAGAATACTTGTCCTAACTATACTGTACAAGAAGTAGAAAACTTTTCTATATACCATAATCAACTACCGTTGTGGGTCATAAGTTGTTTATAAAAGTGTGAATGGCATCTTTGGTAGATTCCTTTCTTTGCACGGCATAGACTCTTCATTTCAGAGCAGGCTGATGAAAATGTTAAATGTTAATGTTACTTGTAATAAAAACCCTCATTTTATGCGATTTTGTTATATAATGCTGTATTTCCAAGCTGCCCTACATTGTTTGGTGCATAAATGCGTATGCAGGCAACTTTTCTCTGATGTTGGTAAGTCTATTGCAGCATAAAGGGACAGAGTGAGATTGCTATCTCCATGATGGATTGCCAAGCGCAGGTGCTTTAAAATACTATTAGGACATAGTTTCCGGTTTGCCAAAGGGTGTTTGCTAATGTATTGCTTCTCTTGGGACTGAGTTTTGTCTGCTCTAGTTTAAAAGTTTGAAACAAATTCACCTAAAAAACACCAGACAGCAGGGTTTCATTTGGTGTGTGTAAGTAGAGAAAAAGAAGCAATGAAAAAAAAAAAAAAAGAAAAAAAAAAAAAAAGCCTTCTGGCTTATCTAACTGATACAGCACACACAGGAGGTCACACTCTCACTGCTGCATCTTCAACTTGCTTTGTTTTAGCAGAACAGTTTTGTTATGCAATTAAAGCATATAAAGTGATAGCACAGCAAAACAACAGTCCCCATTTAATTCCTGTCTAATGACTTAGCTGCTAAGCGGACCCCTGCCTCTAGAGGTATAGTACAGGGAAAACCTCATTACGGGTTTTTTTCTGTTGTGTTTGTGTGTGTCCGTCTCCTGTTGTTTTTGTTTTTTGTTTTTTTGTTTTCTCTCTCTCTCTCTCTCTCTCTGAGAGCCTCCTACCCTTATCTGTTAAATGATTAGATGTGCATTGAGGAATGTTTTTTTGTACATGTGTAACCCCCACTAAGCCCAGCAGGGATGTTCCCAGGGAGATGCAAATGATCCTGTTTTTCAATGCATAAGAGAATGAGAGGAGGAACCTATAAATGGTAGTGGTATTTCATGTTAGAGCAGCAACGCCTCTAAACACATATAAAGATTTTGTTCTCTATAGACCATGTTGTTTATATATGTACATTGTTTGTATTTTTCTCCTCTGAGGTCAATAACTGAGCCATGACATAAATGATTTATGCTTGGCATCATCTGAAAATGTTGGTTTCAGCATGGTCCAGATATTGATTGCTTGGTATCGACTGAAGACTGAAGTGTCACATTTAATTGGGAAAACGCGAAGGTGCTGTATTAATGCTGTGTTATTTTCTGCTCATTAGGTTTATCTTCAATCCCCCAATTCCTTTGTTGTCAAGAGCATAAAAGGTAGTTTGACATGTGGTTAATCTAAAAGTTCATTTTTATCTTACAGTGACACACAATTGAAACTGTCTGGTTGGAATCCCATTCTCTAAATCTGAATAGCATTAAACACACGGTGCACTTCAAGTAATAAAGCTTTATCTGAGAAAAAAGGCATCAAAGTTTTTTTTTTTTTTTTTTTGTTAACACCCTGTCTTGTCATTCAGTTTACTTCTCATACATGTCAGTTATGCAATTTAGCTTTATAGTGTTAATTTACCACAATTTGCCTTTTACCAGAATAATAAGCTTTCATCTTTTCAGTCTTTGATAAGTTTTCAAGCTGCTGTCTAATAATTTATCTCACCTGAACAAAAACATATTTTAGCCTCCCTTCATTTGGGGATTTTAACATTTCAAAACCAAGCAATGGCATATTTGTCAGAGAGTTCCAATACCTAAATGCCATGTCTCAGTCTGTTTCTAAAATAAGAGCTTTTTTTGGGACAAGCTGGAAAAGGCTAAAGATCCACAGTCTACAGGGACCACAGCAACCCACACTTTGTACTTGACTGAATATTGTTCTTATCCAAACAGTGCGGCACACACAGCCCTCACGCTCTAGCCTCAGGGCTCTCTGTTCAACTGCTGACAGATACAACTGCAGTTGAGAAAATGCAATATATTTCAATTTTATTCAGTGTCAAAAACTGCCAAAAAATTCCATCAACTATATGCTTTATTGAGCATGTGCACATTTTCCCTTTGGATATTTGCTGAAAGCTTATCAAAGCTTTCAGCAAATCTCAAATAATTGACTATTTGGTGCTCCTGTTTTTCAGTTTTCTAGTTGCAGTATGTCGTTATGTGTTTGTATGCCCGCCATCCTGCATGCTTGTGTGTTCTTGTGTGTAAGTGTGTAAGTGAAACTTTTAAGTATCCTGATTCTGGTTTTTATTGACTGGACTGTTCTTAGAAGACGTGCTTATCGCAAACCCCTCAGGGCACCTGTGTTAATCCCTGGGAAAAGATGACATCAAATGGAAGTAGAGCAAGGGCTTATGGGGGATGTTGTGGAGCATGATCAACTGCCACTGAGAACTGGATGGACAGGAAGGAATCCTCCCCAGGTGAGAGCACACAACCTCCTAAAATACTATAGATGGGATAAAGGAAGAAACGCGAGCAGCATATCAAGTAACCATCTGAAGTCTCAGAAAAACTTCACCACCGCAAATCCAGGCAGGCTATTGCATTAATTTTAATCAGACCAACAAAACTAAGTGTGGAGAACAGTTTTCCCTCTGCAAACCCTCCCTTCAGTACTAAATCACCCCCTTAAAGTCTTTGGTGGTGCCTCGTATCATCTGCTTAAATGCAGTCCCTAAAAATTTACTGACTTCACATTAAAACATAGAGCTTTTCTTTGTTTACAAAAAGAAAGAACCTAGATTTTCACTGATATCGTTGTTTCATACTTCTCTCAAGTTTTATTTCCATATATACAAAGGAAGGTTTTAGAACGGTTTAATCGCCTTTATTTATATTTTTTTATACACTTTGGTGTGAATTACTCCTATAAGAAAATTAGTCATTTATCTAGATAAATATAAATAAAATAAGGAGATGCAGGAGATGATGTAGAAAGTTGTTCCTTTAAGCCTGTGGTAAAATCATCACAATGACCTTAAAGCAACATTGAAGAGCAGTTATTGAAATGATCTCCAGTTACTACAATGTCATTTTAGTCACAAGGATGAGACATAAGGGAAGTTACCATGACCTCATATTCCTGCTGAGTTCATCTGGATACAAATACTAAATGTTTGAATAGAACAGACACATACCATAAAACCTTTTATTTACTCCTTACTTATCCAAACTTATCTGGGCTGTCGTCACCTTTATTATCCCCACGGAAAGGGATGAAATGCTCCTTCCACCAAAACTTCTTCTGGACAGCTGTTCATTGTCTTTGTTCTGGTCCTGTAGCTTTTTAACTTAAATCAGACCAACTAGTGGATGGAGTTACTTTGTCAATCTCTGGATCTGTTCTGTCTTTTTCTCTATACATATTCTTCACCTTCTCTGGATCTCTGTACCACAATTTTAGCTGTTTAAATTACTTGAATGTATTAATAGAACTCCACATATTTAAAGATAAGACTTCCTGTAAATCCCTCAGATTTGCATCATCAGTCCTCTTTGTTTCTGTCCTGTCTCAGTCTGTATACAGGTAACAGCAATGATAATTATTAAAACTTTTTTTTTCTTTTTAATTGATGATAACAGATACAGAACATACTGAGCTCATTTCTATTTTCAGAGCTAGAGCAACAATAACAGCACTCAACATCATAGTAAGATTTTAACTAAACAAGGCAAGCAAGTGTTGTACATGTAAGCCAGGGAGCATCTACTTTATCAATAATAACCAAGTTTTTGCTGTTAACTGAGTAAAACAAAGATTATAATATTCGGACATAAATTTATTGATTCACATGTAGAACTCATAATTGACAATATGAAAATAGAAAGAGTAAATGAAATTAAATTTCTTGGTGTACTTCTGGACCACAAAATCTGCTGGAAGCCACATGTAAGCCACATAAGAACAAAACTAGCAAAATGCACTGCAATATTTAGGAAAAGTAGTCACATGTTGGATCAGAAATCATTGCATATTCTCTATTCTTCATTGTTTTTACCATATTTGACATACTGTGTGGAAGTCTGGGGAAATACCTATAAAAGCACCCTACAGCCGATATGCACAATGCAAAAAAGAGCAATAAGGGCAATAAACAAAACAGGATTTAGGGAACATACTAACCAACTTTTTATTAGATCACATGCAATGAAATTTATGGATTTGATTAAATGTAAAACTACTCAAATAATGTATAAAGCAAGGAATAGATTATTACCAAGAAACATTCTGGACAGATTCACCGATAGGGAAGGGGGTTACAATCTAAGGGGAGATCTAAATTTTAAAAAACATAAAGTAAGAACAACACTGAAAAGTATGTGCATATCAAACTGTGGGGTGAATTTTTGGAATAGCTTGGATGATAGGTTAAAACAGAGCCTAAACATAAATATATTTAAAAAAAGGTATAAGGAATTAATTCTAGTAACATACATGGAAGAGGAGGGATAAACATAGCTATACTGTATTATATATGAGGTGATATATTATTATGTGATAAACTGGTAGTCTGAATATGTATGTGTGTATACAAATATATATGGAAGAGAAATTATTTTATGTGTTATATGTCAATAAAAGTGGATGCATAGTAAAAGTTATATTGATAAGAATATTGGTAATTTGTAAACATATAACGTCACAACAAAAGATGACTAGGAAGGGGTGGGAGTAACAAAAAGTGTATACTTCTTCCCACTCCTTTTTCGAACCTGTTAACATTTTGATTTGTTGAGAGTAAGTTAAACTGCTACAGAGCTTGCGCTTGGGATATTTTGGCATGCCGTAAAACTCTGCTTATGCCCAGTTCATGTGCTTGTACTCTTAAATGTTTGCTCTGAGGTGCATAGTTTTGTTCTTTTGGTGGTTGCGGGTAAATATATGGATTATTGGTTAGATTATGATTTGAATTTATGTCTATTTGCTAGGTTGCATTATGTTGTAAAACTGTCAGCGTTGGGATATACTTTGTGTTAGCGACGCGTCTGCATGCGCATCATGGCTGTCGCTCATGTTGACGTGAAGTAACATGCTGTGTGTGCAAATTGCAATATTGACTAGAACACTAGTGGTGCTCATGCAAACATTACCTCAATAGTTGGAAGCATTTTTGTGGAATTATAGGATTTGCAGGATTTAGTTAAATGTGAGTTTTATGTTCACATATTTATTCCGGTTTTAAAACAGAAAAAAGTAAAATGCTGGACTATTTTTAAGGTATGTTCAGGATTATTAAATTCAAATTAGCCATTTTTTCTTTCGACAGTATATCCATATTTATATCCAGTTCAGTTTGTTGTGAGGGGACTGCAGCCTATTGGAAAATTTCCTTAAAATTATCATTTTATTTACAAATCCAAGGACAAAGTGATGCATTTAGTTTGTGTCTGGCTGGGAAGCCAAATCTGAAAGACAGTAATTATCTTTTTTTTATTATTATTATTTTTACCTCATAAATGTCACCTGTGGCACTTTCTTCATAGTCGGTTGCTGCTTTTTCAGCAAAACAATGTTGAAATACATTTCATTAGTATCAATACAATTTAAATGTTGCAGAGTAATATTAAAATTACTAATTTATTCTTGTATAGTTCAAAATAATAACCTTTTTCAGTAGCTGAACTCTATCCTGAACTCATCACAACCCCCATAGCAAAGCTGTTCTAATGAGCACAAACACTTGTGCTGTTAAATATTGCCCTTGTTCTTTTCTCTAATTACAAAATAATAGGCCTATGCTGAGTTCATTTGTCACAGCATGAGCAAGCAGTAAACAATGGCTCTGTAGGGGTGTTTTGCCAGAGACTCCTCTCACGTACGAAGGGCCTTGCCTATTGATTTCACCATGGGTTATTTGGCTAGCAATAATCCAGTGCGTGTCAGCTTACTGCTGAACTTTCTGTTAAGGGTCTTTATTTGTCAGTTTGTTTAGTAATCATGCTAATTTCAGTTCACAGCAGTTCTTTGGACTCCTACCAAAGAAGCAAAATGAAAAAATTTGAAGGCAAATTAAACAAAGTTGTGTTTTTAAGATATGGCAGTGGTTTAGCTGGATCTGGTGAAGGCATATGGGAACATTCCACAAACTCTAATCCTGTACATGTTAAAGGATGTTCTTTAAGCCAGAGTCTCAGAGGATTACGAAGTTATTACAATACAATAAGTTATTACAACAGTTTAATTCATTCATTTAATAGTTACAAGCGGCATACAGTTGCATGCAAGATGGATTTAAACTGCACTTGAGAAAGTAGCATTGTGTCCCATTTTATAGAATTCCAGGGACTTAATTATCGTGAATGATGACAAAACTACAGGTCATAATGGATCAGGAAGCATCAACATTGGTGAGACTAACTCAATCCCTTGATAATATTGTAAGTCTGACTTTGCAGATAACACTTCACTTTATTAACCAATCAACATTAGTAAGGTGCTGCAACAGTTAAGAGCAGATCTGTTAGACTTTCCAGAGACTTTCCAAGAGCGGATTTCCCACCATATTGCTGCAATACATTGCGGTCAGTGATGAAGTTCCTTTGTATTTTGAGTTTATGTTATATGTGCATTATTGCAGGCTCCAGCAGTGTCTTTTGTTGAATGGGTTTAATTATATTTCCTTTTTCAACTTAGCTGTTATGGTATCCCTTCAGTGCTTCTCATCAGGCTTGGGGTTGAAGATGCCGTCATCCACCTGCTCGAGCCCACTCTCATCAGGACAAATTAGGCAGCACTTTTAGGATCATGTTCTTTGATTTCTCAAGTGCTTTTAATACAATTCAGCTGTGAGTAGCTCCATAAATCCAGGTGGATACCTCCACGTCCACCTGGATTTATGACTACCTAACAAACAGACCACAGTTTGTGAGACTGAAAGGTTGTGTGTCCAAGATGCAGTGTTGTGCATGAACACATTTTCTGTGAACGATGAACTAAACACAACACATTTGGGAATAAAGAACATGAACTCATTCAGATTATATGAAGTACTGCAACAGTCACTGCCTACATTTTGACCGGCACTACACTGACAGTAAAAATCTATCATTTCTATGCACGTTATGTTTGTCTGCACTTTAAAAGCAAGTTAGAACCTCATTGATTTCTAATTTGAAGAGACGTAGAGTTGAAACGTGTGCTCAGTTCAAGAATATATCTGAAATTCCTTACCATTAAAAAAAAGCCTAATGAAAAGGGCAAGACCCCCTACCAACAACCCCAAACAACCATGATCGCACTGCTTGCAGCTTCCAGGGGTATGACTTCCCAACAACATGTTAGTTGGTTAGTTACAGGCAGTAGTGGATAGTAACAGAGTACATTTACATGAGTATTGCACTTAAGTGTATATATTCAGTGTCTGTACTAGAGTATATATTTTGTTGAAAACCTTCACTCCTCTACATTTCAAAGACAAATATTGTACTTTTGACTCCACTACATTTCTAAGAAGCTTGTCGTTTCTCACTCCTTTGAGGCTCAGCATAGCTTTGTAATGAGCTGTTGAAGTTTTCCTTTTCTAAAATGCTATTGGTCGCATGCTGTGCTCCTCACAGAAGAGAACCAATGACAGTCACCGCTCACAGCTAGGGCAGATTTGTCATCATTCTTGTTTTGTGTGGCGAGTTTTACCGCCTTCATCCAAAAAAACTTGGTAATGGAGACAGCAGGAGAAACTGAAATGGAGAAACCAGCACATCCATGACCCTATCGCAGTTCAATGTTTCAAATTTTGGGAAGGAGGGCTTGTTCCTACAACTTTAAATGTCTGCTGTGTTCACCGTGAACAGTCTACATTTCTCCATTCAAGAACTCACCTTCCAACCTGAGAAAGCACATTGAGGTATGTAAGCAAACATTTTTTTACTCCAGATAAACACTTTAAATGAAGTCTATGGATTAAGTGGTTGCAGTTTAATGCGATGACCGATGATTGAAATACAGCTGACCATTAGTGTGCTAAGCTTGGTGACAAGTGGAAGAAAAACAGTCTGCAGAGTCAAACTCTTTAACTCTGTACAAGCGGCGTATTAAGGATTTAGTTGTAACCAAACCACATGTGATGATTGTTGAAAGAAGGAACAGAGTAACAAATATGGTTTGGATGAGTTTTACGTGTTATTTTGTCAAGTTTGATTTTAAATGTGTGTTCCAAGGAGTTAATTACCCAGTTAATTTGTCTTAGTTCAGTAAAAGAGATAAACTTGAATTCAGAAGGTGTATGGTTGCATTTCTCCATTTAAAAATATGTGTAGGAACATGTAGGCTTGTTACACTTTAGGTTTTTTGCCTATTTAACATAGTCAACGCAGCATGCGTAACTTACTGAACTGGCTACTGGCTACTACTGGATGACTTGAAGAAGAGTGCTGGTCATGTATTTAATCCACTTTACAACATGGCAATGGCACTGATAGCGAGGCTTGGGTTAGTCAGTCCTGCCTAAGGAAAAGCCCTTAGTCAAGTGAGTTTCTTTGGCCATTAAATAAATGTGTAGATTTTAAAATTATAACTCTACTAATGCTCTATATTTGGTTATTAAAAACAATGCAGTGGATCCTTAAAAAATTGTGCACATATAAAAAGAAACCTCTTAAAAGGATAGTTCACTATACTGTAGAGTGAAAACTCACTCAAAATATACTCACCCTTGTGAAGATCGTCATTGCACAAGATTGTTTTCTGCTGAGACTCCAGGAGTTGGGAAATTATTATCTTCATCCAGCCTCACATAGGCACAGGGGTGAGCTTGTTTAGTGAGTTTTCACTCTACAGTAGGGCTGGGCAATTAATCGGAACCAACATTCAGAACCAATGATTGATGTAATCTTGCTTATCTCAGTTATTTACATTATTTCTCTTAGATGTATTTAAAAAATAATAATTAAATGACAATCTATAGTTAAACTGTAGTCTTTATTTTACCTGTTTTAAAATCAATATCTTCTTTTATATTATGAAAATATTTGCAGCAAAAACTTTCACTTAGCTATGAGGGCTAAAAATAAAACAATACTAAGATAATTGCTAATTATAGTTGAGGTAATGTGTTTAATTAATCGTGATATTGATTTGAGGTCAAATCACCCAGCCCTACTCTGCAGTATGGTGAAGTTAATATATTTTGAAAGGATAAAAGTAATAAATTGCATTGGGAATGTTTTTTATTCAGTCAATGTATGTATCATTTTGATGCGAATTTCAGTTAACTACTTTTCACTGAAGTTCTATTTATCTTTTATTGTCTTATAGAGGAAGCATGAAAGTCAGCTGAAGAAATATAGCGAACTGAGTACAGCAGCCTGCAAGAGAAAATTTAAGGGTGGGACGTCTTCCAAGAATCTCAAACAGATGAAGCTTGAAGAAACAAAGCAAGTCTCTCAGAAGAGTGTCGACAAGCCAGTACTCAACTTTATAGTTTACGGTCTCCAGGCCCTCCTGTCTTGTTGAGCAGCCAGCATTTCAGAGTCTTGTCCAAGATCTGCAGCCAAATTACTCTGTCATGTCTCGAACTACTGTGTGGCGCAAGCTTGATAAAGCCACATTAGCAATGAAGCAGCAAGTGAAGGAAGCAATGAGGAAAATTCTATATTCTCCACAACAACTGATTGTTGGACTGCGAGAAAGAGGTGTTTTGTTGGCGTTACAGCCCATTGGCTGGATTCAAGCAGCTTTGAGAGGCATTCTGTTGGTCTTGCATGCAGGCAATTAAAGGGCACTCACATATTTGGTGTCTTTGCAAGTGCAATGAATGACATACACTTAAAATCTGTGAGAAGATAGTCAGAACCACAACTGATAATGGCTCAAGCTTCATTAAAGCATTTGGAGTGTTTGGAGAAGATGAAAACAACGTTACTGCTAAAGAGGTAACTGATGAAGATCCAACACAAGATTATCAAGATGAGGAGGTGTAATTCATTGATGTTGGCACCATTATGACTGAAGATGATGGTCTTCAATATTAACTTCAGAAGCATCATCGGTGCGCTTGTCATTTGTTGAATCTGGTTTCAACAGGAGATGTAAATAATCCAAACAAGGCAGAGGCCAATTGTCGAGGTCTTCCTTCTCCAAATGTCAGGCTCTCTGGAACAAGACTGCAAGGTTCACTATTGCTGCAGAAGTGGTTGAAGAACATTGTAAACTTCAACTGGTGCAACCTAACAAAGATGAAAGTCCTTTTAATTGGCTGTAGAGGGGATCCTAAGAATCCTCAAAGAACAATGAGAGGGGGCTGGGGATGATTTTGCACATCCTCCACACCAGGGATCCCCAACTCTGGTCCTCAAGGCCCATTGTCCTGCAGACTTTTAATGTTTCTCTGCTTCAACACACCTGATTCAATTTTCAACTTAACTTGATTAATTTGAACCAGGTGTTTTGTAGAAGGGAAACATTTAATACCTGCAAGATAGTGGGCCTTGAATACCAGACTTGGGGATCACTGTGTTGTACACAACACTGAAAAAACAACAGAATGTGTTCAGTGTGAGGTCCAATATAAGACAGAAAGTATCATTCCTGCCAACAACCATCACCTCAATGTTGCAGTTTCCCTCTGGGGTTAGTAAAATCTTTTCTAGTTTCATTCATTTATTTAATTTCATCTGCATGCCTTTAGAGCATTCCTGCAATAATGGTCCTCACCTTCAAACAACCATGACACCACAACCCATCTGTCCACTGAAGTGGTGGCTGATATTGACAAATGCTTCACAATCTCAGAAATAGCAACAGGACACAGACCTGGTACCATTCTGTCAGCACCTGGGGCCGGTTGTTCAAAAAATTTAATCTGGATGAAGTCTATCCGGATCTGGGAATCCCATTTTTTGGGACAGCGGATCACACAATCCAGCTCACTTTTACCCCTGTTGTTAATATAAACATTGGATTGGATCACCCTGATCCTGATTCCCATTTTTCTGGATCAACAAATCCGGATTTCCAACATGTAAATTAATGTGGGCTTCCAGCTATGTGAAGAACAACAGGTAGAAGAGATGGTATGGGGTCACTTTAAGTGACCACAGTTAATTAAACCATAAACATCCATTTCTATTCACAATTGCATGACACCTCATTGGAGCCACAACACATATAAAACAAATACATTACCAACTGAAATGGCTGGCTGATGACGCCCTTTCTTGCTGCGGCCACACCAGCCCAGGCACGCTTCAATGCTGCTCAAAGCAGAACGAGATGTGCAATCGGGTGTTTAAATGGAGTTCTGAAGAGACGGTTTGCATGCCTTAACTACTTGCGAGTGGAACCACAGGGAGCATGTAACATAAAACTTGCATGTATTGTCCTGTATAACATTGCTACCAGGCAAAATCTCCCTCTCTGTGACAATGTTAATGATGCACCTGAGTCCCGTGTGGAGGTACCAGCCCAACCTCTGACATTCTATCAAAATGAGGGATGGACGGGACGTGTAGAGAGGGATGCAATCATTAGACATTATTTTTGACAGGCTCTTTTCTGATTATGCGGTGATGACTGACAGGAAAATAAATTATTTTATGTGTGTTTGTTATAGAATTTGTTTGGGGGGGTAATTTCATTGGGAACAAGATAATGTTATGTTTTATTCTTGCTTTACTTTGCGGAAAGACTTAAGAGGTGGCCTATGCCTATTTTAACCACTTTATGACTGTAACGGTTAAACAACTCAGGTGCATATATGCATATGCCCCAAATAAAAAGTTCTATTAACTGATCAACTGCAGTTTCTTCCTGAAATCCGCCTTGCAGTCCTACTCTCTGTTGGGATCAGGACAATCCTGTTTTTCTGGATCAAAGTTATCCAGATCTAACTCAGATATTTTGAACAACCCAAACTGAGGGTTTTATCTGGGTAACAACCAGGAGTGGATTACATGATTTCAGATTCCGGATTTCTCTTTTGAACAACCCATTTTCAAGATTTAATCCTATCTGATAACCGAAGTCTGATAGGATTACGGTTGAACAACCTGCCCCTGGTGATTAAAAGAGAAAAAAAAATCTTCATAACAAACTCTTTTCCAATGGAAAGAGGGATGTAAAGATGTCCTGAATGGGAAAAGACTAAAGTATGTGGTCAAAATGCTGCTGTATAATAAAATGCTGGTGCTGATGTATTTCTGAGAGGCCAGTGATCCAGTAAATCAACTGAACTATAACTAAAAGTCACCACTGAAAATGTATAAATTATTTATCTATTTTTTTTTCTCAGATCTCATCTCACATATTATTGTAAATTTCTGGAATAAATAAAGTTCCATTTTAGTATGACAGCATTTTGGTTTGTGTGGCGTAAAATTTCATTAAACATTGTATGGTTGTGTTTCAGTCACGCTAATTATTTGCGTAAACACCAAGAGGACTGCTCAAGGAGCTGATGTTTTTCTTAGGAGAACCAATCTTCTTTAGTCTGACTCATTTACAGCACATGCTTCATTAAATGGTTTCCTGCATCTCCCAGAACACCTTTTGACTACCCCCACTGTGCACATGTGAACTTGTCATATGCAGTTCAGTGAATGTAAAGGGCTTTATGTGGGAGTTAAAAGCAGCAGCTTGGAGCAAACAACCTTGTTATATCACAAAATATCACGTAGGTATCAACACAATGAATACCCCACTGTAGTGCATACAAAATGTTTTTTTCTAGATAGATTTCCCCTTAAATTGACTAATTAACTGAATGGAATGAAAACATGCATAAATTAGTCTAAAATGGCATTTATAAAACTGACCGAAGTACATAAAATATTAAGAGTTATTTAAAACTGCTAATCAGATGTGATTAAGACTGCCTTGCTCACAAATCTCTCTTTGTCCAGGAACAATCTAGTACATTGTTAGCTATAATAATCCTTGGCTGTCCTGGATTCATATTACTGTTATGAACACTTTTAGTGTAATGTTCCTCATAAATCATACCTCATTTCAGTGTCAGGGTGACCTGGTGATTAAGGAGATGGTCCTTCAGCCAGGAGGATTGGGTTCAGGCCCTTCTGACAGCAACTTATGGAAGAGTCCTTTTGCAAGTAATGTCAGGTATGGTGCTGACATTATAGTCTGACCTCCAAATGAGGAGATAGTTGCTGGTATGAGGATTAATAAAATATCACTGTTGCACATCACAAAGAGAAGGTTCAGTCTTTTCAATAGTATTTTTTACAAATGTAAAAATTGTCACATTCATGTTCATATTCATTTGGATAATCAGTCATAATTTATTGTAACAGTTCTAGAAATGTTATGTACTATCTCCTCAAATACATGATTTCTTTTAAGTGTTTTTATCTATCATTCTTTGTTGGTCAGCATTACCTTAATCATTATTATGTTATTTTATTTATCAACCTATTTATTTCTATGCCAAATTGCATGTATTAAGTGATACAGAATAATAAATATAGGCATTAAAAAGCGATTTGAAGTATTTAAAGGCACAGATATTATTTCATGGAATGTATCTTAGAAGTTAATGATCAACTTCATTTATTTAATGAATCATATGTGCAGAAAAAATGGAAAAAGTAGTTCTTCTGAGCAATGTTCAGAAAAAAACAATACACAAATAAAAATTATTAAATTTTCTAAATTTTCTTTGTGAACAAGTTAGAAAAGAGTTTTATCGGCTTCTGTGCTCTGTGTGGTATATGTGTTTGTGTCAGTTGGTCCTTGTGGCTGACTTATTGTTATGACTTTTAACACGTTATGTAGGTTACAAAATCTCTGGCCTGTGAGGTTTTGCACCATTACTTCATGAGATGGAGAAGTAATGGTGTGGACCCACTCTTACATTGTCCTGTGTTGATGTACACCTTACACATTAACTCTGTGCTTCTAGCAAAACCTTTGTTTCTTGACAGGTTCATAAAGAAGTCCATGTAGACATTTAGTTACATGTTTTAATGTTAAACTGAATTCTGATTTTCATTAGTAGTTCTTTGCAGTTCAGTTAACATTTCTGTCTTGATTTATCCTCCTTCCAGTGTCCCAGACATGGTAAAATGTTGCACTGATATATAGATAGTATATGATAAGAGACCACTTGCTCAGTTGTTCCTTAATTCTGCTAATCCTTGTCCTTTTTTGGTTTAATAGCCTGTTTTAGTTGCATTGACTGAAAGCTGTGGATTCACAGAAAAAGCTTCCAAATGCAAATTAAATTAATTACGACATTTCCCTGTGTAACTAGTGAAGATAGGTGAAGTAACCCACAAATGTGCAGAAAACAGCTTATTATCAAAATTCTTTTATGCCATAGAGAAACAGGATTCTACGTACTAAAAAGTTCTATTTCCATAAATGAAAGTTGCATTTGCTTTTTGATCTCATATTGATAACATAACTGTAATTGTTAATAATAATAATAATAATAATTAAATTCCTGGTGCCTTTCTACACCCAAGGTCACCGTACACAAAAGCAAAAAAAAAAAATACATAAGAGTTAAAAACAGTTTAAAAGACACTGAGATAAAAATAACACAAAACAGTCAGTTACAAGAGTTATAGGGAGTAGGCCAGTTAAAACAGGTGGGTTTTGAGTGCAGATGTGAATGATGGAAGAGAATCGATGTCCCAAATTTCAGATGGGAGTGAGTTCCAGAGTCTCAGTCGCTCTGCTCCCCATGGTATAGAGACAGGCAGAGGGAACAGTAAGGTGAATGGAGGAGGATGACCTGAGAGTACAGGAGGGAGTGGCAATATGAAGGAGACTGGATAGATAAGGAGGGGCCAGATTGTGAGTACCTTTGAAACTGAGGAGCATTAACTTAAAATTGATTCAGTACTCCAGTGGAGCTGTTGAAGTACAGGGAAAATATGTTTTAAGGAAGAGATGCGGGTCAGGATACGAGCCGCAGAGTTCTGGAGAAGCTGCACTTGACTCTTGACTCTCACAGACTCTTGACCTGAGGGGAGGGGAAAATGGCAGAACTGTCAACATTGATGGAGAAACTGTAAGACTTTGTTCAAGTGGAGGGCATGCCAACAAGTAGAACCTCAGTTTTACTACTGTTGAGTTTGAGAAAATTGGAGAACCATGCTTTGATTTCCTGAAGACAGTCAAAGCGAGAGGAAGGTGGAAGAGAGGATTACGATTTGGAGGAGATGTAGAGCTGGGTGTCGTCAGCGTAGGAATTGAACTTGATATTATATTTACTGAGAATGTAGCCAAGGGGGACAACATAACTGATGAACAGAAGGGGGGCCCAGGACTGTTCCCTGGGGCACACCGGCCAAGATGGGGAGTGACACTGTGTGGTTGGAGAGACACGAGGAAAACCAAGTGAGAGAAGTACACACCAAGCGTTGCCAGGAGGATGCTGTGTGAGATGGTGTCAAATGATGCGCTGAGATCTAAGAGGATGGGGATTGTGAGAAGACCGGAGTCAGCTGCCAGCAGCAGGTCGTTGGTGATTTATAACACAGCAGATTCTGTACTGTGAAAAGGACAGGAGCCAGACTGAAATTCTTCGTAAAGGTTATTATTAGTGAGGTGTTTGTGAAGCTGAGAGGTGAAAGGCTTTTTGAGAATTTTGGAGATGAAGGGAAAACTAGAAATGGGATGAAGGTTGTTGACGTCAGATGGATCAGCACCAGGTTTTTTGATGATCAGAGTGACAGCAGTAGTCTTGAAGGCCTGTGGAATATAAATGGTGTTAAGAGAAGAATAAATGATGGCAGTGATGTAAGGAACCAGAGAAGGGAGACAAGCTTTGACTAGGACTGTAGGGAGAGGGTCAAGCAGGCAGGTGGAAGGTTTGGATTTCTGAATCAGTTCAGAAATATCAGTTGGGGATGGAAGAGTGAAATCTAAGAACGGGAATGGGATAGAAAGAAATGGAGGTAGAGGGTCTGTGATGGAGACAGCAGCTCCTCCAGTGGCAAGCTGTTGATGGAGATTTTTGAGGTAAAAAAGGACAAAAGGAAATTGCAGAAGTCAGCTGAGTAAAGATGAGGAGGGAACATGTCCAGAGGTTTTGTGAAATTATTGAACAGTGAAAAGAGAGATTTAGGATTTCCTTCATTAGAACAAATTAAGCCTGAATAGTATGTGGATTTGGCTGAAGCAATACAGTCCTTATATAGAAGAATATGGCTATTGTACATGTCCTTGTGAATTGTGAGTCCAGTTTTCTTGGCAAGGCATTCAAGCCAGCGTACTTTGGCTTTGTGTTGACGCAGGGTGGGAGTGAACCAGGGAGCAGAGTGGTATGTTTCAGTGGAGCAAAGATGTCAAGAAGGTTGTTGAGGTTATCATTGCAGTGAGAAGCTAAATTATCGGGAGTGGAAAAATTGCAAGGAGTGGGGATGTTATTCATGGCAGAAGATATTGTGTTGGGGGGGGGGGTTATAAAGAGACACACTTA
This sequence comes from Melanotaenia boesemani, assembly GCF_017639745.1. Taxonomy (NCBI): domain Eukaryota; kingdom Metazoa; phylum Chordata; class Actinopteri; order Atheriniformes; family Melanotaeniidae; genus Melanotaenia; species Melanotaenia boesemani. The sequence goes on from NC_055688.1 coordinate 16,261,011, forward strand.
ATTTGAAGGAGATTCATTTATGATCAGAGAAGGGGATGTGATGGGCTAAAGAATCATTAGGAGATACACCAGAGCAGCAAATCAAGTCCAGAATATGATTTTTGGAGGGAGTAGAGAAATTTATATATTGTTGTAGTCCAAAACTGTTTGGACAGGATCCGAAGTCTCTGGAAAGAGGATTGTTGTCCTTGTCCATATGAATGTTGAAATCACCAAGATTATCAGATTTGGAGAGAGGGAGGATAGGTGGGCCAGAAGAGCCGCAAAGTCATTCAAAAAGTCCTTATTAGGTTTAGGTGGTCGGTACACAATACATAGAATAATGGGAGTCAAGCCAGAGAGTTGTGAGGCCATATACTCAAATGAATTAAGCGCCAGAGCCTCAAGCAGCTTTACTTTCCACTGAAGTTTCATTCAAACAGAGAAAATCCAACTTACGGTCCAATATGAGATCCTAGATGAGATCTCCCTTGTTTGTAAGGGAACGGATGTTAAGCAGACCAAAGTTGAGTGTGGTGAAGGGGTTAGCCGACCTAGCCAGGTGGGCTAACACAGCATGATCAGCGGCACTGCAAATTCTTAAATTCCCAGGATTCACCGCGCGATGGAGTCGAGGAGAACAGGAGCGACAGGGTTGGCCCATAAAGCCAGCGACAGGTACTAGGCAGACCTCAGGAGGATCCAGGGAACACCGGGGCATTGTATAGGATCCAGATTCCAGTTGGAAAAATGATGAGAAGCGAGCCAGAGATGCCTTTAGCCTCACCAGATGACAACCGCATTTGTCACGTCTGCGGTGGCGTTTCTGCCGTGGGAGGAGGGCCGATGCCCTGAACAGGTAAGCTGGAATGCCAGATAGCAGCGAGGGGAGAGTTGTATGAAGCTATAGCAGAACATTATTGGAACTCCAGCATTGTACTGAAATTCTAGAAGAAACTGACAATTATACTTTAGCAGAGAGAAAGCAGGGAGCCCAGGCATAAAATCAGCAAAAACACAAACCAAAGGGAGAGCAACACACAAGCAGCCACGTAAACCGGTGCCATCTTTCATCTTACCCATCCTCTGCTCACATGATTTGATCCACATGATTTGTAACTTGGTCTGCTTGATACCCATTAAGTGACAAGAAGTGTAGGTTAATGTTTCCAAAAGTACATTTAGATGCAATAACAAGTAATAACAAGTAAGAAAGACAAAAATACATTATTAAATAAAACTTTCGTATTGATTTAGAAGTCATCAGCAGGTAAATGGATTTACATAGATAATATATTTTCATGACTGACAGTAAAAAAAAGTAACTGTGTACCCAGGCCTGAGCTCCAGTCCTTCAGCATGTGGAGTTTATTATTTATCTATGTCAGCAAGGATAGTCATGTGATATTATCAATCTGCTAATGAAAGAACTGATAAGCAAGCGATTGTGAGCAATTAGTTTGTCATCAATGAGAAAGTGGCTAAGGTTAAAGACAACCTTTGGCCGCATTTTTGTAATTATTTGCCAGAATGTTCATCAGATTAGGAAGAGACTTGTTGGTATGTGTGTCCTCTCAACCTACTTTACCGTCCCTCACAGGAACACAGCTCATCCAAAAAGTGGGCAGTCCTGGCTTTGGCCCAAGACTGCAACCCAGTTGGAGAGCAGAGAGGCAGTGAAAGGAAAGATTGTTGCAGCATCTTTGCCAGTGCCTGTGAGTTAGGGAGGAGTGCTGTTGTGTCACAGTTAATCATCAACTCCTCTTGTTAGAAAGTAAAGAGGGCAGCCAGAGTACTGCTCTAGGCTCCAAAAAGGAGCCACACCACAGGGTCAGTCTGGGACCTGCAGAGACAAACCCAGAATCCAATTGATTTTAAAATCCAGGGGACCAATCTGTTTACCTCACCAAGCACGCAACTGAGTGGAGAGCATAAACAAAGTGAAAGGAATAAAGAGTGAGAGGGGTTATCGTATGTGCAGTGACCCCCCCCTGTAATGACACTCCCAGACTTCCCACTGGCACCTTGCCCTTTTTCTTATCCCACACATTTGGCAAAAGAGGAAGGTGGTTGCTGATAAAATTCTGCACATTTCTGTGGCTGGATTTTCTCCAGGCACAATTATCTTCCCAAAGCAGTCATCCCACCTCCTGTCAGGCAGATGTGAATTGCCTCAATAAGAGGGCTGCCTTCTTTTTTTTTTTTTTTTTTTTTTACTCCTTACACTGGTTGTTGGTTGTTGATCTCCCTTATAGCCTAAACTCTGGTCTGTCAGAAAATCGGCCTCAGGCTTACCTTGCATTATCAGCTTGGTTGATGCAATCTCTTTCTTCCACATTTCCCCAAAATAGCTGGCAGATGACTTCTGGGACAAAGCAATGACTCCAGATTACAAGATTTGACTGTAACATGCAAAGAAAGACAGAAGAGGAAAATAGGTGATTTGAAAGGAGACATTGTCTGAATCTGTCTAAAAAATGACCAGAAAATTGAATGGATGGTGCAAAAAATGATGCAAGAAGAGTTCTAGTTGTGCTGATGTTTTCTAATTTCTTGAAATTCTAATTGACTCCAGCTCGCTGGTGAAAACTGATAAAGCTCTTGAACCATGAGTTAAAATATTTCTCACAGCCATTAAATCAGCAAAAGAAAGATGCTTTGTGATTGTCATGTAGCTTTATTGTCATATCAAATTAAAAGATCAAAGTTTCCCTTTCAAGTGTAGAGATTCTGTCTTTGAAGAAAAGTGCACCAACAAATGTGATTATATTAAGTAAATATTGTTACTCATTATTATAATGTGTAGGCCTCAAAAGCCTCCTAAGAATTCAAAGGATGATAGAAGTTTAAACTTAGGTGATAATTTGACTAGAGGTAGCCATTTACAGAGTACAAAGACAAAGCTGGATGCCAGTGTTAGATGGTAAATTTTCCATCTGCATGCAAAGAGAAAAGTAATGATGCCATTATGTGGTGTAACCAAACAGGAGAACAGCTTGATAAGTTATAATATCCTCGCTGAAGAGCTCTGTTAAAACCCATTTCCATAAAAGAAGCAGGGAGCTGCACTTATTAAAGTGAGAACAAGATTTCTTCTCGCAGAGAGGGACCCTGGAAGTGTCTATGCACCAGTATCTGCACAAGCTCTCTGTGGTGTCTGTTTCCATGCTGAGGCTTGTTTCTGTTCTCCAGCAGAACGAAGGTATTACCACCTTTCGTTCAGCAAGCTTCTGTGCACATGACAGTTCATTTTCTGCATGATCTCCCGAAAGTCGATACGATGCTGTAAAGACAAATACCAGATAGCACCAGCTAACTGATGCAGTTTCAGCAGAACACCATTAATCATTCTCCTGAAAGTGGTGGGTTGGGGTGGGGGGTCTATCCAGTAAGTCTTCATGCATTAATAAAATCACCAGATGATCTATGAATGAATTCACAGCTGACAGTGCCTTCATTACCCATGGTTCAGCAGGATTTGGAATCACAGGTTTGTATCAAACGAGGTGGGAGGTAACTGGAAAAACTCCCGCTGCTGAGATGATGTCTGCTCAGTTTAAAAGCCAGAGACAGGTGAGGTCTACCTATATGATTAAATTCGGAAGGACAGTCCTATTGATGTATAAATCTGTTTGTGAGTGTACAGGTGTCTTTTGAAATTTGTGCTTAAAAACATATTTTGAGAAACTAGTGTGTGTGTGTGTGTGTGTGTGTGTGGGGGGGGGGGGGGGGGGGGGGTACGTCAGTAATCACTCATATGTCAAGTATTTTTAAATAAAAGTTGACAACAGAGAGTAATTTCTACTTTTATTTCAGGCAATACTTTCTGAGAGATGCACCACTCAACTTCCAAGCTGTTTCTGTAATAACTCACATTTCTTATGTTTTTTTGCACAGTGTTGAACTGTTGAAGTGTTACTGGGGCATTCAAATGATTTTATCTCAAAAGCTAACCACCCTGTGCAGCTGTGGCACTCAAACACTGCAGTAAGATGCTACTGTGGCCGCTCCTCTGCCTGATAGCTGTTAAAATACTGTTGTATCCCATTCTTAAACCTGGCCAAGTTGCATTTTACCAAAAGCTTGGTTTATGGTTCCTTCTTGGATCAAGGCAGAACCAACAGCAAAGGCTATGAAAGTGACCTGCATCACTATTATGAACATTGTGTCTGTGTTCTTCTACTCAAACCCTATAACACCTCACAATTTGATTTGATTACAGTTCAGAGGGATGTGATGTGACTCTAAAACAATTATTAGTGCATCTTGATGCTTCTTTTTCCCATTATATTCTCTCTTTATTTGACTTCTTGGTACCTTTAAAGCAAAGGATGTGTAACAATTCATAATTACTCCAGTTTTAATCAATATTTAATATGAATGAGATATGGCCAGTTAACTCAATGGTAACATTTGCCAACATATTCCCCAGCTTTGAAAGAGTATCTACAGGAAAAAAAAATGTGCCTGTAGCAGCATACTTGCAATAAATGAACACAGATGTCAGCATATTCTGAATCACTCACTAATATAACAAAATTTCTAACCAACATCCCACCTGTCATGTGTAACAAGTAATATAATCATTCATTTTGCTCTTGTTTGGGGCACATGAGAAGCTATCTGCCAATTATTTTTGATGAAGTGCACAATTCAGACTTCAGCATTTTTTAGAAAAGTGGCATCGCATGTTTTAGGGATGACTGTGTGGATGACATATCTTTGAGATATTTTCTTAGAGGGTGTCATTTCTAGGGGTGCAACAACATATTAATGTGTAACAATAAAGATCCGTATCACTTCAATGCTCAACAATCAAAGCACATTGACCCAAACACAAAATATCAATTAAATATTGCTACAGTTAATATTTACACGTGATGCTTAAGAAAGAAGGTGAAATTGTTTCTGTTTGCTAATTATAAGTTTGGTTGGGACATAGATGAAAGAAGCTCAGATCTTCATTTTAATTACTGATTGCACTGAGGAAGAAAGTTATATTTGGATATTTTGGTTGCATGTTGTGAAATGTTATGAACATTACTGACTGTTAAATTAGAGTGTGGCATATTTTCATATCAATTGCTTGCTCCTGAAATAAACTGAATATCAGCCATGGTGCTCATTCAATATGGTCAGTGTGATAATATCAAGTTGCTGGTGTTGTGATCCAGTGCCGTAAAGCAAGATGTGGCTGTCACATGATACCTTAGTTGTAAAGTGCTGTTTCTCAGCCCCAGAACACTGCAGGGTATGGTGCTAAATGGATATCAGTGTACGATTAAACTATTTCAATGTTTTAAACCAAGCTGTTATGTCCAGCAACTGAATTTGAGACTTATCCAACACTATTGTCCAAGGTTTTCATGATCATTTCAGTTTACTATCAGTTATGGTTTGTAAGAGTTACACATTACAAATACATTGGTAGAGCTGGGGTTTTGTATATATAATACAGTTAAGATATGAATATGAATAAATTCTTGATTACAAGTTGATGTCATGTGTGCATGCTGTTTTGTACAAAATAAGAGGTTACTGCCCAATAATTTATGTCTCTTTATTCATTTACTACTACTTTTTATACACTACTACTTTTTATACACATGGAGAAACATATACTTTCATGTGACACTGGGCTGCTGTAGACTAAGCTTAATCACTTAAAACACTTTAAAACTGTCTTTTCAAACTTGCTCCTGTCACCTGACTAGTCTTTGATTCTGGGGAAATGTGTGAAATGGTACAAAACTATAAAACCCAGGAATTTTCTAAAGGCAAAGCAAGTTTATTTGTATGGCACATTTCATGTGCAAGACAATTCAAAGTGCTTTCCATAAAATATTTAAAGCATTACAGAAGGGTGCAGAGGAACCACTAAAACAAACTTTTAAAAGAAAGTAACTGTTTCTTTGATAAAAAGTGGCAATTAAAAAAGTTTTAACTCAGATTTAAAACTGCTGACAGTTTTAGCAGATCTGTAGTTTTCTGGGAGTTTGTTCCACATGTGAGGAGCATAAAAGCTGAAACCCCTCCTCTCCATGTTTAGTTCTGACTCTGGGAACAGAAAGGAGATTTGACCCTGATGACATGAGGATATGTGAGTGGATCAAAAATAATTTTTGGAGCCCATTCTTTAACCCTTTCATGCATAGTATCCACTACAGTGGACACCTATTTAAAAGCTCTTATTAGTAAATACAGAAACCAAGAGCAACACAGAATTTAACATGACCATGAACACAAAATCCCAGAACATGACAGCAAACCAAGAACATAAACCAAAAACATGACACAAACCAAGAACATAACAACACAACTTAGCGAGGCAGATTAAAGACCGTAGTGGACGAGAGACAGCGGGGTAGCCAACATCTGGCTGTGAGGAGGATTCTCCTTGTTATGAGTGGTTTTAAAACTCTGTTGAGTTACATGTTAAACTTGGGGGCCGTTAGCTCGCAGTGATGGAGTAAAGCAATGATGTCTACTACTGACTTAATCAAAACTGCTCAGAAAGGTCAAATATAGTTTTTGGACATGTTTGAAAAGACTGCTAGCCTTTTGCTAATGCTAAGCATGAGATGCTAACATGATTAACTGACTTTTAGGTTGATTAGGTGACATATTTTGTCACTCTTAGGGCCAGGATATATTTGCTGTTAGCAGTGTGTCCACATACTATCATGGCTGCCACACTTTCTTAGCATACATTTGGCATGGTAGGAACACAAGGCCGCTCACGTTGATGTGAGGCAATGTGTCACGTTCAAAAGTTATAATATTGACTTGAACGCTAGAGATGCTTAGAGAGTAAACTTTCACCATATGTAGGCACTTTTTAATTCTAGATTAAAAACGTTCCTTTTCTCAGAGGCCTATACATGAAATATGCAAAGTAACTTTTAACTTATTGTCCTTTAAATAATTTTAACTTAATGTATGATTTTATTGTGATCTATATCTATATCTTCCTTTTACTACTTTTTAATGCTTTCATTGCACCATCTCTAATGTGTTCATTGTTTAAAACCTCTTAAGGCCCAAGCTGTTTTTTACAAGCATTTTTTATTTGTCTTTGGTTTTTCCACTTGTTGTAACCCAATTAGAATAAAAGCCAAGCTTTATATATTGATGTTATGTACTTTAAGAGAAAAATTATGTCCACATATGTGGACTTATGTTCTGAACTTCCATAAAGTGCTGTCCACATATGTGGCAGCTAAGCCCTAAGGCACTTTGAATTGTATTGTATATTAAAATGCTATACAAATAAACTTGCCTTGCTTTAATGAGAATATTCCTGTTAAGCCAATAATGACAAAATTTTTTGTTTGTTTGTTTGTTTTATTGTTAGTTTCTTTCTTTTGTTTTGCTTTTTTTTAATTTAAATTAAATTGAATCATTTATAAACTGTTTCCTCCCTTCTGCACTTTAGTTATTTTTGGCACATTTATTTTTTATGCTGCAGTTGTCACTTGAAGGTCATCTTTGTGACATGTTCAGGTGCAATTGTTTTTCCCAGTCATTGGCAATGTGAGGGAACACAGCAAGGGGTTCCTGCTATCAACACTGGTTCCTGACGTCACAGTGTTACAAGCGCTCATAGAGGTGATAATATTTCCTTCAGTTAATCAAGTGCATTTGATTAGCAGCACCTGGCTGCTATTTACCCATTTCCCCCCCTAATTCCTATGGAAGCAGTAAGGTTATTACTTTCCTCACAAACTGCTTCTGCAGTTTGGCTTAGTTTTTGTCAATTTAATAATAAAATTAACAAAAACTGAGAGAGAGTGATTAAAAATAAAAAATTAAAAGTAATTTATTTCTGTTCATATAAGGGTTGCATTAACCTAATTTAAGACCTGTTAAAAGAACAGATGATGACGATGATGATGATTATTATTATTATCATTATTATTATTATTATTATTATTATTATTATTATTATTATTATTATTATTATTATTATTATTGTTAACTGAAAATGGGTCTACTTTTAATGTGTACTTTGTGTACTTTCTCAGTCAGGTGGAGTATTTATGATGGATCATGGCAAAATTGTCAACATCTATATTTTGTTTCTGCTCTTCCCTACAATACAGTGCCCGTCATGCTGCTGATGACATTTCTGCAGGATCATACCAATAGCTAGATTGGGTGGTAAATGACATTAACCCCACAACTTCCGAGCAAGGCTTTTCTGACTGATCATCACAAGCTTTTCGTTCTTGTTTCTTATAGTTATAAAAACATAAATTCCAGTGGACTAAGAACTTTTACTCTTACTGGTCATGGTTCCCGGCCCAGACTGGCCCACATCACATCACACGATGATCACTAGTTGACATTCTTCATGACCTTTTTATGTAGCTGTAATGACCCTGGTACTACTTAATGTCAAAACTTTATTCTTTTATCGCTGTGATTTGTTGCAGTTCTGTCATATCTCCTATTAGGTGAAACATATAGCTACTGGTCATTCCAACTTTGGCTATAAAGTAAGTCCTATATGTGATTTCCTGGTATCAATAAAATATTAGTTAATATAATGTGCTGTGTTAAACTGACAGGTGGTAATTTTGATACTTTGGCTGCTTGGTCTGTGCACACATCTGCTCTTGTACAACTCCAAAACAGCTGCAAAACTGTGGCAACAAGGAACATTTTGTTAGTCCAGGTTAAATACTGTTGAGGAACCATTTTAACCTAATCAGTGTGCCTGTGTGCTTATTTGGTTGTAAATTATGTGATGGCAGCTTTTTATGCTTGTTGGTCAAATGTCGATGTCTGAGGTTTTAGTTAACTCCATAGGAAGTATATGTTTGTGGATGTGTTTCTGTTGCCATAGGAACAACATGGTTTATTTTACTGCCTGAAATATTTGGAGGGTCATGCTGGACCAAACATACTGGACCTCCACAGGTGGGTTTCTGCATGATAAAGCTTGGGAACCCCTCCTAAAGTTGGACAGTTGCTTATCTGTCTAAGTTAAGTTAACTTTTTTTTTATTTTCTGTTACATAAATCCCATCAGGTAAAGTTTCTGTTGACCACTTGTCTTTATTTCTTTAACAAATATTGGTGTTGGTGTATCATATGTTCTACTGTAAACTGACATCTAAATGATTTTCTGACAAAATCATACAATCATGTTGTACATTAATACAGGAGTCCTGTTTTGACTGTTGTACTGAATCTTTTGATGAGGGGAGAGAAGGGAAAAAAACTGCTCTGCTTATGTGAATGCTGGTCTACAATAATGAGCTTTATGGATTACTTAGTCCATATGTATGTGCACATACGCTTGTGCGAGTGTGACCACATGCATGCAGTAAATATTGTGAAGCTGATATTGAACATGTGGACAAATGTTTATGCTTAACATTTTGTAGACTGAAGTGCAGTGAATATAATGCAATCAATAATCGACCATATACATGCTTGATATTAGCATAATGTTTACAAGTTAAATATGTAATGTAATATTGCTTGCATTTGATTTTTATTTTTTTGCATCTCCATTTACATTTTTTCAAAGAGAAACTAGTTTACTTTGAACACACAGTAGAGTATTTGGTATAAATTTTGAATGTAGTTTATTTTTCCTTGATATATCATGCTTTGATACATAATTAAATACCCCCACGCACACAAAAATAAAATAAAAACAGCTCCTTATAAAGGATATTCTTTTTATATATAATCCATATCTATCCCATTACTTATTTTCATTTATTATTCATCACTTTTTTACTTTACTTTGAGGAAATTAAATATTTATTTATATGAACGCATACTCATATGACATAGTCCCCAGATTTGCATCTGGTGAATAACTTGCAACAGTTCATCCAAGCAAACAAGATGTAAAGCCAGCAGCAGAGTTGATAACGATGCTATTAGCAATATTGGAATCTCAAAATACAACATTGTTTTTGACTCTGAGCAGTGACTCACTTCCCATAAACAATAAGCCTAACAAGTATGACTAACTTTATTTGCCTTCAAGTAGAAGCAGATAATTACAGCATCAACAAGCACAAATTGACATAAACATCCATCCATCCTATAAACAGCAAGGAATAAAGATCCAACACTGTCATCATGATAGAATGAGGTTTCACGTGGCTTTTCACGGAGCATGACATCTTACAAAATACAAACAATATGTGCAAATATGTATACAAGTTATAATAAGTACTTCCAGCTAAAGCTATGTCATGCATCTATATCTAGTTAATTTATTAAATTTACTGTTACTTTAAGGTTTGTAAATATTTCTTCTGATCCTGTGTTCTTGCAAGCGTGGGATAAAATACAAATAGAATGTCATTTAAAGACAACACGTTTTTTTTTTTTCAATGTGGTCGATCCAATTGTTCTTTCATTAAGGGAGATTACCATACTGACATTAAAAGAAATTGTGGGTAAATTATTCCTCTATTGCATGTTTTCACTTCTGCATTGCAAAGATTTATTTCTGTTTGTCAAACAGTTGGAGATGGAGAAATATTTAGTTAAGATGAAATGTTAGACATCAAAACTTGCTTATCACCAACCCCACCGACATATAAAATACCACAGATGCTAATAGAAGCCAGATGGCCTGATATACTTCAATTTTAATCTCCTTCGGGAAATCTTAGAAAGTGTTATTACAGGTAGTCTTTATTATTTAGGTCTGCTTCTGTTTCCGTGATTTTTAATAGTTTTGTTACTCGAGGAAAATGAGAGGGCATTTAATATGTTTGGGAAAATTTAAAAGAAAGGTGTAATAGATTAAACTTTTCCAGGTTAAAAATAATAGGAAAGGTCCAATGATGAAAGTGGAACACTGTGATCTTCATGATTATTCTTGAATCCCCGGTCTCTTCGCCTACACATTTGCTTCCTCCATATATTTTTCCTATGAAAATCCCCATGTATAATGAATACCACATACAGGATAGTTTCACAGTGCCAAGACATCTCTCTAAAATGAATTAAGCCTTGGATTTTCTCTCTCTCTCTCTCTTTCTCTTTCTCTCTCTCTTCCTTTTTTTCTTTTCTTTCTTTATTTTTTTTTTATGGTAATAGCTTCAAGTAAAAAAAAAAAAAAATGCCCAGGGGACAGAGACCTCAACATCATCTATAAATGAATAAGTGTAGATTCAACAAAACATAGTCTCAACTCTTTTGCATCAAGTTATCCAAAGGCGAGCATGTGCACTAAATAGTAATCCCAATGTCTTGGCTGTAATTACTGTGCCACTGAAAGCTCTATCAGTTCGAATGTTCAGCCTTCAGTGTGTCTTATAAGGCATGCAGGTTGAGCATGTAGCAGTCGCACTGCTTTTTTACTTTCTACGGAATTGAATATTTGCCTTATCTTCTCTGCAAGGCTCATATTTATTTAAGTGAGGCTTGTCTTATAGAGGAATCCCACTTTTGGCTGTAAATTTTTACAACTCACTTAACCACACAGATTGTCTGCTTCCCACTTTGTTCCCCAGTTGTTGTTTTTTTTTTTTTTTCTTCCCACTCTTCATCTTTCTTCAGGTTCCTGTGTTCTCACGAATGTGGGATAAGTGTAATCATAAGTGACGGCTTCAGCTGCTTGGACTGCCTGAGCTCCACAGCCTGATGTTTGCTCATAATATACAGTCATAGCTGTAAATGCCGGAGCGCAACCCGAGGAATAAGCGCTCATAAACTCAAAATGTGAAAAGACTCTCTCTCCAGGTTCTGCATTTTTTTTTTTTTTTTTTTGTTTTGTTTTTTTTGGGGGGTTTTTTTTGTTTTGTTTTTTTTTGTTAAAATGCCATAAACATGAGCTTATTTACAGTAGAAGGCAGTTAGAGATCATTTCTGCGTCACCACAGATAGAATTTTGTCCAATTCTCCTGGAAGCATCACTCAGCCAAACAGCCTTTCTTACTCTTTCTTTTCACAGAATGAATACGCCCTGTGTGTATATGTCTCCATGCATACTTGTTTGGATCTACTTGAGAAACTGTAGGTGTATGCATGTCTGTATGTTTACATATTCTCAATAATTACTCTCACATAGTCGCTTTGCTTGGCTGCATGCCTCCCACCACACCATCAAACATTGTTACCAATCAGCAGCTTGAGACAAAGAGGCAAATCATGACTTGTTTACAGAATGCAATAGCTGGCTCCTAGACAGAAGATTAAAATTGACTGCAGGACTAGTAGACCAATGATAGTAACCTATTTAATTTCAGACTGATCTTTACTGAGCAGAGAAACTGGTCATTAACAGAGCATATGGATGATGACTGGCTAAAAGGAGTACATTTTCAATAAAATTAAAACTAAATTCTTATTGTTATGTTCATATGCATGGTCAGTTCTAGTTTTCAGAGGTGGAATTCCACAGGTTTGTCCACTTTATTCCTCAGCATGGAGGGGGAGTCACCAGAAAGATGGAAGGCTCTTTCCTCAATATGGCACCTGCACTTAGTATCCGTCATTGGCTTGGCTGCATATCCTTAGGCTCAATTAATCATAAGCCCACCTTTGGAGAATTGTGCCCTGGCCATAATTTAAAGTTACCTGCTGCCGTCTGTGCCAGTTGCAACCCTGGCACAGGACAAGTGGGACTTGGCAGGGGGGCAAGATGGTGTTAACACAGACTTTGGGAGAAGATTTCCTTTGAGGGGGATCCAATCCAGTGTCACAGCATGATGCTCAGGAAGTGGCAGAGCCTCCAACTGACGGACTTTCTAATTCAATCTGTTCCAGATCAGCAGGGGGTCGGCGTTCATGCCAAATAATAACCTTCCTCTCTGCTCTTTGGTCACAGAGGAAATTTTAGATATGTTGATTTCAGAAGCCAATAGGTAATCAATGAAGGCGTTGACAGCGAAAGCCTGACTTCATTTTCATCATTTTCTTGGTGTTCTAGTAATGCATATTGTGCAGGAGACATCTGTTTAATATGCAAGGAAGTATGCTATATAAATATGTGGTTGGCACTGGCTGATGTAAAAGAGAAATTTGCTTTACAGTAAACATGTTTGAGTTTTCTATTAAGATCTCCTGTTATATTACTCTGGTACATTGCTGCCATCTAGTGTCTGCAATCAACTGCTCAGCTTGATGCTCGGTTCTGACAGCTTACATGCTCACCAAGTATTCTCATTATCATTATAGTCAGGGCCAGAGTGGAACCAATTTTCAACCCAGAAATTTTCTTTTTAAGACCAGCCCACCTCTTTTTGATGTGGAGGAAACTGGATAAATGAAACAGCTGTTCACTTCTTACAAGCATGTAGTTTTTGATTGTAGAAATAAAGACATTAAAAGCCTAATTTCCTGTATTATTGCACCAGATTATAAAAAAGACTAACTAAAGAAATGCGTTTCCATGCTTTCATACTTCCTTTCATGAAAGGGCTGTGACTTGCAGCAGGTGCAAGAAAATGAAGACCAAAATTTATCTAAAATGGAAGCAACTTGTTTCACACAAAACACTGAATCTCTCTCTTGTCGTCTTCTCTCTGTCTTCCATCTACTCTTTCCTCTCCTTTTTGCTGTCATCTGTATTTCCTGCCTCCTCACCTGCCTCTTCTGCCACAGGGCATCAGATATATTTATTGTAAAGTGTTCTACACCTTCCTTAGTTTACCTTTTTTGTCTGAGTTTATTTTAGTTTTGACCCACTTAAATGTTTTTCGAGTACACAAATAAGAAGAAAATGTGATTTATTTAGAAATACACACATATACTATAGTGAGACTGTAATTCTGCTGTTTTCTTTTATGTTACATTGAGTCTATTGACGCCTCTGGAATAACTAAAAGCCTCTCTGTGGTCAGTAGTTACACTGTGTGGAATAAAACCAGTTAGTCTGTTTTAAACAACACAGGCTCGTACATCTCAGCATCTATTTATCCCTACATTTACAATTATTCAGTTTAACCATCAGTCAAAACAAATTACACTGATTGATGTTATTTTCTTTTTTATCTATTCAATATTTTTCATTTTTTTTCTTTTAAAAGGTCACAGGTCTCAGTACTGAATAGTTTAATGACACCTGGTCTAAGTAATGATTTACTCTGCAGGTAATCTTACCTGACTAAATCTTGGCCTGTTGAATTGAGGTGAGGTGATTCCAGGGATGTATTACTCCAAGCTGAATGCATGCAGTTATTATTAACAAAACAGGAAGCCTTAGTTTTAAGACTGCAGGAATCTTCAGTTGTTTAAACATCAGCACAAAAACTTAAAGCTAGCAGCAGACAGACATAAATCACTGCTACACATAGCCGACAGCTCCAAATTTTCTCCCTCTGATAATACCTAGATAGTACCTGCCTGCAGTGCCAAAGGACACAGGAGTAACGTCTGTTTCTGCCTTAGCAACCCCTGTCCTCCTCCTCCTCTCCTCTTTAGTTCATCTCATCATAACCTCATCACCTCTGCTCCAGTGTTATGATTGATTTTTTAGACTTTTAGGGGGTTTGTGGTCTTCACACACAATTCAAACTGTGCATCGTTTGAAAAGCTGAAATATCTCCACTCATCACTGCATGTCAGACGGATCACTGAGCAGTGAGTGAACCACGCACTGCTGCGACTTGGCGCTGCTGTGACTCGACACTGCTGTGACTCGATGCTGCTGCGACTCGATGCTGCTGCGACTCAACGCTGCAGCTGTGACTCGATGCTGCTGCAACTCAACGCTGCAGCTGTGACTCAACACTGCTGTGACTCGATGCTGCTGCGACTCGACGCTGCTGCAACTCAACGCTGCAGCTGTGACTTGACGCTGCTGCAACTCAACACTGCTGCGTCACCTGGAATCCTCCCGAACCTCCCGATTAGCCACTCTGCTATTGATTATAATAATTCTGTAGAATAAAAGGGAGGTGTAGGAACAAAATCAACTGTTAATAGTGCTGCTTTAGTAAATGATGTATGGGTATGATATTACTAAAGGTTGTTATTATCTCTGCTTCTACAAATAAGAGAGTTTTGCATTAAATAGACTTGAATTTGGTTTTGTCCCTTGTCATAATTTTAATTTCTTTCTGCCATTAAAAATAAAAATTGATAATATTTTTATCTAATAAAGAGATCAGACAGACAGCAGCTCCTCTGACAGAGCATTTAAGTTAACAGTCCATACATTTCTTTTTGTTTACCCTGTTGGCATATACTCTGTGGATGGTTCTGGCCTTTAGGACATTTGTGGAAAAGATGAAAGGGTCCCTATTTTCCCGCTTAATTCTGTGACAGGAGAAAAGAAATTGTCCTCCAATACACTGATTCCTGCCACCTCTCTCACCTCTCTTACCAGTTTAAATTTACTGACTGTAAATATTTAGTTATACACAAAATATTCACAACCTATTTTTAAGCAAGAAACTAAATGCTAAAATAAATACTGAAGCTCACACCTAACTATAATTCATTTTTTTTATTTCTTAAGACTTAAGACATATCTCTCTCTCTCTCTCGCTCATGGCCAATAAATATTCAGTGTGTTTTCACCTCAGCCGCACTGATAAATCCTGATAAATGTTTCCATCAATCGCCTGTCTGTGCCTGGAGGTCTAAATGCTAGTGCTCCTTCTTTTAAACAACCTCTGCTCTGCTCATCCAAACTTTTCAGATTAATCAGAGAGAAGTAAGTTTTCACTCTCAAAAATATGTGTTATAAATGTTTGTTTAGAAGCTTCAAAAATCATCAAAATGAATAAATGTTAATTGGTTTGCACATTACAATTCCTCATTTTAAACTGCCACTAGATTGGTGATTTTTAATATCTGTGGGAGAGAGAGCAGATGTATGAGATAATGTCACGTTTGAAGCATGAATTTACCCAAAATCAGAATGTATTATTAACCAGCTCTTGGTTTTTAATTTCTACTGGGTCATATCTGCTTGTTGTTTCTGGATTCTTGTCTTTCATAGTATTTTATCCTTCAGAAGGATAAAACTATGTAAAGTTCTTCTCAAACTTTTTGCCCAGTTTGCATTCACTCTCTTCTCCTTCACCACCTATCTTTCAAAGTTTTACTTTGTCTTTCCTTGAGACAATGATGAGGAGAATGGCCTTGCATCGGGTCTCTTTCTTTTTCATCTCTAGCCTCTCCTTCAGAGACTTCTGCATCATCTCCTCTCGCACTCATTGCGCAAAGCCAGAGTTTCCCTCCATCTCCTCCCTTTGCTCAGCAGCCTTCCTTAGCTCCTGTTTCAGCTCTGTTTTATGATTCGTTTTTATCCCTCTTGTCTTTCATCTGCCCCTCTAGTTTACTTGTTCGCTTGCAAAGACTTTTGAAGTGTTGAGATCATCAAAAAAAGTTCTATTTTCCAGCCGTTTCTCTTTTCTCACTTCATTCAGTGGTTTTAGTCATTACTTTTCCATTCCTTTCTGCTGAAATTATCACTGCAGGGTTTTTACGTCTTTGTTTTGACTTTATCTCTGTTCAGATTTCTTTGGTCTATTATGTGCTCTCAGTTACCCTCACATAGAGCGTAACTTGATTTTCTGTTGTTGTCTCTATAGTGCCACTAGTGATTTATCATTTGATTGCAGATTGCCTTTTTTTTCTTTTTTTTACTTTCTTTAAAGTAAAGTTTTTCTACTACAATTTTACTATTTTATCAAATAAAGCAAATTCAAAAATTTACATGGATTATTTTCTTTTTTTTTTTTTTACTTACTTTTACTTGTCCTGTTCAGTATCATAGCAAGAAGAATGATGGTTTGGCTGCTGTGTTGTGCTGAACAAATCTGCTTTGCCAAGGGGAGCTTTACTGGTATAAGGCTCCTCCTGAAAATCTTATTTATTCATTTATTTATTTATTTATTTAAATTGAAAATTAAATTGAATTATGGAATTTATGTAATCTTGCTGGACCTGACCAGAGGGGACCAAACAGGAGACTAGTGAAGAATAGTAAAAAAGAAAGTAATAATAACATTAACAATACATTTTATTTAAAAAGCACCTTTCAAAACACCCAAGGACACTGTACAGAAGAACATTAAAACAGTTAAAAACAACAAGTACAAAACAGAACAGAGGACAACATTAAGATGGTGAGTGTGTGATTAGATGACATCGGACTGTCTGAACAAATGTGTTTGAGTTGTGATTTGAAGAGTGGAAGAGAGTCTATGGTACGGATATCAGGGGGAAGAGAGTTCCAGAGGGGGGGAGCAGAGCATTCAGCCGCTAGTGACGAGGCGAGCAGGGGGGACAAGAAGCTGGAGAGAAGACAAGGAGCGAAGTGAACTGACAGGAGTAGCAATGTGCAGGAGATCAGATAAATATATTGGGTGGGACCAGATTGTGGAGTGCTCTGAATGTAATTAGGAGAATTTTGAAGTTAACTCTTAGTTTTATGGGGAGCCAGTGAAGTTGTTGCAAGATGGGGGTGATGTTGTGAGTGGTAGGGGTCCGTGTAATGAAACATGCTGCAGCGTTTTGGAGGAGCTGCAGTTTTTGGAGGGATTTGTTGGGGAGACCAAAAAGAAGTGAGTTGCAGTAGCCAATCCGGGATGTAACAAGACGGTGGACGAGTATGGCAGTGGTGTGGGGGTTGGGAGAGGGGCGGAGACGAGAAATGTTTCTCAAATGAAAATATGTAGACCGGGTGAAATTGTTAATGTGGGAGTGAAAAGAGAGTGTGCTGTCGAGGATGAAGTAGAAGAAAGAAAGAGGAGACAAAGAAGCAGTAGATGGAAGGCACACTAACACCAGACAACCAACTGCTACACCTGTACAGAAACACAACAGAGAATTTCCTGCAGCTTTTACATGAAAGCAAAGCTGACAATCATTAGGAGTTCCTATAAAATAACCAAGACAATAACAACAACAACAAAAGTAAATAAATAAATAAAAGCAAACGTGTTGCAACAACAACCAAAGTACCAGAAGCACACACAAGCTAAAAAAAAAAAAAAAAGAAGAACCTCTTAGTGTATAAACCCACTGGACAACTCAGTGACTGTGTCAGCAGAGCATGAGGAATGAGGAGTGATCAGTGATGAGTGTGATTGTCCAAATCCAACCATGCCTCTACGGAGGCTAAAGGCAAACTACGGCAACCCAGAGACCCAGGCGATCAGCAGCAATCCTGGAGCATGAACCCCAGCCACCCCACCATGGAAACCACCCTGGACCCACCCAAAGGGTGGCAGAGGAAGGCCCCCAGCCAGAGAGGGCTCTGTATACAAGAAAAATACAAGGTTTTTTTATATATTTCCCCCCATTTCGCCCTAGTATTTTGACTGGATTTTTCATGTTTTTCCTTGTTAAAAAGAAGTAGTTACACCTGATTATTTCTGCTACAACTAATCACTACAGTAAACAACCCTCTACAGTGTGTGATGATCTGTAATCTGCTCTTAATTAACATCAGATTGAAAGCTCAGTCAAGGATACAAAAACAACTAATTGCTGTCCTTGGGCCAAAATTCTGCAACAAATCATTTACTCATTAGTGCTAAAACTTACTGAAAAAGTGACTAATAGATCAATTACTCGGCTCACTTTTGTTTAAATTAGTGATGCATGTGAAGTTTAAATGTCTAGTGACGTTGATATCACATGAACTTGGAAATGTTCATGGTCTGAAGCATGAAAATGACTCAAAGACAAATCAGTATAGTTCAACATATGAGTCACAAAATGACTTTATGTAAGACATGTTCATTATAAAATGAAAACAGTGTAAAGCCCCTGCAAAATGAAATGCACATCTTGACTGCTGTACATGTCATGGCCAATAAATACTGTACAGACTGTCGGTGTGGAGTGCCTTGCTACGTACCAGTGCAAATCTCACTGGAGCTTTCCTTTTCTGTTTTACACAGACAGGCTGACAGAGTTACAGTCCTCTGTGTGACTTCTATTTGGAGGGAGGGGCTGCATCTCTGTGTCCAAACTCAATCTGAACTCAAAGGCCCTCCCTCCTCCACCACCCTGATCTTCTCACACAGGTAAATTTGAACAGTATCCACTCTGATTGTCATGTTTGCTAGACAGAAGTGACAGGCAAGGACAGCAGCATGGGGGGAAGAAGATTAACCACAAAGCCTGCTGTGACGAGTTCAAAGCCCTCTGTTTGGTGAGGAAACCAGAGTGACAAAACTTATAAAAAATTCTAATTATGACAGACAGACTGAGGCTCAGCACTGACAAATTTCCCCAAGATACCCTTGAACACAAAACGAGAGATTTATGCAAGAGTCCGTAGAGATGAATTCACCATTTTAATGGCACGAAATTCAAAGGGTTCCTCTGTGGCTCACATTTCGAAGTCAAATCAGTGCAGTTTATATGCACAATATGAGGGGAGGGTCTGAACTATGTATTTCCAGAACACAAAAAAGAAGCAGTTATTTGAGCATTAACCTAACTGAACATTTATTTAAATAACATGTGTCAGAACATTAATATAGCTAATATCATCAGAGTTAATGGTTAAAATAAACCCACTGTCCTGTGCATACAACTATGTTATATGTTTTTGCTATTCCATCTAATGTATATGGTCTAATAATAAAGTTTTAAACTTACTTTTTGAAAATATTATATATATATATATATATATATATACATACTTCCTTTACATATTAAATGATACAAGAAATTTTATTCAGATGTGTAATTGGAAATACAATATTGAGGTAAAAATGGTTTATAGAATTACAATGAGCCCCCAAATTAAAAAATTGACCAAATTTATTCTTCAATACAGCTTAAATCATTTTAGGAAAGCTTGTCATTTATTTAAGTAGTTTTCAGAACTAGCTCTCCAGGCTTCTTAAGGGACAATTTAAAGTTTTTCTTTGGATGTCGGCTTCCTTTTGTTCTTTTCTCTGTCAAGATGAACCTACGCTTCTTCAGTACAGTTGAGGTCCAGGCTTTAGAGAGAGACTTTTCTCCCTGCTCCCCTTCTTTAAGAGTGGCTTATTAACAGTCACCACTTCATTGACAGTAGATGGATCAAATGAAGGGTCAGATGCAGTTCTCAGGTCCTGTGTCAGGTCTTTTCCTCATTTCTTGAGGACATCATTTTCAGATACCGTTAGTTTCCAGAGATAGTTTCTTTTAGAACTGCCACACCTTCATCTATCCACCTAATGTCCAGTTTCCTTTCATTTTTGAACCCTTAAAATTTTAAGTAGTTTTTTCTGTCTGTAATCCACATTGTCAGATTGTAAGTTGCCAGATTTTAGGCTAAAATCACGTAAAATAAATGTATCAATGATTTTAGCGTGTTAAGGGTTAAGGAGACATTCTGGGATTTATCTTCAGTTGACTTTGGACATCATCTTGTTGCAAAATTATTATTTTATGCCTGTCAGAGTGTGTTTTCTTTGGTATTTATTGAAGATTGAGTTAAAGAAATGAGATTAAATTGTGTCTTTGCAACCGGCTGCTAGCAACAGATGCAATTTAAAATGTATTCCTTGCACCGTTGTGTATGTGTAGACATAACATCGGTTCATCTCTTACATTAGTTCATCCCTACGAACCATGCAAGCCTTTTTAATATTTGAGTGATCTTAAAACAACCAAACAAAATAAATAAAAAAAATTATTCCTCTACATTATTCTACAATATACATTCCTCTGAAAATGCTCAAGTTTAAGGACTTGACCTGAAATTAATGATAAAACAGCCAAAGTCCAAAGGAAAGCTTTCAAGGACCATCAAAGGACTAGAAAACTCAAGACTGAAACTGCCTGGCTGCTTGGAAGCAAAATAAAAATAAATGAGGGGTGGATTAAAATGTTTTCCTTGACTCACCCCTCCACCAGTCTTGTCAACAATTACTGTAAACTGAGCTGGCTGCCTATCTGAGCACAAGGCTGAGAAATAGGTAGATTTCTTGCCTCATCCATTCTTCTTCTCATTAACAATTAAATTATAACCTGTGTCTTCTCTGTTCCTTTCAAAACCAATTACCAACCACCCACAAATCATGCATTAATTATTAAGTAAATAACCATGTCATTTGCATGTGTAGGGGGTTTATTTTATAGAAGTTTTATAGAAGTAGGCAAGCCCTTGTCTTAAATCTGCAGCCTCAAGTCATGATTGTCTCTCCTCAGTATGTAAAGATGACACAGCAACACTAAATACTATACATTAATATGCCAACTTAAATTAAACTTCCATTTGCGTACATAAAGAAGTTTCAATTGCCACAGTCACGTGTATTTAGAAAAATGCATTATTTGCAAAGAGATCTGAGTCTCAGTGGCAGAGCAATGGGACAGAAGGTACAGGCCTCTTTAAGTGTGATGTGGGTGTTATTTTCAGCTCATCAGACACATAATGAGGGTGTCTAACACCTGTTTACCATAAGAATCAACTCTTTTTTTATGTAAGGATATAGGGTTTTTTTTTTACCCTCACCTGAGATAATAATTGTATATGGAAATACAGCCTGAACCTGGATTGGGAATGTATAAGACTTTTTTTCCCCTATGATAAGTAACAGTTCAATGTGTTTGTTGTAGTAAAGTTCCATCTTGGTGATGTGTCTACTATCTGTCATTAACACTGAAAAGCTATTTACCTCTGTTTATTCCACTCTCGGATATATTTCGCTACTTCCAAAGCATTTGAAAGCTGTTTTTGGTTACAACTGATTTGGGGTGATTCTATAGTTATGTTTCTGTTAAACCCATAACAGTCCCATCACTTACTTATGTGGAGCAGTGGCAATCTTATACTATCCATGACTTTAAAGGGGAGATAAGATTCATGTTTCCTCTCCTTCATCCTTCTCTGTTGTCGGAACTTATCTCTCTTGTCACTTCATTCTTCTTCTGCATCCTCTGCGTAACCTCCTTTGATTTCTCTAGGGGAGCACAAAGTTATTTTGGTCACCCGGCAACAGCAGCACAGTTGAAAGGAAGCTGTCCTCATGCGGCTAAATAAACAGAAGTGTCCCTGCTTGTCTGTCTGGAAATGGAGCTGATTTAAAAAGAAAATCACAATCAACAATGTAGGAATAAAACTCCAAAAACAAGTAGACAAAGATATAACAGGCTGTATATTTGCTATAGGTTTATCATTTAATGTCATGTAAATTCCTCTTTCTATGATCAATGAATGAAGTGACAATTTAATACAAATGCAAATAAAAAAAAATGTAAAATTCTCACACCTTATTTATAAAGTGCTGTCAGGGATTTTAGTATCTTGCTTTTGAAAAATGACTTGTACTACTGATGTTATGGCTTTGATTACATTTTATTTACGAAAATGCCTGTTTTGTGATTCTTCTGCTTTTGCTTGTATTTGCAGCAAAAAAAAAAAAATTCATGTCATGTAGTCAAAAGGGTCATCTCACATGTCTGGTGCTCTTGCCTGTGACCTGGAAATCTCAGCAAGCTCATTTGGAAAAAAAAAAAAACATTTCAATTCCTAATAAGCACCCTGAAGAGAGAGAAGGTTTGCCAGAGTAGCTTTCCCCAGATGGGATAGGCCCCCTTGCAACTATGAAAAGGATACAGAAGCTATAGAAAATGAATGGATTGATGGATATGATGTCTCCCAATGTATTTGTATACAGACAAAAGACCAAATTTCAAATTGTTGATCAGGTGATGGATTATTCTCCAAACAGCTATTAAAGCAGCTAACAGATATTTAGTGGCATTGCTTTATGTTAGTAGTTTTCACATGTAGCAGCTCAATGTGTTGATAACTGTCTGATGTAGAGCAGGTAGCTTACAATGTGCTTATCAGTCATTTCTCAGCTGCATGAAGGCGTTAATGGTAAAAAAAAAAAGGACAACTTTTCACATCATGCAATAGTTTTATCTAGTATTAAAATAAAAATACTGATATGCATAGATCTGATAAATGTACTTTCACTAACCCCGAACTCTACCATGTCAGCTGCATAAACAAGCAGGAAAAAGCATTCCTACATACCATTTTTAAATTATTGATGTTGCTTTAAGGGAATGCTGCTCTGCAACAGCACACTGTTTAATTTAGACACAGATCACTGCCCTCAGCAAATTTCCACTTTTGAAGCATTTTGCAAATTCACAAGAATGTCTCTTTCCTTTCCAATATAAAAACATACAGACTCTATAATCAGGAATAGATGATTGGATTCATTTTGACTCAACCATTCATACAGAACTTTAACTCAGCAGGCATGAAATTCATGTCTGAGGCACCTGCAGTATTTTAATGTGCTTTATTTCCAGACTTTAACAGAGACTTCTAAAAGGTTTTACATTTATTTGACTTTTTTTTCAGATGGAAGTAGGATGCATGTTTTGCCATGTGACCTGTTTATGTCTGGACTGCAGCTATAAACTTTGGAAGAATATGTCTTCCCTTCTTCATCTTTCCACATAATTCCAGTTGCAAAATTCTAGTACTGTCTGGTGCTCACCAGGGTTGTTTAAAATCGCCCTGAAAATATCAATATTCTAACACGATGTTTTTTTTTTACAGCATGCAAGGTAATCTGAGGCTTCTGTATTATATGGTGATTTGATTTAGGTACCACCAATTAAACTGTCATGCTGGATATCTTTTATTTTCCTGGATTTGGAATAAACTTAAATCACTGACATTGAGAAAGTTGGTGTACATTTATATTATAAAAGGAAAAGAAACTGTAAGACATAAATATATTGATACTGACTAAATGTTTAGGCATTGTTGGATGCCCAATCTGCACACAATCTAGTCACCACTGACCTCACTGACATTAGGTAAATACATTTTAACACGTCATAAGCTATGAGGCAGAAATGCAGGTTGTCATATTTTTGAAAAAGACAGAAAGTTAAAAGCTTGTGCCAAAATAAAATAGAGGCCATGTTGTTTCTTTTTCTGTTATATGAGTATAAGAATATGGACACATAATAACAACAGAAAGAGGCAGATGTTTATGCATTGGTGAGGAGATGGATGCAATACTCCAAGTGTTGCTGAGAAAAGTCAAAGAATATGAGATTGGTGAGGTTCTCGGGTAATGCATGGCTTCCCTCTAGTGGCCAAAATAAAGTCATACAGCATCACAGAAACGCTTGTCACTGCTCCAGTTTCTACATTTGAACAATATTCAGGCTGCCCTTCTGGTCTGACTTTATTTGTATGGGTCTGTTGGCATAACAATATGAAAAACTGTATATTGATTTTTGTACTTTAGTCAAAAATAGCATACAAATCATAGCAGGCTAATTAAACTGCAAACAAATTATTGTTGTTTCTACAGAAACATTTTTTTTTATTTTGCTGTCTTTTCTTGAAAAAATGATGCAGTCTCAATCACTGTGGTGATTTTAAGTGTAGGTACTACAGTACAAAACAGCACACATCAGTTTCAAGTTTCCTCCCCACATTTCAGTCTACTAAAGGAATCACAGAATCCTACAATCAGATTATTCTATTTTAATATCAACAGATATATATTATTGTGTACTTAAGCACTATATGAAAGGCCTTTCTGTGTTTATTTTAAATCCTATACTCAAAGTATTTCCCTTAATTCCAAAACTGTGAACAGTAAAAGAGAGAACTACTTCATAGTGTAATATACATATTTAAACTTAAAAATACAAAGTCTGAAAGTGCCCATTAAAACCTTTCATTTTTCAGCCTCTGAAGAATCTATGAACATTTTTTAAACCGCATTGCATCAAACTTCAGAAGTAAAAGCACCCACGTGTTGCATCAGAGCTGAATTGGTTAAAACAAGAAGCAAATATTCAGTATTCAGCAAACTTTGAATGCTTTGTTCAGACTGTCCATTTTTACTAACAGAAATATATTCCTGTTCTGGTATTTCCTCAGGTTTATCCTCAACCAATTTTTTATTATAAGCCCAATCACTCCAGTTACAACTGCAGCAATATAGATGGATGTTCAATTCCAAATAAAAGTGTGGATCATCAAAGTTCACAGACCTCTGCTAAGCCATAGGGTCACTCACCTGACCAAACGCCAAAAGGTCCAACAGCCTAGTGCCACCTTTATTTTGAACCTTCTGAATCCAGAAGGATCAGATCCAGATCCAGAATGTCAACATGATCCGGGTCAAACAATGTCGGATTATAACATCTACCATGATTTCATCTTGTAATTTATTTATCTTTATTTATTTATTTATTTATTTAGTTAGTTAGTTAGTTAGTTAGTTAGTTAGTTAGTTAGTTAGTTAGTTAGTTAGTTAGTTAGTTAGTTTTATTTATTTATTTAGGGTTAGGGTTAGGACAATGATTCTGGGCATTCTCTGACAAGTTAGAAGCTTTAATGGCAAAATGATCTTTATTTCCCAATAGTAAAGAATCCTTAAAGAAAATTCCTGGATCCAGTCGGTGATCATGCCCCAAAATGTAATAACTTGTTCCTTTATTCCATTTTTGACATTTTTCTGAAAATTCTATCAAAATCCATCCATAACTTTTTGATTTATATTGCTAACAGACAAACAGACAGACATACTGTACGCCGCCAAAAACATAACCTCCGCCTTGGCTGAGGTAATAAATATGTCTGAGGTCTCCCCAAAAAATACAAGTTCTTGCACGATAAGAAAGCATATGTAGCCTGAGGCCAACTGCAAAGTCCTCAACCTTGGAAGTTTCAGTAGGGGTGAAACCCATCCTGGACTCAAATAAGAACCTCCAATAGTGAGCCTTGAAGTGATTTGGTATGATCGTCATGGGAAGAGGGGAGAGAGTGTAAGGGAAAAGAGAGAGAGCAGATGTGTGCTTGTGTGCTCCTGTGTTTGTGTGTGTTCAGCTTAGATCATGATAGGCAGTGTGTGTGAAGTGAATTTCTCACCACACAGCTGGTGATGGTTGCCATGAGAACCGACAGGGGCAGATGGTGCCCAAATGGTGCTTGGGATGAGACACACATATAGACAAACCCACATTTGCAAAATACACATTCATAATCATGAGTTTCGTGTGATGAGTTTGTAAATATGTCATTTCATGTATGCTACAATGTTTTTCTGTAGCAGTTTAGATTCATATCAATCGAAGAATGTCCAACTTGGCAGAAGATGAGCTTAAACTGGAAACATCAAAGATGAACGAGCGTGAGTTTAAACAGCAACAATAACAATCCGGCTTGCATTTATTAGCTTCTTTTTGGCACCAGTAATTAAGGGCGTGAAAACCCACAAACCCATTCCCACAGTTGGCATTATGTTGATGCAGGTTGTGCAACTATGGAATATTTTCACACAGATGGATGTCTGAGCAGCTAGAGAAAAAAACATTAAGACATTAAGGAAAATATTTAGGAAATTCGATCCTCAGTGTTTTTAGATGAGAAAAGAAAAATCAAATTTCTTTAGTTAATATCAGGAAGACAAAGAAAATAATCTTAAATATGTACAACATAAATTGTGCTCAGTAAAACTCTCAAGCTTTTTCCTTGTTTTTTGTTGTTGTTGTTTTGTTTTGTTTTGTTTTGTTTTTATTGTTGTTTCTTTTTTTTTTTTCTTTTTTTTGCCTTTGATGTGTTAGCGAGTGCAGAGCCAAAGTTGAGCCTCGGGGCTTTGGCTCAACAAGTGTGGTAACTGATTTGGCCCAACATACAAGGTCAGACTGTGAAATAAAACACAAAGAATTAAACAGAAATAGCAAGAAGGAGAGGAAAACACAAGAAGCGAGCAATGAAGGGGCTAGAGAAAGGACACGTACAAGTTTTCATCCAGTCACATGTATATTAAAAAGATGAGAACACATTAAATAATTACAGATCATTTAAGCTAAGGACTAAAACAAAAGGTTTTAACAGATCCATTGGAAATGAACCTGTGAGAAACTGAAAGCATAAGTCAATGAAAAACTGAGACTGCTGGACCCAGCTTGAAGATAAAGATAATATATGTTCAGCTGTAATGGTGTTGCAGACACGTAGTGATCTTTGCATAAGTTCTATAAACAATGTAAAAGAAATGATCAGTTAAACATGACAGAAAATCATTTTTAGTTGTAAGGTTTTATGTATGTTGACTCTTCTTTGTCAAGACTATTTCTAATTATCAACTAACAGCTCTCTTTCTGCTCCACTATTCGCTATGTTCATCATACCCCTTCAGCTACTGCATCATGATTAATAATGATTAATTAATTTGTAAGCTGTGATTAATCTGATTAAATTTTTTTGCTATTCGACAGTCGAAAAAACAATACTCAGGTGAAACAGATTCAGAGTGGGTTTAAAGACTACAATTTTAGTGAAGTTGTTTACAGAACATTCACATTTGAGTCATATTTAGATTGAATGCAGTTGGAAAGACAGCAATCTAAGCAGGAATCACAAGATCAACACTGTTATAGAAATCATCTGTCTACTAATAATTGACCGTTGTACGTCTCAAGATAATACTGTATACAACCTATATATGCTATATATTTAAATGTTTGAAAAAAACTCCTTCAGTCACTTTTCAACGTTAATAATTCATCACAGTTTTATGGGGCCATCGTGTGTCTGCCATATGGCAACTTGTTGAAAGGCACCAGGTTGCCCCAGGAAAGAGGATTTCTTTATGGTTACATCTCCATTACTAATCATTTAGTCCATCCTCTTTTCTCAGAAAGAGCCGCTTTTTAAGAATGATAAAGTAAATGGTTTTACATGTTACTGACTTTTAGAAATACAATTTAGATAAATAAGTATCACTTTATGTTGTATTTGTTTGATTTAGTTAAAATTTTTCTTGCCTTATTTAACTTTACTGATTCAAATGACTTTTTGTGATCTTGTATAAAATGACTGTGTGTGTTTTTGTCATTGATGATGAGAGCTAATGGAGGGGGAGGATTAGTTGTTTTATGGGTTGTCTTTTTTTTTTTTCTTTTTTAGTTTTTAATGATCTCGTGTTGTTACACAAATATGATGCAGGAGTGTAGTGTCCTCGCGCCTTCTTTACAAGGAGACATTCAAACACAAGCACCCACATATTATATATATTACATATTCCCTCAGAAACTTGCAAACAGTCTTTCTTCATTGCATGCATGCTCGCTCATGCTCTTTGGGCTGCCATCTGTTCTAGGCAGTCAAGCTGTCTTGGCAGTCCCTCAGGACTGAGAAACCATTAACAACCCCCCCTTTCTCTCTGTCTCTACCTTTCTCAGTTGCACACACAACCATGTAAAGGCCTAGCAAAACCACTGGTCTCGAACACTGAAACTAAACACAACTCAGCCCACATGACCAGAAAAGTTTGCAGGGCAACGTCAGACAATTTAAGGTGGTAAATAAAAGATATGTAATACATGATATTCTGGTAAATTAACAGCTCAGCTTTCAGCTTAGTCCTCTTCAACACTACAGACCGACATGACATCTGCATTGCTTTAAACGTTGCCCCAAACCACCTGGTTATCTCCTGCTTTAGTGAGCAATGCACACTTTCCAGCTAGAACCATGGCCTTTGTCTGGTATTAATACTGTCATACCTCAACATCACGTGCTGGTGTTCTCCACTCTGTTCTCAGACACTGGATCCTTATCTGGCATCCTCTGTGATGGTCTCCTATAGAGCCATGTGGACAGAAGAGGAGAAGAGAAAAGAGAAGGGGTGCAGGTGAAGCTCAGAGTCTGCTGGAAGCTGGTAAGCGAGTTCGAGTATTTATGATCAACGGGGTTCAGGCAATTGCTTCAGATGTTTTGAACAGGATCAGCGAGCCGCCCTGGCAGCCATTATCCAAACAGATGATAATAAATGCACTGGTTGGTTTGCTACCAGTCTTCCACCTGACATGAAGTATTTGAAATATGAAATAAAAGTGTGCTGTTGTAGAGCTTGTTAGTTCTTTTTTTAAAATGAATCCCAAGAATGTTTAAGATTCAGTGACTGTAAAATTATGTTATGCTGTCTGTGTTCATCTGAGACTCCCACACAGACTGATTTTAATACAAGTTCTGCCAATATGCACTGTATTTTTCAAATTACCTTAATAGTGTTTCACTAAAAGCTACATCTGTCACACCCAGAGGGAAATCACACACAGTTTGAATAAATATCAGACTGAGCTTTGACCTATTGTGCATTGACTCTTGTCCAGTGTGCACATCCTGCACAGGGCGAACTGATTTGTGTGTGAAGTCACTTTCAAAAGATTTCCCAACAGGTGTTTTATTTCCTCTCTGTTATCCATCTTTCTTCATAGATTTATTATCCATTTTATTTATTTAAAATGGCCAAATCACACATGACACTTACCACTTGGAAACAAACCTGCTTGGATTGCATTTAAATATTCTTGTCAAGAACAATGAAGAGGCAAAGTTTGATATAAACAGCAATTAAAACACCATCTACCTTTGTAAACACTCTGTTTCTCCTTAAACACATGCAAACTTGATGGTTTTAGCCATAAAAAGGGATTTCACATTTTAATAACACAATAGTGTGAAGGTAAACTGGTTTTTGGTGCCTCATTCATTTGTTCGTTCACTATTTTGTTTTGGGTTTTCTTTTAATACATGAACATAATGCAGACAAAACATGAAGTTGAGTGGAAGACTAAAGCACAGGGGGAGGTTTTTTATTTTATTTTTTTACAGCCCAACATGTAGAGTCAACTAATGTAAAAAAGAAGAAAAAAATCAACAGTATGAAGAATGCAGGAGGGCTTCTGTGTAACAGGGAGACAAATCAAAGGGTATGCCTGAGTGTTTTTGATGTTATTGTCATATAGACAAGAGTCCCACGCTCCATATGACATTCTGTTTTAACCTGCTGCTTAACCCACACACACATGCCTTCTTACTGGCAGCACACACACAAGCTCAAGTGCGCATTTAGTACTCGGAGCACAGAGCTTCAATGAGTAACAGAGTGCTTTGAAGTGTGTTTTATGTATTCATGGAAACTCATGTTGACAGCGACAAAAGGCAGCACAACTGGGACATACTTGATTGATTGGCTGAGTGGATTCCCACAGATCACAATCCACCAGAGGGTGATAGAATGATTGTTTTGACTTCTTGAAAAAAAAAACTTATTGTGTTAATTTTATTGTTTTAATTGTATTGGCTCACAGTTACTGTATAAACATGGTTAAACTGTACTACTGGTGACATTGTTAGAAAGATCCAGAAGGAGAGAAGAAAATGATGTACTGTTAAAAATGTCTGACAGGAGTAACGTCTGTTTGGCATGAAACAACAAGAACTTCTGTACTAACGCCAGATCAAAAATACTTTGCTGCCGCAAACAAGCTGTCACCTGTGTTCAAGATGTGTCTGAACTTTTGTGTCTCAGTGGGAAATAACAGCTGCTCCTCAACATCTGTTTTGTGTCTTTGCTGTTAATGATTAACTGACTGAAGAAAACTTAATATGCTTTTGTTTTTATTTCTATGTAAGGTCAAAACTAAGATCAAGGATGCCGTTTTAACTACGTTTAGTCTTTTAGCTAATTGTGCAATTTGCAAATTTCCTTATTATTTAAAAGTTGACATGTACTGAAGTCATGTCATGAAGTAATCTGTCATAATGCATCTATCTTTTACCTGTTATCCAATAACAATGTAGATTCATTATGTATGCTGAAAACAGTGATGGGATATTCCTGGCCTCAGTTGTTTGCCTAATGTTTCAAGGTACAAGGTACAAGGGAACTTTATTAATGCCATTAGGTAGAAGCCATCCTTTGTACAAGAAACAAAAACAAAAAAACATTAAAACTGAAACAAAATAGACACAAGACGCAACAAAATGCATTAACACAAATATTGAGTACTCACTTGAGGCTTGACTATAAAAATAATGGAGAAAAGAAAAAAAATAATAAAAGACCATTAAAACCTCAATTCTAAAAAAAAAAAAAAAAATAAAATACTGAAATGCCACTATAACAACCTGATCATAATAAATTAACATAATACTAAAAGAAAAAGAAGAAATCAAACTCTAATAAATAGAAATCAATCTATTAAATCAATAGCTGACTCCAGTAAAAGATTTAAAAGTGCATAAAGTCTTAAAAAAATGTAATAAAATAAAAAGAAACTGCAGCTGGGCCGAAGATGTTTCTGTAGCATGTGGTTCTTGACCTCAGGACGACCTGATGGCATGAACTGGAACACATTCGCTAGGGGATGAGAGTAATCCTTTAAAATTGAGCTAGCTATTCACTGCAACCGTCAACTCCAGAATCCAATTATCTGAGTGGTGATACCAGAGAAACATTAAAACAGATTCAATAAAAGCACAATAAAAAAGGTCAGCATTTTCTTCTCAATATAAAAACAGAACAACTACCACAACAAAATAAACTCTGAAGTCCCTTTATGCACACAGATTCAAAGTTTTCTTTAAAATCCAGGTGATGGTAGAGTTAGATTACTTAAAAGACTGCACTTTCTCGCTGATTTGTCCTTTTATGTTCACTGATTTAGGTGTATTGGCATATTTCCTAAAATCAATGGCCCAAATGTTTTTTGTTTACTGTGCATTAAGTTGTAACATCAATTAACAAAGCTGCCAACATCGGGGCTATGACTGTTTTTGTTTCCCTGAAATCATACAATCACCTCCATACCTTGTAAGCAGATATGCAGAAAATAAATAAATATAAATACTCAAAAAGATTCTGGAAAAGAATCATGTTCTCAGTGATTTCCTGATCTACACCTTAGCTTAAAAGGCAAACAGATAATCAGCAAAGGGAACAAGCATGCCTCAAAGCTACACACAAAAAACTCTTTAGATATTAACTATCTGTTCATTCTTAACAATAGGCACTAATCGGTCACTTAAAAAAGAAAAGAAAAAAAAAAAATTCTCATGTTTTTCTCTACTGCTGTGAAATGCATCTGCTGGGTGTGAGATCAGACTAAGAGGAGAATATAGAAGTTTGACATTTGTAACATTTAAATACCAAATTATTTTTAGTTGCCCTCTCATATCCTATTCCTTCATTGTTGTGCATCCATAATGTCTGTGGCCCATTAATTATTTCTAGTTTAACTATTTATTTAGTGAAAGCTGATGTATAAAAATGAAAGAAAACATTTGCAGTGTTGGTTTTTGAATAGATCAGCTACTTCTTCTATTTTATTTTATTATTGTAGTGGGATTTAACCCTTTCATGTATGGATTATTAAAAAACATGCAATATTTCATATACAAGGGCATGTACAGTGATGTTTATTTTTTTATTCTATTTTGTATTTTTTTATTTATTGGTCACTGGGTGGAAGTGAGATTACTAACGTCCACTGAAATGTCTGATGTGTCTAAAGTGTACCATCCAACCTCCCTGCTCACTAGTGAACTGGATTTGAACAACTGAATAAGTAAGATTAACATCGCAAAAGAGATTTTAATTATAAAATCTATTTTTTGAAATTGCATCTAAAGAATATAATTATGACAGACAAAAAATAATTCAGAGACAAACGACAATCATCTTGTACCATTTAGAAGAGCATAACTCTTGTTGATGTGGATCACGTGTTGAAATCAAACTGTACATGTGGGCCTGAGCTTCCCATTTATAACTGCAATTATATCCTGGAGTCTGTTTCCTTGATTGATCCTTTAAATAACAGTTCTCTTTTTACTCACACCCTTCCTCTATAACGGTTGTTATGCACATAATAACCATTCATATCTAAATCCTCTGTGCCCTTCACGTCTCTCTTGTGATTGTGATGACTTTTCCCCTCAAGCTTTTTCTCATTTTTGCCATTGTCCCCTTTCCCTCCATCCCATAACTTATCCTTTTTCTCTATTTTCATACCACCACCCTCTTCCCCACTCTCTCCAAAGCTCTTTGTGTTTCTGTAATCCTCTTTCTGTGGAGCTTTCATCTCCACCTTTAAAAGACAAGTGGCTGCAGGCCTGTTGATGGCCGTTGGATAACTCCTTGTATGTGTGCACAAGAGACTGTAAATGAGTTTGTGTGAGTATGAAATTCTGCATTTTTGGTTTTGTATTACTCCTTTGGTTCCAAGTCATATTCCTGCTTCCACTGACACATCTAAAATACAACGTGCCACTTGGTTCGTCAGTGTCAAGGTCATGGCTGCGTCTCCTGGTTTGATTACGATATTTCTTACCTTCTTGTTTCCAAGTCTATATTTTATTCTGTCATGAAAAGATGACATGGAAAGGCATATATCCCTCTTTTTTTCCTCTTATATCACTGGATTATTGACACTTGAGCCATCCATCAATCTATTTTCTATGCCTGCTTAATCTTATTCAGGGACACAGGAAGGACTGGGATCTATCCCAGCTTTAAATCCAAATCAGTCAATGAAACACATTGTCTGTCAAGGATGAATGCTTTGTGTACATGTTTGTCTATATGCTATAGGCAGTTTTAGTTTAAGATCCAGATAAGACTAATAGCTCTGTTGATTAATGATGTTTGCTATACATTGCATTGAATTTGTATCAATATTAAAGATATAGTATTTCAACAAATTAATTTAGGTCAATGCCACGTATTCGAAATGTGGAATCAAGGTTGACAGGTTATAACAAGAATTGTAATTTATAGAACAAGTTAACCTTAATGCTTTTGCATAATGACCAGATCCTTTACCAGACTGATAGCTTTAGCCGAGACTTTCTCATCAACAGGGATGCAATGCTGCCATGCTACTTAACTGCTGTTGGGCAGAAACCTTTTATTGCTATATTTCAACTTTTTTCATGAATTGATGTCCTACTTCATCAAACAAAAATGTCACACAAGAAAATAGCAGATCTATAAGTTCAACATATTGTTCAACATATTGTTCAACAATATGCTCACATTGTGAGGGGGGTTGATGGGCTATTCTTTTTATTGCTTTTAAATATCTGTAAAGCACTTCTTGCTACATTTTATAGTATTAAAAGTGCTTTATAAATAAAGATTTGATTGATTGGTTGGTTGGTTGGTTGGTTGGTTGGTTGGTTGGTTGGTTGGTTGATTGGTTGGTTGGTTGGTTGGTTGGTTGATTGATTGATTGATTGATTGATTGATTGATTGATTGATTGATTGATTGATTGATTGAAGTATGATAATTTGGACATGCATTAATTACTGACAACTGGATAATGTGTTTCATATTTGTTTTGCATTATTGGGAATTGTAAAAGCTACTGTATGTGTGTGTAATTCCTGGTTGTACAAGGGGCCGGAATATTGTGGCCAATTTATTGGAATCCTATATTCCCTAAATTCTAAGTTTTGAGTGCTTTTATTTTCCTAGTTTGTATTTATACTTATAGGTGTATCATTGATTGCGTTATTGTGGAACTTGTGTATGTAGGTTTGATTTTTATTGGTATAGATTGGTGTTATTTAAAAGAGTGGCTGTTTAGACACTAAATGGAAGCATTTGTTTGGCGACCAAATGTCAGGTGGTGTGGTGGATGAAAAAATATGTTTCTTCTTCCAATGTTGTAAAAAAAAAAATCTGTTAGCTAAGTTTTGTTTGGTTTAGAGTTTATTTGAAATTGTTGCTTCCTTTTGGCTCATCTGTTTTTAAGTATATATATATATATATTCTTTTTTTTTCTTTTAAACAAGGTATCAGAAATGTGTATGAGAGCACCACAACCACCGGTTTATGCTGCCTATGGCCTTATCTTTAATTAACTTGGAGGGCCATTACATAGAGAATTGCTTTGTAATGAGATTATGAGTTGTTTAGCCACAGAGACAACAATTTTTAGGAAAACTGGTATTGCACCTGCTGGCCATTATAAATTATAAACAGGACTCTTAATGCCAGAGCTGTTTAACTTTCATAAATTATGTAGGAGAAAAGACAAAAATCTCTATTTTGCTTATGTAAACCAACTTACACTGGTGAATATGCACTATTTAAAGATTTATTTACAACGTAAAGAATTAATTTAATTTCACAGGCTGAGCGAATCATTATTTATTTATCTGCTTTGTAAGCATAACAATAATAGTCTATGTATTTCAGATGAGTCCATTTTAACCACTGTTAAAACACAGCATACCAGTTTCTGTCTTGTTCCTGTAGCATCTCATGAATGTATATCTGGTTGTGGCTACAATTTCTTGTCAAGGTGTCATACAACAAATCACTTTACAAAGACAAGAAGTTGTTCTTTGAAATTACTTTTTACTCTTTTTTTTAGCATCTGTTCTGGACAAGGCTGACCTCTCACTCTGTCTTTTTGTCTTGACCTCATTACTCTCTCTCTCTCTTTCTGTCTGGATTTCATATACAAACACACACACACAGCAGAGGCCAGGCCAAGTTTCTGGACCTCATTAGTTTTCCAATTAGCTGCTGTCATCTGTCAACTGTCCTCCTGGTTACTTTGGGCAACCATGACACTGCAGCCAATTCTCTGCCCTGATTCGTTTCACTGGGAACGGGTGTACTTTGTTTTTTTTTTTTTTGTTTGTTTTTTTGGGGGGGTGTTTGTTTGGTTTTTTGTGTGTGTTTTATAGATTTTAATTTTTTTCCTCTTTTCAAGAAAATATTAAGAGAATTTCTTGCTTTGAAATTCCAACTGAAATGTTTCTTATCATGGTCGACAAAATACCATCAAAGGAAAATAAAATAAAAAATCTGAATTAATTTAATAGGAATTATTGATCTCAAAATGTGTGTATAGTAAAAGAAACATTCTTAAACATTCTTTCTTTGCTCACTTTTCTTATCATTTGATATAAACCAACGCAAAGCACTCTATACTTTAACACTGGCACTGGTTGGTCTACTGAACCCTGGTCTGCTTCCACTGATATTACAGTTCATTTGATGCAGTGTGAATGCTCAGGTGCGCTCTGGAGCAGGCCAAAGAAACAAACTCTGGTCCACTTGAAAACCAGGAATTTCAGTTCATTTGCAAGTGAACCTTGGAGTGGTTTCTATACCGTAATGCAACATGCTGGATAGCTCGCTGCCTGTTTGAACAAAGTAAAAACAAAAATACAAAGACTGCATAGCTCCATTGCTTACTTGCAGGAAAGGAAAGAGTTCCACTTTCAGTCATTAGGGAGGATTTTCTTTTACAGCTTGCCTTTTTTCTTCTAGGTCAGTGGTTGTTTTGGGAATATCGCCCCAAACGAGCAGTTGTGACTGCAAAACATTTCCATATTGATCCACTTAAGTAAAGTGCAATGTGAAAACAAGCCAGACTAAATGAAGGTGGGAAGTTTTCAGAATTCCCCACTCAGTCAAATAGTTCCCCAGACTATTCTAGCTGCCTTTGCCATCAATGACCCAAATAAGCCACCTTTATCCTACACTGTTGTGTCGTTATACAAACCCTTATGGTGGTATGACGTGTTGGCGTGTAGTGTAGGGCATAAAACGTGTGTCTGACAAATAAAACTCATACCAGCTCCCCAGTTAACAATAAATAGCACACAGTGTAACTCAAGATGTTTAAATATTTACTCATGTTGTAGAAAATACAATTCTATGAACGTATTAGCATTTTAAATCCTGCATTTAGATCCTGCAAAAATGCCAACTTGGTGCATGAAAGTACACAGAAGCTGGGCCTGTTATACCTTTGTTACTAACTCCATGTCATCTTAGAGACAGAGGTGGGCTAAATTTTGACCCCCAGTTCTGTCTTTCACAAACACTGTTCTACCACAAAGGAGGATCAGTCCCAACCTGAAAAGGTTTGTGGAAAGTGTTCTTCACAGACTTCTCTGTAGTATAGATTTTGTAGCTTTAATACATGTATTTGTAAGTAGAGAATGAAATCCCAGTTACTGTAATCGCATCAAAAGGAACACAAATCTCTCCCATGCATGTAAATGTTTTCTGTCTTAAGGGGCTATGTGGGGGGTTTTTTGTTTGTTTGTTTTTTGTTTTGTTTTGTTACATATTTTTGTAACATTGCTAATGCCATTATTTGTTTACTTGTATCAGTTGGAAGAAATATGACAAGATATTCTGGGGAATAACAGAAGTTAACAGCATGCCATAAAATAACAGCTCTCTTTCTCTCCCTACTTCACCTCGGGCACTGCCATCTGCCCCTGCCACCACTACCAGTAAGACCACAGTCATATGGATTTGCTCTCCTGTATCCTTATGTGCAGTGTTCTGTTTTGTAAATTAAATCAATTTTCTCAAGGGAACCTTTTGGTTTCTTTGCCTCAGGTTAGATTTTTGTCCAAAATTGCATTAGGGTTTCCTTCTCCCAGAGCCAAATACAAACAAATGTCCTCTGGACCTATTTTTTTCCCCCATTCAGTCTGTTTATCTTCACAGATGCATGTGTTTGGATCACATCACTCCTTCTCTATCAGCACACAACACACACACTGTATGTAGCCTCAACTCAGGCAGTAGTCTCAATAATTTACTTTGAAAAACACACACTGTATGTGTCTGTGTGTGTGTGTGTTTGAGCCCTGACTTGAATCATAGATTATAGGGAATGCCCACCGATGTCATCAACACACATAATTTGTGTTTACAAAGGTCCAGCAGTGGCTCTCACCTTTTTAATCTTCATCTTATTCAGAATTACGGACGAGTATTTCACCTCATC
This sequence comes from Melanotaenia boesemani, assembly GCF_017639745.1. Taxonomy (NCBI): domain Eukaryota; kingdom Metazoa; phylum Chordata; class Actinopteri; order Atheriniformes; family Melanotaeniidae; genus Melanotaenia; species Melanotaenia boesemani. The sequence continues at coordinate 16,298,487 of NC_055688.1, forward strand.
ATTTTTTTTCTTTAAGTGGTGTCCTCGGCTGCTGCAGCAGCTTCATGATCAGCACACAAAAAGAAAAATACCAGCCGATGTCATCCTCTGTTTCCATTCAGTGCAGTGAACATGTTGGATAAACACATCCCAGAGAACAGTGGACCTCTGTAGAAACTTTTCTGAAGTGGTTTTGGCTGATCATGGTTTGGATTTAGATGACAGTTTTGGCTGGGAGTAGAAGTAAAGAGTAAAGATGGCTGCATTTATGTGTCAGCTATGAACAGGATGATGAGAAAGCAGGTGAGGTGGTAGCCTACACCTGAACATTCATGTAGCTACAGATGCAAGTATATGACTTTTAAATGCAGTTGTAATGATCTGGATGACACTTCCATGTGCAGATGAGATCATTTGTTGTTCTCTGATCATGAGTCCCAGTGTTGTTCTGTCAGACATTCAGTCACAACATTCAAGACTGTTTTCTCTTTTCAGTCGTTTCAGAGTAAATCTGCCATCAGATCCAGTCTTTTTTTTTTCTTGTGGTAAATAAATATGCTTACATATTTTTGTGTTCTTTTATAGTTTTGCTGCAATTAAGCCTGTATAATTAGACATATGTCCTTAGTTTTTAGGGGTTTTTTTTGTTTTGTTTTGTTTTTTGTAAAAAGTGTTCAGAAGATATTACTTCATCAAAAATTAATCCAGACAGATGAACAGATCATTTATTTGATATCGGAATCAAAATATCAGAAGAATAAATGCGTAATAAACATATAAATGATCAGTATGATGGTGTAGTTGCAGCTGACAGTTTGTAGACTTATAGGTTTTAATCCAAATGTTTTCAAAATGGCTGCATAAACACTTAATTATTGTAGTGTTGAAATTCATGGCGGGCGTAGGAACTTACACCAAACACCAGGTAAACACGGACTTCTGGGATTAAAACCGGTGACAACAAATTTAAACCTGAAATTCACTCACTGTTAAGCAGATTGTAACAATCTAAGTTATTAATAATTCGTGTTTCAGCATCTTAATGATTCTTCACCACTCTCATGAGCTTATAGACATTTTTTTTACCAAAGTTTACTAGTGAGACACCTGAAAGTGTCGATGGAAACAGTAGCTGGGAGAGAAATCACTTGCGTATTCTATATTCATACTATGTCCCAGAGGCTTACATGACAAAAGTCATTTTGGGATCAATGGTTGTAACAAACAAGTTATACGTCTCCTTTAACTAAATCAAATAAGGAATGTTTTGGTTATGTGGTATGTACTGTACTCAAAGGCTAAAGGGTAGCCCTAGAAAAACCTTTTCTTTTAAGTTTGTCTCGTACAAAGAAAAGGTTTTCCATAACATCTTCAGTTCAAATTAATTTTACCTGCATGGTGCCAACTCAAAACAAACAATTTAGACACGTTTGGAAATAAACTCCAGTGATTACAAGTAAGACTGATTTTGGTGAGAGATGAGGGAAAAACAAGACAACTTTAACAGGAAGAAACAGACCTGTCTCACTCCAACTGAACCATATATGGCTGTATTTCCCTGTGGCTTTATAAATCAGTACAAATGGTAGCTTTTAACAGACCATTGTGATTTCATTTTTATCATCCTCACTTTCGTGCTAAATCCACCGCAGTCAAACACATGCAGTTTGAATATTTGAGAGTGCACCAACTAGACGTGCAACTGAATCAGTTTCCATTCAGAAAAAAACTGATGAAGATGGGGAGCACAGAAATAACATTGACACTTCTTTTAGAGGACTGAAAATGAAGATGAAAGGAGAATTCAGGCAGATTACACATCAATATGTGTGATCAGCACAGCTGACCCACAAGGTGCTATGTGTAGAATCTGCAATCCCAACTGGTTTGCATACCCAGACATGGAAACCATGTTTCCAATCTCAAGTGGCATCAGGAATCCAGTTCTTTACAATGTAACATAGTGAATTATGTATTGTTGCACATACAGCATATATTAAAACCCATCCATCTGTAGTTCCAGGAATTTTGTTATCCCCAAATGGTTTTCATCAGAAGAAAGTTCAATATGTAACACTTAGCAGGGGAGAGAGTGTCAAATCAAACTGCATCCTTTGAAGTCAAATGATGAATTGCATGACAACTGCTCCAGCTCATATCAGTGTTTTCATGTTTTCATTACATTAACATTTGGGTTGTTGTCACTATCTGCAGTGCGATTTAAAACAAAATGATGGCATAATCCCTACACTTATCTGTCGTCTTCATAAAATGTATCACTGCATGTTCATTAGTTCCACTTCTGGTTGTTTTATTTTTGTCCCATGGGTTTTTTTTTTTTTTTTGTAGCATCTTGTCAAGACTGGCACCAAATCCAGCAGGATTTGTAGATGCAAATGAGGATAGAGGGGAAACCAGTGTATGCAAGTGTTTCTGAGCTCCTGTTTTGGCCCCTGCTTGTCTACTTCAGTTTGTTTTTATTCACAGGTCGAGTTTGCAGCTCTTGCCCAGTAGAGGCAAAGTAAAAAAGAAGGTTGATATAACTAAAGGACTGGCTTTGAAGTCTGCTGATGGGTTACAGAGCTGCCATCAAGGCTCTGCTAGGAATCTCCTTTTCATTTTGGTCCCAGAAGCCAACTGATCCACCTCCACCCTCATTTGCAATATTTTCTCAACATGATTTTGCATGCAAAGTCTATTTACATGTGTTCCCTCAGGACATTCTTGGACACATTGAGTACACAGTGCATTTCCAAGAGAATAATGAGAAGTCAGAGCATTCCTGCAATTTTGAAAAACATCCAGGGACTTAAGAGAAAGGGGAAAAAGTTTATATGAACATGTCACTTCCTACAATAAAGAATGATGGCTTTCAGATCTTATGTTCAGCACTACAATGCAGCTCCTCCTGCCCTTCCTCCTGCTTATCAGACTTGTATTCATTAATCTTACAACTGTTTAGGGTTGTTTGGTAGAAGGTCTGTGAGGGGAGGAAAATATGCTTACAGGAAGCTTTTTTGAAGGTTAATTTACAAGTTGAAGTGTGTTACAACTGGTATGTTGATTAAGGAGGCGCCAGGCAGAATATCCTCAAGGCCTTCATTTTAATCTAACATTAACCCGTCTGAGCATCTTTGTCATCCCTATAAAACAATTATCTTGTACAGACTTGTATGAATGCCTTAAAATGTCATTATATATGTGTGTATATATATATATATATATATATATATATGATGAAATGTCATTTTCATTTAAATTAAGGCGTTCTGTTATATGAAGAAAATGCAGTAAATTTTGGCTCTTTAAAAATAACAAATTTCCTATAGTAGATATTTATCAAAAATCATAAGTTTTCTTTTTTCAAAACGTTTTGTAATATCTGCGTCTCTAAACGGGTTTTATTTATCTGGGCTGAGGGAAAAATGGCTCTTTGGATTGTAAAGATTGCAGACCCCTGCACTAAACATACAAACAGAATTAGCAGCAGTTTTCTCTTTAAACAGCAACAGTTAAAACATTTCTTAATATATTTAAAATCAAATATTTATAAGAATGAAAATTTCAGGATTCACTAACTAAAAGGTAAAAAGTCAGCAGGATGAATTTAAAGCTGTGAAGCTGCTTCCTTCTAAACACAGACGGAAAAATACCTGATGAATACCAGCCATCAGGTAAACAGACTTAAAGCAGGATTAGAATCTCACATCTTATAAATTGTGATGAGAAATAAATATTCACAATATGCTCAAAACCTTCCATCCATGCTCCTTCAGTGCTTCATTATCCAGATTTCTCTAACTTAGCGTTGTTAGTTTGACTATTTAGCTTAACCTCTTGTGCCTGCACCCTCCACTACCAGGAGTTAAAGGCTTAACTTCTATGGGTGTAATGTAAGGTCTGTAAATGAAGCTATAAACATGTGTGATATCCACAGAAAGTCCAGAATCTCAGCAAACAGTTCAGCAAAACCATTTCTATGACCACCAAACACAGTTAAGACAACAAACAATTAAAACACCAGGTGCTCAAATTCCGAAAAAACATGTAAACACAAATTATGGCTCCCCTTGTCCACCCGAGAACATGAACACGGACAAACAACACCTCTACTAAAAGCACACAAGTTTCATCTTGCTATGACCAAGATTTTCTCAACCAGAGGCAAAAGAAGGTTTAATTTATGCTTCACATTTGTAAAACAGTTAAAAAACAGTCTTACTTTTGCTATCTTACCTCAAAACTTATATCCACCAGAATAAAACTGCATTTAGTTTAAAAAAGAAAAAAAAGCTACTTTTCTTATTGCCTTTTGGGAGCAGTTTTCCGTCCAAAAATCACAATTTTCTGCCCATTTGCATGTGTTTTGATGGACAAAAAGAAATGTTGGCTCTATTTCTTCTAACTGAAGTGCCAGACAGAAAACGTTTCTTCATTTTAATAAACCCACTCTCTCCTGATTACATCACCCCCAATTTCCACTGAGTGCATGTGCTCCCGTGTTACGGCTCCACCGTGGTTTTGTTCCAGCATCGTGGCACATGTCAAGTGCGGAGCACCCACGAGTGCAGTCCACCTAGCTAGATCCACAAAATCACAGGAGAATTGGAGGATCTTGTGATTCTCCACTTCTAGAATAAACGTCTCATTGTCCATTGTGAAAAAAAAAGCACTGAGACACCCTGACCAATTAATGATGTAATCTTGACATGGTTCTGCAAATCTGCACGGGAGCTTTTATTTTGAAAAGCCAGACATTCAGGTCCTAGCCCTGACTGAGACCTGGATCTGTCCAGAAAACACAGTTACTCCAGCTGACCTTTCTGTCAATGCAGATTTTATCCAAACATCTCGCTCTGCTGGACGAGGAGGTGGTATGGGAATTCTTATTTCTAAAAAGTGGAACTTTACCTCTTTCCATCCTATGGCTAACTGCTTATCACATGAGTAGCACGCAGTAAAGGTCTCTACATCCATCACTGCATACATTCTGGTCATTTACCACCCTCTGGGAGGCAATATAGATGACTTTGTTTCCAAAATGGACAAGATTCTCTCTGACATTCCTGATGATGGCACACCACTAATTGTCATGTGAGACATGAACATTCACACTGGCCAAACACAGGCTACTGACTTTCTGGCTCTCATTTACTCTTTCAGTCTCAAGCTGGTACAGACTACTCCAACACACAAAGCTGGCAATACTCTTGACTTGGCACTGAACAGAAACTGCTCAACAGCCGACCTGTCAGTCACCCCACTGCACCTCTCAGGCCACTTCCTGGTTAAATTCTTGCAGTGTGTTCCAATTCAGGGTCTGCACACTTCGAAGTGCGGATTCGAAGTACTGTCCCAATTCACAGAATTTGAAGAACCCTCTGAATCCACCCCTCAAATCTGCACTTCGTTTGGCCTCAAACGAAGGCTGCTTGTGATGCATCCTTCGCGGCCTCTTTTCTCCCAGGATTCATTCTTGTCCCATTTCATAAACATTTAGTGGACTTCAAAGTGTGTAGACTACGGAGGACACTCTGTAGCCTATGTAGTCTGCACACTTTGAAGTGTTCAGACCCTGACTTGGGACACGCCTTCTGTCTTCCTTCCTCATGTCACTCAAGCGGTTCCAAAAATCACGTCCTACCACAGAAACTTGAAATCCCTCAGAACTACACATCTGTCTGACGAGGTTTACTCTGCCCTCCCTTCCCATTCAGACTTCTCCTTATTATCTGTTAATGAGGCTCCAGAAACACTCTGCTCCTCTCTTGCCTCCTCTCTGGACAAACTCTGGCGTCTGGTGTCAAAACCAGTAAGAAAAAACTCTCCTAGTTCATGGCTCACTGAGGTTCTAAGGAATCACAGAGACTCAGGGCAACAGAAAGAAAGTGGTGCAAATGAAAAGAGCATGCAAACTTGTCCAAGTACCAGCAAAAACTTTTTTTCACAACCAGCCTAAAGGCTACCAAGAGAGCCTTTTATCAGAACAAGATCCACAATGCTCCCAACACACGACAATTGTTCATGGCGTTTAACTCTTCTGTCTCCACCACCTGCTCATGCCATGCACTGCGTTAACTGCAGAAATGTTTGCTTCCTACTTCACTGAAAAGGTTGCTACCATCAGTAACCAATTCACTGAGCCTGACCAACTCAGCCTTACCAAACCAGCTACTGGTGCCTCACTCTGCTCCTTCCACTCTCTAAATGAGGACAAAGTCTCTAAACTTCTAGTCAACTCAAAACCCACGACCTGTCCTCTTGATCCTGTTCCCTTTAACATCCTGCAGAGTATTTTACCTACAATCAAATCTGCAGTAACCCATATTATTAACTCCTCTCTTAGATCCAGTGTCTTTTCCTCTGCCTTCAAGCAAACACGGATTACCTCACTGCTGAAGAAACCCATACTAACCCTAACCCAGCCCAGATTGAAAACTACCAGCCAGTCTCACTGCTTCTGTTCATGTCTAACTAGACCTACAACTACTAGACCGTGTCGTCTTCAGTCAGGTCTCACAGTTCCTCCAAGACAACAACCTGTTTGATTCATATCATTCTGGATATAGGCAAGGCCACTCTACTGAAACTGCTCTCCTGTCAGTTACTGATTCCCTACAACTTGTCAGATCCGCTGGTCAATCCTCAATCCTTATACTGCTGCTGGACCTGCCTTTGACACGGTCAACCATAATATACTGTTCTCCACACTCTCGGAGCCTGGCATCTCAAGATCTGTCCTCTTGTGGTTTATGTCCTACCTCACAGGAAGATCCTTCAGAGTATCGTGGCATAGAGGAGTGTCCAGATCACATGGGCTGACAACAGGGGTGCCTCAGGGCTCGGTGCTTGGCCCTCTTCTCTTTTCACTGCTATGCAGATGACACTCAGCTTTTCCTTTCCTTCCCACCTGACAACACAACTATCTCAGTGCAAATATCAGCATGCCTTGCTGATATCTCCACCTGACCTTTAAAGACCATGTTGCTTCGGTTGCTCGATCTTGCTGATTTGCTCTCTACTACATCAGGAGGATCAGACCTACCTGACTGAACACACGGCACAGCTGGTCCTGGTCCAGGCTCTGATCATTTTCACACACTAAAAAGTTAACACCATTTATTAATGCGTTAACACAAGGAACTGTGGAAATCATGTCTGTGGGAGTGAATTCAGGATGATTTTGCATTCCAGTTTCTCATTTTGTAATGAGACTAAGTTGGCATGTTACAATATTACTATTGAACTCCAGTGTTGTGCCTGAATGAGTTCACTGAATGATCGTTCATGAACTCGTTTATATTTTAGGTGAATGTGAACTGAAAAACACCAAATCTGGCAACACCAGCCACCACAGAGTCACACAGCACATGCGTCATCAAATTGTGAAACATGGAGGCAGAAACCAATGAAGGCAGCAGCACCTCTGCCTCAATGATCACAACAGCATCTTCGTATGATCACTTAAAATAATTTTTTGAATAGGTCAGTGATGATCCAGGAGGGAGAAAGCTTGCCTTTTTGTGTAAACTTTGTCTACCGGGTGTCAAGAAGCAACTCCGGACATCACCAACGTCAACAGCAAACCTGAAACAGCAGATTGAAATAAAGCACCCAGTGAGCCTTCCAAGGTATGTGAACTAAATGTCTCTAGAAACAATCTAAAGACTTGGCAATGGCATGCTAAAGGAGATCCTCTACCACCCAAAACTAAATAACGGCGTACAGTAGCAGGAGCTCTGCAGCCTTTTATTGGTTTGTTTTCCGCTTTCACTTATTTATTTGGGCCGAATGTTGCACTTTTATTACCCCAAGTTCTAGAAGTTTTCTTTGGACAAACAAGTCATAAAAAAATTCACAAAAAATTTAAAAGCGACTTAATGAAAAGATAAATAATGTTTAAATGTTTTACACTTTAAATATTGCACTTTGAGAAACATCCTTTGTTTCCTACCTCAGCTTGGTTCCAACCTCAGATAGTTTCATAATTCCTCAGTAAAAAAAAGACAATTTAAGCCAGTTATTCCTCATGTTTTAATACTGTAGAAGGGAAAGCTGCAGCTGGCTATGAACGTGGACTGAATGGGTGGCAACAATAGAAAAATGCCAGTATTCTGAGGGTAATAGCTCACAGCAACGTGTTGGGAAAAAAGAACTATGAACTAGTTCATTTTTAGAACTGTGAACTTTGTTAAAAATTTGAATTGTGAATTATGAACTGAACTAGTTCATTTTAAAATGTGTGAACTGAACTAGTTCATGTAGAAACTGAACGTTCCCAACACTGTTGAACTCTTTGGCTAGCAAGTTAATGACTGTTATTACTCTGAATTGTTCTGGAAATTTCATAACAATAACAAGCCACAAAAAAAAAGAAAATTGAAAAAGAAGATAGGAAAACAAAAGGAGAAAATGATTAAAGTAAAGCAGCAGTTAAATATTGTTTGAATCCACAAGCTGGAGGGGTCACAGAGGAGGACATGCTCAGCAGAGTGCACATGAGGCTGTGCTTGGTGATGGTGAACACATTTGCAGGCAATAATCTATAAGCACATGAGCATGTGAGCCTGACAATCCTGCACACAAAGCCGAGCTCTCGTGGGGCTGTCGAGAAGCAAATTAATAAAGGTGCCCATGAGGAGCATTTCTATTGTGTGTTCAAAAGCAACAAAGAAAAGTCACGAAGAGAAAAAACAAGACAAGAAAAAATAAAAGAGGGAATGATAAAAAACAAAACTCGGCATGCAAGAAATTTTTATGAGCCATGTTATAAACTGCAAGCAAACAATATATTGTTAACATTTGAATGTGTACTTTTTACTCTGCTTTTAAAATATATGTTAAAAAAAAAAAAACAGGTAATTCTCTAAAGTGTAGTTAAAAATAAAATAAAAAAGGGAAAATAAAAGTAAATCCATTATTTTGAAAATTCAATTAATTGGATGTGATCTAACAAAGACGTAAAAGCTGCCAAATTTCAAAGAACTCAAAGTGGTAAAATGAATTTGTTTTGCAAAGACCATTATTAGTAAGCACAAATATAGCAGAGCACACATCATTCACATGGACAGTCTTTGACATTATCTGGCCAAGTTCTGGGCAAAATGCTGAAATGATTTTGAGATTAACTGAATGAACAAGTGGTTGATTTGTTTTTTTTTTTTCAGATAATCTGAAAAAGACAATTTACAATGAAAACAGGTTCTTGAATTTTAAGAGAGTAATACTTTACTAATGCCCAAACTATGGATGAAAATGAAACTTTAAATAAGTTCAACTTTTTGAAAATTTAAAGTTGTACAAAGAGAACTGAGAGAATTCAAATAATCTACTAATAATGCAGCAATAACAATAAATTAAAATAAATTTTATAAATAAAGTAAAAAAAGAATAAAGAAATTAAGACGCACTCTTATTTTCCCACAAAAACTGACTTCATCTTGTTTTTTTTGCTCAGTTTTTCTGTGTAGATCAACAGAAAAAGACATGTTTGCACAAGCTTTCCCCCATGTTACAATTGCACCAGACTCTGCTACGAACACACCTGCTCCTGTCAATCACCGTCGCTCTCCCTCTCCGGAATACTAATGAAACACACCTGCAAGTAATCCCAGCTCCAGGACTTATAAGCTCCAGCTCTCCTGCCAGTCTCCGTCGGACCTCGTTCATGCATACAGAACTCTTCCTCTTCCCCGTCCCGGTCCCGACTGGCCAAGCTGACTACTTGGACTTTGTACGAACTCTGAGATAGTAAGATTCTTTCTTAAGCAAAATACCTTGTGAGCAATAAAACCTGTTAATCCAGTCCTGTCTCCATGAGGTCCTTCATGGATTATTTTACAATTGAGAACCTTCTAGATCTACTTGTAAAAGTTTCCACCCAATATGACTGAATTGTCCTTCACAAATGTTTTAACATGTCCAAAAATATCCACCCATGTGAGACAAACAGTGAATGTTTGAAAAGTGAAAATCGTGTAAATAACTATCATTAACCCCATTTCCTCAAACACATTCTGACTACTGGGTGGAAATTTTCAGATTTCAAAAAAAGCAAAGCAAACATCTCTGCAGTTGTCTCTTAGTTAGCACTCAATCGAAAGCCAAATAAAACCCAAATTTTATGTTTTATTCTAAATTAAACATAGAAAGCATATTTTACTTTTACATGAAAAGTAGCCCTCAGCTTGAATTTGATGGCAGAAATGCATCTAAAAAATGTAGGATGTGGACCTTGTTTACCACTCAGTAACACCTCCCCTTTAAACATAAAAAAAAGTTGCTATTTGGCAATGATTTCTTTAAGTGTTCATGAGCCATTTCAATTATTTCCATGACAGAATTGTGCATGTTTTTAATGCAGAGCTGTGCAGGGGCCTTAAGATTATGGGTAATTGATATTAATTTTCAGTTGTGTCCCTTGTGCAAAAGATTCTCTGAATCTTTTGACGATATTAATGGTAATATCAGTGTCAACGAACATCATTGACATTTAGGTTATTATTAAGTCTTTAAAATGTTATTTTAAGGGATTTTATTCATCCATAATTTATATGCAACATTTTGCATATTGCTGAACCTCTGCTCAGGTTTGCTTCTGAGAGACTTTGCCTCTTTAAAGTGCTCTTTATATACCCCATTATGTTTTGTTCTGTTGCCCATTTACCTAATGCAAAAATATTCCTCCATGTTTTGTTTTAGTGCCATTTACTTATTTAGTCTTTTGCTGCCCCATCCCAATATTTTTTCAATGCTTTGCAGCCTTTAAATTGAAAATGAGCTAATACTTTTATTCGAATAACAAAATGTCTCACTTTCAACATCCTGAAATTTGCAAGCTGCACATCTATCTACATTGGCACCGGTCATCAGGCTTGGCATCAGTGTACATGTTTGGTTTGTTTTATTGTCACTTTCTGCTTTTGACACATTATCTATGATCCATTTGATAAAATGTTGATTTATCAGATCAGTTAATGCATTCTGTTTTTGTGTTTTTTGTATACAGCATAAAATTATAGTTTATTCATTATGAGGAATTATGTTTTTCTCAGACGGGGTTACAGTTTCTTTTCTTGTTCCAAGACATGCACTTTTAAATAAAGCTGCTCGTAACCTGACTTACATAACCAAAATCTCCATAATTATAACCATAACCATAATCATAACCTGATCTCTAAGGGAGATAGGGATCATTTTGCCATTAGACCTTTTAACAAAAAAATAATAGTAATTCCCACAATCATTGGCAAAAAAAGAAAAAATGACAATGGTTTGGCAGAGATCTGCACTCTCTGAGTTCTTCTAGTTATAAGAATCTTTATTAAAAGGTTTTGCAAAAACAATTAACCTGCACATTCATGACTCATAGTAAAGGTCCCTGGAGAGGGAATAAACAGCTCTTGACTTTGTCACTTGTGAGTTTGATGGATTCATGGTTCTTTAAAAAAAAAGCAGGTTTAATCTTTAGTGCAGTGTTTTATCCTGTTTAGATCAAACAATAAAAATATTCTAAGCTAACAGCAAAGTACTTTTTACAAAGTGGCATTTACAGTACTATTGAGTCACCAGCCGAGAAAGGCACTACAATCCTAGGGCAGAGGCTGTTTGGTAACCCCCCCACCCACTACTCTTTGTTGGGAAATGAAAACCTCAGATCTCATCGCTAAGAGGATTACTTGGGAGAAAAAGACTATCTGGGAATCACTTGGGGAATGTATACTCAAATCCTTCAGTCATTTTTTTTCCTCGGGGCACACAATGAGGATGCGAATTTTCTCTTTTTTTTTTTTTTTTTTTTTTAATAGTAATATGAAATAGTCACATGGATCAAATGAGTTTTAAGGCTATACATGTTACACATGGACTGAACTCTGGTTAAGGTTCAGACTGAAGCAAACAGCCCCTGTATAATAATAATCTACCACTTCCACACCTTCCAAAACATGCACCTCATTTTAAGGACACGTGTACTAACAATCTGTTATATTTATTCAATTAATCAATAAATAAATAGATCAGCACTGACAGTTCTGCATAGACAGTGACAAATGACAAAAATCATTTTACAGAGCACTGCTTCACAGAGTAAAATGATCTCATAACATTGCAAAGGAGTTTTGTAATTTGCTCTGCAGCCTGACTTTATCAACACATTTTTGTTTTTTCATTGCTCAAACTAGCCCCTCACCAAGTACACAGTTAATTTCTGTTTAATTTTTCGTGATAAAACTACAGTGACCAGCTCATATAAAAAAAAAACTTAGCTTCACCTGTTAAATCCATCTAATAGCGTGCTTCGTTTGCCTAATACAGCACACTTTTCTGAATAAAGCTCCTCACAATCTAAAATTTGATGGAATAATAACTTATTTTAAGATGTGAAATAAACAGCAGAGTTCCTGCTGCTTTCTCAGATGACTCAGAAAAGCACATCAGGTCTCGTCTGGCTCCAGCAGCAGCCCGTGGTGCCCTTTCATGGGACAGCAGCCCAGGATGGATCATGCTGTTGTCTCCCAATTTCCTTTCATTCCACCTTGCTTTGTCTTGCCAGAGGCAGCCTGAGTGTCGGTAAAATTAGGTAGTGATGCATCTAGGGCACCTTCTGGCAGGGGTTTATGGCTGATAGCCATCATGGCTGAAACACAAAAATTGCAAAGGGTGTGACACGTGGCCTTTGCAATGTGCAGATTACGAATGGGATGGGTAGCTCCATGTTGTGCATCATTCTTTCACCTGAAATGCATGAAAACACTGCACTCTCTGTTCCTAGCCACCATAAAACTCTTCAAAGTTAGTAGAACCTATTATATGATATGCTGAAATATTCATCTGTATAGCAGATATAGCAGATCTGTATGGCATATTACACTAGCATTTATTAAATGTTCTTCCATTTCTACCTCGATCTTAATGACCCAGAGGGCTAACTCTGGCAGATATCGGATATTTCACATCCCACCCAGCTATAAAACTTGCTAACTTTTGTCTAGTTTAGTCAAAACCACATGCTCTTGTGGGCTGACTTCCTAAAATTCCTTGTTTTAATCAATAACCTGAGTGTCTGACATGCAAATGTTGCAACGATGACAACCCAGATAAGATGGTGAATGGCTCCACTGGTATAAAACCCACTCAGTCTCAAAGTGTGTGCTAAGTGTGTCATGAGTAAAACTATGCGTGCAGAGAAGGCGTGGGACAATCCTGAAGTGCGTCAATTGCTATGTACTGTTGTCGGAGGAGAAAGAAAAGAAGGCTTTGTTCAACTATAAAAATTTTTCCATCCAGCCCGAAGCCACATGAAAGAGTTAGAGTGACTCAGATTTAATAAAGAATCATATTCAGTCATTATGGTCATCCTGAAGGAGAAAAAACAGAGCACTGAGTCAACACAGAAGCAAAGCCTTTTGTACTTCCTTCCGATTCTGAAGACCTTTTTGTATTCTTTGCCCTGTCATGACTCATGAGCAAACACTATTACGAACATCAGCGATGGGCAAAAAATTCAAAAATCGTTGCTGTAACATTCATCTATACTCTGTAAGACTCATCATCATATGGTGCAATCCTATAGCATTCAACAAACAGCGGCAGGCAATACGTCACTACATTTATTTCCTGTTAGACTAAAATGGAACTCAAGCTTGAAAAAATTTTTCAGAATGAACATACACTTTGTGGTAATGCAATGAGAGTAAATACAAATGTCTAATGTCTCCCTTGAGGGAAGAATAAGCATCAGTGCAAGTTAAAATTTAGTTTTCTGTTGTCACCATTTGTTTACTACACTGCATGAAGAAATAGACAATAAATAAAAGACAATAAGTTATGAGATTAAGTCAGAGTAGAGGTTGCCGATGTGTTAGTTTTCTGGTTGTTTGGATGGTGAAGTATTTTTGCAGGTGATTTCTAGCGTTACCACTGTTGTGTGACACAGCAATAAAACATAAATGCTATATTTCTTTTGCCTCCATGCCTGTGACAGCTGTGACTGAATGTTTTATCTTCTCTGAGATGCTTGCTGCTCTCCTCTTATGAACATCATATCTCAAGAATGTCTTGAGGGTATTTCTTCAAATTTGACACAAATGTTCTCTTGGACTCAGGGATGGATTGAATGGATTTTGTAGTCAGAGGTTAAGGTCACTGTAATCTCAAGTATGGCCAGTTTGGGGTGAATGTGATGCATCAAGAATGGTATGAGAGAATCTTCTTACAGTACAAAGGCCGACATTGATTCAGGGATTAACTCAGCGAGTTATAAATCACAGAAGAATTTTGTTTTCATTCAAGAATTAAGCAAAGAATCAAGAAAGAATAAGCTTGTCCACCTTTTTCTGCAACTGAGAAAAAAAGCAATGAGTGATATAACTTAAATATAACTCAGACCCAGCTGCTGGCTTTTGCATTTAAGCTGTAAATAAGTCATGACATTAGAGATACATATTTTTTCTTTATATTTAGATTTGATGAACAACACACTGTTAAAACTTACTAATACTAGGCCTCAGCCAGCTTCACATTGTTTTGAACATTTTAAATTAAGAGGCATGATCACAGTTCTGTTCCTACATCATCCAAAAAAGTCTGAGAAATTCCAAGCAGCTTTTCTCTCCCATAAACCTTCTACCCAAACCGAGCCAGCTCTAGTCACTTTCATGCCCTATTGGCCAGATTATGGTTAGGCACCCCCACCCCCATTAAAATAACAGCATTACATTTTTTTTTTTAGAAAAACTGATAATCCAACTAATTACTTTTTCCATCATTACAACACCATTACTACTACTGATGATCAAATGCAGCGCGTTACTACAGTTCAGTACACTAAAGCTGTCTTCACATGACCATGCTCACCTTCTTCAATGGGCCGTGGAGGGGAAAGGTTTTGAGAAGACGGGGTGGCTGCTGGTTCATCTGTTTTCATATGATAAAGTAGATAGGACAGGGACAATTAATTTAAATTAAATATCTTGCTAAACATTTTTTGGCACTCATTAAATGTTGGTTAACACTAGAACTTCCAGAGCTACAAAAATTTTCATAAAGCTGAAGTCCCTTGATGAGGCCTTAAATAAATTAGTGTGATTAACGCTTTCCTGGAAGAGCTGAGACCCCCTTCAGATCTAAATTGCTGTTCAGGTGTCTGTTGTAGGTTTTTACTGAGTGCACTCAAGGAAATTATATTTGTTTTGAATTATAATCTTGTACGTCATTGACGTTTTGAGATCAGAATGATTTCACACAGCAGCTGATCAATCAGAGTGATCAGCTGACATAACAGACAAACAAGTTAACTTCCACTCATCTGTGAAGTCAAATAAAGGAGTTTCAGTAAAAACGGTTTCTAGACGGTTTGTAACTCATTGAAGTGTAGTAGTGGGCTGCAGTACAAAGCTGTGGAAAAAAAAAAAAAAAAAAAAACTCTGACCCCTGCAGCACATGAGGCAAAGCCTGCTGCCACCCAAACATCTACCATAATCAGCATTGCTTCTCCAACCAGGACATTCTCTTCCTCAGTAGTCGCCACATGGGTGTTTGACCCTCATCTAACCTTTAAGACTCACATTAAACACCTCTGCAAGACTGCCTTTTATCACCCCAGGGACATTTCCAGACTCTGTCCTTTCCTTAAACTCCCTGATGAAGCTCATGCAGGAAGCTCATCCATGGCTTTGTCTCTTCCAGACTAGACTACTGCAACAAACTTCTCATCAGGATCCCAGCTAAAGCTTCCAAAACTGCAGCATATAAAATCAGTTGCTGCAAAAATGTTGCTTCAGTCAACTGAAGCAACATTATAAAGAATAGTGGACCAAAATTACTTCACAACAGAAAATACTGATCCACTTTATTACTGCTACTAAAGCATAGGGTGTACTTTTTTAGTTTTTTTTAAAGATAATTTTAAGACCTGTTAAGTAATAAATGGCATGTTTTATGTGTTGTTATGCACCAGTAATCAGTGCTGTTATTAACAGTCCTGTTTTTCCTTAGTAACCATAACCATAATTTCAGATATGGTTTCAGACAGATTTTCAGATAAACAAGTTTTGCTCTTCACTGGAAGTACTCAAGACATAACTTTCTGTGGACCAGAAAATATAGAAGATCAAAGTGCATCATGCTGTGTTCCATGCTGGGACAGAAGCAGATAGGATGAGCTACCAATTGCAGCTTAGGTTGAGTCATATTTTATTTTACTTCAATACAATGCTACCTTAAGACAACATAGATATACAATAAACATTTTCACAAGGTTTATATCAGAGTTCAAACATTGATAACACTATTAATAGACCAAAAAACAACAAAACAATAAAAGAAAAATGAAAATACATTTAAAAAACCAAAAGGGGGAATACCTGTCATACCCCTATAAACCTTTAAATGAAGTCAGAGATATTTACAAAATGTTGTTGTTGTTCAAGATATATATATATTTAAAAAAGTGTACCATGTTTCGTTGAACTTTTCAGTTTAATCCTTTACAATGTATAAGGTAAGGATTTCCCTTATCCAGTAAGTATGTAAGGGAGCTGCAAGGGATTTCCACTTAAGTAGTATTAACACTAGAAGTCCCAGGAATTTTGATATCTCCCTAAAGTCCCAGAGAAGGGTCGAAAGACCTTTAGTCCAAACTGACGACTCTGCTGGCAAAAATTAGCATCTCTTCATTTGTAAATGCAGCCATTACCTGAGGAATGCACCCATTGCATCCAGCCCCTCCTTGTTACCTTGAAACGTCTGGTAAATTCTGTGGCAGTGGGGGATGGTGGGCTGAGGGGGATAAATAGTAGCTAGCTTCACCTCCAACAAATAGAAGGAAGCAAAATGCAGAGGCGGCTTACAACTCAGCAGGCATTGGACCTGATCCTCAGCGATACAAACCCTTGTGACTCAGATGGAGAAGAGATACAAATTCAGCTGGATTCGGACTCTGACTCTGAGCAGTCTTCAGGTAAGATTTGAAACTATTATTGAACTTTTTGGTATGACAAATTTCTTTCTTTCTGCTTTGTCCTGTACTGTGAGTTGCAACACTGGAATTTCTCCATTTTGGTACAAATAAAGGATTTTTTTAATCTTATTTCCAAAACATCCTATTTTCGTCCTCTGAAATTGTGAAATTGTTTACCTTGCAGATGATGAGACTGCTCCACTGCCAGAAAAGAGGGCTCGGTTGGGAAGTGAGAGGACAGAGATGGCTAAAGATGGCACAGTGTGGCATGAAGAACAGCTGGGGACATGTCTCAATTTCACCCCAATAGAACCATACGGCACAGATGGAGAGCCAACTGCTAAGGCCAGAAGAAGTATCCGGACTCGTCTTCAAAGCTTCTTCTGTTTTATAACACTTGAAATGCTTCGTAGCATTCAAGAATGGACCATTCAGCATGCACGGCAAAAGGAGCAGGCAGATTGGTTCATGAACCTCCCAGAACTAATGGCATTTATTGCAATTATTATCTTGCGGGGGGTGAAGAAAGTTCCATCACTACGTGACAATTGGTCAGCAGAGCTGGGAAACCCACGAATCATTGCTACTATGGCCCGAAACCGCTTCCAAAACATCATGCAACACCTACGCTTTGATAACATGTTCACACGCAGTGAGCGAGTGGAGACAAATAAGTTTGCTGCAATTTCTAATCTGTGGGAATCTTTTGTCAATAACTGCATCAGATCTTATAACCCTGGTCGACACATCACTATTGATCAACAG
This sequence comes from Melanotaenia boesemani, assembly GCF_017639745.1. Classification (NCBI taxonomy): domain Eukaryota; kingdom Metazoa; phylum Chordata; class Actinopteri; order Atheriniformes; family Melanotaeniidae; genus Melanotaenia; species Melanotaenia boesemani. The sequence goes on from NC_055688.1 coordinate 16,316,191, forward strand.
CTTTTCCCAACAAAGACTCGCTGCAGTTTTCTGCAGTACATTGCAACAAAACCGGACAAATTTGGCATTAAGTTTTGGCTGGCTTGTGACTTGAAATCAAAGTACATTTGCAATATCCTGCCATATCTTGGCAAGGACCCCAGTCGTCCCAGTGGAGAGAGACTCTCTGAGAGTGTAGTGATGAGGCTGATGGAGCCGTTCATGGATAAGGGCAGAACTGTAACAACAGACAATTTTTTTACATCGCTGTCCCTTGCGCAACGACTGCTTAGCCGGAAAACCACCATCCTTGGCACAGTCAACAAGATTCACCGGGAAATTCCTCAGTCAACTAGACAGAAGGACCACACTAAATTCACCACTCGAGTGTTTTCCACCACTGGTGCAACACTCACAGTATATGCGCCGAAACGGAAAAAGACTGTCTATCTTCTCAGCAGCATGCACAATGTGGTTGAGACTGAGAATACCACCAAAAGGAAGCCAAACACTGTCACACAATACAACACCACAAAGTGTGGTGTGGATGTGATGGACCAGATGGTGCGGGAGTACAGCGTGCGTGCAGGAACACGGAGATGGCCAGTCGCCGTGTTCTACAACATGATCGACATGGCGGCACTGAACGCTCATGTTCTTCATAAGGAATGCACCGGAGTGCAGGAGAGAAGAGTGGACTTCCTGGTTGAGCTCGCGAAAGAGTTGGCCAACTCTCATGTGAGTCAGAAGAAGGCACATAAGGAGCAACTGCTTCAGCAGCAACCTCCCACACCTAGCCCTGGGAAAAGGGCAAAATGTCAGGTCAACCATCGATGCAAGAACAATTGCGCAACTGTAAGATGTGTTGACTGCTACAAATACACATGTGGCAAATGCAGGATGGAGATACCATGGAAGTGCCAAGCATGTTTGGACTTAGCACAGACGGACTGCTGAAAGAGCAGAAAAGCCATTCACACAAGGGCATGCCACTGTAGCCTTGTGTAAATATTTGTGAAATTGTTTCATTACTTGCATTATTTTAACTGTTTTGTTGTTTTTTTTATGACAAAAATAAAAAGCATTGGAAAAAATTCACAGTTGTTCTTTTATATCTTTGTCATGTTGACATTTATGCCCTCTTGACTTAGACACTAATGCTTCTGGACATTTTACTCACAGACCCTGCCTGTACCACCACAATCAAAAAATGTTCATTTTAAATATTCAAAATTGTTCATTGCTTGGGCTTTTTGGACATAAGGTACATGAACATTGGGTTAGAAAGTTTGAAAAATTGGTCAAAAATTCTGAAAAATTTGTATTTTTTCATTTGTATGAAAAGAGGAGAGCTGGACCTTTTAAAGTGATTTTTAAAAAAAATATGAATTCATCATTTTGTCATATCATTCTAAATTGTTTGCTTTTTTATTGAAGGCCCACAATGATTATCTTTTTTTTTTCTTCTAAAAGCACACAAATGTGTCGAGGAGGTATATATCATATATCATATCAAATATATTTTTAATTATTTGAAATATACCAGAATGCAGGAAAACCTTTCTGAATCTGTTTGAGGTCTACTCCAATCTCATACTCAGGGGACCAAGCAGTGTCTCAAGCCAAGCTTTGGGCAAAAGTTGACAGTCCGGTTTCAAGAGTCTACAGTGTCTCCCCTAAGTATGCGCCCTCCTGGGGTGTGCCAGTAATTGACTCGTCTACAAACAAAAGAAGCTGTTCGCAGCTTAAGACAGGATTTTAGCTAAAATCCTACTGGTCAATCGACCCATCTCTGGGTTGTAAAGGTAGAAAGGTCCATTGACCCCTCTCTGGGACTTCTAGTGTTAAGCATCTAGCTGTGACAAAGCTTACAAAATTTGCTTCTGTTGAAGATAGTGACAAAGTAGGTGGAATGATTTTGGTCGATTTCAGATGCAATTTCACAATGTGGACTCATGGATAGGGCATTGATTTTCCCAGATATATGTTCCTAAGAGTCATCCATGGTCTGAAGCAGAGTGGCATCTAGGGGAGCTTCTTCAAAATTAGATGTGTTAAGCTGAGCAGAGGCGGATGCGGCTGGCTCAACTGGTTGCAGTGTTTTGTAGCCTCCTCTAGTAGATTTTTGTCGTGTTAGAGAATTTGACATTTTGCATCAAACTAAGTTAAATAAGTTGCATTGACAAGTTATATAACAACTAATAAATATTTATTTAAGCTGTAACAACAAATGCAAGATGAAAAATTGAAGTATGTGTGGTTTCTGTTAAGTAAATACCCCTGAAGGGTTTATATTCACAATCATGAGACAACTCGGGTTAGAACTGAACACGTTGCACGTTACTTTATTATTAGAACCTCTGGTGTTCCCCCGTACAGGTTCCCCGCAAAACACACCCGAACACTAGTTCTGCTTATTCAACACCTCCTCTCTCAAGTAACAACCCCCCCAACTTATATACGTCCTGCTTTTTCTTAACATTAACAAAAAATAACACATGTTCTCAAACTTTAGCTTTTTGCTTTCCATTCCTCTTTCTCTTTTTTTTCCTACAAGTCCAAACGAACCGGGGGTCGTGAGACTCTCCCAGAAGCTGTCACATATGGCGTGTTGGTCATGTTTGTGTTGCTACTACTTCTTGTGCGGTAGCTTAAGTGTGCATGTTTGTTAGAACCGCTTGTTTCCGTGTCCTCTGTGCATGTGGTAGGTGGTACTTAGATTTGTGGGTTATGTACAATGCGCATATGTCCTCTATTCCTCCTAATCTGTCCTTCATCTGTATTTATGATGTACGACCTGGGTGTCTCTGCGTGTTGCACCACTGTCCTGTGTCTCTGTTCTCTTGGGAGCCATATCTTCTGACCCGGCAGACATGGCTGCAAAGGCCTGGCCCTGTGATGCATGTTGTAGTTGCGTTGCTGGTTGTCCTTTGCCTTTTTCTCTCGCTTCCTTAATCTTCTGATATTGGGCCAGCAGGGTTGTAGTGACACTGGGAGCTGCGGTACTGTTGTGCGTAGCTGTCGGCCCATGAGGAGTTGTGAAGGAGAATAACCACATTCCAGTGGTGTAGCCCTGTAAGCCATCAACGCTTGTAGTTTGTCCTCACCTCCTTTCCACAAGCTTTTCACCGTGGCCACAGCCCGTTCTGCTTCTCCATTAGCCTGCGGATATCCTGGGCTGCTTGTAATGTGTGAAAATCCATACTCCTTAGAAAAGTCTCGGAATAAATCACTGCTGTATTGAGGCCCATTATCTGAGATAACAGTCTCCGGAATCCCATGTCGACCAAATACCTCTTTCAACGCCGCCACAACTGTGCCTGCTGATGCGACGTTAAGGTGTGCCACCTCAATATACCGTGAGAAGTAGTCCACCACCACCAGGTAAGTCTTTTTCTCCCAGAAGAACAGGTCGGTGCCTACTCTTTGCCATGGTCTTTGTTGCACTGGTGTGGCTAGCAGGGGCTCTCTTTGTGATGCTCTATGTTGTGAGCATGTGTTACAGCTCCCCACCACCTTGTTTATGTGAACTGAAATCCCTGGCCACCACACAGACTGGCGTGCTCTTGCTCTACATTTCACGATTCCTTGGTGACCACTGTGAAGTTTCATGAGAATTTCTTGTCTCATGCAGGAAGGGATCACTATTCTTTGACCTCTCAGAAGTAGCTCTCCTGCTACACTGAGGTTTTCTTTCTCTGGGCTGTATGATGCCAGCTCTGGTGGGAGGGAATGTTTCGGCCATCCTGTTTTACAGAAGTGAATCAGCTGCGCACACACCGAGTCAGCTCTCTGTTTCTCTTGAATGTCTCTCAGTCTGTTCTCAGTTGCAGGTAGGCTCTGGATCATCGTGTCCACAAAGATCTTGACTTCAGCCTCATGTTCTTTCTCCTCCTCTGTGAGTGTGTGCTTAACTGGGGCCCGCGATAATGTGTCTGCTGTTATTAAACTTTTACCCGGCACATGTACAATATCAAATATGAACTTCATTAGTCGGAGCCTAAATCTCAGCACTCTTGGGGGGAGCTCATCTAAAGCCTTGGTACTCAGCAGGGGTACTAGAGGCTTATGGTCAGTTTCTAACTTGAACCTCAGTCCCTGCAGGTAAGGAGCCAGTCGTTCACATGCCCATGTCACGGCTAAGGCCTCCTTTTCTATTTGAGCATAATGCTTCTCCGTTTCTGTCAGTCCTCTCGAAATATAAACAACGGGTCTCCATGCCCCATCTGGCTGTTGTTGGTTAAGGACCGCCCCCAGACCATAAGATAAGGCATCAGCTGCTACACAGGTCTCTGCTGAGAATGAATATGGGGCCAGTACTCTGGGTGAGCTCAGTTCAGTTTTGAGTCTCTGAAGTGCTTCCTTTTGTGGTGTCTCCCAGCACCATTCATTTTTCTCACTGAGCAGATCCTTAATGGGGCGTGTGTATGATGCAAGGTGGGGTAGAAACTTGCCTAGATAGTTCGCCATCCCCATTATTCTCCTCACGTACTCGACTCCTGTTGGCTCCGGCATCTCCATGATCGCTCTGACCTTGTCAGGATCTGGTGTTACTCCGTCTGCAGAAATGCGGTGACCCACAAACATGAGATGATCTTTTGTAAACTCGCACTTTTCATTTAGGGTCAATCCTACTTCTCTCAGCCTTTTCAGGACCTGATGTAGTCTTTTGTTGTGCTGCTCCATATCCTCGCCATGCACCACGATGTCATCTGCGTGGCAAACTACTCCTTCACACCCCTCCAGCAACTGTGACATCCGATGCTGAAAGTGCTCCGGGGCTGAAGATATCCCAAAGGACCGGCGATTAAATGCGTACCGCCCGAATGGGGTGATGAAGGTTGTCAGGAGCCTGCTCTCCTCTGACAATGGGATTTGCCAAAACCCTGAGGTTAGCGTGGCTAACGTGTGATCTACTGCTGGGAATATATGCCTCTCTCTGCGCACCCATTTGCTAAAATGTGTCAGATCCACACACAGTCGTATTTTTCCTGGTTGTGCGTTTGGGGCCACAACAAAGCCAGCACACCAGGGTGTAGGTTGAGTCACTTTGGAAATCACCCCCATGACCTCCATTCGTTCCAACTCTGCCTTTACTTTATCTCTTAATGGCAGAGGAAGTCTGCGCGGGGTAGAAAGAGCATATGGGACTGCACCTGGCTCTAACTCAATGGAGTACAGCTCTTTTAGCTTCCCCAAGCCTAAAAAGACAGTAGGGTATAGGGCCTTAAAATTCTCTCTCTGTGACTCAGTCTCATGAACGTGCTTTATCAGATTCAGAGCTGTTATTGTGGGAAGACCCAATAATGGCTTTGACAGGTCTGCTACAACATAAATGTTCTGTGCTGACCTATTCTCTTTCTTTTGCAGCTCGCCTGTGAAGCATCCTTGTGTTTTTAGTTTTTGTCTATTTGGTCCAAACAGCGCCTTCTCTGGCACCTGAAGTGCCCCATGTTTCTCTCTACAATACATGCTGCTTGGTATTGCAGTGACACATGCACCTGTATCCAGCTTGAAGGCACAGCTCTCCCCGTTTATTTGCAGTCTCTCAACCCATTCCTCAACCTCTTGTGAGCCCATTTCTCCTAAGAAGGCAAAATCCCCTTCCTCTACAGCATTACTCTGTGCTCCAGCAATGTGATGAACACTACTCGTCGACCTGCATTTTTTTGCAAAATGCCCCGTTTTGTGACATCGTCTACATTCTGCACTCAGAGCAGGGCAGTCTTTCCAAGCGTGTTTCTTTAACTGTCCACATCTGTTGCACTCGAATGGTTTATTCTCTGTTTTTTCTTTCACTGCCTTCCCCCCTCTTGTGTTCTTTTTACGTATGGCTTCAACCGGCACCGTCACTTGCTCAGTTCCGCGTATGAGTGGCTGTTGTTTTTTCACTGCTGCACTCTGTCTGACTCGTATCATAGCCTTCTCCAGCGTCAACTCCGGGTCCAACTGTAGGCTTTCTGAAAGTTTAGCATCTCTAATGCCAACTACGATCCGGTCCCTGATTAATTCCTCTCTCAGAGCCCCAAACTGACAATGTTCTGCCAGTGCATGCACAGCAGTAATGAAGGATTCCACACTCTCACCCGGCTCTTGAGTCCGTCTATTAAAGCATGCTCTTTCATAAATGACGTTTCTCTTGCTTACACAGTGAGTGGTAAAAGCCCTCGTGACCACGTCATAGAATTTTTTCTGGTCCTCCGTGAGGGGTAACATGTTTAATATGTCTTCTGCATCGTCACCCGCAGCATACATGAAGGCATTCACCTGGAACTCTTGCGACTGTTGGTCCAGTTTCGTCGCTATTCTGTAGCGCTCGAACCGCTTCATCCATTGTGGCCACTCGTTAGGGTTAGGAAAGTCGAACTTGCCTGGCGGCAACAACTGCGGCACGGCAACTCTCCCCTCGACACTCATTCTGTTCGTAGTAGTTGTCGAAGTCTTATCTCCAGTTTACTTCTGACACCATGTTAAGTAAATACCCCTGAAGGGTTTATATTCACTATCATGAGACAACTCGGGTTAGGACTAAACATGTTGCAAGTTACTTTATTATTAGAACCTCTGGTGTTCCCTCGTACAGGTTCCCCCGCAACACACACCTGAACACTAGTTCTGCTTATTCAACAGTTTATTTCAGTCATGTTTAGCATGCAAGTTATTTAGCATCCACCCACATTATCTGGATGTGTTAATCTGACTCTGAGAGCATCCAGTGTGGACAGATTAACACATTTACATTGCATTTTAAAAGTCAAACTAACACAATTTTTCATTTTTTAAGTGGAATTTAATATGCTGAGTGTATACATAGGCATGTTTTTTTGTACCTAATTTTGTGTGTGTGTGTGTGTGTGCGTGTGATACGCCAGACATCTGCCTGGCCCGTGTTTGCAATCCTAAGTAGCCTGAGCCTAACAGCTACATAATGAGGGTACAAAGAGCTGGTCTCTATGTCGATGTGTGAGTGCATGCTTGCTTTAAGATGTGGACACAAAGCGGTCATTAGGTGTGTTTATGTGTGTGTGTGTTTTTAGCAGATAGCCAGGACACAAAGTATCTTTTGTAGATTGGGAAAAATGCCTTGTTCCCTGCTGAGAGGGGTCAGGACAAGTGTGTCTGTGTGTTTCAGAGCTTCTGTGCACTAACTTAAACTGTAGTGTCTTTTTTCATTGTCATTAAGATGCCATGTGTATGTGGCCAAGACAGCACCTACACAAACATGTCTGTGTTTTTAAGTGGCTTTTTATGTGTCTGCATGTAAGTTCTTATTAGTGTATTCTTGTGTTTTTGCACACATTTCTTCTAGTTGCAAATGTGTAAATGTGCATGCATTTATCTCTGTGTGTCTCAGGACCGGCATTTCATTCACAAATAGTTTCCACTGTAGGACATTAGCAGTTGCTTGGATGCTGGTAGACTTTGTTTGCCAGTTGAGATACACAATCATGCATACACAAACACACATACACACCTACAAACACAGTTCAGACTGAATGTGGCTGTGTTTCTATACAAATTAAACTCTCTGCACACCTACCAGTGTTGGGAGCGTTTGTAAAAGCCTTGTTAATATTTTACTTGTGTGTGTCAGAGTTTGTGCTTTGTGTGCACATGCATTTTAATTAGGATATTTTAAACCTGTGTTGTGTGTGTTCAGGTATGTCTGTGTATTATATTCAAATTCAGCTCCTTGCACAGGGTCAGTCAGAGGTCAGTGTGAGTTTTGTCTCTGTTGTAATAATGCTCTTCATCTTAAGCAGCTCAGAGCTGATGGTCCAGATCAAATATAAGGTTTTGTTCCATCAAAAAATTTCTTAATGCCAAGGTATCATTTAAATGTGTTGTGACAGCCCCAACCATCTGGTGATTAGTGGCACGAGCCACACCTGAGCCCCGGGTGCTCTGCCTGGTATTTAAGAGATTTACCAGCCTGAATTCAGGGTGTCTCCCAGGTTTGGGCTGGGAGATCACCTAGCTTCTGTGCACGTGGGATGGTCTGTTCTGTTTTGTTGGTGTAATTTGTGTTGAGTTCCACATACATTCCCCTCTATCCATGCACTGCTTACATTACTGACATAGAACTCACACATTTTACTTGGTTTTTCCTTAATAAATTATGCTTTGTAAAATAACACCTAGTGCCTGCCTCCTGTTTGTTACAGCCATTGAGATGGGCTGTAACAAGTGGGGGCTTGTCACTTTTGATTGACCTGGTGTAGGTTGCAGTGCAGCTGATTGATGGTGGCCGTAGGCTGCCGTGGAGTGTTTTGTTGAAATGCATGTCCATGCCTGGTTATAACTTGTTTTGATGCTGCAGAGTTGTCTCTGTAATTGAAGACAGTGTTGCATATGGTAAGTAAATGTGTTTAGTTGAGTTTAAGTTACTGGCAGTGTGGTGTCAACCGTAGCTAGAGCAGTTGTCATGGGAGCACATTCAAAGTTGTGGGCGGATGCTCCAATTAGCCGGTTGCTTCATCGGGCTTGCAGAATTTGGTGTATAAGTACCCACCACTGGCACTTGAAGACTCTGGGGAGGTTAGTCAGATCCTGGTAGGTAGTTAAAGGGACTGGACTTTGGTGATGTTGGATCTGTGTCTGGGGTAGTTCTGGTTCTGGAAGGGTTTTTTTTATATTTGTTTGTTTTTTTGTTTTCTTACATCAGTCATGTTGTCCGTGTTTTGGTAGTTTGGGCTGATTTGGTTTGAGCATTATGGCTACAGTTGAGAAATTTTTGAAAGCTCTGTCAAAGAGGTTATTGGAGTGCTGTTAAGTGAGCAGTTAGTAAAGATTACAGAGCACGTTAAAATGGATGTTGGTGATAAACTCTTGAAGTAGAATATAAAAGTAATGTTGAAAGAGCGCGCATGAGTGCAGTCCGCCTTGCTGGATCCGTGAGATTACAAAATCACAGGAGAATTAGAGAATCTTGTGATTCTCCACTTCCAGGATAAACGTCTCATTGTCCATGATGGGAGGGGAACAAAACAAAGACACCCTGACCGGTTAATGGCTTAATGTTTACATGGTTCAGTGAGCGCAAATCTGCATGGGGCTTTTATTTTGAAAATTACTGGAAGCTTTGACACATTCAGCATATTTTTTCTTTTTTTTCTTTTTTCTTTTTTTTTTTTTTTTTTTTTTTGTATTCACAATGCTTTGAGTGTTGTCCCACTTTCCATAAAGACAGTCTTTTTTTTCCTTAATTCCTTTGCTGTCTTAATTGCATTGATTGTGTCCCTCTGCACCTGCAGGACTTCCTTTGTGAGAACACAACTGCTGCGGTGCTGCGTGGAGTCAATGGCCCCACCGTCTCCAACCACAGCTGCAGCATCACCGACCAAGCTGGAACACCGAGGAACTATAAAGAAATATTACTGAACACTAAATAAATGCCTGCCATCTCACTTGTGTCTGTACATATTCAATTTATAAATTAAAACAAAGAAATAAATAACCTGCATCTGACTCTGGTATGTCTCGCCCTCTGACATGGTTTTGACAGCATCTGCCACTCCTCTGCCTTTCTGACACTGGTGATCCCCACACCGTCCCCAAGAAATAAAACCACTTTTACATTTTTTCAACGTGGTCCAGTCTTGCATTCTGAAAAAAATTTGTTTCTTCCCCTCCTGAGCCATCATGGAAATAATATTGATGAACATTATCATAGGCATTCACCTGATCTTTTATAGCCACCATAAGGGCGGTGCAAGGCGCTCTCTCACATGCTCCAACTTTAGAGTTGATTCTGTTTATAAACGGAAACAGTCATGAAACGTGTGTGTGCACTCTTAGAAATCTGGAAGTTTTTGTGCACCACATTTTCTTTTTTCCCTACGTATGCCACCTGTAGTCATCTTTGCTACACAACGTTTTATAAATGAGGCAAGTGGCTCCACATAGCTCCGCAGCAGCCGTGTCTTCACAGAGGAAGTTGAATTTAGAATAGGTTAAACATTAACATAAAATATCTGACTCCAAAAAAGCTTACCTATTCAGTGATATTCGTAGAATCAGAAATGAGGACGATGACGTCGAGGATCAAACTTACAATTTATTAACTAATCAAAAGCAATACAATTACAGAGTCTCTGCATTCAAATTACATGACCAAACAGAACGTGGATTAGGTCAAGAAGTCTGAACCCCGTCCATTTCTTTTCCGAGGCTTTTAAACAATATGGGTGGAGCTTCGGGGAGTTACACTCTTCTTATCACGTACACAAACAGTAAGTCACCTTAGGCATCTTCTGTTTTGGAGGTCCAGTACACCTGTGAGATGTAGATATAGAGTGTAGAAAGAAGTAGAGCAGGAAATACAAAATAATAGACACAGACAAACTGCCAGACCAACCCATACATATTAAACACCCAGACACATTTTCTAGCAAAGCAAAGCATTCTTTTATATTATGTCATGTATTTTCCCACTAGAACAGAGAATCCGCTGTCCTCAGGGGCTTAAAACCTATGACTTAAGACTATGCATGTCCACAATGATCACACTTTATTAAAGATACATTATAAAGCAAGATAAACACAAAATAACTCTTCAAAGTGCTACAGGGCCAGAGGGACACAATCAACGCTTTTAATCAGGTGGCCAAGGGGTAGCGGGAAATAACTGTCTTGACAGAAATTGGAACATTTAAAAGTGTTATGAATGAAAAAAGAAAAAGAAAAAAAAAACTCCCTGTCTTGCATGTATCATAAGCACTGCATTACTTCTAGACGCACCAGCATCAAGTTTACGCTCCACTCTGCTGAGTCTTACCCTTCATTTCCACCGGGTGCATGTGCACCGCCTTACGGCTGTGCCGCAGCCCCAGCCAGTCACTACCTTGGTGAGCAACATGTTTGAGTCACATATGATTTGGACGTTTAGAGAATGAAAATAAAGAATGAAATTAATCGCATTGTTACGTGCAAAATGTCTCTTTCCTATAAAAGAAGGCCTACTGCTATGTAAAGAAAATGCAGTAAATTTTGGTTTACAAACACTAAATCAGGGGTCTCCAACCTGCGACTCTGGAACCGCAAGTGGCTCTCTGTACCTTCCACAATGCCTCTAAATACATGGCTAAAATATTTTTTTAAATCTATCTTTCTTGTCATTAGGTTGGAAACCAGGGACTTTTTTTTTTTACTTTACATAATTTTCCACAAATATCTACATCCCTTGTCAAACTGGTCCAGCAAAGGGTCGTGTGGCTGCAGGTTTTTGTTCCAGCCAGCCAAGAGCACACAGTTTGACCAATCAGCTGTCTGAAGACTGAGATCAGTTGATTGAATCAGTCAAATCTGGTGTGCTGCTGCTTGGTTGGAACAAAAACCTGCAGCCACACGGCCCTTTGCTGGACCAGTTTGACATATGTGCCTTAGAAGAAAGTCTGTTTATCCTCTTTTTATAAAAGTTTTATGTTTTTCTTTATTTTAAAACCTAAAAATGGAAATAAAAATGTGGTCCTTCAAAAATAACAAATATCCTATGGTGGCTCTTCATTAAATATATATATATATATTAAGTTGCCTTTTTGAAAAGTCTTGTAACATTTGCAGCTCTAAAGGAGTTTTATTTAGCTGGCTGAGGGAAAAATGGCTCTTTGGATTGGAAAGGCTGCAGACCCCTGCACTAAACACATAAACAGATTTAGCAACAGTTAACATATTTCTATATATATATTTATAAAATCAAATATTTATGAGAAAGAAGGATGAAATTTTCTGAATTTACTAACTAAAAGGTAAAAAATTTGTAGGATGAATTTAAAGCTGTGAAGCTGCTTCCTTTTAAACACAGAAGGAACAACATGTGCTGAATATCAGCATCAGGTGAACAGACAGAAAGAAGGATTAGAATCTCACAATTTCTAGATGGTGAAGAGCGAGAAATATTTACAATGTGCACAATAACTTCCATCCATGCACCTTTACTGCTTCATTATCCAGATTTGGATAATGAAGGCCTATAATTTCTCTAAACTTTCATTTTTAGCGTGACTGTTTACCTTAACACCTCTGCACCTGCAGCCTTCGCTGCTGGGAGTTAAGGGGTTAACATCTCGTTTCCAGGTGTAACGTCAGGTCTGTAAATGTAATGGGCTCGACACACGGGAGGCGACGTTACACCTTCTCCATTAATTTCCTATGGAACCTGCGTATTGAGGCGAAAATTGCTGCCCTCCTCCAGCCAAGCGACAGGTGACATTCGTGCATGTGAAATGTTGCACTCGTCTTTCACACTTCGTCACATCAGGGACTGGTTTGAAAGTGTCAAAATCCCCACCAATATCCTAACCAATCAAATTTCTTGGAGAAAAGCGATCTTAGAGCGCGATGCATGGCACTGCTGCCGTCACTGCCGTTTGTCGCGTCCTGTGTGTTCGGTTTCACGAAGGTTGCGATGAGTTTTGCCTGTCGCTGTCGTTGGTCACCTCCCGTGTGTTGAGCCCACAACTTTAAACACGTGTGGTCTCCACATAAAGTCCAGAATCTCCACCAAACATTAATTAAGCATTGCGTCAACACGCGATTAACGCGTTAACGTGCCCAGCACTAGTTTTTATATATCCCATAAGTTGACTATAATTAGTACGTACGCCAGCTTTATAAAAGAGGCTCCTGCACTGCATGCGTTAGCATTCACCTTAAGCTCAAAAGGACACACAGTTTTCAGTATAGTAAGCACTGAGATGCTTTGGCTGAGCCAAACTCAACAGAAGACCAAACAAACTGTGTCAAAGGACTAGCCAACCTTTATAATTGGAGCAACAACATCAGAAAAGTCTTTGCAAAACCCCTGATGATAACCGCACATCATGAGGAAACAGCACATTGATCTTTTTGTCTGCAGGACAGATAAATTAATGACTGCCTGTCCAATGGTTACCAGATGCACCTGATGGTTGTCTTGTGGTTGTTCCTATTAGATGACAATGGAAGCAGTTTAGTTTGACTGACAGTAATTATTGAGATATTTAATTAGATGTAAAGGCATAAAAAATGAATCCCTTAGCTCCCAGGGATCACTGGTGACCTCACAGGAAATTATGCCTCTTCATAGAATGAAATGAGACCCTACATTGTTTTTTGTGTCCTGTTTCTCTGACCTTTGTGTGTCATTTTATGAATGTGTTTGCATGAGTGGAAAGAGGTGGCTGACTGATCTGTCAAGCGTAGACACAAAGGGATCCTGTAGCTGCGTCTCATATCTGCCATTATTGGATCTAGCTGCAGTTCAATGGCATCATTTTCTGTTGTTGTTTTCCATGATGCTATTCATGGCTGAATGTAGAAGTAGCTGTGTGGCGGAGTTAATCACATGCTACCATGACAGATGAAACGCTATCTAGGGCACATTGCCACTCAGGTGTCTTGTTTTTCCTCCATGAGTGAGTCTGCTTACCTGTATGACTGGTTTTGTGTTTTACACTTATTTAACATGACTTTTAGTGATGTAGCATAGTTCATCCTTCTAGGGTTACTGTGGTCAGAGTTTAACACAAACTGGTAAATAATGAACTGGCTTTATTTATTTCTAATGATCCCTATGCAAAGCTGTCACATGCCCTTCAGCCACACAAATATGTAGAACAGGATTTCAGATCAGAGACTGACCTATTCACATGTCAGATGGAAAGACTAAAATACTCACATATAAGATTAAGAAATCTTTTTACTAATTTCCGAAAGATATCTTGCCTACAAGGGCCCAATTTACCTGTGGATAAGACCTCAAATCTTAAAACAGCAGCTTTTTTAAGTCATTTTCATCGTTCAATTTGTATGGCAAAGGTTTGCTTTCAGTTTCTTTATTTTATATTTCTGTATTTCAAAAATTTATAAGAATGCCATCTTTAATTTTCAGGTACTTTGTATTGTTTTTTGTCATTATTTTGAGTATAAACTCACAGTATAAACTAATCTTGATACATCTAATAATTTGTTTTGCATCTGCTTTGACCAGCTTGTGCAGCAACAGTCGAATGTTAAATGTTTCTAACTGCTGATCAGTCTTTCTGAGATCAGGGAAAACTCATTTTGGCTTGTTTCTCTGCACAGAGCATCTTCCGTCCTGGGAATTTGGTGGGTTTCTGCACATCAACTGCTGACTTTCACATTCCCCACACAACATTTTTTATTGTATTTAGATCCTAACTTTGGCTTGGACCTCCCATAAACAAGAATTTTATTCTCTTTTAAACATTCCCTGGTAGCAGAACTTATGTGATGTAATTAGAATTGTTGTCATGATGTATGACCCACTTTCTACAAAAAAATTATTTTATTTTTTTCCTTTAGAATTTTTGGGTATAATTTTAATTTCTTGTTGCAATTATGATGGAAATTGTCATTGACCAGATACAGTAACACAGGTCCAAACCAGGACTGCAAGAGAACCATGTTTTGTTGTTGTTGTTTGTTTTGTTTTGTTTTTGTTTAAGAGTTTGGGTCCTTGTGCTTGAATACAGTATTCATAACATGTTTTGTTCTGGGGGTAATCTTTGTTGGATGATCACATCTGCACTGTGGAATAAAACAGGCTTTTATTTTATTGGCATATCATTTAATAACCAGATTGTAATTTAACCTTCAAAATGCTTATCCTAAAGGTAAGAATAAGCAATATTACAAATATGTAATTTTGGCTATTTTTCCTCCATTTAATAACCATGTCTCTTGAATAAGGGTTTCTTTATCTACCTCTATAAGCATAAAAACATTTTATGCCATGGTTATTTTCAAATATAAAAAGAAATAATCTTAATGGTTCAAAAACTTCCACAAAAAGCCTCATGTTTCACAACAAGTGTCTTTTGACTGTGTGAGGTTTCACTTTACAAGACCTGTGAATTATTGAAGGGTCTGGTCACGTTTCCAATGGGTGTATGCCTTGTTTCATGCCAGGATTAGTTTGGTGACCTATATTGTGTTCTCTGCCTAGACCATAAATCTGTCATGATTGTTCTCTTCTTGGCTACCATTATTGTGCTCTCAGATGCCATCTCTTTCTCATTCCTTCTCACACAAACACACACAATATCACATAGGAGGATATATATTGTGTCTTGTCCTTTTATACTAATATGTACAAAACTCCCATGTGTAAATGTATTGTAGGTTTTTGAGAGTTAAACAAGTTATAGGACATGTATTTAGTGTTTACTAAAAGTCTGTTACAGCTTAAAATTTACTTTAATTGTGTTGTTGAGATTAAGTTAGTGTGTAAGGACACACTGACAGCACCAGCGAACATTGGGTAGGTTATATGTGCGTAATTCCCTGCACAATACTGAAACTCAGGCTGATTTGTTGTTGTAAAATTGCTCAGGAATGGATATGTGACTGTTGAAGAGAAGCTGGCCCAGCTGCTGCTGTCACAGTTCATTGTGTGATGAGTACACAGATGTTATTACTTACTGACTCACAGGAGGAATTATAAAGTAATTTAGTTTGAATTTTATGCGGTTGGAATTACCTCAACCCTATTACTTTACAATCAGCAATAATCATGGTGTTTTCATAAGTCATGGATTGAGTAGACCATTAGTCGTTCCCAAATTTTCCCTGAGGACCCCCTTTATGCAACTATCAAAAAGCTGTGGACCCCCTACCTGCCCTGTATTGAAACCATGCTTGGTTTTATGCTTTCATTAGTTGCTTCACACCATGAATGATGTGTTTTGTCTGACTCCTTTCCTTTGATGAAATCAGAGTTAATTACCAACATATAGTCTGTCTTTTGTTTTTAAATAAGGACAAATAATCTGCACTGTGGCATTTATCAGACATGTCTCATTGGTGAAATGATGTTGGTGTTTTCGGGCTCCCAAAATACTGGTTCCATGTAAACGAAACACCCAAATGAAAGAAAGAAGAAAAAAAAAATACGTAAGCAACACACCTTAACTTGTCTGTGTGTGGACATGGCCTTTAAATCACACTGGCTATGAACAGTCAAACCCTCTAGTTCCCCCTGTGCTCTTTGGAGGACCCCCTTGGAGGTCCAGGGACTCCAGGTTGGGAACCACAGCTTTAAGCAGTTATGTATGGGGAAATTGCCACAGGTTTTGATTTATATGTAATGTCAGTGAAATAGACACTGGTATCCTCCAAATGCTCCTTCACATTAATGTAATAAATATCATTTTAACCAGCTGGAAAAATTAGCAAATGAGCACAGAGAACATTTCTATGTATTATATGAATTTAAACTTCCTGTTAAGCATCAGTAAAGATTTATTTTTAACATACTGCTTGTAAAATACTTCAAATGAAAAGAAATGAAAAATTGGCTCAAACAGAGAAGAAGATGGGAAATTCTGGTTGTTAGGACATGCCTGAAAAGGCTTCAGCAGGTTTTAAATTTCATCAGCCAAGAAAAAAAAGTGCAGATTTGCAGCTCTTGGTATCATTTACATAAAACATTGAGTTCTGTTTATTTTAAGCGGAGCTGAACCAAGCACATTATTCTGATCAGATACAGGTGCCTTTAGATCTTTGTGCAAGTTGGAAAGAAGCATTGTTAGTCTCATATGCATACGTTGCTTCTGCTGCCCCTCTGGTTTTATGTTACATTTTTAGGTAATTTCAAAGTTTCTACCTGCTTATGTTTCTTTTCCTGGAAAATTCCTGCTTCTCTAACTACGTAAATTGATAAAGGGGCTTGTTTGCTTTCTTACTCTCAGGTATTTAATGTCATATTTGAAAGTGACAAAAAGAACCCTACATTAATAAATCACTTTTTCCATAAACCCTGAGCAAATATTATGCTTTTTAGTGTCTAAATGACTAAACATGTTAACTTTTCTCACAGTTAGGTCCTTGATTTAAGCTTGTTTGCCAGATTCCCTCCAGGAAAAGCAGAAGGAAATGGTGGTTGAACTAGCTGCAGCTCTGGTAGAGAGTAGAAAACAGCTTAAGTCAGTGAAAAACCTGAGGCAACAACCAGGTATTTATAGAGGTGTTAATGGTCTGCAGCTGACTCCAGTTGAACACACACACTTAGAAGAGCTTCTGCAGTCAAATGCAGCAGACAGGGAGAGGAAAGTGGGAGACTGAAACAACAAAGGATGGGCAGGGATCGTAACGTATTTCAGGGGAAATGTTAGCCTCAATGAAATACTTATTCAGGGCCAAATGGCTCAAATGCTCACTTGTGTTTTGTGAAAACTGCAGAAAGCCATAATTTTGTTAAAGTCTGGCTTTTTGATTAAGTATTTATTTAGTGGGAAATTAGACTGAGTTAATGAGGTAGCTTTGAAACATTTTTGTGTACCTTTTATAATATTAGACAAGCCTTTGTTCTTTTTTTTTAAGGCAAGCAAAGAGCAATGGACTGCTGTTCTACTATCTCTATCAACAACAAAAAATCATTACATATGCTGCCACACCAAATAGTAACCATCTCAGTTTTTGCAGATCCAATGTTGCATTCAGAGCCAACATCATTTTAGTACACTCAGCATTGACTTCATGACTGAAGATGGAAAGAGTCCAGTAGATCCAGAAGTCGACGATTCAGTAGCCATCGCTATAAATGTCAGTGCAACTTTACATCTGCCTACAGCTCCTGCAGTGGAAAAAGTGCTTTGTGTTGTTCCAGGTGCAACACTTGGTACAAAATTCTTAAGAAACAGACTGATCTTCTTTTCTCTCTCTGTTTAAACAATGTTGTATCTTTCCCTTTTCTAAGACAGCCGGCTTCTCACAAAGCTTTTGTGCAGCATTATACATCCGTATTTACAAAAAGCTATAGGGTCAAATTCAAACAGGTTCTTTTTTATTCCTAAAAAGAGTAAATAGTGTATGATGATATTCTTTGTGCAAAATGCATTTTTTAACATGAAACATCTTGTCCAGGTGTATTTCAAAAGTCCATGGCAGGACAGCACAGGTCTGTGAGACAAACTGAGTTTTTTTTTGTTTTGTTTTGTTTGAGAAAATTTCTCCTGCATCTGTTCTTTGAGACATTCCATCTCACTTAGCAGTAAAGTCCTAAACAAGGGAAAGAAAACATACATTGATCCACACTAAATTCTCAGGTTGAGTGAATATGTTCGTGTATTGGTTTGCACAGTGTCTGTGTCATATGCTCTGTGTGGATACTTTTGATCAACTACTTTTTCTAAATTACTATCCAAATGGCTTTCCAAAAAAAATCTTCATACTTTTCTTTCTCCTGAAGAAACATTTTGCAATGCTAACAACTTATAGGTGACAATAAATACACTGAAAACAAACAACTAAATGCCAAAAGCATAGGACCATCTGCACTATCTATGTTGTCTGCAAAGGAACTTTGGTGCTATGAAAACAGCGAGAATGTCGGCTTATAACATCTACCATGATGATATCTTTTGTTTTGTTTTGTTTTGTTGTTTTTTTTATTTTTTTATTTTTTTTCTTGGTTTTTTTTGTTGTTGTTTTTTTGTTTGTTTGTTTGTTTGTTTGTTTGTTTGGTTGGTTGGTTGGTTGGTTGGTTGGTTGGTTGTTGATTCTGGGTATTATCTGGGGAAATAGATTTTGTGATGGCATTGTTCCTTTATTCCATTTCTGACATTTTCTAAAATTTTAACCAAAGTCTGTCTCTAACTTTTTTAGTTAATTTGCTGACTGACAGACAGACAGACACCACCGGATTCATAAGAAAAATATGAACAGAAGCAGAGGAATGAATGCAGAATAAGCTTTGGTTATGCTCAAACAAATGAATGAGGAAGACTCAGATGGGGGAGAAGTAATTAGTCCCTCTCACTGAAATAGAACCAAGTTAGGAGTAAACATTCTTGACAGGATGTTGAGGCAGTATTCATCTTGAGCTGCAACTATAAGATGGCCTGTTGTGGTATTTTATAACTTTTCTGACACGAGTGCACTGAATGCATGGGTCCTCTACCGGAGCTGCATCGATGCCAGAATGACCCTGCATGCGTTCATTACTGAGCTGTCAACTTGCGATACAAAAAACTGATATCAGTTGACATCCAGTGCTCTGTTACGTTATTTTAGCATTATATTATGCTTTTTACCTAAATGTTCCCCACAAATAATTGATAAAATATACAAATACATTTTAAAAATTACCTAATTTTGTTACATATTAGATGATAAGTAAATGTTGTAAGCTAGTATTTGATATTTTATTTTTGAAATACAAGCCCAAAGTAATCCCACATGCTGATCAATTATGTATTCATTTAGTGAAGCTGTGTCTATTCGGAATGATTAAAAAAACAAGGATATTCAAAAGAAAAATAAAAAGTTGGCCTCAAAAAAACGAATCAGTTGTTCCTTATTTTATTTTGAAAAACTGCTGAAAATGTAATCAAAATCCATCCCTTACTTTTTGAGTTATGTTGCAAACAGACATACAGACAGACTAAAGTTCCCATCTCTGGGTCTTCTCCTTTAAGAAGGGGTACCAAAGGGTGTGTTTCAACTACAGAGGAATTACACTTCCAAGAAGACAAGAGAGACCAAGAAGACAGACTAGGTGGGAGAACAGAAACAAGCGAAAACGTGACAGAGGAAGTGGTTTGTGTAAAGTGTAACTTGCTTCCATTTTAAATAAATTATGGTCTTCATTTTGGTCTCTACTTTTTATTGAAATATGTGGGGGATAATAGGTAGTAGACCTTAGTAATTCCAAAACCCTGCATACAGCCCTGTTTTCTTGTACTTGGCTGCTCTGTTTGTGGAGTTGCTGCATTTTTGCTGGTATTCACTAGGCTGAACTAACACATGTGCAGGAGAGCAGATGCTACAGCCCCCATGGACCTATAATCAATTTGATTCAACGGCACATTTTTAAAGAGACAGAATAATTGTTATCCTTCAATTTAAAAATAAAAAACATCATAAGACAGCTATCACATTAATTGTAAAGCTCATGAAAAGTTAATCACACATTTAGTGATTTTTTTGACAGCTTCCCATATCCATATTTTTAGCTTTCAAGTAAAGTTGTAGAAAAATAACATTTTGTGGCTGGTTCTTTAAAAAAAAAAAAAAAAAAAAAGTAAATTAAATGGATTGTGTTTATGTTTTATAGTTTTATAGCCCCCAAAACTACAGGTTTAGGTCACAATCACAGGGGTGTGGTTTTGTACATTTAATGAAATCAAAATATTAGCTCATGATCAACTTTTTTTCCCCCTACAGTCTGGAAAGTTTTAAGGTTGTGACAGGAAGCTGGAAAACATCAAGTCGGAATTAATTCCAAACCAGCTGCAAGCCAAAAGATGACTGAGAAAAATACCTAAACCATTCACTCCTCCACATGTTATGACTGTTTGTTCATGAGAATGTACGAGTTGACATGAACCTACAAATATTACCATACACACAAACTCACTGCCCTAAAAAGTGGCACATAAAAGTGGTTTAGTGAAACATAAACTGCAGATCACATAGAAAAGAATGGCATTCTGATCCTCAGGAAGCTGTTGTCAAAGCCTAATTGCTGTGTTTTTCTGTTAAATCCAAGATTGCAGTAAATTGCAATCTGTGTCCTCGAGATCTTTTCTCTGACATTTTCCCAAACAAGCTGTTTTGAGTTTTTAAGCTACCTCTGACAAGTTAACCCACATCTAGACATCTGTATCACAGCTTATATCTCTATATTTCAAAAGGAAATAGTTTGTTTTGCATTTAAAATGTAGGATGCATATTTCTGGTAGCTGGCTTCATATGAAGTACTTGTCTCAGAAAAAGAAAATAATACATAAATAAATAAAAGTGAAATCATTGGTAAAGCAGGTCTCATGTTGTTCCAGCATATTTGAGAGGTTGTTGTAAACAACTTGCCAAAGTTGTCTTTTCACATGATACCTGATTCATGCCTGCATTGTTGAAATCTTTTTTTGTTTGTTTGTTTGTTTTCCTTAATGATACATTTAATTTGTTCGTTTGTTACCAATTAGAAACCTGCTGAATGTTAATGCAAGATTGGCAAAATATGCACAAAGTTTTTACACACCACCTTTATTAATTCCTGTTCTCATACTCCTGGTTTTCCCTCCTCCCTTTTTTATTTAATAATGTACTCTCAAAACACTAAATTTCAGTGTCCAGTGAGCTGTGGCCCATGTAACCTAGATGTGAATGGGTGGACATGAAATCTTTTAGAATCCGGCTTAAAAATTGTTTTTTGTTGGTGCTTTTTTTTTTTTTTTTAGTATAATCCAGGATCAGTGACATTAAATGGGACATGTCCTGGGAATGAGCATATGCTGCTTTCATGCTGAATTTGATGGCACTATAGCTTGGTTGTCCCCCCCCCCCCCCATCATCTGTGCCATAAGTTCATTGTCATGTAATGGATAATAGATTGCACTTTTTCTAATTGTTATTTTCATTTCAGTATTCTGGTTTCTAATTGTTCTCTGCCTTAAAATTTGTTGTCATCTCACCACTGAGCTCTCATGAACTCTATCTTCAGCCCAGTGGCTCTCACGCACACTGGCTCTCTAACCACTAATGGCCCGCCTGTTTATGTGACAGGTCACATGAATATACAGAGTTTCAAGTGTGAATAATTTCTTGTGCATACTCACCTTCATGCACGCTGTACAGGTCCAAAAAAAAAAATTTGCACTGTCCAGAAAATGTGTTGCATTTAGAAGCAGCTCAAATCCAAACAAGTAGAGCAGACATTATTTTCATTTTCCAGCAGAACTTTTTACGTCATTAGGATATAATCTGTGCAGAATACCTATTCAAATGTCAGACTGTGGAAGGAAGGTTAGAGTCTAGAGCACTACATCAATGCTTTGAAACCATTCGCCATCTGAGTTTTTTATGATAAGCCTTACAGAGCAACAACTTTGTCTTGGGGGTTATCCTTAATAGATTTTTTAATCACTAATTTAAAATCTAAAGTAGATGGGCTGCTCTTAAAATGACCAAAGTTCTTGTCATTTACTCACCCATGTTAATGCCTTTGGAGATGCACGCAAACCACTAGCCTGGGAATCAAATCAACAACCCTGTTACTAGAACAAGCTGTTCTACCACCCAATACATCCAATGGCAGTCGTTTAAAACGATAGTAATACAGTAATGGACTCAAAACAATGCTATTTCACTTCAACTGGAGTTAACGCAATCATAGAGATTAAAGAAGTTTCTCATGAATCTGACATATGTCTGAGGCAGAGCTGTAGAAATTAATTATTTGTCACCTTGTGACAAATCGTGTTCACTTCCCTTAACATGTTAAGTTATGATTATTACAGATAAGATTGACAAGTTCAGTCAAGTCGTAAAACATAATAAAGCAATCCAGTTAGTCTGTGTAATGTTGATCAAGTTAATAACAAATAATTGGAATAAAACTTTATTTCCAACAAGCCTCGGGTGACAAGAGTGCTTTACAAAAGATAAAACAACATTAAAACTAAGTTAAAAAGGAAGATAAACCTCTGGAATAACAGCAATATTCAAGGTAATTTTACCTAAATGGTAATGGGAAGTGGCTGGCAGCAAACTTTAAGTTTAGATGGGAAAAAAATACTTATAAGCACTAACTGTTAGTCATCCTTTCACATCAATCTTTCCCCTGTCATTATTGTTAAGCCTGTTGGCTTAAACCTTATGAGAGTAATGTGAGAGCAACATGACAGCTTGAGGAGCAATGACATCCCTGCCTGCGGCAGTTGGCCCCGCCCTCCACCCCACACCTCATGTCACAAGACGTATCTTCACACACCTGTCTGTCTTGCTACCTGCAAACCTTTCTGCATACCTGTCTGCCAGCAGTTAAATTACATATACTCAGATTCACTCAGGCCTACACACAAAAACAATTGTGGAATATTTTGGTTTCACCTATTTACAGAGTAAAGAAACAGCAAGGCAGCCACTGCTTTGCAACCTGTTATTACCTGAAATTGCTTACTTATTCTGTGCAGTGTCCTTACATGTCTGCATCTTTACTACTTATGGCTGAAGGAACTTAAAATGAACTTAAATCATCTGTTGTTGTTTTAAAGTTTGGTGTAACACACACTTAGTACTTCCACATTTCAAACTATCAGCTGTGGCTTCTTTAAAAGACAGGCATTGACAGCCTGAATAGACAGAAGACAAAGTAATGATTTAACGGTAATAATGTCTTTACCTTCTGAGATTTGTGCCTCTGTGCTCAAACAGAGGAAATCTGTTTTTGATGGGAACACAGAGGAATGTGTCTTTTAATAAGTGCAGCTATTCTCTCTGTAAGAAGAATCCTCAGTAAGAGAACTAAGATTATTTACTCAAAGCTCTGCTCTTTGACCACTGTTCAGAAATGTTTAATGATGTCCAGTCTTAAAAATGTAGGTTGTATTATTAACCCTGAGAGCATAGTCAGAGTTCTCATGTTTCATATTTTTTCATATTTGATTCATATTGAAGTCTCCTTACTTATTGTGGTCTGTTAACCTCTGAATTTGAGTTGACTATTTAGAGTGAACTATTCAATCAACGTGTATGGCTGATTTTTAAGTCTGTTGTAAAATCATTTATATAATTCTAACAACAACCAAATTGTGCAATTTAATCGGGGTTATTGTGGAATGCAGTGCATCACTTGTCGAAAAAAAACCTTCATTCAACTAACTGAGAGAGCCAATGTAACATATTTATTTAAAGTTTTCAAATCAATTCTCATTTTGGAGCACAAGCCAGAAAGAAAAATCTCATGGAGATTTTAAAAATTTAGTGTCAGAATTGCTTTGAACAAAGTCAGGACATTTTCACAGTAACAAAGTGTAGTTTAGGAAACATGTTTTTTATGTTTTAAGCTATTACAAGCTACAAAAGTTCATGCATTTTAAGATAAAATTAACCTGAAGTTTTTTTGTGCATTTTAGTCACCGACTGCAGCCGGTGTTTAAACAACGAGACACTCTGTCTGCCTCTCTTTCTGTTTCCCTACCCCTCTCTGCCACTTTTCCCTCTATCCTTCTCTCAGTTTGACCACAAACCAAACATCCGCAGCACACTTCACCCACAGTGTCTGACTTTGGACTAAACATTACAATTCTCCATGAATCACTGGAAGTCTGCTGCCAAGCTCAGCGACAGCCATTAGACACAAAGTCAGTCGGCTCACCGAGATGGATGGAGCTAGGAGTCCAGCTTTGTGTAAATAGACATACAGGCATTTTCTGTGTGACAAAGCCAGCCAGATTCAGGGAGCTGGAGAAGTGAAGACTACTGCTTTTACTAAAACAGCTGTGCTAGTTGACGGAGTGAGTGAAGGAAAATTTTTCTATCCTGCAAAATGTAAGAAGGTGAAGTGTTTACTGACATAAGACATTCAGTGCTGTTTCAAGCAGGTACTGTGGATTTATCTCCATTTCCTTTTTCCTTTCTTTGTTTTGAATAAATGTGTTCTTGTCTTATGATATCAGTTTTCCTTGTTGAATTCTGTCCATTTCTATTTGTGTGCCATAAATTGGTCTTAAATCTGTGAAACCCAATTTTATTTAAATTTTTTTTTTACATGTATTTATCCAGACAAGAGGTAATTCTTATTTAAAAAGGTGGCGTGGAAAAAAGTAAAGCATTTTGAGGAAATTGGTAAAGAGGTAAAAGGGATAGTTAAGCTTAAATAACAGAACTGCATAATTAAAAACAAAAAATAAGTGAAAAACTTATAAACATCCGCTGCAGGCATCAGTTACATAAGTGATAAAAACAGCACAAACAATAGAAGGTATAACGTATAAAAATGCAGTGCAAACACCAGTTAGCTAAAAACAGCTGCTTGTGTCACTAAGAAAGTCATTAACCCTTTAAAGCCTGGTGTCCCCCAATTGGGGGATTTTGTGAACAGATGCTGCCAAAATGGCCATTTTGAAGAGCATGAACTGTCTGAACTAAAACATTTCCAGTTTTGTTCTGCTTCCCTTGATCAGGGCTGACCATTGCAGAGATGATGTTCTCATATTAGCTGCATCATTCAACAGCAATATTGATATTCAGCTTTTGGGCTTGTGACGCCCGCCGGCTTATCAGCCAGCCAGGAGAGAGTTGCAGGACGTGCTGGAGACGCTGACAGTGGAGGATGCCCAGCACCCGCCTCCCCTGATCCCTGATTGGCCGCCTTACCACTCACTCCCCAAACAAGCTGTCCAATCCGGAGAAGAGGCCTCCTTTAAGACAGAGTCATCACCATCATTCGGGGCAGCTGTGGATTGTGGGACACATGCCTGCCAGTTTGAGAAAGATTGTTGATTGTGTGGTTTAAGAGACTTTTCTGTGCGAGTTAGCGATTTGGTTTAGTGATAAATACCTTTTTGTGTTCTGAGCTTTAGTGCCGTCCCTGCCTGAAAGAAGGAGGTTTTTGTGTTTAGTTTATTAGGAGTTTGGTTTTGTTTTGATAGAAGTCCGCCTGAGAGCGTGTGTTTATTTTGTTTGTTAATTAGTCCGCCTGTGTGCGTGTAGCCCGTTTTGGGGACATTTTTGGTTTGTTTGTTTGTTTTGTTACTAAGTAGAGTTAAGACTAATTGTTAAATACCCGACAGGGACACTTTGAGTTGTTTATTTTGTATTATTTGCCGGTTAAGGGTTGTTTGTGTTTTGGAACCCATTTTTGTTAATAAACATTATTGTATTTCATTTACCCTTGGTCCGGCCAATCCTGTGTTACAGTCCTTTTGACCCCTGGACGTAAAGGGGGACGTAACATAGTGGGGGCTCGTCCGGGAGCTTTTTTGTAATATTATAGTATATATTATTGTATACCACTTTATTAGATTTAGATACGTGTGTGTGGCGCGTGGTATGAGTACCCCTCGTGGTGAGAGTGGTTGCTCTTACTGCTGCGTGTTTGTGTGGCTCTTTTCAGGCACGGTAGGTAATTTTGAACTCAGTTTTGTTGGCATTGTACAGGTAAGGTTAATTGTAGTTTTGTGATATGGCTATGCGGCGCACTCCGTTTGATCTGGATCGGTTCATAGTGGAACCGACTCTGGATTGTCTGGAGGCGTGTCGGAAGGATGATTTAGCCTTAGTAGCTGACCACTACGACATTCCAAGGCCGAAACAAATGCGGAAAAAGGAGTTAATGTCATTAGTGGTGGCAGGCTTGGTGGAACGGCGGGTGCTTCAGGTGCCTGCGGTTGCTGGGAAATCGGAGGATTCTCCTGATGAGGCTGTTCCCTCCACCAGTGGGGGTGGAGAGGAAGCTGAGCAGAGCACTCAGCTGGATCTGGTTGATATGGAGGAGGATAGCGAGGACGGTGATAGGCCTGCGACACCTGTCACGCTTCCCCGTTTTGAGCCTCTTCCACTCGACCGCAGCTCTGGTGCTTCCCCGTTGGGGGCACGGCACAGGCTTAAGCTGGCCAGACTTCGCATGGAAGCCCAGGAGAAGGCCCAGCAGCGACAATTCCAGTTTGAGATCAGAAAGCTGGAAATTGAAGCCGACAAAGCTGTGCGCTTGCGGCAGGTTGAGCTGGATGCCCAGGCCAAGGCCACCTCGCCGTGGATCTCTGCTGCCCCGTCAGGGTCTCAGAGTCCCGCGGCCCCCTATGACATAGCAAAGTTTATTCCTTTTGTTCCGGTGTTTGGTGTGTCTGATGTGGACTGCTATTTTCCGGCGTTTGAGCGCATTGCGCTTGCGCTGCGGTGGCCGAAAGAATGCTGGCCATTATTGGTACAATGCCGGTTGACTGGTAAAGCTCAGGAGGTGGTAGCAGCGCTCCCTCTTGCAGCCAGCCAGAATTATGATATCGTGAAAGCCACGGTTCTGAAAGCGTATGCGCTAGTTCCGGAGGCATACCGACAGAAGTTTCGTGCCCACAAGAAGGAATCTTCTCAAACTTTTGTAGAATATGCGCGAGAGAAGAGCACGCTCTTCGATCGCTGGTGTGCGTCTTGTGATGTGACGACTTTTGAAAAGCTCAGAGAACTTATACTGGTTGAAGAGTTTAAGAACCGCTTACCAGAAGGGTTGGTGGTACACCTTAATGAGCACCGAGTGGATAACATAACTTCTGCGGCCACGTTAGCCGATGAATACGTGCTCACTCACAAAGTGGTGTTTTCGGCTCCAACCAAACCCACATTTAGAAAAACCACTGAAACTGAGAAAGTGAGAAAACCTGACGACAGAAAATGCTTTTACTGTCAGAAGCCGGGTCATTTAATAGCCAACTGTCGACTGTTGGCTAAGAAAGAACAAAACCCCGTGGTACAGAAAGAAGTTGGTTTTATAAAACAAGCTGAATCAGTGGTGAAAAGGGGGAGTAACCACATAGATCCTTGTTTTAAGCCATTTATAATGGCCGGAAAAATATCACTGAATGGCAGGAGTGAGGAGGAGAAAGAAGTGCAGGTGTTGCGTGACACTGGAGCGTCACAAACCCTCATTTTGGCGAGTGCTTTGCCCTTTTCTGAAGCCTCATCCGAAGGCAATAGGGTGTTGCTGAGAGGTGTTGAAATGGGTAATGTTCCCCGCGAAGTGCACC
Source organism: Melanotaenia boesemani (assembly GCF_017639745.1). Classification (NCBI taxonomy): domain Eukaryota; kingdom Metazoa; phylum Chordata; class Actinopteri; order Atheriniformes; family Melanotaeniidae; genus Melanotaenia; species Melanotaenia boesemani. The sequence goes on from NC_055688.1 coordinate 16,343,634, forward strand.
GAGTACATTTAAAAACTGATTTAATCAGCGGTGTTTTCCCCATGGCAGTTTGTGCTGAACTTCCTATTGCTAACGTGATGGTGCTTTTAGGAAATGACATTGCAGGTGGACATGTGATGCCTTCCCTGGAAGTGATCAACAATTCGGTGGAGGTTCATGCCACAAAGGAGGAAGCGCCGACTGGAGTGACAACTCATGCACAAGCGAAAAGGCTGCGTAAGAAACGTCACGAAAATGATGACATTCATTTGGCTGACAGCTTTCTTGTTCCTACAGACACCAATGAAGTCACAGTAGAATCTGTAGAGGAGAGCCAGGCCTCCGAAGCTCGGAAAACCCTGGTCTCCCCTACTGTCCCTCTGTTTACGCCCGTTCGCGATCAGCTGATGACTGCGCAGGAGGAGGATCCCACACTGCGCTCGTACTACCAGGTGGTGAGTGCTGAGAGCGCTGAGGCGGAAACTATTCCCTTATATAGACATGAGAGAATAGGAAGGAGGTGGGGGCGCCCTGTTGTGCTTCCTGGTACTGAGTGGAACATCGCAACGGAACGGTTAAGTAGCACCTATCATATACTACCGACCCCCGATCGGAAACGGAGAAATAGAAGGTGTAAAATGTATGTTCCCCGTGTTCCGAACAACGTGATTGACCGACACTCAGGTACACATCCAGACGGTGTCGCGCAGGTGATTTTAGTACCTGATAAACCCCCTGTTGAGCTACCCATGCGAGTAGAGACCCTATTTAGCCCTCGTCTGCCAGGTCTGAGGAGGCTGAAGGTTTTGCCGGCTGCACCTCAGCATCCTTACAGACCACAGCAGGCTAACGTAGACTGTCTTGGTCCATCCTCTCCGTGTTGCCACTCAGGGGGGTTCGACCGCCACCGCTATTATTCCACCAGAGAGAAGAAAACATTGCAACATTTCAGGGTTTATGTGGGATCTTCTCCTGTGCCAGTCCGAGAGTTCGTTGATCGCTATTCGTTTTAAGTTGTTCTGTCGTGTGTGTGATGGAATCCCAGGACTGTGGCTCTGGGTGCTGACTGTACAGGAATACAGCGTTGAGGTTCATCCCCGCAGAGTGACGGGGAATCTCTTTGCTGATGCCCTCTCCAGGGTTTGGAGAAATGTGAAAAATATGTGTGCTTTAAACTTTGCATTGTGTGAAAAAAAAAAAAAAAAAAATGGTGTATGCAGGTGGTGAAGACTGACATGTCTAAGAAGCCATGTCTTAAGGGGGGGAGTGTGACGCCCGCCGGCTTATCAGCCAGCCAGGAGAGAGTTGCAGGACGTGCTGGAGACGCTGACAGTGGAGGATGCCCAGCACCCGCCTCCCCTGATCCCTGATTGGCCGCCTTACCACTCACTCCCCAAACAAGCTGTCCAATCCGGAGAAGAGGCCTCCTTTAAGACAGAGTCATCACCATCATTCGGGGCAGCTGTGGATTGTGGGACACATGCCTGCCAGTTTGAGAAAGATTGTTGATTGTGTGGTTTAAGAGACTTTTCTGTGCGAGTTAGCGATTTGGTTTAGTGATAAATACCTTTTTGTGTTCTGAGCTTTAGTGCCGTCCCTGCCTGAAAGAAGGAGGTTTTTGTGTTTAGTTTATTAGGAGTTTGGTTTTGTTTTGATAGAAGTCCGCCTGAGAGCGTGTGTTTATTTTGTTTGTTAATTAGTCCGCCTGTGTGCGTGTAGCCCGTTTTGGGGACATTTTTGGTTTGTTTGTTTGTTTTGTTACTAAGTAGAGTTAAGACTAATTGTTAAATACCCGACAGGGACACTTTGAGTTGTTTATTTTGTATTATTTGCCGGTTAAGGGTTGTTTGTGTTTTGGAACCCATTTTTGTTAATAAACATTATTGTATTTCATTTACCCTTGGTCCGGCCAATCCTGTGTTACAGTCCTTTTGACCCCTGGACGTAAAGGGGGACGTAACAGGGCTGTTTTGTTTTGTTTTGTTTTTTTGTTTTTTTTTTGGTTGGTTGTTTTTTTTTTTTTTGTTTGTTTGTTTGTTTTGTTTTGTTTTTTTTTTTTGTTTTTTTTGAGAGGCTACTTTCATCCCTGAAGGAAATTTTAGATATTTGTTGAGTATAACTAGAATTCCCTTTTAGCCACAAGTGCTGCTGACCGAAATCATAAAGGCAATGGTCAGTAGAAGCTTAGAAAATGTAGTCATTTTTTCCCCACAAATCTTAAAATAGATTTATCCAACAAGATAAAGGCACCGATCAAATGAGAGGGCTAGATAAAGTGTTTAAAAACAATTAGATCTCCTACTACTTTTTACTGACAAAGCTGCCTGTATTTAAAGAAGAAAATATCAAGCTGTTCAGATGTGTTCCTTGTCCTTAATAAGGCTCTGGTCAGTAATCATAAAGAAACTTCCAACTTTGACTGACTGAGACTAATAAATTACGTAAATTTACATCAACTGTTCAAGCCAGATAAAATTTTGCTTTGTACTCTACTGCCTTTAGTTTCCATCTTTTGTATTCATTGAAGCTAAAATGATGTAATGAATGAAGACAGCAGATGTCTAACTGATTATCAGTCATTTTAGCTGGAGACTAGAACAGACAGCTCACTGATGTCTTTTGTCCTGAGATCATAGACAAAAACATTTGAGAGGAACTCAGTGAATATGTCCTGCATCCTAATTTGTCATAGTTCACAGAAACTTGTGTTGGAACCTTGTTCTGATGTTGATGAGTAAAAAAGTCAATGAGTAACGGGCAGAAATGTGGTAATAGTAAATTTAACCTACATTTACAGGTAATGTGCAGAGGTTATGTGCACCACCTTGCAGGATGTGCATGCTAGTAGCTACTCTTGTAGACACATATTGAGTGATGACAGGAGCTGAATGCATCGGTGTTCTGGGCCACGAGGTGAGCACAAATGCATAAAGCAAGAAAGCAAAATGAACACATACACATACAGACATGGAAATGGATGCTGTTCATTTCTGGAGTCAGGATGTCCCAGGTGGGAGGGGTCAGACCTCCTTCTCAGGGCTATCTTTTACAGACTAAAGGTTCAGCCTGATGGCATTCTGAGAAACAATGACTGCATTTATTCATATCTGGAGAGCAGGGCTCAAAATGCAGCAGCAGAATAAGACTTTAAATTATTTTGACAACAAAAAAGAAAGAAACAATAACATACTATACAAATTATAATCACACTGTTTAACAAAACGTTTAGTGATTGTTTTGATTGGTGAGTAAAAGGGACAGAGAAAATAATGTATCTCTGTTAAAATAAATACCAGAGGAAAACAAATGTATCTTGGGGCAGTGATTTCTTCATGCTGCATCCAATTATACATACATATATATATATATATATATATATATGATGGCCAGGTTCTAATTCAAGTGCAGAAATTGTGTATTTTTGGGTCTTTTTCTTTCTCTCCCTCTCTACCCATTTCTCTGTCGCAGGCCACAAGTGTTTGATTCGCTGTCTGGCCGTGCATATTAATGAGCAGGGGGCAGTGGACAGCTTTTTAAAGACGGCCTACCCCTCTACTGCAAGCGACAGAGACAGAGAGACCTGAACGGCGGACTGGAGTCTCGTTCAAGCGCTCAGGACGCACAGACGGAGTTGCACAATCAGCGCACCGAAGGCACTCCACACAACAGAAAACCTTCAACGCGCCCTCACATCTCCCCGCCTGTGATCTCTGCAAGTGGATTTAATCGACTTCCCGTAAAAGTCTTAGTTATTGTGCGCATTGAAGGATTTGATTTTTTTAGGAATTTATTTCACAAAACACTTTTTTAGTCTACCTGTGAAGACATGCGTCGGTGCACAGTGGTGCTGCTTTTGTTAGCGGTGTCCATATACTTCCTGAGCGCTGAAGGTAAACTTGAACTACGTTTTACTTGCTCTTTTATTTATTTATTTTATTTTAGTTATTTTTGGAAAATGGCTCTTTTGCTCTTGAGCTACGGTGATGTAACTAGATAAACAACAGGATTAGACTAATGGTGGTTTCATGCCACGTTTGCTTTACCGTGTATGTCTAGGTGAAGATAGAGGAATTAAAATCATGGGGGAAAATCCTCTAATCCTCAGCACAAGTTCAGTTTCTCCCAAATTCATTTAAGTACTTTTTTCATCACCATATTGTATCGATACAAATCTGTCTGTTTAAACCTAAATGCAACCATCCTGTTAAAATCTGATTTCATTAAGTCCTGCCAGCAAGCTTAAATAGACCCCGATGATCCTTCTGAAACTTTGTGTCTTTAGGACTAGTTTGCAAACATATGTAGCTCAAATATTTTACATCCAATGTTCCAGAAAAGATTAATTTCAGAATATAAATATTTTTTATGTTAAACATTTGGGGAACACTTTTCCAAAGTTTTGTATTTGTATTTGTGGGTGGAGATGTCATATTGATCACTTTTAAATTTGGGTTCATAAAATCACCTGTTTGCTGGAGAAGTTGACTTTTTCACTACATTCTCATTTGAATATGAAAATCTTATTATTTCTCTGAGATGGCTGATGTTTACCAGCCTCTAAAGGTTAGATAGATGTAAATAAGCCCCTAATTTAAAACAAGAGTTAACATGCACCTCCTTCTGTTTGTCTTTGTGAAGGGTTGTAGCTGGTTTCCTCCACACAGTATAAACATCTGTGTTTCCTCTATTTTACTGGCCTTTGTTGTCCAGTATGTTTGTGCTCTCCACCAGCCTGTGACAGATTTAGTGGCTGGAGGTCAGCATAGATAGCGGGTGATTGATGGAGGAAACCTTGGACTATCTGGGTCATCACAAATATACAGCCCAGCAAGACTAATTTTCACTGCTGGTTTATTTAACACCAGAGGGTTGCAGTGGCTAAAAATTTGGACCTGGAGATGATTTGTTGACACTGAAAAGTGTAATGCAGTAAAGCACTTGTAACCATGCATAAAGTGCATCTTTTAAATGAAACGAAACAGAACAGAAATTATATATATAACCTTTAGCACTATTTATATTTTGCAGGGTTTTAAATATATTCCAGATTGTAATGCTTTTAAAGGAAGCCATCCTTCAAATTTCACTCAAATTGAAGAGAAATGTCAAGAGTTGGTTGCCAGATTTACATACGAGAACTGACAATACCACTAAATATTCACAAAGCAAACTGGGAATTTGGTTTCATGCCTGTTAACTGTTACATCACAAAGATTTATTTTCCTATCAGCTGAACATCCCAGTGATTCTGTGGCTGGAAGCAATCACGAGATTGATGATGATTATGATCCCTTTCCAGAATTTTTAATCTTCTACGTTACATCATTTTTCTGAGAAAATACAAGGACTGACAAGAAGAAAAAGTGAACCATCTGTGTTATTTTTCTTAACAGCCTACAAGTGCAGGTGCACCAGAAAAGGACCAAAGATCCGATACAAGGATGTGCAGAAGCTGGAGATCAAACCCAAACACCCTAACTGCCAAGAGAAGATGATATTGTGAGTTATAACTGTCACTTTTCCTGGATCATTTTTGTTGCTACTTTGTATCCATCTGCGTGTTTGTAGCCTTTTCCTTCTTCTTGTTTCCTATATTCTTTTATTTTTCTAGATTCTTTCCTCTGTCTGTCATCTCCCTGTTATTTATCCTCCTGTTGTCTTTTTCCTCTTCATGTAATATACTTTCTTCTGTTATTGTGAACAAAACCTGCCCAATAAGCAAGTGACAAATGCACTTACACCTACAGCTGTGCAATCTCTGTTTAAAAAGAAAAAAAAAAGGAAAAGGAAAAACTAAAGTATTTGACAGCTGAATGGGAAAAAGAAAAACATACTGTGATCTGATGAAACTCTGACAGCCGTTTGCAGTGTGACATGGATTTATTTACGCTCCACCCCCAGAAGGTGGAGATTTACTTGACTGAAAGGTGGGGAGGACAAAAGCTCAAATTTCCAGAACTTTCCAGATTATTTAGATGACTTAAACAAGACATTATAATTACCTCACCAAACTGAATTATCACCTTTTTTTACCATAGTGTGGGTTTACTTGACATGTCAAAAGTTGATGGTTACTATCTCTGTTGGCTCCTACACAGCAGCCTATGGCCTCATTCTTAAATTCTGTTTGATCCACCCGCCCACTGCCTCCCAGCCATATGACATTTAACCCATGAAAACACAGCTCAGGCTCAAAGACACCATTATTTTCTTTTTGAGTCACTTTGGAAAGCAGCATCTTTTTAAGATTAGTACTCATATTTGCTCACAGAGACACAATCTAACTTGGCTCCAAAATGTGTCCCCTTTTTTCTCTGTCAGTATGAGTGCAACAAAATGAAGTGCCACAAGAGTCAGAAATGTGGGTTTGGATTTTTGTGTGGGATGTATTTGAAGTTCAGTGTCAGGGCTACACTGAGGCGTGTCAGATGGGGATGTTATGTCAGCCTCCAGGGAGTCCGTGTAGTGTTAGAGTCACAAACTCTGCTGCCACCTGCTGCTAAATTACAGTCAGAGAACACGATGTGGAAATCTGCAGGGAAAAGTTTGTGTAGACGTGCATGCATTCAGAGCTGATGAAACACCGACTCTGCTATTTAAATCTGTTTAAAAATCACTAGTTTCTTTAAAAAGTTGCATTTACTATGTTTATATCATTTTCAAAAGAAAACTGGGAACTCCCCAGTAAAAAAAATTGGCAAACCTCTCAGCATTCTCCATCTTACAGGGTCATTTCTGTGTATGTGCTACCTGCCATAGAGTCATCATTCAAGGCTGCTCTATTAGCTTGAGATGGGGGCCACCAGCCGTTAAAGCCCAGTGAAAAATGAGCCCCAGCAGGCTCCGGAAAGCCATGGAAAGAATGAGAGCACGAGAGAAATGAGTATGAGAGTCCCCTTTTTGGCTTACAGCTTTTAGTTTGGCATTCTGAGCGGCAACTCCAAAGCACAAATGCACACTACAGGGAACCCCAAATGTCCTTGTTCTTCCACATTTCTACTTGTTTTCTCCAATATGCTCTTTTTTTCATCTTTTCTACTTTAGTCTTTTATACTTCATCATCTTCCTCTTCTTTTATGCATTTTTTCCCTCCTTGTACTCCCATCATTCACCAGTTGTAGAGCCAGTGGCTTCAGCTGCCCAGGTGAATGATAATGAGCAGAGACAAAAGCGCAAATTAAAACAGTAATGAGGTTAAACTTCATCCCCGCTGAGCAGCCTTGAAGATACGTGTCCATTGGTATGCATGCATGCACAAGCAGTGTGATGCTCTTACCCAGTCACACTTTAAAAACACAGTCCTTCTATAACAAAGCACTCACAGCGATCCAACTCAAGGCTAAATAGCCAAACAAAGTGACAAGTGAATGGGAAGGAAAATAAATGCAGAGCTCTTTAATCAAATCATTAAAGTGACTGACTGCAACAGTGTAGTCTTTCAGTCTTTTAGCATTCATGTTCTGCTGAGGCTTTGAATGTGTCAGTAGATGGAGCGGCACCACTTTCTCTTGTTTGGTTTGAATATGCCACATGCGGGCAGACTGTCTCTCTGTCGTTACCTCAAGCAGAGGGTAACAGACAAACCATTTGATTCAATGAACTTACATGTCACATTTTTTCAGTGGCAGCTCCATAATATTGCTTTTTAGCCAAGAAGTTGACCAAGTTGTGCAGGCTGATTCTTTAAATTGTGAAATCCTTTAGTTGTGGGAGTTTTATCTGTGGTAGTGAAGAATAACAGCTAAAGAAAAAACATGTCAACTGCGCTACAACTTGGCCGGTCTGCATACAGAAGAATTTTGAGTGGCTAAAAGGTTTGAAATGTTGTTTTGTTTTTCTCTCAACTCAAATTCATTTAAACTGTTTCATAGCCACGTCGTTGCACCCTGGCAGTAAAAAATCCTGCGACATTTTGTTTGTGGTTTGCTTCAGGCAGCAGTAAGAGTCTACTTACAAGTTGTTGTTGAGTTTGAAAGTATCATTTTTAGGTTCTGCATTCTTTCTAATATAAAACATCTGTAAACATCTATGAGCCATAAGGGCAGCCAGGGAGCTTTTTTGGGGTGATTTTGCTGACTTGCTAGAAACTTCAAATTAAATACAGAAATCCTAACTCAGTTTTTATTTTTCATTATGATATTCGGCTGTGAGTGAGTGCAGACAGCTGTGTTCAGGTGGGGTAAAGTGAAAACACAACTTTTGACAAATTGTCTTTAACTCTTCTGTTTGTGTGAATTTAAAAGGTTTCCATGCTGTTTCCTCTCTGTTCCTTTCCTAAGTGTGACAATGGAGAATGTCTCCCGGTTCAAAGGGCAGGAATACTGTCTTCATCCCAAACTTCAGAGCACAAAGAATCTGGTCAAATGGTTCCGCATCTGGAAGGACAAGCACAGGTAACCAGCTAAGATATGTTTGCAGTGCTGTATGTTAGAGCTAATCATGGAAACAGATGTGGTTTATGAGTACATGACAAGAATGTGCACAAACATTTGGTGCATTTATAAATTTCTGGTTAGTTAAGCACAAAATAATGAATTATTGTCATTAAGGTGTGAGTGCAATAGCTAAAACAAGCTAATTGTGTAATTAGTTAACTGCATAACTGTTAGCTTATAAAGAACACTTATAGAACATGAGTAGATTATATGTTGCATTCACTTGAATTGGGCATCTGAGGTTTACCCCAATTAAAGTCAGTTTACACTAAGTATTTGTTAGACGTTGATTGTCTATTCTTGGGATGGCACCAGGGGTGTCACTCAGATTTTACGGGTAGTCCGTGCCCACCTAGGCCACCCATCTAGCCCTGCCGTTAGGTGAAAACAGGTTGCCTGAATCTCTGCAACTAACAAATTCTTCCTACCAGCACTGTTGCCATCTTAGTAAGCTGCAAACTGATAAAGCTCCTGCTTGAATACACTTTGACTTTCTAAACACACACACCAAACACAGGCACACACCTTTGTTATAAGTTGAAGGCCATATTGAGTGTTTTTCCTTGAATGTTCTAATTAACTTTGCTTTATAATTTGAATATTTTAAAGTAACCCACTGGTAAGAAAAAAAAGTAAAGTGGATAGATGTTCAGTACAGAGAAACTCAATAAATGTTTGAAATCAGAGAGGAATTAATTTTACTTTTGCTTTTCTTTTTTCATCCACAGGGTGTATGAAGCCTAAACTCTTAGCTACCCAGAACGTATGGATGGAGTGTGACTAAAAAGACAACATCACCAGGGCTGTACACACTACAGCTGTACTTCTCCCTCTTCTGCCTGCAGATCTGTCAAGCACATCAAGAGTTATCTGTAGTCTGTATATAATCTGAATGGCTTCTTTTAGTCTGCCATCCATGTAGTTACATCTCTCACATTCCCAGGTTCTTTACAACTGTAGTTACGTTTGTCAAGTAGAGGGAGGAGACACAGCCATCTGTTCTCAAACAGTTGTAGCTCTGTTCAGGTATTATTTAAAGGGACTTCTCTTTTGCTTTGCCTTTTAGGATTCACAGGGAATACTGTGTAGAAGATAATGATGAAACCGACAAAACCTTCCTTTGAAAAATACAGAAGTCTGTATTCAGAACACAGGTATATTTGAACTCTGCCAGCATGTAGGATCTGGTTTAGCATGTTAAGAGATTGCAGTTGAAATGCAGTGATAAAATAAGTTAGATTGTTTGTATTTGTAGCTGAGAGTCAGTGTGTGGTTTCATTTGAAGCAGATGTTGCTGTCATTCTTAAACTGAGAAAATTCAACCACTGTGTGTTCGTGTTTGTATATGTGTGTGTGTGTGTGTGTGTATGCGCGTAAGAGAGTATGTATTTAGCATGTCCATGCTAGGTATAAGTGTCAAACAAGCACAACTCTTCACGCCAACCTCTTTGTAAAATGTTTTCTCTCTTAACCTGCAGGGCATACACTCAACAGATTACACACAATTCAAATAAATCATTTGTGCCATTTTTATACATAGTTTTTATTAAATACACAAATAAGGCAAAACCATTATCTATTCAATCACTAGTCAAGCTTTTTTGTTTGTTTTTTTCTCTTGAAATAAATGTGTAATGAAGCAATATGTCATAATGTATAAACTGTCTAGAGCTATTGGGAATGAGTTGGGTTTAATAGCATCCTAAAAGGACAGAGCTGACAATAATCTAGATTCTTATTATTGTCAGCGCACCTGCACATAACATCTCTCCATGTTGTTTTTCTAACTTTCAAACCATTTATGGCACTCCATCTCATTTGTTCCTTTTGAAAAAGTATATAATAATAATTGTTATCAAAGTTAAAATTCAACATTGTGCATTCCATGAGGAGTTTTTTTTTATTGTGGATTTATAGAAAGGTGCATGACTTGACAACATAACAGTAGCCCGTTAGCTACAGTTTTTATGGTTATAAAAAAAGTACATCGGTCAGTGCTATCATGTGGCTCTTTAAAATTGTTTTTGGACAACAGTGGAGCGAAACAGCACAGAAAATCCAAGGTTTTTAGAAACAAAGAGGGTAAATGCTTTTGTTTTCATTTGGATTTTTGTGATTTGACTTGTTGACAATAAACACTGTTAAATATGATCAGATTCATCTTATAAGACGGCTATGTGTAATATACAAAGACCAGTGTTGGGGGGGGGGGGGGGGGGGGGAGACTTTTTCAAGCATAAACACACACACACACACACACACACACAAAAAAATCATTCTAAATAACGATCACTACCCACATATGAAACATCTCATACAAATATTTAAGATATGTGGTGCATGCAACTCATTTACTCTTTAATGGTCTGTACTCCACATTTTCTGAACACTGTGTTTTTTTATTATTCTGTATATTGTGTATAAACTTCATAAAGAATCACTTTTAAGTGTTTCGTTGCCAACAAAGAGAATTCCAACATGTTTATCTGCATCTTTAAAAAAAACAATATATCACATAATGTGCATTATTCATGTTTTGTACCTGGTGTGAAAATATATATAAACATTTTGTACATGGACCAAACAACATGTCCATAAGAATTCATTCATCTTAAAACTTTGTAGTGTCATGAATATTGTATTACTACATTGTAGATGTATTTTTTTATATCTAAATCTTGGTAACAAGTATCTTGAAGGTGTGCGTTTGGACTGGCCCACCAAACACATTGGTGGGACACAGTGTACAACAATAAACACAAGCAATAAAGTGTCTTTAGTGCAGCTCATGGTTGCATTTGATTTATTGAATTCGTTAACAGCTATGACTGAAAGTAAAACAAACCAGGAATAAAAAGGTAGCAGATGTGTACCACATTGCTGTACTACAGAATGTCCACTAGGATGCAGTATGTACTTACAACTCGAACAAGCGCAGTGGAGATTAAATGTAGCCATTATTTATACCACACCAGTATAAACAAAATTTAATTTACGTATACGTTATATTAAACAGACAGAATATGCAGTATAACTTTAAAAATTTTTAAATTAATTATAAGAGAAGTCTGTATGTGAAGCACAGTGTTGCACTTTTTAAAGCAAAGCAAGGCCATAACTTAGTTAACTTAGACTGAATCAATGCATTACATGTGTTTCAAGCAGAAGAATTCATAATCTTCATGCCACATTGTTCTACCAGTCAGATGAATCGGCAATAACCTGCTTATGCTTGGCATCAATACAAGTGGAAGATGTCCAAGTCTGTAGCAGTTACTGAAGAAAATTCTCCGCAAATTAATTATTATTTATTAATTAATTCAATATTCCCATGGCAACTGCGCAAACTTATCTATGAAGACATTAGGATTTAGAAACTGCGCACGTTGGGGTATTTTAATAATTTCATTGTAATATCTCAGGTTAATAAAGAGGAGCACAATATTACGCATATGAACAAATAAAGAACCATAGATCTTTTGGGTTAGACATTGGAATTATTAAATAGTTCACTGTTGATAAAATAATCGTTAAGCTATGTTGAAATTATGTGTTTGCGTGTATTAAGCCCCTCTGTCTATAAGGCGGGGTCAGTATTTGGCAGCTGTCTCCCGCAGCGCTCACAGTCAGAGGGGCGGGGTCAGTATTTGGCAGGTTCGTCCCTTGAGGGTGTGTATGTGTGCGAGTTTCTCTAAGCAACGACCTGCAAACGGGCATCCGAGCTAAAAAAGAAGGGGGGAAAAAACAGGAACCACATTAATTTCAAGTGTCTTTGCAATGTTCCCGACGATATTCCTACATCGTCTGCTTTGATTTTGTCGAAGTTGCTGTCTCTCCAGACGTCGGCTACAGAAACCAAAGCAGAAATTAATGCATCTTGCTCCTCGTTCCTGTTTGTTTTGACCTGGTAAGGTTTCCCGGAGCGACTGATTAGCTCGCCTTGCTAACAGCGCTTCTTCTCAATCTCTCAGCATCTCAGACGCTAACAAATGTTAGCCGGCTAGGCTAACTATGTCTGACGCTTTGTGTCATGGATTTATTTGGAAATGTCGTGTGTGTACTTAGTTAATTTATATACCATGCTTGTATCACTATTTGAAAGCAGATATTTGATCGTGCAGTGGCGTTAAACAGTTCCTGGTTTCATTTGTGTTCAATGGGAGCTAATGGCTAACTGGTAGCAGCAGAAGCAGTTCCATCACATCTGTGGCTCGTCCGCAGGCACAGAAAGCAAGCTAGGAGACAGAAATAGGAAATAAAATATTTATATATCTGTCATACATAATTAAATATTTTAAAGCTTTCTGAGACCACGCGAGTAATTTTAAAAAAGTGCATTAAATGTTGACCTTTATAGATATTCGATACCGTAATTTAATCAGCCGTTATCTGTTAAAGTAGTTCTACATAAGGACGTTGCAACGGTCAAGTTAAAATCGGCTGCTATCGTGCACGGCTGTTGATGGAAACAGCATGAATGTTGAGTTTCGGATGTATGGAGTTGCTGCTCTCCTGTGCTGTAACCGGCAGTTTCGTTTTCTCAAGAGCTTCATCACTGACAGATGCTTCCTACTTGTCCGTACGGGCAGTGCTGGAATGTTCTAGTGTTTTGTGGATCGGTATTTGGCTTTCAGTGTTTTTACCAGTGCCGATAATCCGGGTTAACATGTATTCTTATTTTTAGTTGTTGAGTTTTGTGTCGTCTTGATGACAGGGACGGACGTTAATTTCTAGGATCTTTAAAATCTTGCTTATTACATAACCGTTTCCGGCCATTGGTCTGAATTAGAAAGGATTGGTCTCTCCATATGGTGTACTGCCATGTATTATAGAGTTTGGGTAGGACTTGGTGTCATATGCCGACACAGTTATTCATAAAGATTTGTGAAATATGGAGCAGAAAATAAAGCATTAATTCTGATTTTTGCAGCACCATACCACGGTTGGAGCATGTATTTTTTAACTGCACTGCAAGTCTTTTTCTATTTTTATTTTTTTTCCCCAATTAAAAGGTTTTTTTTTTTTTTTTTCAAATATAAGAATGTACAGTTTAATAAATTATTGCTGCTGATGATGAGACAAAAGAAGTGCTATAGATTTAAATGTTTAGAAAGAAATAAATCTTAGGAAATATAATTTGAAAACAATTGCTAGATCAATTTTTGATTTAAATAATTTCGTGTATCATACCATTGCCAACATCACAAGCAGCACTGTTATGGGGGCTATAATAAAATTGCTGATATTGAAAAAATATATATACAAAAGAAAGAGAAAGAATCTGGATCTGGGTAATTATGAATTTGCATCTAAATCCAATTTCCTAATCTTAATAGATGCTCATCAAAATGTCTCTTTGAAAATAAGTTTTTAGATTAACAGTCAGTAACATTAAGCCATTGCTGGAAAAATGGGTGCAAATGGTAGAAAATGGGATTCATTATGGCAATTTAAGCAACCTCTCATATCTGTGTATTGAATTGTGATTATATAATGCTCGTGGTGTTAAGCTTTTTACGTATAACACTTATTCTAATGAACAGTGTAATCAAATGGGAAATTTATAAGGTAAATGTACAAAACTTTACTACTGGAGACCAAGAAATATACTGAAGGTTCATGATCAGAAATAGTTAATATTTACTTGTATGAAATCTTTATTACATAGCTCAGGTACTTAACAGGTTACAAAAACAGCTCCGGTATTGTGCAAGATATGGCAGATATGTTGGTAGAGAAAAGGTCAACGTTATAGTGTTACGTATGTTAGAAAACAAAAAAAAAACAGTTGTCGAGTCAGTTTCCGTTATAGACTTTGATTAATAATACTAATACACAGTAATACATCTAAGCTGCAAGTATACAAATGCTTAAACTAACGCTACAGAAGTCTAGTGTAAGAGTCTTTCAATGAATCACCTTCCTGAAGGATAATGTGCTCAGTATGTGTTTGAACTCTGTGTTCGTTTAAGTCATGCTGGAGGCTGTAGGTTGCTGTGCTGTTGAACTTTATTCTGCATTTCCAATATTTGTAGAGGTAGACTTGTAGATTACATAATATCAGCCAAAATTTATTGCTCATTCATTGTTAATGTTTTTGCATCTGTTTTGGATGAGGTTAGATCCTGGGCTGCTACGTATCACAGTTAAGGTATTATTTCCTACTTGCAATTATTTAAGATGATCACGATCGCCTTTGCTCCGTCACCATAATCACTAATAAATTACTGCCACCTTTATTTATAGCAACTGGAACAGTGAAGTTTTTCATCATTTAAGGTTTGACTGATGCTCCTCTTTTTTTTTTTTTTGCTGGTAATTTTAAAGCACCTGAGTGGAGAATCATTTACCTGCAGGTGGTATCTGCTTGATCTTTTATTGATATGTTGTAAATAGTGGGCAAATTTTGGTTTGTGGCTAAAGGACATCTCTAGATAATTTCAGGTGAGGCGATATATTGCGTTGGCAGCAAAACAGTGATGGTCAAAGGTGCAGCAAAAATATAAAACCATCCACATCTTACACCCCACCCATATCCTTATAACATGTAAGTGTATCATTAAACTATTACTTGGCTTAAACTGTAACAGGCTTTAAAAAAACAAAAGAAAAAGAAAGTAAAAGGCAGGAACAACCAGTTTGTATGAAGGTTAATTGTCAGTTAAATTTTCATGATCATGCCAGCTGCAGTTAGCAATTATTTTCTTTACTTATTAATCTGCCAGCTATTTTCTAACAAATATTTAGCTGCAACATGTGTCTCTATCGAAGCGAGACGCCTTGTAAAGAGAATTCCTTCCCATACCTGCTTTAACCTATTAGATATCAAACTCTTTTAAACTGGTTTTAAGAACTGTACAGTCCAAATCCTAAAATGAAATCGGATTATTTTGTGTTATCACTGTGATGTTAAGCCTAATATACAGAGTGACTCACACACTCAAAGCAATGAAATGATTAACCTTTATCCTCAATAAGTCTGACTGAGCCAAATAAGTTAGCCTTTAGATGAAGGATCTCACGTACTCGAATACCAACCGTGTCAAAACTCTCCAGCCTCCTACCATGTGAGATAAGAGGATATGTAAGATGAGCCATTGTTTTTATATGGAAGGAAAACATGTATGCACACAGCAGCCGCAGCACTGTCATAATCATACAGCTGCCTGTAGTGTGTGAGTGTTGTTGCCAGGTCATTTAGTGGTTGTTTTAGACTCTGGACGGGAGCCAAGATAAACTAAACATGGTCTAAATCTGTCTAAAGCCGGACTCACAGTGCCATAAACTCATCAGATTTAATCCCAGTCTGCTAATGTTAATACTTTGAAAATATGTTTCACAACCTCCATTTTAGTTACAGCGCAGTTTTGTTTTGTAATTAAACAATTAGGCCACGTTTCCAGAATAAGAAAGAGTGAACTGAATAATAAACTTAAATTATTTCAAGACGTTTTTAAGGATAAGAGTGTAGTGTGAACGGCCAGAGGATGGAGAAATTGTTATATTGAGAAAGAGGCTGTGAAAATTCAGAATCAAGCCAAAACTGGCCAAAGGCGGTTTAATGCTGTGTGGTACTGGCTTAGCTTTAAAATTGCACAACGTTGAGTTTGCAGCGTTGATGCATGTGATTGTAGAAATAACATTCTTTAAGAAAAGAGCTTACATGAAATCAGATAACCGATTTTTATCTATCTGCTTAGGACCATGCTGTGAGCATTGAGCTGAAATGATGGTTTTATCAACAGAATGTTATCATGTGACTACACTGATCATTGGGTGATGACTCTTGGAAATTTTCACTCTTCCAATTCTTCAAAGACTTAATATTTTCTCTTTGGCTTCCAAGAAACTCGGCTGATTATTTTTTTTTTAAAGAAGTAGTTTGAAGATCTTAGCAAGGGTAACCAAGACCATAAATTTGGGAGTTTGCCTCAGTGAAGATGATGCATGGACTCTACAGTGTTACTTTCATGACTCAAAGGATTTGTTTTCTAATGCCCCTTTGTTAGTTACCTTGGGTACTTTCAAATGTCTTGTAGCATCCAAGCCTCAGTGGAACACAGCTTTTGTTGTTGTTGTGCTAATTGGCAGAACCAACAGCTTTTCAGACTGAAGCAGTCGCATGACTTGAAATACCGGAAGCCTGTCAGTATACACACTAGTACACAGATAGTGTATAGATGTACAAGAGGTGGAGTCACCACCAATATATTAGCTGGTTCTTCAAAGTTTTAAGAAAAGATACTTATTGAGAGGTAGACAATATTTTTTGGGAGGGGGGTTAATGGATTACTAGGAGCTTTTTTTATGAGTTCTCTTGATAGTTCTTATTGTATCTGCAGGGCTCTCCATAACGTGAAATTCTTGTGATTGGTCAAAACTAAAGAATCCTCACAGCACTCGAGTTCTGAGTAAAGTTGTGTCAAAAACAGCTGATGGTCCACTGGATGAGATGTAAAAATTTCTGGTGTTGTCATTGTGTGTCAGAAGTGTGCTAATACTGAGCTTTGTAACATCACAAATAATCTGTATTATGCTCTTTTACTTTTAAAATTGTGTCCATTACATTTTTTTTTAATTCTGTGAATTATTATTTGCAACTCAAGTGAATCTGAAATGTGTTAATGTTTGATTAATGATATAGTTCAGGCCACTGAACATACACTGCCTGGCCAAGGAAAACAAGTTGCCACCTGGATTTAACTAAGCCAATAGGTTTGAGCCTTTTATTGGATAATTACTGCATGTGCAATCATCTTTCAGCTGGCAACAAGTTATTTAACCACAACTGATGCAATGAGTAGCTTCTCATTTCTTTAACAACAACTTTAAAAGTCCTGTTGTGGAAAATATGTTAGTTTGTTTAAGAAGGATCAATCACTGGCATGCATCAAGCAGAGATAACATCTGAGAAGATCCAGAAACTACTAAAATTGGGTTCAGAACTCTCTATTGCATTATTAAAAACTGGAAGGATAGCGGGAAACCATCATCGTCCAGGAAGAAATTTGGTTGGTGCAGTTGGTCAGGTCAGCAACATTATGCGCCCAAAGAATGAGGTCAGCTGACTACCTCAGAGTGGTTCAGAAAGCATGAAACATTATTTTCACACATGAATGGACCACCACAGAGTCCAGACCTGAACCCCTGAGAATCTTTGGGATTTGCTGGAGAAGGCTTTGCGCAGTGGTCGGACTCTCCCATCATCAATACAAGATCTTGGTGAAAAATTAAAGCGACGCTGGATAGAAATAAATCTTATGACATCATAGAAGCTTATTGAAACAATGCCGCAGTGAATGTGTGCCGTAATCAAAGCTAAAGGCGTTCCAAATAAATATTATAGTCTGTTTTTCACCAGGAATTTTTAAAACCCGTTTTGGATGCATGTCCTTTTCTTTTTTTTTTTATAAGACAAATTCAGGCCACATTGTCCATTAGTCAGTCAGTTATCACTATCTAGCCCAGTGCTTAGTGATTCATGCTAACCTGGTGTAAGGTAGGCAGATGTTTTTGGAAATATGAGAGCTAATACATTCATTCCAACTTGACCTCAAAGATGAGCTTACCTGAAATGAACTTGGCAGTTAAGCTGCTTGGCTTGGATTGAAAAGTGGAACGACAAAAGTCTGTTTCTGGCAGCAAACTAGCAAAACTTGCTCTGGAGCCATTTAAGTCAAGTCGTTGCTTATCTAGGGGAATTACTCCTGCATCACATAGTGCCTTTGTGAGAACTCTGCTCAACTTGATATCTTTTTTCATTTTGATTCATTTAGGGTTCATGTCACAGCTCATATGGATGTGTATGATGAAAAGGCCCCATTAGAGTCTAGCATGACCAGGTAAAATGAATTAATTTAAAACAGCAACAAATAACTGAATCAACTGTCCTGCAGTAGATGAAACTGTAAAACAGTAAGTGTGCATTAAATGAGAGTTTACTAACTTGTTTTTATTTCTCTTAAACATTACTTTAAAGTTGCTTGTTGCACTATTGGATTGTTGGGGGTAATTCCAAGTAAATGAAACTAATGCAAAGTAATGATAACTTGATTTATTCAGTAGACGTACCTTGAACTGTAGTGTCAGTTTGCTTGGTCATGGTTTACATGCCCTTTTTTCTGCTCATTTGTCAGCTTACCCTTCCAACTGCTGTTATAATCTATTCTTTACACACAAGCGCACACACAGATGGGAGTGTCAAGACTTGTACTATCCTGTACAAGCTGTGAGTTTTTTGTTAATCAAGTCTCATTCAGTCCTCATATAATAGAGCAAGAACTCTAAATTCAGTCATATTTAACCAGAAGTTTATGATTTCCTCATTGATTCACAGAAGTTTCACTTCCTCTCTGCACAAGAGCTTTTATAGAGCTGATAGGCATGCGCAGAATATAAAAATGTATGTAGGAGGATAAAACAATGACAGAGTTCTTGGTATTCATAGAGTGGTTTTGAAATTTCCATGGGGGGGGGGGTCTTCAGCTCACTGTCCAGCTCCAGTCTTCGAGGGTCGCCGTATTACTAAACAGTACCACATTTTCTTAAATAAAAGATTTTACTTCGACAGACATGCACATTGATGTTTTTCTGTTTTTTAATCTCATTTTAACTTTTACTCTGTGTATTGATTTTTCTGCTTTATCTATGAAAATATTTATAAAATAATATCTTGTCATATTAATATAATATAAATTTTCTATAAAAACACCTGGATCATTTTCTTGCCCTGTTTATCACAGAGGCAAACTTGGTAATTTCAATGTATGTGTATATACTTTATCAAATGTAGTTATTCTTTATACGTGGCAGAGTATTGGTGACTCACTAATGTCCAATGAAGTTGATCATTTATGATCCACACCCATGCATACATTTGAAAACAGCCTTTAAATATGTGGCCACTGTAGTGGACACTATGCACCAAAGGGTTAAATATTTGACTTCATTTATACTAATAACAGTATTGAGGAATTTACTTTCTCTACCACTAATGCATGAACACATTTTTTACCCAACACATGTACTGTAATCCATTGCTGTAGTTAGGCCTGTCGCGATAAGCAATAAGTCAATTAATTGAACGATAAGAAAATAAGAGCACGATAAGTTTGCCGGCCGCGATAATTTTTATTAGTCCCCCCTTTACCATAGACTGTGTATGACAATAGGTTTTACTATGGAGTATTTCAACTAAACGCTCTGGTTTCTTGCGGAGTGATCTCTCTGGTGTCATACTTGACAGCAGCATGTTGCAGCACGAGCCGGTAAGCCGCATTTGTTTTGCAGGGCTGCCAACACGCAATGGCCGTGAGACTTGCGTATTTAAGTGGCTTCTCACGCTCTTGCGCTAAACCTCCGATTCTCATGCTGAAATATGTAAATAAGTCGAATGGAGAAATAATAGATGCAAGCACCTCCTCTTTTATCATTTCGCTGCTCCCCACATGTAAGCAGAACACACACATTCTAGCTTACGACGTCAGTACAAAGCCCCCACTTCCTGGTCTACCGTAATAACCCCTGTAATCCGCAGGCACATTACGCAAATAGAGTCAGCCTATATACTAGCGTATTTGACAAAATACACATTAAGAGCAATGCCGGCTAATCGAGAGGTTTGGGAGGATTCCCAGTGGGCCGCATTACTTTTGGGCCGGCGTCCCGGCGTATGTGAAAAGGCGCTTTTATTTATTTAGTTTATTGATCTTTGAAAATGTGTACTTGCATTATTATGGCATATGTCATTATATTAGTTGAGAATGGTCTCAAAATGACACATTAGCGCTTTGCGCAATATTATCGTTTATCCCGATAATTTCTGAGAAAATTTATCGTACAGCTAAATTTGTTATCGTGACAGGCCTAGCTGTAGTGGTAAAAATAATAACCTTTTTTAACACAGCGTTGGGAGCTGGCTATGAACAGAGCTTTTAAATTAAATCCCTTATTGTGCAAAACTGAATCCATAGCAACCTATTTTAGCTTAGATTTTCTTTAAAACAGGGTTAAAACTTTGCACTTTCATTTCTTGGCAGATGTTGCGTTGTCCAGAGAGCTCCTGATACATGAGATAAAGATGGATGGTTATAGATGCACTGGAGGGGACTCAATTTATTGACTGAATTACGCTCAACCCCACAACATTGTGGACTGTATGAGAACATGTTCACATCATTTTAAAGCTTTTAGTGCTGTCCATTAGAGATTAACATGCTTGTAAGTACTGCAAAGACATCATCTATAAATGACTTGTTATAGTGTTGTTATAAACATAAGTAGGGATGTTGCCTGAGTAACACAATCGTTTATGTATTTATGTTTTGTAGGGCCATGTAAACATGCTGGTTGTGAGGATAAGGAACACAGTTTTAGAGTTGACTGTCTGAAAGCCTAAGGGAAATTACCTGAAAAATTTTACTTCTGCTCTAAATTTAGCTCATGCATGCTTAGAAATCACCTTTTCCTAAAAAATATAAATTAATAAATAAATTCACAGTACTCACATCATCCTTCCTAGTAAATTGGTTTGCATAGAAGAGCACAGCTTTTATTACTTATAGATCAGACACTATTAAAATAGACTTCTTTGACTAATTTAGAAGCTCATAAGAGATTTGTGTATGATTAGTTGTCATTATAAATTCTGTAAGATATTTCACTGCTTAATGTTAAAAATAATCTACCATTGGATGTTAGAAGACTAAGAAGACTTTATAGAAAAACAGCCTCTGTGTCTGTTCACCTACATAGCAACAAACTTAACTTGATGCAAATGTACCAAACAACGGGCTGTTTTCCTTCCACTCCCACAGTTGCCAACATAGAGCTGCATTTGTGTTTCCACTGTAGGCGTTCAAGGCTTATTACGTGCCCCCCCCCACACCTCTAGGAAGCAAAGAATGGATGTTATTTTACTCTTCTCTGTGTAATTGTAATGGAATTTAACTTAAAAGGTTAGTGTAAACACAAATAACATAGATTATTTGGCTTGATAGTGGAGAATAATAAGTTCTGGGCAATTCCTTGCTTTTTCAGGAAGCATTAATAACCCCTATACTGGAAGTGATAAGAGACAGCTGTTACCTTCCAAAGCTTTGGTTGCACTAGTTTAGACTGTGTAGTCTGCATTGAAAGTATGACATTTCTGAATGGAGGCAATTTTTATTACTGATTAACTGATTTTCAGGTTTTGTGGAAGGATAGAGAAAAAAAAAAACTCTTGGAAAGTAAGATTTTTTTCTGTGTGTGTGTGTGTCAGATGTTCTCTTCATCTTCAAAAAAGTGATGGAAAGAATATTCATGTTTGGTGACTGTAAGGGATAACTAGGCCTGGAAAAGCAGATATCCCCCCAAGACATGTGCTTATTAATTTATCACTGACAGGGCCAGCGTGGTTGGAGCAGCTAAAGTAGGCTAGAGCAGCGAGCTGCAGCTGCCACGGATTCAAGGGCAAACACTGGCTTTACAGGCTCCTGATCTTCCTCTCTTTACCTCATGTACTCTCTTTTCCTCTCATTTCTGTTCATCCTCTTGCTTTTTCATTTATTTTCTTCTGTTTTTTATGTTTTTTTTGTTTTGTTTTGTTTTTTTTTTTTTGTTTTTTTTTAAGTGATAGTGCTTTCCATTTGCTATAACTTCAACTGTTCTGGGCTGTCTTTCTGTGCCTGTGCCATCCATCCTGCTGTTAGAAATAGAAACAGTAACATTGAGGCTAGTTCTTTGCCCCAAACTCCACACAGCAAGGCCCCAGACCTGAAGTTTGAAACAGGAACCTCCTAGCTGCAAGGCAGCAGTGTTAACCACACTGCCACCGGTAGCCTATAATATAGATCTGACTGAATCACTACCTATTGTCAGTCAGTATTAAGTGATACTGCTTTTGATAGTACTTGAATTTACTGCACGTTTAGGACTTGAAGCTTTTCTGTTAATTACAATTAATAATAATAAAATTATTAATTTATATGACACAATCTTAATGTGCTTTAACAAACTACCATAATGCTCCCTTTTATCTACTGCGATGTTTTGTTTTGTTTTGTTTTTTTTGTTGTTGTTTTTTTGCCCCTGAAAATAATAGGTTTGTTAGTGAGCAAATGCATGATACAACATGAAAGAGGTCACGTTACTAGTTCATTGTGGGAGGAGTGCAGGTAAACAAATAATAGTGTGTTCCAGTTGTCTCATAACTATAACTATAAAGAGTGGTGTAGAGTAGGTGATGTCATTACCAGGTAGTTTGCATTTCAGCTGCACCAACTTAGAAAAAATAGACACCGGTGAGCATCTACAATTATTCTACATAAAACTAGAAAATCACAAACCCATTATAAAAATGTGCACCATGAGAGTACCAGCCAACTTTGGTAATAATGATTAATGGGCCTCACATATTGGCACAAATTTTCCCACCATAACAACATAATTATCAATAACCACAACTGTTGTTGCTGTTTAGGCTAGAAACTTAATGGCCACAAAATATATTAAGAAATTTAATAAAGACAACAATGGACTGCAGGTTATAGTGGGAGCAGCCTTCTTTAAATCCTGAATCTAGGGGTCCTGTGCAACCCTTTAAGTTCGCTGTCCAGAAAAAAACAATATCACTTCATCATTTCAGGCAAAAGTTCTTTCAGATAACGAGTTCCAAGAACGACTAGGACACAAACACACCCATCACATGAGTTGTGTTGTATGTTAAGAAAACTTGAATAAATTGCTAACCACAACTATGCAGATGACGCTTTTGTTCAGATAAAACCATCAATAAATGTAGTAACCCAGTCAAATCTATAGTTTGTAAAATACAACTGATTTAAATGATTTCATTTGACTTTATGTCCCAGTGTATAAGCTACCCTCTTAGTTCAGCACACTCTTGGCAGTTGTGCCAGGGTGGCTGTTAGCCTTCATTTCTGTTTTAACTGTTGTTCAACAAGAGGAATTGGTGCCAATGGCATCTAAAAATGTGCACAAACAGGTTTCAAGTCAGTTTTCACATGTGTTTGCGTAGCTTTTAATTCGTGGTACATTTCCTCTCTTTGTGTTGACACTGAAGGCTTTCATTTGTAAACCTTTCAGTGTTAAACCACCGTCCATAAATGTTTGGTATACAGTGAATTGTTGCAGCGGTAAAGTGGAGGCGTGCGGCTAACAATACTGGATCCATTTAGACCAACATGAAACACTGGCATCACTTTTAGCAGATTATTCATTGACTTCCTGTTGTGCTAATGAGTTGGTTTTCCAAATGACTAACTAGCCTAATTTTATTAGAAAATTAACATCGTTTCCATGATGTGCCACTTTGTAAGTGGTGTTTATAAAGTAATTAACAGATCTCCATATAAGCCATAAAAAGTCTGAGCTTGAAGTAACATTTATCATGTTTTTCATGTTCAGTTTGTATTGTTTAGCAGGTTAACCTGAAATGAAAGTTATCTTAACAGATACTTCTATTATGGGAGTTGACAATGACGTGTTGTTTTCATTGCGTTTGTGATAGAGCAGACAAGAATCCTTGTCACATGCTAAGAGATTTGTATCTCTGCATTCTGTATGTTTGTTGCGTGTTTCTGTTGTTTCTTTTTTCTTTGGGTGCGTGCTCATGTTGATGTGAAATTTCATGCTCACATTGCCGAATACAAGGAAGCTATGTGTTGTGCAAGGGTCATGACACCGTAGACAGCACAAATACCAGGCATTCATTTTCATCCTGATGGTTTTATGGAATTTGAGGGCAGTCCTGAGAGTTTAGTAGGTCCCAATCTACGTTTTCTGCTTGTTAGATCCAAGACATAAGCTATAGAACTTACATTTCTTTTAGATAGTTTGGAATTATATTTATTCTAACTGCTGGAGTTTGTGGAGACAGAGAAATCAGATGAATTTTAACATGTGAAAGAGGAATTTGGCTGTCCAACCTTTCCCGTTCATTTTATAGTTCAGTGATTTTCGTTGCCCATGGCTGCTGAGCCAGTAATAATAAACTATGTGAAGTTAAATAACCTTGATCCCACATTTGGGGAATTTTACAGCATGATGCAAGTAGGATGAAATTGGCTGATTTATTCATAATGCTGTGTGAATATTTTCTTGTGGTTTTGTTCTCTTGGTTGTGCAGTGCTTTCTGATAGAGCTGAGGTTATTGAGATTAATCAGCAGGAGGAGGGGGTTGTTTTTCTTTCCTTACATTTGCATACTTTTTCAGTAGTTAACATTTTAGGAAATGGGTCGTTGTGTCTCGCATTGAATTACTGAGGACAGTAGGCTTTTGGTGTTTTTGGTTTGGTGTCTGGTTGCTGCTTTGCAGGTATTGAACCTGTGACCTCTGTTAACAGCTGTCACCCCACAGAGGGATGTTTCTGAATGTGGGCTGGTGCTGTTTTTAGAAACAAACTGAAATCTAATACACACTTGGCTCATTTAAATTTACTGCTGGCGTTACAGTTGGGAGAGCTGTTAATGAAAATGTACAGCAAATCTCTCCCCCCTTTCCCTCCTAAGGGGAGAGAGAGACAGCTGTCCGTAGGTTGGGGGAGGCAGCAGAAAGAGCATCTCGTTGGCTCTGAAACAGGAGGGAGGAGTTGTGCTGGCGGCCAGGAGAAGATGGGCAGTGACTGGCCATCACTGCTGGACCCACCAGCTGGAGGGCGTTGTGGTTTAGGGTTGAAACGCCCAGTGAAAGTTACACACCGCCAAGACATCTCCTCTTGGCCGAAGCATGTAGCATCATAGATGTATTCAACAGTCAAAATCATAATTTTCTTATAGAATTTTTTTGTCTTAATACTTGTTATGTGAGGTTGTTAATGTGATAAAAATTTTAGCTGTTTACAGTATTAACTTTCATGCATTTTGCTGTCTTTGACACTCCCTATATCTGAAGGTTAATTGTGTTTTTTGCTTTGAGTATTGATGTGTTTTTATGTACTTGATGTGTAAAAACAGTATCCCAAGTGAAATGGAGCCTTCTTCTTCAATTGATTTTTACAGTTTTGCTCTTAAATTGCATCTCTTCTTGTACATTTAAACACTGTGTTGTACATATTCATGAATGGCCACTTTCCAACCTGGTCTTTATGTTTTCATTCATATTTTTCTCTTTCTTCCAGCACTCAGACTTTAGTTTTCTCACTTTTCCATCTAACAATGTCCCTTGTGGTTGAGCAAGTTTGCCAGACATGATATCTGGGATTAATGTGCACAGAACAGCTTTTCTCTACTGTTCCATTATCCACTAAACCATCACTGCACAAGCCTTTTAGGGTCATTTTTCATGGCGGACAAGTCACTGGTTTTACAAATACAAAGTTCTCTAATCTCTGTGTGTCAGTGACCTTTCCTTATTTTCCTGTTTGATGACATTTGAGTGTTCTGACTCTGTTGCTGCCAGGTTTTGCTTCTGTGCTGTTTCGGCCCCTCAGCCTGTGAGAGTAGCAATCATTACAAACTATTCAAAAGTATGTGCATTTAAGGCTTCTTACCAGCTTAGTTTGCTAAGAACAAAGGCACCTGGCTTGTGGGACCACTTTTATTTTCAGTAGTAAGGGCTCTGACCCAGTACGAGAATTTCATCAGGCATAGGAGGATTTTCTTTAGCTTTTAAAGAGGCTTACACACTAGAAGTGCCAGTCCAGCTGGTTTCAGAAAGAATAGGGACTGAAAAATGCCTTTAACTGGGAAATAATTTTGAGCAAACATAAGACTCCTGAAACCCCCTATTTAATCAGCTTTAGTAAAAACCAAAACCTTGGAACATGGAAAGTCAGCTTCGTTGTCATCTTCTTCCTCTTCTTCTTCCTCCTCTTCTTTGTCACCAGATAACTACTACCGGCTTTATTCTTTTTTAAGACTTCAGTGCTGATACAAATAAAGAAGACATATATTAGAAGTTTTTAAGCTTAATCAATAAGTGAGCAAATCAGAATAAGAGAAATATTAAATTTAAGAAAATTTGAAACGTAGATAAATAATGCATTTGATTGAATTTGATGCAGGGACAGACATGAAATGCAGGCTTTGACATTTAGCAGTTTTTGTTTGGATGTCACAAGTTAAATCTTTAACCTAGTATTCCATATTGATATTGCATAATAGCATGTTTCTAATATAATGCAGCCCTAGTTAAAAGCCCTCATTGATTTTTCCTGACTCAGTTTCACTGACATAGTTTGGCATGCTTAGCTGGTTAAGAAGAAATTTGTTTTATTAGATAAACGTGATATAAAAAGTCTGGATTGGCATTAACCCATAAAACTTGGCTATTTATTCATTTGTTTTCCCAGTTTTTATTATTTTCTAATATATTCATTGTATGTAAAATATTTGAGGCATTGCTTTCACACCCATGACCCAGGATTTTTATTTATTTCTAGTAGATCTAAAAACTCCTTTAATATGCTGCATTTGTATTAAGAAATACTTGCTCATATGACCCAGTTAAACATAGTTTTAAAGTAGTTGGTGTTTTTGAGAGAAGCTCTTATTATTAGCCTGTCATGGCAGATTCTGTTCCTGATTCTCTTGATATGAACAATTTTGTACCAGTAACAGTTTTTTTTTTTGTTTTCTATTCATTGGCTACATGGTTTCCCTCAAGATCCTCAAAATCAGCGCAGTGTTATGAGTATTGAAATGTATATGGCAACATTTCTCCAGCAAACTTTTGCTCACCCTGACATATTGAGCCTCAGAAAAGTGGAGGAATGAGGATGACTGGGAAACAGCAAGGAAAGAAGAAGAAAATAGAAATATTTGAAGCACCAAAAACACTAAAAAGAAGAAAAGAGAGCCTCATTTTCTGAATTCTGACCCTAGGGTGAATTTTATGTACTTGCTTTATTTTCTTTGTAGTTTTCTGTGGTCCAAGATGGAAAAGTGTTTGTTTGATTGTTGAGAAAAATAAATGTAAATATGATATAATCCCTACTTTGTTCATTCATTTATTCATTCTGTCCTGTTCCTTTTTTTCTTTTCTCCTCTGTCTTCTTTTTGTGTCTGTCCTCAGTGTAGCTAGAAAGGAATCCTGCAAGAGGGATTAGCGGTCTGTCAATGAGGAACTACCGGCTCATCTTCTGCCACAACCTGAAGCAACCATAGATGGTTCAGTGGTTCACTGGCTAGGGGAGGAGAGGATAGGACACACTTTCACTGCTACACGGTGAGTTTACAAACACAAAGGTATTCACATAGAGACATATTCATGCCTCAGGGAAGAAATGGACTACTTTTTTTTCTAAATAAATATATATATATATAAATAAATAAAAATACAGGCACTGGTTTTTCTCTACTTTTTCCACTGCAAGATTAATTGTGCTCAGCACTTCAGTTTACAGTGGGTGGTGCATTTTGTTTTTATTATATCTTTCAAAGCTATCAGAAAAAGAATATTTTTATTTATTTATTTTAGTTTGTGCAAAGTTTGCAGTGTAACTTTTTTCTTATTGTTGACCCATCATTTTCACCTTGGAATAAAAACTCCAGGGTCCTTCCTTTTCCAGTTCTTATTCAATCCTTTAAAAAGAAAACAGCACATGCAGTTTTTGAAACTTGAGCATGGGTTTTGCATCTCATGCAAAAATTCTTGAATAGATATATCTCATATCAAAGCCACTGTTTGTCATTATGCTAAACAACTTCCAAGTTAGGTCCTAATAGCCAAGTTCAGCAAGATGCAATGATATCTGCTAGATAGTTTACTCTGCTTTTAATCTTAGCACGCAACAGTTCACTGTCAAAGTTGTGCATTACTTAGTTAGATACCACTTCTGAGGAGGTATTTTATTATTTTTATTATCCTTGAGAGGGTGAAAGTCCAGATGAAACACAACACAGTATTAAAGCAAATAGCTTTGCTTTATATTTTATAGAGATTTATTGAACTTTCAGACAAACTTATAGTGCTGTTAAAACAGATTTTATTTGTACTGAAAGGGTGGTGTTTCTAACTCTGTTCTGGTCTTCTTACTTCTTCAGAAGCTGGGTGTAGACACCAGACAATCCCCTATTTCAAGTTTTAGTGCCAGTTATCGTGACTTTTGTTTTTACTTATAAGCCTTGAAGTTAGATGGTATCTCATATTCACTTAATGGCCATCCTCTTCTTTGTCTTTTTTTTTACCCCTCCCTTTTTTTATGTTAATTTTCTTGCTTTTGAAAGACGTGAGGTCTTGGCGGGGTTGTGGTGAGGAGGAGGAGGTGGAAGAGGAGGCCATGAGGAAGAGCGTGTCTCTGTTGCCAGGCAACGAGGGCGGGAGCTCAGCCAGCACCACACGGGTTTTTGGAGTCCCTTTGGAGGAGGTGACGCGCACACACACTGTCAGCGGCCAAGAAGTTCCTGCACTGGTTAAACACATTGTGGACTACATTGAGGAGCATGGTAAGCAATGGACACACACACAACTCATTCCTATTAAAACAGAGTATTATCAAGCATTTGATATTAAATATGTAGGCATGTTAGAGATACAAGGTATATTAACATGACTAACACACCCACATTTTTTGTGGTGACGCACCTGTTAAGACTCTGAATCTTCATCCTCTGGGTTACTCGTAAAGTTTAGCTGAATTATGAAGAGAAAATGCAAGGCTAAATGGTATACTCAAATACTCGAATACCATTTCAATTTGATCTTTTATCTAAAAATAAATTTTTTTAATTGCCTCCTTTCAATAAAAAGGATCAAAGTGGTAACCATCTGAACAAAAAGTCTAAAGTCCAGCCTTTTTATTTAAGTGACAGAAGGAAGAAAAAAATCTGTTATTATTCTAAATACCCAGTTTTCTGTCTATTTGTTCATGTTATTTTGCTCTGTTACATAACTAAAAGAACAATATATGAATAAAAAACGTCTTGCTTAGCTGATAATGTCAGTGCAGCAATCACTGGGTAAACATGAGTGGTAAACCAAGCTGTGTTCATGGATAATTCTCGCCCTGAGGTAAACGTTCTTGTCTGTTTCACCGTAGAGGTGTACATCCTGGAGCAGACTGGTGAAGATTATATTACTAAAGCTGACAGCAAGGTTTTACATAGCTGCAAGAAAAACCAGAACATTTCAGCAACCATTAATCAATGCAAAATCAGCGAGGGACGTCACCATGTCAACATATCAATTTTCTTTTTCTGTGGTTTTCTTTTTTTTTTTGTTTTTTTCCCCTCCAATCCTTTAGTCTACACCCATACAAGGAGACATAGATTGCCAGTGCAGGAAGAGGATGGTACAGTAAGAGAAAGAGAAAGGAGGAAAGTCATCGTTATCAGTCGGTTTTCGGTTTCTTCACTCCTCATGGTCACGTCGTTGTGAAAGTGTTATTTGTCTTAGAAGAATGAAGATGACAAATGGCGGGAAATTGTTTGTGACATGTTTAGTTAGCTGTTGGCCTACATCATTGCTGCTGCCTGCCTTTTTGTGACCTCATTCACGATCCTGAACAACCAACCAGTGGAAGCACTCTTACAAATGATGCAAGGATGACTGTACATGTTGAATAGTCTGAAAAGAGAAGTTAAATTAAAAAAAAAAAAAAGGGACCATAACGTCAAGAAACATTTACGTTCCCTGATGCTCCAAATGTACCCGAAGGATGAAGTGATGTACGAGGCCCCGTACAGCAGATATTTCATCCACTTCTTTTTTTTCTTTCGTCCCTCTATTTTATCAATAGCTTATATTCAAGCAGTAGAATAAGGGTAAAGGATCAGAATCCAATAAAAATAACTAAATAGAAATGGATATAAAAAAAATTGTAATAAACATTTTAACACACTAAGATTGTAGTGTGTTTAGTAGAGCGGGGATCTTAAAGTAAAAGCTCAATCATCCATGGTCATAAACTGTGACTCAGAGTAACCAGCAAGGCTCCATCTGTGGACCTCAGTGGTCATGAGAGCACATACCAGCCAGGTCAGCAAGTCTGAGATGTATTTAGGAACATGGCTGTATTACTGGCTGTTGACCTGACAACCATTGCATCATGATCGGCCCAAAATATATTGTTTACAAAGATCCAGTTTGTAAAATGAAACTGTTTGACACCAGCAGACATGACCTGCTTCCTTTTTCATTACATAACAGTTCCTCTGACTGTTGCTGAGAACAGAAAGCAGAAGGGATAGGAGAGTGACCCACAGAAGTGTACCCGGGCCTTCCCTTATCCTCCCACAGATCGTTTCTCTACAAGCATCTCACAGCAGAAACTCTTAAAATATATCAGTTTCTTTAAAAAAAAAACAGTTCAGGAAAAGGTGTGTTTATACTTTATATATTGCAATTTAGTTGTTAATGGCCATGAAAGCACATTTAGTGCCGGGTTTGTTATATCAAAAAGGTAGCGTAACCATCAACCAGACACCTAGCCACACAGTCCAGCTGCTAAAGACATGCTGTGTGTGTAAACCATAATCACTGAAGACATTTTGGTTGTTCATTAGATTTATCATATTTCTGTTCACATTAACTTTATGTCTGATATTAAAATTGTACAGTGTGTTTAAAAATGTAACCAAAAAAAGAGAATTGCACCATCAAAATATAAAAGAGAAGAGCATGTGATGGATATTTCAATTAGCTCTGTGATTCTAAAACCGGGAACACGTATCTACAGTGACAAATTAAACAATGACTTTTTTTTTTCCCTCCATCCATCTCTTTCTGGTCAGCAACATCAATCAGAACACTAAGACACCATTTGGTAAAAC
The DNA here is from genome assembly GCF_017639745.1 of Melanotaenia boesemani. Lineage (NCBI taxonomy): Eukaryota > Metazoa > Chordata > Actinopteri > Atheriniformes > Melanotaeniidae > Melanotaenia > Melanotaenia boesemani. The sequence goes on from NC_055688.1 coordinate 16,374,761, forward strand.
ATGTCAAGTTACTATACATGTTTGCACTCCTTTGGAACAAAGTGTCTCCTGAAATCCCCTTAAGTAAGAACTGAATCAGGTTGGGGGTTTGTGTGACCCAGGGCTGCACGGCCATGTGGAGTTATGTAACAGGCCTGTAATCCTGCAGGGTCTCTGCTGGAGCATTAATTAGAGCAGTACTGGCTGTCAGGAAGTTATTCAGCTCATGAAAAGGCCTTAATCTCATTTGTTTTTGTTTTTGTGTGTGTGTGTGTATGTTGCCTGGGGTTTTATTAAAAGGGTAGTCTTGTGAGTTTGTAATTTTGACAGAAAGCAGTGATGAAAAACATAAAAAGACTGAGACATGTCATACCAGAGCTCTGACAGGGATCAACCATCCCGGTAGATTCTGTTTTTACATCACAGTTGAGTAAGATGATAATGACTCAACAAAGTCACAGAGACATCAGGTATATCCTGCTGAATTTAATTTAGTTTTATTTAACTCTTTTCACAAGTGCCGTCAATCTGTAGCTACCCTGCATGGCTGTGTAGGGCTATAAAAGGGAATATGTCCCACAGGAGTCCTGCTAAACATGTGTACTTGAACAGTGTGTTAACTGGCTTGTTCTTGGATGAGCGATCACGGAGTGAAAAAGATACAGGAGGCACCACCAAGCAGTTTCAGAATCCACATGCCTCAACATCATCACTTAAATACTAAGGGTTGCATTTTGTATCTAAATTTGTCCTGCATGACTTATTGTAAGTAATACTTATGCAGTGTAACAGCATTTGCAGCCATTGACCAAACTAGGTATAACAGAGAATAATTTAATCTGATCAGGGCTTCAGTATTATTCAGTACTTCGAGATGCACATTGACTATAGACTAGCATTGTTGAGCAAATAACCTTGATGCTTATGTGTTTAAATTTTGATTTTGTTTGTTACAAAAGCACAAAACTGGCAGCAGAGTCATGTGGTAACAGTGTACAAAACACCACCTTAACAGAGTTAGAGATGGACTGATTGAACTTTATGTAAGTAAAAGAAGAAACATGATTATTTTGAAGATGACAGGACGTGCTGATGTTATCAGTTTATCCTTCCATCAATGTCACTTCCATCAAGTCTGAGAGCTGCCAGTGTGGCATGCTGCTGTTGTTTTTACAGATAAAGGAGGCGGCCACAGCCAAAATAAAAGCTTTTCTCGTCACACACAAACACTTTATCTTAGTACTTCTTTTTTTCTGTTGCGCTTAAGTAAGATGTGTCCCGGTGCAGAGTTTGAATCCTTCTGTTCCACATTTCTAGACCAAAATGATAACAGGAAGGTTAAAAAAACTTAGTCGGGTCGTCCATCCCGTACATGTTCGTTCATTTCCAGTTGAGTCTCATCGACTGTTAATTTAACATGTTGATTATTTGATTTTAGAGGTTTGCTATTTGTTGTTAGAATTAAATTGTGGTCATATTTAGCTTAGCTTTTATCGTTGGGTAAAAAGAAATTGCAATCAGTCTGTTCATGTGAGACACCTGTATTTGTGAACAGCACCCTTGAATGGATCCAGCCTCTCCATATGAACACACTCATTGCAATGAGGACATTTGCTTATTTGCTTGATCATTTGCTTATATAAATACTTAGAATGTCTGCACAAGGTGGGCATGCCTGCTGAATACGCTTACACTGCTTGTACCAAGCCACAGGCATAACCTGGACTTTTTTTTTTAGAGGCTTATGCAGAATAAATAACTTTTTAAAAATAAAGTTCCATCCTGTCCATTGATGTTTGTCCATTAGAGAAGTTATTAGCAATCCATATACAGAAATCCTTTGAAAAATCCCTCTTTTTGGTCTTTTTTTTCCTTTTTGGTTTACTGTAAAAACACTTTCATCTTAAGCAAACCAAAAATATTAAATATTTAAAAAAAAAACTTTAAATGATATTGTGTGTAAGTCAGAAGCCCACATGTCAGTAACTGTCACTGCCTGTGTCATCAGGTCATCTGGATTTGGAGGGGCTCTGTCTGGTTAATGGCAACGCGGAGCGAGTGGACTGGCTACGTCAGCGCTATGACAGCGGGGAGGAGGTGGAGCTAGAGAAGGAGGCCGATCTGGCATCAGCGGTCAGTTTGCTCCGACTCTTCCTGCAGGAGCTTCCTGAGCCCGTCATCCCAACGGCAATACAAGGACACATACTTCAGCTGTACCAAGGTGTGTGACGAGGGCAGCTTTTCCTCTTCTCATGCCATGCTGTATTTCTTCCCCGCTTGTTTATGCATTAATTTTTTTATTTAATTAAAACCGACAGCTAATGTATATGTTTTTTGTTTTGTTATGTGTCTCAAGCTTACTCCAGGAAAATGACTGTACTAGTTGTGAAACTGAGCTTAGATTCAGTTCAGAGCTTAATCATTTTTGAGAAGCTGGTTATTACAAGTCTGACTACGTGGTGACGTGTTTGCTGTTTCTTCATTTTAAGTTAAAATATAAGGCTGAGTTGATAAAGCTTCCATTTTTTTTTTATTTAATTTTTTACTTTTTTTTTTCTTTTTTTCTTTACAAAACAAGCAAGATGTGAGCATGCTTATAAGTATTTAAATGCATCATTTTAGATGACCTTGCAGTCCCCTGCCTTTCATTGAAAGGTTGAATTATAGATGTTTTAATGGACGGTGCCTCATCACTTTCACAAATCTCCCATCTCCACATTTGTTCTGTTTTCATTTTTTGTTTAGCCTCTCTGCCCTATCCATTTTTGTCTGTTTCTGTCATAGATAATCTGTTCTGATCCCTTGTCATGATGGTGTTGTCCTGCAGTCATGTAGATTATAGCAGATGAGTGGTGGGCTTCTGCATGATATGTTATTTGTTTCTCATTCTATTATGTGCTATTATTTCACAATACCACACAAAGGATTGCCATTTTTATCTTATTTTCATTTCTATTGCTTTCCTTTGTTTAAACTTATTTTACCTTTTCAAGCCTAGAGGGTTGAACATAATCTTATCTATGTACATATTTTTTCATGATAAGAATTTTAAGGTCATTTCTGAGAGAACAATGAGGATTTGGTAATTCAAATTTGCTTCATTCTGGGTTTTTCCAGTATTGAAAGTGGGCTCTTTAGCAGCAATGATTGTATCAGAGTGCTGGTGGTAAATGTGATAATAAAAAAAAAAACCCACACCCTTTTCCGCTGCAAATTATATTAGCAATGATGATATCCTGTTTTCTGCTCCTAAACATAGATTACAGCAATGAAGAAGAGCTGAGCAGAAACTTGAAGTACCTGCTGCAGCAGCTTCCTCAGTTGAACTACGGCCTGCTGCGTTTTCTGTGCCGCTTCCTGGCCAGCGTGGCATCACTTCAGCAGGAGAGCTGGAACGTCGGGGCGCTGGCCGCTGTCTTCGGACCAGACATCTTTCAGTAAGATTGGTTCAAACTAACAATGTGGTTTAAAGATGACAATCAGACAGTCAGATGTTGTCATGCTGGTACAACCACATACGTGTTTGTCTGCTGTACAAATACTTACACTTAGGTTTATGAAGATCCAGTAACCCTGCTGGGTTTCCATTATATATCTGTTATATGTATATTCATTATAGTTAAAGAGGAAAATCAGCATCTGTTGTTACCTTAGTAAAGTTGTGTACGCAGCTTTATAGGCAATAGAATATCCTAGGAAACTGGCTTATGTAAATTTGTGAAAACTCTTATATAACTGGTGAAGTCTTAAAACTGATACTCTGAAGTTACATCTGGCAGATTTACATGCAGAGGTGTGCATATTGCTGGTTTAAAATATACATTTTTATTTAGCTACAGGAAATAGATTACCATCTCATGGAGAGCAAAGTTCACACAATTCCAAACACTCTCCTCTTGCTTTCCACCTGCAGTCTGTCAACTGAAGGAGAGGACCTTCGGGATCAGGAGTCTGTCAGCAGAGTTTTGGCAGAGCTGTTGGACAATCAGGAAGGCCTGTTTGACTCAGAGGATGATGATGTCTCGACCACCAATGACTATAGCTCCATCAATGAACAGGTTTGGCCTTGCTTCTTTATTTCTGTCTTCTTCTTCCTCTTGATCAGACTGCTTCTATTCTAAATAATTCATACCCATTAGTAAGAAAATAGTATTTATATAGCTTTTGTTGAGGTTTTTGAGTTTTCTGCCTGTGTGTTCATATAATAGAAGATGGTGTAGATTTTGTTCAGGTTGTCATAGCAAAACCATTGCTTCATGTTCCACATTTAAATCTATTTTTGTCCCTCCTGTTATCCTTTACAGGGTTTTTTATTTTATTTTTATCCCTGCATAATTACAGTCATTATAAACCTCATTGACAATGAAGAGCAACAAAATTGTGCTGTGCAAAGTAAAAAAAAAAGCAGACATTGCTGCAAGGTTCAAGGAATCTTTATTATCCGATGAAGGTAACTTGCTGTCTAGCAAGCAGTAAAAACAATCCGTCAGCACGCAATTACACAAACAAAAATAAATTTCTCTAAAGACAATGAAAAATAAATAAATAAAGACAAAACATCGAGCTACTTGTTTAACTTGTTCAACGGGGCAATGGCTGCAGGGACAAAAGAAGACGTGTCTGCCTCGTTATGGAAGCAGCCGAAACGTATGAGCCAAGGGATGGCTCCGATCCGCAAGGACTGAACGGGCCTTGTTGAGATTGTTTACAAAGAAAAGAAAAAAAACTGGAACAAAGGAAACCATTGTCAATATTTCTAACACAACAGTAAGATGTCACAAAGGTTTACTAAAGGTCTTCCTCTTTGTCTTGTAAACCTAGACAGGTGAGAAAAAGGCTTGACAACGTAAGCAGTGGAATGAATCTACCATGATTTGATTGTTTAAAACACTCAAATTACTTCTCTAAAGATTTGGTTTTGAGCTAACAAATACGTTAAGGTCATCTTAGGCTGGGCTCTTAATTTCATAAATCATTGACTAATTGTTGGCACCACCTGCAGTATAGCAGATATAATAAATGCTCAGCTATTAAAGATAAAACCACAAGCACCACTCTGCTTTATTTTGACTCATGAGATAGTTGTTTAAGAAACACATTTACAAAGATTATGAGACTGCATCTTTTACCTAGAAACAAAAATCTCCCTGTATGAACAAACTTTGAATCCCAGAGTTACTAATTAGCCCCAACTGATCAGGCATTAACAGCCAGCTGTACTCATTCCTCTAGTTATTCTCTTTCTGTCCACACAAATACCGACTGAAAGGAGCAAAAAAGTTATTTTGTACACAAAATATTTCCTTGAGCCCCATCCTAACACACACGTATTCACACTTGATGTATGCATACATACATGTATGCATTAAAAAACTTTGCTTTCTAGGTAAGGCACAGAATTATTAAACTACATACACAATACTAAGTACTGCCCTTCACTAAAGAGAAAGAAAACATGTGTTAACATTTAACTTAACAATGACCTGATTACAGTGTTTTATAATATGATAATGCACACACAAAGAAAATGTCTACGAGTCAAATCTTGATCTGTATCTCACATGATATCCTATTTTTATTCCTGTAACATTTAAGAGTACATTGTCCCACACAGCTGGCAGGCAGGGAAGATAATCTATAAAAGCTGTGGGATAAGAATACACAGTCGTCAAAGTCTTTCCAGAAAAAGAAAAAAAAGTACTGTAGGTCACTTTATAAAGAACACGGCCTGCTTTTATTATTAACTTTAGTTCCGATGATCTTTGTTAATCTTAAACATATGCTCCAGGTTTTTAATTTATTTTTGTTCTTTACTGCAGTACTGTGGGAAAAAGACTCCATCAATGATTGCTTTATAATCTTAAGCCCTTTGAATTATTATATGCCACATTTGACCTTTTTCTAAGGGAAAACTCTAAACCCTCTCAGAGCTCTGGCTTATTATGCAACTTTTTAATTTTCAATCTTACATTTCACACATGATATTGTTCTTCTTTTTTCAGATGAATGAAAATTTAACAGAGGAAAAAAAAGTGAACCAGATCTGTAAGGACTTAGCTGCACGTTGATCCATGGGTGTTATGTAAGAGAGGACAAAAAAAAGTGGGTGGGTTGGATGAGAAAGGGGTTGAGATGGCAGCCAGGATGGTAAAGGAAGGAATGTTTAGAATGCTGAGAGAAAAGAAAGAAATGACGAGCGGGAGGTAGAGGCATGGAGGTAGGGGAGGAAGATAAGAAAAGAAGCTGATGATGATGTAACCTCCCCTGCACTACACTGGAGATGGTTCTGCGTGAGCAAACCCTCATGGAGGGGATAATCTCCCACACACACCTGCTTCCACATGAAAAACACACAGTGCTTATAAGGGTTGCAAGCTGAATAGTTAGTAAAACTGGTATATATAAATAAGCACGTTGTGAAAAATGAAAGAGTAGGTTTTAACAGAGAAGCTCTAGACAGAGTAAAAAAAAAGAGGAAAAAGACCGTCAACACATGGTGTGTTTTGGCATAACAGAAATTCGTTAAATCTAGAGTTGTTTTGACAGGGAGGACAAACTAAGATAGATTTTAGTTTGTTGACAAAACAGAGTGAAATTATTGTTTGAGTGAGAGTGAGGCCTGTTGGTGCTGGTGAAGATCCTGGGTGATGTTCACCATTTTAACAAGCTGTGGAATTTCTTTACACAGCATGCAAAAGTTACCCACATCATCTGTCATTCCTAGAGAAGAGTGTGGAATTTTGTCATTTGTTTACACTCACTGCCCATGAAATTTTCTTCATAACTTAGCACAAAGGCTGGGCTGTTGTTTCTGATTTCTTAGAACATATGTTCTCACGCAGAATAGATCAGGTAGTTTATTTAACCACAATGCATCCTCCAGCATTAGGGCTTGAACGTAGTTCTGCATTGCTGTGACTCAGCAACATGTGCAACAGTCTGAGGTTGTCTTGGTGGTGTTTCTGCCGCAGAAAAAACAGAAGTCAAAATGGACAAAGATCTGCTTCAGTGGTAACAGCAAATATCGTCCAGTGCAGCTGTGCTCTGCGCTTTTCAAACATGCTTCCTTATTCTTTTTTTTTAGCAGCTCAAACTAACTATTAACCAATCCACTTTCGACCTACACGTAGCGTCTTCTGAGGACTACACAAAACACACAAACCTGTCTGCACTGATTGAATACCCAAAAACCCTACTCTCCGTATGGGGAGAGATGGATGGATGCCTCAGTAGAAACAACATCGTCTATAATGATTTCACAAGTCTCAGAAGTTGAGTAACAGTGCTGCAGCACTATAATAAGCATAAAAAACATCCTCCATCATAATAAGCTTGTGTCTGTTTTCTGTATTTTTGAGGATTAATTTTATTATAGAACACCAACTATGTTCGCAATGAACACAAAAGACTCATGAATATCAACGCTGAATATTTTTGGAAGTTGGAGTGGGGCTTTTTTAGTTTTAGTATCTTAGGAGGATATCTGTGTGTGCAGGTGACTATTACTGTGCATAATTATTAGGCAACTTAACAAAAACCAAATATATACCCATTTCACTTATTTATTTTCACCAGGGAAACCAATATAACAACTCAAAGTTTACAAATATACATTTCTGGCATTCAAAAACAAAACAAAAACAAATCAGTGACCAATATAACCACCTTTCTTTGCGAGGACACTCAAAAGCCTGCCATCCATAGATTCTGTCAGTGTCTTGATCTGTTCACGATCAACATTGCGTGCAGCAGCAACCACAGCCTCCCAGACACTGTTCAGAGAGGTGTACTGTTTTCCCTCCCTGTAGATCTCACATTTGATGAGGGATCACAGGTTCTCTATGGGGTTAAGATCAGGTGAACAAGGAGGCCATGTCATTATTTTCTCTTCTTTTAGACCTTTTCTGGCCAGCCACGCAGTGGAGTACTTGGATGCGTGTGATGGAGCATTGTCCTGCATGAAAATCATGTTTTTCTTGAACGATGCTGACTTCTTCCTGTACCACTGCTTGAAGAAGGCGTCTTCCAGAAACTGGCAGTAGGACTGGGAGTTGAGCTTGACTCCATCCTCAACCCGAAAAGGTCCCACAAGCTCATCTTTGATGATACCAGCCCATACCAGTATCCCACCTCCACCTTGCTGGCGTCTGAGTCGGAGTGGAGCTCTCTGCCCTGTACTGATCCAGCCACGGGCCCATCCATCTGGCCCATCAAGACTCAATCTCATTTCATCAGTCCATAAAACCTTAGAAAAATCAGTCTTATGATATTTCTTGGCCCAGTCTTGACGTTTTATCTTGTGTGTCTTGTTCAGTGGTGGTCGTTTTTCAGCCTTCCTTACCTTGGCCATGTCCCTGAGTATTGCACACCTTGTGCTTCTTGGCACTCAAGTGATGTTGCAGCTCTGAAATATGGCAAAACTGGTGGCCAATGGCATCTTGGCAGCTTCACGCTTGATTTTCCTCAGTTCATGGGCAGTTATTTTGCGCCTTGTTTTTTCAACACGCTTCTTGCGACCCTGTTGACTATTTTGAACGAAACGCTTGATTGTTCGATGATCACACCTCAAAAGCTTGGCAATTTTAAGAGTGCTGCATCCTTCTGCAAAACACCTCACTACTTTTGACTTTTCAGAGTCCGTCAAATCTCTCTTCTGACCCATTTTGCCAAAGGAATGGAAGTTGCCTAATAATTATGCACACCTGATATAGGGTGTTGATGCCATTAGACCACACCCCTTCTCATTACAGAGATGCACATCACCTGACATGCTTAATTGGTAGTAGGCTTTCAAGCCTGTACCGGTTGGAGTAGAACAACATGCATAAAGAGGATGATGTGATCAAAATACTTTAAATTACCTAATAATTCTGCACACACTGTAGTTTCCCCGTTGACAATACATGGCTTGTTAGCTTGATTTAGTTTGGCCACTGAATCTCAGATATGTGCTTTGTGAGGCACTCTTCCCCTTGTAACAGAAGGTTGGTGACAATTTTCTCTCAGACTCTCACTCCAAATCCCTCTGTAACATCCCTTGTGCCCACAAAGACATTCAATAAATCAGTTACAGTTACATTGTTAATTCAATCAGATGTGCAGCTTGTGAGGACATTACTGGCCTCACAAATTAAATAACACTATTGTAGAGGACGTTATTTATATATTAATATCCGGTCTTAACTTAATAAAGCTATAGATTATATTTGCATAAATTATACCAATGTCTGAATTAAATTAAGTCATATCATAGGATTAAAGGCTACATGGAACCAGTATTATTTATGTGTGGTTTGGAAAAGCTTTAAGAGTAAGCCAGCCTGACTGTGTAGGGCAAGACCATTAGTTTTCCAAGATATTTATGATTAGATTAAAAATCTCTTAATGAGGGCACTCTGAACTTCACTTGCAATACTGTACATGTAATAATTTTACAAATAACAAAGACTGAGACAATTTGCATCAGCAGGAAACCGTCTCTAGGTTGAAGCATGTGGATTCACACAATCCTCTGACACTGATAAGCTGCTAATAGCAGTAACCTGGTTACTCTGGAACATGGAGTTATTTAAAGAAGAGATGAAGGCCTGGCTCGGCAGCAGCAGTATCTCTGCAAGAGAACTCTTGGTGTGATTGCATAAATACGGACATGTTTTCTCTAACACTGTTTTGAATTACACAGCCACACTCTTCTTTTATTTACTTTCCCAGGCTACCTTGGGTGGCTGCAAAGAATGTGAATAAATCAGCTGCTAACACATTCAGAGGTGAAGATGAATTCTGGATCACACTACCCACTCACTGCAGGGTTTATCTTCTGTGGTACAGCTAGAAGTAAACAAGGTAGTCATACAGGCAAGAAGGCACAAAAAAGATCAGAAGAGCTAAAACTGAACAGTCGAGGTGTTTACATCTTTTTTTCTTTTTTTTTTACTTCTAGCGGTCAAACAGAAAAACATTCCCATCAACTTGAATATGAGACCTATAAACCCAGTTACAGAAGCAGATAATTCTCTCCTAATGATAAAAATGGCATTATTATTATTCTTTATCAGTTAATGAGTGTTTAATTTAGTTCAATGTGTACTCATCTATTTAGTGGTGCAGAGGAGCAGATAGTGTTTCTGCTATTTAAACTTACATCATTATTTCTGATGGACAGACCTCTTCATTGAATGGCCAGCATCAAAACCACAAAGCACACAATTGTTGTAATTTGTGAAAAAAATATAGTTGTTGGTTCCAGCAGACACATCATAACACAAGGAGCATCTGCCTTTCTGCAAAATAAACACCAGCACTCAAAAGATGATGGTGAAACTGAAATGTTTTTTCTTGGAATTTAGGGTTTAAATCAATAAATATCACTTGATCGTTTGATTTATGCTTGAACAAAATGCACTTATTACAATTTGTTTATTGGCACAACTTTTTTTGCTGTTAACCAGCTGAACATAGGAGTGAATGTGGCCCGCAAAAAGCACTGAAAGCTCCAGTTTTGGACTTGAAATATCAGTCGTAGTCAGTGTTCATTGTTCTGTGTTCTTGGCCCACGAATAGTTCAGCAGCCCAAGCTAATGATGTCAGCGCAGCGCCTTGTTTTCTTCGTGTTCTGTCTTGAAACTTCGGACCAGCCTACTAAACAAGAGCCAAGATCATGACCTTTTGCTGCAGACGGTTCTCCTCCTTTGTCTTTTCAGATACACAACATACAGACATCCTCTTGTGTATCAACCATGCATGACAGCAGCAGGCGCTTTTTATCTAAAAAAAAAAAAAAAAACAACACACGCTACAAACTTTGGCTTCTGTTTTGAAACTGATTTGTGAGTCAATGTGATTAACATTTTCCACAGTCTTAAGTAAAGGGGATAATATTTTCAGCTCCATGAATGAACATGCAAGGTCATCTTGACAAGAGATTAAACTTATCCTCTAATATTGTTACGTCACCTCAAAGGCTTTTTAATCACTTACTCAGCATAATAGTCATCACACTCACATAAGTCAGTTTATGCCATTTGGATGAACAGTTATAGCCCAGAGAGCCGTTATACAATCAAGCTTCATTGTTCATTATGTCAGCTCCTGAATGCTAATGCATGTACACGTTTAAAGTGATATCCAGCTGAATTTTTTCATGTCGCTGACCACCAGCCTTGTTGGAATATGCTCTAGGTGAATGTTGCAAAGTCCCATACTCACACATTTATATTACTGATGAATCACTTTGAATTAATTTTACATGTTGGCAATACAGATCCACCTCTCAGTCAGTGTCCTGAAGACTTGATAACATTATGACTCCTTTTAGATTTATTTATTAATAGTCTTTTTTATTTGTGTTATTTATTTCAGCAGGCTTCAGAGAAGAGACTCGGAGACAACTGAAAGAACGATGATTCGAGTTTTATAACATAACTTTGTTTTTGCGAGTTACATAAAAGAGAATAAGGCATAAATTCATTAAACCTTTGGTTAAACTAATTTAATGAGCTTGACTCAATTATTCTTGATTCCTGAATCCCTGACTTCTAGTCTATCTGCCTCATTTTGATGCATTTAAGCTTGCTCAACTTGGTGAAGGAAAAAGCATTTGAATAAATGCTAAAGATGCAAATATTTCCTTTCTAGCAAGTCATTACGTTTTTTTGTTGATGTCATTTGCATCAGACAGGAGCTGTAACTTTGAACATTATCCAGCTAAAAGCTCCTCAGACAACTAAGACTATATCTGGATCTAAAAAACTGATGCTTTATTATCAAACTTAATTAAAAGCCTCCTGTGAGGCAGCTTTGCAGTGCATTCTTTTTCCTGCTTGAGGTTCTGGTGATCCAATATTTATTTGTCAGCTCCCCTTTTCAGTCATTCATTTTGCTTACATTTAACTGACTCCTGCACGTAAAAACACATCAAAATCTAGCTTCAAAACACTGAGCTCACAGATGGTCTGGCTGTTAAGGAAAAGTAGATTATTGTGACTGAAGCTGTCTGAGGTAAGACATCTTTATCCATTTTCTGTGTGTGTGTCACACATAGAAACACACGCTCAGTGTTGTGAGTCATCCTCCCAGATCTGCACATGTGACGATGCAAGAATTCCCTAACAGCCAATTGGAGCTTTTGGAACAGAGGTGTTTCTGTAGCAACGACACAGTGACAGCAGCAGATGGGGGTGCTGCTGTGAAGGAGAAAAGCAAAGGAAAAGAAACCGAACAGGACAAAAGCATCAATGGATCCAGTTAAATCTGTAGCCCTTTATTTCCCTCAGTTGAGATTAAACTGATTCTCTGCACTAAAAACTTTCGTCAACAAGGTTTAGCTTGAATCATCAGGATGAGAATCAGCTGACAATATTTTAATTACATTTATTTATAAGTCTGCACATCACTAAATCAACTGAAGATAAATTCTTCTGGGATTAAACTACAGCTCAAAAACATCTGTTGGTGTCTTGTTCGCATGCTGCCATCTATTAGTGTGATGATCAGTTATTTCTGTCAGCATATTTACTCGCTCTCCTCTCTGTCCAACGTCCACCTCCCTTCTCTTTTTCTCATTACCATCTCCAGTTCCATCTATAACTGGCAGATTCATTATCACTCCTTCCTTCACTCCCTTTGGCTCTCTACGCCTTTCCTCACCACATTCACTCCAATAATTCATAACTTTGATCTCACCTCTAAACTGGGGCTGCTAAGAATATAATGTTGTAAATATGGTGTTTAAAGTTGCTTGATTGAACTGGTAAATAAAAATACCCCAAAATGTCAATACTGTAGGTGAGCCAACTTAGTTCATGAGAGATTATCATGAGCTTGAGAATATAGTGTAATGTGTTTTAATCAGGCTAAAAATAAATAATTAAAAAGCAAAATGCTGTGTTTTCCTCAAGGATATGTTTTATGCCACGTAAACAAAAGGTTAAGTGGGTCTTAGTGGACCTACTTTGCCTCGTGCAGCAGTTTGTAATGTAACTATCATGCTTTGGTACATTGCTAAGTCAACATGAAAATGATATATGCCTGAGCCTTGCTTTCAACACTCCATCCCTTATACATTTAAAACCCTGCTCACCCTCTCCTCTGTCTTCACCCTCTAAGCTTGTCCTTCAAATATTTTCTTTTTTAATTCATTGTTTCTGTCTCCCTGCTTAGTACTGTATCTGTGTGTTTCATTATCTTTATCTATACTTAGATGTCACTTGGAACGAACAGGAACAGGATGTGAGCATCCACACGTTTCATTTAATATCTCTGTTATCCCTGGACACTTAAGGGTGCGTTCACACTTGCAGCTCTGTTGTCTAGTCAAGATCAAAACAGGTTAAGTTCTGGTTCACTTTGCTGTTAACATTTATAGTTTTTGTCCTAAACCACCATGATGCCTCATTTATAATCATTATGTTCACATTTGTAAGATGCCAGTGGGACTGGATGGCTTCTCTCACATATATTTTATTGAGAAAACTTATAGATTTCCAAAACAGCTCTCTGTCAGACTAAATGTGCTACTGGATATGGATGTGGTTGCATTTTTACCAGTGAAGATTTCTTGCAGAACTTTTAAAATGAACTAAGAAGTCTAAATAACACCAGGATGTCCTGTGGTGCACACTCAAGCAAAAAAGTTTTAAAAGGAAGTGAGTTCTGATGCCTGTACTAAACCGCAATGAGCAGCATAACTTTATGTTTACATCCACAAAGTAAGCTTGATATAAAAAATCCCTTAATGCAAGTTTGCACATCTTTCTGATCCATGCTGCCTTTGTGCTTTAGTTGAAACGCACAAGAGTTTGTTTCCAAGTGGACAGAGATCTACCTGTCCCACAAGCCAAGGATAATATGGTAGTGCTCACACTAATTAAAACGATCCACACTAACAGCAATATAAATCTAACTAAACCTTGTAAATGTGTGTGAACACAACTGTGTCAGAATTAAATAGACCATACAGTACATAATAAATGACTGAACAGATGTAAACTACTGGATGAGGTTATACCAGTAAACAGCCAGCCCAGTTTATTAGTTTGTTAAATGTCAGTGGGAATATTTTCTCATGAATCGCACTACACTTTAATATTAGCTTTAGAGCACGCTTTAAATCCATGGCAACCAGGTACACCTATGTCATCTTTGCCCTTTTTCCTAAGATTGAATTCTTCACAATACGGTGACGATGTTAACTATTAACCTTTTGTCTTTTGTCATGTTTTATAGATCACAGAGTTCTTGGATGATGACAAGTGTGAGGGAGAATGTGAAGAGCTGCCTCAGGACTCGGAGGACGGACCTGCAACCGCTGACTCACCACAACACACATGCACTGATGACAGCCCAGAAGCCAGGTGAGACTTCATTTCAGAAGCTGATATACAGAGGGTGGGACATGTGACAAATGACCTGGACTGGATTTTATAACCAACATACAGCAGTGACATTCACAGCTGGCCCTTCAGCTCAGTCTTTCATTCGGTTGTGCTGTCAGCTGCTTGTGTTTGTTTGCTGTGTGATGAATTTGGAAAGAGAAGCTCATGTTTTGCAATTCTTTATCTCTCAGTTGTCGGTTTCACTTAATCAGTGTGTTAAAACAACTGTTAAACGGTTTAATCTTTTCAATTTTTGCAGCATTTTATCACACATCTTGATAGAGCTGCTGTTGCCTCTTAATGTTTTTTTTTTTAAACTAGAAGCCAATAAGATAAAAGATGGTTGACTTACACATGTCATTGGTCATGTACTCATGATAATCAGTTTGTTCAGATGTATACTGACACACCAGAGGTCAGTCTTCGTGTTTGACCGTTTAGATCCTCTCAGGTCCTCCTGCACCAAGCAGCATATCCATACTATTGTATATAGATACCTACAACTTCATAAAATATAAGACAGTCAGTATCATAAAACTAGAAGAATAGGATTTACAGTTTGTTTTTTTAAGAGATTAATAAAAAAAGATCTCTATTCATTCAAGCTGAGTGTGGATAGCTGACTCCACGTCCCACAGTGTTTTACATTCTTTTTTTCAACTATTCTGCTGTGCTTAATTACAGCAACATTATTGCCTTTTGCTTCACACGACAATTTTAGGTGACCAGTTTGTTTTAATTGCTCAGTGGTATATGACTTACCCTTTATTCATGTAGGAACCATGTAGTTATGTAATTATATAGTCATGCTTAGTCATGTAAACAAATGTCATTAATGTGAAGATTTATGTTGAATTTGATGTTTTTACGTCCTGCTGTTGTTGCTCTGTAGCTTCCAGCAACAGTTGTGAAGCAGTGGGGAGCAATCCATCACTTGACTCTGCATCTTTACAACACTGACTGAACTCTGCATCTGTGTGTGCTGGGTTCAGGCTGCTAGCCATTCTCTACTGGCCTGTACGATGATTATAGTCATTAATCCCACACATACACACATGCATTAAACACCTGCTCTGCGAGGCAACACCATTGCTCCATGTGTCTATTGTATTTCTCTACGATGGTGCAGTGGGTTGCATTCACAATAACAAGGAGCTGGAGTTTGAACGTGCCGGTTGTTAAGTGTACCTGTTTTCCATTTTGCCTCGTGTTGTGTTAGTGGTCTGGCTCCATCCCACAGTCTAAAGAGATCAGATCAGTAATCCAGTCCCATCAACCCTCAAACAAGATAAGCAGGTTTAGCTGATGGAGGAAGACTTTAGATGGCAGCGGCTGTATCATAGTGCACTCACTGCTTGCTCATGATGGAGAGCTGCAGCAAAATATTTGGATTCAAATAAGCCTGACCTGGCTGTTTTAGTCTTTAGTTTTCAAGCATTATTTTTTTTATTTATTTGTTGTGTGGTTAATTCTCTGTAAACTGTAACAGACCATGCAGCCATCATCCCTTTGACCTTGTCTAGCCTACTATCTGGTCTGGTGGATTACTGCTATTTTTGAATAAAGAGTCAACAGTCTACACAGCAAAGCCTTAAAACTAACATAGTACTGAGCATACTCCTTTTTAAACAACAAAAGCAGAAAAGTTTTTTTTTTTTTTTTTTTTTTTTTTTTTTTTTTTTTTATCCTAGACAGCAGAAATGTTCAGGTTCATTTTAACCTCATTTTAAAATGAGTGTCATTATATCAGTTTATTTATTTCAGTGTACTTCACTGAAATTGTAATTAAAATGTTCAAATGTGAATGAGTTTAAGAAATTAATTTTCTTGCAGTCATGTTAGAAACTGCAGCTTCTAAAACTTTTTCAGTATTCATCAGTCATTCTGTTTATTAATTGCTAATTTCTTATTTGTTTACAATCTCTATTTTTTCCTTTTATTTAATATTTGCATGTTAGAAGTAGAAACCTGTAAAAAGAACAAATAAAGAAGCTTAGTTTCTGATTGAAAGAGAAATAAAGCAACACTACATAAGTTTCCGGCCTTAAAACTCTGGGCGTGTGATCAAGGAAGAGTCAACATCAGACTGACTTACTGGGTGGAGAAAGCACAGAAAAGAGACTGGATGCAAAATAGATGCTGAATTAGCCTTTCTTTTTTAAAAAGTAGGTTTTAGATGTTGTGGTCCAACCCAGACTTCTTTTGGTTAAAAAAAAAGGTAATTTACTATTTGATATTATTTTCAATACATATATTGTCGTATGGAAAGTGGAAAACGGTCGCTTCACTGTTTCTTAACTTTCTTAACAAAAATGTTGCATTCTTTCCATTTCTGGCATAATACTCCAACATGCTGTGTCAATTTGAAGAGCGTATTCTAACCGTTTGTAATGGGGCTCAGAGCTCCATGTGTTCATTACACGTGTGTCGTACAGTTTAGCTGCTTGTAAAAGATTTGAAATGTAGACTAAGGCTAGGTTCACACTGCAGGCTGAAGTGACCCAAATCCAATTTTTTTTTTTTTTTTTTTTTTTTTGCCCCTATGCAACAGTCTGAACGACACAGATCCAATTTTTTTCAAATGCAACCCAGGCCACTTGGATATGTGGTCCTAAATCTGATACATATCAGATCTTTTGCCATGTGACCTCAGTCTGAATGGCCAGGTCGCATTAATCCGACCTACATGTCATACACATTATTGTTTATAAACTCCTTATTTGTAAAGGAGCTCGTATCACTCTCTCACCACTCCTGGTTGCAACTCTGTACCCACGTTTCTCTGAACAGACGTTGCTGCCGCTGCTCCACAAAATGCCATGGCCAAAAATCTGGCTCTCCTCTTTTGTAATCTCCTCCTTAAAACGATGCAATTAAAAATGTGCCGGCTACGGCTGGACAATAACTTTAAAACTGCAACATAACGCTCCGCTGCTACTGCAAACACGAAGATGTCACACACTCGCTCAGTGCCACGTCGTCATGTCTTCTATGCATGCGGGACACTTTCGGTGCGCATAAGGTTCACACAGGAGATCACATACAAGTCGCATTTAATTGGAAATGTGAACAGACTCTTCAAAAAATCAGATTTCACAAAAAAATCTGAATTGAGTTTTATGCCCTGCACTGTGAACTTAGCCAAAGTTCTCGTCTTGTGAATCAACATGTTTGTCTAGCACTTGACGGACAGGCAAGTCTGTAGCTGTTGCAGTTCTCTTCTAATAGACTCTGACAGACACACACACACATACACACCTTACATTCTGACAGCCTCTACTCATTTCACATCTATATATAATCCCTGGT
The DNA here is from genome assembly GCF_017639745.1 of Melanotaenia boesemani. Taxonomy (NCBI): domain Eukaryota; kingdom Metazoa; phylum Chordata; class Actinopteri; order Atheriniformes; family Melanotaeniidae; genus Melanotaenia; species Melanotaenia boesemani. The sequence continues at coordinate 16,392,421 of NC_055688.1, forward strand.
ATTTCTCCTACCCCGTCTCTACTCCCCTCCTCTCTTCCCCTGCTTGTATTTTAGCTCTTAATGGAAAGTGTATTTCATGAGGCTGTTGAAGTCTCCTGCCAGCTTGAGGAAAAGGGTTCTTGGGGAGTGCTTTTGGCCCCTGTGAGGAAGAGGAGGAGAGGGGATTAATGGAGGGAACAGAGTGCAGAGAGGACCATGACGGCACAAGAAGAGGGTGGGAGAACTGGAGTGCAACCCTAGTTATAAACGATTTATTGATTTGGAGTCTGAGTGAAAAGGCAATCCCAGGCGAGAAAAGGTCAACGCAGACAATAGAATTTAATAACATTATAGAGCACGTGTGTTGTTAATTTTATCCTCCCTCTGTTCTTGATGGGCAGTTCTAAGCAGTACAGCCAACATGCCAGTCTGACTGATGTGTGTGCTATCTTGTGCTGCAGATTACTCATTTTGTACATCTCTTTAAAGCACTTGATGGGGAGTTATTTGCCGCTTATTTTTATATCATTGTGAAATTTATTTATTACCCTGGGTGGCACCACAACATGCTGGAGTTCTCTGCTCTTTATATTTGTGCCAACAGTGTGCAGCATGTGCCTATCCACAAATAAATGGGTACACAAACAAGTACTGTTGTCTTTTCTGGGTCACGTTTGGTATCGTTTTACACGGGGAGGACCCTGCAGGTACGCACCAATGCGTTTGTACAGTTTGGTTTAAAAAGGGGAACAGTCATGTCACATTTTAGGACATTTGTCATAGATAAATAAATAATGAAAACTAAAGTCTGGAGCAGGTGTGTACTCAAACTTGCTGTGTTTGATAGTTTTATAGAGCGGGCTAGTGTATTCCTTGTTTCAGGGCATAGAAATGAAAATTTGCTGTACTTGTTCCACAGAGGAACCCAGAGTCGCCTCGTCTCTGCCTTCACTACTGTTGTGATTAAATAGAACGTAGAATTCTAAAAACCGCTCTTGAGTTTCCTGGACTGCTGTATGTTGTAAATGACTGACATACTGCTTTCCTCACATGTAACAGCAGTGCACATTACTGTACACCCTAGTTTACAGTGGCGTGGTTTACAGGCACAGTGTGCCTGTAAATGAATAATGATAACGGACAATCTGTTCGCATTTTTTACCCATTTTTGTTTTTTTGGCTTTTCTTGTTCAAATGTTAGCAGGGGTGGAGCTGGGAAGTACATGTTGGATTCGATGCGTCCTGATGACCTTTTACTTGGACACAAAAAAAGTAAATAGGTCAGTCCAGCAGTAACAGCTGTCTGCTTTTGACCTAGTTGATGGGTAGATCATACTTTGTTTTCCTCTGTGGCTAAAACCTGAAAGACAAAGACAAATACTGTGGCAGGCCAAATCCTGTTTTCGTTTAATACTTTTCTCTCTGTAGTTAGGCTCCACATTGCAGTTGAGTTTAGTATTTGTCAGGTATAATTACTGAAGCACAATAATTGGCCTGTTAACTTTATGTGCCATTTTTTTGTGTGTGTTAACCACCAGAATGTTTTTTTTTTCTTTTTTTTGTATCTATTAGCAAAAAGATGAAATATTTTCTGAAACATATTTGTTTTGTGAAATGGTTTGTTTATGTTTTTTAAGTATCTGAACCTCTGGACCTGTCCTCTTATAGCACATACTATCTGTTAACAGATGTTCTTAAAGATGCATGTCTACTTAATTAAAGGAGATTCTTCATTCCATGTCCTCCTCTTCCTCTGCACTGGGGCACAGTGTGTAATATGACAATTTATGTGTCCCAGATAGAGCCACTTGTGGACAGGTGCTATCAAATCTGCTTCTAACTTTGAAGGTCTTTAAACTTCAAGACTTGGTTCATTATTATACACCATAGATCATGTATAAAGTTAGTAAACATTTACAACCACCCATATCTAAAATATTTTCAACCAGAGAAATGGGGGTCGTGATTTATGGGGGAATGCAATATTGAGAATGCATTTGGTGGGAACCACAAGGACAAGTTTTTGTGTCTGAACTGTGTTATGGGCTGGGGGACAAACACAGCCAATGTCCAAACATGCACTCATTAAATCATCATATAAGAACATGGTCATCCAAAAGTATAAAAATTTGGGGCTAATTATTATTATTATTAATCTATAGATTTTTTGATTAGATATAAGTATATTATAAAATAGAAGTAAGGTGTGTGGCTATAGGGATGTAACGATTAGAAATTTTTTTGGTACAATTATTGTCTAATAAATAATCACAATTTTATATAATTATATAGTATATATATATATATAAATAAAAATTTTTAGGGGGGATATCTACCTTTTGTTACCATGTGATATATTAACAATATTATAATGTGGTTTCTGCTTCTGGGTATCTATTAGGGGACAGAAGACAAGTATCAGATTGAGTTTTTACCATAAATTGAAGCAAAATGTCTCAGAAACGGTATGTAACAAATATGTCACGTCAGGCTCTTATGGGTTAAAACCTAATAATAGAAATAAAAATGTGATTCTTCCGAAATGACAATCCTGGAGTAGATATTTATTAAAAAAAAAAAAGTTCTCTTTTTTTCAAAATGTCTCCTAACATTTGGTCTCTAAACGAGTTTTATTTAGCTGGCTGAGGGGAAAATGGCTCCGTGGATTGTAAAGGTGGGAGACCCCTGAACTATACAAATAAACAGATTTAGCAGCAGTTTTCTCCTGAAACAGCAACAGTTAAAATATTTCTTGATATACATCAAATCAAAAATTAATGACAAAGATAGATGAAAATTTTAGGATTTACCAACTAAAAGGTGAAAAGTCAGCTGGAGGAATTTAAAGCTGTATTTTTCAAACCTTTTTTCTTTTTCTTTAGGTTAGCCACAGACTCCTATCTGGTGACTGCACACACCCAGCAGTTATCACATATTCATAGTTCCGCAGTGACGTGTAACTAAAATTTCTCAACATTTTTCTCGATTCATCTTTTTACATCAGTTGTTTTCATAAGGAAGTTTGTTAAAGGAACAGGTTTTAGTCAGTTCAGGCTAAAATAAACAAGTAGTATGAGTTCTTATCATGTCATCATGGTCATGTTATTACATTATAACAAAGCAGCAGCCTCATTTTAGATCAAGTCCTTCTTTTGACAGACATTTTTTGATTTTGTTTACATGACTTAAAAGAAGGTCATCTAAGGTCTTTATATTATTGGAAACATTCTGGCAGGCAGATAGAAATGTTATTAGACTTTGAAGTACTAACTTAGTTTACTAGAGAGTATTTGAAAGGATTTTAAGAATGCTTAGATTAAATGTACTAAGTAACATCAGCACGCAGACAGCACACACAAAAATATAACTATTAAAAATACCCATGAAAAATTAATTATAATCTTGGCAGGGTTCTTCAACCTTTTTCCATTAAACAAACCTCCTTTGATTTGATTAAGTTTACGAAACACAAACTGTGGACAAACATTAACTCAAAGCCAATAATTTGCAGTACATGCAGGCTAATGTAACTTCTTTTTTTCTGTTCCCTGTTTCTTCAAAACCAGAGAAAAAAAAAAATTTAGTGGACAGTTTTCCAGGATTTCACAGGCTTTTTTCAAACAAAGGCATAAACGTTTCAAAGGTTAATATTCAGCTCATTATGTCTCTCTTTCTGTTCTTCAGTGGTCTGTCATTTTTATAAGTGTGTTAATGTACATGATAGACTGTTATCACAAAAGGTTTACATAGGCTGACAGGAATGCAGGCGTGTGATTTTGTGCTTCTGTGCTATTGTGAATTGTGTGTTTATGGGTGTGTGTATGTATTTGTGTGTGTGCATGACACTATCCACTGGGCCACTGCAATAACTGCTGAGTTCATAGTCATTACTGACAGGACCAAAAAATGTACCTCCTCCCACTTTCTGCCTCAAGCCTGGCCCACACAACGCCTTTCCTCTTTACAATTGGCTTCTAACTCCAGCCCTTCCCATCCCATTGGTCCTTCTGCGGTTGTTGCTTGGTTACATCAGAAGCTGATATATTTGAGCAGCGCTCTGGATGTTCACTGCAGCACTTTTACAGAGTGGAGAGTGAGACAGCCTCACTCACTTACAGACACACACACTGCAGAAAACAAACACATACCCACACCGGTTTCAGAGGACGCCTCGGCATGCACACTGGTGATATTGTTGCTCTGCTGCTCGACCTGCTGGTACTGACGCTCACATCTCAAAGTGCTCAACTGGGATAACCAACCCACTTGATACAAGGCTGACCTACAGACCTGTCAAGTACCGAAAGAGGAGAACTCTAAAGAAAAGAGAAAGTGACAGTTCAGACAGAACAAGATTAACAGCTGGATCCTGCTCCTGCAGGAGATGTGTCAAGTGCTTAACAGGCAGCAAAAAGAGAAAGACAGAAATCGTGTTGAGTTTAGTTAAAAGTCAAGGTGGGCATTCAAAAAGTAAAAAGACTGGACTGACTGCACAGTCATCATCAGAACCTCCAGAAAAGCTGACATATATCCAAGGACAGACTGGTATCGACACACCTTCAAGGTGGACCCACTGGCATAAAGACAACAGATCAAAGCGAGAGAAAACACAGCTGGAAACATGAGAATGGCCTGTGACATTCTGCTGCAGAGGTAAACAAGGTTATGTAACTCGTGTATTCTGACTAGAATAAATGATTTCATGGATCAGTGAATGCCTTGAGGAGAAAGTAAATATGTGGCTAGATAATAAGTGAATGAAAAGATTGATGCAATGGTTAGCTTGTGAAGGAGGGGGATAAATGGGTGGAACGGATGTTGAGCTTTTTCAGGTATTTTTTTGTTGGAAGAATGGAATGGGATATCAGGCTAGTGTGATTGTTGCTCAATGCTTACTTATTAGCGGGAGCTGAAAAAAGAACAAAGGACAGGATGAGGAAGTTTTTCAGAAAGAAAGGGATCATGGCTTTACTTAACAGCCTGTATCATGTTATGCAATCTTAATAAGAGAAGCAGAGGGGGGGCTGCCTGAGAATGTGTCAGCATTTTGCTAATAGGTAAGACGACAACAGCAGCTGTCTTTCTAATAAGTGTGTTCTCTTCATTTAGGCTTCATCATTTCATTAAATTCAATACATTAAGCTTGTCATAAGATTTGAAATATGAACACTCTAAATGGAGTCGTAATTCAAGGAAATCGGTTTGTTTTAATATCAATTTGCTGTAAGTTTTTAGCTATTTATTTAGAGATGTAATGGATTTACAAGAGAGGCTTATTTGCATTTGTGCCTATTTGATGATGAATCCCAAGTAGAAGCATGTCTACTCGCCTCACTAAGGCTTCACCATGTAGCATTTTTAGTGCAAATTGTTAGGAATCTTGCGTCACTTCCTCATGACTCTGCAAGAGGAATGATCAATCAAAGCAGGGATGAGGAGGTAGAAGACTGCTGTGAAGGATTTAAGTCAACTAAGCAAACTGGATGATTTTCTTCAGGTGGCCAAATAACTCTAATAAATGAAGCAATGCTTTATCAGGCATTTATGTCCTTCAGTAAAAAAAAACACCTGACGGGTAACCAGTAAGCTGCACTGAGGCCGAAACATCAAGCAGATCTTAAATATTTTGATCTGTCTGTGTTTGTGTTGTTGAGTTCAAATGCAGACATCTGTTGTTGGTCTACTTTGATTATTTCTTGGCCCTGACCTTAAGAGCTTTAAATGTTTACTGTTTAAGAGGCAGAACGAGGAGAACTGTTTATGAGATGTAAGATGATGATAAGGATGCCTGTACATGTAAGTTAGATGTTCTGTAAATGCCAGGACGGTTTAAGGAGATCAAATTGATTCATGTCTGAATTGGGTGGCAAGTGAGAGACGTGATCTGGCTTCACTTGTGCATTCTGGTGAGTGTGTGTGTGTGTGTGTGTGTGTGTGTGTGTGTGTGTGTGTGTGTGTGTGTGTTTGGGTGAGAGCATCGCCTGCTGCAGTCAGTGCTGCTTTCCAGCCAGAGCCAACCGGAGTCAGGTTGCTGACAACAGCACCTCTATGGAATCACAACTAACTTCCAAATTACACTCTCTCACACACACACACACACACGCGCGCACACACACACGCGCGCACACACACACAATCTTTCTGTTAAGCCATTCGAACAATTGCTGTAGATAATGCAAACATGCTGCTGATAATTGTTTTTCCTTTTAAGACTCAGCACACACAACAGATCTCTGCAGTCCTTTTACTCTGTTCATGTGATGCAGCAAACCAGCTTCATTCATGGATGTGTTTGTTCTGTCTGGTTTGGTGCCACTGATGCTCTGCGCAGCATCTCGTTCTCGTTGGCATGTTGAAGCTGATACTCTTGCTCTACATTTGCCACCTATATACATTACTACTGTATGTTTAGGTCATTAAGTTACACAACAAGATGTGACCTGCTTATCTGGACCAAACATCAAAATCAAAATACAGAACAGTGTTATTTAGCTAGTGTTATTTAAAATAGTAAAGAGCAGGCTAAATTCTGCTGTTTACTATCAGTTGGCCAAGGTTCAGCCATGTCTCTCAGTGATTTAAATCTCCAAATATATGAAGGTCACATCCTTGCTACAGGAATGAAGTGATACAGGATCTCCTCTACTTAAAGTGAGTATGACTTTTAATAGGAGCTTAATAAGACATGTACACCATAAAACCAGTAAAGTAAAGCTTTCACCACCTCTGCAACATGCACATAGGTAAATTTTATTTATCTTTAAATATCTTCATTATCTTTTACATTAGCTGTAAATTTTACTCAGCCACAATAGTCACATATAGAGTCTTAACATAGAACAGAACAAATGCAAAACATCGGCTTTATTTTATTTTATTATTTGCTTATTTTTTTCCTTTCCTAATTAAATTCCTGTGTCTGGTTACCTGCTGCTGTGGAGATTTTTCATGCTGAGAGATCAGCAGACAGCAAACAAGTCTGGTGTGAGCAATTCTGACAAGGTTTCTTAACTCTCCCACAAGCTTGTCTCAGGCCACTTCAGAACATACAAGGAAATAAAGCAAAATAAATGAGGAATTCAAGATTAGAGATGACAAAGCTTCTGTTTGTGAGCAGCCAAAATGTGCTATCAATAAATGATCTTTTACTAAGCATACTGAAATAAAGCAGGCCATTTCTTAGCTACTGTGTAAAAACAAAGAAACTGTGTACTGATGTCACTATCAAAGGGTTTAGTGTTACTGCCAACAAACAGCTTGCAATAGGTGTGACTTGTTAAGTTGTTATCAAGATCTTATCTCTGTCTGCAGTTCTGGCTTAAGGAGCTGATGTAATCCAACTACTTGGAGCACTTCTGTAAGCTGTCTAATTATTTGCCAGCAAGTGTGCCACAGTGGCACACTAGTACATTGTGTAGTTTTAGGCCAAAGACTGTAGTAGAACTTTAGTTGCACATCACAGATGATTTTGTGTGTGTGTGTGTGTCAAAGTGAAACCTCAAAACTTGTATTTAATAGAAAGACCACCTGCCTGCATCTTCCACTACACTTTTACATCACCACAGTCGGTTAAAAATTTAAATCACTTGAGACCAGCGACTAATGGGAAGCATGACGCTTCCTGAGAGAACTGTTTGTTAAAACTGAAAGAACTGAAACATTATTTAAAAGCATTTTTGTGTAACTAGTTTGACTCTCTATAAGCACATAGCTCCCTCTGGTATTAGTATGTTTGGTTGGTTTACCAGTAAAGGGCAACGTCACTTGTCTTTTTAACTTAAAACATAACCAAAACCACTTTCTAGTACATGTTCAGTGATCTGTCCTTCAAAGGGCTCCAGCCTGAGAAGAAATGCCCCTAATGGCTCCATAAAGGCTGCGTTGTATAATCCTACAGAGACCTACTGACGTTACCTTTGCTGCTGTGGGAGGCCGAAAAGGGCAAAAGCACCCCCTACCCAAACAACAGTTTTTGTTGAAGTTCTCAGGGGCATGATAGTGTAAGATTAGATGTTATCTTTGCTACTTGGGGCCCATGGCAATTACGTAACATCCTGAAGAGCCCTTTCAAGGATCTATTGTTAGAGATTCAGCCACCCAGTGCAGCCCTTCAGGGTAAGTCAGCTTCAGAGCCTTCTGTCAGATGTTATCAGTGTGTTGGAGGGACATCTGCTGCTGTAGGGAAGCTGCTGCCCTTGTTCCTGTTTAAAGGACAGTTCAGTATGTTGATTAACAGAAAAAGGGAGTGAAGAGACTCACATGACGGAGAATCTGATGTAAGCTATCCAGCCACTGAAGTTGTATCATGTCTTTTATTGTATTATCAAAGTTTCTTCTCTTACTTTCCCTCACTGATTACATTTGCAGGCTCGTTGTCAGACCTCTGCAGTACAAGCATTCGGTTTTCTTCTTATCTTACCAGTTAACGTTACAATTTCCTTACAAGAATGTGAGGTGGTTGGTATGTTCAAAGTCAGTGGGAGTCAAGGAAGGAGAGAGATGAAAAACAAACTGAAAAGGAGAATAAAGGACAGTGATTTCAAGAAAATGAGATTGTTGGAAAAAGAGGATGAGCAGGTGAAAGAAGCAGTAAAATCAGTGAGAACAGTAAATAAGAAGAAGATGGTTGGAGAGCAGCAGAAATATAAGGTTGAAGGGAAGGCAGAAGAAGACAAGGAATAAAGTCAGAGGCCTGTTGGTTCTCTGTCTGTCATTAATAATTCAGACCCTATCGATCTACCTGAGCACTTCTGTCTACATTAGAATTGTGTGGGGTTGTGTCAAAGAGTCACTAATGCACATGCACATGCTCACCAAAGGTTGCATAACGTCAGCTGTTGTTCCATGAGTTTGACCGAACACACAGGCGCATACGCTATATATGAAATGTACTCGTGCACTTTAGCATAATGTGAATGACTGTGACTGTAAAGCAGAGTTATATAAATATGGATACCTAGCATGCCTGTCACTGAGTGCATTTAAGAATCCAGTGACAGGACACATTTCAACACACACATACAAGTTCTTGCTTAAGGAGAAACATGGAAGAACAAATACAACATGACACACCCTTCTATCTGATCAGCAGGATCCAGCCGAGCTCTGTAGTCTAAATAACAATCTGCCCACCCAGATGGGCGCCACTGTCTAAAACTTTGTATTTGTGTGTGTGTGTATGTGCATGTCTGTGTTTGTGTATGTAATATATTTCTTGGGATTGTCGTTCGGTACAGAGTATCTTAGCCAGGGAGAACCTAAACTCACCATGACCTGCATTCCATTTCACCTCCACTGGTCTAAAAATTCACTCAGTGCTCAGTTTCTACTGTCACACACAATTAACGCACACATATCCATGCTCACACACATATCCATGCTTAGCTAATGATTGTCCTCCTCCTTCCCTGTTTTGACTCTTACTATTCAAGGTCATTTTATGTTTGCACAAGGAGGGAGACTAGGCGTACGTGATGTTCTAACCTTGTTGTTCCCTCACCCTCTGCAGCTCCCACCTCTCCTCTATATCCATCCTCCCTGCTGACTCTGCCGAGTAAGTCCACTCTATACATATATAAACATACACTGCAGCTTCACAAAATAATACAGAGGCCAAATGCACGTATAGTTGTGATAAATTGCAGTTAAGTTACTGAATAAATCGAAAAGTATAATATCAGATGACCTTCAGTGTGTAGCGAGAAAAGACGGAAGTCAGTCTGTTTTATAAAGACAAAATAACAGAAATCAAGAAGGACGAGCAGGCAGTGCTGAGACATTAACACAGAGAAGGTACAAGCAGAAGCAATAAAGAAAAAGGAGCAGAGCCAGCCTTGTGTTTTGATTACAAAGCTTAGCTAAAGCATTTTGCACAGCTTGTTGCTTTTGGAGCCTTGGGGACTTGAACTCAGCAATCACATGACTGTCTCTGCTTCTTCACTGCATGACAATAAAACCAAATGGAAATTCTTTTCTGTGGTGCTGTGCATTAAAGTGAGTGTGTTGACCTGAAGCTTTGAATTCATAAACCTTCCCATTTAAATTGACACAGACACATTAATCCTCACCTCATACAAAGTGCAGCTGGGAAATATTTCTATTTTGGCTTTACAGTCATGTAAATTGAAATAGCTGCTAAATGTGTTTGACCAGCAGATTTCACCGATGAAATGTGTGTCCCTCAGGGTTCAGTAAACCAGCTGCGGCTTATTTGGGAAATAGATTTTTACCAGCCAGATTATCTTAAGAAATAATTAAATGTGTAGGAAGATATGTTGAAAATTAATTGCCGGAGTCAATGCCACAGACAGGTTTTAATTATAACATTGTGGATAGAGGGTTTTAAATAGTTTGGGACACACGCTGCAATCAGAAAACTATTAATCCCTGGAGGAAAGTTGAATTGTAAGGTGTGTAGCTTTACAGCATTTCTGTAAAGCACAGTGCCAGGACTTTGGTCTCGTGTCTGAGTATAATTGTCATAATTTCCCTCCTGACTACCAGAATGTGTTAAAAAACCTCTCCACTTTGAGAGAGAAGACGGCAACAGTGCTTCTTCTTGCTGTATGTGTGAACACGAAAGGCAGCAAAAACATCATTCCATGTCTTTTTTTTTTTTTTTCTTTTTCTGAAGAGGGCCGTTTGTATGATTTATAGTATATTTAAAAGAGCTTCCAACATCGAGAGGCAAAGTTGCTGCTGCAATCAAAGGGTCGCCTGTGGTGTTTGTGAGCATCTAAATACTCATAACTCACATAGACTTGAGCTTTACTGTCTGCCTTCAATTAAGAAATGTAAAAATGCAAATACAGTAAAGTTTTAGCAGGAAATTGTGTGTGAATATGTCATTCATGCAAATCCCAACAAGTAGGATCCCACAGTAGAAATAATATTTATATATATATATTTAAAAGTTAAAGTTAAATACTGAGAGTGAAAATTAGATTCAGCAACTATAAAAGTTGTGTGGGGCAGCAGTTGCTGCAGAGAAAAAAATCTTAAGGATAAATTGTGAAAGTTAAATTTCTCCTCTGATAAAAATGACCTTTGACAGACTTGGACTGAGCTTGTAACATTTTAAATCAGTTTGTTAAAGTTTTATGAAACATACACTACATTCAGTTACACTGCCCTGAGGACTGGGTGTCCAGTGGGGCCATGTTTGAAGCTAAATCCTCAGATTTCCAGGTAAAATTTATGTGTTATGTATCCTGTGTGTTTTCCAGAATAATTCAGAGAACCATCAGAGCAGCGGTGGAGCAGCACTTCTTCAAGCTGAAAACCTCCATCAGCCAGGACCTGAGCAGCTATGACAGCCAGGGGTGAGAGTGCATTGCCAACGTCTGAACACTAGACCAGATATATGAAATAGTTTGTGCTTACACAGATTCCTCCATGGTTGATACTGGCCTCAGATGACTTTGAATACGCAAATGTGCCACAGTGAACGTGCTGTACAGAGGCACAACGCCAACCAGATGGTTCAGGTTAAAAATAACCATGTTGGTAGAAGTGATGCCAATAAGCTAATGATATGTTGAAGGACACAACTGCTCAAAGTCAGATGCTTCTTTAGACAAAGATAAGGTAGGACTCTTAAAAAAGGCAGCTATGTGTTTGTCTACATATTAGTCTTGTAGGTTTAGTTACTTTACTTTTCAGGTTTTTCATTTGAAAGTAAAATTTCATTTGTGTTAAAAATATAGACACTTTTATTGTTTCCTTAACATTTTTAACCTGTATGACAGGGTGAGTCCCACTGAGCCTGAAGACCGGGGTTGTCATGGAGACAAGGAGCAACAAACTGATCCTGATGACACTCCTTGTGACAAAGAAGGGGAGACCCTGCTCACTCAGACCACAGAGCACATACAGCATAATCAGACAGACACACAGGTCAGTGGTGCACCACGCACATTCATGCCACACACAAAAATCAAATCTGACAAACTTCCAGAGAAACATTCGCTCAGTTTCTCCTTCTGCTTATTTGTTAACATGAGTGTAATGACAAGAAAAAAACAGGAACTCTCTCTGCACTCAAACCGAAAGTGAAATCCGATGGGTACACAAGCACACACAGTGGAAAGTTTTCCCACAAAGAACTCTCAATACACAGATCCAGACCAGCTCCATATTCCCCGTATTCGCGTTCTCACCTCAGTGTTGTTTATTCCAAGACTAAATATTTGATCCGATCAGCGCCGTGCATCGTTGTTCTGTTCGGTTTCAGCAGCAGTCCTGTTTCACTCTCTGAAAAGCTGTTTTCTGATGCTTTGCCAAAGCATTGCATACGTTTTACACCTGCTGTATGGCCAGACTACACAAGTGTAAACTCAAATCATCTTCAAATTCTTCCACTCCAGGGGCCTCATATATGTGTGATGAAGAGATAAAACAGGGTTAGATTTCATGGCAAATACAAATGGGAAGGCTTGTCTCAGCTGTCCCCTCGAATGTCCCAGAGAGAAAGAAATGTTCCCAGCACACATCACATTGAGTTTTACTGGAGCACTGGAAATAAAACCCCTCACACCCCTTTGAGCCTCAGTGCTTCTTATTCCAGGATCCATTTCATTTCACCACAGCATCCAGATGGTGAGGTGAGGGCTGGACAGGGTGTGTCTCTGGAATGGAGATAAACCTGGTCTCACAATAATCTGGATTTATTTCTTTAAATAGATCAATGACTGTTGAATAATTAAATTCAGCAGTCACAGCACATTCTTCCAGAAATTGGCTTGTTATTTTCCCTCCCTGGTATAAACACATACACACACATTTAGTCATCGTCCTGCTCGACATGAAAACTCCTCACTCAACTTTTCTATTCTGAGAAAAACTTTCTGCTCAGTTTAAGATAAGCTGAGAGCTAATGTGTAAAATATTCATTAAAACCCCTGAAAATGTTCATTAAGATCTCACACATAAAGGTTTTGATTAGAAGTTCTCATTGTACATAAAAAGATCAATAAAACAGGCACGTCTATGAGTTGTAACCGGTGGGGGCACCACATTTCACATTCAGCTTACACTGAACTTCTGCTGTGTTGGACAAATTAATTCAGTTTCTCCCCTTCTCATGTCACATATTTAGTGCCACAGAATTCATTTAAAAATTGTTGCTCTCGTTTTTTCCCAGAACTTCGTGGACTCTGTCTCCACCCTGGAAGACAGCTCAGGTATGGACCTGGATGCAGAAGCTGTCAGAGATGCTGAGAACAACTTTAACACTGCCAGGTAGGATGTTTAATTCACAAACTCCCTCACTGCAACAGCAACTACATTTGGCCTTCACTGACTTATGATGATTAGTGATGTGGCTGCCACAACCTGACGTTTACGAATCGCTTTTGTCAGAGCTGCATCAGAAATAAAATCTGTCTTCCTCACACAACATAATAACTCATGCTTCATCAATAAATTGTGGAAAACACGGACCTGGCAGCAACTTTTAAATCATTTAGTGTTTAAAAGCTAAGAAGTAAGACCGAATGTTTAGAAGATAAGCACCGATTTCATTTGCCTTCGAGGTTTTAGCTTTGTGACGTTATTCGGGATGTGAATAGATTTTTAGTTGTGACTGGAATGTGACTCCTCCTCAGCTGTTTCTCACTCCTTCCACAGTTATGGTGTTCATGTAATGACTGGCCATCACATGAAAAAATACACTTCCCCATTTTAATCTACACAGAAATAAATAAAGTTGTTCCTGGACTGACTTACTTGTTACTTGTCACTGAGAGAATAGCAGTTAGTCTGTTTGTTGGTGTGATTTAGTGGATTGTGATTATTTCATCAGTCAAGCCTGTATCTTGTTTCTGAACTGATGTTTTTCTTTTTTATTTGTTTTGTGTGTGTGTGTGTGTTTTTTTGTCTTCAGGCAGGACAATCAGCCCCTTGAAACCATGGAGCAGACTGTCACCATAAACTGTGTAAGCAGTGGGAATATATTACTTCTCTTTTGGTTTCTGTTGTTCCTTTTTTGACATTCAATTAGTTAAGAAGAGTAATTTCTCAATGTGCAAATATATTATCTACTGTATTTGTGCTCATTTCTAAAATTTCTAACCCTCACCTGCACCTTTTAACAACTTTTCCTCATTGCTTCTCTTCTTCACTGGTTTCTGTCTTTTGTTTTTTTTCCAGGACTCAGATTTAGTTAGCTGCGACCAGAATGCCAACACCAGCGAAAACAACAAGAACCACCTGTCGCCATGCCAACCAAACTCTGGCCACAACCCCCACCTCCAACTTTTTCCTGATAACCAGTGGGAGGGTATGTATCACTTCATCTCAACGTGCTCTGTACGACATAAATATTCCATCCAGTAGAAACTAAATCAGTATCCAGTTATTTACTTACAGACCTGCTAAATATTTCTCTTTTTCCTTCCTTCTGTTTGGTGCAGTAATTTTGCCACATTTGTCCCTCAAATTTTCTACTTTACTGTCGAGTTAAATAGTTTTATACCACCCCCACCCCCACCTGTGCTCATCTTGTTAAATTTTCACAAGCTGCCATTCACCTCATTTCTCCATGTTTCTGTTATATATCCAGTATGACTTGATGAAAAAAGATAAACCCCATTGGTTGCCAGTTAAGCCCAAGACCCATATACAGTGGTGGGTAAAAATTTGTGGACCCATGTATTACAAACCTACATAAGTTTTATCTAAAGTTTTCTTCTTTTTTTTTTTTTTTTTAAACAAATCTTGAAAGTAAAGGAACTTCTTTGTTCTATTTTACATAAATGTGGCTTCAGTATCTGCCGAGACCCATGTTAAGTTGCAACTTCTAACCGTTTTAGGTAACAAGTAACCAATCCTGTAAACCAGCCTGGAGGAATTTTACCTCTTTCCACTCTGCAGAGGAGTCTGGGATATTAGTTGGTTTTCCTTTGTTTTCATTGGGTTAAGGTCTAGACTTAGACTTAGGCATTTCAAATTAGCAGCATCACTCCTCTGTAATCGTTCTTTTGGTGGACTAACTTATCTACTGATGGTCATAATCTTGTAGCATGACCATCTTTAGTAATACCTCCAGTGTTGTTGATACTGGAGGAAAGGAGTCTTGGGAGTTGGGGTTTGTCCTTGTGAGTCTTGCCACAGTAAAAAACAGCAGAATGACTGAGACTAACAGGGTTTGCATGATGTGCTCTGCCTCCAGAGCCAATGTGCCCCATATGATACATAAGTTTATGAAACTCATCCATATTGTTGTATTAAAACATTGTACACACGCAGAAGACTGTAAACCAACTGACTGAGACAAGCTGATTAAAAGAGGTTCACATACTTGTCCTACTAATAGATTTGTAATTTTGGATACTTTTATAAACCAAAAAAAATGACAATTTGTAAAATTTTTGTCACTTTCTTTTTAAACTGGGTTCCCTTTATCTGCATTCGCATATAAAAGAACTTTCTAGCACCACTGTATATGTCAGGAACACTGGTGAGTGAGGTTATGAATGCCTGTTCTCACTGCTCCTTCTCTGTGCTATCTCTCTCCTTGGCCCTCCTCCTTTTTCTTCTCCTTTTCCTCACATCCAAACAGCGTCACCCCCTTCCCATCTCCACCTCCCTCCCATCGACTTCTCATGTATGCATCTACAAAAGGAAGGCCATGGTAAGTGGTTTCATGTCTGTGCATCCATCCACTGCTCTAACCATCTCTACCCGTGTTCATTCATTTTTTCTGGCAGTTTGCTGGTGTGAACGCCGTGCAGTAAACGGGATTAAAATGTTCTCACATTTAAAATGTGTGTGTAATGATGATGATGACATTCCCTGCATGTGAAACACTTTAATAGGGTTCCTGGAAGTTTTTTTATATCTTCTTTCTGCTGCCACGTCACTGAACACTGGCCAGGACACCTTTCCTCTGGTTATAGTTCGCTTTCGCTCTGCCTCTCTGTCGCCTCATTATTGTTGTGACCCCTCTTGCACAATATTTTCCTCCTTTTTTCTTTCCCTTTTGTCTCAGCTTGTTGCCATAGTGCTGACAGTGATGAGACCATAAGGCAGGCTTAGAGGGAAGGGGCAAAGCACAGAGGAAGAAATTTACATCATGAAATTTACTGTACAGCACCACTCTCAGATGATAAAATGAGTCTTTTCTGTTTCCACTTTCCCGACCTGTTAACTTTCTCTCTTATGTCTTTTCTCCTCCCTTTAGACCCCGTTCCAGCTTACAAATCCTGGCAGGATGACAGCGAGAGCGGAGAGGCTCAGCTCTCCCCGCTGGCCGGTCGAATGGTTCCTCTCCCCCCGCTACCCCTAGAGGAGGACAATGAGGAAGAAGAAGGAGAGGGAGGGCAGGACGACTCCCCTTCTTCTTCACGCACCCACCCTCATGTCCTGGCACGACGCTTTCTAGATTTTGGTGCGCACAGCACCCAACGTTTTCTCCCACAAGACCTTGATGTTACCTCGCCCACCAAAGCACAGAGGTGGGACGATGTGGAACTTGTCACTGCTTTTGGCTTTTAGGTGGAGAATAACTTCTGCAGTCCAGGGCCCAGATGAAAATGTTGGTTCATACGTGTTAAACTAGCTGAAGGTTTGAAAGTATTTTTTGATGTGCACAGCTTGTTTTGAACAGTTTACCAGCTGATATTAAGTTTTAAGATTGTGGATGTTTCTTTTTTTCTATTTTATGTGATTTGATCAGGGTGTAAGAATGTACTTCTGTGTCCATCTTTGTGGCATTGGTCCATTTTACATTATAACTGTAAATGAAATCTAGTAATTTACAGATATTTTGATTTGACTTGTGTACCCTCAGGCCGAGGCGAGCATCTTTTGGCTCCAGAGAAGCGATTAGAGGAGATTCTGTGACCCACCAACTCACCAAGAAGCTTCAGCATCTGAAAAAGAAAATCAAACAGTTTGATGAGCAGTTTGAGAAGGAGAGGAACTACAAGGTAAAAATGTCTTTTTCATTTTGATATTGAGCGTTTTATTTCGGCTCTATATTAGCTCTTAGGCAAGTGACATGCATGTGGGATGAAGTACCAACAATCAGCATCACATTTTAGTCACTTTATTAGTTGATGGTATTTTGTGGTAATGAGCTTTAAAGAACATTTCAGTTTAGAAATTACTGATGAACTTAGGCAATTTCTAAACAGTCTGAGATACCTGAAGTAGCTATAAACCTCCAAAGTGATGTTTAATTTGATTCATGGCTGATCGCCTGCAAGCAATCACAAATGCTGATAATGTGATATTATTTTTATAACTTAATCTTCCTGAGCTCTAAGATGAGCTGAGTGGCTTTATTGCTGTTGTAAATTCTTTAATCTTATGTCTCAGTATTTTGTCTGAAATATGGACTCTTGCTCTGTGGTTTCTCTGTCCAGCCTTCTCATGCAGACAGGGCAGCTAACCCCAAAGTTCTCAAGTGGATGACTGACCTGACCAAGATCCGCAGACAGATTAAAGGTAGACCCGCTCGTTCCATTTCCTGTGAATGTGCATTTGTGTGTCGGGGATGAGAGTGTGTGCCACCCTGTTCCATGTGGGACAGTTTGACACACCTCCCACTAACCCTTGGCTTTTGTAGCAGCATTGCATGCATGAAGTTCTAAAGAACAAAAGCAGACATGCACATGTTTAGTGTTGACGTGGCTCTCACATGCGTGGCTCCCACCCTCCAGTGTGCTGGTGCGTCCTTGTGAACCCACATCCATAGCCTGCAGGGTGAGTTCAGTAAGGTGAAGCGATGGAAGATATTTATTTATGTAAAAACAGAAAACGGTGGCGGATTTACAATCAAGACTTTATTTTGCTTTATTGGCAGTCAGCAAGCCCAAACCCTGGTTTTTGGTCAGTATAAAAACGGCTTTCTAAGCATTGAATAATCTCTTCTAGTGTACTGTTTCACCATCCTGAACCAACCCCAGGACCCTCGCCCACCTCCTCTCTGCGAGGTGACTGCTCTCCTTTGTGGAGGACGCAGTGGCTGAAACATTTCTCTCTGTTTCAAATCAAACGTGAAAACCAATAATGCGAGCACCCGCTCTCCACTTTCCTCCTTCCTCCCTGTATCACCCAACGACCGATTGATTGATTGATTGGCCCAACCAGGACGCCAGCACCACCTTTTACCCAGAAGCACGCTGAGGCACCAGGCTTTGCTCCATTCACACAGACGCCACCATGCTCCCTCCTCCCCTTCCTCCTCTATCTACTCACCTCCCCACCACACCCCCACCCCCCCACTCCACCCCTGCTCAGGCCTGAGCTCTAGACCGTTTCTCCTCAGTAAGTACAAAGCCCCCAGTAAGTAGACATTACAACGCTATTAACAGTCACAGTGAGGCGGCCTTGTGAGACCATCTTGTTATAGTGTGTTTACTGTTGAGCGGGCATGTTGGCATGGGATGTTAAATGTAGAGGTGTAATGTGAGGGGGGAGAGTTGATATCAAAATAACCACACTGAGGTGTTATTAGACATGTTTATGTATGACCAAAAGCTCAAATGATTAACTGAATTTCATCATTTTTGTAAATCATAACTGGCTACTTATTTTCCTGATTTAGGATCATTTCTGGGTTTTGACTTTACTAAAAGTTCTGGATTAAGTGGGCAGCGGTGTTATGTGTTGTAACCATCAGAGTTCTGCAGGTTTTCATTTTTTCCGTGATTCTCTGTAACTAAACTGTTCAGGAAAACGTTTTTGCTCAGTGTGGTGTTGCATGGTGACTTGTTGATGCACGTTACTTGTTTTTTTTTTTTTCTTCTTTTTTTGGGTGATTGGCTCACCTCAGTCGTGGCAGTTGTCTACCAGGACTTAAGTCAAAGCTGTTTTATGTGGGGTTTTTGTCTCTATTCTCATCCTTCCTTTAAACTCCACCTCCACACTTAGCAGTCTCTCTTGTCTTCATCTCTCATCTTTGTGTTCTTCCCTAGATGCCAAACACTGTGCAGAGACTGAGCTCGGCCCGCAAACACGTCCTCGTAGCAACACCCTTCCCAAGAGTTTCGGCTCCACACTGGAACAAGGTGCTTCGGACACAGCTTGGGAGGTCAAGGGTCCACGCCCCACCAGGGAGGAAACACTGGAGCTGATCCAGCATAGAGTCAAAGGGAAGAGGCAGGAGGATGGCTGGCCTGACGACATCAAGGTGAGGGACAGATATTTCTCATACTGGAGAATGTGTATATTATTCATTATAAATTCCTTGATTTTCAACATTTAATTACCCTTTCTATTGAAGACATGTTTGTCCTGACTAAAGGACTAACATGTCATGAAATCAGTGAAATAAATTGATGAACAAACAGAATTACAAAATTTGTGTTAAGCAAAGACAACCCTTTTAAAAAATTCATAGCCAACAATTTATTGACTGGAAATGTTTGTGAGCTCATGAAGAGCAAAAATAGTGAGCCACTTCACAAAAAAGAAAACATGTGGAATAAGTTGGTGAAAAAAAAAAAAAAAAAAACATGATCTCAGGTCATTTTTACATTTCATAGGGAAAGCTGTGTTAACCCTCTAAGCGCCTAAGTTGTAAAATTGCGACAAGCACCAGAACATGTCTCCAGAAGGAGAGCTTGAACCTGTTACCACTTTCCACCACTAGATGGCAGACATGTGCTCGTCCGTAATCAGCTGACCAGCATCAACAGCATATATTTAAATTACGGGTGGGACTCAATTAAAGAATTTATCTAATTAATTCATATTAATTAATCACATTTTAATGCATAAAAATAGTTATGCAACAGCAAAAAGCAACATTTTTTTATTTAAATGTATTTTTGAGGACAACTCAAATCAATAATAGATATAGACATTAATATTGGAATCTCAAGAGCTAGTAATGTACTGTAACATTTCAATTTAAAACAGTAGAAAAACAATAGAAAATATCTCTGGCCAGTTACAGTGTCATTTTAAGTACTTTAACTAGCAGCGATGGCTGGAGTCTACAGCAAGTTACAATACTCTTAACTCTTCAACTGTTTCGGTCCACACTCTTAATATCTGACAAAAACATTGATTAGAGTAAACATATGTGCTTTCACGTCAGTCACTTTTTTTAAATAGAGTCACATGAGGGGTCTGAAAACGCCCTAAATATAGCATCACAGTCGCTAAGTTGGCAACGCTGCGTTAGCTGAGCTCTGACGTGTGTTTCATTGTAATCGGTGTACAAGTAAACCGTGAACTAACAAACATTCCACGTTACATGCAAGATTACATGCATTAGTTTTCTTTAACGCATTCTTTTGTTTTTTTGTAATTAATTAATCATAATTAACTCATTCAAGTCCCACCTCTACATATACTGTATTCAACATATTGTCTCATTTACAGTATGCCTTAAAATCTTTAAAAACTCCTTAAAACTGCCTTAAAATCTTTAAAAACTCCGGCGCCTAAAGGGTTAACTTTAATGTCACTGTCTGTGTCTGTAGAAGATGACCAAAGAACAATTGTCTTGTGAGAAAATGCTCCTCCAGAAGAATCTGCTGCATTATGAAGGCCTGCACGGTCGACCTGTAAGCTCTCCAGCATCCTAAATCCTGCAGATGTGATTTAGTTGTGCGAAGTCGCCTGAATAAACGCATTCAAACTTTTTCTGTCACTCCTTCCAGGTCACCAGAGAGGAGCGTCTGATGGTGAAGCCTCTCTACGATCGCTACAGACTGGTCAAACAGATGCTTACCAGAGTCAGCATTACCCCCGTCACAGTAAGACCCCTCACAAGCTGTCATTAGCCAAAAACACACACCACAGGAACGATCAGAATGAATGAATATTTGGTTATTTTTCCTTGCTGATCCAGTCGTGAAAAGGTTTAAAACAT
The DNA here is from genome assembly GCF_017639745.1 of Melanotaenia boesemani. NCBI lineage: Eukaryota > Metazoa > Chordata > Actinopteri > Atheriniformes > Melanotaeniidae > Melanotaenia > Melanotaenia boesemani. Next base: position 16,413,227 of record NC_055688.1, read on the forward strand.
CGCTTTCGACTGGATTGAAAATTCTTTCAGATGAAGACCGATTGGAAAAGCTGAAGTGTTTACGTGACGTGTTTTTATTATGATTGGATCAAAAGTTTTCGGTGTAAACACAGCTACTGTCACCTGAAACTGACAATGATGTTAACAGGCGTTTATTCATAGGTTTGTTTTCTTCTCCAGGTATCCCCCTCTAGTAAGAGGCGGAGTCAAACCCTCCAGCCAATCATTGAGGGTGAAACTGCTCATTTCTGGGAGGAGATCAAAGAAGAGGAAGAAGATGAGCGGAAAGGTGGAGAAGAAGAAGAGAGAGAGGAGGAGGAAGAAGAAGAGGAGGAGGAGGAAGGAGAGAGCAGCGGTGGAGAGATGCAGAGCTCCGAGGTCATCATGGCCTTTGATGCCATGACATCAACCGATGGGTCTGTGAGGAGCCAGAACCAGCCTGATGGACAGGGGAACTGTCCAATGAGAGACAAGGTGGAAGAAGGGTCGGGGAGGCTGGCGCTGGACCTGCGGCTGTCCAGCTCGAATGCCTCGTCAATGTAAGAACACAGACCAGTATGATACTTTATGTTGATTTAAGGGTTTTTATACACATCTATGAATGTCTACAAAATAATCCACACATGGTGAATTAGGATTATTTCAGCTTCAATGTAAATAACACAAGAGTACAAACGATTATCAGAGAAAGAAACATTTAGATGTGTTACTGTATGTATTGCCCAACCTCGGCGAAGATAAGAAGCTCTGATTATCTTTGCTGAGTGAGCAGACACAATCAGGAGTAAGAGGTGACACAGGAAACAGGTGGCTTATCTGTCTGGTGTCGTACCTGTAATTAACACACTGACCCATATTCATCTGTAATCAGCTCAGGTTTGCAGGTCTCTTACTTGAACATGATCCTGATAGCTGATCCCTCATGTCACTACAGATTACTTCCTGCTCACACTAGTCTCACATCTTTACACAGAGTTCACAATCCAAAGAAAAGGAATATATATATATATGTTTAAGTTATTTAACAAAAAATAAATTCTTCAAGTTTGTAACACTACTCTGTTATATTAGTATCCTAACAGCATGTGTAACTGTCCCGTCATCTTCCAGGCCAGAGCTGCTGGAACAGCTGTGGAAAGCCAGAGCAGAGAAGAAGAAACTGAGGAAGATCATCAGAGAGTTTGAGGAAGACTTCTATCAGCATAATGGAAGGTAGGAAGGAAGAAAAAGAGATTTTCGATCAGGTAAAAATGAGCCTTGAAAGAGCAGTAGTGCTTTTTCTTCTGGACTCTGAGTGGTAAACTGTAATTAACATTAGACCGAATGTTTTGTTAAACAGTTTTAATGGCAGAGTGAAATAATAATTCACTGTTTTTTTGTTTTTTTTTTATTTTGTGTTGAGAGGACGTGGTAACCACACAGCAACAGCTTCCTTTTATACTTGGATGTTATTATTTATAGGTTGATTACTTCTTTCGTTGCTGCAATTAGAGCAGCACTTTAAAATGTCTGAGACAAACAGCTCTGTCAGACAGTAGCACTTATAGATAACTAGGGAACTTATTTTAAACAACAGTCTTAATTACAAGGGGAGGTGATGATGATTAAAACAATGACATTTTTTAACGTTTTAAAAAGTCAGTATCTTACTAACAGTTATGGTTTTTATACAATAGCATTTCTTTCTCATTGTTCGATCAACACGTCATCCCACGATACATTCCTGGTCGATTATTAGTAGATGGAGGTCACAGCAGTGGTGTCGCTGTCGCTGAGACCGTCACAAATTTGTCCCTGGTTGTTTGAGGTTGCAGGACTGTGGCGACAGCAGTCCCTTAACCTTTCTAACCGTCCAGTGTGTGACTTTTAGCTACAAAGACATCACTATAGTTCTTTCATGTGGGTCATTATTCATCTGGGGCAGCCACAATGTGTGTACCAGGCATTTCTGAACCTGCTTTACTAGGGGCTTAAAACGACTAGAACACTCTGATTTATGAAAAATAAAGAAAATACAATACATAAGTCCATGTCAACCAAACAGCTTTTGGTGTTTCACAACCTGTGAGATGTGGGGGAAGAGGGTTGGTAGGAGAAACTAAAATTCTCACATTTGGATCTTGTTTAATTCAGCTTTATTTATAGAGTGCCACTTCACGACAATGACATCTCAGGGCAGTTTACAGACAAATCAATTCAAGCCTAGTTAGGCAAGGAACTTAGAACACATCTCTGTAAATAAAGCACCTTGTGAGGGCGATTGTAGGAGTTTTGGTGTTTTTTTTTTCCTTCACACTGGTTTATTTAACTGTGCAGAACTCTGTCATAGATAATAAGCATTACACTAGTACGGCATTATCAAGGACAATTTATCATCATGAGAGGCGTGCTCGCAAACTTTTCCATCAGGGTGATAAAGACACTGCAGATTATTATCTATAATAAAAGCATGCAGTGTAAATCTTTTAATGTGGGGAAACAAACCGAGCTGTAATGTGGCTGACAGCCTGATTTTTAATACCACCAGCAGGGAAACTTGACATCAAACCTCTAAAATTCATGCACACGCTACTAAATAACTGAGCTGTAGATGGACTGAATCCATGCTTTTAGAAAGATTTTAATCTCACTCTTTCTCCTTCAGGAATGTCCAAAAGGAGGACCGGATGCCGATGCTGGAGGAGTACAGAGAGTACAAGAGGATCAAGGCCAAACTGCGCCTTCTTGAAGTCCTCATCAGCAAACAGGATTCCTCCAAATCCATCTAAACCCTCCTGAGATAACCGCTATCACCGCACACATCAGCCGTCATCACTGCAGCGATGCCACACCCAGACGGACGATACACACTCCAGCCAGCAACATGCAGATCACACAACTTCCCACCTTTTCCTGGTTCACTGCAGTCACGTCATGTGGAAAAACAAGACTGTAAACACATAACAGCGTCAAAAGTTACATCCCAGACTCTTAGATTCGATCAAAGTATGATTTAAGAGTATTAGGACACAGAAGTAATCCAAATATAGATTTGATCACAAATTTACTTTAATCCAAAGTAATCTCATCAGCCTGTTTTTCCCTCATGACATGACGGAGGAACCATCAAGGGTCAAACCCGACCGCTCAGCCTCAGCAGATATCTGCCGCCTCCATCTGACTTCATATCATTTGAAACACGGCAGCAGTTTATCATCACAGAGAAAACGTAATTATCACCATGTTGGTCGTCATCTTTATCGTCAAGACTTTGCACTCATCTTTTGTCCACCTCCTTCTTTCCTCACTGGGGGAAAATGACTTTAATTTCAGGAACTTTTCTTTTGTCATCGTTTGTGTTGCTGAGCAATCTTAACGGACAGCTCGAGGACTGGCATTTTAGACACTTTTGACTCAAGACACTTCTTTGTTGGGACGTTTCACACTGTGAAGTCCTGCCGTGTTTCAGCCTCTCTTTGTGGTTGTTATTTTAGGAGTATACCACCCTCACACTGTAGATGCTTTACCTTTTAAAATTCAAAGTTTAAAGAAAAGTGTTTTTGTTTTTAAAATGTGTATAAAGTGTTAGACATCTTCATGAATGTCTTCTTTAATGATGCATTTTGGGAAAATGTGATAGAGATGCTCCTTTTCATTACGTTCTCTTGTTTTTTACTCTTGTTTGTGTTTTTGGTGCGCAGGGGGAAACTAAGATGGCTTCCCTGTGAGCATTTTACAAAGGAGGTTAGCTCAGACGTGCAAGTTTTTGAGTTGTATGTTTGTTTCTCCTACACCATTTTAAAAGGAAGCATGAGACAGAAGAAGCCAACAAGAATTATAGTTCCAGAAATTTATCTGGAAAGTTATGCATCAGCTGACAAAGTTTCCTCGTTTTCTGTTCAGTTTGCTTTTATTTTCTCTGAACTTACAACCATGGTGGCTGCAGGAGGTGAGTCTGACGTTCTGGGGGGGGCAGAAACTGATGGTGGTTATTGATTGATTGCATCTGTGAGGTGTCAACACTGCCAGCACTGATTTTAAAAACACAACGTCCACAATAACAGGAGGGAAGGTGCTGTTCAGCAAAGCAGGAGAGGTTAGCTTCGGTTCATTCTGCAGTCCCGTTTAAGTTTGATTTCCTGCTGGCAGGTCAAATGAGAGCAAAAAGCCTGAATGAAGGTTTTACTGCATGCTGATGAATGAGTTCTGTAAGAGCATGTAATCTTCAGTCAGATTGGAGTCAGTGGCATTTTAAGGAGTGGGACAAAGCTCTGCAACATTTGCTGATTTCTGGTTTTGTGTGATGAATTCAGCCGAGCGTTGGAACCCTCCTGGTTGCTGAAGTGGCTGGTCGCTTGTGTTTCATTGGAGGCAGAAAAAGATGAAGCTGATCTACATTTCCCTACCTGATTCAAAGCTGCCTACAGTTTTTGGTCTGAGTGGATGGCAGGTTTCATTTGAAACGGAAGCTATGAATGAGTCTAAAAGTTGAACTTTATGTGTTTGTTTGTGAAGAGTGTGTGTGTGTGGGGGGGGGGTTTGTTGGGGCAGTAAGGTTTGGTTTTAAAAAGTTATTTGCACAGCATTCACAGAATGCAGCCCTTGTGTTTTTTTTTCCCCATTTCTATTTGTAGAAATTAAGCACTACTTCTATACAAATAAATATATACTGTACATAATAAAAATAAAAAAAAAACACCCAAAAACAATGAATGTCAGAAATATTTAAATTATTTCAAACATTGTTTGGTCCCCTTTAGTTTATTACGTTTGTGATGCCCTGAGAATGTTGTTTTTTATCATTATTATTATTATTATTATTATTATTAATATTGCTAATGCTATCACAAACATTATTTGTGTGAAAATATCAGACCTTTTGTATCTACTCACGAACTGTAAAACCAGCTGTAGACGTTAGTCTGGCACCGTGTGCAGCGAATCACAAGAACCTGCTCTGTTCTCTCAACCATTTTGTCGCTCTGTGTAAATAAGCTAATATAGAAGCAGTACTGTAGTGAGCTTGCATGGCAACGGAGAACATAATAGTATGAAAAACATGATGTATTGTTTTCATTACTTGTGCCATGAAGAAGCAGCAATAATTAAAAAAAAATGTGTTGGACATTTTAACATGTTTCAGGTCATGGGTAAGGATGTTTTCCACCCACTCTGGTGTGATTTAAGTTAGTGTCTTGTTCTTTTTTCCCTCCTCCACACTGAATACACACTCTGCTTGATGTGTTTTTACCACTGCATCGTGTTGGCACTGCTGAAAACCAAAATATGAAGAAATCCAAGGATTAGCAGGGATTGAGAAGCCAATGACAGACGTCTGAAAACATTCCAGTTTTTATCATCGCTCAAAAAGGTGGAAATAATCTGTCATTTATCTCTGAAGGGCTTTTTACATTTAGTTTTTTTTCTTTGGTAGTTCAGTTACTTAAAATCTTTCAAGTGTACAAACAATGTTTTTGTTTTTCATTGTGCCTGCAGCAGAGGTAAAAATCCATGTGGTCCACACGCCGTTAACTGTAAATGTACTTTGTCTGTCGGTGAACTGTATGCTTCACACTTACCCATCCGAGGTGTGTGTTCCACAAACCAGGAATTCACAGCAGAAATCATCAAAGATGTCTTTGCAGTCACAGCTGCTACCGAAAATGTTGCAGAAATGATCAGTTTTATAGATCAACAGCAGCATTGAATGCATAGTTTTGGCTTCTGTAAAAGAGCAAAGTCGAAATCTGTTTCGTTTTCAATAAAGTTTTGTTGTTTTATCAAACAAATCTCAATCATAATGTCAAGCTGATAGTCAGAGTAAACATCGTGACATCTTTGAGACTGAATTTTGCTTCAGATTCCTCGTCCTCCTCCTGATCTCTGTGACGCTCATGTTTTATCACATCAGTATATCGTATGTATCTATAAATGTTTTCTTACTTTGAATGCGCTCTGTTGTTTCTTCATTAACAAAAAGAATGAGAAAAACAATCAGTAACAAAACATTTACACCTGGAAATAAAATTTACAAGCTTGCCACAACAGTTCTCCCACTTTTTGAGTCAAACTAATAAAAACAAGCCACGCTCTGCTGGAGCTGCATGAGTGGATTTTAATAAGTTAATGTGATGATTCTGGTCAGAGTTGAGACTTTAATAGCAAAAGTTAAAGAAATTTCAGACTTGCCTTAAAAAAAACATCTTGAAAATGGTAATGATTATCACTGTAATAATGCAGCTGTAATGAATTTTAATTTAAATTCGTGTTCATACTTTACGATGTATATTGAACAGCTTTATAATCTAGCTTTCATTAAGGATTCCAATAACTTATATTTGAAAGTAATTTTCAAGTAAGTAGTTTTGAAGTAAGTTAATGCTGTTACAGTTCAGCTATTCAGAAATTCACATCTAATAAGTGAGTTTTCCTCATTTTACCTGCCAGCAAACTTCAGCTCTGTTGTAATAAGTGTTCAGCGCCCTCTTGTGGACAACAGCCGCAAAAGCAAAGGTTTCTAATATTTAAAAACGACAGTATAACAATGGAATCAACCTCAGATGTTAACATTTTCTCTGATATAAGAAGTAAAATGTTACCCAATGCTGCAACAAAAAACAGAAACAGCAAAGACACATTAACCTTTCAAAAAATGAATAATCTGAGCATGTTATTAGCATGTTAAACAAAGCTTACATAGCCTTACCTTTTTTTACCTTCCCTGTCCACAAAATGCCAGTTTCATGTGAACGAAATGTCCAGATTATTAAAAAAAAAAAAAAACTTGAGCAGACACAGTCAGACTCATCTCTGTGTGGTTATGGTCAACTGTCAAAATTAACCTTTAAAAGGCTACTATGTATGTTGAAAAATAACTAAACGAACCTAAACTAGTCTTCTTTATTCAGATTGTTCCCTATGGTGTCTTGATAAATTTATTAGCTTGCTAAGATTTGTCTCAGCTGCTGGATTTTATCAAATTTATGATAATAAAGTCAAATACAGATTATCTACTGAAGATAAATGAAGTTACATAAGAATTATCAGCATCATTGCTCAATATATCTAACTGGTTACATGACTTGTGTTTATAATTTAATACCGACCGAGCTAGAAGAAAAACATGTTTATATGCCATCCTGCAGAGGAAAATAAGCCTGGCAAGTCTTGTGCATAAAAATGATAGAGTGTGGTCAGTCGATGTCCAATTATTTTTTCTGAATGAAATAAAATGATGGTAGGATGGATAAAATAACTAAAGAATGTGTCATTAAGTAAAAATGAAACGTTATGCTAAATATGTTTTTCTCTGAGGGGCTGCAAGCTCATGACAGCATTTACCACCATCCTAAACCTTTAAATGTCTTACCAACAACTCCATACCTCAGTTTAACGCTGTAAGGGCCAGTGTCTAAAATTACATCACCTTCAGCTGTCCCATAAACAAACCTGTTAATGTGTTTTTTTTTTTGTTTTTTTTTGTAAGACCATATTTACGGTCATTGGGTGTTATTGTTTAGCCTTGATATGCCATTTGGATGGTACATGTTGACCATCAGGCCATGAAGTCATACAATCTGTGACCTTTCCTGGATGCATGTTTCCCTCTTTCACTGAAATGGATTTCTCAACACTGAAGTAGATAAAACCTGTGATTATTTTTTTTTATGATTATTAAATGTCTGGAATGCGTAATTACTAAATTATTGCTAATTGCATGCACCAACTTAGATTTTCAGCTTATCTTTGGTGTAGTTTTACAACTTTGCACGAGGATGGTTGTCAAACTTGCATATGCACCTTGCACAACACATGGGACAAAGCACTTCTCACATGTTCACATATTGTGCAATATTTACTTATTAGGTGTGAATGTTATTGACTGTGGGGGTGTAAGTGGTCAAGCCAGACGGTACTGTATGACTTGAGTGGAACGTATCACATTATTAGCATTGAAATGATTGAGACTTTAGTGTTGTCTTACTATTATTTCCATTTCACAACGCTACCAGGAAATGTGTGAAAGACGTCATTGAATCTGTCCAAAACTGAGTGAGCATTGAAATGGACTCAGACATCAACAGTGATGAGGAAGCTGGATGAGGATCCAGATCCAGTGGACAAACAGAATCACACACCTATTGATTGCCCAGCTGATGATGACGACATTGAACCAACCAAACCAGCCCAAACAACTCATCAGATTATCCCCTGGGACCGATATCACTGACTGGAAAAGAATTTCACTAGTCCATGTACTGATTGTTCTGGTCCAGATGTCACCAGCGGTACTGTTTCCGTCCACACACCACTAGACTATTTCCACAGGTTAGTACCAGAAGACATGGTCCATCTTCACCGTGATCAGCACTTCGCTCCTCTACAAGCAGGACTGCAAAGCTTGCAACATTCCCAAGAAAGCCATGTTAAACAGGAGAGGGTTTCAGGCACATCCTGGTAAGAATCCAGTTTATTCTTTCTTATTAAATATTTTATTGATGACACAGTTTTAAAACATGTTTGACATTATAATTGATCTTTTTCTCATCTTATTTAGCTCAGCTGTTGGTGGTACAGCCCATGCAGGTGCTTGTCCTCCCACGATGGTCCCTCCATTTCATTCTCCTCCAGGTTCCATTGTCTGATGAACTCATTCAGTGCTTCATCCCTTGGGGTCATCTTCCTGATGTATTCATGGAGCTTGGATGTTTCGTCTTGGATAGTGGCCCTGATGCTCACAGGTCCTCGGCCTCCCTCTTGGCTGGACACTGGATTTGTGGTGGAACCCTCCCTGCATGAACAGCTTCCATGTTTTAACATCTGAACTTCCTCCTTTGGCCAGCTTTTCATCCCAGAGGGTTTCTGATCTCTGATCATAGATGTTAACTGCCCAGAACTTGTTCTTCTCAGGACTTGCCTTACTTGTTGCAGTCTTCAATCTCTAACTATATCATCCCTTAACTAGTTGTTGATGGTCGTTATTTGGGTCACTTTAGCCTGTATAGCATAACCAAGCTAACCCCTCAAGTGTTTAATAGGGCTGCAGTCTCACAGCAGGTCATTCTGTCATCTCCACCCCCAGAAAAGAAGTGGAGAGTCTTGTCATCATGGTGGATGGAGTTAGTTTCCCATTTCTGGGGATACGAGATCACCCCTGGCTCCAGAATCTCATTCCTATAAATCAGTCGTTTACGTGCCAGTCATAGTGACTGACACACACCTGGCAGCACTTGAATCTTATAACAAGAGTAAATACCACCAGGAGAATATGGCAGGCCATAGAGTGGTGCTCTCTCCTGAGTGTACCCCGCTTCTTGTCTGCTAATTGCTGACATGGGCTCCACCCTGGATGGATGGATGCAGGGGATAATGGCACATTTTTGGAGAGGGACTAACCACACATTTAGCCGTGTTGCTCATTCCACAGATCAACAATCCTTATAAGTTAGACCTCGTAAAGGTGACTAATTAACACCAACTGGTTTTATTAAAGGGAGAAATATTAGACCAAACCCAAGTTTCCTTACTTTTTGTTCAAAGTTTAGTGATGCATGGTTGGTCTTTTGGATATTTCGCACACAATTCACTCAACTTACCTGATTCCTGGTTAACTTTAAATAAATCTGAATATGACCCGTCCTGGACTGATTCTCAGAAACACGTTACATCATTAAACACATCAGCGTTCGCTTTTTAAAAAGTTCCAAACTAAAGATCCTTAAAGATCAGATTGTTTCATGAATAAATAGAAAAAACACACTAAGACTTAACATATAAAACTGTACGGTTGCATTAGAACTTTGTATTGGTTTTCCTGTGACTCTAAAAGGTTCATAACTTTAATAACAAATTAAAGGTTGGTCCAAAAAGAAACCTCCATAAAACAGTTTCTATGATTCTCTTTTCTCAAAGCATTGGCACCAGTCATTTACTTGCATCTTAAATATATTAACCCTTGTCCACATGAATGTCAGGTTAGAACTGTGGCAATTTCAAACTGAGAAAGAGAACCTTAGCTCATGTTAATAAATGCTATGTAATCAATACGGACAACAAATAATCTTAACCCTGCATCTTTTACAGCTGAATTTCTACAGTGCTTTTTGACACTCTTTACTGGAAGACAAACATTTCAACGTTTTAGTTTGTTATTCAGCAATAAAAACAACTCCACCACTGCTCCAAGTTTAGTTTATCATTACTGGCACTTCTTTTTTTTTTTTTTTTTTTTACTATTTCTGAATAAATGATTGGCCTTCTCGAGTGTGTCAGTCAGTAACAGATGAGCGGCGCCTGTCTGACAGCAGGTCAGAGATCCAATTTGTCGGTCAGCCAGAAGACAGTCAGACGCTCCAACGGCCAATCGGTGAATCCTGCCAGTCTGCAGCAGTCAGTGCAAAAGATCAGAGCATCAGCAGTGTTTCCAAGTCCCATCAGCCTGATTATAAGTTGCAGCAGTGGTTTGAAACTTCAGAGAAAAAAATATCTAAAAAATATCTAACACGAGACTTGATTTGCATATAAGAGGCTTTCAACATTCTTTGTATAAATTTGCAGCTCTTTAGGTCCAAGTTTTTGAGCTGAGAATTAATACTGCTGGTAACTGAGGTGAATCTGTAACCACAACTGATTTTCATCCAGTCCAACCACTGGAGCTGCAAACAAACAGCTCCATTCTTCTTTCAGGACCAAGCTGAGGACATGGTTGACGTAAGCTGTATTCTTAATTCTAGAAAGACGAACAAGTTGTGCGATAGCTATCACTTAAAAAAGGGATTCTAAGAATAAAAAAATAATAATCCTGCAAAAGCCAATCAAAGGTCAGCTTTGTGTCAGGTGGATTACTGCAGCAAAATCCTGGATGCAGTTGGTAGCTGGACTTCCTGAAATAGCTAGTGTTGTTGAGTCAACGTCCTCCTCAGCTGGTGTTTCAAAGTGTTCACTTGCCCCAGTTCCACTTGGTCCATCACATGAAATGAAGCATTACTTCTTCATCAGGCACCTAAAACCTTCGCCTCCGTTTGGTCCATTAACGGCGGCTCTTTCTTGACAAAAACCACTGTCCAACACCCACATCAAAGTCCACATCATGACAGCTGATACAGCTCCTGGTCATGTGCTTTACATTTGAAAATTCCTACTAAAAGTTCCTGCAAACCCACCCTCCTGTGGCTGTTGCTTCTTATTCAGTGCAGAGAATGCCCCTATGTGTCACAGGAAAAGTTTGGAGACAGCAACAAAGTAAAGACAACTAGCAGATCCCGAACTGAGGCTCATAGATTAATCTGTGATTGTGTTAGCTGAGGACTGAGGGAGTCTCCCCTTTTTCTTAGAACAGTGCTTATTTCAGGCGTTACTTCTCCATTGGCTTGCTTCCTGTGACACTGGCTGTTGGCACAGATGTGATGCTGTGGGAAGCCCTGGGTCATAAAGGCTTGTCAATCACTGCTACTCCTGCAGAAGTGAGAACATGACAGAGAGAAAAACAAAGCTAAACATGAGTCCACAGAGAAGTTGTGCCTGTGGTGAGCCGAGGAGAGACCTACCAGCATAGCTGCGCCCGTTGCTCATGTTGGTGGGAATGAGGCTCCACTTGTCTGTAGCCGGGTTATAAAACTCTACAGAGGAGAGGTTACAGGACCCATCGTCTCCTCCGATGACATACAGCAGCCCATTAATGGCACAGACGCCTGCAGGATAAATAACTTGGTCATTTAAACTGACAATTAGATGTGAAGGCATTAAAATGAAGACCAGAAAAGCTTCAAGATATCAGTTAATAATCCATAATGATCCGATAGACCCTTTACAGCTTTAAAGTTTGATTATAAAAGTCAATAAAGCAAATCAAGATCTCCTTGTTGTCAGTTTGAGAAAAAGGTATCCTGCTGTGGCTTTTAAAGCTACTCTAGTCGATCTACTCTTGAAACTAATTTTTCAGTTTACAATGAGGTTAAAAAGACTTCCTATTCAGTGGAGAGAAACTACAACATTTTAAATAAAGCTTTAAGTCTATTAATATACAGAATTAGTTTTTTTAGTCTCTATGGATCATTCTCTTTGACTCTTTGGACAAGTGGCGCATGGATGCAGTGTCCGTGGTCACCCTCTGACCTGCATTTCTTCGACACATGTTCATATCGCAGACCAGTCTCCACGTGTTGGTCTGTGGGTCATACACCTCCACGCTCTTCCTCACCAGAGGACCATCGTGTCCTCCTGCAGCGTACAGCAGACCGCCCAACACACCCACACCTGCATCAGAAATAGTTTCATAAGATTTATTTGTATAGCAACAATTCACAACAAAGTCGTCTTAAGGTACTTTACAGATGTAATCAAGCCAAGCCAATTTATTGTGATCCAATTAACAAATACACATTAGTTTTATTTATAAGAACAGTGTTCACACAAGCCAATTCATAAAAAATAAATCGTGCAGTCCCTCATCCTGAGCACACACAGGACGGGGCGGCAATAGTCAACTTTCAAAGGAGAATCTAACAGTTATTTACACAAAATCTTATTTATTAATTCATTTCACGATAAATGTTCAGCCGAAGATAAAATAAACAAAAAAAAAATGCCCAAAGTATTTACTCATTCCAGTTGATTCATAAATAAAAAATGTTTCTGCTACTTTCTTTTTATTTATTTAATAATTAAAAAATAAATAAATAAAAAATAAAAAACTGGATGTTAAAAAGATTCTTTAAAACTGAGAACATCTAATGGCTGTAATGAACTGAATTTGTGATCTTTCCAACCATTTTGGGGGTACAACTACATTAATTGACCACTAGGGGGAGCAGCTGCTTCTCATCAAGTTAAAGCTGAGTATTATCTGTATAGTTTCTCTTAATCAGCAGGAATGAACAGACAGTGTTGTTTTTGTGTTGGCATAGACTATAATGTGCCACTCTCTTGTCTCTCTCTCGTCTCTAGCTGGTAAATCACCTGTTTCAACTGAGCTGCTCCAGATGGAGACTGATTAGTTTGAACTTAGTGTGCATGTACCTGCTCCACTTCTCCGTGTGCTCATATCAGCTACATAGCACCACTGATCCAAGGCTGGGTCATATTCTTCCACCGTGCTGAGACACTGCCGAGATGCTCCATCATAACCTCCCACTGCATACAACTTACCTGTAGACAAACACACAACTCTTAATATAACTCATATTAAAAATGTCTTATTTTTATTCGATAGGGCAGCTCTAACTCACTCACACACTTTCTTACCATCAACCACACCGACACCCACACTGCTGCGCCGGGTGTTCATGGAGGTCACATACAGCCACTCGTTGGTTTTATAATTGTAGACCTCAACAGTTGACAAACCTAAAAAAACAGAAACACAAAGAAAGAAAAACAGACAAATGAAACAGTGAAAAAGACTCAAATTTAGATTTAAAAGAACAGATAAACTGTTTGGATCAGGAGGCTTTTTGCAGCAAACTACCAGCCATGTCAAGAGATGAAGAGGCTCTCCATCGCCTGTGTTTACTGTGCTCACTGCAGTAGACGCTGCAGAAGATATGCTGCTGAATCATGGGAATAGGGCTCAGAGAGCAGTGCAATAACGATGCAAAGAATCATGGGAACAACGGCTCTGATGTGTCCTACATTTTTTCAATTTTAACTTTTTTTTTTTTTAAACAGGAACTATTTTTTGTCTGAATGATGTGTGAATACAAATAAATACCTGAAAAGTTAGTTAAAAATTAAATGACTTCATTCATTTCAATTTCATGTCTAGGTGTTTGTCATGAGCCGTTTTCATTCAAAGATTGTGCTGTGACACCATTAAAGCTGCATTTTGACTGCAGGGCTTCAAACGGCTTCCTTAGATTACAGAGTCAAAAATACCTCGGTACCAGATTACAATCAGAACGTGTAACACATCAGCTTCTGCCTCCAGTATTTTATGTTTTGCAGAGCAAGCTTGACGTACCATAAAAAAAGCACGGGGTGGTGAAAATGAAACAAGATGGAGAGCTTATAGCTGCTATAAGCTGGAGACTTCACATTTCTTTTTTAAAGCGCTTTTTAGTCTAATTTCTTTAACTGACTACCCAATCCCACGAACATGAGTGATAATCCTCAATAAACTCGCACAAACAGTAAAACTAAGATAATGTGTTTAAAGTGTTCATTTTTAAGATAAAAAAAAGGTATTTCATACTGTTAATCAACAGTGAAGACAACTTATTTTACCCTGAACTTTATAACTGCTCAACTCCTTCGTGTTTAAGTGTACCTATGCTTCCATTAAAGCCTCCTACAGCGTACAGCAAGTCCCCCAACACTGCAGCTCCCAGTGTGCTGCGTCTCTCCTGCATGCTCGCCACAGCGCTCCACTGGTCCCTCACTCCGTCGTACACGTCCACCGTCCGCTCCCGCAGCGAACTGTTGAACCCACCGACTGCATACACTTGGCCCGCCATGGAAACCACGCCTGGGGAACATAAAAACAGGATATCCGAGGATAATATGTTAAAATGTTTTAAAGGCCATGTTCATTGATGTGATATACTGGCAAGATTTTCTCTCTTACTGTGTCTTTACATGTCCAGTAGCAAATGAGGATGTTGATGCTTCTTGTTTTCATCTAACATTTAAAAAAAAAAAAAAAACGAACACACACACAGACTGACCTGCCCGGCAACGTCTCGAAGGCAAGTCGGAAACTTGGTACCAACGATCTTCCTGGAAGTCGTAACACTCCACACTGCGGATGGCTTTAGGAGCCTGGCCACCAACCACAATCATCACCTGTAAGGTGGACAGATGTAAACACACACACACACACACACACACACACACACACACACACACACACACACACACAGGTGTTTTGTTAAAAGGACAGCCGGCACTTAATAAGTTCTTGTCAGGTGTTGGTTTGTCGTTTGTGTACCTTCGGGATGCTGACCGGAGTTCGCGGCCGTGTTCTGTCTGTCTTGATGAGGTGACGCTGGTCCGCTGGCAGCAGGTGATATTTCATCGCCTCGATGAGAAAATCCTTGCAGGTGGTGTTGTTCTTAATCAAAGCTTCTTCCTCAACAATCTATAAACAAGAACCACAGTTTAGACAATAAATAAGTAAACATATATTTAAAAATATATATGTACCTCTGGAGACTTTTATAATTTCTGCTTTAGTGGGACTTGTTGCTGCATGTCGCAGACAGTGTAAAAGGCTAAAAGATGATTATTCAGGGGACGAGTGAATATGTAGTTTACCTGAACCAGGTAGTCCCTGGACAGTAGTGGAAGTCTAACGTGTTCCATTAGTCTCGGCATGTGCTCCAGACGGGCTGGTTTATCATGCTTAATCCAAGCTATCATTGCCTCAAACACCTGGGAGAGAGAGAAGAAGAGTAGAGTCAAATGATAGCAAAGATGACTCGGAAGACTGGAAAGAGACAAAGGAAGGGCTGAGTTTTTAAAATGCGCTCAATCCCATTTTCAGTTCCCTTGCTGCTGTTAAAAACAAGAGGAAATGCAGACATGGCTTGAGAATGGATCAACATATGGTGGTTAAGCACAACACTCCACTGAAGATGCTGCTCTCTTTCAAAGGTAAAACCAAAGGGTGGATTACTCCCAGCAGCAGTGAGAATAACAAAGGTGGCAGAGCTTTGCTTTTCACTGCAGCCCATCAGTAATTTACTGCTCTATAGTCAGTGATTTACACACATTTGCAGGTGATCATCTGTCTGCTGAACAGGACCATCACTCGATGCCCATCCAGAGTTTGTTTTTCTCTTTTCTAGGGTTTTGCTTCAGAACAAAATCTGGAAACACCTAAAGCAGAAAAAATCCACTAACTTTAGTCAGGCTTCTGAAATAGATGTTTGCAACTCCTAGATCAAGGAAGTATCGTCTCAATCATGCACATAAACAAAAGCAGCATTTTCTTCCATTGCTGCTTCTTCTGTCCAGCTCCATCCCCACACTAATCCTGTAACAGGATGAACCAAATAAACAAATAAAGAGGGGAAAACAACATCTAACACAGCCAACCCCCCCACTCTGCCATCCAGAGATCACCCTACCAGCACAACGGGTTCATCACAGTGACACAGAGTAACGCCAAATATAAATCAGCTATGTTACGATGCAGGAATGAGTTATTTATGCCTCTGTGGTTGATCACTTATGACAACAGCCAGGCTACGTATCCGATGTTTTGCGTGGTCGTTCACATTATCATTTCAATGCAACCTTCATCGTGCTCAAGTGTGAAAGGTATGCAGCCCTGACGTGGCACACATGTGCAGAGGATAACACGTCACGTTGTATTTATGGATGTACTGAAGGTTTCATGTCTGTTTATCAATTTGATGAATGAAGACAGAAGACAGAAAAAAAAGAGAGCATGAATGTTAATGCTGGCCTTTTGTGGAGCAGTGGCGTCTACTTCTGTACAGAGGCATGTACAGACAATGCAGCCGAGTTCGTTTGTGCAGACTCCTGCGCGGGTCCAATTTTACCAACCTGCAACCCGAGAGGATGATTACTAAACCCGACCTGTGAAATCTAGACCCGACCCAACAATGTAGGAACTAACCCATGATCTGACCCGCACGTTAACACTAACTGTAAATATGCCCCCATCCTGACCCCTTCATCACATTACTTTGCTTTCTTTGTTCATATTTTCAGAGTGATGGTGTTGTTTTGTCGTCGTAATTTACAATAGAAAAAAGGAAAAGACAGCAATACAGTAAATACTGTGAAACAGCAGAATTGTGATAAAATTCGACATGGCCGTTCAGACTGAGGACGATTCCACACAAATCGGATACAAATCCCATCTAGGACCTGATATGAAAGTGGCCTGGGTCAGATAAAAACATACTAATAAATTTTTTAAATGTATTATTATTATTATTATTATTATTATTATTATTATTATTATTATTACTACTACTACTACTACTACTACTATTATTATTATTACTATTATTATTATTATTATTATTATTATTATTAATAATAATAATAATAATAATAATAATAATAATAATAATAATAATTTGGATTTGTGCTGTTCAGGCCGCCATTACAAAATCTGAATCGCATATGGGGGAAAAAAAAAATTCTGAATTGAGATGCAGTGTGAATGGAGTCATTATCAAGAATGTCCATAAAATGTGTAAACATGAAATAACAAAGACTGTTTCAAAAAGTAAATAAGCAAGTGGGTAAAAGGAGGCACAAATGTGGTGATTTTCAACAAAAAGATGCCAAACAAATAAAAAACATAACCACATGAATTGCTACACATTTATGGAAGCCAAGAGCAGCCATTCCTACAATTGTTCCTTTAATGCTGTTTAATCAAAGATCACAAAGTTTGGTTACACAATAGTCATTTTTATCATCTTTGGAAAAAAGAAGTCCTTTGCTTGAAATAACCATCTACAGTAACCATAACAACTAGCTCATGACTTATTTTCATGTAGACAAGGTGTCTTCAAAGATGGTTAAGGGTACATAATTTCTAAATTAGGTTTCAAAATGGAAATTTTTCCACATCTTCAGAGTTGTAACATTGAGTCAACAAACACATGGACTCGGTTTAATACAGTCACCCACGAACCAGCCAGACGCCTGGTGGTAGCTGATGCTTTAAAGACTGTTTGCAGTCTGTTTTACGCTGGGACAATATGACAGCTCCCGCTGTCCGCCTGAACCGCTGCTCTGACAGCTGGATGACACACAGCTGCTCCATGAGATGCTTCATGCTGACTACAGACAGACATCTTCTGGAAAACGTCTGCTGCCAGCTTTAGCTTATCATGCACAGCCAGTGTGATTAGGACACATACTGACACAAACTTGTTTGACTCCAACGAAACCTAAAACATTTTGTGTTGTTCTCAAAAATCCCTAATGAAAAAAAATATATATTTTTATTACACTTGCATATTACAAGCAGTGACTAAATGTCACAGGTTGTGTGTTTATGGTGCAAACTGACCTTTTCCTCAGTGGAGACGGTGAGTTTGTCACTGGAGATGAGGCTGCACACCTGCTGCAGAGACAGAGCCAGGAACTCCTCACCCTGCACCACATCAGTGAAATGCTGCTCTGAGAAGAAAAACACGCAGGGTTACACACAACAGCTGAAACATTTAGTTTGCAATCTCCTAAACTCCAAGAGCCAGATTTTGTGGTGTGAACAGCACAAGGCTTACCTGCATATGCATGGGCCTGGCTGAGAAGCTCTGTGCATGTATGCACGTCAGCAAAGGCTCTGATGCCCAGACAGTTGGTGGGATGAAGCTGAGACTGCAGGAACTCGCAACAAACCTGACGGACATCCATCAGCTGGAGAAGACTGGCTGCTGGCAAAAGAACCTAAAGAAGAAAAATATATCATTATAATTGGACCAATATGGAAAAAGAAAAAAGTTAATTATGCAATTCACCAAGACATAACCTTCCAATCAATCATGTCACCACCCAGTAAAGTTTAAAATCAGCTAATTAATCAGTACAAAATACAAAATGTTAACAATTGTACTGTATAAACCACTAAACTAAGACACATTAAGATGGTTTCATGTCCCTCTCACAGGAAACATTAGGCTTGTCACAATCATGACATAATCCAACTACTTGTGCTGACTGTTGTCATTTTGTATACTGTCAACATTGTCTCTTCACCTGTACAAAAACAACTGGGTAATAAAAACACTAGTGCTGCAGTTAAATGAGCTAAAACAGCACCTGAGTATTTATGCCACTGACTATATTCAACTCAATCAGCTCATCTTTTAAATTTTAAACAGAGTGCATTTATTTAATGATATAACTCCAGTCCTCAGATCTTTACACTGACTTTCTGTCTGTCAAAGAATTGACTTCGAAGTCCTGCTGTTACTTTACAAAGCACTGAATGGTTTATGTCCAAAATACATTCAGGATCTTCTGGTTCATTATGAACCAACCAGATCTCTCTGGTCATCGGGGCCAAATCTACTTTCTGTTCCTAGAGTCAGAACTAAACATGGAGAGGCAGCGTTCAGCTTTTATGCTCCCCACATGTGGAACAAACTCCCAGAAAACCGCAGGTCTGCTGAAACTCTCCGCAGTTTTAAAGACAGGTAAACAACTCACGAGTGGCAATAATCCTAAGGACCCACAAGATGGTTGGATGGGTCAACAACACTCATGACTTCAACAACCCTCAAGTGTGAATGCCCAAACAACAGGTTATAAGCCTGGAGCTCCTCACCTCCTCATCAGTTTAGAACTGAAGAAGCTGTTTGGATGAGAGGCAAAACATTTCCAGGAGACAAAAAGAAGTCATGCTGACTTTGATTCCAGCTCTTAGGACAGGGATCCCCTGCTGACAGCATACTGCAAACAGACAAAGCTTCTCTTTGGAACATCACTACACATTAGGTTAACTGGGTCAGTGAGACAGTCTGCCGGCCTCTACACCTCCCTGTCTAACTGCTCACTCACTTATCCTCTACATGACTTTTGCTAATGTCTCCTGTTTCCTGTTCACAGCTGCACTGAAGCCTTGTGTCTTTTCAAAGATAGCACCTAACCCCCAGAAACTAACATGCAGCAGCTGTGACACATACATGAAGGACTGCAAACAGAACTCATATTTTAAAAAGGAGATTTAGTTAAACACTATTTTCTAACCTTGTTTCTTCAAAGTATTAGTCAGAACTTGTACACAGTCCACACATAACAAAAAAAAGCCAATCAGACGGACACACAGCTAACAGTGGGAGGATTTCCTGTCTCTCTCCATGCACACTTCCTGCTCTAATAATCAGAGGAAGTATCCTGGCTGCAGCTGGATCAAGCTGAGCTTTGAGCAGAGCCATGCAGCTCAACAGTTAATACCACCCAGATGATCAAGGCCTCAATCCTGTGCGTGCACTGCCACACACACATCTCCCAACCATTACCTGCTCTGACATCCCTTGTAGTAAACATCAGCTTCTCAAGCCAGTTCATTGTGACCTGAATTTAAGGGAAAGACCAAAACTTAAAGCTACCAGGCTTTCCAGAGTTTGACAGTTAAAAGTGTGCAGTTGTGTGATGCGTCTCACCTCAGGTGCAACAAACGCTAAAAACTTTCAAATTATCAAAGTCGATTAAACTGATTCTTTCAGTACTCCTTAGTCTCCAACACAGTTTTATTTCAAATACAGAGTATTCATCTTGGAGTTGAATTAAATCAGAAGTCTCTCTTTAAGGCAGTTTTTAAAACACTAATAATGACAAACACAAACAAGATATTTGTCACATTAACGTTGCACTTTTCCCCACGTTTAATTTTCCCTCCATGTTAATGTTAGAAGAAATATCATGAACAAATTTGCTTAGTTGGTTTATTTGCTGCAAACTGAAGTTTGCTTGCTTATTTATTCGTGCGAATTCAGGAACATTTTAACACCAGCTTGTTATTTTGTTACTCTGACATGTTTTTGCTTTAACTGCTGAACAAAAACAAAGGGTCTGCACAGAAGAGAAAGGTCAAGGCAACAGTTTCAAGTTTCCTTCTCAACAAGCAGGAAGCTCTGACTAATGTTGTGGTATTTTTGCTGAGAGTAGCTGCTCTGACTTAATTATCCAAAACTGTAAATAAGGAAGAATGTGTGGTAGAAAAAAATGAGCAGAAGTGTTTTGAAATCGAGATCTCCAGCAGCATCATGTCTATGTCTTCAGCAGTGCTCCTGTGATACTGGTGAGGAAGCGCTTATATGATTATATGAATGGCAAATAAAAATAGCTCTGTATATCACACCAGCAGTCACTCTGTAAAGCAAAAAAACTGTCTGAAAAAACGGTCAAATCCAAAGTAAAAGCAGAAAAACAAAGAGAGAGACTATGTTTTTCCTACTTTCCTCATTAACAGCAACACACAAACACAGTGTCTCACCTGGACGTTGTCTTCTGTAACTTCTATCTCTGCTGTGTAAATGTAGTCGATCAGATTTCTCAGAGTCTGACCGTCCACTTCTCTGATCTCCACCTGATGGGCTTTACTCTCACTCATGTCACCTGCCCACAAAACAGGCACATTCAGCTAAGCATAAAGGATACACAAGCCTCTGGTTCAATCAAGAAAACAGTGTTTGTACCTGTGAACATGGCACAGAAGTAGGGGCTACAGGATGCTAAGACCACCCTGTGGGCTGGCACTTCAACACTCCCCGCCACCAGCTGGACGTCACACAGCATCTTTTTACTGAAGGAAGGTGAGAGACAGAGATTGAAATAGATAGTACTGTCTACATGTGTGCTAACCTCAGCAGACTGGACTCCATGTAAACAATGATATGAATTAGATCATCATTATGTCATCTGCATGACATTCAGCTCTGCAGAGGCCTGGTAACGAGTCAGTCATTTGATTCAGGTGTGTTGGAGAAGGGTTGCATCTAAAAGTTGCAGGACGGTATATCTCGAGGACCGGATTTGGGCACCCCTGAATTAGATTACACTCAGAGAAATGCATGAATGAGTAGGTGAAGGAATAAATAGAAGGTGATGCATCCCAGTAGTAAAAGTACCCATTTGATATTTTAGTGCCATTTCTAAATCCTTGCATTTTGTTTTTACTGGCATTTTACAAATATTTTTTACTACTGGTTTTATCTTCCATATTTCTTTTTGCGTGTATTTTTTGCTTAAAAAAAAATTCAAGAGTTCCTCTGCAGGCAGAATCCACTGCTGCACTGGCATTTTCAGAGCCGGTGAATCAAGAAAAACTGGTGTTAATCTATGAAACCAACATGGATACATCAGTTGTAGTGCGTCTGCAGGCACAAACAACTCTGAGGGCGACACACCTTCTTAGCTCGTTCATCAGCTGGAACGCTTTCCTCATGTGCGTCTGGTTGAAGGTGTGCATCCCCCCATTCACCGTGTCCTCCTCTGAATCCGTGGTGCAGTTTGGGCGAGGTGAGGCCGGTGTGGCCACCAGGCTGGTGAGACATGAGAGGCAGTGTCTGCATCAGTGAAGATAAATGGAAACCCGTCAGTTAGACAGGCTTCATTATTTTATTGCCAATTTTTTTTTTTAAAAAAAAGGATGGGACACTGACAATGAAGCATTCTAACCAAATTGGGATGCAACATTTGCCTCTGATTATATTAATTTTTGCCCACATGAAGTCTATTTGCACCATGTCAAATGTCCTCAGCAATGTTACTCCCAACCTGTAAGACCTGTGGGGCTCTTTCTTGACACAGTTCACTGTTAGCCAGTGTTAGCTACACTTGCATGACACCAGTGACCCATCCACAATTCTTCAGTGTAATCTGCTTTGTAACTCAAACTGTCACACAAATGATCCACAAGAAGACATTCATGCATGCAAGGCTTAGTCATGCACTACGTTCAGATGGATTAACACTTGTCAGTTTTAAAATATAAAACAGGACAAAGTTGGTTGAATGGGTAGTGCAAGAAATGACTGTCGGTGTTCAAATTTAGGTATGAACAGGGTTTGAGAAAATACACATTTGTCAAAACATCAGGAATTTAACAACCGAATTCGATAATCTAACCTAGATTAATCTCTGTTTGGGATTATAGCTGAGAGGAAATAAATCAATCCTGCCCACAAAAGAGCCATTATCTTAATTTTTCAGGTTACCTCACAGGATAAAGCAGAAACAGTTTAAATGATATGAAATGTGCTCCAATATACCAAATTAATCACAATCAGTTTCCTCTTAAATGAAAAACGTGGGTTCTAGTCTGGTCCCGAGATGTCAAAACACAATTACACTCAAATGAAAATGTCTGCATTTGCAAAACAGCAATCAGTTGTATTCAATCACAGCAGGTACATAATTAATTACTTTTGCATACTTTCCTTTTACATAAAAAAATTTGACACTCATACACCAAGATGTAAATGTGTTTTTGATTAGTACTCCGCACGCAAAATTCAAATTGCATGTGCCTCTCTCATGTTCCTGGTCCTCTACCAAACATCCATTCAGCCATGCCCAATTAAACAGCAGCTGAATTAACAACACATGCAGTCTTAAGTTTCTGTTGATTTGGCAATTGAAGTGAATGCAGTGGAAAGTATAACCCTCTCATGATCTGTGAGCAAAACTATTTTAAACTAGACTTATCAAATAATAATAATAATATATGAATAAAGAGGAGTCAGTGTGAGAGAGGAGTGACCGTATCCTTTATGGATCAGGGAATAACCATCCTCACTTTCCTTATACTCTTCACCAATGTGGAAGTCTGACTTTGGACACTAGTCAAGCAAATCAAGTTTTAAATTCAAATGTAAACACAGTGTAAGCAGCTCCACCCTGAGAGCAGAACTCAGACTATCTTTGTTGGGTTTAATGTTTTACAGTCTGAAGTCCGACATCGCATACACTGTACTGTTAACACGCCTCTCGTAATAACTCATCCTATCCCAAAGATAACGCAAAAATATTGATGCTGGACTCTTGATCAAAAGATGTTCCAACAATACACTTTAGCACAAGTTCGTTAACTCATTTGTTCATACCCCTAACTATCCGCTCACTATAAGAGTATCCATTAGCATCCAAAATAACAGGTTTATATTTTATTTTATCTTATTCTATTGGAAATTTGTTGGTTCAACTTGACAGGCTGGCTAGATCTTAGCGTTGCTAATCATTCAACTTAACTGCTAACATAAGCCATAGCTTTGGTTAAATACAATAAATCGTTGGTCCAGTCATACAACTAGCCACTTTATGGTTAACTACAAGCCGCTCCATGTGTAGATGACTGTGTATTTGCAGTTAACAGATGTCATTTCCCTAATTTTAACATATTAACTTTGGTTGGCAACTTATCTGTATCACCTGAGGTGCCACCGATGCTAGCTAACTAACCGATGCTAACTAGTCAACATGGCTAGCTTGAATTCGTGGGCTAGCAACGAGCTCTTGGAACTGTCTCCCTTGGATTTGTGGCCAGTTGGTCATGTGGGCTAAAATGCTATGCAGCAGATGTAAAAGCAGCGTGAATCACAGCTTTGCAAAATAATCCCCACTGCTGAGCCAACTTACCCCAACGACACACCGTCCATCCTCACAGAGTCATCAGACACCACAGCAGGCATGAGAGCGCTGCCCGTGTATCCACACAAAGATTACGTATTAGCAAGATGAATCACTCCTACAAAAAGGTGCCAACGTACGCGGCCTTTGTTTCGCAACTCACCAGGTACAAATGAACTTGATAATTTGTGCTTATATAGTTGGAATGTACTTAAAATATAGTTGTGGTAAATTCAGTAATTGTTTTTGAATGTCACAAATTCTCAACCCCTTCATAGTTCAACACCATCAATAAATCTGACGGCTAGACCTCATACAATTTGCATTTGCTCAGATTGTGCGACTTCCTAGAAAAGTACTGAATCAGCTAAAAATAGGCAAAATAGTGTTCATAGCCTACTGGTTGAAGGTCACATCTACAGCGTTGTAGTACCAGCATTGTAATTTGTGCATGTCAAAGATGTGTTGAAATTTCATTCCTACTTCTGAAGAAAACAAAAACATGTTTTTTGTCCCACCTGACCTTAACATTTAGCCAAATCCAAGTTTCTGTTGACATTTTACACTAGTATTGGACAACGTGCATCTAAGGCATCCTGTTTTGTTGCATGAGGATTTCAAATGTATTTAATGTATGGGGGCAGTACTTTGAATCTTGATTTATAACAAAACTAATAGACAAAAGTAGCGGAAGGGGCTCTTAAAGTTATTACTTCTGCCCCCCCCTTTTTTTTTTTAAACCAAAATTGTTTAAAGGAAATCTCTGGAAATTTTAAAAGTAGTTTCTTTTTTAATTGTGTATGGACTAAATTCATCTATTGCAATTAAGTCCCCTCCTATCAAGATTCCTTTTATGTTTGAAGAGACGCTCAAGTACTTACGTTGGTCGTTTTCGCAACCAGAAATAATATCAGAGTGAGATCTCGCGCTTTTTAACTCTCACACAGCGCACACTTACCTCTACAAATAAAATTTTCGGGGCATCTAAATTGAGTTAAAAGCGTTTTTCTGTGCATAATCGCATTTAAGTGGATCAAGTTGTAATATTAAAAATGTGCAATGTGGAGACCAAAGTGCTGCTTGAAATGATGCTCACATTCATCTTGTTTCACCAAGACAATAAAGCTACCAGTATAAAATGGCCGATCGAATGAATTTTCTACAATTTCCAGGAAATACTCCCTCCTTGTGGCAGCTTTATGAACTCAACACGAGCTGCTCAAGATGGATAAAAAAGGAAAACTGCTCCCACAGTGCTGCAGAATGATTTAAATTAATACGGCGAGATTAGATAGAGGTTCAAAACATTAAAAACTTTAATAAAAGTAGAACAAAAAACATATGGGTGAATTGAACACACTGATTTTTAATTAAAAAACAAAGAAAAACCTGTAATGGGACGGTAAAGTGGAAAAAGGTCATTTACAGTGAAAATAAAACGTGACATTGCTTGGAGATGCTTTGTCACGAAAATGCTTTAAGATCAAGAAACTCAAGCAATCAAGTCTCGTGCTCTCCAACTGCAACCAACTTCACTTAAAACCCTGAGTTCATGATGCAAAAATAACATCTGCTCTGCAAAACAAACTAATTTTTGAGCTGCGAAGCAGTGACTGACAGACCTTAACACATGGTTCACAACAAACCTTTCCCCCCCAAACATAACAAAATACAGTTCAACAATTCACAAATATTTTTGTAGTAAAGTCCATAACGGGTGGAACAAGATGGGGTCCACGTGGGGGCGGCGGATCCAGGTCAGTCTCATTCATTTTGTGTGGGTGATTTTAAGAAAACTTAAAGACCGCTCATCCCCACCTGGGTTCATGTGATGTTTGTGTAAATTCAAGTTCGTTTCAAATTTCCCCATATTTTTCATTAACGGGGGCTACTAATAGCCACCGCTATACCCACCACCTCTGCCGTAGCTCCCGCCTCCTCCACCTCCTCTGTAAGGAGCCCCGCTCCTATAGGAATAATTGCCCCCCTTCATTGCTCCATAATTTGACTGCTGTTGTCCATACCCGTCCCCAAAGTCTCCGTTACTGTATCCACCCCCCATTTGGTTGTTATAGTCGTCGTATCCTCCGTAACCGCCGTAGCCTCCACCACCGTTGTAGCCCCCACCATAGCCATAGCCACCTCCGTAATTGCCGCCGTATCCTCCCCCGTAGCCACCACCTCCTCTTCCGCCGCCATAGTTCTGCATCCCTCTTCCCCGGCCTCTTCCTCCGCGGCCGCCTGTGGACATCTCCTGTTTAGTGAGGGCTTTCTTTACCTCCACCTTGTTCCCGTTAATGGTGTGGTATTTGGTCAGCGCCGCTTTGGTGGCGGAGTCGGTGTCTTCAAAGAAGACAAAGCCGAAGCCTCTCTTCCTGCCGGTCTGCTTGTCGGAGATGATTTCAGCCTTCTCCACTACACCGAACTGCGAGAAGTATTCGGTCAGGTTGTCTGCTTCGATGTGGTCTTTCACACCTCCGACGAAAATTTTCTTCACATTAGCGAGGATGTCTGGGTTGTTGGCATCCTCTCTTGCGATGGCTCTTTTCAGTTCCACGTTGTTGCCTTCGACGACATGTGGTTTTGCCGCCATTGCTGCGTCGGCCTCCTCCGGTGACGAGTAGGTGATGAAGCCGAAACAACGAGACCGTCCGAGTTGCTGGTTCATAACCACGACGCAGTCGGTAAGCGATCCAAACTGTTCGAAGTAACTCCGGAGGCCATCGCTTGTGGTTTCTACGTTCAACCCTCCTACAAAAAGCTTACACAGTATAGCCGCCATGATTGACTTTCTTTCGAGGAGGATGGTAAGATGAAACCGTCCCTCTGCTTCTTCAATGAGCAACGTCAGGGCGGGCCGTTTCACTGCCCCGCCTACGTATGACGTACTGTTCTCTGATTAGTCATCTTGAAAATTTCAGCACCCCCAACTGACGCGCAAACCATTCCAATTGCTGCGGCCTTCAAGGGCGTCGGAACTCTTTCATTCCTGTTAAAAAAAAAAAGCTCGACTTTTGCGGTCGTTGTACAAACACGTTAGACTACATTTCTGTATTTCTTTTGGTACTGGAACAACAAATTACAAGAAATTACTTGTTCAAGTCCAACAACCCTCTAAAAATTAATGAATATATTACCCTCGTTTTTTTTAATTTACTTAGGCTACTACATTTTTAGAAATTGCAATAACCCATAGGGTTTTTTTTTTTTTTTTAATATTTATTCAGCCTTATTTGTGAACCTTATTGCTAAAACGTTATTTCAAATGTCAAGATGCAATTTAAGAGAGCGTTCAGTAACCCGTCTAGTTATTAGGTTTCTAGTAGCAGTTTCTTTCAGGGGTTAAAGTATTTCTGATTTTCTAGCTGAGCGTTAACATGACCCTTTAACCAATGTAATTCTTCGAAATAAGGCGATATTAAAGGATGTGCAAATATTGTGCAAACTAATCATTGAAGTCTTTATTATTTGGATTAAATTTGAGTGTATTTATCCCCATGGGTTATTAAGACGTATACAAAGCACTTCACATACAACACGTGCTATGAAACTGTGAAATGCAACAGCAAGTCCACGTATCCTAATAAGCTCACTTTTACATTGCCTGTATCCAAATATCTGAGCCTTACCAGTTTCTTCTAGGGAAATGGAGATCTGAGCTCCCTTCCCCCACATAGCTTTAACAAAAGAGAGCTGATGAATTGTGTTGCAACATTGCTGGTGTACTGAGCCATTAGGTGTTACAATTCCCACTAGTAGGTGCTAAACTGTGGCCCTGTAATAGGGAATGCTGCATTCAGATCAAGTTTCATCTTTCAGTCGCTACATCCCTGATGCACTTCATGCCCAAGGTAAAATAATTCTCAGTAAAGACCTTAGAGTTTGTCCAAAGGCAACATGTTGCAGATGACAAAGTCCTTAAAGGAAAAAACTTATTTTATATACCTTCCACTTGAAATACCATTATTAATTCCTGACGTTCAAGCTTTGAGCACATTGTACTGCAAACTGAACTTTGTCCATACTGGCTCACTTTAAAATTCCAGATTTACCACCCCAGTTAAAATAATTATTTCAGTTAGGGGTGGGTGCATTTTGACATGAAAAGCAGCCAATTCAAGAAATTGCCCAAGACTTAATTTGTACTGTGACATTTCAAATGTGCATCATTTAAGTGTTCAATATTAACCCATAAAATTCAGATTTCATTGTGCATATTCAAACTGGCCCAGAGTAACTAGAGTACTGAAATTAGGAACAATGTAATTTAAGTTTACAGACTTGATAAATATTCTTAGCTGAACATGAGCTACAACCACATTTTCATAGGTTGTAGGATTTGGGTGAAATCTTCATCTTTACATCCTTGGCCTCAACCCTCTCTTTGCAAACCTTTTAAAACCAGTAAAACTTCTGTGATGGGCTCCTTCATGGAAGTAAAGCAGACTACCCCCCAGTGTAAAAACATCACCAGTCTTTTGTATGAAAAATATATAGATTTATTTGCAATCATAACAAGCACTGTCATCATTAGATGTTTCTTTTCATTATGGGTGATCTGTAATCCGCCAAAGCACCATTAACCTACAGAAAGCAAGAAAACAAAAAGTAAGATTTACAAACAAAGGGTCACTAACAGCAGTTTGATCACATAACGCAAGTAAAACTGAGCCCAACAGGTTTACAGCACCTCAAATTTTAAGTATTTTTCCTCCTGTCTTGAAGTAGCTGATAAAGGGTTGGACTTGCAATTTCTACTAATTAAAAGTTTTTGGCTCAATTCATCAAAAATATGTAACCCTTAAAAAGGCTTTGCTTTTAAAACCCAAATTTTCTCAACTGTTAAAAGGTAAAGACCTTAATGTATTGGCTTCTAAAGGCAAATCAAAATTTTTTTTTACATGAGATGAACTGGCACCCTCAAGTTTTTTTTTTTTTTTTTTTTTTTGTTTGCAGTTCATTTCCTGTTGTCACATAAAATATTAAAAACAAATTCATGTTGTATGGTACTCTGCATGTCTACAATCTGCATTAGAGTTCAAAGCGGGTGATGAACGATAAGTCTGCAACAACTGCAAAATTTTGTAGAAACCAAAAATAAAACTTCTTTAAAACCACTGAAAACTTCACCTGAAGGGGAGAGTGACAACCAATCTCCAGTCCTTTGTCTGCATGGTGACACACCCCATCATTATCAGGGTGATGTCCTCGTGTCCAGGTTACCAAAGCAACCTGGAGAAGATGGGAGAAAAACAAGAATGAGAAACCATGGACATATGGATTATTCTAGGAGATACCAGTCTATTTGTTCCGTCATTTCTTTTAATTGTGGAACAGTGTGCCCCCTTCCACCCAGTTACAGCTCATTAGAGACCAAATTAAGCAAGACCCACCCCCTTTTTTAATATGAAAGATTAGCTATATAAAGAGACGCATTGAGCTGATAAGAATAAACAATGGCACACTTGTGCACCATCTAAAAGTTATTCCATACATTGTTGACCAACACAGAGTGAAGACAGGTTGATTTACATACCTAGTTGGCTGGATGTGGATATCCTAAAGAGATATTTCAGACTCCTATCACAATCGACCCCAGGTAATCAACAGGGTCCTGATGTAGCCTACAAACAAACTGCTACGGCTATTTTGGCTGGGATAGCCTACTGGAATACGAGTAAGAACACCTAAATATAGGAATAATCAAAGATAAATATCAGAGCCCTCATGTCGACAAATAATTGTATTCAGAAATGTTAAAGAAAAAAGAAAATGAGTCAAGAGCAATATCTAAAAACCACAAAATAAAAAAAAAATAAATAAATAAAAATAAAAAAAAAAAACAAGGTCACACCCTACAAAGCCTACATGCATTGGCTGTGGGTAGACAAACCATTTCACCCACCTGAGTGTATGGGAATAAACTCTGATGCCATGTAACTAAAGATCAACAAGATGATGTCTTATAAACCTGTGGATAAACTTGAGGAAGCCTGGTTAAATAAGTAAGATAACTAAGCTAAGTGGTGTAATGTTTTATTTAAAATGAACATACATAAGCATACCAAAGCGTTTTAACAATGTTTTGTTCTCCAGACAAGAAAGTATACAATATACATTAGGTATTGCTACATGTAATGGAAATTGAACAATATTTAGACTGAGGCTATAACTAGATGTGAGGAGTTTAAGTACAGTATGGGAAAGAAAACAAGGAATCTAGATCTGCGGCATCATGTTTTGCCTTGGCTGAATGACCAAAGTAAGTATACAATTTGATAATATAACATATCTATGGAAAACAGATAACATGCTGTCTGATCCTCGTACATTGAAAAGTCACACTAAATTGGCTTCAGAAAACAAAAATCTAATCCAACTGCTTAAAATTTCAAATATTAAAATAATCAAAACTTCAGCAACAATCCTACATCGAAACTTTTCATAAACAACGAATGAGCGCAAATAAAAAAAGATTTCAACTCTAAACGATAACTGCACGCTGGTGGCGTGGGTACATAAAAAAGGGATCACTGTAAATGTAAATCTTCATTTTTTTGTGTGTCCTAGATGAACGGCAACCACTGCTGCTTGGTATTATCAGGTGTTCTGGGAAGTGACCTTCCTACCTGTTAGAGCTTTTGAGGTCTTCGTTATGATTAGGGGGTCTCTGTCCGTATCTCTGCCATGGTTGGGTTTCACGGCTGACGCCCCATTACTGACTGAGTTTTTTGCGTCCAAATCCTGGCTGGGGAGGGGTACCTTGTGGCAGGGAATGGGGGTGGTTGTTTGCTTTTGTGCTGGATCATTTAGTAGCCGCCACCGCCGCCGCCACCGTAGCCCCCCCTGGGGTAGCCACCGCCGCCACCGCCTCTGGAGTATGGAGCGGCGCTCCTCTGGCCACCAAATGGCCCTTTCATGGGACCATAACCAGAAGAATGCTGGCCGTAGCTGCTGCCAAAGTCGTTATAACCATTGCCGCCACCATAGCCACTTCCCTGATCACCATATCCACCCCCATAGGGCCCGCCGTATCCTCCGTAGCCACCACAATTGTAGCCTCCGCCATTTCCGTAGTTGTAGTTTCCGCCATAATCCCTGCCGCCGTAGCCATTTTGATTTCCCCTCATGCCTCTAACTGGTCTTCCTCTCTGCGACATTCCGCCTCTGCTGGCTGCCTGCATCTCTTGCTTGGTTAGAGCTTTCTTCACCTCAACTTTGTGTCCATTAACAGTGTGAAACTTGACTACAACGGCCTTGTCAGCTGCATCGTGGTCAGTGAAGTACACAAAGCCGAACCCCCTTTTCTTTCCAGTCTCCTTTTCGGAGATGACTTCGGCCTTCTCGACTTGGCCGTACTGAGAAAAGTAATTGGAAAGATGATCTTCTTCGATGTCGTCTTTTAAGCCACCAACGAAGATTTTCTTAACCTTAGCAAGAGCCTCTGGCTTGTTGGCGTCTTCTCTAGCCACTGCTCGCTTTACCTCGACCGCGTTGCCGTCGACGGTGTGCGGCCTAGCAGCCATGGCTGCGTCAGCCTCCTCCGGTGAGGAGTAGGTCACAAAGCCAAAACAGCGAGATCGCTGCAGCTGCTTGTTCACCACAACGACGCAGTCGGTGAGCGTGCCGTACTGCTCAAAATGTTTGCGTAGGCCATCGTCGTCGGTGTCCACGTTCAATCCACCGACGAAAAGTTTGCAAAGCTGGTCACTCATTTTCAAAAAATGGCGAGCTTAGGATGGTTATCTGTATTCGACAATGCTCCTATCTCAAGATGGCGGCGGAGGAAGAACGCAGTTGTATTTATACGGGACTCGTGACGTCAGACTAGCATAACGTTTGGCGGCGCCTTGTTCCGGTGCACAAGTCCATGCGCGTTAAAGTGCGTAGACTGTGAAAAATAGAAATGGGCTTTTTGAGACATTTTTCCTTTTTGGTTCTAAGCTTATGTAGTTTTACAGTTAAATGGCTAATGCAGTTTATAGTTATGATTTCTGTAACTTAACCAAATATTTATTTGTTGAATAATGTCATTTGTATTAGTAGCCGAGCCATGAACTGTATACATAAAAAACGGAAATATCAATATTTAATTTTTCTTTAAATAAAACTTGGCATGTCTGATTAAACCGATTTCAATTTAATACATGCCAAAAACAAATGGAGGATTATTTCATTTTTTTGACTAACACAAACCACATAGTCTTAGTTTCCCTTAAAAATTTAGCTTAACTAAATGAGTCAGAAAGATTTGTCCAGCTTTTTGGCTCAACCAAGTACTGAAGAAGCTGTGTGCACTTATGCCCAAGATGATATTGTGTGATGAAATCATGCACTTATGCCCAAGTTGATATTATGTGATGAAATCATGCACTTATGACCTAGTTGATATTGTGTGATGAAATCGTGATCCTGTATTAAAAAAAACAAAAAAACAAAACAATTATATGCACTGCACTAGCACTACATGACAGCACCTGGGTCCAACTGGACTCAAAAGCGGTCTGACTATCACTTAATTATGACGTCCCATCTTGTTTGAATTCATGCTTGTGTTGTTCTTCCTCTCAAATGTAAGTCGCTTTGGATAAAAGCGTCTGCTAAATGACTGTAGAATAGAAAATTTCCAATGCGTATGTAACCAGGTAAATTTAATTTAAAATGAATGCGACATTTTTGGCCTAAAAGAAAGTGTACAGCAGTTCACCGACTTTAATGTGTCCAGATTTCATACTATTTTAAAGGTTTTTGACACAACCATTTTATGTTATAAAATCAAGAATTAAGCAGGTCTTTTGTGGAAAGAAATATAAATTCTCTCAACTATGCTGCCGGTTCTTTTATCTAACACTAACACAACATCTAAAATTCTTCCAACGAGAACGCCAGCCTCCTCAGAGGATCTTAATTTAGTTTCAGGCAAATGACAGCTCTTGGAAAAAAGTTTCCATGTAACCAGAATTACAACTTGTTTCACACATCACACCTACCTGAGCTTATGGTAATGCCAACTTTTATAGACCCATGTGACCAGAGCAGAAACTGCAAATAAAGAAACACTAGAATCAAAGTTTCACTGAAATCTTTATGAGGCATATTGCTCATCAAACAATCCCCATTTCTATTCTACCAACACAAACACACATCTGTCTTCACAGATACACTTCCAAATGATTGATGGACACAAATGAAAGGCTTTTGATATATTGATAAAAACAGGTGGAAGAAATTACTGCAAACTGATTTAGTTAAACTGCAATTAAATCTACATTTTAGTTTTGAGGGGCTGCTTTATGTGTGTGAAATATAAGAATTATGCATTTGATACTGAAGTGTGTCCACGTCAAAGAATGAGACTAATTCTTGCTCTAAATGACCCGAAATAGTTTAGCCGGCACTGTTGGCCAGTAACTTTGCCTCAAATAAAAGGCTTCTGCATAGAACTACATGTAATGCTGATTAAAAAAAAAACTATGTACTTAAATGCTACATAAACCCTATAGTATTGGAGCCACAAGCTAATAAATAAAACTGGAAAACTGCAGAAAAATTTATTAAAAATGACCCTGGATCTCACTTTGAAATGATAGTATTAACTCAAATGAAAGTAAGGTAGTGCTCAAATATAGATGGTTTATTGATATGGGTGGAAAAAAAAACACATTAAAGATGGTTGTCATTTTTAGACTTGAGTTAATTTCATATTGTAAACTACTCAGTAATCAATATCACCAATTGTAAAACCTGAGCTTTCCCAGAAATTATGAATTGCACCAAATAACCCATTTATCTGAGAATACTACAAGTTATGGCAGGTTTATAAAAACCCAAGAAAAACCTGCCCAGTATACAAAGCATTTTTTGGATTTCTTTTTTTTTTTTTTTGTTACCATTAGTTGTCCCAAAAACTTCCTAATTTACACATAAGAATGATCAATTCTAAGTATTTACATTTGAAGAGGACACTACTGCAGCCAAAATCAGACTCCCATTTCCATAAAATGGGGACAAAATGAAGAAAATTATGCAGTTTAAAAGAGCCATGTCACAACAATTCTCCAACAACCTCCTAAAAATAGATTGTAAGGATAGATGATGTCAACAGCATGCAACACACAATGAGATGAGACCAGTCAGCCATGTTTGTTTTGCAAAAGGCCCAAACTCCATGTGTTGGTCTGGTTAATACAGTGAGAACATGTTTCTGACACAGTATTTAAGTAACAAAAGATAACCACTTGTAAAAAGAAAAGTCAAAGTAACCTCAAGATTTTTTATTTATTGTAATAAAATCAAACATCTATCTAGCAGTATTTCACCCCATTGGTCTTTTGTCTAGACTACTTATCAGAGTGAAGGCCTTTAACGTACTGAAAATGTTGATAGTCCATGTGCTTCAATGGATCTGATCAAACAACTTCTAGCCACATCTACAACAGAGTCTGAAATAGGAAGAGCCCAGTTTCTGTGGGATAAACATGGGAAGGAGGGTGAATTTGATCAGCTAGCAGAATGGGTGGGTGGGTGGGGGTGTTGAGGGCTTTTCAGGTTTGTAGGGGGGCACTGGATCACAGCTCCACTGGTGGCTCTAAGTTGGCCTGGTCACAGGAGGAAGGACGACGGGCCATATTTGATCTTGTTAACACTAAGAAGGACCCTCTGAGGGATCACATGATGTAGACCTTCTCCGCCTGAGAGAAGTCAAAAACTTCTTTGGTTCTGGGACACACTACTTTGTCATCTTGACGAATGGACAGAAGAGACTGTAGGAGGAAAATAAACAGAGGAAACATTTGTTTTTAAATCCATACTGCACTTCTAATATTGACAAAAAAAATAGACTTTTCTTTATGCCCGTACATCTCAACGTGTACTCACATTGTAGCCGTAGACATATCCATTAGGCAGCATCATGGGAGGGTTGTTTTCATTCATGACCTCCCCAGAGATCTTACAGACTAGTCTGGAATTGGCGCAATGGGCCATAGGTAGCGGCTGAGCCAGTTTATTAAGAGATTTACTGCACACGGGGCAGTCTGGGTTTTTGGAGGTACCATCCTCCTTGTAGCATTGGCTGAAGAGGGTGTCAAGGATCACATTTATAGTTAACAAATTTTCTCCTTGTATGATATTGGAATGAAAAAAACAAATCACTTCACACTCCAAGAGAGCAAAATATGTCTTCAAAGTAATTCATTTCATTAGATCTTGGACATTTTAGGTAAAAATTGTGTGGATAGCAGGAGCTAAACAGTTGAAGAAAGGATACGGTGTCTTGATGGCTGAGAGACCAGCCTGTAGGGTGATGGTGAAGACTGAGTTGTTTCCTAGCTGGTGCAGTCTGTAGTTGTCATATCGGAACTGCTGGATGAGCATCTTCCAGCGGGCTGGATCTAAAAGATCCTGATGGAACAGAAAGAACATGAAACAAAAGTAAGATTAAAGTTGTTGTAAACTGACCACATTAACAGTTAGGTTTGGCCATTTGGCAAAAAAGAAACTTGTTTTATAGCAACTTGACTAGAGATTTAAGTTATTTAAAACAGTAATACCAAGAAATGTCAGTAGGTGGCTATAGGACTCAATCTGTATCCAAAAATCTTAAACACAACCTCATCTGATGCAAAAAGAAAATTAATTAAAAGAAAAAGTTATAAAACAAGCCTTATTTGCTATTTCATAAACCGAACATAGGTTTCACAAACTGTTAATGATTCATATGCTCTGTAGAACAATTCAGTCCAGATTTGACTATCTTCAGTCTTGCAGTTCTTCAGCAGGACCTGGTCTAATCAGCTCTGGATGCCAAAAAAAACCTCATAAAATGAAACCTATTTGCATTTTCACATACAGAATAAGATTTTCACAAATCAGAAGCTATGTGTTGATGAATTTACAAACTCTGTGGAATAATTCAGTCCAGATTTGTGCAAGAAGGCTTAGCTAAATAAACTACCTTATATGGGGAAATGTGCGTATCTGATGGGAAGGCCAGCATGCCCATCACCTGCCGAACCTCATCCAACTGTCCACCTTCTGCTTGGCTGAAGTGCTTCCTTGCATGTCTGTTGTAAACAAAGAGACCCACAAACTTAGTGACAGTCTGAAAATATGAAACTGCAACATCCTGCTTGACTGTAGTGTTGTAGTTGTTCTTGTCAAGTACCGGACTGCGTCCATGCGCTTGTTTTGTCTGATGAGCTCAATGAACTCCTGGATTCTCAGACTAAACTCCAGACAACTCTGCCAAAGAAAAACACAAAAGCTGCTGTTAGGCTGACACTACGAAACTGAACTGTGGTTGAACGCTTTCTTTCCGTGACCCAGAGGAGAGACAGAAAATCGATCAATTTCATGCAAATCTTGCAGCACAGTTGGGCTTTGAACTGTCTTTTGAAGTTAAAAAATATATATCTTATTGGCTGTGGCTCATGAGGTAGAGCAGTCTGCTCACTAACCACAGGGTCAATCGTTCAGTCTCCTGCTGTTCCTCCAGGGCATGGGTCAAAGTGTTTCTGCACACAATAATGAACCCCAAATTACCCCCCTCCCTCCCTTGTGTCCACTCTCCTTGTGTCAGCAGTGTGTAAGTCTATTTGCCTCAGTAATTGGGGCTTTGTAGTTAAAGGGGTTTGGTAGTCCATAAAGACTAAAAAAAAGACTCCAGCCCATTTACTGCAGAGTTGAAAGCATGATATAAAAACGAATGTTCTCTTTCCCCTCAAAATACAAGACTAACGATCAAAGAAACACAACCTATAAGATTATTGTGTCTTGGCTTCACTCGTTGAATAATCTAATCTAATCTAATATAAATATAATTTAAGGATGGATGGATAAACAGAAAAAATAAATGCATAAAATTACTAAATAAAATTAATAAAAAACATAGAATTATAATTTAATAACAAAAAATGGTATTAGATTTTTCCTGATAGTTTCAGATAAAATTCCACATAAGAATATTTTTGTCAGATTTTTTTTTTTTCAGGTCTAGCAAAGGTTACTTTGCTAGTTCTTTTTAAGCCACTTATCATTTCATGTAACACAAAACATGGAATGAGAATAAATGCTTATAATAACTTATTTTTATTTAACTTATTAAACAGTTTTATTTCACATTTACAGTTTCTTCAGGCTCAGAAATAAAGTTTTTAGTGGGCTGTGAAAATGCTGTCACACTTGTAATTAAACATTCAGGTTTTACAAGCCTGTTAGAAAAAAGTAGGTTTTAGACTTTTTTTTTTTTTTTTTTTTTTTTTTTTTTAAAGGCACCTAAAGTCAGAATGGGTTCAATTACTCGAACTCATATTTGAACTAACCTTCATCTTGCGGAGGCGGGACTTATTGTCATGGCACCAGGCCAAGCAAGTGGCTGTCTCCTGCCTCTCTAGAGACTCCTCCACCTCCTTCGCTGTGAGGAACATCTCAATGTTCACCAGATCCTAAGAATACAACAGAAGTGATGCAGAAAAATAAGGAATCAGAATAAAATCACTAAATTTGAGAAATGCATGAAGCATAAGGTTAAAGAAGCATCTAAAGTAACCACAATTTGATCATTTCAGCAACAACTCACATGACAACAACACAACGTACATAAATCTATGCTGTATGTACACTATGCACTTCTTTCCTTCCCTCATTTCCTAAATACTTGGCTTAACTTAAAGACAGAACATTCACACAGAAACAATCACCTCAATGCCACTCTGTCTGGCCAGCTTGACAGCTGTGTTGTAGTAGCCACAGCGCAGCAGATGCTCCACCATCATGCGGTCCATGCGTTTCTTCTTCCATAGGTTGACCGAAGCCAGCTGGTCACTACTGTGCTCCTTTAAGTGCTCGATGCGCCGTTTACACAGCTTGGCGCTCTCATCTTCTGCTTGAATTGACTCTGCAGCCTTTAGGAATACAAGTAGAAGTTGGAAAAAGCTAAATGTGTACCATGTAAAACAAGTTTAAACCAAATCAGAGCAGGTACAGCTACAAGTTTGAAATTCAAATCCTTGATGAACAGCAACTTTCTGTGGAACGTCGTCACGGAGAAAACTTTGTATTTATTTATCTAAAACCAAAACTGCATGAAGTGGAGACAACATGCTGCTATATAATGCCATGTTTACTTCCTATATTTTCTTAACAAAATGAAATAAACTCATCATCTCCTTTTAGCTTCTGCAGATCAGTCTGACCTTCTAGAGACATCATGAAATCAGAGCTATCTCCTTCCTGTGAGAAGTTCTTATCTTTTCACTTTTGCATCTGCAAATTACAGCAGTGTGTCCTAAAAAGGAGGAAAGATAAAGACCCCGATGCAATTTAATTTTAAGTGCTTGTATTGTTTGAGTGAACACAACTGAAAGGATCTCTGTTTTTCTCAGCTGGGAGGACATTGGGAAGAAGATATAGCCATTCACTGTGACTTCATTGATCAAATCAAACCAAATAAAATGTTATTTATAAAGCACTTTTTTTTTTTTTTTTTTACATATGACTTTCTGGTTTAGTCCCCTATGTTCAGACATGCAGATTTCAATCCTTACTGCTTTAGACTACATAATTACAAGAGGGAAAACACCTACACCCCTAATTATGGAAGTGACTTCAATTCTCTTAATATAAACAAATTTTATATAGGTATATATATATATATATATATATATATATATATATATATATATATAGAGAGAGAGAGAGAGAGAGAGAGAGAGAGAGAGAGAGAGAGAGAGAGAGAGAGAGAGAGAGAGAGAGCTCATTGGGCAAACAACCCACCATGGTCCTGGTTTTACCATAATAAAGAAGTCACAGTGAGGCGCTTCTGTTCAGAATGAATAACCTTTTAAGCCACAGCTGAAGTGAGATCTTTGATGATGTATGAAGGGCTGAAACATTCATGGCATGTTAAGTGACAGTTAATCACCAAAATATGATTGTGATTGCCTTTTAAATTAGGCTTTTTATTCATGCTACTAGCAGCTGTAAATACTGGGCTCTCATTTTTCACTTTGGCAATAATACTACTGCTGTGGCTTTTAATTTTTAAAGTAAATTTTATCATTTTAGTGCAAACAAATGCTAAAAAAAAAAACAGACTGTTGGTTAAATATTAAGTCATTAAATATTGAGATAAACAGCTGGAGCCATTAGAGCACAGCAGAAGAAAATAAGAACTTCCAAATGATGAGCAAACAGTGACTGAAAAAAATAAAACAATGAGGGTAATTAAAATAGAACATTTTTGTTCTTTTTTTCTGCATTAAGCAGGAGACTGTTTTTTTAAGCAATTATGCAAGATGATGACAGCACCAGCTGAAATAATTGCAATAAAGTCATTATGAAATCTCCTCCAAAGGTTCAGCAGGTTTAAAACTGTGGCTTAATATGCATTATTAAAAAGAGCCGCCAAGCACATAAATCTTAACTATGACATTAATGTAGCTTCACACAGAATGTCTCTTTGGAGTTTTTTTAGATTTAAATACATACGTGTGTCAACAATGAAACAGACTTGATGGATGAAAGTCTAGGTGCAACATGAGCAACCAAATGTTAAGATAGCCCAATCACCTCCCTTCGCATACAACACAGGAGGTGTTACATAGAAGGTCAGCTATCCCTTTCCCTCACATTACTTGGCACTACTTTCAAGGGGGTGTAAACTGGGTAAAAAAAAAAGAGGAGTTACATTAGAGACCGGGACTCTACTAATTCAAACACAGGTGAGTACGTTCTTGTAGTGGAAAAGGTGTAGAAAGACAAGGGGCAATAGCAGTTAGACTTTTTCAGAAACTCAAGGTCTGATCAGAAATTTTTCCATTTATATAATAATAAAGTGCAAGTCTTTGCTCTCAGAACAGCTGTTCAGTGGGATGAAATGCTATCAGGCCAGGTTTAAAAAAACAAAAACAGTCATAAACCACCTGAAACACAGCTGGAAAGGCTGCATTTCACAGCATTCGTAGCTTTCTGATGCCTTGTATCATCTCTGTATTTGCCATTTTGTGCAAAAGGGATCCTCTGAAGACAGAAATACTAAAATATGACCTTGACAAAGAATTGATTTTGTGAGCAGTTTTACTGAAGCACAAAACAAGCAGCCACAGAGAGACAAAAGGAACATAACTTGGGTCTTGAATCTGCTAGGGAACATCCCAACCTGGGATGCACAGCGGGGTCCCAGAGGCTTTGACTGTTTGGAGCCAGAGTGATTTAAATTAAGACCGTGTCAACAGAGAGACTAGTTGAGGTGTACTTGCTTAATTTTTTTTTATCATTTGGGTGTTTCAGTCATGAAACCAGTGTTTTTGGAGCCCAAGAAAACTAACTTTGCACAATTTTATTAATAAGACATGTCTAGGAAATGCCACAGTGCAGATGATGTCCTTATTTTGAGGGAAAAAAAAGTAAGGATATATGTAGGCAATTACCTTAACTTTGGTTTTATCAAAGGACTCAGCCAAAATGCATCATTTATGGTGAGAAGACAGCTAATGAAAGCAAAAACCAAGCATAATTTCAACACGGAGTGGGCAGGGGGTCCACAGCTTGTTGGTAATTGCACGAAGGGGATCCTAAGGGAAAATAGGTTGGGGGCCACTGTGCCAGGGTCAAACAACATACATTTACTCATACGATCTTAGTTTTAAATGTCAGTCTTGCACAAAACAGAAAGGAAGTTGTCTGACATCTTGAATGGGCTGTTTGTCCATGTGCTGGCCTCACCTTCCTCTTGAGGGCGCTGAGTTTCTCCACCACTCCGTCCAGCAGCGACACCACTGAATCGACCACTGGGAAGCTGCTCAGCGTCTTCTCCAGCTCTGCAACTACCATGGTGACGTGACTTGTCTCCCGGTCAATGTTCTTCTGAGCTGCTCTGAAACGCTTGTTCAGAGTCTCATATGGCACCTGCAATGAAAATTTTCATACAGCATGAACCACTGTAACAGACAGAAAGGACATGAATGCAACTCTGTACAAACTACCATAACAACTCAATCATGTGGAGCCTAGTTTACACTGATAAAGGACTAAATTTGTTAAGATTAGGAATGTGTGATGAACAATTTATGCATCTGGTTACTCTTTGCTACGGATAATACAAATAATTAAAGCAATTTTTCGACAAACTACTGAAACTGCAAGTGTAACTAGAGCAACCCTCCAAGTTGAATGACTTGATTGTCTTTAAACATCTTTCTGTCCGCCAGGCTCAGTCAGAGGCAGCAGCACATTCAGCTCCTTCGATGGCATTGATCTGTGCATGTAAACTAACTTTATCTGATGCACCGAATATAACTAAACACAAAGATTAGCAGCTGTTTGTGGTAATTTTTTTTAGATGAAGCTGGGGTTATTAAAATCATTGTAGTAGACTTTTTCTGTTCTGTCTGTTAACAGAAACAGTAAATCATGTAAATGAAAACAAATTAGTTTGGAATTAAGCTGCATTAAAATGCATTGCACTGGTACACAGAAAACAAGAGAGAAGCAGAGATTAATGGCTGACAATAACAAGAATTCAAACATTTATTACTATTATGTATAGTAATAAATGCATAACAAGGATACTAACGATAAACATTTGTTAAAAAGGCACCATGTACTATCATTCTGTCTTTAAAAACGGTAATTATATAATCTTTGGCCCATATTACACAGCATGCATACAATAAAAAAACAATGACTTGAATCAAATTCTAAGCTTTTTAACCTCGAGGACCCTATTAAAAGAGACGTTCAAACATATAGATAACCTATGATAAGATGCCAACAAATGTATAGATGGCATGTGCAATAAATGTAGTTACAATCTAACTACATCAAATCTATTATAGCAGAAGCCATTAAAAAACAAGTTAAATATTATTATTTAATATATTACTGGCTGCTGCATACTGTATAATATAACTGACCTCATTTTAAGAGACAGCTGAGTGATGAACCAGGCTGACATTGTATAACCATGATTTCTGTCTTCTATGATTTTAAGATGTTTTTCAATTAAAGAGACATAGAGGCCCTCTCCAAACAGTTTTCATTACTCATTAATAATTAGAATAACAGCAGTAAATGCATGCTCAGGTAATTTATAGCAAGTCTGAAAATTTTATAAAAGCAATATAACAATGCCAGACAGTAAAGGGTCACTGTGCAGGTTAATACCTGAAAAAAAACCTAATGAGCAAAACAGATTATTAGCCATTACACAAAGCCTAAGCCTTTTTGTATGTAAATGTATAATTACTATTACTTTTTTCTTTAAGGATGCACTGATCTGGCATTCTGACATCCACAAAGTCACAGCATTCACAATATGCTGCATTTTGTTGGAAAACCTCATTTCTCACTGTGTCAGACATCCCAGACAGATCATTATTCTGCTCAACATGTAACCACCACAGTCTCATA
This sequence comes from Melanotaenia boesemani, assembly GCF_017639745.1. Classification (NCBI taxonomy): domain Eukaryota; kingdom Metazoa; phylum Chordata; class Actinopteri; order Atheriniformes; family Melanotaeniidae; genus Melanotaenia; species Melanotaenia boesemani. The sequence continues at coordinate 16,455,677 of NC_055688.1, forward strand.
CAGATGTAGACTCCCATTTGATACCAATTATAACCATCAGCCATGTCTTAAAATGGTGCCCATCATTTCACTGCAGCAGAAAGATCCCCAGAATACAACCATGCATTTCAACACGGACATATCTGAACGCAGCCAGCTACACGAAGCACCTCTTTACATTAATCACGGCAACATTACGCCATTAGATACAACACCAAAGCTGTCAATGCATGGGTACTCACAACCCTGTTTAAAACGACGACGCTGTCTTCCTGACCGATACGGTATAACATTAAGCAGCACGGGTTGTTGGAGCTCGTCTTTTAGCAGTGGTGTCGCAGTAACGTTATGTGGAATGGAGGAACAGTGCGTGTGTGCGGCAGCAGGCTGTGATTGCTCTCACTGGCCATTTTGAAGTGCACAGAGGCAACAGCAGTCTGATGACACTGCGCTAACTCACAGGGCTGCTCCTCCGTCGGGATACGGACTATTTAGGTCCGGCGATTTCCAGCGATAGATCTTCCTTACAGCTAGAATTCACAATCTCGACCTTACGGATCGGGTAGGCTTGTAGAGTTTTGAGGATACAAAGATGGCCAACACTAGTTTAACCACAGCAAACCGAGCTAACGTTAGCAGGCCAATCACGTCTGCATGTCATTTCTTTGACGCCCTGCCTGGCTCCAGAAGGGAAGAGCAACCATGTTGTTTCAGGCTTCGACTGTGATGTTACTCACAATACAGTTCATACCACAATTTAATAGAAAGGTTCTCAAGCTTAAAAAAAACCCCGAAACAAAGTGGATTAGCTGTTAGATCCGTTAACACTAATTAGTGACAATCACTGACAAGAAACGTTTAAATTAATGAAGCGTTGGATAGGTAATCAATAACTGACATGCTGCAGTTTCTCTGTAAAGCCCATCATGACAAAAACAACAGGGTAAGACTTAAGTTTACAGTTGTAGGGCTTTTGACGTTCTCAACTCTACGAAACCAAACCAATCAAACCAAAGGAAAGGCAGCTAACAAACCGCCCGCAACTTTTATGTATCCAAATTCTAAACATTGTCTTTACAAATCTAGTAGACTGTGAACGTTAGCTACATAGCTAGGCTAGCTCAGCTAACGATAGCCTCCTTGTCAAGTTCGCTGTCCTCGCTATTCATGGAACTACCAATCCACATATAACAAATAACATTGCAAACACTGTGCATCCTAACATCACGATCATTAAACTATCAATATCCACCAGCCTTCTTTTTGTTTACCTTAAGGGTGGGATATTCTTGGACTTTGAGAGCCATAGACAGCTGAGATGCTGTCTCTTGCACCGCCATCTTGGTTTTGGGGTTTTCTTGTGGTTGTTATCGTTTTTTTCTGTCAACTCAGAATGGCCTCAGCGCTTACTACCGCCATCTGGTGACACGGTGCCAGTACTGACTGACAGCGTCGACGGCTTTGTTTCAAATTTAAATTGAATTCATCTATTATTTTCAAAACAGGTTTTAAGCTTTAGCCATTGTGTTTACCATTTCATTCCATTCATTTTGGTGAACAAAAAGACAAAAAATCGTTAAGTTTAAAGCAACTCTAAAAAGTGGAAGAACAGAAGAAGACAAAAATGTATGATACAGAAACTCAAACCTAAACCCTTTCAGCTGTGGCGCTGAGTAGTATTATTAGACATAGAATTAGTTGATTTTTGATTAACTTGAACACAGTATTTAATTAAGAAATAGTATATTCGACATTCTAGCTTGATATATGATATATGATTTCAGCAGTTGTACAGTGTGAACTATTTTCATATAATGTGGCAAATATTTTCAGTTTTCGAACGTTAGGACTGAAGGCAGACCAGATTAGTGCTAGAACTCTTATAATACAGAGCCATGCTATTGTAATACAAACAGCCAATGGCTTGGCATCATTTTGCTGTCAATTAACAAGACCCTTCCTGAAAAAGCTGGATGACAGCATATGTTGCTCCAAAACTTGTATATATTTTCTGCATTCTCAGAAGTGCTCCTCAGCACAAGCAGTGATTTCTACAACATAATTATATCAGCCCTTAATGCAGTGTTGCCTGAGGGCCTGAACATGACGACCAATCACTGTTTTCTTTTGGTCTTGTTCTATGCTTACAGATAACTCAGATTTTCTAGGTCATTTGATTGTTGTATGTACCATAGAAATCAAATCAACACAGTCTTAACTATATATATATATTTATACATACATACATATATATATATATATATATATATATATATATATATATATATATATATATATATATATATATATATATATATATATATATATATATATATCTTTTTACCTTGGAAGAACTGAAGGACTTTGAGATATTTCTGTAATTAAATAAATCAGTGACTGCAGCAAAGTCCATTAATCCGCCTGTGTTTTCTGTTGCTTCATGACAGCTGTATTGGATAGTTCATTTCAAGCAACAGTAAGTTTGATCCTCAATGAGATTTACTTGTTAAATTTACTTGCAGTAGAATTTCTGTCTAGTCAGAACAGATAAAACAAGATTTTCAGCAGCAAATACCAAATATTCAGCAGTGCTGAAATGGTTAAATTAGCTAAGCCGACAAAAAAATTAAGCTTTAATTAGTTACTAAGGTGACAACTAAGAGAACTATATTTAAAAATATGCTTTTGTTTTCCAAATGCAAAATCTGATAACTGAATATCACTGTTAAATATTTGGAAAGTTTGTGAGACAGGATAAACAACTGAAGATGTTGAACAACACTTATAAATAGTTTTTAAAAGGGGTTAATATTTTCTTAAAACCTTTATTTTATTAAATCATAAAGAAAAACTAAATGAAAACTGAAGCCCAATATGATGAGTCATGTTTAACACTACATACTAGCAAGGTAATTAACAACCAAAAATCCACATGTAATATATTAGTTTACACCGCCAGATTTCTTTTCCTGTTTGAGTGTCAGCACCCTCCCCCAGTTTCAGTTCACATATTGCTATTGGCCAAAGTCCAGAGTAAGGCCTTTCTGATTGGCTGGCATTGACTGTGCTCATTCACAATTGGCTCATTTTCTGCCTCATGCCCCGCCCTCTTACAGCTTTGGAACAAAGTGGAACTGTGGACTCCGAGAAGAAAGTGATGTATGGTGCGTCGTTATTTTATGAGGGACCGTGTTGAGTACTTCCTGTACTTCTCAACGTGGCCTGACCTGACTGACTGTGCCAAGCCAAAAAAGGCGGGAAATAGCTACATGTGTTTACAGTATAACAACTTGTTCAGTAATTTACTGCTGGTACAGTGTCTGTGACAGGAGGACTGTTATTAGTTCCTGATATCTCCACGGCATTAATGTATGCTGCTTTTTTGCTGCGTTGCTGAATTTAGCTACAGTTAATTGAGAAAAACGTCATTGGTCCTCAATTCTGTGCCTCAAGAAAGGAGGGTTTCAGAATGCAGAAGTCATTATGAATAGCAGACCTCTGTCAAAAGTTTAATTTATCACTGCACTGTAAAATTCAGCGTTCCAGCCTTGCAACTCTTATATTAGATGCCATACCAACTTTATTTATAAAGCAAGTTACAACAACCACAGCTGAAGCAAAGTGCTGCACATTACTGAATACTTGAGAAACTATAAAAAACATAAATCAACAAATCAAAACATCACACACACACACACACACATACAATCATGACATAAGAACAACTGAAGTCCAACACAACTAGACCAATAAAAAAGAAAAAAGATAAAAAAGAAACAAAAAAATCTCACTGAGGTAGAAAGCCAAAAACTAAAAATTAGTTTTAAGACAAGTTTTTTTTAACAGGTAAGAACACTTAAATAATATAGCCAATCATTTGTGAATAGACATGTGTAATATTGTAAAGATATTCTCAATCACACACACATTCAGTTAATTCAGAGCTTAACTGTCAACCCATTCCCTCAAGGCTAGTTTTAGTGTAGTGTACTGATGTTTTCTGGTCTGTGTATAAGGTCATTAACCGTTTACAGTGCGAGATGGTCTGTCTTAAAATGTTTGAATCAGAATTGCTAAAACTTACTACAACAGGAATTTTTAAACTTTGGATAAGAAATTAAACAACACATACATTCAAAGTAGTCAATAAATCTTATTTCTGTGTGTTTGAGAGGTTGAATGTGGTCTGTTGATTAAAAGTGCTGTAAGTTTTTACCTTTGCACATACTGTTGGAGAAGTGATATCCTCATGATTAGATTAATTTATAACATTTTGCATTATGATAGTTTTTACTTCACGTGATTCTAGAACAGCTCTCAGTTTACTTCGGCGTTGTCATGGATAAGCATTTTAGGCTAATTTTCACCGAACAGGAAGAAACTAATCCGGCATCTCTCATCCTTGGACTGTTGCTTTTTTTACTGCTTGAAAAGGCAAATGGGAGACAAAGGAAAGAAAAAGCCAGAATAAAACCATGTTCTGTTTACGTGGTAAATTTTCCATATCTGTAATTTTTAATGGTTCTTCATGCTTTACTTCTTATCCTTCTCCTCTTATACTTCTTCACCCTTATTTTGTTTTCCAAACATGTCTGTTCTCCATTCTTTTCTCTTTTGTTTCAGCTATTTTTCCTCCTTCCCTTCTCTTCTTCCCTGCTCTCCCTCTTTTACACATGATTGTTACATTCTTCACGCCTGCAGGAACCCTCTCCGCCTACAGTAGATAAGATTGCTACTTTCTGCAGTATCTCCTCTCTCCTCTGTAGTGCATCAACATCGTTCTGCAGCTCACTTTCAGCATCCATAAATTCTATTTGTTGTCCATGTGAGTTTTTATATGCCTGCGTGTGCATGTTTGCTGCTTTTGTGACAGGTGTATCTGTACCTCCACCATATATAGTTTTCTGTATGTTTGTGTGTGAGAGCACATTCAGGCATCCTTTTGTGTGTGTGTGTGTGTGTGTGTGTGTGCATGAGTGCACAAAAGGCTTTTTTGCAGCAGCATTATTTCACATCACGTGTATCTGTGTTTGAATGTGCACCACAGTGTGTTTGTTTTGCCTGCAACGGCTTATGTGAGAGTGCATGTATTGTGCTTGCATTGTTGAAGGCGTGCAGGCTTGTATTCTTGTAATTACTTGTGTGTGTGTGCTGGTGATAGCTCCAGGTCTAGTTGGCTGTCAGTCTTGATAAGGCCGTCGGTTGGTCGGGGGCTGCTGCTTGTCTGGCCTCCGCGTGGTGGATCTGCTGAGAAGGAGCAGAGCCATTAGACACGCTGCAGTGACTACAGAGAGAACAGAAAGAGTGTATGTGTTGTGTATGGGGGAGTGGAGATTTATGATGAGAAACCCTGAGATGGAAAAAGAGAGGGAAAGAGATATGGGAATGTGGAATGGGAGGTGGGGTTGGGTAGGGTTGATGGAGTGTGAATGAGACTGAGTGAGAAATCGGGAGGGAAAGAAGACAGAAAACAAGACGGCAAGACTGAAGAGCAGCAGGTAAAGGAGGAGGGAGGGGAGAAGGAGGCAGAGGGGAGGTGACAGTGGATGAGGAGTGAGAGCAAGAATGAAAGTGGAGGAGTGATGAAGAAGAGGAAGATGTGTGCAGAAAATGATAAGCAGAGGACAGAGTGTAAATATTCCCCCTCACATGAAATGCTGGTAATATTCAAGGTTTGACTTAAACAGCAAAGACTGAAATGGGACTGAAAATAATTTCTCCATCACCTCTCTTTTTATCCCCTGTGGTGCTGGATACCATCTCTTTCCTCAGAAACATCAGTGTATGGAACATTTGGCTCTTGTGTGTGTCAGAGGCAGTCGGAGTGAAGTGGAGTTGAGTGTGTACCTACTTTTCACACCAAGTTCTCAGTTTAAATTCAGTCTAAGAATCATAGCGTTGCATGTAATTTTAATATTAGTATGTATTATTAGTATTTGCATTGTAGTATTTAATTCTTACATATTATGCTTGTTTCTTGGTATTATCATCCATTTGTGGTGTGACAAGCTTAATACAGAGCAGGCATTACTTATTAAAATTAATATATCATGGTTATTACAGTAAGATATTGAATCTGCCTTAATACTGCTGCTTCTTCACGCAGCACAGGGTTTATACGGAGTAAAATCTTTATTGTATTACCCTTCACAAATCTCCTAATCCTGTAGCAAATTATTAAAGCAGCTATTGTGATCTGAATGTAATTTATGCTTTAGTGTGTGGCTTTTTCTTGCTTCAAATATGATCTTGTAGGATTGTTGAGGAGTGAAAAAAAGAGGTAGAACCTACCACCTTTATTAAGTTAGTGAGAAAAGGAGAGGCCAAGGTTTGTTCACAGTAGATACCACCACTGACTGCAGTTCTGACTTCAAGTAACAAACTTTCTTAAAAAAGAAAAGCAAAAATAACTATATTTGTTGTGTTCTCATAAAGAGAATAGTGGTTACTGTTCTCAGATTTGTAAAGCATGGTCAAATTAACTTTTAAGTTGTCATTAGCCAATTTACAGTCACCCAAAACTGCTCAAAATATATCAACTGTACTTTTCTGCAGGATATTTTGTGTTTTAGAAATGAGCGACTCCTCAAGTGTGAATACTGTCAGTTAGGTGCAGTTCACTAGAAGGTGTGAGTGAAAGAATACAAGCCAGATACAAACTTATGTTGATCCCTACTAAATATCTCCTTACTGGCTTTGGCTTTTGATCCGGCACAGTCTCTCTAAGAACCCTTTGACCCAGTTGAAGTGATGAAATAGATGGTCACAAACATAGTTTTGCATGCCCATACCAAACTTTTTGTCTTTTCAGCTCTAAGACAAAATGGTCTGATTTATTATGTGTTGTTTAAGAAAAAAATATGAGAATATGACTTCTGCCCATTCCAAAACCCACATCTGACTTTTCAAATGGGTTGTATTATATTAACATTATTCAATAGGGGAAACCGGTAGACATTAAAATCAACAAAAAAAAATGTTTGCTTTTCTTGGAATTACGCACATAAGTTGGTTTTCTTTACCCCAGAGTACCATGTGATTGTGAAGTGTGTTTTCTAGAGATGACGATAACAAATGTCAAGAGCCTGTTTCTGCTTTCCACCTTGTGCATTTGTTGTCTTCGCTGTAAAGCCAGAGTGATCTCTCTTTTCTGAAGGCCACAAAACCAATGCGAACAATAATCAAGGTTTGTGTTAAATTTGAGCGGATTTGACATGTTGATGTTTGCGACTCTTTCAACAGGCGATTATCTCAAAGCAACACTACACAAGTTTCTGACCTTAAAACTGTGTGTTTCTGACTCATTTTGATGGCACACTGATATTCACTATGCACATTCCTGGAGCTGTCATCACCTGCAGCATCCCGAGGCTGAGACACCACACTTTGCAACATTTTTCCAGACTAGGGCATCAAACAACTCTATTATACTTGATGGCATATTGTCACACACAAGCTACTGGCTGCTCTGAACGTGCGCCATGGCTAATTCAGCAAGAAAACACAGAAGGACATTATCAAAGGAAGTGAGGAAAAGGACAAGAGAGTGACAGACCAAGAGTCAACATCCGACTGACTTTTACTGGCTGGACGGAGCTCAGAGAAGAGATAGGATGTAAAATAGCCTTTACTGGGGGTGCCAAATTATCAAAATCTACTAAGGTTCAGTAATGCCACTTTAATTTGAAACAGAATCATTACCTATAGGTGTTAACAACTCTCTACAGCTGCACACACACTAACAAACTTCTTTATTCCATGACGTCATTTGAAGGACTGGTGGAAAATTTACCACATAAATTTGTGCACATGGATTCCAGATTGTGAGCAAGATGAATGAAAACATAAACATGTTTATTGAATGTGAATTGTGATTTCACAGATTGATTTAATTTGCTATGATCACCACGAGTAGATTAAACTGCTCTGAAGTAAAAGCTGTTCAGTCTGTACTCCTCCATACACTACACATAAGTCACTATTCATAAAACCATCTGCTCAATCAATAATAAACACACAACAAAAAGTTGTATATCTCATTTTTATCACTGTAGCTTCACAGATGATGCACTGAAAACACAGTGAGACAATACTGTCTGTAATAGAAATCTAAATTGGGAAAGAAATATACAAGTCATATCGCATATCATACAGTACAATGTAATAGAAAAGAACAATATGTATACATATTACATCTTCATTGTCCAAATACATCAAAAGTGATGGAGATGAAAAGTTATTTTAAAGGTAAAAGTCACTTTTGTTACTCAGTCTAAAGAACAACTAGAGGAATGGCAAGAAAAAGAAAAGAGGTGCTATCTGAACCTTTTATTTCAGTAAGGAAACAACAGCTTCCTTAACCTCCCGACTCTTTATGGAGTTAACCAACTTGCCCACTGGCTGCTGGTGACATTTACTGATAGTGTGGATGTGATGTAATCCTTATTGCTGTTAAAGTAGGTTAGGCCCTAACGTTGGGTTGAGGGGGCGTGGATATGTGCATGCACATTCAAGCACACACACACACACACATAAACACACACACACACAATTATATGACAAAGTTTTAGTAAGATAGTAGATTTTCCTGTTTGTCAGTGTTAACAGTTCTTTGTTGATGTTCTATATAAAACTGTACGTATTTTTGTGAATTTGACAAGAAAAAATAATATGAACTTTGAAATGAAAGCAAAAACATAGTATTTGCTGTTTAAGCGCTGAAACGTAAAATCATTAACTAATTAAGGAATCATTTAGATGGGTACAATAACATGACTAGATAATCAGATGAAAGAAAGCTATTATAAAGTAACAATCAGTAAGTTTGAATTCATTTAAAAGTTTGTTTAATGGAGGCAAATGAACATTTGAAAAATGCACTTTTAAAGCCTAAAAGCTAAAGCAATGTCCTTTCAAAATCTCTAGTTCAAGCCTGAAAGTTGGTTTCATACCCTTTACATCAGTGGTTCCCAACATGGGGTCCAGGACCCCCCAAGGGCGTCCTCATAGACCACAGGGGGTCCCTGGGGCTTTGAACATTCGGGGGTTTTATGATTAATGTCCACACATCATCCATATCCATCAGACAGGACTCAGTCAGAATACATCATTTATGGAGAGAATCTCACTTTTAAAAGCATAATTCCAAGCATGCTTGCAGTACGAGGTGGGGCAGGGGGTCCATGGCTCTTTGCTAATACACCTCAACATATTTCAGGCTCCTTGTCATCATTTTAAATAGATTTATTTATAACTTTATTCAAGTTTATTTACTTTTCATACACACAAGATTTTACTTCATGGTCTTTTTTTCTCATATTCTTTTTTTTTTTATGCATAAGAGGAAGTATTCTACTTTTTCATGCACAGATAAACTCTGTATATAATATGAATTTTCACAATCAGTAATTAAAATGAACCCATTTTCAGCTGTAAAACTTCTTAAAGAAATCATCAAACTCTGAATTGACTCAGGTCATAGGTGCAACTTGGGATTGTGGGTGGATTTTGTTTTTAGAAAATTTATTAAGTAAGACACACACACACACATACACACACACACACACAAAACAAAAAACAAAAAAAACCAAACAGATTTTTATTTTTTCTATCATGTTGTAAGTAAGCTTTTCCCCCCCTAACAGGTAGGTTAGTTTTCCTGGCATCAGAAGGAACTGGTTTTTCCTCTTACAGACTTGTAATTGCATAACTTTTTTTTTTTCCTGTCTCTCTCTGTCATCTTTCAGGAAACAAAAGATGAATTTTGGCCGGCGTTAGCTCCTCCCCATTCTTACTCTTTCACACACTCTTTCACACACACTCTGTGCCCTGTCTTCCTTCGCCATGTCTTTCTTTCTGTTTTACCCTCTTACTCCTATAAATGCATTTTCTGTGTGCGCACAATATATATATATATATATATATATATATAATCTTTTAGGGGGGGGAGCTGACAGAGACAGAGGAAGAAGCAAAAAGAGAGAGAGAATTTGTCTAATAGAAAGTGAGAAAGGAAGGGGCGGGAGGTGGCTAGTGAGGCAGGGAGGGAAGGAGGGAGGGGTAAGATAGATAGAGAGCAGGCAAGCAAAGGGGACGGAAGGGAGGGGAGTGAGAGAAAAGAGGGGGAGCACATGTGTATGCTTGTCACTAAGGGGCTGGGAGAAGGACTAAGGGAAGCGAGGTAGCTGGCCACAGCCGCCATATGCTGACTGGATTCCTGTTCATGTCTGCCCTGTGAAGACTGTAGGTTTCTGTTGTGTGCTGGCCGGCAGGGGAACACACCATGGGAAGCTCACATATCCTCAACAAAGGCATGCCTCTGGGTAAAAAACTAGCTCTCTGCTTTTATGCGTGTGTGTGTGTGTGTGTGTGTATGTGTTTCTAAAATGTGTGTGTGTGTGTGCACTAATATTTGTGAACTCAGTGTACATTTTTACCTTCATTCTCCCCTCCCCCTTCTCTCTCTTCCTCTCCCTTTTTCCGTCTCCTCCTCCTCCTCCTTCTCTTAATTCTTTCTCACACTATCTTTTCACATCGCTCAGCCTCTCGTCACACAAGAACGGTTAGCCTTTTCTCTGAAGCTCTGTGTGGGACTGCGTATGTGTGTGTGATGAGAAAATCTCTGCCATTGAAGGCTGCTTGAGCACCTCCATTTGTGGCGACAGAAATAGATCTCTCTCTCCTTCGAGGGCTAGCAAGGACATGACACATATTTCCCTTTCATTGTGTTTCTTTTATGGAGAGTGGTTCCCTGACACACACACACACACAATCTACATGTATGCACACTTGCATGCATATAAAGAGAACTCATTCCACACACATTTTTAGAGCACAGAGATGCACACACAGCGCCGTATTCACTCACAGGTGATAAATGCACCTTGTGATTGTAGCTGGAAAAGACTATTCTAGAAAATCAAGGTAGGGCTGCTAAGAACAAGGAAATGGTAAAGGTGGGGTTTGGATTTGGAGCCAAGGAGGAGGGTGTGAAGATAAATGAGTATCCACCCAAAAGCTGAAATGTTTTATCTGTAGTTTTGTGAGCCTAGTTGTCTCTAAAGAACCACAGATTTTAATATGTGATGTCATCAGCAGGCTCCAGGCTCTATCTCTTGATGACATCAAAGACTGGAGTTGCACTTCTGATCTTTTTTAACCCCCCCACCTCCCTCTGCTCTTGCTTTGGGAAAATTCTTCTCCATATCTACACCAACAGCTTGTGAAGGTCACAGAAATGACAACCGTGAATTACAGTTAAAGATGGTCTGTGATTTTCAAGATGCTTGTGCAGAATTGTCTACCAGTCAATAATCCCAACACCGGTCTGGTCACTGGGTTTTGTTTCTGCGAGCGGTGAGGGCTACAGAATGCTTTAGTGACGGTATACAAAAAAATCTGCTTGTCATTCTAGATGAAAGCATGACTGGCTGATCTAGATCCTGATTCATGTTTGGAAAGACGGGGGTCCTCTTATCAGGTCATGTTTGATCTGACAATACAGGCCCAGATCAACCACATAGACATGTGCCAGTACCCCCATAAAAACAGGAAAATCTGATTTACAGGATGAAATACTGAAATCCACATTTATTGTTTTTTAAGAGCACTTAATTAGGTGGATTTAACTAAATAATCTTAATAGCCCAACAACAAGGTGGAGAGGAGTGTGACTGTGCTTCGTTGCTTCAAGCTGTTTCCTCCATGTTGACACACTTGGTTTCAAATGATGAAATTTTGGGAAACTACTCATGTGGTTACATGTTAGCTTTGAGAAACCAAAAGATGATGTGAAGTACCATTAGATGTCAGATCTTGGAATATAAAATAGACACTCCAGTTTAACAGACGATTGTTTTGACGAGCATTTTCATTCTGCAGCCTGGACGGGTTGCATTTATAACACTTAATAGTGTGCAAACTGAGCTACAAAGAAGCCGTGTCAACTATGTGTTAGGCAGATTAAAAATTACTTGAGGTTTAAAAGAGAATTATTAAATATGTTATTCTAGATCCTGTTTTGGCAGAGGAAATATATATGAAAAAAATAATCGTATGTTGAAATGTTATTTGAAAAGAGCCATGTGGCACCATCCTACAAAATTGTCTTGAAATATAGCTTTATTAGATAACTTGCTGTAAAAATAAAGGCCAGTTCTTTCATCCATTTGTATTTTAAAATTCAGCCTCTTGGTTTTTCAACAAAGCTCTTCTATCCTGACTTATTAAACAGAATTAGATATGTTAAGTAGATTTTATTTAATTTTTTTTTATTTGAATTACTTTTGTAACCAGACTGACCCCCACTTCAACCCTACGAGTCCCTAGACCTTGATTTGAGAGCCTGAATCTAAATACAATAAAGCTTTCATGGGCTTAATAGTCCTTTAGGATGAAACTTCAAAGTGATTGTGACTTTATTTCTGCATATTAACAGTTAATCCAATATAGCAGACTGGCCATTATGCTTCAATCCAGTTACAGCCTGTACTTAAATGTAGAATTTCCAGTAGTGCAAGCACTGTTTATGCCTGTTTATGGTTTGTCAGTTGCAGCGAACCATTGATGACTGGTGGTGATATCCATCACACAGTGAATTTTGCTTTTCATCACTGTTGTTAAACTAGCTTAATCTTAAGGGACTTACTAATTGAAGGTATTTTATTTCTCTTTCAATGTCCCACATTTTTCTTTGTTCCTATAGTAAGTGGTTGCTGTTGATTCACTGTATAGCTATATTGAGCTACAGTCTAGCTCTGAAGATCAATAAACTGCTTAATCTATGCAGTATGTTTGCTGTGGGGCTGGAAAGTCTGCTTTTTAACAATTACTTGATTTGCTTCCAGTTTCTATACAGTGAGAAATCTAAATTTGTTTAGGCACATAGACTGCAGCTCTAAACTAGTCACCAAAACAACTCTCCTTGCGAATGCTATGGTCTGTTTTGCAGCTAGTGTGTTTTGTAATGAGAACAAAAAGCTGACAAACCTGAAGAGGCTTGCTGATACTACCTACAAATATGTGTGTCTTCTTGTACAACAGGGTGTGTGAATGTGTGAGAGAGACCTGCATGGTGATCGTGTAAGCACTTGTACACATCAAAAACATCCCTGCACAGTACTAATTTTATCTACTATGGGCTGGTGTGCTGAGTATGCACCTGTATGTCCATACATGTGGGTGGGGTAGATGTAGGAATGATGGAAAAAGTGAGATATATTACCATCTTTTTTTTCTCTTTCCTCTCTGGGAACCAAGCTGTGTGTGGGTAGAATCAGAAGAAAAAGTGAAAGGATTAAAGGTTGCAGGCACGTCTAGTCTCGTATTTGGATATTCAGTATTTTATGCATTTTTATGCAAGAAAACAATCATGATGTGATACATGTTTTTTGCTACTGCTAGAGATAAAAATGGCAGGAGTTTAAAAAAAAAACAGGGAGAAGGAAAGGGAGATAAAAGGAAGACATGGTGAAATGAGAGATTAAAATCAGAAAATGAGGCAGCTATAGATGAGGGGAGTGGTGATATCAACACTGAGGGGGTGAAAGATTAGGATGTAAGGGCTTTCAAATCACACCATGTTCCTGCATGCCACAAGAGCCTGTAACATAAATCAAGCCTGCAGTGGCTTGATGCTTGGTTTCTACGGTCACAGATGGCTGACTGATCACAGGTGTCATCCTCGCTTTGCTTCTCTTCCACACACATATAAACACGGATGTCTTATCTGAGTTCAAGCTGAGTTCAATTGGAAATGAACTGAAAACAGATTTAAACAACAGACATTTCTCTTTTCCAAACTTCAAATTGAAAAGGAATTTCAGCTGCAACTTGTGTGGCTCTGTTTGACTGTGGTGCACGTTTACTAAACCAAGCAAATGAACGTGTTATAAAACCTCACAGAAGCTTCCGGTTCTAAGGCTGATTTTTCAAAGACAGCTGCAACCAGCTCATTTTGATAATGACCAAAGCAGTGTAGCAGGCACAAAACATGAATTAGTGTAGAAATGCAAATAACCTGATCTGTTGTTATCCGAGCTTGTGTCTTGTTGTCACACATAAATATAAAAGGCACCGGACATATAAGCATTGAATATTTAAGATGAGCTGGCTCAGATAAAAAAAAAAAAAAAAAAGGTTTATTGGCTCTTCTTTGACAAAGCCATATAACTTCACTCTTTAATTTATCAAGATTCAATTTTTTATTGTGTTTTATATGGTTCAGGATCATATAACACATACAAATGAGGAAGAACCTTTAAAGCCTAACATAACTAAATAACTGTAATAAAACGGCTAACTGTCAGCATAGCCTACTGTCTACCCGGGACATCTGTAAACAGCTATTATCTCAGGATATGAAGTCATGTGAATACAAACCTGCTGGTGCATCGCTACATCCTCATCATTCACTGACATAATTTTTCTACATTAAGGGACAATGCTGCTGAATATGTGTAATATGATTTGACTGATATTTTAAGTAAAAATACTATTCACCATAACTGAGAGTTATTCAGAGAGATAACTGGTAGTAGTGAGACATTCCTTTGGGGTTATTCTTTGACAGGAGCTGGGAAACAGCTCAGCGCATTGATGCCGCATTGTAGGGATGGTAATGTATCACTACTGGTTAAAAGAAAATAGATCCAAAGGTAAGATGTATGAGATGCATCAGACATGGGATTGCTCTTCAGGTCACAACACTTGTGTCGCAAAAAAGCAGGTTTAGGTTGACACAAATTGTTTGATCAGCTCACAAACACATCTACAACATGAAAGAGCTGCTGTGGTCTCACCTTTACTAACAGATTCAGTAAGATGTTAAGGTTTAGTAAAAAGAAGAGAGCAAAATAGATTCCTGTGATTCAATGAGACAACTAAAATCCGGGGCAGAAATATAGATGGTTAAATCAAGGCCTTTGTAATTCGGACCCCCTGATTCACAAGTTTTTCCAGTGTTCTTAGTCTTCTCTGTTACATTTTATAAAATATTTCTCAAACATTACTTAAAAAAATATGATGAAACTCATCCTTGCATAAAATGTTTGACTAGAATCTATCACGCCTTACTTTCACAGACAAATTATGTTTAAAGTACAACCAGAGATCCAAATTTTTATATGTCTTTAGGTTTTGGTGAATTTTACCAGTGCAGAAATGAGGTCCATGTAAGTATCAGGAAATCTATGGTATCCTTGTTCTTCTCTAACAAGGATTCCTGTTGGGACTGACTTTAATTTAAAATAATATTTACTTGTTATACTCCCATCCAATGACTGGAGGCAGCAGCCATGTTGAATGTTTTGCCACATGTTTGCAGAAGGTTCAGTGTAATAGTAACTCTAACCCTTAAAGTGAAACTGTTTAAAACAGCAGATTAAATAAGTTGTAATGAAAGAGAATAGCTGCTTTCACTAATCATAACAAATCTAAAAAGTCATATTTACCTGAGCTATTAGATATAAAGATGTCAGGTACTATTTAACAGAACATACACAACAAACATCTACAAGGGGCGGGGGGGGGGGGGGGGGGGGGGGGGGGGGGGGGGGGGGGGGGGGGGGGCACATCCTCACATTTAAAGACTCACTACAGAACTTTTGCAATTTTCTTAGCATCTAATTTGGCAACCGTCTTGCATCCTACCTGCACTGAGAGCTCTCTCCAGCCAGTACAAGACAGTCTAATCTTTACTCTTTTTTTTTTTTTTTTGCTCTGTCCTTTTTTCTTCCTTTTCCTCTTTTTCTCTGACTATGTCTTCTTGCATTTATTTGCTGAATCTGCCATAATGCCCCTTGCTAGCTTGCATGTGAAGCGGTGCGTAAGGCAAAATTTAACGGGAATGTCACACAGCGAAGA
This sequence comes from Melanotaenia boesemani, assembly GCF_017639745.1. Lineage (NCBI taxonomy): Eukaryota > Metazoa > Chordata > Actinopteri > Atheriniformes > Melanotaeniidae > Melanotaenia > Melanotaenia boesemani. The sequence continues at coordinate 16,471,517 of NC_055688.1, forward strand.
AAAAATGTGTAGTTTCTCAGTCTTAGGACACTGCTTGGACTTTGCAGGTGTCACAACGACCATCAAATGAGTTTTAAGGTCAGAAAGTAACTTGTGCGTTTTTAAAACTTTTAAACATATTCTGGATATTGTCCGACATATAAAATTCCCAAATCCAATTATTTCTATATAAATTATTGTAGTTATATGTTTGTTCCTAAAGGACACACAGGCTCCCTGAAAACACAACTTCCTCTTGTAAGACTTTGAGAGGCCTTACAGTTCATGTGGTCAAAACCTGGGCAAAGCAGGTGGTGTTCACTTTCCATTGTGGCTGGCAGACTTCTCATTACCGTGCACATTTTAAGAGCACAAACATGTATGATCTTTGTCATAGTCTTTGTTGACCGACAGCCTGAAAACATTGTCTCCTTCCTCGGGACAAAATCCAGATGTTCTTGTGAGCAGGTCAATGACAGGTAGATATAGGCAAGCTACACGGCTCTCCCACTGGCTCTCATACTGCAGTCCCAGCAGTCTTTGGCAGATGCTTTTCCCATTTCCAAATGTCAGTCAGACTTATTTCCATATTTTCTGGTTATTTTTTATTTTTATTTTTTTTTTGCTGGGGATGCAATTTTCATGTCTTTCATATCACTTAGTCAAGCCCTTTAAGCAAAACCTAAACTACTGCTACACTGCATAAGGTCATTGCTTTTAAGTAAATTAGGTGCAAAGCGCCTTTAAAAAATATTTTTAATGTTTCACGGGCATCAAAATGAACACCCATATCCTGCTGCATTTGCTCCAAATGTGTAGTATTCATAGGAAATCAGATTAACTGTAGTTGTAACAGAGCTGAATATTTGGGTCTCAGTGGCTGTCAAAAGGCTGGTTTGCCCTATGAAAGCTCCCAGCATATCACCCTAACCCCAGACTGGAGTATTTAAAATAATGAGAGAGGAAGAGGAGATGGAGGAGGAGATGACGGGGATAGAAAGAGGTTTAGGAACTAGAGGGACTGAGAAAAAACCCTGTGTAATTATTTTATATAATAAAGGACTTAATGATTATTTAATGTGACAGGAAAGCAGGAAAATACATTTAATGACTGAGACCAAGAAATTATGGGTACTTAAGTTTGTTCAGTTTTTCGGAATTCAGTGACAGATTGGATTCATATTTACTGTGCAGGACAACTGTATGTGTGTGTCGGGGGTGGGGAGAGACAGAGGGTGTGAACAGGCCAGGGCTTTATTATAAAGTACGAGTCAGCAGTCGGTAGTGCTGGTCCTTCCAAGGTCATCCATGTTGCTGGAATGAGAGTTATTTCCTCCTTCAGTCTGACCAAGTGTGAGCAGTAGAAATGTTTGGAATCTTTGTTACGTTCCAAAATCCTCACTCTACTGAAAAACTGACTAGTCTGGGGAGATAAAATTATTTTATGAGTCAAAATCACTTTGTTACATACTGTTATTTTTTAACTGTATGTCTAAGTGTTTCCACTCAAATCAAATCTTATAAACAGTTTGTTTGTTGGGAAAAAAAAAAAACAATAAAAAAGAAATACTGAATAATGCAACACTGCACAGAAAAGCATGAGTCTGTCAAATATTACTGTCGGCAATGCACCATGGATTTTATATTGACGCATAAGTGCAACTGCCTGCAGGCAAATCCTGTTCTATGTAAAGCTAATGTTTTACCAGACCACATAAGGTAATAGGGGCAGGATTTAAGTTTCTCCCCATTGCTGTTGCAGTGCTGCAGGGCTGCTTCATCAATCAAGTTTCATGATGTAATCTGCAGATAAGAAGATAATACAGAAATGGAGTGCTGGGCTGTTTAATTGTAATCTGTATTTGCTTCAGTACAGCTTGTGAAATCTATTAATAATAAAAAAAAGTCCAATTTATTGCCCTTGTGTCTTCTTATTAGCAAATAATTCAGGAAGTTTGTCTTCACAGAGTGAGGTTTCAAGCTGTTCAAGAAACAACATGCTGTAAGAACTGGAGAAGAAACCAGAGCTGTAGTCATGTACCTGACTCAATCAGAGAAAAAAAACTAAAAAAAAAAAAACGAGGATAGAAATAGTGGGTTTCTATTCATGCTGATCTATGTAAGTCTGATGAAACCCTAAAACATGTGGTTAGGAACAAACACTACTTTTTGTGTAAATATCTGTGTTAAGTTCCTGATCCTAAATGTAAGCGCTCATCCTGTGGTCACTGATAAAATAGCTCTGTATGCTGTGCTGATAAAAGCTGAGGGAAACAGGGGTATGCTAGTTTAAAAATAACTAAGTTTCTAGTGGAAATGGGGGATGGGTGGACACTTCTTCCTCTTTCAGTCTCAAATTTTAAACTTATTGGTTTTTCATTATTAAATAGTTTAAACACAAACCGCTTGTTTCTGTTTTCTTTAATCAGAATGTTTCATTTTTATCACAGACATGTCCTGAACACTGCTGCAAAATGGTTAAAGTGATTACTTTGTGATTTTTTTTATTTATTTAGTTTCTCTAATCACAATATTTAGTGTTACACTCATCACTCCCAGGAGATGCAGAGTACATCGCCTTTACTTTTTGGGCACATGGCAGATAGGAGGACAAACATAAAAAGAAACTGGCTGAAGTTGATTATTTATTTTTCTTTTATTGATCACTTTAGTCATTTGGCATCTTCCTCACAACTTAGGCTTATGCAACTGGAGAAATGGGTTCAAACCGGGGGAACGTCAACTGTGCATCAATCTGAAGTTTTAAGACAAACTTTTTTGAATGAACTGACAGGAGGCTGCTTATTTGAGATGTTGGCCTGTACGTCCCAGATGGGAGTAAGTAAGAATTGAGTGATAGGCAGAGTCTGCAGCATCAGTAAAATACACATAACTCTCTCTTTTTTTATCTATAGCTTTACAGTGCTGTCAAAAACTTTACATGTCAAAGAATCCCAGTTGCACAAACTGTAAATTTACATCTGCCAATGCTTGAGATGAATCCCAGTCAGTGTGGCTGCCAGTGACATGAAATGATTAATGCTTCAGTATCTGGAGAGGAACTAATATACCAGGGAAATAATTGCAGTGGGAGTGAATATTTAAGCTTAACAAATGCAACTCCTGTCAATCATGGTCCTTTTTAAACCTGAACAAAGGTTCACTTGTGGAACTGTTTGGCACATTTACCTTGTTAACTGCCTTTGTTCCTCCTGTAAGGCCTAGCAGCACTCTCGGAGTGACGGTTTAATCTGAAGTGATGATTAAATAAAACATCCTGTGGAGATGCTGCAGGACAGCCTCATTCAATTATTGACAGATTTTAGCAACTGGCTGTTTCTCATTGTTCACATTTCCATTGCTCAGACTGACATTTATTATCCTGAAATGTTTCTATGCACCTGTTTTGGGGTTTCTAAATAAAAAATACAACCAGTTTTAACTCATATAGGCTAATTACCAATGCTCAAATGCATCTAGAGCAACCTCATCCATCTCTTTGAATACAGTCTGTTTTAAGTGTCAGCAATTTTAATAAAAAAGGTAATGATAATTAAACTAAAAGTAGGTGCTAGTGATAAGTGCTGAGGAGAAAAACAGTTGTGAAACACAAGTTCACACTGCAGCTGTCAGTAAATAGCTGCTCACTGATACGCTATTTTGCTGTTGATGATGTTTTGATTTCCCTGTTGACTGCCTTTCTTTCTGCCACACTTTTACCATGGCAACTGCATCAGTCTGGAGAAACGTTATGAGATCCAGATGAAACACATCCTTACATGTGTTGGAACAATCACACATTTTATAAATGACAAAACTGGACAAATCAAACCCATTAAGACCTAAGATGCTGCAATACTTCTTCCTACAAATATAATTATATTCAGTGAATGGCAGAGCTAACATTTCTTTTCCAAAACAAATAAAGAAGTCCCAATTGGTAAACCTCATTATTTACTTCTTCTTTCTTGTCACTATATTTTTGTGGTTATTTAACATTTTATTTCTTTATGGTTAGGCATCAGGCCACCCATTATGAATGGGCCCATGCACCCACGCCCCCTGGTGGCGCTGCTGGACGGGCGCGACTGTACTGTGGAAATGCCCATCCTGAAAGACGTGGCAACTGTAGCTTTCTGTGATGCCCAGTCCACACAGGAGATCCACGAGAAGGTAACACACTTTAAATCACATCTACGCACAGATTTTTCTTTTTTTTCCTTTTTTTTTTTTTTTTGTGTTTCAACAAATTCAGAAAACATGTCACTTTAAGTTTAAAGGACTCCACCAGCACAGTTTTGGTTAATTGAAAACGTAGAGTTAAATTAAGTTCAAGCTTGTTTTACTTGGCTGATATAAAACCAAGAAGAATATGGTAGCTAATGTGGGTCCTAGAAAGTTGTGCCCCTGCCTTCAATTTATGTCGGGATATGTATTTTAACGTTGAAAACTCGGAATTATACTTTTTGAGCTGCAACTAATTATTATATTTAATATAAATTTGTTTGCATTTGAATTGTTGTAAATAAAATGTGAAAAGCACCAGAAAGGCACCAACTGTCACCTTGAAATTGCATTTTTGTTCTAAGAAGCAGATAAAAACCCAAATACATTTACTTTTATGAATGACAAAGAAAAACATCAAATATTTTGCAATAAATCAACCCATTATTAGAACATATGGCTTTTCTTTTGGTCCCCTAATGCATTGATCAAGTTAACGTCTATTCTGTCTTCAGTTAGTGAACAGGAGATAAAACAAAGTGAAAGTTAAATGTGAGGCTTTTTCTGTGTTAAATGTACGTTAAATGTTTAAAAGAAGAAGAAGAAGAAAAAAAAAGAAAAATCATACCAGTCTTCATTGAATGTATAAACATTTTATTAATATGGCAACACAGATATCATTTGGGGTCACTTTGTTTCTTTACAATTCATACACATTGTTTCAATACCAAAGAGAGGAATCCCTGTTTAAGTTTAAAAGAAAACACTGGCTGTCTTTATGGAAGTGTTAAATATTTATAAAAGAAATACACAAATAAATTACAGAAACAAAGACCAAGTAAAATAAAAATAAAAATAAGTGAGACAGAATAAGGACTACAAAGAGTGAAACTTGAAATGTGGGTCATGTTCAGATGCTGCCCCAGCCAGTATGGACTGTAAATGGGTTTGTATGTCTGGCAGGGTTACGTCTTGTTCTGGGTGTCTGCCAGGCACACTCTCTCAGTGAGCGTGCTCAGTAGGCCACAGTGTGGGAGAAACAGATGGCTCTCGCTCTATCTCTTGCTCTCTCTGGCTCTCCACTAAACAGCCAAACTCACTGTGTAATTAAAAGGTCTTTTTAATTATAATTGAACCACATGGCATTTTCACCCTTTCACACGTTCATGAAAAGGACAGTTGGCAACATTATAATAAGATAATACTATTAACAGGAAACCAATTAAAAGGTGATGTCTGGGCAGCTTTATCATATTATACTCTCATTCTATATAGGAATCTATTGATATTTCTCTGAGTTGTGCTACTTCATTGTCAGCTAAGGCAAAAGGACACCATCTTGATTACAGACCTCTCAGAATACGATGAGAATGTTATGCACAGGCAGGAAAATTCATAATTGGCATTTGGAAAATGTTTTATGTTAAAGGCTAATTTATATTTCATGTTTTTTATACTCGATTCTGTAAACTTATCGATAAACTTACAATGCATGTGTTGTGTGTTCAGGTCCTGAACGAAGCTGTAGGAGCTCTGATGTACCACACCATTACGCTGATGAGAGAAGACCTGGAGAAGTTTAAAGCTCTGCGCATCATCGTTCGCATCGGCAGCGGTTACGACAACATAGACATTAAATCTGCCGGAGAGCTCGGTACAAACAAGTGCACACACAAACATTCAAACAATAACAGGCTATAAGCATGAAACTTGTTTGCATATTTCCTGCATAGCAAATTGTTTGAGGCAGTCTGCAAAACACCTTAAAGGTCCCATATTATAGATTTTTTCAACAATTTCATGTGGGTTTCAGAGGACCAACAACATTGTTTTCAAAGTGTATTACCCCAAATTCAGCCTTGGTCCTTAATTTCAACCATTCCAAAAGTAGCTCCAGCTCTAATGAGAATGGGCTGTTTCTGTGTCTGAACCTTTAAATGTTTATAAGTGGCAGCATCTAGTACTGGGGAGAGTGGTTATTTCCCTTCATGAGGTCACAAAGGGAAGACCTCAGACTTACTTATTTAACCACACATTTGCTTAAAAAGTGGAGCAAGCAAGTGAGAGAGGAGACAGAATTTTCTAATTTTTGGGCCTCATACACAGGCTATGAGGACACATATGACTGTTAGAAAACCTTTAGAAAGTGAATTTTGCATAATATGGGATCTTTAAACTGCACATCACAACTTTTTCCCCCCATCCCGGGGCATCAAACAAGTGCACTTTGGTTTATGACACCACGTCACAAACCAGCAACTGGATATCAACACACTGACTGTTTTGAAAACACACCATGGCTAATTCAGCAAAGACACCCAAGAGGACATTATTAGAAGATACAGAAGAGAATAAAGGAGAGGAGGAAATAAGACAAGAATCAACATTGGACGGATTTTTACTTGCCGGAGAGAGTTCAGAGACAGTGCACAAGATGAATTAGCCTTTATTAGAGGAGGCCAATGTGCAAAAATTGACCAAGTTTAGTTGGGCCTCTTGCAGCAGTCATCAGGGCACTCGCAGTTTGGAGAACCAGGAAGGATTTCTGATGGGAATGCTAAGCTTAAGGCTACTCAGAATGGAGCCACCAGATGATTTTTACTATCTTAAATGACTCAATCAAACTAACGCAGCATCAGACTTGGTATTTCCTTTGTAAGAGCAAAATTTATTTAATCTAACAGGGGTACTTACTGGGATTTATTTGACCATTTGTTGTATTGTGAGCTGCAATATTAAAATGGGCTACTTGTGTGTGAGTATGACTATAGTATCAAGTTAAGCTTTAGCATATTTCCTATGGAAAAAAGAAGTGTAGCTCAGGAGGTTTAAAAAGAAAAACGTTTTCAGTTATATTTCATCTGAATTAATGAACTATGTCAATTCAGTCTTTTAATAAAATCCCAGCCAACCAGCAAAATGTTAATTTTCTCAGCACGCCTCGTGCTGCCATATTTACAAGTCAGAAATATTTTAGAAAAAAATAAATACCTTTCTTCCAACAGCCTGAGCTTTCCTAACATCTCCTATCTTCTTTCACCAAGAGGCTCTGCTATTTATAAATGTAGCTTTGTCTTTTGTAGTGAAAACTGCTGACATCACACTTCCAGCTTGCACTTCGCTCTACAGAAATTGCTTTCACCAAACTTTATACTTTCCCAAACAACCCCCCCAAAAAGCTTTTACTAATCCTTATATGATGTCTTGTCCAACAGGCATAGCTGTATGTAATATGCCGGCTGCCTCAGTGGAGGAGACGGCGGACTCCACGCTTTGTCACATCCTCACCTTGTACCGACGTACAACCTGGCTGCACCAGGTCTGTAGCCTTGTCTGAATAATAAATCAAACTCATATGGACTGGATGTAAATGAACTAAATCTGAATGTGCTGGTTATAGCGGTGCATTCGGTCATTACAATTTCAGTTACGACGACAACTAATCATTGACAACTGACATATCAGCAAAATTAAAACATTTCATTTTCTTTAGAATGTGGCTGTATTTGAAAGACGTTGATGTAAAGTGTAGAAGGTACAGTAAAATGATTTGTTCCTCAAATCATTATCTAGACTTATTCATTCAACCATGATCACAATGTCTAAAAGGACTCAGCTTCTGGTCATTAAGTGCACAGTCCTGATTTCAATTACAGCTGGATTATGTTGAGCTGTTATGTTTTTTTGTGTCTGCTTTATGTTTAGAGGTGATAACTAACTTTTGTCTGTGTCAGGCTCTCCGGGAGGGCACACGAGTTCAGAGCGTGGAGCAGATCCGGGAGGTGGCATCGGGAGCGGCGAGGATCAGAGGAGAAACCCTGGGACTCATAGGGCTTGGTGAGCAACAACACTGATGTGACATAGTTTGTCAGTGGGAGCATGTAGTATCTGTGTTTTGACATACTAAAGTCTGCATGCAAATTTTGCACTGTTGATGAGGTTCTGCACCAGAAACTTGCACATTTCCCATTTTTTTGCATTTGGAAGCTCTTGTATGTGTTGGTGAGTGACTCCATGCCTGTGGGCTTTGTATCTTTAGGTCGAGTGGGCCAGGCTGTAGCCCTGCGAGCCAAGGCTTTCGGCTTTAATGTGATTTTCTACGACCCTTATTTGGCTGATGGTGTAGAAAGATCCCTAGGACTACAAAGAGTTACCACACTACAGGTAAATACACATGGTGGGGTATAAATATGACCACATAGGAGGCATATCGGCATTACAACTGCTTCTTATATGTAACTGTTGTGGAACTTTTTCCTTTACTAATGTCCAGTAAGAAAAATATTGCAAAGCTTAACCGAGCCAAAGTGTTTTAATCTTGAAAGAGACAGAGGTCACACATCAGTTGTTCACATATCTGAATGGAGGAGCTCTCTGCCTGTGGAGGATGAGCTCAGTATTTTATACCCTTATCTTACACTCCTTCGCAGGGCAGATGATACAGTTGGAAACACAGAGCAATGTTAGCTTCTTATCTGCTGTCTGGCCTTGGATGCAAATGCTTAATTTTCTCAGAGGCCAGTCTGGCACACCTTGCAGTCTGCTCATGACTTTGCTACTATTTTGCTGACATTTATTAAACTATTGCATGAATACACATAGACTGTGTAAAAAAGATTTACTTGTAAATTGTTAAGTTGTATAACAGTAAAATTATTCATTAGTAAAATCACTAAAATCTGTCTCCACAATTGTCCATCAGCTTTTATACATTTTACACTAAATGATCCAGTAGACCTAAAAGAATAAAATATATAAAAGATATTTTGGTCCCTGCTTTTGCTTTAGACATGTTTACCACAAAATACACCTATGTGTGTTTATGAAGGGGCTCAGAATGAAAGACTAATATGAACCAGTATTGGTCAGGTGATAGTGGGATTTGACAGATGCATTAAAACTACAGCCATCCAACTCATATTAACATTTTAATCAGCAGTAACACAAGTAAACATGAATTTTTAAAAGTCAGACTAAACACACTTGGATAATAAAGCTGGGAGTTTTCTGGTGGGAATCAAACATTTTGTGCATAGCCCACAGTTTCTGTCCCAGTCTTTATCTCAGGGTAAAAGACAAAGCCTGAACACAGCAGAAGAAACAGGTACCAATGAAGAACTAAGGGATAATGAGCACCTTATAAATAAAGGGCTGCAAAAAATAAAATTGTACAGCCCATACTAAATGTAAAGACCTGTAAATATATCCAGTTCAAAGCTCAAAACTGTACCAGTTTGTAAGTTGTTTTGGTCTGTTTTGGTTTGAATTAATTGGGTAACAGCCCAATATTACAAAGATTGTTACAAAGATTGTTGCAAAGATTGCAGCAGAGTTGTGGATACTTTGATTGATAAAAAAAAAAAAAAAAACACTAAAATGAACACTAAAACTTAATAAAAAAAAAAAACACATCTTTTTAAGTGGTCTTCCGCTTGGACAAATGAGGAGTGTTAAAGGGGATTCATGGCCACCTCTGTCTCTCTTCCTGTTCAGGATCTGCTCTTCCACTCCGACTGTGTTTCTCTGCACTGCAGCCTCAACGAACACAACCACCATCTGATCAACGACTTCACCATCAAACAGGTAAGCTGGGACAGACGTGCATAGACACTCACAGCTCTGCACATACGCTGAAATTGTTTATTCATACACAAATCAAATACTGCATTCCAAAGTCATAAATATTAAAGAAGAAGACACCCAGACAGGCCCGTCACTGACATATAGATTAGTGAGCCTCTGCACTGCATAGAGTGAAGGAATATCTGTTGATGTGAGCTCTTCATTAACTTGAGGGATTTAAACACTTAAACTTTTATGAATTTGCTTGAGGAAGGAAAAAGTGGAGAGAATATTGCCTTATATGGATCAATAAAATGTCAGTTATTTAATCTCATGCATAATTTTCACTGGTAATTTCTATACTCAAAGCACAATTTTTTTCATCTTGAAAATATATATTTTGTTTATTCTGTGACTCTGCATATGTGTTAAAGATGCGTCAGGGGGCATTCCTTGTTAACACAGCCCGGGGGGGTCTGGTGGAGGAGAAAGCCCTGGCTCAGGCCCTGAAAGAAGGGAGGATACGTGGAGCTGCTCTGGATGTTCATGAAACAGAGCCTTTCAGGTGACCCATTTACTCTTTCTACACACAGATCAACCCTGGTGGAGGTTCAGCTGTTAACTATAAACAGAGCAAATGTAGATAACATTTAATATGCTTTTGCTGCTCACCAGTGAGCACTGTGCACAATAATTGCAATTATTGCAATGACCTATTTTACATTTCAACCCTTTCTTCAGATAAATTAAGTTTAAAGACAGAATAAGTGATGCATGCTTCACCACATTCCTGTTGCATAAAGGATTTTAGCGACTTAAGTGTTTGGAGAAATTTTTTTTAAATTTTTTTATTTTATAGTCCACAAAATGATTTCAGTGGCTGACTGGTCTGGACTAAAGACAAGCCAGTTTGACACCCTATCACTTCCAACAGAGCCATGCTGTTGGAATGTGCAAAACCTAATTTAATATTGTTTGCAAAGTCTTCTTCTGAATAGCTTCCTATGTTATTGTAATCAGTAACAGAATGATCCAAACATGCACTGCTGCTTGTAAACATGACAAAAGGTAACCCAGTGTAGGATTGATTTTAGGCCATATTGTCTCTATGTGCACAGGCTTCATCAACATCACTGAAAGAGTTTTATCTCGTGTAAAGTGTGCACAGCTCAGATTTACTAAGGATTTATGATTTTAAATGTTAATTCATCAGCTTGCAGGACGGTCATCCACATTTTCTTGGCGCATCATAAATAAGCTTTAAGCTATGTAGCTTTCCACCGATGATCTATACTGTTGTTGAGAACAGTTCAGGCACAAGTATCATTTAAAATTGTTATCAAAGCACCCTTATCAGGGAAACAACAAAATGATAAGCACCACTAGTCTGTAGGACACTGTATTTAGGATTTAACAAAATATAAATGCTGATTTATCAAGATGCAAAAAAGGGGTCACACTTTACTTGAGTACACTGTAAACTTAAACCCACAAACAGCTGCTGTGTTTCTGTCAGAATATTTAATTACTATCTGTGCTATAGGTGACAAAATACACCAAATTTTTACAATTTAATTATGAGAAATGTTGGAAATTGCTTATGCAGTCTTTGACAGAGAAATGAATTGCTCTTTATGTGCATTTCTGAGACTTGGGCTTTTTCAGATGCGTTTTAATATTGTGTTACTGCCCTGTTAACTAATAACTAAATCAGTTGTGAGATGTTCTACGTCCCCTCTGTTCTGTCTTCAGTTTAATAGAGTTGAAATAAGATACAAGTCAAAATGTCAGCATCTAAAATGAGAAGAACTGTTTTATTATTTTATTATGAAAAACATTTAAATAACTTGATAGTGCTTACACTGAATGGTGGATAAAACTATTTGCTGCAGCACACACTGACTCTACTGTTTATGCATGTGCCAGTTTCAGCCAGGGTCCACTAAAGGATGCTCCCAATCTGATCTGCACACCACATGCTGCCTGGTACAGCGAGCAGGCATCTCTGGAGATGAGAGAGGAGGCAGCCAGGGAGATCAGAAGGGCTGTGACAGGTTAGTAAACACAGCCGCACACACACGCATGGAAACATGCTGAAAACATCACCTGAAATGGAAAATGTAAATCCATCCGAAAGAAAGAGACATTGTAAATGTTTTGCTGCAGTTTAGTACAAATTACTCTTTTCATTTACTTTTATTTTAGAAGCGAGCGATGACCGTTTTCAGTCTTCTAAGGAAAAAGTTCTCTTTTTCCTCCTTTTCTGTCTCTTTCATTTTTTACATCCTATTGTTCCCAATTCTACCAATGACCTGCTTAATCTTGTCAAACTTTTGCATCTTTGCAAAAACTGGGTCAATTTTCATAAAAAAAAGAACACCTGTTTTGAAATATAGTCCTTTAACTTTTAACTACTTCTCCCAAGTGAGTTGTAGAATGCAGGACTTTTAGATCCAGTTTCTTTGCTTTCACAGTAGACAGTTTTCTCTGTCTTGCTTATTCTTTTGCTATGTCTTTCTTATCTTTTTTTAGGTCGTATCCCAGACAATCTGAAGAATTGTGTGAATAAAGAATTCCTCACCCAAAACAACCACTGGACAGGAGTTGACCCAACTACAGTCCACCCTGAGCTTAACGGGGCTTATAGGTAACAACTGACACTGCAACAAGCATCATGAAGGGGTAGTCTGAATATTATTGTTTTGTTTTTTTTATCATAACCAATAATTTTTCATCAACAATTTTAGAAAATCTGAACTTGACCTGTCAAAGTTATAGAATTACAAAGGACAGGATGTGTTTTGTGTTTTTTAAATGTCAACATGTTGCCGCCCTGTTGGATTTACGGTCTGTTAGTGCTTGCAGATTTCATGACAGCACCAACTACACATGATAAGAGAGGCAGCACAAGTCTATAATTATACTGACAAGTAGACAGAGCAGTGCAAGAGGAATTCAGCTGGGCAATGACAGAAAATGGTGTACCAAGCACAACACTCGGGCTGCTTAGGATCATTTTGGGAGTGTTTGCAGAGTTTAGCCCAACAGTTTATGATAGAGGTACAGAGCTTCTTTTTCCTACCAAAACACTGCTCTTCCTCCACATACTATGGAAAATAATGTTTTTATCAGCCAATCCAAATTAAACCTGAACAGCCAAGTAAGAAAAGTGTCTTGTTTTTGTTTCTTTATTCCAAAGGAATACATAAGTGGACATAACTATTCGGTAACTACATTAGGAAAAAATCATTTTCTCATCTCAGCTATATGTTCTCAGTTTTTAAAACAATTAAACCAAAAAGGTTACACAAAACAGTAACTGAATACCACTGTTACCTTTTAAAAGTAGTAACCAATGTCCCCTTTTGCTGCTTATTCACAGTCTCAGTTATTTGATGTTTTCATGAACAACCTCTGCTGAAGCAGCCACTCTAGCCTCTCAAATGCCATTTAAAAACGAGTTTTGTTCTCCTTTACTGTTAAATCTCACATTTGAGAAGAGTCCGCAAGTCGTCAATAAGAATTAAATTAAGTAAGGAAAGGGGGGCAGGTCATTTTTCTATCATCTTTTAGGCCTTTGCCAGCCCAGCAAGCAGTGTTCTGTCACAGACGTCTTTTAGTTTCACTATTGGGGTGAAATATCATCTAGAAACTTTATTTTATTTTATTTTATTTTAAGGCTATTGACAAGTGATTTAACAAGGCCCAAATTAAATGGCAGCAGACCCCGCCACCACACTACTAGTGCTTGATGTACGACCTATAGTGGCACCTCTGTCAACGTGTGACCGCTCCATAAATGTGCACCATTGAATCACTCTAAGTGTTCTTCTTTCCATAAAACACTTAATTCTTAACTACTTTGGTAGTTTACAAATTCCACTTTTGGAATAAGGCTACAGTGATTGGATGTAGATCTGCTTCATTATGGACCATCCTCTACTGCTGTATCAGCTCTTCTTTTTCAATAAGATTTAAATCTTTTCCACCACTTCAGGTATCCCCCAGGAGTGGTGAGCTTGCCAGCTGGTGGCCTCCCACCTCCAGTTGAAGGCATTGTGCCAAGCGCTGTGCCGATTGCACACACCCTCCCGCCCGCTGTCACACACCCTCCTCATGCACTGTCTCCTGGACAAAACACAGTGAAGCCACCCGAGAGCGACAGAGAGCAGCATCCAAACGACCAACTGTAGGCTCCTTGCACACACAAGCACAGGCTTGCCCGTGTTGTCTGGTGACTGGAGGATGTTGACATGGCAACGGGTGTTATAGCGATAAGTTTCCAAATGTAAAGTTGTTATCAGACAGGTTCAGATTGGATTCACAACTCTTTGGCGATTGCTTCCCAACAGCCTGGTCACACTCCAAAGAGGAAGAAAAGGAAGGTAAAGATGTAGAGGGAGTGGATAACTGTTATTAAGGAGCACAACAGTCGTCCTCTACCCCAGCCAGAGCTTGACCTGCTTGATTACAGGTTTATCTCTACATCCTCTGCTTGAGGTTAAAATAAATAAATAAAATTATCTGTTGATTTGAGAAGAAAAAAATACAGGATCAAAATCCGCTGTTATAGACTATAGTGTGTCCAAAGTTAGAGGGGCGGGTTTCATGTTTTTCTGTGTCCTTTCCTTAGTCTGATGTACAAGCAAAGTTAGTGGGTTATGAAATGAATGTAACCTGTCTGTGAACAGTTTTTAGACTTGCAGCAAGAGGAAACTGATTTGTTTTCCAGTCTTAAGAAAAAGGAGATCTCTACGTAGCAAAACTGTTTGAGACAAAATCTGCTTTCTTTTCCTTTTTATGTGTCTCCAAATTAGCAGCCCCCCCTCAAAAAAAAAAAAAAAAGGCAGTTTTTTGCACACCATCTCAGGAAATTAAGTTTCCGCAGTTGGTTTATTAATATTTTTTCTTGAACAAGTTTTTTTTGATGCCACTTAGTGCTTTTGTTTTGCTACCTGCTTGCCTTTCTGTGTCCCTCTACATTGGAAAACAAAACAAAAAAACAAAAAACAAAAACAAAAACAAAAAAACAACTTTAGCAAGAGTCAAAGTTGATGTAATGTTTGCTTTTGTTGGATTTGTTTAAGGGGCATGTTATTTTGCTCTTGGGACTTCTGTAAATGTTTGACCCAAATTGAGGAAGAAAGGCCCCAGAGAGGTGGGAAACTGGTATGCTTGGCTGGAACTACTTTTTTCCTTGTCATGATTTTAATTTATACACCAACAAAGTGATGCACTGAGAGTTTGCAGTAGCTGAGAGTTTGAAAAAGGTTTCATATCCTAACTTTGCATAATGATCCAATGCTTCCCTTCTCATACATAATAATCCTGCAGGTTTTAGAGCATGAACAGTTTAATTCATTTTTATGCTGCCACATGCTTATAAATCAGTATTTTATTGATGCTACCCATCACTCCATGTAAGTTTAATCATATAAAAGAGATGCTAAGTTTTCATATCCATTGTACAGGTCTAAGGAAGCAGTATACTTAATGTTCAGTCAAACCAATTTATGTCTTATATGTTCTTCCAACCTTTTAAGCCTTTAAAAAAGACCGAACACTTTGTAAGTTTGATCATATTTTTAAAAGAGGAACTCCCCTAAAGACAACATGGGAGATAACTTCCATACAAACACAGAGAAGCAAATGCATTTAACAATATTATGTCAGGACAAACTTGATTTCTCCAGACTAGCGGTCCTTCAACATTTCACCGGGTCCTTCCTGACTGTACCATTTAACCACCCTCTGTGGCCTCTGTGTCTTTGTGTATATATGGTGTTCTGCCTGCCTGTGTCAATGTGACTTGGTTGTATCTGTGTGTAAAAAAACAGCGCTGGAAGGAGGGGTGGCAGCCAGTACGTCCCACACAGCATTAGCATTATCCACTTACACTTGAACTGGTTACATTCCAACTAAGGTAAACAAGATGCTGACATTGTCATATCACTGGTTAAATATCCAATATCCATCTTCACTCTAGAGTATTTCTAAGTGATTCCAGTTCAGATGTTAGCAGGCCACCTGAGTGACCGTACTTTCTGGATCCCCTCCTACCAACAGCTGAGTAGTAAAAACAGTTTACTGTTGCCTACCTGGTATTCTGTATGGTGAGGTGGTAAGCGTAGCGATCAGGGATGGAAATTTCTCCAAACGGTCTGCGAGCATTTGACAGCCTTGGTCAAGTTCTCTCTGACCAGATTCTTAGCAGGGCTTATAGAAACTAAGGTACTGTTAGGCTGAAGCCCTGAAAAAACCATGAGATTATTTTCTAAACTTTCAACTTTATCTTTCCTCACCAGATGCCTGCCATGTTGAGGAGGAAAAAAAAACAACTCTTTGCTTCTCCTTCCCAATATAAATTGTAAACATTCCTCCTTTGAACCAACAGGTGCCGCAAACTTTTAAAAAGTTGAGGTGCTCCTTGAAATTCCATCCCTGATGGTAACACACAGTCCACTGTTGCCTACCTTTGTCTTCTTTATGGTAAAGTAGTAGGCGTAGCAATATACAGTATACATATTCTATATTCTACAGTAAATATCATTATTTTTGGTCAAATAATGAAAACCTGAAAAAAAGATATGTTTGTGACTGTATGCATTTGTATGAATTATTTTAGAAGGAAATAAACTTTGGAAAGGTGACATTTGTGCCATTCTCTTCTCAGTCTGTCTGATTTAATAGTTTTAGCTGCCTGATTTCACAAATAACTCTTTTAGAA
This sequence comes from Melanotaenia boesemani, assembly GCF_017639745.1. Lineage (NCBI taxonomy): Eukaryota > Metazoa > Chordata > Actinopteri > Atheriniformes > Melanotaeniidae > Melanotaenia > Melanotaenia boesemani. The sequence goes on from NC_055688.1 coordinate 16,488,009, forward strand.
ATCCTACAAAAAAGTTGCAATAAAGTCCTTTCAAATTTGCTGTAGATATGTAGGCAGGAATGAGTGTCTGAGCTTCTCTGTTGACCACAAATATGCACAAATTATGACACTATATTCTACTTTGGATCAATAGGATTGCTAAAACCAGTCAATACCTGCTCAGATTTTTGGTAATGTTATGCAAATTTACAATTTGGAAACTTAAAACAGAGCAGACATCTTCATACTATGTTTGGCAGCATGATGATAACATCAATACAACATCTATACTGGCTGAGGAATGCTTTAAAATCACACGTTGACATAACTGACTTACAGATAAGGTCCAATTGGCCAGTATTGTTCAATAATCCAGGTTTTAGTAGAAAGATGCCAACTGTTTGGCTTAAAATTAAAAAGACTCCTTTAGAATAAATATGGAGGTGGTTTATGCCAAACCTGGCGAGGGGTGGGGGGTAAATGCAAATAAATTTATTAATCTTTTCTCTCTGACTATAAATTTTGACCTGTATCACACATCTCTGTCTATGGGGTTTAATTTTTTTTTTTTTTATTTTCCAGAATTGAACAGTTAAAATTATTAAAAGGGAAGTCAGACAAAGTAAAGTTAATCCTTTTGCATGGTTTTATTGTAGTTTCTGATTAACATTTAGATGATTTAAACAAGAAAAGGTGATAAGCGATGACAAAATATTTTGTTTGGTTGAGCTGCTTCAAAGAAATGTTGATGCACATCTGGAGGAATGAAAATAACTTTTCTAATTATTTCTGACATGGGAAAAATTAAAATGATGGGATTTCCCAGCTGTTTCCAGTTTGAGCCATCCAAGAACAAACTCACATGACTGGCTACCATCTTCCCAGATTTGATACATTATCCCAGACATTACCAGACACTGAAGTAATTCCTGAAGAAGAGTTATTTTATTTTCCCTCTTGTGAGACAACTGCAGTTGTTTTGTTTCTCATATCTAACTTGATATGTTTAAAGTTAAAACTTATTTGACAGAAATACTGCCACCTCTGGCAAAAATACACAGGATAGTTTAGAGAATAAACTTAGGTCAAGAATAGAAGTGTGCATTTATTTATTTTTTTATTTGGTTTTGCATCTGGTGAATTATAACCTGGCTTGCAAACATTTTAATGGCATACTTTGACTTTTCAAGCAAAACTGGAACACAATATATGTTTCCAGCGATTCTCTGCTTTTTCTTTTATATAAAAGGGATCTTTGGTTTCTGGTCTGTTAACTGGACAAACTGAAAATATCAGCTTGTGCATTTTAGAAAAAAAACTGGTTTTCTAGAAAGAGCAGATGATTCACTTACAGCTGTCCTTTATAAAATGACATGCAGACTCTACTGATAGACTACTATCAACATCTTTATCTTTTCCCTGCAAATTTAGCATCATTATTATTTGGCTGTTTTTTTTATGTTAGACTGAAAACGATCTATAAAATGTAAAACAGAAAAAAGGTACAAAAATCCTATTTACAAGACTGTGGTTAACATTACGAGTGCTTCAGACTACTGATAAACTAATAAAGTATTCCCTACACAAAAATATTGTCAATATCTGTCAAAAAATATGAGAAGAGTTTTTAATTTTACTAAGTGCACAATTTTCTAAGCAACTCTAAATATCAATTTACAACATTCTTCCACTAGATGTCACCAGCAGAGCTGTGACAGTCATGCTGCAGAGAAGACCTAACATCTGAATCTATGGTGGAGTTGCAACCAGAATGTGTTTTCAGTTTTATGCAAAATATACAAGTTACATTTTCCACATTCCTCCACACAAGTTGTTTCACATCAGAGCTGTGGATGTCCATACTGACTGCAGAAGAGATTGGTCAAACAGAAAATTTTTTGTCATCAAATTAAAGTTCATATAATTAACTGGAGAGACAGAATAGCCAGTATGAACGTGGCAATAAGTGACATATCACGCACAGAAGAATTAGAACTGAAAAATGAAACAGATGAAAGATTAAATATTTTGATGATAATAATAAAAAGAAATCAAAGAAGAATTGAAAAATTACTGGAAGCTAAAGTGATCGTCAAGGATTTAAGTTAAGTTGATGAGTTTTTCCAGCCTGTTAGCAAACCTTTTTGTCATGTTACCCCCCAGCAGACAACAGCATAAAAAAGCGTACTAGCCACCACAGACTGATAGAACATCCACAGGAGTTTCCTGCAGATGTTAAAAGATTAATGTTATTATTATTATTATTATTAATTAATGTTATTCCAAGAACTTGATCATGAACTGACTTTTGCTGTCCTCTTGCACAGGACGTAACAAGACATTTATCTCTCTTGTCTTTGCTTTTATCCTGCTTTGTAATCTCTACTTTTCTTCCAGCACACCCTCAAATATCTCCCTTATGCTCATATTTTCTCTTTGTCCTTTCCTTCGTTTCTGGTTCATCCATTTAGGGTTACAGTCACTGGAACAGGCTTCCAGCAGTTGGAAAGTCAGGATGGTTTAATTTAAACCTCAGGAAGCAGGATGGGAACCAGATGCAGTTAAAATAAAATAAAAAAAAGACAAAAACAGGCAAAGGGCATGTTTTACTCAGCTAACATGGGGACTTCTAAAGGGCACAAAGTGGAAAAGAAGCTATCGAGAGGCTGCTGAGCCCTTTAGGCCGGCTGTAAGTGGAGGATTTAACTTAAAGACTACCAGACTTAAAATTCAGTGGTTGGAGACACAGCACAAAACCACAGTGTCCTAAGTCCTGTCTTTTAAAAGGATTCTGACCAAGGTTATAGATTTAAGAGATTAAAAATGTGTGGCAAAGACACTTGAATGACTAACGCTCCCCATGCTCAGGAAATATCATTAAGCTGCTCTTTGGCAAGGCACTTGACATTTATCAATGTTTTAGCTTTATCCTGGTTTACAGAGTTCAAGTGGGACAGCAGGTTCATCAGGTTCATGAAGGCCACAAAACACTCGGTTTAAATAAAAAAAAAAAACTCCGTAAATGAACAGTCCTAAATATAACTTCAATCATTTTAATCAAACTGTATAGACTGTAAACCTAAAGATGATCATTTCTTTCTGCATTTCTCTTTCTGTACAACCAGCTGGTCTGTCTTGGAAGAGCGATTCTCCAAAAATTTCTTCCAGCTTTTCTCTGTTAAAAAGACATTATTGTCTATTAAAGCTATTTTGACTAAATAGGTCTCTGAAATCTACTCATGTCTTATACTGTTGCATGTGGTAGCAGTAGCTATACACTCACTAGCCTCTTCATAAGGTTTGCCTTCCTAGTACTAGTTTGGACCTTTTTTTGTGTTTAGAACTTTCTTAATTCTTGGTGTCAGAGATTCAACAAGGTGTTGGAAAGATTCCTCAGAAACTCAGATAGGCTGTGGTGTTTAAACAATGTACAACTGTTGACATGTTGTGCAATAAGAGATGGTATTCAGCACACCATCCTGTTCTCTTTCTATCATCTCAACAAGCCTGCCCATTCTCCTCTGACATCCTCAAGGCATTTACATCCTGACAGCTGCTGCTCACTGGATATTTCCCTATTTTCCCTGAAAACCCTAGAGATGATTGTGTGTGAAAACCCCAGTAGAGCAGCGGTTTCTAAAATACTCAACAAGCATGACACGTTCAAAGTCACTTAAACCCCCTTTCTTCCTCGTTCTGATGCTCAGTTTGAACTTCAGAAAGTCGTCTTGACCATGTAAACTTATTGGCAATTTGTTTTAACAAGCGATTGAACCTAATAAAGTGGCCAATGACTGTATATTACAAGTAACATTTAGTACTAAAAGCTTAAACCGGCTGGGTAATCTACTTTATGTGTACATGGGAAATGGGAATCAGCCTGTGAAAAGTCCATTCTCATTTAATTCTAACTATATGATCTATCTGAACATAATAAAAAACATAATCCTTACAAGGCCTTAAAATTAGGTAATTTCACCTTCAGATCAAACACAGTGCTTGGCAGATCACACCATGTCAGTGTTTACATAACTAAAACAAAGCTAAATGCTGAAACGGTGTGTGGAAAAATCAATACATCCTATGATTTTAAAGCTTGTGAAACAACCTTCAGCAGCAATAACTTGAAGGACCCTTTTCTGTAAGATGTTACGCGTCTCTTATGTTTTTATAGAAGCATTTTGCCGCACTCCTCTTTACAATCCTGCTTCAGTTCACAGACGTTTCCAGACATTTATGTATGCACAGCTCTATTAACACCCAGTGCAGCGTTTCAGTTTTTCACGCATTGTCTCAAATTTATACACTCTGTAGATCATATTAGATTAGATGTACATGTGAGATTATGCTTTAGTTTTAAAAGGTTAACCAATCCATGATGGGCATGGAAAAAAGGTGAATTTTCACACTTCCTTTTTACACCTCCACTTTCCTTCCCTGATGTTTTCCACTGCTTTCTGTTCTGCTCTCCCCTCGATCGGGCACACCAAACAAAACCTGGCAGATAATCTTTATTCAGCAAAATGTAAGGGGATACAGCGGCTACCTTAAGATGACTAAGGCTGAGAACACGAGGCATTCAGCTGAGATTTCCACTAAATGCAAGATTTCCATTAGCATTCACTTCAGAGGTGGGTTTCAGTGTGCAATGAGTCCACATGTAGTTTTATAGGCCTTGAGTCCTGCCAAGAAAAATGTCTGGTGCTTAATAAACACCAGACACATGCTTGTAAATGCAGGCTGCTGCCTGAAATATGCCAACTTCATCGGCTGCCACCTTTATCTAATGGATGAAAGAAAGTATATTCCAAATGTCTGATATTTATTAACACTTAATCTATTTTTAAACATTAATTAAGTTAAAAATCTGCTTCGGAAAGACTAATTTAGGTTTTCGCAAGACAACTGTACCTGCTCAGCTGGATCTGTAGAAGTAGAGTGTGTAGTTATCCTTGGCAAATTGGGTTTTGTTAGACCCATACAATGCTGGAAGACACTGTGAAATGGTTTATATGAAAAATAAATAGACTGATGGAAGAAGACTGCACTGCTAGAGAAACCACAGAAATCAAATAAAAGGACAAAGACACACGATATGTATAAAGACCTGCTATAAAATAAATAAAGGAGAAAAATATGCTCTTCATGCTTCATTTTACAATAGAAAAAAGTTAAATCAGTGTTTTTTAATTGAGAGTTTACATTTTTCAGCAGTTGAGGTTACATTTTTCCATTTTTCCCTAATGAGTGGTGTCTGTGTTTTTTTCCCCAAGAAGATCTGTGAAGTTGGTGACCCAGTTTCTACATTTTCATGGGTTTTCTGTGTCTTTTTTTCCTGCCCACATGTTTTTGAGGTGGGAGGAGCCGATACTTGACAGATGCCATGTGGTACATACAAATGCACACATGGAAAAAAACACACAGGTAGGGCTACATTAATACACACCTAAGGATGTATAGGAGCCAGTCAAACCGCAAGTTTTGCCAGTGTTTCCACTACTATAAGATTGACTTTAAGCTTCTTCGTGTTTCAGCTCTGGTCATCGCAGCTTTCAAGTCCTGTTTTAATAAAACTTGCATCTTACCAGAAAAGATGATGGCATTCATTAATTCAATTCAAAATCAATCCATGTTACACATTTTGGGGTTTAATTTGTTTTTATTAGTGTCTTACAACAGAAGTGTGGTGGATAAAAAGATCAGAGACCAGCATTTTAATAAAACGTATCATATTTTAGACATTAGTCATCATTAGTTGTATTTGTTAACATGTTAAAAAAGGAAGTGAACTGATATAAAAGCAGACTTTTGCTGTAAAATGGAATAAGGGGTTAGATTAAAAAAGGTCATGCTTCTTTCTACTCTTTTTGTGGTGGTTAGCAATGTTCCAGGTAATATGCTTAACATGTCCAAAATAAACATCCATCCATTCATTCATTCATATTCTAGAGCTAGCCAGACCTTTACTGCTGGTGCTGCTTATCAAGTCTTCTCAGCCATCCCTCACTCCACTGCAGAAACATGGGAAAGTGCTCGACAGCTTTATTTAGTTAAAGTCTGTTTATGGTCCACAATTTCTGTGTTAGTGTTTTTATTTTCGTGTATGAAAACAACCACTGTGGAAGGGGGAAAAAGACTAAATCTGAGAAAGGTAGAAATGTAATGCTGGAAAGATGTTCAGTGATGTAAGTCCAACCCCAAAAATTCAAGGTAGTCACAAAGGTGCCACCTCCCTACCAGGGCATCACATCACCGTATGGCTGCGGTGCACCATAAGACAGAGTACAGAGTTTGTACATCAGTTAAATGACCTGTCAGATGCCGCATACCCAGCTAAAACACAACACCATTTTTAATTATCACTGGCAATCTATTGCTGAAAGGACATTTTTGTATGTAGTACTATGTCTTGATCCACACATTATTTAAGATGTTTCCTTTTTTACCCTTCACCCCAGAAGCACACTCCTTCCTCATAGCACCCAGTCACTTTTTGTGCACCTGCTCTGTTTTAAGGGACAGATGCTGTAGGATAATTCAGATCACCGGTGGGCTATTAGTCTTTTCCTTATAGGAGAAGTGGAAGGTGGCTGATATAACTGGAGCACCGAGACATGTATAACTAAGCCTAACTCAGATGCTAAAACTAGAGGTGTTCTGATTTTCCCATTTTCAGATGTACTATAAGGGTGTTCAACCTTAAAACTCCAAGAAATAGGTTAGACATTTCGTTGATACGTTGGATGATGAATGAGCTGAAATAAACACTGAAGGACAGAATTTGTTTGAAACAAAACAGCTTTTTTGATACCAAAACTTCACTCTACCATTCGTTAAGAAAATGAGCTGCAAAATACAAATTTAAACAGCAACCATCTTCCCTAAATTTGATAGATTTTAAGACATTTTGGGTACTTATTTTTCTTAACTGCAACTCAACCGACAGCTCATGAAAAACACTGTTTCAAAAGACCTTTGGTGGTTTATTCTTTGTAAAAAAAAACAAAAAACAAACGAGCCACATTGTTTAACCCCAACCAGCATATTTCCAAGAAACACTTTGTAATCTACATTAGTTCCAGTATTGTGTTTAAACAAATAAGGAGTCCCCTCCAGCTTTTTTCTAGGAATAAGTCAAGAATAAATGAAGTTCATGTGGCAGTGTGTCATTCCATCAAAGATTAATAGCAGACTTCTTTCTTTCCAAATGCTGATTCAAGAAGATGTTTGAGAGGCAACTCCTTCACATCCCTTAGAGAGTAAAGACTAACAGAGATGACTTTCTGCTCCTTTAACTCCTAGAATTAATGGTGTTATTGAGGCAGATTTCACACACCTTGTACATGTTTCCTCTTAATTCACCCAGAATGGAGTAAAGCTGCGTATTACCAAACTTTCCATACTACAGTGCAGAAGCAGGCCCATCAAATCATGTAACTGATCACCGACTGACTCACTACAAGTCCACACATCTGGTCTGACAAGTATTAATGCATTGTGCATGTGTAAATCTAGCATATGTGAAGAGACGGTAAAGGATTAAGGACTTCCTCAACCAGATTATGTGACTACTTGACTGACTTGAAGCAAAATCCCTTTAATTTAAAACGGTCAAAGTTCATATTTCAGCCAATAACCACAGGTTTAAAATAGTGCTGTAAATAAAGATTTCTGCTATTAAAAAAAATAAATAAATATATATATATATATATATATTTAAAAAACACATTTAACACATCTTGGGCAAGACACTGAACCCCCATGTTGCCTCCTGATGTGACTATCAGGGTTTGAATGTGTGTGATATGAGAAAGTGCTCAGTATATAACAATAGAAGTGCCGTATGAATGTGTGTGTGATTGTGTAAATGTGACATGTAGTGTAAAAGTGCTTTGAGTGGTTAATGTGTGACCAGAAAAGTGCTATATAAGTACAGTCCATTTACTATTTACATATGTACAGAGCCCATGACGTCAACAACAAGCCAATGTATCCTAGTTTCAGACTGTTTGCCTTGAGCACCTGAATTAAGTGTTTCTTACTAATTATGACACTTGCTGTGTTAATATGGAGCACTTCTGATTCCACTGAATGTCCAATCAAAAAGAAAAAAAAAAGAAAAGCATCAAGTAAACACCTTATCTGATTGACCTTGATCGAAAAGAAGTTTCAATCCGATCAAGTGGAGTGGTTTAAACCTTTTCACAATCGGCTTCTGTGGTTTATGTTGTTTCTGTGGATGCTTCAACCACGTGGGGCTTAGGTGTCGTTATGAGTTTCAGTTTCACTTGAAAAATGGCGGCAGCAGAATTTTCCATGTAACATAGTGTACGTGCTATAACAATAGGAACTCCGCCATCATTGCTTGGTTACAGTTAAAAGTACCAGTAATATCATTTTTAAATCTATCTTTCTTATAATTAGTTTGGAAATATGGACAAATATCTACATCCCATAAAAGAAAGCCTAAAAACAGAAAATAAAAATGTGGTTCTTTAAAAATTTCCTAATTGAATAAAAATATTTCCCCCCAAAAGCAACCATCTTTTATTTAAATGAATATTATTGGAAAACCTAATCAAATAATAGACACAGATGTATATATTGTAAAGCTCTAGTAATGCCTGGAAAAATACATTTAATTTCATTTCAATTCAAAACTGTAGAAAAAGAAACAGGAAATATCCTTGGCCAAAACTGAACAGACCTAAAGTTAACATGTTACAGTACTTTAACTATTAAAATGTTTTTGTCCACACTCTTCATTAATAGGCATTAATATATGAAGATAAGGATCAGCCAGTGCACATTTTTTTTTCTGCATTCACTTCTTACTAGCAGAGGAGAACACCAGACCCACCAGAACTCTTCGGTGGGGCAAGTTCAGACGCCCACCCTCTGCCAGGAGTCGACTCAGTCTCACTGTCATGGAGTCTGAGCCTGTACTAAAACTTTGTTCATGTTTTCATAAACCATTTAATCTCATGTTCCTGGTGAAGTCTCTTCTTGTTTAACTGTTATGTAAATGCTATATAATGTGTTCATTGTCTCAGGAGTGGAAATACAGCCATGGTTACTTCAGTTAATAACTATGGTTTTAATATCAACCTAGAGCTTAAAAAAGACATAAAAAAATACTAAAATACCAAGTTGATTTCAGACTGCTTTCATAGAGTTCTGGTGTTTAATACATTGCCTGAAAAAAATAGAAAAGGCCTTTCACACCTGGGAAACCTTCAACAGAGCAAGCAAGACCAAAAAGACTTTGCTAAATAAGCCAGGGACAAAGTTCTGGGGAATTATAGGTTTGGATTGGGTTATAAAAACAAACTGAAAACTCCTGACTATCCCTGTGAGCACCATTAAATCTATCATGACAAAATCTGAAAGAATTTTTTAGCTCAACAAACTTGCCAAGTAAGAGCTGACCACTAAAACTCGTGGACCTGGCAAGAAGGACGTTAGAGGTAACAAAGAGAGAAACCGTGAAGAACCTGCAAACAGAGACCAATGAACTGAAACCGTAAAGTCCACAAAATTAAGCTTTATTGAAGAGTGGCCAAATAAATCCAAAAGTTAAAATTAAGATTGCAAAATACATTTTGAGTTCACAAAAAAAAGGTATGGGACAAAAGGAATAGGTGTTGCCATATAAGAGAGCTGTGCTCTGGTATAGTCTCAGGACACACAGGAGTAAACCATCCAGCAGAGAGGGATAAGTTCACAAAATGATTTCGAGTTCACCTCATTGAGATGAATTGATGAACCTAAATTTTTCTTTCACCTGCTTTGCAGCAGAAACTTGGTGTGGACATGGTCTTTGCTAAAATGTCAGACCACCGACCTCTCTAGCTGCATTTCCATTACAGTTTTTCACAAATTAAAGCGATATTTCTAACATTTCGACAAAGTGCAATTGCGATTTGCAGGTGTTTCCATTCAATGGTGTTTAAAAGGAGGAGGAGGATAGAGATAGCTAAATGATTTTAAAACTCTGCATTTCACCATTGTTTGCTAACAAGGATGACAATTATATATATATAGATATATATATATATCTATATATATATTTTAAAATTATTTTTAAAAGGATTTCAGTCTCCTCCTGCATCTACTCATCTTTATTTGAAATTAATTGGTCACGTGACCCACTATGTCACGTCCAATGAAGCCTAAATGCGAGAGGTGTTTTTGCGGTATACTTCTATATCAACATGTCTGAAAAACCACCTCATGAAAGCGTAAAAACATTTTAGGCATATTTGAGACTTTTTTTTTGAAAATGTAGGTGTTTCCATTACCGTTTTTTTTATTGCAGTATTTAGCTTTTGCGCAATTTTAGGGGTAATGGAAACACACCTTCTGTTAAACATGGGCACTGTGACTTTTAAAGTGAAGACATGAAAGTTACCCAGCAGTAAAATGATAGCAGTCACATCACCTTCCAAAATTAATCATAAAACCATTAATTTAATTAAATTTCATTGAACAGGGTTCATCCAGTCAGCTGTAAACTGGTGTGTCAGCTGAAGTTCCAATGACTGGGATATTGATTTATTAATTAGTATATTGCTTAATAGCAATTCATATATGATGGGTTTTTAAGGCTAACTTTTCAAACTCCATCATGGCAGGTGGATATTTATTGGGTAACTTAAGTGAGGGCTCAGATGTTTCACCTGGTCTGCAAAGTTCATGCACAAACCTGATAATTTTTCTTTGGTATTCCCTGCGTTCCTGAGAATGACAGGATTTCTGGATTCAGAAGAAGCTGTCAGTCCCTGAACACAGAGGGACACCAGAAGCACTTGGTGATAGTCCAGGTTGACTTTCTGAAAAACCAAGCGAGCGAATAAATTTGTGAAAGGGATTTAAATGTCTTGCTAATAACTGTGCACTTAAAAGTTTTGTGTAATAAGGCATTTTGCTTCTAACTTTACAATATTGCAATATGGTTTATGAGACTTCACACTTTTTTGGGAATGCTCCCGTGGTATCTGCAAAGTAACTTTTACCTTCACAAAATAACAAAAGCAGAAAGTTAATAAATTCCTGTTTCTGCTGACATCTGGTCTACTATCCAAATAAATTGTAAGTACAGGTTTCTGAATGTGCTCTTGCATTTTTATTCATCCTGTTTTATATTCTTACAGAGGTCCTGTGCATGCTCAAAAGTCAGTGACATCCATTGTTCTGCAGACATAGCACTTTAGACAGTATCATTACAGCACGTCAATCCAGGTTTGATTAATAGAACTAAATACCCAAGTTTCATATGTCACCAGGGGATTTAGGACAATGTAGTCCAAGTGGTGTTATGCAACACTTTGGTTGTGTGGAAACCTCCTACATTCAATTTTACTGTTTTTGCTTCATTTTCACTTTTTCACCAGATTTTAAAGCTGACATCATCCCCCAAGATGCAGAGGGAGTGATATGACCTTAATATCTGCAGAAATCATTTAAAAAAAAAAAAAGAAAGTTTTCGTCACATGGAAATAAGCATGGTTTTCTTTTTCTTCTACACTGCAAAAGCTATCTGTCTTGACAAGTCATTGTGGGTAGTGTTGGGTCTTGAAATCGGATTTTACTAAAAGCACAATGTGATGGAGGGTGAGTAAGTTTGCAAAAGAAAACGGATTTGTTCAATCAATTCACAAGTGCCTTACAACCCTACTTTTAAATAAAAAACTTAGGGTACACTGCAAACTTCAAATAAAACATGTTTAAATCCTTCATTTTAAATAATGGAAATAACATTATTTACATGTATTAAATCCTGGGATTGAAATTCTTACTGTTTTTGAAAAAGTAAAATTAAGAACAGTATAAACTTTAATCACTTTAACCACTGAAGTAAAAAAATTTAAGATGATCTTTAAATCATCATGCCTCTTTAATGATTTAGAGTTTTTCTTTTGACCTTAATAATTTTATATCCTCTGCTGTCTCTTCCTTTCCAAACTTTAAGTAATTCATGTGTATCAATGTCTTAGAGCTGGATGGAGTTCTGTTAAACTGATTTCTCCTCCACTCTCGCTGAACAACTGTCCAACAATCACATGTCAAAGTACAGAAGACAGTTTTTCCAATGTGGGCTTCGGGTGTGCCTCGGACAAAAATGCCACAGTTACAGTGAATATGAGTGGCTGACAGACGCAAAAATGAGTACAACTACAAATACAATATAAATCAATAAATTCAACAAAAACAACAGCGGTGGTGCAAAAGGCACTAAGTTCCCTTCTTGAGAATACTCAAAAAAGAGCAGACTAAAGACATGGCTGATGGTATCCTTCTATAGAGCCACCATCAAGCTTGATCTTGTGCTCCATTACTGTGTGACATGGCAAAAAAATAAAAAGCATATATATATATATATATATATATATATATCGCCCTATATAGATCACCCTGATCCAAAATCCTGTTTTTTTAGGATCAAGTAATCCGGAGTTCCAGCATTTCCGGCCATGTGAAGAACAGCAGGTGGAAGAGACGGTTTGCATATGCTTTGCAAGTGGAACCACTGGGAGCATGTAACATAATACCTGCATGTATTGTCCTGCACATTGCGACCAGGCGGAAACTCCCTCTCTGTGACGAAGTTAATGATGCACCGTAAGGAAGTACCGGACCAACCTCTGTCATTCTGTCAGAATGAGGGACTGGCTGAACGTGTAGTGAGGGATACAATCGTTAGAATTTTTTATTTTTGACAGGTTCTCCTCTGATTATGCAGTGATAAATAACAGGAAAATGGAATATTATATTTGTGTTTGTTATTGGATCTGTTTGGGCGTTTATTCCGTGGGGATATGATAATGTCATGTTTTTATTTTTACATTGTGCTTTTTTACCGTTTTATTTTACTACACTGAAAGACTTAATAGGAGCCTGTCCCTATGTTAACTACTTTATCACTGTAACAGTTAAGCCAGGTGTAAAATACATATATAAACATATTTACCTAATAAACAGTTCTATTATTTGATAGGTTATACCGCCTTGTAATCCTGCCCTCTGTTGGGATCAGGATAATCCAGTTTTTTGGATCAAAATTATCCGGATTCTACTCAAAAGTTTTGAACAACCCAAACTGAGGGTTTTATCCGGATAACAACCAGGATTGGATTACGTGATCCAAGTGGATTTCGGAATCCGGATTTCCGTTTTGAACAACACATTTTTAAGATTTGATCCTAGCCAGATAACCGAAATCCGCTAGGATTACGTTTGAACAACCTGCCCGGTAAACGTGAATGAAATATTCCAGTTGAAAATATTAATTCATTACATAGTGGAATTTTTTACAATGAAAATAACATAACAACAACCAAATCATTATGGTAAATGGTCTGTGCTTGTATAGTGCTTTTATCCAAAGCGCTTTACACATACGTCACATTCACCCATTCACACACACATTCATGCACTGATGGCGGAAGCTGCTATGCAAGGCGCTCAACCATGACCCATCAGGAGCAATTTGGGGTTCGGTGTCTTGCTCAGGGACACCTCAACATGAGCTCGATGGGCCGAGATCAAACCGACAACCCTTTGGCTACAGGACAACCAAAAGTGGAAAGACCAGGTCACAGAACACATTCCAGCCACATCAGGCCGATCACTGTCATGTATCAGAAGGAATGCAGGTCCCACTGCAGCAGCATATGGTCTGACAAAAGACTTGAGGATCTCATCCCGGTACCTAAAGGCATTACCTCTGGCTAGCGCATAAAGGTCTGTACAGCCCTCTAAGGATATGCCTGCCCAGACCATCACTTGCCTTGTTGCAGGCAGCAGAACGTTCTCCACTCTCTCACATTTGTCACATGTGCTCATTGTGAACTTGCTGTCATTCGTGAGCACAGGGCGCCAAAGACCAATCTGCCAATCCTGGTGTTCTCTGGCAAATGTCAATCGGGCTACAAGGTGTTGGGCTTGTGAGCACAGGCCCCACTTGTGGACATTGGGCCCTCATATCACCTTCATGGAGTCTGTTTCTGATGAGATGCACTAACTTCTGTGAGTTGAATAGTTGTCTCATGTTACCTCGAGTGGTGATGGGCACTGGCAAAATGCAAAAGTGACCAAAACATCAGCCAGAAAGGATGGTGACAGGGGAATGGTCTGTAGCCACCATTTGCAGGACCATTCCTTTATAGAGGTTGTCTTGCTAATTGCCTCTAATTTCAACCTGTTGTCTGTTCCATTTTTACAACAGTCAGCTGAAACTGATTCACATTCAGTGTTACTTCCTAACTGGACAGATGATTATTCTAGAAATATGAATAACTTTGAATTATAGGGTAATGATTATGTGTTCCCTTTATTGCTTGAGCAGTGTACTAATCTTAAATTTAAAGTACATAATTTCAAATACATTAGAAGCCAAATTTAATTTTGTTGCTGGGAAAGAGAATACCGAAAGAATGTTGATGTTTGGCATTTTTGTAAAAACACCATCAATAAAAACTATTTAAAGTATTACTATTACTATTTATCTGAAATAATTACCAGGAATGCCAACGATTCTCACACTCTGTTTGCTATGATTGAAAAACTTACAAATCCTCCTATACAGATAAGCCCAGAGCTCCTTTCCACTGAGAAATGCAACCAATTTGCCAACTTTTTTAGTCAAAAAATTAAAACAATTAGGCAAAATATTAATTCCACACAGTCACACAAGAAAACTAGTCTGTGTCTAAAACCTGGAAATATTTCTGATGTTAGGTCGCAATTTAATATGGTCAATTTAAAAATCCTAAAAGAAATCATTTGGCATTTGAAATCAACAACATGCACTCTGGACATGATACCATCCGACTTCTTAAAAACAGTTTTTACCTCAGTAGAAAGTGATCTTCTACTGATAGTTAACAGCCACTCCTAAAAAAAAGGACTCTTGACGCCTCTATAATGAACAACTATAGACCTGTCTCTAGCCTCTCTTTTATTTCCAAGATTATTGAGAAAGTTGTGTTTCACCAGCTTTATGACTTTGTAAATGAAAGTAGAAATCCTGATAAATTTCAGTCCGGCTTCCGACCTCATCACAGCCCTGAAAAAGCTCTGGTCAAAGTGTTAAATGACATTAGGTTGAATACTGATTCTGGTCAAGTATCAGTCCTGGTTCTGTTGGATCTCAGTGCTGCGTTTGACACTGTAGATCACAGAATCCTGTTGCACAGGCTGGAAAACTGGGTTGGACCTTCTGGAGCGGTCCTTAACTGGTTCAGGTCCTATTTAGAAGGCCGGAGTTATTTTGTTACGATCGGCAGCTATGAATCTGAGCGAGTGGCCATGACTTGTGGAGTCCCCCAGGGGTCAGTCCTTGGACCTCTTCTGTTCAACTTGTATATGCTCCCTTTGGGTAAAATATTACAGAACTATAGCATTAATTATCAAAGTTAAGCAGATGATACACAACTTTATGTGTCTGTCACCAGATGACTGCAGTCCAATAGACTTATTGTGTCAGTGTCTTGAGCAAATAAACACCTGGATGAAGGAGAATTTTCTACAATTAAATGAAGACAAAACTGAGATTATTCTGTTTGGTAGCAAAGAGAAGAGGGTCAGCATTGGCAAACACCTGGAGACTCGGGCTCTTAAAATCACCGACCAAGTTCGTAACCTTGGAGTGTTGATAGACTCAGACTTGACTTTCAGCAGCCACATCGAAGCTGTCACTAAGAAGCTTTTTACCAGCTCAGAAACATCAACAGAATTAAAAGTTTAGTCTCCCAGAAAGACCAAGAGAAACTCATCCATGCATTCATCTCCAGTAGGCTGGATTACTGTAATGGTCTTATAACAGGACTTCCTAAAAAGAGCATTAAACATCTGCAGCTCATCCAAAACGCTGCTGCTAGAGTTTTAACCAGGACTAAGAGATCTGAACACATCACACCAGTTTTGAAATCTTTACACTGGCTTCCAGTCAGTCACAGAATAGATTTTAAAACCCTTCTGATTGTTTACAAATCCCAGAATGGTTTAGGCCCAGAATACATCTGTGATATGTTCAGAGAATATAAACCTAGCAGAGCTCTTAGATCCAAAGACTCTGGTCAACTAGTCCAAACCAGAGTCCAGATTGAACATGGAGAAGCAGCATTTAGCTGTTTTGCTGCAAACAAGTGGAACAAACTGCCAGTGGAGATTAAACTTTCACCAAATGTAGACATTTTTAAATCCAGGTTAAAAACATTTCTTTTCTCATGCCCCTATGCATGAAATCTGCATGGAAACTTTTTAACTTATCTTGCTTTAAACATTTTAATATAATTTATTATTTTATTGTGATTCTTGCTATGTGTTGCTGCCTTGTACTATTTCTAAATATCTGTAATGCTTTTGTTTTATGTAAAGCACTTTGAATTTTCTTGTACATGTAACTCTAACAGTGTGTCCCAATTCAGGGTCTGCACACGTAGTGTCCTCGGTAGTCTAGACACTTTGAAGTCTGCTTAACGTTTGTGAAATGAGACAGCCTACCTAGCCAACAAGAATTTCCTATAGCTACAGGACGCTGACTCCCTCAAACCTCTAAAATGTTTAATGTCACCATTTAACAAGCATGTTTTTTATGTACTTGGTTTTGTAACATTTCTACTAAAGTGTAGTAAAAGAAAACATACATTTTTTTAAACAAAATTTTATTGAAACCTAAAATGTACTCTTCTGAGCTCAATTGCTGATTCGCCACTTTCTTGTGCACAATGTATTCTGGGAGAAAAGAGGCCGTGAGGGATGTATCACCAGCAGCCTTGGTTTGAGGCCAAAGTGCGGATTTGAAGGGTGGATTCAGTGGGTCCTTTAAATTCTGTGAATTGGGACAATGCTTTGTGCACCATGTTGACATATGCAGTCGATGAATCCACACTTCGAAGTGTGCAGACCTGAATTGGGACACACCTCACTCTAAGGACTCGGACAACTTATGTTGTGTAAATGAATTAACATATAGATGAGCAAGTTTTCTTGTTTGTTGTTTATCCTGTCTTCTTGATGCAGGACTGCCTCAGGCAAGAAGGCAAGGAAAGGAATATGTTATTCAAATGGTTTGGTTTCTTTGACCAAAAGTAACGTGAAAGCAAACTCAAATCAACTGAATGTGGCAAATCCAGACAAACTGAGTGTCCAATGTACCAAGTCTAGTGGAATATTAGGAGTTAAAATTATCTTTGCAACTATGTAGCTATTAAAAAAAAAGTAAGAAACTAAGCTTTAGTAGGCTGATTTGAATCCAACTGAATAAAGGAATTATAATGAACTCTTTGGTCTTCCAATATTTTTTCTAATGTCAATTAAATTAATTAAGTGACATCAAATGACCATTAACATAAAAACATTACTGAATATAACACTAAATCCTTGGTATTATTAAAAAAATGAACATGGTTAATTAGGCATTTTTAAACACATGGGGTGTTTAGTCCATTAGTTTACCTGCCTAGCACCACAATCCTCTGCATTACAGATTTGTTCAGGCCTTGATGTTAATAATTGGTCTCAATTCTCAAACTAGCATTCAATCTTTATGTAGTGACAGACTCTAAGGCCTCTGTGTACAGTACATACAAAGCCTGATTGTTTTACCATATTATGTTCAAAGAAAACCATTTGTTTGCTAGACCAGTAATCCTTCCATTACATAACCACAATTTATGAACAAGGAACATTTCTGAAAATATGTTGTAAAACCATCAAAACAGCAGGTATGAAACTTGTTCTGAGTAGCTTGAGCTGTGGTGTTATTTAGTCTGTTACTGCCTACTGTAAGCATGTTTACTTGGCATGTAAACTTAGGTAGCGGTCTTTTGCTTTAATAGAAAATGTAGTTTAATACTCCTCAATAATAAAATAGTGGATGGATCAGTTTTACAAAAAAATGGTTAGGTGATGATGAGGTGAAAATCTCTAGATTTGTTTTGAAAAGTTGAATATTGGATATTCAGATTTTTTTTCATCTAAAATAGTTATTCCAAACCTTTTGTTCCTCAAGAAAAAGTTTCCCATATCTTCAAAACTCAAATCAGAGAGGTTTATCACACATATGATTAACGGTAAAATTACCATGAGGGTAAATGACAGAGGAATATAAAACTATTGATGAATGTCCGATTTTCCAAACTTAAATAACAGCCCAAGCTAAGTTTATCTCAAACATGTGTAAAATCTACCTGTCAAAAGTTGAATGCTTTGGTAAAAAAATTGTGTGAGGAGCGATGTTAGCAGATTTTAGGCAGACTTTATGTTTACAAGTAGAAAAACATCAACAAATGTCTGTCAGGTGTCATTGTTAAATATCAATGGATTTAATCTGTCCACTAAACAGAAATTCTTTAGTCTTTACCAGACTTTATCAATTAGCCATTTGCACAGTAGTTGATTGCATCCTGTCAAGAATAATTTTGTTCACACAATCATGCAATTCTATAAAATGCCCAAGCACTTCTCCATAAAAAAAAACCCCATGTAGCATTCCTAGTAAAAGCAGTGTTTGTTGTGTTTTATGTCCACAGCAAGTTTACCATCATGTCCAGTTCACACAGATGTTGGTATTGATGTAGAAATGCAGTTTTGTAATATTATACAAAATATATATGAAGTACAGAAAGTAAGGAAATTTGTGTCCAAGTATCTGGACAGTGCTGCATATCTACCTCTTACCATGATGTGTAGATTTGTGTAAGTGTGTCCTGTTTTCTCATTGTATTTATTTAATGAAAGATAGTTTTATTGATATATAGATTTTTTTCTTTTACTTAAAATATTGCTAAAGATTTCCAAAATATATTTCCGGCTTATATACTAGCTTTGTTTCGGTTATGTAAGTGTCATAAACTTTATGGCTGTTTGGGGTTTGTTTTGACGTTGAGGCACATATATAATGGTGTGTATCCTAGCAGAGAAGTTTATGAGCCAAACATGGATGATGTGTGACAGCGTTGTGGCTCTGCAGAAGAGTCTGCTTGTTTTGTCTGTGTGCTGTGTTGTTTTCACATAAATGAAGAGCAGAGATGTTGACAAGGACGCCACGTGTTTCAGATTATGCAGCGAAATGGTAACCAGCCTGAGCCTATTGTACAAATACCTTTTAAAAAAGGAAAAAATATGGCAACATTTCATATTTGTAGTACAATGACAAGAAGTCTTGGTGAAAATGTATGCAAAATCTTCACAAAGAAAATCAAACATGCATGTCTTTACAATTCTCCATCCAATCAGTGCTGAGTTAAAAGTTATAACTGTAGCCAAAACCAGGAAGGTGTTTGGTTCCAACATTTGTAATGCGGTCTCAATATAGCAGTGCTCTCACAATTAGCCTTTAATACCAGAGTGAAGTTTGGAAAAGGTAAGTCTTTAGGGACAACTTTAATCATACTTCTACAAATTTACACTTGTGCTTTTTCCAACATGAACATCTACCACTATTTACAATGGAAATCCTCCAATAAACTAATTGAGGCTAAATGCTTTGTTGCTTAGGGAGTGGAAACAGTTTTTTCTTTCATTTTCTTCTTAACTCTGTCCAGGATGTAAACTGTTGACTTTCCAGCCCTAAACCTCATGCGTCTCCATGTTAATTTTGTTATGCTTAACAGAATCAGTGAAAATGGTTTTCAAACCAGCACCTGACTCTTATTTGTATAAGTTGGTCAGAGGCAGACATGTAAGTTTCCCATTCAAAGCTTAGAATTGTAAACATGTGGAAAAATGAACCAGACTTTATCTTAAAACATGCAGAAGGGGAGAAACCAGATATTATCTTGTCTCTTGATTCAGTAATTCAAAACAATTGAGACAATAACTGTATATAGTATTCTTTTAAAGTATCCATCTTTGTATGACAGAGTTCTGAGAAACGTGAATGTGTGTACTGTTAGAATCAGATACGGCCCAAAGCACAAACCATTGGCTTCATCAGAAAAGAACTGGATCATCAGTAAAAATTTTATCCAAAACTCCAAAGAAGTAGCATCATCCGTTCACCTTTTCAATGTTTTTCCAGGGCTAATACCAGCGCACACCTGCAGACAAATTTCCAAAACAATGCCACCATATTTCTGTGTTCATCATGTCATTCACCTCTTACAGCAGCAACAGATAGACTGCTGCACATTTCAGCTTCTAACTGTATGGAAAAATGCCTAACAAGGTGTAAAAGCCAGCCTTCATTAAGTGGGGCATTACAATGTGTCAATGCCACAGCCTTGGGCTTTAATACTCAACTGTTGCTCCCACTTCCTCCCTCATTTCGATCTCCCGTTACTCCTTCCAGACATGTCAACAGAACACATATGGAGAAAACCAAAACCAGCTTTATCACTGTTTTCGTCTCCCGTGGAAATACATTCTGGCACTTTTGCAACCTGACAAAATTGGACCACACTGTATCATGACTGCACCACTATATTTTAAGGCAAGGTTTTAAAGAGGGATACCTGCACTCAAGCACTGAGCCATTCTGCTGGAAAACTGATCGCTCATTTAAGTTTTTTTTCCCCCCCCTCTTTTTTTTGTTGCAAAGGGGCCCGGTAAATCATGTCCTTTATACCTCCGGCTGGGGGTTCACCGCCTCACCACAGGGTGGGAGGAGAGCATGATGGGAAAAACATGATGGGATCTCACTTTAGTGGGCCAGAGAGAGACAGGGGAAGAAAAGAGGCATAAGAGATGGAGGAGATGCAAAGCAGCTAGGAGATGTCTACAGAGGATGACAGAGAGACAGCAGGGCATAAAATGTTGAAATATAATCTGAAAGAAGAAATGAAGACAAGAGTATTGAAACGTAAATTTACAATGAAAATGGCAATAAAATTTTGACTATATTTCAAACAATTTTTTAGCAACAGCAAGTAAATCACACTACCCAAAGAGCAAAAATAACAACAATACATATTAAAGCTGTCAGGGCTTTGTGGCAGGAAGAAAGAAAAGAGAAAGAAGTTGTTTCAGATAGTCTGAAGAGTTTTTTTTCCACTGAACAACAATATATTACTTTTGCTATTCATTTGTTCTACTTTTGCTGCAACTAATTGGTTTGAGTCCTATTTAAAAAACAGGGACTACTTTGTGTCTATAGGCAGTGTTGGGCACATTACTTAAAAAAAGTAATTAAATATATTACTTACTAGTTATTTCCTGCAAAATGTAACAGCATTAGAAATGGAATTAATTAACAGAATTAAAGCATTAAAAAATTAATAAATACTCATAACAGTAACAACTTTAAAAAATAATGTTCAAATATGTTCCCTTTAACAGAATTTCAAATCCATCTGCATGTTCATTCATTCATAATAAAACCAAATATTAGGTCTGAATAATGAATGAAATGGAAACCTAATGGAATAAATTACTAACAGAAAAATAATCTACATTAATCTCAGGCTGTTGGATGTCGTGTTTCTGTATCCTCCTCAGAAGAGGTGCTTCTCGTGATTCTAACTGATTACAGCCACCATGAAAAAAGAAGAAAAAGAAAAAACAAAACATTTCTGGTTATGATGAACATTTCTTATAACATTCTTGTCTTTTATCTCTGTGAGGGAAAAGTGAAGTGGTTCCCAAACTTTTTTCTGAAGGGCTCTCCTTTTAACTGACAACAGCCAACAAAACAACTACAGTATAAGTTTTATTTTGCCTTAAAAAAAAAAAAGCTCTTAAAAAACTTAGGCCTGAACCAAGTTGTGAATTTAGTGAATTGCTACACCCCACAAGTATGAGACAGAAAGAACAGCAGACTCAGCAGCTTTGTATTCCTAAAAGTGAATTTATACATGCTGTGTTTTAATACTCGTCTGTCACTTTATACCCAGGAAAAGAGCTGATTCATTATTTTAGGATATAAACGGCTCTGGCAATGACATCTAACAGCTTCATGTCTGACTGTTGTGGGTTTTTATGATTGATGATACAAATATTGAATACAGTCAGTTGAAATACCAGCACTCTGTTTCTCTGGGGTCAAACAGTAAGCCTTTCACTAATAATTCCTCACAGAGTTCAAGCAGGTCAGACAGGTTATGGGATCCACTTATATTCTTAATATTGGCTTCTTATTACAGTGTTTATACCTATAACAGGATTCAAACCAGATTTAAACCATATGAATAAATACAGAGAAAGATTTACATACATATACATAAATATACAGAAGCATTTGGTGTTACTGAGTAAACCCTGCCATGTATTAGTTGATGAAAACAGATCCACAAAACCTAAATTTCTGTGCCACTGTAAAGACTGAAAAATAATAATCTAACGTTTAAAAAAGCACAGCCACAAAAACTCTGTATCAACAAATCTTAAACACAATTTAAGTTCCAGTCAAACAAGACTGAAATATGATCTCACCATTGACCATCCGTCTCTAGTTTTTCCATGACAAGCAGCAGCTGAGTCGACACTCACAGTTTATCCAAAAACGTGCAAATAAGTGCACATGCACACAGACTGCTCCCACACAGTGAAGGAAATTACTCTCGGAAATCAGGAGTGATTATTGCTGAAACAAGGCCCTGGGGATACTCTAAGTGGAGACTAGTAGCAGGAACAATGTGAAAAGGTTGGCTTGGGAGACCAGGTGTCCACATAAGGCAAGATATTGTGAATGTCTGTGTATGAGAGAGAAAGAAACAGGGAAACAGACTGATTCCTAATAAATAACTGATATGTCTAGAATGTTTTGGTTTGTACTGTGTGGCCTTTTGCAAGAAATGCTGCATGCATTTGTTTAGATGTGCATCTGTTTGTGTCCACGTGAGCATTTCTGTTTGTCAGTGTTTACAAATTCAGGGTCAACCATGAAGCTGTCTTAAATGAAGTCAAAACAATGACCTCACATCCTGTCACTATAGCAACACTGGCAATTAACGTATTGACATCCTCTGGTATTTTGTTTACAGGCTGTCCAGTCCATCGGGTTGACATATGGTGGCCCCTGAGTAGCCTTCAGCGTCTTGACATTCACCCAGTAACTCAATGTGTTCAGCCCCGTTTCCTATTTTCTACTGGAAAGTTTAATGATGGTACTTGGCAGCAAAGCCAATTCCAAGTTGTAAACCTGCTTTGGATAATATTTCACAGCAATGAAAGTTTGTTGTCTGATTAAAAGATTGAACTAGTTTCAGACCTTTCACTGATATGAGGCGTTGGAAAAGCTATTGAGTGCAGCCAAGGGCGAGAAGTACACCTGTCAATGTAACTTTGAGAATTTAAGACACTCCATTTTAACTGTGTTTGTTGGAAGTTCACCAGACCCAAATCATATTCAATTTATCTATGCTCTACACTCCACATTCTAGTGAAACCAGTATGTTATTTTATCCTTCCAAGATCAATTTGGACACTTGGATTGGTTTAAATTATCCGTGGTCTTTCCAGTGCCTGACAGAGGCAGAATCAAAAACAGGAATTACTCATGACTTCATGATTATACAGTATTTGTTTCCATTTAGAAATGGTAACTGCAAAGGTCAAACTATGATCCAAATATATACAAACTTTCAAGCCATCATCTAGATTGAAAACAGAGGATTCAACAAAAAGGTCAACCTGCTATTTTTTTTTAACAAATTCTGGAAATTTTAACAGACTTCTCAGACTTTTCTCAACATAAATAAGTAGGTGCAGCGAACACCTGCTAAGTTGTTTCTCTGTTATTTTGACTGTAATGCAGTGGAAGGCGATGAAGTTGGGATGTGTGAATTCATCATGTTTTATCACTGAAAAAAAAAAAAAACAGCAATCTGATCTCATGCTGGTTACGCCAAATGAGTAGTTTTCATGGCAAAGTGAAAGGTGTTGTTTACTTTGACAACAAATGTAATTATATGGCACAAAACTGCAGTAACAGCCTACAGTAGAAAAAGTTAATTGTTCCCCTAAATATCAGTACTATGGCAAGTATAATTTCAAGCTAATGCATAAAAAAATTTAATGTCACCAAAAAAAAAAAAAAGATCCATGAATATAAACCAAAGCATTTATCATTTTAACCCAATTCCAGAATAGGGAATAATATGCTAATAACAATCCCCACCTCCCCTCCACAGTGTGCACCCACATCCTCCACTCCTACCTGACATCCCTTCCAGGCAGACATGTGACACACTCGCCTCTTTGGCTGAGGATCTTTATGGTGTTTACTGACCTATTTTCTCTTTGACATTCCTCTCTCTAGAGATTCCTACTGGTCATTTCCCAGCACAAACACGGTGTTTACTAAGGCAAAGACGTTTCAGAATCAAGGCCAGTCAGGTACTTTCTAACCATATGCTGAAGAAATGACAGACCAGCAGTCTAAGAGGCAATATCGTAATGACGCAAACTAAAGCCTTTAGATCAGCCTCTCAATAAAATAATACAATCGAATGGAAAACTGGGCTTCACAGGATAAGGATGGTAATATTGTATACATTGAATTGTGGAAAAATCCTTTAAAAGGCATGGTCAGTCCTTATCTCACTTATTTCTAACATCCTCCAGCATTTTAAAGAATTGTATAGCCTGTATGTTACTGCACAATACAATGTTAAAAAAATATACTGTACGCATTTATTTTTTATATGAAAAAAGGATCCTTTAATGTCTAGTTAACATTAACTTAATAAAAGATTGATTAAAATTACTGAGTGAATTGAAAAAGTTTTTTCAACAGAAGGCTTTTAAAGGAAAACTCATTTATCTAAATAAGGCCAACTGCTACCAATATTTATCCCTTTATTAATCCCTGTAGGACAAATGTGTTTTCTAAGTGAGGGTTGACAGATTTTCAGCAGAAAAACAGACCAGGAGTTGGACTGCAATCAGTGTTTCGCAGAAAGACAGTTTAATAGTATGAATGTTTTTTTTTTTTTTTTTTTTTTTTTTTTTTTTTTTTTTCTTTTTTTTTTTTTTTTTTTTTTTTTTTTTTTTTTTTTTTTTTTTTTTTTTTTTTTTTTTTTTTTTTTTTTTTTTTTTTTTTTTTTTTTTTTTTTTAACCTGTCTTGTCCAGCATCGTTGCAAACAGAATGATTGTCTGGCTGCTGTCTGGTGCTGGGCAATTTTACTCTATCAAGCAGGGATTTATACTACATGTATAAAGTCCCTCTTGATGACATGAAAAACTTTATTAAATCAGACTCTTAATGCTGGACTCGACCGGAGGGGACAGAGAGAGAGAGAGATAGAAAAGAAAGTAGAGAGAAGAGGGAGGGGAGAGAGAGGGACAGAAAGGGTGTGGGGAGTGCGGGTGGGGACTTAAAACATTATACAGAAAACCATGTAATCCATACTACTTGCAACATATATAGCTAAGATCATCCTGGCCAGTAGGTCATTACACAACTAGTTGATAATAGTAACAATAATAATAATCACAATAATAGTAATAATAATAATAGTAGTAGTAATAATAATAAGAGTAAGAGTAATAATAATAATAATAAGAACAGAAATAATAAAAAAAAAAGAAAAAAAATATGATAATAGATATAAGTGAAACTGCTGTATTCAAGAACACGCGCAGAGAAACCTGTGTGGATGTGCTGGAGAACTCGGCCACACGGCGACTCAAAGACTGTGTGGAGACGTTCAGGAAGGAGTGACCATGCAGAGTGATCATGCAGATGCCACCTCACTTGAACAGAGGCCAGAGTCAGGCCAGCGGTCCCGAGACCCAGGCCACCAGCCCCCCCGTAGGCTACAGATCCCGACCGGTCCACAGAGACGACCACTCGCCTGCCCAGGAAGGCAGCAGCAGGAGACCCCAGCAGGAGCCGCCCCGCGGACACAGGGCACCGGCCCCGGCAGGCCGAGGCCAGCAGTCCCCGACCCCCCCGGGCACCGGCCGCCCGGGACAGACGGGGCAGAGGGCCCGGGCCCAGGAGCGCAGGGACACCCCCCACCCCCACAGGCCAAGGGCCAGCACGCCACCCGGGGGGACCCGGCTCGCCCAGACGGCCACCGCCAGAGGCCAGCCCCACACCCCAGTGCCCAGCCGCACACCCCGAGAACCAGTCCTGCCCCCCCCCCCCCCCCCCAGACCAACACACACAAACACACACACTCTCCTTCCACTCCTCCATTCATCCTCCCACACATACACCATCCAACCCTCACATACTCTGTCCTCCCACACACACACACCATCCTTCCACCATCCATCCTTCCACACACACACCATCCTTCCACCATCCATCCTCCCACACACTCACCATCCTTCCACCATACACTCTCCCACACCTACCCCATCCTCCCACACACACATCATCCCTCCACCACTCATCCTCCCACACATACACCATCCTCCACCTTCACACCTCCCACACACACACACACACACCATCCTTCCACTACCCATCCTCCCACACATACATCATTCTCCTACACATACAACGTCCTCCCTCTCCTACACCAAACATCCACCTTCACGTACCCCATCCTCCCACACACACACACACCACCCCTCCATCACCCACTCTCCCAAACATACACCACTCCCCCACACACACACCATCCTCCCTCCCATACACCATCCATCCTCCTGCACACACACCATTCTTCCACCATCCATCCTCCCACACACTCCCCATCCCTGCACCATACATTCTCCCACACATACCCCATCCTCCCCCACATACACCATCCCTCCACCATTCATCCTCCCACACCCACACCACCCCCCCTCCCACACACCACACATCCACCTCCACACACCCCACCCTCCCACACACACACACCATCCCTCCACCACCCATCCCCCCACACACACACCCCCCCCCACATACACACAAACACCATCCCCCCACCACCATCCTCCCGCCACCCCACGCCGCGGGGGGACAGCCCCAGCCAGGAGGCGAGGAGACACGAGCCAGGCCCCCACCCCCCCCCCACCCCGCCCCAGTCCCCCACTCCCCACCCCCAAAACAGCACCTTCCCCCCAGGGCCAGCAGCCAAACCCCCCGGGGCAGCCCGCCCACGCCCCGGGCCAACGCGACAGGCCACCCGGCCCGCCCCGCCCCTGGGCCATCCATGGAGACAGGGGCGCTTGAAGACCCCATCCCCCCTCCCTCCCCCACTAGTGAGGGAATATATTATGTGCTGTTTGCAATTAAAAAAAGAGGGTTAAAATTGGGGGGCAGTAACTGCATTGAGGAGGGGGTGGGGCCACCTGAGCAGTCCCACCCACCTGACCTCGCATGTTCCACCCCCCAAAACGTGTTTGTATGTTGCAAATGTTATTTGTGCTCAGTGACTAAGTGGAATTAAAAGCTGGGAGGCATGCTGCCGCTCGGCGAAGCAACGGGGCCACTATGATGACCCCCCTGCCCCGCCCAGCGCAACAAGCACACCCCCCACGGCCCTACCTGTGTATGTAGTGAAGAGTGGGGAGGGGAGGGGTCAGGAGATGTAGGTCCAGAGGGGGGTAAGCCTCCCCCCTGGAAGACGACCTGCCAGTGGCTTAGGGCGCCCCCGTCCCCCGCCGGCCCCGAAGGGCGTCACAGGCCCAGAGCAGGCACCCCAACCCAGGCACGCCACGAACCCCCCCAGGGGCCAGCCCCCAGCCCAAGGGGCCACTTTCCTCTTTCTGAGTGGGAGGGGGGCGAGGCGAAGGAAGGGAACCCCAGGACCCCGCCCCCAACACCCAGCCAGGGCGCCCCCCAGAGGACACGTCCTAACCCCCTGCAAACGCACACACTCCTTTTTTTTTTTTTTTTTTTTTTTTTTCCCCCCAGCCACTCACACACACTCTCACACACCTCTATATACATTCATAATAGTATGAATGTTTGATGACATGGGAATTAAAGTGTTATTTCTGTGGGTCTGGTAGCCTACCAATTCATTAAAAAATAGTTGCCTTGATAAGAGAACCAACAGTCTCGATCTTCTTTTGATTCAATACTACATCTTGAGCATGAACAGAGTGGTGGGTGACAGCAGAAGGGACAAACTCCTTTTAAACAGGAAGGAAAACCTCCAGCAGAACCACACCAGGAAGGGCGGTCATCTGCATTGACCGGTTAGGGGTAGAGAGGACAGGAAAAAGGGATCGGCAAGCACCATAACCCTAAGCTGAGGATACCTACCGAGAAGCAGAATTTGAAAAATAATTAGGAAGTTAGATGAATAATAACTCATGGCATGTTTAAACCTGTCATGATATATTCAACAAAAAACAGGTGTATGAAACCTAAACAAACCATCACTGTTCTCCCAGGAATAAGGTGATGCTGATCAAATCCACTTAAACAATTCACTATCAGCAGATGTGAGCAACTCTATGGAAGCATATGTTCTGGCTCTAGAACACTAGCCTAACACAATAGCAACGAGGAAGGATATTAATGATCTGAGAGAAGCAACTGTTTCTGCCCATAAATCTTGTGTAGGCTTTGAGGTTATTTCAAAACAATCATTCTACAGAGAGAAGGATTATTCAAGTGGAAAACGCAAGACATTTGCTTTTCTTCCTAGGAGTGGACGTCCAATAAAATTATTTCCAAGGGCAAACAGTGCAAAAAGTCCAAGAGCTACATGTCAGACCCTACAGGCCTCAGTCAGGGTGTTAATAGTCAAAGCTTGTGGGTTGTTCGGAAGATCTTGGATTAACTGAAATATCCTTGAACTTTGCTGAGCAGCATAGTATTTTAGAGCTAAATGTGAGACATCTGTCCAACAGTTAAAGCTTGGCCAAACTCTGATTATGTACCAGGATAATGATCTCCAAGCACGTCAACACATCTACAACAGAATGGATAAAGAAGAAAGGAATCAAGGTGTTGCAATGGCTCATTCAAGTCCAGTCCTCAACCAGAAAGCAAATGCTTGCAACTGCTTCTAAATTTTGGTTTACCTTTTGATTAAAGAAAAAACCTTCAGCGTTCAAAGATGATGCCCTTTTTTCCCATCACACAGCTGTATCTGGGAATCCATTCCATGGATTTAGTCAGCACTGGTGTGTTCCACAAACCGAGGCTGCAGTCACACTGATTTATTACCCTCGATTAAAACTAAACACAGTGCCTCTGTTCAATGTGCATGAGTTATGAGAGTGGTGATGAGTTTACACTTCATTTTCAAATATCACTGAGTCAAAGCAGACAAGACTACACGGAGCCATTTGAGACATTATTCAGAATCACCCTCTCACAGACACATGAAATTTAAGTCATTCACACGTTATACTAAAACTTCTCATATATCATACTGAAATCATTCACACACTATACTGAAATCTCCTCTTATACATTATACTGAAATTATTGTACTGAAATCCAGTGACATACTATACTACAGTATAATCCTCTCATTCAATATACTAAAATCCTCTCATATACTGAAATGGTCTCATACATTATAGTGAAATTTCTGAAATCACATTTCACTAGTGTGTATGAAATGAATTCTACTAGTGTGTGTGAGACACAAATTTCACTTGAAACATTAGTCACATAGTAGAAAAAAAGGAGCACATTTTCAAAACAAACTTAAGAGGAAGAAGTTGGAAAACACCGTGACAAAGGTTTTATGAATACTTGTAAAGCTTGGTATGGTAAAACTGAAGCCTTGTGAAACACTGAGTTACTTTGACGCGACTGCTGTGAGAATAACTCACTGCATTGAAAAACTGATGCATTCAAAAAGAGCTTCATCTGCTGTCTGTGTGTGATGCATTTGATGGAAAGCGTAAACGAGGCTTCATTACGGCATTATCTCATCAGTGACGAGATATGTGACCACTGCTCCAACTGGTTCATGCTGCTTGTGTGGGTACTGCTGCACGAAAAATGTAGAATTCCACTTGCTGTCACCCTTCTGAATTAATTTATGGGATGACTTCTCACTCTCTATACTTATCAATAGGATTATTTATTCCTGTCTAACTATATGTAGCCTATATGTTTTTGTTTGTGTGAAAGTGTGTACACTGTGTATGTCTGTGAATGTATTAAGCATGTGTTTGTCACTATGAACATATAGCTAAATGAAACTAAACTAAGTGAGATCTATTCAAAGATCATCCTAATGATAACATGATACCATCCAACTTTTTAAAAAATTTTTTTACCTCAGTAGAAAGTGATCTCCTACTTATAGTTAACAGCATACTGGCATCAGGCATTTTCCCAAGTCACTAAAGATAGCTGCTATTAAACCACTCCTAAAGAAAAGGACTCTAGACGTCTCTATAATAAACAACTAGATCTGTCTCTAACCTCTCTTTTATTTCCAAGATTATTGAGAAAGTTGTGTTTCACCAGCTTTATGACTTTGTAAATGAAAGTGGAAATCTTGATAAATTTCAGTCCGGCTTCCGACCTCATCACAGCACTGAAACAGCTTTGGTCAAAGTGTTAAATGACATTAGGTTGAATACTGATTCTGGTCAAGTATCAGTCCTGGTTCTGTTGGATCTCAGTGCTGCGTTTGATACTGTAGATCACAGAATCCTGTTGCACAGGCTGGAAAACTGGGTTGGACCTTCTGGAGCGGTTCTTAACTGGTTCAGGTCCTATTTAGAAGGCCGGAGTTATTTTGTTACGATCGGCAGCTATGAATCCGAGTGAGTGGCCGTGACTTGTGGAGTCCCCCAGGGGTCAGTCCTTGGACCTCTTCTGTTCAACTTGTATATGCTCCCTCTGGGTCAAATATTACAGAACTATAGCATTAATTATCAAAGTTAAGCAGATGATACACAACTTTATGTGTCTGTCACCAGATGACTGCAGCCCAATAGACTTATTGTGTCAGTGTCTTGAGCAAATAAACACCTGGATGAGGGAGAATTTTCTACAATTAAATGAAGACAAAACTGAGATTATTCTGTTTGGTAGCAAAGAGAAGAGGGTCAGCATTGGCAAACACCTGGAGACTCGGGCTCTTAAAATCACCGACCAAGTTCGTAACCTTGGAGTGTTGATAGACTCAGATCTGACTTTCAGCAGCCACATCGAAGCTGTCACTAAGAAGCTTTTTACCAGCTCAGAAACATCAACAGAATTAAAAGTTTAGTCTCCCAGAAAGACCAAGAGAAACTCATCCATGCATTCATCTCCAGTAGGCTGGATTACTGTAATGGTCTTTTAACAGGACTTCCTAAAAAGAGCATTAAACATCTGCAGCTCATCCAGAACGCTGCTGCTAGAGTTTTAACCAGGACTAAGAGATTTGAACAAATCACACCAGTTTTGAAATCTTTACACTGACTTCCAGTCAGTCACAAAATAGATTTTAAAACCCTTCTGATTGTTTACAAATCCCAGAATGGTTTAGGCCCAGAATACATCTGTGATATGTTCAGAGAATATAAACCTAGCAGATCTCTTAGATCCAAAGACTCTGGTCAACTAGTCCAAACCAGAGTCCAGACTAAACATGGAGAAGCAGCATTTAGCTGTTTTGCTGCAAACAAGTGGAACAAACTGCCAGTGGAGATTAAACTTTCACCAAATGTAGACATTTTTAAATCCAGGTTAAAAGCATTTCTTTTCTCATGCGCCTATGCATGAAACCTGCACGCTAACTTTTTAACTTATCTTGCTTTTAATCATTTTAATGTAATTTATTATTTTATTGTGATTATGTGTTGATGCCTTTTCCTATTTCTAAATATCTGTAATGCTTTTGTTTTATGTGAAGCACTTTGAATTGTCTTGTACATGAAATGTGCTATACAAATAAACTGCTTTGCCTTGCCTAATGTGATGCTTTTATTCAATCTGTTTTCTAAATGAAATAATAAATAAAAAATCTCTCCCCAAACACTTATTATTTACAATGCGATTGAAACCATTCAAAAGCATTGACAGACTGACCAACTCAGCCACTTTGAAATTCCCGGGAGCAGCTTGAGATGTACAGATGACGTAATGGGGCCTCAGTTGGTGTGGTCATGTGACACACTGAAGCAAAGTGTTGAAACAATGCTTGTGTAAGATTAGGTCAGAGTCAAGCAGACGGGCTCGAACATAACATCATGAAGTGAAGTAACTGCCTTCTTCAATGCTTCTTCAATCCTATACTGACCTCAGCAAAGACTGATAGAGGGATTAGGTCAAACCCTTCAAATAATCTCTGCTGAGACTATTAAAGGAGACGATTAGAAGTCGCTAATAGCCACCTAGCATAAGTAGGGCCATTAAGATATGCTGTGCTGTGAAATGAGGACCAACAACTGAACAACATACACTTCACCCGCGTTTTGAGTGTTCTCCAGGATATGAGTCACAGTGCTGTCCAAGTCTTCATTTGAAGACCTAGCTAGTTGACATGTCCTCATTCAGACTTGCTGCTGTCAATTGTCCGGCTGCTGTTGTGTTAGGTTAGATGGGGTTCTAATAATCTTTGCTGAGTCCAGTATAGAATTGAAGAAGGCAGCTGCCTCACTGATATTACTTCCTGGCAGCCTAGCAGTTATTAGTATACAGCATAAGTCTTCATAAAATCTTTGCCACCATGTTCTCCATCTTCTTCCTCTTCTGTTTGTTCTTAAAATGCACTCTCTTCTCTTTCTACTACTTTACTTCCAATTCAACTGAACTGACTTCCTTTTCAAGTTAATTTGTCTCTCACACAGACATGTGCAGGGCTACGCAATTTAGTCCTACGAGGATCGCAGTCATGCAGGTTTTCAATGTACCACTGCTACCACACAACTGACTCACATTAAATGGATCCAACAACTTATTAAATTCTGCACAGTGATTCATTAATTTGAGTCAGGTGTGTTGGAGCAGGGATACATTGAAAACCTGCACGATTGTAGCTCTCGAAGGACCAAATTGAGTAGCCCTGTACTAATGAAATGTGATTTCAGACATTTCAGTGTGCGAGAATGATTTCAGTGTGATGTATGAGAGAATTTCAGTATACTATGGACTACTCTCACTGACGTCACATTGTTCGTTTACAACGCCACATTGGGTGGCAAAAAGCTAACCGGAACCCTGATCTCTCAACAGTGACTATTAACTTTTTCTCATCAGGGGTGGCGTTAGCAGACTTAACACTTTCCAAACCTTTTCAGCACTTATGTGGTCAGGTCAGACAGCGATATTTTGAAAAAACGTAAACTTGTTAGCGCTCAAAATCTGTATGATTTTCCAAATTTCTGGTTAAAAAAAAACTCCAAAACATCCAGCTGACTGAAATATTGCTACCAGGTTTGCCTTACCTTGACATTTACAACTACCTTGTCAATTGAAAGTCGCACTTCACGGAGGCAGAATTAAGTCAGATTAGAGACTTATAAATATTTCGTAGCAGGATGGGTATCAGACCTTCAGCTGTGAAAAGTTCTCAAACAAAGTATTTCCTCTTTGTGTCAAAGCCGAGAAAGAAAACAGCAGATGCAGATAACGTCAATGCCATGTCAAAATTAGGGGTGTCTCTGTGATATATTTAGGGGTTAACGTTACTAACATTACCGTGAAAAAACATTGCTATTTTAGGACTGTTTTGTTTATTGAGACCACGAAGGAAAATAGATGTCCAGTTTTTCATTAACACAGAAAACTGCTGTCACCGTGGTGAAGACAGAATTTATTGAATATCTAATCAGTTTCACCGTGGTTACATTTACACTGTGAAATTGTTCTGAAGGAGGCTGATTCAGGGCA
The DNA here is from genome assembly GCF_017639745.1 of Melanotaenia boesemani. Taxonomy (NCBI): domain Eukaryota; kingdom Metazoa; phylum Chordata; class Actinopteri; order Atheriniformes; family Melanotaeniidae; genus Melanotaenia; species Melanotaenia boesemani. The sequence goes on from NC_055688.1 coordinate 16,521,614, forward strand.
AGCAGTCTGGGTGTGTGTGTAGGTGTTTTGGTTTGTTTTTGTGGGAAACGTGACCATATGGAAATAATTACCTGTGGGCTGATTCAGCATACTGCCATATTTGTGTGTTTGCACGTGAGTGTGTGGGTCTGTCACCTCCAGCAAGTGAAGCACAACATCTCTGGCCTGCAACCGCATATATACACAGTCATACCATAATGTTCCCTCACGGAACAAATGCTCTCACATTTATGGTTTAGAACAATCACACCTGAAAACAACACAACCATAATGATGTGATGGTAAAGTGTATTACTTTCTGCATCACTGATCATTGAGGCAGATAAAAGAAGCCTTTGCAGCAAAAAATCTGTTTTCTATTTTTTAAAAATGGACATAATGATACACTTTAAGTTAGTTCTAAGTGTTTCAAGTGGAAGGAAATATTTGTGCACATGGGTAAAAAGTCAAAGTTTACAAAAGAAACAGTGAATGTCACTTTAACATCAGAAAATAACCACTCCATCAGCAGACACTGAAACATAAGGCTTTGTCATCCATTCTCTCTGCAACTGAAATGACAATATAACTTAAATTAAAAACGTATATATAACTTAAAAAGCAGCAATGAGACTGGATATACTGTAGTAACTCACCTTAAATGAATAAATCTGACCATAAGGCATGTAGAGAATTCTAGAAATACAATATTAGCCTCATTAGTCATATCTGTTGGTATAGCGAGCTACAGTAGCACACTGTGAAATGACACTCTACCCACAGAGCTGCACAGCACCCCCGGCTGTGCACCAAAGCTGCTGAACACATTAGTTAGTTAAAGGGCCACTTATAAAGAGTAACAGGAGGAGAGTGAAGGAGGAAGAGCCAAAGTCGGAGGGCACAAAGGGGGCAGGAAGTTACTGCTGAGCAGATAGAGGCTGAAAGAAAGAGTGGAGTAAGTAGAAGAGGGGAGTGGAGTATGAGGTGCAAGAAGGGGATGAAAATGGGAAAGGAGGGAAAGAAGAGGAGGAAAAGGGGAGTGAACCTCCTAAAGACATAAATAGGTGAAAGAGGTCTAGGAGCCTCGCAGTCACCCATCCTGACAGCCACATCCACAGCTCTCCTCTCCCCCTCTCCTTACCTCCAGCCCTCCTCTCCATTCATCTACTGCAAACCTTCATTCTACTGGAACCCTGAGCAAAACCTGTGAGTAATTTCTTCACCACACTGTTACCATGTTTCTGCATGACTGTACAGGGATCATTACAGATGAAAACTTCAAGTCTTAATCAGACAGATGTGACAGCTGAAGTATGGTCAGCAGATTGTTAGCAAATTACTGTCAGTAAGCAGGAAGATTTTCAGAGCAACAAGATTTAACACTGGAGTAACACTCATGGTCACTGCAGCTCAAAACATCAGATGAACAGTAAAGTTTTGAGAGAATGGCAAGGCAACACATTAACATTACACAACTGAACTGAAATGGATGTAATACAAGTATATAGAATATGCACATGCTGTTCAAGACATAATTAGGCATCCTAATCATAATATTGAGTTAGAGACTGAGTCAGGTCACCAAGCTGCAAGAGCTACACCCTTGATGTATTGCATCTTAATAAATGCCAGATCCCAAGCTAATTTCATAACAGTGACAAAACTGTGTAAAAGGTTTATGTATCTGTCTTTGACATTTGTTCCACTTGTTAAACACTCAGCCACATCAACACCAACTGTGCAGGTAGATGTATTAGCTTTCTCATTTGTCTAGATTATCCTAGTCAAGTCCAAGATCTGACAAAAAAAACGACAGATCAGCCTTTAGACATAGACCAAGACAAAAATTTCTATTAACATTTGAGTCAGAAGAAGCATTTGCTGTAAACTTGTGAAATGCTGCTTCACAGGAAATATGCACCACACTCATTTCCAGGCTCCAGACCAACTGGTCTTGAGGTAATTAACTAGGCACAAAGTGCTGTCAGCAGGTGGATATTTATGATCGGAATATAACTTTTAATATAGGAAAGAGGACATAAACAAAAATAACCAACTTGGCCACAAACAAGAAAAAAAATAAGATTTTTTGAGGAATACTTATCTTCTGGGTAAGCAGTAAAACTCTTACTGTAAGCAAGGCATGCATGGTCTGGTAAAGTCGCATCACATATACATGTGCAGGTGTATAACCTTGTTTTATAGAAATGTTAATTTTTAAATGACTTTTTTCCTTTTTTAATTCTTCCTTTTATACATCTCCTTCAGATACTCCCTCCTCTCACAATCTGCCTCTGTCATGGACATCATGAAGAAAGTTCTCTCCTTCACTGAGGCCCTGTATAGCTTGCTTGTCATGATGCTGACACTGGGCCGGTGCATTCGTTCAATGCCTGTTCCTACTGATGTCCCCATGTGCACTGCCTCTGAAACAGCTCAGTACAGCCTCACGTTTACCGGAAAATGGACACAGGCAGCTTTTCCTAAGCAGTATCCTGTCTATCGCCCGCCTGCACAGTGGTCAAACCTTATCGGTAGGAGCAACAACGCTAAAGGCTTTCCTACCATTCCCACTACTTTATAAGAGATGTGGAACAGTATTAACAAAATCTTAACAATGTAATTGAATATGATAATGAAATACAAAGTCAGAAGATAAATAAGGCTCTAATTGTTCAATTTACCAGTAAAAATCTCCCAAAAATTACCTGCTTTTAAAAGCAGAGAGGATTAGTCGAAATACAAAGCTTGTCTGGCTGTTTTGAGTGCTGGATTATTAAAAAGTCTGTAGTTACACAAGTCATTTAACATCCTTGTAAACTCAATATTACCGACTAATATCTGTTGGAGCCGTTATTTCAACCCTCTCCTTCCCTCCCCTCTACTCTAGGAGTGACCCACAGCTCTGACTACCACATGTGGCAACGTAATGAGTTTGCCAGCAACGGAGTGAGGGAGTTTGCAGAAAAAGGCGAGGCCTGGACTATCATGAAGGAAGTCGAGACGGCCGGCGAACGCATTCAGAGCGTTTATGGGATCCTCTCTGCTCCTGCTGTTGTGGGAGGAACGGGCCAGATGAACACTGAGTTTGAGGTCTTTGCCAGGCACTCATATGTAAGTGTCTCAACTGCTGGCTACCTTCAGTCTGAGTCAGGGCATTGAGTACATGAGAAGCTTTTTGCTGACAGCTCTGTATACATAACAAGGTAGTGTAAAGCCTTATTCTGGCCTGCATCAAAATCCTGAATAATTTCTCTAGAAATCTTGAAAACTACAACTCTTGTTCAGTTCAAGGTAAACTTTTTTTTCCTTCAAATCTTTATTATCACTGAAAAATTATTTGTAATAAAATGTGTCTGGCATTACAATCACACACATTTTGAAATAAACCTAGATAAACTGAGCTATTGTGAGGTTATATTCTATAAGGCTGCTTTGAGGCCATGTCCCAGCAATTTAAGTGTTAGAAAATTATTACTGCTACCAAAAGAAATGCTTAGTAATACTATAGAAATACAACCAGGACTTTAAAACCAGTAAAATAAAAAAAAAAATCCTTAATTAAACCAAAGAAGTGTCTTTTTAAATACATAAAAACTTGTCATGTCATCACTGACTGTAGACAATATAAAGAACCACAACAAAGTAGATTCTGTTGATGGAGTTATGTTCCAGTAAAACCAGTTCCAGACTGTTTTTTTTCCATGTGTTCAACTCTAAAGAGAGACACCTACATGTGGCGATCCACAGATGTATGTCAGCACTTTACTATTAAACTTTTGACTGGTAAGTCTCTGGCTCAGACATGAAATTAGAAACACCTAAATTTGTTTAGAAATAAGCCATCGAGCGATCATACGCTGCCTAACATACAAAACCCAGGTGATACTAGAACACATGTGGCAGGCGTGTCCAAAGACGGTCCTCGAGGGCCGCTGTCCTGCAGGTTTTCAACGTTTCCTGCTTCAACACACCTGACTCAGATGAAATGGATCCATGAAACCAGCAGGATTGTGGCCCTTGAAGACAGGAGATGGACACCCCTGACATTTGGGGTCAGAATTACACATTGTAACCAAGACAATATACTCAAACCTTCAGTCAATTTGTAATCACCAGTTATCCAGTATGCATGCCAAGGCTGCCCTACACACAGAAAAACCCCAGCCAAGAATAAGGGTTCAAAATAACTCTCTAAACCATGATGAAAAAACACATTATATTAGTATATACAGACTATTTACAATCTGAAGATAAATAAAGTCTTTCGTGGCTGAAGACCAGATTGTTAGGAGATGAAGAAAAAGAGAGTTGTTACTGAAGATATCAGACCCCCCGTAGACTGCTAAGGTCATTAATCTTGCCAGTGTTCATGGTAAGCTGACATAAAGTTGCACACAGCTGAACTTTGAAGGGAATCAGATTCACAATGTCAATGAAATGAAGTGCATTATATTGTATCTCCTACAGAAATGACTGGAACAATAAATGAACTCTTTAACACAGTGATGATTAAAACATATGTTGACATAAACCAACAGTGTTTTATTACTTTGTCAAACCTTTTATCTTCATGCATGACTATGACTGAACCTCATATTCTGTTCTCCTTCACTTTTTAAAATTTTTTATATTTCCCTCCATCTGCAGCTATCATTTATAGTGCGCATCGTTCCCAGTCCGGACTGGTTTGTGGGTGTGGACAGTGTTGACCTGTGTGATGGGGAGCACTGGAAGGAGAGTGTGACGCTGGAGCTTTTCCCATATGATGCAGGAACTGACAGCGGGTTCACCTTCTCATCTCCTAACTTTGAAACCATCCCACAGGACAAAATCAGCCAGGTGAGTCAAGAGCAACACAGCTGTAATCCAAACTGAAAATCCCAGCTCAGAGCACAGATGCAAATTTTGAAGCTGAGGCAGTCAGAAAAGTGTGCATTGTATTCTACCAAACTTTATACGCTTTGCTTCTTATGGCAAAATTGTAAATGAAATCATTAGTCGAGCTTAAATATAAAGCAAGTGTCAAGATCTACTGAGAGTTAGAGGCAAGTAATGACAATTTGCATTTATATCAGCACTCTATAAGCACATTTCCATTCACCCAATGTTATTTCTTGTCCATTTTTCCCCATCAATAGATCACCTCCTCTTTTCCTAGCCACCCTGCCAATTCCTTCTTTTACCCCCGCCTGAAGCACCTACCACCCATTGCCAAGGTCACCCTGACAAAAAAAAAGAAGACGAATCAGATCATCAGTCTGCCAGTGGAGCCCACCCAATCCAACCTTCTGCCAACAGGAAATGAGATTGAAGAGAAGCTCATAAGTAAGTCTGACAAAAATTTCAGAATGACTCTGTTCGTGTGACACATATCAAAAGGAACAAATTAAATAAAATCAAACTATAGCATGCTCCATGCTTTGCTAAAAAGAGAGCTAAACAAAAGACTAGGAATTTAAGCATTTGGGAAACATCAAACGTCACACTTCCCATTCGAAGTAGAAACTGGAGAAGCCAAATGAATGCAGGGCATCAGAATATCCTGAGGAAAAGGCTAAATACATGAAAGATCACTTCATAAAACTAAGTGGTTATTACACACCTAGATCCTGTAACTAAATGTGATGCTAAGATTTAAATCCATAAAGGATGAGCTGAAATTACTTGGCTTCGAGACTATTCAAGGCCCAGTTTAAGTAATTCACTGTAATAATAAGAAGTCCAGCAGGGCGTAGAATGAGAATGTCTCAAAAGCCAACAATGCTGTCATCAGAAAGCCTTTTTGTAAGAGTGATGTTGACAGAATGAGAACAGATGACCTTTCTAAAAGCTCAAACATTAAAAAAATCTAAACTTACCACAAAACTCCAAACAGATGACCAGAATTGGTTTTATGAAAAAAAGAGCAGACAGCATGTCAAGCTGGCAAAGGAGCTAACAGCGTGGTAGTCAGATTCACTGTTGAGTGTGACCGTTAAAGTTTGAGTCAGCATCACAAAATACAAGCCAGTTCCCTTGACAACCCATCAACAAACAGCAGAGAATGGCCAACAATCTGTTGGGGTTTCCTGCCCTGCTCCCAATGCTCCATCCTGGCCCTCCGTCTGTTTATCCAGCCCCTCACCTTTACTTCTTCTCTATGTTCTCTCTCTGGAGCTTTCTTCAACGATTCGCAATCGTCTGCTGCTGATTTATCTGTAAAACACTGTCCTGATGTACAGTCAGAGCCAAGCACTTTTGCGTCTTTGTCATTAATGGACACACAGCTTGAAAGGATACATCAAAATCAGCCTTGACTTGACATTCGTATTCAACCCCTCCATCCGACCATGGTTCCATGCAGCTTCCGTACCACCTCCGATCAGTCTGCTTTTCCACTTTCTAACCCACAACTGTGATTCATATCAACTGTACTTAAGCTGACAGCTCAGCTGGCTGATGCAGCTAAGCGAGTTCATTATGCTGGTCAAAGAGGGTGAAAGCAAGACAGAGCTTGAGATTTCCATGATTACAGCATTCATTAAGTTAACTGACCAATGACAGCCAACTTTTTCCATCGGCTACAGTTGAAGTGCCCTTTCACAAGGAGTAAAATCCCTATTTGTAGTTTACTGTAAGGCAGGATTATACTAAGAGCTTGCAGATTCAGCAGAGACTCGCTCAATAAATGAAGGTGAAAAAAATTTAAAGTAACTTGCACAACCACTGGCAAGGATTTATTAAGGGTTTATAAGGGTTATTTATAAGGAGCTGTACGTTCCAACATTTACTCTGAGCCCCTATAATTATTTTATTTGTTTTTTAAAACACAGCTGTTTAAAGGGCAGCAATATTCCCAATTATAACATATCCCCCTTCTTTATATTTAAAATTGTTAAAGGAAAGTCAAGCATCCTCTTACAAAATCCCAACTTCCAAACACAGAGCAGAGAGAGACAGAGAGAGAGAGAGAGAAAGAGCAGAAAAGAATAAATGGACAAAAACCACACTTGCAATTATGATGACCCACCTATTCCTCTGTATGCAGACACCCCTCTGGACTGTGAGGTGTCACCGTGGTCTCCGTGGGGATTGTGCAAAGGCAAGTGTGGAGACTCAGGTGTGCAGCACCGAACTCGCTACGTCATAATGCACCCTGCAAACAATGGAGCAGCCTGCCCCCTGCTGGAGGAAGAGAGAAAGTGCTTCCCAGACAACTGCTTATGACTAGGCCAGGACAGGAGGGAGAAGAAAGAGAGGAAGGAGAGGAGAAAGAAGAAAGAGAGAAAAGGGAGGAAGGGACGAAGACGTACAAAAAACAATAAAAGAGCTGCAACATATGTGCATGAGGGACAGCTTTGGTGAATGAGATTTCCTCTCTTTTCCCTGGTCCTTCCTTCTTTCTGTGGAAAAACAGGAAGAGTGACAGCAGAAAACCATTTTTATCCTCAGTTTGATTGATTTGACAGTGCTAAATAGGTGTAGTTTAGCAAAATAGCTATTAGACACCACTTCAGCTTTGGCAGATTAGCAAATGGACTGGAGATACGATGATGTGGCTTTAAACATAACCGAAAACTGAAAACACATGACCACATTGTAATCGGGTTTGGTTTTACATTTCTAAAGATCACAGATATAATTACAAAAAGAAGGACCATGTTTATCAAACTGCAGAAAGATCACAATACACGCCTACAGTGTGATAAGCAAAAATATACCAATAGAAAATTGAAGTCTCCTAAAAAATGTTGCATTTATAACATGTTTACAGACATATTGTGTTTTTTACTTAAGAAAAAGAATATATTTATTGACAGGATTTAACCTGTTGTGTACAGCATATGAAATCTGAAAGTAATTACTTGTATTCCTATATGTTATGAAGATGTAAGTCTAACATGGAAAGTACCATTTTTGTAAAATAAGAAAAAAAAAAACAGTGCAAAAAAAATCTGTATGTTTTCTGTACAGGTCAATAAAGTGTAAATATGTCAAATGATACTGTGACTTTACTGATGATTTTTTGTTCTTTAGTTGTCTGTTTTTTTTTGTTTTTTTTTTTACCTTATGTGTCAGCCTACAGTCACTAACAACTCAAAAGCTCATATTAAGTACAACCCTGGTACTTTTTTGTTTGGGGCCCATCATGAAAATGTGGCATTTGCAGGGTAAAAATTACATTACTCTACAAAGTTATCCAGTCTTTATTCTCATTATCTCCACCAAACTTCAACTTCAGATGACGTCACATTTGCTGTACTTTAGAAGGCGAAAAGTGAAATCCTTTTGCTCTCAGCTTTGTTATTAACCTAACAAAAAACGTAAATATCTGAGAATAAAACTGTCAATCGAGTATTTTTCTACCAGTCTGGTGTGAGATCTGAGCTCTCAGCCCAAAAATATACTATGAATATTAAGCACACATTAAATATACTGTGTGCTGTGGTAACATGCTGCAAGCTCACTGAGTGGTGAGAAGTAATCTATAACTTTACACCCCAAAAAGCTCATTAACAGAGGTGTAAATAAACAGACTTATGACCTAAGAAATTTTCTCAACTTGGGGAAAAAAATATATGTCTCCTTGAAATAATCATTATATCACATTTTCTTCTTTAGTGCTTCTGCTCAATGTCATCTCTCACATTTAGATGTGACGCGCACATTTAGAATTACGTACTTGCCAAGATAATATTACAAATATTGGAGCTGCAGGACTAAACAGTGTAGAGAGAAAAAAAACTGAACTGGCTGACCCGGATTCAAGTCCAAGTTATGAACAGGATCCACTTGATAAACTGATGGTCATAAAAAAAAGGATAAAGGTGCAACCCACTCATCAAAAAACTGTTCACCAAATGTTTATATGGCAAGGCTTTCAAAGTGCTGACTTAATACAGTGACACACACTGCAGCACATTGCAGCCCGTGAAGCATAAATCCTACTTACAGATCAAAACAGCTACTAAAAATGACACAGAGCCGAGACAATTTAATGTAAGGAATTGTAATAAATTCAAAACATGGTCAGTTATGACCCTCTTTCCTAGAAAAACAAAGACTGAAACTATATTGAATATGGTGGATTAAAAAGCAATACATTGTTAAGATCTGGTACCTGAGGAACATTCTTCTTTTCTGAGTGATAATGGAAAGAAACTCAGGATACATTTTTAGAAAATAAATAAAACACAAGAGGAAAAACATTCTCAGTATATTCTATTACTGCAAAACCTAAGTAGCTGTGTAAAATGAGGCATTTAAATACAAGTTATTCATGAATAAACAACAATAACAGATTTTTTTGACACTGTATCAGTTCATGGGAATTTAAAACTTTAGTCTATTATTTATACATAAGATTTACTGATACTGTTGAGATTTTCTGTTACAAAACTGAAGTGTGGGTGGGGACAGAAATTCAACTCTGTACTCCAGACTTTTGCAGATGCTGAAAATGAGAGGAGATTATTCTGTGTGTAGGAGTTTACATTTTAACTCACTTCTTAAGTAAGCATATGGCAACTATTATATGTGATGCTTCGAGTCACATTTCCCACTAGAACACATTCTTGTATATAGCAGTAACAAATCAAGATCAGCCACCAATAACAGCATCTAAACATCCTCTCATAGGTTTGTTGTTTAACTTTAGCTCATAATTCAGCTGAGTTGTAGTTTGTTAAAATCAAATGAACTTCTGAAGTGCAGTATATTCATTAACATGATCCCACGGATGCTGGATATTGCCATGCTGGCAAATAATGTGGTCTTGATGCTTATCTCGACCTCCTTATTAGCCCAATATTTAACATAAATTTTGGTATGTAGAAACTCCATCTTTACCAGCTTTCCCATTGGCTCCCACGTCAACCAATCACAAAACAACCAGAATGTTTCATCACATTAAGAAGCACCTGCTAGTTTCTCACCCTCAAACTGCCCCCTCACAGCCTTCTACTAAAATATATGCATGGTACAGGGCCTGGTTGTATTCTGATCTCAAACACGAGCTAGGATTCGCAGCTCTACAGAAGTCTACTTAAGCTGAAAGCCAAACGTTTATTCACTGTCAAGTGTATTGCAAGCTAATCGCTCGTATTTAACTTAAAATGGGTTTGCAAGGCACTGGCTTTCTCCTCCAGTGTTACCTAATGCTGGCAGTGGCCATGTATTTTGATCTTGGGGAGCAAGAGGAAAAATGCATCATTGAGGAGATTCCAGAAAACACACTTGTGACAGGTGAGTTGTTGACAAGGAATAGTCCTCCACAGTGTCGTTTATGTTCTATGTTCTCAACTTTAGCAATAAATGTGGAATTAGATTCCAAGCTTGTACCTTACTGCCAATTATTGTGACTCACCACTTAACTGTTGAATCATTCTGTAATAGCACAGCCATTTCTTAGATAATTTTATGAAGTGCAAAAATTGAAAAGCAACTTGGTTTATACAGCACACACTTCGCTGACCATTATTACATACTGTGCTCTTAAAAACTGATTTGTCCTGTTTCAGTACCAATCAGTTTCCATAAGAAAAGCAAACAACAATGCATATATTGTGTGGTTTGCTTTCCTATAGCTATATCCAAAAATACAATAAGTAAACAAATGAGTAACTTCATGTTACAATTTTAAGGATTAACTTAATTGTAAATTTGTGTAGTAATTTCAAGTCCAAATAAAAAGAGGCATATGGCTGAACTGCTTGTGGGAGACAGAATTCCTTTTCAGGCCAAGTCAATTTTTTGAAAAGCCACAAAAATAAATATGCAGGTGTGAACATTGACATAACTGGTTTGAAGCAATTAAAGAAAGCTGCATAGTGTCACCAGAGGGTGGGGGTACAAGCTACAACGCATTCAGTAGAAGCAGTTGTTGTCCAAACTGGAAAAAAATAACCTGAAGAGTAGAAAATACAACCTCTGAGGTGCACATGCAGGAAGTAACATAAAGAGTTATTTTTTTTATATCTTGAAAGACAACAGTCAGTCATGTAAGTTTATGTTTTGCTGGCTCAGACCAGAAATGGCTGATAATATACATTATTTTAATCTTTTCTCAATTAGATGTGTCGCAAAGTTGTTTCCATTCTCGCTTATTTTATATAACAGGATTTATTTTAATTTTTACAGTTTCCTTTCACCTTTTCTAATTCACATTTTCCAAACGCTACACAAAAAACACAATGTCTGTATGCGTGTCTCTTACCTGTAGGTCACTTCTTGATGGAGCCTTGGGACCCGAAGACATTCAGCCACTCTCCTCACTTTGGCGTCACTGTGAGAGTCAGAGACCCAAACTATGAGGTACTGCACTCATAGACGAGGTTTATCACTACACAGCCACAAAATAAGTGTTGGATGCTAAATTAGAACATAAGTAGGCCTGTTAAAGGATTCAAAACCCATAATATGATATTTTACATCCAGCACAGTGTTGCTATCTGCTTTAACTGACATGAAATTTTTAGTACTACAGCCTCCTGTGAACCTACTGTATTTATTTATTCTCTCTCCCACATGCAGTTCAACTTTTGGCACATTTATGTTATTAATTTAAACTTTAAGAAACACTTAATACACAAGGGCATCAGGGGAGATGTACTTGATTCCTTTTAAAATTAACAAGCATCATTTCCTTGCCTTAGTCATTTGATCAACGGGGAGAAAAATATCTTTCATCCTCTTTAGGTGCAGATGTCCAAACGCTATGGAAAATTAGGGAAATTCACCTTCACAGCTCACGCCTCTGGTCAGCACTACTTCTGCTTCCAAACAAACTCCACAAGATTTGCTGTCTTTGCTCAAGATAAGGTGGTAAGACCTCTGGACGCTGCAAGAATGATGGGAAACATCCAACGCAAACATTTCTTTTAGAGTGCTAATGACAAAGGATTACATTAGTTAAATTTCCTCCTATTATGTTTTACAGAAGCTACATTTGGACATTCAGATGGGAGAGCACTTGACTGATCCCAACACTGTCAAAGCCAAAGACCATTTGCAGACTCTCGAGGACAGTCTCATTCACCTTACAGAACAAATGGTCTACATCACAAGGCAACAGGAGTACCAGAGGGTAAATTTTACTGTACTGTCTTAATCTATCAATCTGATCACTTGACAGAGCTCAGTGCACCACACAACAGAAAGAGGTCTTCATGGATGTTGAGAAAGCTACTCCTGCCATTCAGTTTTTACCCCAGCAAGGGGTAAAACATTACACTATTCAGAGTAATTAAAATATTCAAACTAACATGACATCTCTCTTCAAATATTACTGAACTGGGGAAAATATTTAACAGTGTATAGCTGCAAAAATTAATGCTTCTGTCTCCTATTATTTATGTGCCATCACTCAGGAGAAGGAGGAGGTGTTTCGTCAGATCAGTGAGGAGACCAACAGCAAGGTGCTGTGGTGGGCCGTAGTGCAGACCTTCCTACTGCTGTCTGTTGGTTTCTGGCAGATGAAACGCCTTAAAGACTTCTTCATTGCCAAAAAACTGGTGTGATAGAGCTGTAATCTGTCAAGGATACGCCTCATAGTTCATTCTTTCCATTTTCTGTGTCCCACTGTGCCATTGCCAGAATTACTTTTGTATGCAGCAATAAAAATGTTTCAGACCTAGAAATATGAATTAAAATACCAGTGTTTACCCAATAGCAAATGAGATGGTACTGTTAAAGGGTATTTATGACTAGCAGAATAACATGATTTGGAAAAAACTAAAAAAGTTTGACAAACGTTTGTGAATTCTGTTGACTGTTGCCTATGTGTTGTCCTATTTTGTTGCTATATAAAATACCCAAGTTCTAAATATTCATATAAAGAAGAAACTCCAACCTCTTTCAACCTCTAAGGTTGTAGATATCAAAACCATCTGTACCTTACCATCTAAAACATTAGATAACCACAGTATGGCATATTACAGTTCCATTATTAATTTAACAACTAAGCCAGACTTATTCTGTACCTTGTATAACTAAATTCTGCAGCAATAACTCAGAGTAATCATTTTTTTACATGATAATGTTTATAATGTTGCTTCTGTTCATTGAGGCTTATGGGAACTTTGTTTATGCACAGCCTTGTTAAGGTGCCACCACAGTATTTCAATGGTGCTGAAATTTCTTTTCTTTTCCATAGCCTTCCTGTTGTTTATTTGCTAGTGTGTTTGGAGTCATTGTCATGTTATTCTGGCCAGGCTTTAGCTGATGAACATATGGTCCCAGATTTGGCCCTCAAAACTGTGGCCAAATCAATGATCACAAGTTGTCCAGGTCATAAAACTACATAAACAAGAAAGAACATTTATCAGTGGAGAAGATTCAGTTGGAGTTGTCCATACTGGTGACTGACAGGCTCCTGTCAGCTTGATGGGCAGCAAAGATTTCTTCTCTAAAATCATTGCTGATGTCTTTCCTCCTTAGCATTGAGTTAACACACATGTGAAAGCTAGACCAGCAAACGTCTACTTTTATGCAAGTGGTCATACTGATCAGGTGTACTTGATTAGCAGCACCTTGCTGCTATACCAGCTTAATTTCAACAGAAGCAATAAGTGTCTACTTAGTTTTTTACACACAGTTTCTGCATTTTAGTTTAGGTTTTGATAAATAAATAATGGCACAGAGTAATATGTCCACTGTTTGTCACCTTAGCTTGTTAGAACTAATTTAAAACCTGTAAGGTTCATACATATTTTATGACCTGACACTTTAAATGCAAATTCAAAACCCTTAGAATAAAAAAAAAAGTCCTTTTTCCCAAAATGCATTTTGTTCTGGAACAGATTCATAATGTGACTACTATGCTCTTAAATGCTCATGTATTTTACAATACAGCCAGCTGTTTAGGTGACGAACTATAAAATTTGAGCTTGAAGTGCAATTATTAGTGTGTTATTTTTTCCTCATTATGCAAAGTTTCATTTCATACTTAGCGTTTAAATACATGGAAAAGAAAAAGGTTTGTGGAGAGAAATAATCTATGAAAGCTAAAAGTTTAGCTACAGGTGACTGACTCAACCACGTTAGGTGCGTCTTAAGTTAGCGTTTATCAGTACGTTTAATTCTGACGTCGTTACGTACTGATAAAATTTATTTTGTGACCGGAAGTATGTAATAGTAGTAATAGTAAAGGTAGTTTTGACAGTTTTAGTAAAACTTCTTATTAACTAATAATCAACTAAATAAATACGTTAAATACATCGGTAAACCTACACTCATCTGCTATGAATATATAGGTTATATAACGATTTTAAATGCTAACTTAGCATTTAGCTTAACTAACTAACTGGTAATCTGGTCATTGCTACCTTAGAGTGAACAAAGATTTTCTCTTTTAGAAATACAGAAAATATTTCTGAACAGCATAGTAAATGTAGCCGTCAGCTGTAATACCAATTAGCTAAATTTGTCGGTACAAGAAACGCAGTAACAGTTACATAGCTAAGTAATTAGCTAGTAAACTTAACGCTCATTTCATCTAATTGCAGGTTTTCAAATGTCTTACTGGGTCTGCTGCAATTCCTGCTTTGGTTCACCCAGCGCAGACCGCAAACTGGCTGTCACCTCCTGTGGTCATGTCTTGTGTAGTGTCTGTTATCAGAAAGGTAGACAAATATATTTTCATTGAAACGTGTTAAAAACAATCATACCAATGTTTGCATATTCAGAAGATAAATGCACACTTCAGCTGAGCCTTACCGACTGCTCATGCAGCGTTATTAGACAGGGACATCTGTTGGACATGAAGCGATATTACAGAACCGATTAAACATCCAGCAGCTCTTCAATGAATATTTAGATGGCTAAGACCTCCAAAAAGAAACACATAAGAAACAAACTTAACACACCTGTTGTCACACAGGGTCTAGTTCTTATAGCAGATGACTGACTTTAAACTAGTCATCCTGTCACTGTGTGCCTTAAATTATGTCCTCACATTAAATAAGAATGAAGTCACGCCATTCAACACTCATCATGGGAGTAATGGAAGTACTTCTGGTGGTCCCTCAATCCCAGTTTGGGAACTTCTGATTATATTCCCAAGTTCCAGCTCAGCTCCTGATGGGTTCCCTCTAAAGTCCAAGTTAATAACTTATTTTTACTCAGGAAAAATCACTTTGGAAAGCCCTTGTTTTTTAGTTAATGCATCTGAGTGAGCTTCAACATTTCTTCTATTAAGAGTTGCCCAGTCAGACCATGAATGTTTGTGAGCAAATGCAGTCTTTTTTTCAGGCAACCCAGGGGAATGTTTCATTTGCAGCACCCAATGCCAAGTATCACCTCTCTCAGATAAAGTAAGTAGCTTTCTTCTATTTGAACACCATCCTCAGAGGCCAATGTCATTTCAAAATGTTGCTGTCATCACAGTTGTATACATTGTCTTCATTTCAGAGCAGCTCTGATGTGAAGGCCTTGTTCTCTGACATCAAAACAGTGGCAACCAAACACGTAGCAGAGATCAGCAAAGTTTGTTCATTTTTTTAATATCAAGAGTTTAAAACAGACTACTTTTATCTTCACTATATTAAGTAGTTAAATTTGTTGTATTCCGTCCATGTAGCAAAGCTTAAAAATTAGGTTTAAAGTGTAAATATAAATTATTCAGTATGTAATGCACTGCATACGAGTGCTGTTTCTTCCCTTTCTTCAGGTTATGATGTTTCAGACAAGACATCAGAAGCGGCTTTTGACTCACTTTCAGCAAAGGGTAAGAGGAATTTTATATCTGTTTTCTATTTGGTAGATAATTAACTATTTTCATTTGCCTTTTAGAGTTGTTTGAAGATGTGTTTTGCTTTTGAACAAGAAAACCTGATTATAAATTTCAACCAAGTAACCATACTGAATGTATATTTAAACAATTTTCTGTCCCTACTAGCAGCCTACAAAAACAGATATAAATAATACTGATAATACAGTATAGTCACACTTGCTGAACCAGAGCATTATTAAACATTTTTTATTACAGAATGAGAAACTAGAGGAGGTGTTAGTCAAGATGAAACAAGAAATGCAGCAGATGAAGAGGTTAGTAGAAACTGTATGATTACAATACATTAACACAGAGGTTTCTAAACTGGAGCTTATGATAAAGTTGGGACACTTTGTTACTCATTTTTCCCTTTTAAAAGGAAGCTGAATGAACAGAGTGCCTACATTGCTCAGCTGGAAAACTCACTTCAACATCAGAGGTAAAGTGCTGAATAAATATTTCTGACAACAAACTGAATATGTTGCTGACGTGTCTCTAAATATGCACGGTTGTAAAAAAGAAATAAGATCTGGAAAAGTTAAGAAGTTAGATTAAGTAATTAAATGTTTTAATTTTTCTTTTGGATTTTGACATAAATATAAATGCATTTTAAGCCAGCTGGATGCTTTTCTCTTCATCCCTCACTAGGTGTCACTCCTGAGTCATTAATGCTTTGCCAGCTTCTGCAGGACTGAATGAAATAAGAGATTTTTTTTTCTTTAAGAACCCAAACAGCTATATTTACGCAAGCCTTTTTCGGATTTTGCAGAAAGTTGCAACAAATAAACAAATAATTTATAATTTCCCAACAAATACTAAAAGGATTTTAAATGTTATGTAAAAATAAAACTTCAGATTCCTGTTCAACAGTATTACATCTTTAAATGCAGGTGAGGCCAGTGATGTAGGGTTTGGAGACAGTGGCCCTGAGGAAAATACAGGAGGCAGAACTGGAGGTGGCATAGAGTAAAATGTTGAGGTCCTCTTTGGGAGTGACAAGGATGGATAGGATCAGGAATGAGACATACGTCAGAGGGACTGCACATGTTAGATGTTATGGAAACAAAGTCAGAAATGCCAGACTAAAATGGTTTGGGCACATACAAAGAAGGGATAGTGATATTTCGGTAGAAAGATGCTAAAGTTGGAGCTACCTGGCAGGAAGTGAGGGGAAGGCCAAACAGATGATGTATGGATGTTACGAAAGAGGACCTGAAGTTAAGTTTGGGTAAAAGAGGAGGATGCAAAGGATAGGATTAGATGGAGGCAAATGAGTTGCTGTGGTGACCCCTGAAGGGAGCAGCTGAAACGAAGTTGTAGTATTACATATTTGGACTCTTTCCCCTGACAAGAATCCCTTTATGCTTTAAAGTATATCAGATGCAACACTACACTAATGCCTCTTTTAGTATTTTGCAATCTGCAAATAAACATAAAAGCCCCACCTTTCCCTTCTGTCACTTTTATCAAGTTTTAAAACCCAAACACTTTTTCATGGCTCTTACATCCTTTCTTTTAACCCATAAAGGCCTGACTCATTCAAAAATAGTAAGAAAAGTCCAAATTTTTTAAATATGAGGTCTTTATTTGGCCCTTTAACAAAATGTAACAAAAAAAAATTTTTTTGGGGGGGATATCTACCATTTATTACCATGTGATAGTTTAAAAATATTATAATGTGGTTTTCTGCTTCTGGGTATCTATTAGGGGACAGAAGACAAGTATCAGATTGTGTTCAACAGGATTTTAAGCAAAGTTTATACCATACATTGAAGCAAAATGTCTCAGAAACTGTATGTGACAAATATGTCACGTCGGGTTCTTATGGGTTAATTGAAATTGTAGGAAAAGCTACCAAATGGATCTTGTTAAATATCTTTAACTTATCTAGCTTTTAATCATTTCAGTTTAACTTTTGTTTTATCTAAAGCACTTTGAATAGTCTTGGACATTAACAAATACATTTAATGTACAAATAAATTTGGCTTGCCTTGTCTTAAAATGAAAGAAAGCAAAGAAAAGGTTCATCTTCCACATTTATTTCCCTCTGGGATGGATAAAGTATTTCTGATTCTGTTCTTTGGAACTTAGTTCTTCTTCTTGCTCAGCCTGATTTACTTTAACTGTACGCGTCACCATTGCTGGAAGCAAAACAAGAATTATGTTGCTATGAACATTGTTATGTTCAGTCTTATTTATTATTCTAATACAGTATTAAGCTGTCAACAGTGCCTCAGATCAGCCGCAGTTCCCATACTCCACAAGGGCATAAACCAGGTAAACAACCTCATGATTTAATAGCTGTTTTGCCTCTTTTGATCTATATGACACAACGATCAAATCCAGATAATCAGAAATCACAAAAGCATTATCCAGCTATGTATCTTATGTATTATTTACATTGTTTGTGATGAAAAAATATGATTTATTCTGAGTATTAAGCATTATTTCTACTTAAAAAAGATCAGAAAACATTACAAAACAGAGCATTTTTCCTACTGACATTCACAGTGAGAATATAAAGTTAAAAACTTATTTGTTCCCCCAAATGTTTTGCATGATGATGACAGCCAAATTGGATTTAAGAGAAGAAGAAAAAGTTGGCATCCTCCTTCAGAAACTTTATGATACGTCTTCTGCATAACCTCACTTGTCTTTGTCATTAGTGGTATACAGTATAATTTAAAGTATATTATGTCTCTCCAGTCCTACAGATTCCCTTCAATTCCACTGTGTCCTTCTCACGACACTCACCAGTCACTAACATGTGAGTATTGTCCCTGTTTGTCTTCATGTCATTAACCCCTTTTTTCCTTTGTATACTCTTTGAATTCTCTTTTGCTCATTTCAGGCATTGAGTTTTTTCTGTTTTTCATTGTGCATCACTATCCCTCAGACTTCTTAAATTCTACATCTTAAGTCTTGATGTCTTATGTTAGCATTTAGCTTTTGTTTAGCTTTGCCCCAGTGTGGCTGTCCACACTCTCCCACCAAAGCACAGCCGAACTGGCTGACCTCTGCTTGGGTTTTGTTAAGATTCCCTGCTGTGTCTCCTTCTCATTGACAGAGGATTAATTTCGTGTCTGAATTTAATAGTCTTAATGTTGTTTTATCCAATACGTTTTTTCTTACATTTACCAAAAGCAGTAAAGATGATGGATATCAGAAGCAAAGTCCATTTGCTGCAGGGTCATTTTAGTTTTTATACAAGAATGGGCTGTGACCCATCACCTTATTCACTTATAAATGATCGCCTCCACTGAAAACAGCTGGAGAACTTTATTGTATTTGTTTTTACTGTACAGGAATTCAATATATTAGTGATTTAAGCCATTATAATTTGTAAGGTAAGGCCTAACATGTCTTGGTATTTTCTCAAATATGACGTTTTTGCATTTTTTGTAGTGAAAGTACAGTAGAGCAACTTTTCCCTTAGTTACAGGCGCCCATTTTTGCATTCATTTATTTGTAGTGTGTCAGTTATCCTACTTTCAGTGTCAGGCTTTTTCTTTGCAAAGATAATTGTTGCTGTTACAAAAAACATTCAGGCACCACTGCAGTGTTCAGTCAGCTGAACCCAAAAGAACTAATGAAGTGTGCCTTCCTATGTGGCAGCATTGAAAACATGGAGGTAGATGAAAGGAGTCTGTGCAGGAAAGTAAGTGCCATTATTTAACCCACAGTCATTCTTTCTTTCCTAAATGATCAGTTAAGACTTCACAGTATCCTGACATTTACTTCAAGATTTTAGCACATGAGAAATAAAGTACTGAGGTGAAGTGCTTTTTTTTCTTTTACTGTGCATTGTTTTGTTTCAGCCTGACTCTGTATCCAGACTGTCAATAATCAAGCCGCCACAAGACGGACGAATGGGTATGTATTCTGCTCTGTCTGTCATCACACTGCTGTTTTTGTTTTTTTTTAAAGAGAATATTGTTGTCTGCTTCAGACACTGTCTACGACATGTGCTTGCACGTGTTTGGACGTGTGCAAATTGCTTTTATATCAGTGTGGGGATATTAGTATAGTATTCCAAGAAATTCCAAAGAGTCTCACTCCAGTATCTGTTGTAGATGTGTTGGTCTACAACACAAACACAGCATGTTTAACAGCAAGAAATTTAAAAAAGTGGCCACATTTTCACATTTTTAAGCTTTGAAAATTGCTACATACCCCTGTTTTACTTTACAATTCAAACAAAGTACGTTTGCATTTTATAAAACGTTTAGAAATGTGATTTTACAATGACAAATACAATTCTAACATATTGACAAACAGCCATAAGGAGCAGGAGGGGGTTCATGACAGCGTTACACTACAAACCCATGCCAAGAAATGAGTTCAGGCCCTATATGCCTCAATGTTATTCAAAGACACTACCTTTTGTATTTTACCATCAGCTGATAAACGTTGGGCCTTAATGTAGTGTTTCTAAATCCCACTGCCCTGCATGTTTTAAATGTTTCCCAACTCTTACACACCTGATTCAGATTAATTCAACTCCATGTGAAGCTCTTTGAAAACCTGGTAATGAGCCACTTGTTTCAGCCAGGTGTGTTAAAATATAGGAAGCTATAAAACAGGGGTGGGCAGGCCTGGTCCTGGAGGGCCGCAATCCTGCAGGTTTTAGGTGTTTCCCTGCTCCAACACACCTGATTCAGCTCAAATGGATCTGAATCAGCAGGACTGTTGCCCTCGAGGACCAGGGTTCCACACCACCAATCACATGCAGGGCAGTGGGATCTGAGGACCAGGACTGAGAAAACGCTGATGTAAATGAATGCAGGGTAACAGGTTGGCTGTATAAAACAACTGACAAGTCATCTCACAATTTCTTTTTTGGATTTTTATCATTTTTTTCTTGTGAGACTACAGCAAGAATTCAGACATCAGTCCCTGATAAGAAGATACACAAGCAGTGATGACACATATTGAGCGCTTTGTCATCAGTTTGAGGCAGATAAATCCAAAATCTTCACTTATTCTAAAAGTACAGTTTTTTTTTCTTTTGGTATATTTGATGTTATGCTTCCCAATCTTTTAACCATTTAATATCCTGCTCTGTTGTTTGGAAAAGCACATTTTTAGTGACGATATCGTTTTAAAAATTTGTCGAAGCAACTTGCCAGCGGCTTCTTTACCACTTGGTTTAGGTATGTAGTGTTATAAATAAAAAAAACAACAAAAAACAAACACAGATTCTACAACTGTCCCCAAGGAAATGAAAAAAACAAAAAAAACTTTGTTTTTACTTAGTGAGGACATTAAAGGGTTAAATGTTGTGGAGAATAACAGGTGATAACATTGCTGTTGCTTTTCCTGTAGGGTTGTGTAGATATTAACCTTGTGTGTTTTATTAGTGAAACATAGTACATATTTTCTCATTAGAAATCAAAATATTTAACTAGCCGAAGATTTACTCTGCCTTTTAAAGTACGTAACATCAGACTGATAGTTATTTCATGGTAATGACAACTTGTGCCATTCGTTATTGAGCCAGCGGCAGCAGAGCTGTACTTACATGCTGGAGGTGTTTTGCTGTGTTTGGTAGCAACCCTCTGGTGTTAGTTTGAAGTGAAGATGACTCTCCCATTTATCTTGTCTTCCTGGAGGGTTTTCAAAATTACACTTTCAGTAAGCTAATCTGTGGGAGAAAAAAAAACACATAAGCCTGTAATGATACAAATGTACATCATGCATTTTTTTCTAAACCACTGTAAGCCATTTTTATTTGACTTAAGTGGAACATCATCTGGTGTGTTTTCCTTCTGTTTTTTAGGTGGTATCCCTTGCAGGTCATCCAACCAAAACATGCCAGCCGCCCACTCTGCATGCTCAGCCACAGTCAGGTGACAAATCATATGATGCAGATTAATTCTTTAATATATACCATCCATTTGTGTATATGCACTCCACAATCTACTCTGACAGTAATGTTTATGAGCTTAACAAGATGCTCTCCATACATCTGTTGAGCTGTCGTGACTATATTTTAATAAGACTTGTGCTTTTTCTGTATAAGACTGTTAGTTTTATTTAAAGAAATTAGTTTCAAGATGGTTTTTGCATCATGTAGTTGTCCCAAAACAAGAGTGTTGTCAAACAGAGGGCTGTGTACAACTAATAATAAGTATTTCTGAAGAGGTTATTGTAAATACAAAGCAACGGTTTTTCTTTTTTTCTTTTTAGTCGTTTTCAAGGAGCACCTTTGACCTCAGAGATGCCATACAGCCAGAGCTCTGGATGGAAGTCTCTCATCTTCAAACCTCCGGCCTCCTTCAGACACTCCATGTCCTCTCCGGCCTGCCCTCCTCCTTAACATAAACACACATTTATTGTCTGTTATGAAGCCTGTAGAGGGAGTGCCTTTGGCCACATGACACCTCTGTAGAGGTGTTGATAATTTTTGCAAAGTTATCTGTGAGTTGATTTTAGCCATTCTTTATGTACATGTATAATTAAAAACATCCAGCTTGAGTCCATAAGCACTGTTATGAACTCTGTTAACCCATTTGTGTTAAACTGCAATTTTCTGAATTTGCAAATCAAATAAACTTATAATAAACTATTAAAATGATCATTTCTATTGATTAGATAAGTTGGACTTACATGGGTGTTACTGTTTCTGACACTGTTTTGCTTTCTGCAGATTCCCTAGTGAAATTGTGCTGCACTGATTTCTGTGTTGGTAACTAGTACTATGTAGTGAAAGATCAGCTAATTCGTATGAATTACTTTCAGTAATCCAGCAGAGAAACCTTGTAAGGCTTTGAAACCACAAAGCCTTACAAGCTTTTAGCCGAAGGCTCAGTTTGACATGGTGCTCACTGTGCTGCACCAGCACCTGTTCAATTTACAAAGATAAACTGGGATTATGTCGTGCACAAAAGACTAACCCATTCTGCTGGCTTTTACAAGACTGGGCTTAACAGATGACAGACAAATGCTGCAATAACATTAGCAAGTCCTGTTTGAAGCAATACATTTCACTGCCCTTAGCCGTGTTTTCCACAGTGCTGGCCTGTCGGATGTAACTTCAGCAACATGACTTGTCATTTCACCCTCAACTCTGTTACTAAACAGCTGGCAAGTGAAGACAAAGAGGTATGTATCCATATAGAAACATGATATCACCTGAAGTCATCGCAACAAGGAAAAGCTCATGCGATGAAGCGGGAGGCGAGGACGCCTGATGTGTTCAGGCAGGCCGATTCTTTCTTTGTAGACCTGCGTTTTTGCCTCTATTGTCACTGGTTGTCAGGGTGGTGAAACATGTCTATTGAAGAGGGCTCAGGTGTGACTGTGTGTGTTCTGGGTTTGCACACAAAATACTCAGGCACTTACATGTGCGAGTGTGTGTGTGTGTATGTAGAGTTTTTACAGAGTAAGTAGGCCTGATCCTTGTCTTTGCTCCAGAGGGATTTAAAGTCATTTCCTGTTGTTTTCAAGGTCCACTTAGAAATATCTCCCTGGGGCTACCTAAGCTGTCATAGTGAGATGACTAAATCAGAATAATCTCCACCTTATACACTCACACACATACTGGATGATCTATTCTCCTCAAAACACAGGATGTGTTGTGTGTCCAATTAGTAATTTTCACCATATTAATGCATGCTAGAAATGCATTTTTATTCCTTTTCTAAATCCTGCTCCCTCCACTTTTCCACTCATACACTCTCACACAAACTTCTGCATGGCTTCAGGCTGTACAAATGAGCTCTGCCACTTCAGAGAGCTAAAGAAAACTATTCTGATGTCAGTGGTAATTATTCAGCAGCATGTTCCCACAGACCGTCCTCCCTCCCTTCCTGTCTCAGCCTCTCCATCTACATCTTACTTGTGGATGAGCGAGAGAGAGAGAGAAGCTTCTTTCTTAAACTGATCCAGACTTCACACTTTGTCACTCAGTATTTCAGTCTTGTACCTTTAGTGCAGTAAGTGTAATCCCCTCTAGGCAAGACATGACATGAACCAAATGATTTCACACTGAAGCTATTTGTCTTTCTGAGGTGTGCAGAAACTTCTCCTGCTTAATCTTACATGGCAAAATCTGTGATCTCAATCACTTTCACATATTTACGTTGGAAAAGAAAGAAAAAGGAGGTCAAACATGCCCTATACAATCTCAAACATTTAGTCATCTTTGTTTTGAACTTATCAAACAGAAGCAGATGTTCTACAGAATTTCTTATTAAAACACCCAAAGGATAACTCAGAAGTTTTTTCCTTTTTTTTTTTTTTTTTTTTTTATAAACCTCTTTTTCCTCTGGTGTTAACTGTAATTCACCATTTCAATTTTGATAGTCCTGTGCATGTAGTGATTTATTTTCTATCACAAGAAAATGTATAAAGCAACCAAGAGGATATTGTTTAAAATAGCAACACAACAGAAGCCACAGAGGAGGATTTACTTCAAAATGTCACTTTAACCTTCAACCAAACCGTTGTAATAATAGAACTTTAATGAACAATTTATTCTCATATATTACTAATTTTAGAACAGATTTTAGATTAATTGTGGGATTCATTTCTTAATGATTTCAATTTCATAGTGAAGAGCTGGGCAAGGTTCAATTTGTAACCCCTCAACAACCACCAGATTGGTCATGTTATGTTTCATCAACCATGTTTTACCTTTCCAGACCTCAATGGATAAAACTGCTGCCAGTTGACTCAAACAAGTGTGCTGCTTGTGACAATGCAAGTCCAAATGTGCATGTCCTGATTTTAAATATCTCAGAATACCAAAGGGGTTGGAAACCAAGGGTAAGGTGAATTTTAAAAGAGTTTTGTATCTTAGAAACAGACATCTTATTATGCAACACAACAGAGGAGTAGAAGTCATCTTTTTAATCATCCATTTATCCAGCCATGGTTTGCAGGGGCACAAATTTAGACAGTTACCTGGACCTCTCCCTCTCAGAGGACACCAAGCCAACCGAGAGACATAATCTCTCTCTAGCATGTCAAGGTCTGCTTTCAGCTTTACTCCCAGTGAGACACGCCTGAAATACGTCAACTGAAAGGCCCTGTGGAGACATGCTTAACAGATGACTGAACCACCTTTTCTGACTCCTCTCTCTGTGTGGAGAAGACAGATATTAAGCTTTTGGGAATTTTGCAGTTTCTCAAATGCAATGCACAGTCTGACCTTGAAGTGAACTTAGAGGGACTTCCACTTATGACAAGACTGGCAGCCATTTTCAATGTTTTCCCATTTGTAAATAATCTTCCTCCCTTCAGAATGATGGACTCCAAATAATTAGAAATGGCCTTATAACCCCTCTGTGATTGACAGACAGTAACAATAGCATCTCACAGTGCTTTACTGACGCTTCATTTCCTTGGTAATGTGCTAACACGTCCAAATGCTCCTGACCAACAGGCTGCCAAAACTTCTGCTATTATAGAAGTATTCACACCTGCTGACAGGCAATTAATCAAGTGCATTAGATCAGCATCACCTGCCTACGACTTAGCTTCATTCCAATGAAAGCAGTACTTAGCTTTTTACACACTGCTTCTGTATTTTGGCTTACTGCTTCTGGTTTTGTTTATATAATAACTTAGTGTAATATGTCATGTGTTATTCATCTGGGTTTGTATTTCTAATTTCAAGACCTTGTAAGGACATGATGATTGTTTATTATGCCCTGTTGCATAAAACCTTACATTTGAAAGACGGTGTTACTTCCTTTGTCAAGGGACAATATGAACAGAATTCAAATAATTCTGATATTTCACCAGTTTTATTAAAGGTAGGACTTTAGAGGCTTGGGGGATTACAGGTGTGAGTCAGTGGATAACGAGCTCCTTCAGTTGAGACAGAAAATTCCTGTCAGAAAAGTTTGGAATAACTTCCTTTTATATGGTGGCTGTAGATCAGGAAGGAGCACAGACAGACCACTGGGTGGTCTGATCCCCACTCCTCTTTTCAATACATTGGAGTTTTTTCAGCAAGATATTAAAATGAAAGTTTCAGCCAAAGGGACAGATATTTCTTTTAACTTGTCACATTATTTCCTTGATATTAGGTTTGTCATTCAGTTGATTAGACTGTAGATGGCACTATAGTCTATTTGGGAATTGCATATATCCTTTTCCACTGCAGCCATACATTCCTCTGGTGAGTGTGAAGGTCTGCGGACCACAGCTGCCACAGATAGGGATCTGCAGGATGTGGAAGGGATTCACAAAAGGTCCCACACATGCACACAGACTCACTCAAAAACCAATGTAAAATAACCGTTCAATCAATTCTGGGACCGCTGCATTGACTTACATTGACGTCTTGGTTACAAAATCTAACCACTGCTTGATTTGCTCAAACACTTTACATCGTGAAGATGTAAACCCCCAAACTGACTGTGTAGACAAATGTCTCCATAAAGATATAGATTAGGTTAAAAATGAAAATTTACTGCTTTTGTAGATATCAAAAAGAATGACATGGAGGAGCTGCTGCATTTACTCATACAAACACATTCAGTCCAAGGACAGTTTTGTAGCATTTTAGCAGAGAAGAGCTGAATATGGAAGTTGGTTTGTGAATCAGAGAGGAACAGGTGAGGGTTGGTGACCTGGATAGTCTTCAGTGCACATGCAAACACACAGGCATCCCACATGTGAAGGCAGGCAGGCTGCTGTTTTTGAAAGGGGGCCTCATCCAACTGTCCCGTGTATGCTTGAGTGATGTCAGCACAACTGTGGAAGATTCCTTTCCTGTCATACACATGCACATGTGCACTTCCTTATCGTGCACAATCTCTTCTCACACAAACACGTACCATCCAACTTTCCCATTTTACTATTCTCAAAAACAAATGCACACACTTTTGCTCATATGACACACACTCACACAGTGAATGTTAGTTTATCCCCCTCTTTTACTCCCTTACACTCACACAGACACAATCTTGGCAGGATGTGGAGGCAGAAAAAGGGGCCCGAAAGACAACACCAAGATTAGGAGGCTTTTGTCACGGCTCTGTTGCAGACTTTAAAGGCCTTGGCTCCCTTCCCCTCAGCCAGATTTCTTTCTTTTCTCACCCTGTCTGTCCACATCCCTCTCTTTTCACAGGGGGAAGGTAAACATTTGGCACAGAGCTGTGGAGAAAGGGAGGAAAGGTGGAAGGGAGGGATGGGTGGAAGAAGGATGGAAGCCGCCTGTTGCCCTTTTTTTTGTGTTTTTGTTTTCCTAGTTTTAATGGTGGCTTTGTGGTGGTGTGGAGGGTGATTAGAGAGGGAGAGGCATGCAAACAGAAAAGTACTTCAATGTCAGCCAGGTGTTTGTGTTGTTTCCATCTGTATGTATGTGTGTGTAATGGATGCATTAGTGCTTTTGTGTTTATAACTGTGAGCACATGATGCATATGCACTTCATTACTTGTCCAGGTGACTTTGCGTATGTAAAGGTATCTCTCAAGTTTCTGTGAGCAGATGTGTGTATGTTTTCCCATGTGTGTGTGTGTGTGTGTGAATCCTTCATGGTCACTGACTCCTTTCACCTGAGTGCTCCTTTCCCATTGAAAAGGCACTTGATGGTAAACGGCTCTTTGGACAGCTTTTCTTCGTCACCAACCACAGCTGCTGTTGACTCAAGCGTCCAGGAATCTCTTCCATGGGTTCACACCCATTTAACCAGCAAAATGCAGGGCAGAACCCCCTGCCAGAAAGGATAAAACAAAGGCCGAAGGTCCAAAATATGTGCCCTGGCTATGGACGAGTTATTGTCAAAACACAGCCATTGTATTAGCCAGAGGAAATGATGATACAAAAGATAAATGAGAAGCATTCACTCATAACTGTAATGACTTACTGACAGGTGATTTTAGGTAGAAGTATCCGCACAAGTTAAAGCAGGAAGCACAGTAACTAAAAACCAAAACAAAAAAAAAGAAAAAAAATGACATTACTCTTTAGAACAAACCTAACATAAAAGCTTGTTCAACACTGTACACAAAACAGTTGTGACAAAACAGTCTTGGAAATCTTGCAAAAGTTGATCTACCTTTCAAATGAACTGCGAGACTACATTTACCTAACAAAACAAAGATTCATCCATCATCTCAGTGTCTCAGGAAAGTCTTTGGTGAATTTGGTTCTTGTCTAAACTCATTGTGTCATCAGCGGTTATCACTGAGCTAAAGAATTTCTTTACATAAAGCTCACCCCACACCATAGAAAAAACACAAATAAATATAGACAAAGACAGATTTTCAGAGATATATTTAGAGAGTTTTTTAGTGTCATGGACAGAAAACCAAATGAAGAAAAATCCTCCTTGTTTTTTTTCTTCTTTAAACAACACACACTGAACATCTGAATTCTTCAGTAAGTTTACAGCATGAGTCATGGATGTAAAGGGCTTTAAGACAAAACTCTGTAGTTACTGTTACTATGGAAACATGAACATAACTGAATCCAACTGGATGGGTGAGTAGATAGATAGATAGATAGATAGATAGATAGATAGATAGATAGATAGATAGATAGATAGATAGATAGATAGATAGATAGATAGATAGATAGATAGATAGATAGATAGATAGATACAAAATCTTTAAATCCCAATGTGATGTCTGCATGGTTGACAGAAAATAATTTACTGTGCTGTATTTGAATCATACAGTTTTCAGTAAATACTCTTTTTAATTTAATTTAATTTAATTTAATTTAATTTAATTTAATTTAATTTAATTTAATTTAACAAACAAACATTTTTAGGGACTTCCCTGACAAATGATGGTAGAGACAGTTGGAACAGATGGTATCTGGCCTCCTTCTGTCCAGTCCTGCATCATTCTTTCCCCTTTCATTTGACACTCATCTTTCATTTTCTCATCTCCAGACCTGAGCTACAGTGAGATCAGCACATCTGTCGGCAGCTCAGCTCTGTGTCATCCTCCTCCTCCCTGTTTCTCCTTATCTTTCCTCATCTGCCCGTCCTTCCAGTCCTCTTCACAACTCTAAAAGTCAATCAAATTTCCAGTAGATGATCGGGTGCAAATGAAACTTACCAGATACGACAGAAATAGCTGAATCTCAAAGATGAGAGCAGCCCAAAGCAGTCTGTTTGTTGCCTTTAGTTTTTTTCTTTAGCTTTTACACACATATAATGCATCTTTCATCGCTGTATTCATAAGATGTGTATTCATAAGGGATCCAGGAACAAAATCAAAGTGGAAATGTAATTCAGTGGTCAAGAATAAGTCCTCATGATTAACATGGTATGTCAGAATTAAAACAAAAGCGAAAACCCAAGAGAATTGTGTGTAGGGATGCAATCCATCCATAATGATCAATGGATGTTATTCCTTGCTTTAGGTAAAAGCCAAAAGACTTTATTTTCTGGGATGGGAAAATAAGAAAGACATTTAACTTTTAATGTACAGAGATTTGACTTAAGTTTTTCTTCTCTAAACGGCATGTTATAGCCTACTGGAACTTAGCCAAAACTTTCGGGCTGGTAAGGACATAAGGAAAGAGGGATGGAGAAAAATACAAAGCTCTACTTAGTAAAAATCCTTCACAGGTACTTAGGATTTTGGGCTAAAGTTTTACTTTTCATACTGCCAAGTAAACACAGGAAAACTATAAAATATTCCTGAATGACCCAGTTAGAGCAGGAATCTGAACCCCAAGTTAAGCATCTTTGGAAACTGGTGCACTCTGCTTAAGTAGCTGTTTAGCAAGGCACCCCACCCAACCTGCCTGAGCTTGATTAATTCTTTAAAGAAACTTCCAATGGAAAGGTGTGCCATGTTTACAAGATCATTCCCATGTAAACCTGATCACTACTGAAGGCGCTTTCATCAAGCACTACATGCATGGTCTGAATTTGTATATAAAAAGTCGTTTAATAAAATAACAACATATTCTAACACTCGTTTTCACTCTCGTGATGTGGACAACTGTGTGTGATGACTGAAGAGAAAAAGAACTGTATGAGTTTGAAACATGAAGTATGGAAAAAGGTTTGAAAAAAGACTCACTCCAATTGCTTCCACACTCATCTGCAAACAGTTTTAAAAGCTTGTTCTGGCCACCTAGGTGCCTGTTACTAAAGCTCAGTCTTGCCAATAAATAAGAGAAGGTCAACATTAGGTTTTAAGAAGCAGAATTCAAAACAAACATGGTTAAAAACCTGAATATTTGACAACTGCTTTGAGCTGTCCAGGTGAGAATGGATGCAGCCACACACAGATCTGTAATGTTAAAGAATAAAAATCTGTCTTTCATTGTAGCGCAGGAAGAAAGACACCATCACTCGTATTTTTTTATTGGCACCAATAACATGATTACAATGGAAGGGAAACAATTTTTAATCTAAATGATGATACACTGTACAAGATTGTCGATACAAATATAATTGATAAAATCTGTATAATTTTCAGCACATATACAGTATCTTACATGGTATTTGCTACATAGCTTACATTATGACTCTTAACACATTCATGCAATATAATGCCCGATATATGGAAAAATAAACATGTCAAAAATATAAATTAGAAACACCTTCTTTTCCAATCTGGACAAAATTTAGCATTTACAATGTTTTGTGGGCCTATGTGTTGCTAAAGCTTCTGTATGGTCAAAGGCACTCTTACTAAATAATATAAAAGACTATTTAACTTCAACACTAACGTCATTCTATGTACAAACGAGTGGTAAGTGCACATCTACACAGTCTGTTTAGTAGCAGTCCATTAGCTTTGATGCATTATGCCACCATGACAGGGCTTATTCACTGAATGAAAGGAACCGCGAGAAAATTAATGGTCATTTTTTACCATTACGCCTTATTCTAAAAGAGGGAGGATACCTTCGGGTAACATTTACAAAGTTCAGTTATTTTACAGGGTGAGCAGATGTTCTGAAAGAAAAATAAAATGTATTTACAGATAATGTAGGAAAGAGGTAAAGATAAGCTAATTTCAGTCGAAGCTGGTAGCACAGTGTTAACATGAGATCCCTTTGGAGATGCATCACATGCATTTAGACAGCAGAGTAAGCACATTTTTTCCCACTGTCTCTTATTTAAATTAGAAGTTTTATACAGAAACAATAGGAGACTCCACAAAAAACAGTCACCCTGACTGTTTAAACATATGCAAAGTGTAGTGATTTAACATCTTGCTTAGCTGGAGTAAAATAAGAAAAGGAACTTCACAGGTATCAAACTTATTTTCATTAAAAAAGAAGAAAGCTAATGGAGACTTGAAGCTGTGGTGTATTGCTCCAGATAACATATCAGGGACAAACATAAAAATAAAAACAATTAGAAAAAGATATTTGTACATTGTCCTTCTTGATTTATGTGCAAAAATAAATGGTGAGGAAAAAAAAAAGAACTTGCCAGATGACTTTAAATAACGTTTTTGTCAAGTGGTTCATTAAAAACACTCAGTTGATTTTCTTAAACCTCATTTATATTTCAAATGAATACATTTTTTTTCAGTTATCTTTTTAACTTTGTTTAATTTCTATCTAAAATTGTCCGGATCGAGTCGCCTCACTGTTTCGACCACAGCTGGCCAAACATGCCCCTCAGTGAGTGCTGTAAGTGAAAATGGCTGACACCTAAATCTAATCTTAGCACATCTTTTTTATACAGCTTTAATTTAGTGGTTAGATTCATCAGTACACACACAAACACAAGAATGGACACCAGAGATAGAACAGAAGAGAATCTGGGAATTTTGCTCTGTGATGGGGTTGAGTACAGGTGATGCATCCCAGCACCTCACAGAGCTAAAAGCTTTCATTTGCTGATACACAGTGAAGAAGTTAACCACAAATCATCTTAATGAAAGGTAAAGCTACTTTTTTTCCCACCAAATCCACAGCTGATTTTGTGAGTTTTGTATAAAAACGAAACTTTGGATCATAGAGTTATTAGCACTAATAAATAGCTAATTCAATTCCCAAAACACTGTCAATAGAAGGAAAAGATGAAGTAATTAAGACCTGAGCTTCAGTTGATATCAAAAACAGGTTTCCATTAGATTTAATTTTGTTCAAATTACAACAAAGTTGATGATACATTTATAGATGTTTCCCTTTTTCTGCCAAGCAAGTTCCACTGGTTGGAAACTGTGTACAACAGTATGGGGGGAAATATCAAACATTGTCTTTACAAACCCTTATTTTCTTGGGAAAGGTCTGTTTAGCCACAAATACAGACTTGTGAAAGTGCTCCATTGGTGTGTTGGTGTGTGATTTTCAGGTGGCATTAATATTAGGCCAAACTGTAATGAGGGAGAAAGGAAATCCACATACAAGTGGATTATACAGATTTGTGGATGTCATTATAGAAAAATGTCTCTCAAAAGGGTCAGTAGAAGTGTTGATAAATGTAATAGCAAGTATATCAAAACATACAGGATCAAATATCCATATCATCCATATCCTACGAACATAGAAAGAAATGATTACATTTCACGGGTCTCGCGCAGCGCTAAGAGCAGTACATGTTCTAGGAGTGCTGGTAAGTTGGGCTATATAACTTTCCGGAAAAAGACATGACTAAATGTTATAAAAACATTAATATTTGATTCAGTTTTAAGCTGCTTCCAATCGAAATTTCCTAGATGAGAATAAAATTTGTTTGATCAGGCTGACTGAGCATGAGAAAGCAGCTTTATCCTACAACTCTGCTCCTAAAACAAGTCTCTGCTTTAAAATAAGTGGAGACCGAGAATATGCAAAGCTTCTTCTGATGTACATCATATCATAATGTGAGGTGTTCTGTAAAGCAGTCATAGCCTAACCTTACACATGAAGCAGGTCGATTGAAGCTCCCTAGACGTAACAGAAAAACCTGCAACATATCTGGTGAATCACAGATGAGCCACAAAATCCTGAAATAATGCCAGAAAGCACCATGATATCCATCATGCTGATCTCTTTTACACTAAGCGAAGGTTGAACAAAAGCAAAAAAAGAGGCGTTGCAAAACAGAAAATGCCAACAATCTCTGGGAAATAAAGGTGCTGTCAATGATAGGATCTGTCAGTCTTTTTAGAACAGGAATTAGTACCATTGTAATCAGTTTTCTAAAACCTTACAGCATTGCTTTGATTAAAATCAATCTAAAGGAGATGCAGCCTGTCACTCAGATTGCTCTTTTTTTCCTCACAGCACCCAGATAGCAGCTGGATCCTGATAAAAGCAGCTTTGAGTCCAGCAGATGTAACAACACCAGAAGCCTTTGTTGTTGCCAAGGTTGAGGATGCAGCAGTTTGTCTTAGGGTTGTTGTGGCTCAGTTTAGAGACTTTAGCTGAAATTAAACTTTTGGTTACAGAAAACATATATTCCTCTTTATAGATTACCCTACATGAAAAAGCATGCTAAATGCTGTATTATCATTTCTATATAAACTATAAGTAGCTATAGATGAAGCATTTCATGTGGGCAAGGTGTAGTATGGATGACTTCTAGGGAGACTGCAGTAGAGAGCAGACTATTTTTTTTGTGTTATGATATATAATAAATCCCTGACTAGAAGATAGTTGGGGATTTTTCCTCTCATAGATCACACTGGATTAAATAAAGAGCTTCTTTCTTTACATTCTTCATTGCTCATGCCTTGAGTTAGTCCATTTACAAACACATGTCTGCAGTCGAGTTGCATGATCCCAAGTTTGTGTTTTTGAACCCGCGTGGTCTCTTGCATGTTCTTTGCTCTGTAAGTCAGCTTTTAACTGTTACGAATGAGTCTGCGTGTCTCTGTTTGAGAAAGGGAAGCGTGTGACACGCTTCAGCTTGCTCGCCTTCCTGCTAACACTGGTAATGAATGTGCTGATGCTGGTGCACTTTCCCGTCCACGTGTGAATGTGTGTGTGTGTGAATATCAGTGTAGATATTGGGGTAGACCTTGGGAGCCAATCCGGTGCCTCCTTGAGCCAGAAGCAACTGCTGATGGGCAATGTAGTCCTCATAGGAAAGGCAGTCTTTGTCCCCGTTGGCTGTTTGAGGAGTGAGTGATGGGCCAGCTCGGTCGCGATTGGCCACAGGCAGACGCTGAGCGGCAGGGAGGGCAGAGGAGGACGAAGGAGATGGAGAGGAGGAGCAGGTACGTTTTGATTGGCAGAACCAGAGGAGGGCAGTCCCTAAGATGAAGGTGACACCTGCTGGTATCCCAATGATGACAGGCCAGGGGAGCGTTGGGGATGTTGCTGTGGGGACAGAGGGCTGATGCTTCCGATCTGCAAAGGATTAAGAAAAAGAAATAAACAACAGGTGAATTAATAGCTTGAAATGTTGAATATTAAGTCAATGATATCAGATGCCCCGTGGGCAGGACATTACTAATAAGTTTGTATTTTACTCAGTCTCCCTTCCAAGTACCTACACATGTTTTACACCATTGAAAAGCTAAGATTCCTGAGATTGAAAGATGTATATATACCATTCCAGGCTGCAATCATAACTCTAGATTGAAATGCAATTTATCTCTGAAGCCATACTGTACTCAGGTAGCAGAAAAAAACATTGCTCTTACATTAGCAAGGGTCCAGTAAAAGTAGGCCAGTAAAAAAATTGGTCCACAATAAGTCTTTTATCCATAAAAACCCATTTTAGGCAAGAAATTTAAGTATTTTAAGGAGTTAAAATACTTTAGCCTTGAATGTTATGTATAAACTCCTTCTAACCAGTGAGATCAGACAGTTAAGCAGATCCAATAGAAACCAATGATCTTTGTCTGTATTGTTGATAAATGTGATGAAATCAATTTTATTTTTTCTCTCTTGTCTGTTTTTGCTTGTCTGTTATCCCCCTTTTTTTACTGACCTGGCAGCACAGTGAGGTAGGCACTTCTAAAGCTGTAGCCCATAGTATTGGCTCCCAGGCAGATATACATGCCGGCATCTTCCTCCTTGGCTCTGGTTATTAGCAGCTTGTTGAGGTAGGAACCGTCTGGTCGCGACCAAACCTCTCCTGTAGGCAGCACCACAAAGCGATGGTCTCCAACCTTCGAATAAATCCACAGAAAGTTATGAAATTATTTAGTCTAAAAGTAAACGGCCTCAGAGGCATTCAGTAGAAGGTATCTGTACCTCTATGGTGGAGTTGAATTTGTTCTCATCACCAGGTTCAACTCTTTTGAGCCACTGAATGACCGGCTTGACGTCACTGCGGACTTTACACTGGAAAGATGTGGTTCCTCCGTAGTCCACAGTGGTGTTGACTGGGTGAGTACCGGTAAGGATGGGTTTAGAATTGGTACGCTCTGAGGCAAGATACACAAAATAGACAAACATGCAGAAACATCTGTTAGACGCTATGTCTTTATTGCTTTTTCTAAGTCCTTTAGCATGAAGCTGAACTGCATGAAATTTGGTGGAAAATATACAAAGAAAGAACAGAATTACAATTTGAAACTATGTATTTAACAAAACATTATCTCTCTTTATTGAAGTTAATATAGATTTTTTTAAAACTTTCAAAACTTGTTATGTACATTCTGCATGTATCTGCTAAATACTGCTACCTGTGATGAAATGCAATGAAGAGACAGTCAAAGCTAATTCAGCTACCGTGCAAAAACAAAGATAGAAAAAAATAGAAAAATTTGCTTTCTAAGTGTCAAATCTCAAAATTCTTTTAGTTCAAGCTTTCATTTAACTGTACTGAAATAGCTCCAGCTTCAGTTTTGTAAATTTTTTTCCCTCCTATAGTTGAACTGGACTGACAGCTGATTGAATCTCGACTGATAGAGAAAATGTCACACTTGACATGAGCAACCATCAGTTTGATTTACTTCCTTTTTATATGTGTGTGTGTGTGTGTGGAAAAGTGTGAGTATGTAATTGTCCTTCAGGAAACATTACAGCTGTAGTTTAATGTAGAGCAGATGTGGTGAGTGAAGCGAGCGTCAAGAGAGCTAGTTTGAGCCTCTCAACAGAGCAGTTACATTCAGTTCAGGGTGCACACACACACACACACACATGCATTCACGCACACACCCACACACATACAAATTCAAGCTTAACTCTCCACCATTAAATCATCTAGCCTAACAACAGCTCATTCAGCCTGCAAACACAAGCTATTGCATCAACACCCACCCATATCTCATCACAACACACATTCTGCTCTTCACATTAAAATGGAACCTTTTCCATACGAAAACTGCAGCTGGCTCAACGTCCGAACCAAAAATTCTGCACATTCCTGCTCACTTGAATGATGTTTACTGACAACACTGGAGGTGCTCAATAAATGCCATTGGAAGAAGGCTTTTAAAGGCTTTTAAAGCTATTTTAAACTTCTATTCCTGCCACAACTCATAATGAATTTGCAGAATGTGATTAAAATTAACTTTGCTACTAACAATGATAACTAAAAGACATGAAAGTGATAGGAGATTTACTTCATTACTACAGATAGAGCCATTTATCATACAGTGCAGCCAACGGCCTAAAAATCTGGTGTCATCTTCCTGTCCTTTCCACTCTTTCTGGCTTAAGATTACTTACCTACAAATGGTCAAATAGCTAAAACATTATGGTGTTTTTGACTGTATGATCTTAGATGTTCTGTATAATCAGTGCTTTGTAAGCCAAAATGAAAACAAACTCAGCTACTTAGTCACAAAGAACTCTGAGTAAAACACTTAAACACATAACATGTCATGCATAATGTAAATTATTGTTTGGGTGGAAGGAATTATTTTTGTTATATACCAGTTAGAAAGCTAAACAACTCATTTGGCCTTTTTTTTTACATGTGGTAAATGATGCTACATTACAGAATACATCAACTTCACATGAATAGTGACTTGACTGAATACCAGATGAATCAAAACATGAAAGTAAACATAGATATAAAACAAGCCCATTACAATAAATCTAAGTTTTGGTTAAAGTAACCTCAACAGCTGTACTCTTGCCATCATGTCAGAGTGTGTAACATGCAGCTGTACTGTAGATACTGTTTCATAGATAATAAGTCAGACTGGCTATCTTGAAGAACGCAGCATATTAGGGAGTGAAAATTAAACATAACAAAGTTTGATGGGTCTTATACATTATGAGTTTCCAGGTTAAAAACAACAAATCATGAAGGAGCTGGTGGCAGTTTTATCATATCTAGAGAAAATGGAAGTGTTAGCTTGTATGATAAAATTATCTTTACATTTTCCTTTTTAATCTGACTGATGTAAAAGTCCCTGATGTCACACAAATATGTAAACATAATTAATGTATTAAAAATTTCCTTGTACAACATGGATCAGCACATTTGAGAATTCAATTAACCAATAGCTACATAAGTGCATCTGTCAGGTGACTCACGTATGACTTCCACTTTGTAGGTGGCATTGATCTCTCCTGCTCTGTTGGACACGTGGCAGGTGTACCTCCCACTGTGCTCAGGCGTTAAGTTCTTCAGACTCAGAGTCCACTTTTTCTTCTTGCCGTCCCCTCCTGGTCCTCCATCCTCATCTACCAGCGGCCTACTGTCCTTCAGCCAGACGATGTCAGGGCGAGGGTTACCGCTTGCCATGCACTTCAGGCGTACAGAGCTGCCCACTGGACGTGCAATGACACGTTTCCGCATCTTTGCTGGCTGTGTGAAACGTGGGCGAACTGTAGTTGGAAAGAAGGTTGAAAAAATAACAGTGAGAGCAAGGTTTACTCAGTCTGGAGTCACAGCAGATAAAAATGTCTCTCAAAAATACAAGTGAAATTAGGTAGATACCCTTATTCTGTCTCAGTCTGTGGCAGATTGGAAAAAAAAGGAACAGAGTTAATTGTAGAAGTAAACGGTTTATGGAGCAGGTTTATATTT
The DNA here is from genome assembly GCF_017639745.1 of Melanotaenia boesemani. NCBI lineage: Eukaryota > Metazoa > Chordata > Actinopteri > Atheriniformes > Melanotaeniidae > Melanotaenia > Melanotaenia boesemani. The sequence continues at coordinate 16,559,146 of NC_055688.1, forward strand.
ACAAGCAGTCTTTTGTTCTTCAGAGCAGAAGACGACGAACAGATTGGGAAAAATAGCGGAATTCACTGAAAATTCCTAAATGACAGTTTTATTAGACATAAAGAGAAATCAGCGTCATATTATCTGAGAAGACTGTGACATGGAAAGAGGGTTCAGAGATGTTTAAGCCCTCTTGAGTTAATAAGAAAAGCATCTTTTAAAATATTAATTTCCACTAAAATGCTTTTAAAAACTCCTTATAATCACACACATCTTTACAAACTGAACAATCACGTTAATTAAAATCTAAATCTAATATTTTGTGTTTGAACCCTTGTTCATACATGCCGACATCTGCAGCAATTGCTGTGATTGTAAATTAATTTCCTGCCCCACAGTCATCCCTGCTGTGTAATCTTCCATTATACAACATGAAATCAGTTTCTTTGAAGTTAATTATAATCTGCATCAACACACAAACCCAGGATTTGTGTTTCAGGTTTATGTCAGACTAACACATGATTCCACAAAACATGCATACAAAGAAAAGTGGAATAAGAAACTAGTTGAATAATCTATGGACTAATCATGAGACTAAAGTGAGACATTTGTTGCAGTGCTATGAGCGTCAGGAAGGCTGAAGTCATCGCTGCAGGCAGTGCCAAGTATTCACTGTTGTGCTGTAACAACATATGGCTGCGCGCCTCTTGGTATATACAAACTAATTTGCCGTAATAAACCCTAATTGTTTTGTTTGAGTAAAAATTCTGAATCACTTCCTCTTCTCCCTGACGCAAAAGACTTACTCACAAACATATGCACAAGACCACGCCCCAGATTCTGCATTTTCCACTGATCCAGCATCTATTGAGCCTGGTTTTCACTCCTTACTTCTGCCCTTGAAGAACACCTATGCTACATCTTGAATCAAGAATCCATGGAAGCTGGTTGTTGAAATTAGAAAGTCACTAGCAAACTAAATAAAATCACTTTGAATAATATCCAGCTTGTATCTCAGTCTGACATCAGACACCCATGCATGCAAAGACTTTCTTTACAAGCAGAAAATGGCCTGTTAACCCCGTACACCCATCACTTGCGTGACTTAACTTCATCTAGTCCTTCAGATTAACATATTCCTCCTTCATAAAATATATAATGTGGAGCACTAACCTACACTAATCTAAACTCAGGAGCATATTTAAACACAGATAAATAACAAGACAACAATCAGTGAAAACAGATCAAAGAGATAGAATATATCCAGCAGGGAGGAAGGAAAGGAAATCATTCACAAGAGCGCTTGATTTTATAGCCCCCATGTTCCAACCACAGCAGATAGCCATCAGCCGGGGCCGATAAATCAGCGTGAAACTACTGCAGTTGCATCTCTTTCTTTAGACACAGTTATTATTCCAGCTCTGGGTAAACAAATAGGGAGAAGAGTTATGTGACGGCTTTGTGCTGCTTAAATTGGGAGATTTCAGTACAGCTGCATTACTCAGTGGAATATAGCTCTCTGTCGACAGGCCTGAAGCTGGGCAGGATGACAAAACAAACATACCGGAAAGGCTTTTAAGTCTCGCCTTTGTGCCCTCTGAGTCTGAGAAAAGCTACTGGACTACAGCTGAATTGCGACCAGACAGGCTCAATAGATCTAGCAGAGAGCAAAGAAAGAGTCATGGTTTAATGTTGGACTCTTGATGATTGCATGCCTTGAGCTGATGTAGTAGCTTAGGCTAAACTTAATTGCGAAGACAAGGAAAAAGATAAGGCTAAGCAGGAAAGACTCCAAGAACCCAATACATAAAAGTGTCATTTAACTGAGCTGATTCATACACTCAATCATATTAAATCATATTAAAATATGAAAACATGGTGAAAGAGCGAGTGCAGTTCGAACTGAGGCTGCTGAAAAAAAAGACAGGCAAAACTTGGAAGTGATGGCAGAAATATTGAGAACAAAGAGAGAAATCGACTGAGTTAAAACAATAAAAAGTTAAGGTAAAAGAGAGGGCACACAAGCAGAAAGAAAGAAAAACACTCACAGAGGAAAAGGTGGAGCTGAGAGAGTGGTGATAGAAAGAGAGAAAGAAAAGGGGAGAAGGTGAGAGCCAGAGCGAGCTAAAGGGCAGGCTTGTTCTGGGTCTCAGGGGCCACTTCAACGCCACACTTCACAGTGTAAAAATACTGCTGACCCTCTGACTGACGCCTTTGATCAGGCAGTGTGCCAAAGAGGGAGTGTGAAGGAGAGACTTGTGAAAGCTTGTGAAATACAGCATGGATTTTAGACACCAAGATGGCAGAGATTTTTGCTACTCGGCTAATTTTAATTTATCTTAACATGAGTTGTTTTGTTGATAACTGTGTATACATTAAAGATTTTAGTCAGAATTCAGACACTGGTTTGAAGTTTAATTTAGTTAATTTCAAGCTGAGATTGAAACATTTGATACTAGTTCTATGGCTATGGAATAGATAAAAAAAGTTTAGGAGGTGTAAGATGCTGTCATGTAACAGTCAAGATGGCCACTTCAAATACTGTAAATGCTGGCTCAAAGGATTCCCAGTGAAAAATAAACGGTCAGTAATGTAAAAAAAATCATAATGATCAAATTCTTGTACAAGAATTGAGCCTTTATTGATCCATGTAGCTGCTCATTGATGGTTGGCGCTCCTCTCAATCTAATTCCCTGTGAACACTGGTTTCAGACTTTTTAGTTTAATTTTTTTAAAACTAGGTAACACTAATATTCCCCACAGGATGCTGGGACACAACATTTTTTAAGTTTAAACATCTGTTTGGTGTTTTCAATGAACTCATCTCAGTTGGTTTTCTAAACTGTCAGGACTATCACCACTGAAAACCAGAGTGAAGAATTCCTAACAATAGTAGATGCATCTGAAACTAATGCTGAAACCTTTGAGCAGCTCAGAGATCACTAGGGCCCAGCCGATTAATCGGCAGGCCGATTTAATCAGCTGATATTAGCCCTTTTCAAAATGGCCAATATCGGCCGTTGTTTTGCGATTATACGCTGATTCATTCTTGCTTTCCCATAAAACAGGAAATGTTAAGTGATGGAGTCTGCAGAATGATGTCCTTGCAGCGTTTGTCCACTAAATGGAGCTCTGACTTCATTCAATCCCACAGCCATCCCCCGTCTTTTCAACAGAGATAGCTAGTAGCTAGCCAGGTTACATTAAAGCAATGGGCTGAGTGGAGCTTGCCGACAGGTAAGTTTATAATAATGTTGTGAAGTTAATGACTCAGCATGTCTCCAGTTTTCGTTTTACTCAGTTTGCCATGTGTAATGACGAGTGACGCGTACTTCATTGTGTCGGTCAGTTTTTTTTATTTACGCTGCATTGCTAAAGTTGTGCTAAATTAGCTTAAGGCGCTACCCGTTGTAATGTTTTGGCTAACTGCTGTAGGCGGAACTCTTATTTTGAAGTTTAAAGCACCGAAACAGGATGTGCATGTAAAATGTTAAAAAAAAGCAGTAGTTGCACATCAAGAGCATGCAATAAAGAACAGGCTGATGTTGGCAGTTCACACATATCGTGTGGTTAAGTTATTCCTAAAAACGGCCAGTCATATTTCCCGTCTATGTTAGCAATAACGTCGCTGTTTTTATCCTGACCCTAGCATAAAATTAGATAAGTAGCCAGTAACTGCAGAAACAACGCAAGTGTACAAAATATCTGAGACCGTTCATCACTCCGTCAGCTGCAGGCTGAGGTGTATTTTTGGAGAGATGTGAATGCAGAGGGGAGGAGGTTTATTCACTGCAGCACAGAAAACTTAACATTATTAATATTACAGTCTGTATTCAGCCACCATCATGTTTCCCTTAGTATTACTTTGTCAGAAAATACTAACATGACAGGCTGTAATAGTGACACACTATTTGTTACAATTAGTGCCAGACCATTTGTGACCATTATAAATAAAATACAACTCTATTAAAGGTGACATATTTTTGACATTTGAGAAAAGCATATCTGTTTTTTTATTTTGGTTCATATATGTACAGACAATGTAATTTAACATTAAAGAGCATCAGAAGACTGCATAAATAATGTTTTGCTAACTTCACTCATGTTGGTTATATAAGGCATACACCTTATATATTTTTCTACCTGTACTTTAACCTACTTCTAATTTGCATCAGCAAGAAGTACAAAACAAGATATATTTAACTAACTCATCCTTCATTTATACAATTCATTCATAGATTGACTTTTTTTTAAGGTTATATATTTTAATTTTCCAGTTATTTAAAGCTTTGTTGCATGTTTTTGGAAATTCATCTGTTTCAAAGTGGTGGTGTAAGCGTTAATGAACCAAAAATTAGGTTAATTTATTCATTATATATTTTTTTAAAAATTGGCCGATTAATCTGTAATTTGAAAATGTTTCAGTCAAATATGGGAATATGGTAATATGGGAATATCGGCCTCAAAAAATCCATATTGGTCGGGCCCTAGAGATCACTGCACAAAACCTGAACAATAGTGACTCCGGTTTAATCCTGTCCTTGTGGGGATTTTCTTAGCTGAAAAACAGGCTTATTTAGTGAAAAAATTACAATCGATTACAATCAACTGTGATGTCACTATTTCACACAAACCTTTTTTTCAAGGTTCAAAATATCAAATATTAAACCTTTAACTTAACATAAAACAAAGCAAGAGAAAACACCATATCACATACCACAGCAATTTAATAACTTTTTTAAAGGGGGTAAAACCTAAAATCACAAAAGAGGTGGATATTAATATTTCTTGTCTGACGTGTAGAACAAAGATTATAAAATGAAAGAAATAAAACAATGCATGTCTTTTACTTTTTTATTCATGGCGGAAACTGCCGTGCAAGGCGCTAACCACGACCCATCAATTTGGGGGTTCGGGGTCTTGCCCAAGGACACCCCGACATGAACTCGACTTGGCCGAGGATCGAACCACTCGACCTTGCTGAGCCACGCCGCCTCCAATTATAATAAGTTGTGCAGTTTGGTGTATTGCAGTGAGCTCTAACATTACTCATTTGAATAAATATAGAAAAAAGTTGTTAACATATAAATTAAAAAGGTAATACTACACAGCCTTACTCTGTACTTAAAAAAAAAACTCATGCATAAGCATAGGAGAAAATGACCGAACTCACAAACAATAAGTTGGTAAATAAAAGCCGAATGCTGCCAAATTCCGTCTGTCTATGTGCGGCAAACTCTCTCTAGCAGAAATGAGTATGCAAAGGGACATTTTGCTCATACAGCATATGCAACATGTAGGTGCTGCATGGTTAAAAAAATTTACATAAGGTACATGAATGCTCAAAATATACAAGTAGTTATCATTACTGGGAAGGAGATCTTTCTTTCTTGACATAATTGCTTTTTGACAGTTATAGTAGAGAAGAAAAGGAGGAAAAATAGAGAAAGTGTTTGATACAAGGCTAAACAACAAGCAAAGGTTAAGTAATGTGACAGGGAGGTCCAGGGAGACTTGGGATGGAGGGAAAGGAAGGAATGTGTCCCACCAAATCACACCTTACACAAATAGACCCCTCTCCACTCTGTCAGACCCAATTACTAACACAAACAGCCACCCTGGTGGTGTGTTTGTGCACATTTGTGTCTGTGTGATCACATACCTTCACCTTCTGTCCGACAGCTTGCTTAGTACTTAGTACTTTCTAATTTTTCTACTGTACATTTTTAAGTACTATCTCAGATATTTCATGTATCACACCACGCATTACTCACATTCATGTTTCTGGTCAGGCAGTAATGAGATTATGACAAGAAGAAAAAGAAGTGAGTAGTTACCCAGCTTCCCAGCCAACTCGGGGGTGTGTTCAGAGTCACCAGTGGCTGCACCTGTTCCACCTCTTGAACTGGAGTCATCTGGTCAGAGAAAGACAGGAAGCATCATTAGTGAACGGATAAGTGAGACTAAAAAACTAAATGTTTTGTTAGACTAAACAACAAGTGTTAAATAAGTTATACATTAAATTGTTATGAACTGATTACAATAAAGATCACTTAAAAATAGCACGAAGCTTATTAAGTGGGAAGCTAGAAAGGTGTTTCTGTTTTCCATCAGCATGTCATAGTTGTTTTACATGATGCAGCTAATCGAGCGTGCAGCCATAAGGTATGATTATTTGTTTAGTATAAATTCAAGATATCTTAGATAATGCCAAATCTCAGCTGCAGTAACTGTGGGTAAACTGGGGTTAAGAAAGCAGACTGATGGGAAGACAAATGGCACAAAGTATAAATGCTGTAATACAAGTAATACAAGTATAAATGCCGTCATTCCTGGTTAAACCAGAAAAGAGGATGATAAATAATACAAAGTACAAATACAAGATTGTTGCTGAAAATTTCTAATGATGAAAGGAATATATTAAAAGAAACTACCCTGCCTTTAGTCCTCAAATTGTAACTCTTAAAAAACGCTAGAAGACATTATCGGAGGAAGAAAAGAAAAGAAAGAGAGAAAGAACAGATCAGGAGTCAAGATAAGACTGTCTGTTGCTGGCTGGAAAGATCTCACAGTACAGGTAGGATGCAAAATGGATGTCGGATTAATCAACGATGGGGGGAGGGGAGGGGGGGTGTCAATGGAAAAACTGCAAAAGTTCAGTAGTGCGTCTTTAAATAATAAATTCCTGATTCAGGCTTCTGAAAACAACAATCCCAAATTTGGACCTCAGACTTCTTCTCTTCTATCTTTTTAAAATATTTTTATATAGTATGTTTAATCACACTCTGTAACATCATATTGCATTCATGGGGCTGTATCTGGTTCCCTCCCTCAGCATGTCCTCCCACATTGATTATCAAAAAAGATATGAACATCTGTGTGGACATTTATGTCAAGAAACACTTCAAGATGGAACCAATGTAACGGAGGGGCTCTTTATAAGATTAGTGGGGAGTAGGGAGGGTTTATACAGGCTAATATCAGGTCTGTCATAATACATGTGGGGATGGGGGGGTTGAGGGGTGGAGGTACGCGGTTAACTTGGCTTGAACCTAAACTTCAAGCAAAACCTGATGGTAGTTATGGAGGAAAAGAAAAAGGAATCATACACCCTTGGACCACCTGTATGAGCTAGGAAGATGTGTGTGTGTAGTTGTAAATGGATCTGTTTATCATGCATGTTGGCACATAAAAATGATTTTTGGGGAATTTTAGAAGACCACCTATGAGGGAGTAGTGTTTAATGCAGCGCCAAATGTCTTGGAAGTATCACTATTTGGATGATGGAATAAAAGGCACATCTGAAATGCAAATACGTGGCATGACCTGCATCCTACGGACCGGTATTAATAGCATCCTGGCAGCCACGTGGTGCAGGCCATGTTTGAGTGTGATATGAATTCTTGTATGGGTGTGTCGCTGCATGTGTCTTGGCATTATTCAACTAAATGGTAACTTGAGGTGCCAGTATTCCAGTCAAACCGCACTCCCCATTCCCTCTGTCACACTCCCCCTTCATCCCTCCCTCTTGCCACATGCACGGCGAGTTCTGAGAAAGGGCAGTGCTTTTGAAGCCCAGCGGTGTGGGGGTCTGATCTGAAGGGGGAACATGGTTTAGCACTCTTAGCAGAAAGAAGACCCTTCCCCCTGCCTCATGTAAGACTGTAAACTTACTTGGCTAACTCCCTGCAGACAAACTCCACTCATGCATTGCAACCATACAGTGCATTCAACATATTTACATATGGTCACAAATTAAAATAAATCCATTAAGTTATAAGTTGCAAAAGATCTCTCACCATAATATATGACATTTTTGGAAACATACATAATCAGATAATTCTTATTTATCATCTGCATTCTCCAAACCTTGGCTACATTTACATCCATGCCAGTACTGAATTTTTGGAGTATCCTAATCATCATTCACTCATTTCATTTATTTTACTTAAAGACACCTGAGAAGACCCTCTGGTTCAGGATCTGATTGTGACTACTAATGCTGATGTAAATGAGGTGGGTTTAAACAACAAAAAGCAGAACTACAATTTCTTAACCTGTATGGTAGACATTACTCTGCATGCACATCAAAAGTAAAAATGTAAGAGAAAGTACGCTTATCAAGAGAGAAAAGGCAACATGAATAAAGCTTGTGTAAACATCAAACAGACTGAGTGAAAAGTTGGAACAAGCTGATACCGTTAGACAGAAAAGTTAATGCCAAGTGATTCTGGGGGAACCAAAAGGGGAAAAATGGATGTTAAGGAGTTTTTATTCTCCTGAAACCATTTACAGTAAGAAAAGTGGAGTTAAACAAATCCCGAAGGTTACACAGAGTGTGAAACTTAAACAGATGCATCTACTTGTTTTATGTTAGTCTCTTTTAATATTGCAGGGTTTATGTTTTTTTTATTATTATTTTATCTGATCTGTTAAATACTTACCTGTGAGTTACATGAGGATGTGTAATACATGGTGTAGAATATGAATATTTTTATAGTTAAAGATCTAAACAAGAATATGAATAGATAAGGATAAACATGGTAGACCTGGGGGTCCTGAGCAACTTAAGCTTTTTCCCCCTCTATTTTGAGTATGTGGTCCTTGAATACAAAACTTTTGGAAATCTCAGGCCAGGGTAAAGATATTTAAAAAAAAAAAGGATTATCAGGAGCTACGTCAGATTTTATGTTATCTCTGTGGGTTGACATCACATTATGCTCCACCTTCACCTGTCTACACGGCTTTGAGAGACACCAACAGATAAAACTTGTGCTTACTTATTTACAGTACATTATTTCATCTTTGCACATAAATGTACAATTAACTGACGTATACCTTGAGGAACAGGCATTAAAAGGAACCATGAAGGACATCATGCATGACAGCAAATGCCTTTGGATTGTCAACATAGTTGTTTGGAGAGAAATTATATACCGGGTGTGTTTTGTGTTACTTTATGGATGGTTCTTGCATTAATCTGTTCTTTTGACCATGTTTAAAACTGTAATTGTAGAAATATTTGAATGCCTTGAGGGATGCAACACCAGTCGGTCGGATTGTGTTTTTACTCTCTGCATGATATATTTAATGGACAGGTGGGTCCCTGTTAAATGTGTCTGCTTCTCTCTTGTGAATAAAACACCCTCAACATAGATTGTGACCCCTCCTGTCATCAAGACACACAAGCAACACTGTTTACCTTGCAGCTGCTGTAAACAATATTCAGAATTTACAACAGTGGTTGGACCAACAATGGTTGGATACAGTGAGCTTACTCAAAGATGATGCATGACATGTCCTTGTATTATGAGCTTTTGTCAAAACTACAAAACTAAATTACACAAAGGTCAATGAGCTCTGATTGGAGGCAAAAACTATTTCTTTTTTATCCACGCTTGAATTTTAAAGATAAAAAAAGGAACTAAATTTCTAAATTTCCAACTATCCAATGACTGCACTGCAGCAGAAGTGTAAAGGCGAAGAAGTGTGGCATCCTTTTGAAATGTTTAAAATGTAGAAACTCTTTGATCCAGGAATAAGTGCATTATTTCTGGAATTAGCCTAGCTCTGGAGATCAAGAGTTAATCTCTGAATATAAACAAACGATGCTGTTCAAAGGACCAGCTGACTCCTTCATTATCACCTTGTAGCTAAAGGAGGGAGCTTTTGTCTAAAGAGGTTCAAAGATCATCAATGTAGTTGGTAATCATTACAGATGTACTTTTGGGCAACCAAGAATTGAGCTATAGAAATGCCTTGCTGTGCATACAATTTTTAAAAGTGACAAAACTCTGAAACTTATTGTAATTTTATGAGTTAAACTCTAAATGTATGTTTCAGTGCCTGCAGCCAACTTTCAGTCTTCAGAAAACGTTGCCAGCAGCACCAGTTATTGAACTTTGGGGTCAAAGTTAACATTTTGCTTTTTGTTCCAAGTGAACACACACACTGTAGAAAACATATTCCCTCCTTCTTTCAGCTGTTTTTGATAAACAAAATGTTTTCTTTTGATCTTGTTCCACCTGCTAATGTTCAGCCAAATGCTCTGCAAACTCCCATGATCACACACATACAAACATGCACATAAACCCAAAAAAGAAAGATAATCACACACGGTCATACATGCATGCTGCAGCCCATATACCGCATTTAAACCGTATATCAATATCCTATTGGTAAAAACCAACAATAAACCTGGATGCCATTTATACGCTGAGAATAAACAAAGTAGACCTGTGGCTCCTGAGCATCTGAATCTAGCTTAGTTATATTGTGTCCTACTCAAAAGAATTCAGTCTCTCTCCTCAGTCTAATACTTTCCTTCTTTCTCTTCTCCAAGTTTTGCTTCTTTTCCCCATTTGCCTGATCGTAATCTACATGAGGGGAAATGGCTCAACGGTGTGCTACATTTCACACATTTACTGCCTGGGTACCCCCGTGTGAGTGAGCGTGTTTGTGTAACCTCTTCTTGTATTTGCTGTCAGGGCTGCAGAGAAAATGCAGCCATTGCACATGAGCACACTCAGAAATATGAGTCCCAACAGTCTAGTGAGTGTGTGTCTGTGCGTGTGTTCGTATCTAAGAGTGTGTCCGGAGGCCTATGTTTTCCTAAAGGGTCATGTCCTCCCAGGTTTTAATATAGAGACATTTGATATGTAGACAGAACCTCAGAGTTTGCATGCTTTAAAGCCGAAGTGGGTGTACATGAAGTTTCTGTCAGCTTCTGCTGACCGCCGGTTGTTGCAGCATCTGGGCCAAAACCAGCAGTCCTGATGGGAGTTTGTGTATCTGACAAACCTTGTAAACCACTGTTAGTTCCCTTAAATTAGTTATGGTTACAGATTCAGGATTTGCACAGACACAGCTTGCCTCACACACCATATTTTTCTTTTGAAAATTCAGATACACCACAAGTTTTACATAACGCAGTAAGAGAAGGCTTTGCTTAATCAAATGTTTATGCTTAGACAATTTCATTGTAATCTAACCACACTGGATGTTGCATAAGTGATCAAAAACACAGAAATACAATGTTACAATATTGTCCAGATTCAACTAAATTTGATTTTAAAAATGGTGTGAATAGAACTGAATCAGAATATTGGACCAGTATAAAATTCAAAACATTAGGTTATTGCATTTAATGAATACTGCAAACACATTGTGAATATCTTACAAGGACATCTATAGGTTGGAGTTTGTTTTATAAAAAAAAAAAAAAACAGTAACAAACACATTCATATAGGCAGAACACAAAGTAAAAATGTTTCTTTGTAAATACAGAATATATTTTGCTTATGCAAAATATTTCTGCTTATGCTTATGCATTATTCATTTGAAAGAATTTTTTTAACCCATATATATATATATATATATATATATATATATATATATATATATATATATATATATATATATATATATATATATAGTATGCAATATATACTCACTCCTTTTGGACTTTCTTCTGAGATGCTGCCGAGCATGCAACAAAGTCTACAGCTACACAGATACCAGTGTGTCTGGCACTTTGAAATGAATTGCTTTTTTTAACTAAAAAAATCTGTACTTGCATCACTCCATCATGATGAAGATCTTACAGTTGTAGCCTTCAGACCAAGAACACAAGATGAATAGTTCCACGAAATTCCAGCACAAAGAGTTTGCAAAGCTCTAAATCTTTTCAAGAGTCGGCTTTTGTAGAAAACTTGGATCAAAGAGTGAAACTACTAATAAATACACTTAGTTGTCCAGACAATTAACTTGAAAAACCCCATTTTGCAGCATTGTTCTGTTGGAATCAATTCTCCTCAACAGTATTCCACTGAAACAACCAGAAGAATAAACACCATCTGCCCTTTGGCAGCTGTTTGGCCTGTCACTACACCGACCTCCTACCGAAACACACAGCCTTTTTACCCCCATCAGCTCAACAATACCAGGAAACAATGAAACCAGATTTTATGTGGTTTGATCTTGTGTTAGAAGCCTATTATTTTGGGTGATGGAATTAAAAAAAGATATTAGAAGCTTTTGAAACTGAAAGGATACAGAGAGAAACATCCAAGTTTTCCCTCCTTTGTTTTGTTTTTCTTACATAAAGTATTACACCACAGTAGTCCTGCTCTGTGACCTTGTGTTTAAAACTTATGTTTCTCTCCAGCAAAGGCCATTAAAGGAATATTTATATAGATTTCATTGCAGCATGTTGCAACTTTACAAACAGTGTCATAGTAGTAAGTGGTTAGATTTATATGGTGCAGCTCTACATAATAAAAGTGTTATGGCAGATTGTGGAAACTTTTCCTGCAGTTTAGGTTTTGTTCCTGTAATTAGCAGCCGATGTTGTTTAATTTAGGCGTAAAGTGTAATGGACAACACATACTACTGGGAAATTAATGATCACAGACATGGACTCAGTCTAACATTCAACCATCATTTAATATTTACCAAAAATGATAAGGTTTTCAATTAAGTTTCCATATAAAATTATTAGTTTTGTGCTCAAAATATAACTTAGATACCTTGACAAGAGCTTAAAATCTGAATCTAAAGGAACAACTTGGAGAATTTCCTTTAGCTCTCTTGGAATGAGTCAGCAATGACTGCAGTTACGTGCACAGTTGAGTTGAGGTAGGGTTTAAGTTCAACTTGGCCATTTAACTGGACCAACAGTATACAAGCAATCCAACATTGTGAAGCTGCATGAGAAAACACTGAAGTCAGTCTGCTGTTTCTAAGTTTGTGTAGGAGCTAATCGCACACATAAGTACACCTAAGTTCACTGCACAGATGCTGTCTGTAAGGTTCATGAATGGTGATTTTGTCAGATGACCCTACTGTTATAAAATGGTCTGGAAATGGGATTGTAGCTGTAGAAATATCTGTTTGTGCTTTACCATTTTTACAAACAGATGCAAAACAAGCTTGTGTGGCAAACAGAGGCCCATTTGAGTCTAGTTAAGAATATAAATGTAGGAGCTATACCCCAGTTTTGTCTGGACTAAGTAAACTTTTTGTCCCCCCCCCCACCAAGTGCCATGTAACCTGTTGACTAATACTGATCATGCTAACTTGTTTCAGCTTTTAAAATGTAACAATTTGCTGCTAAATATCTTTTATTGACTAAGTGATGATTAATTTATCATGTCAGTTTTCTATTTAATATCTGGGGTGTTTAGCTACTTAATATATATGAAAATAAATGTTCTCCATCTTTAAATTTGACATATTCTCCAGTAAAAAAAACAATAAAAATGTGTGTTACTGCACATAAGTGTCTCCACACGTGTACATACTCTACCGACTTACTGTCCATGCACACACACACACACACGTCACTGTGATTTACCCTCTTGCTTGTGGAGAGGCTGTCCAGCCTTATGGAAATCATTATCAGTTGCGCTGCTACATAGACCTCCATTAACAGCATGAGAGAGAGATGCTGAAAGAGGCAGCGACAGAGAAAAAGAGCGAACACGAGGGGAACTGACTGACTTTTTGAAGAGGTCAAGAGGCAGCAGGAGAGTGATAAAAAGACACAGTTGGCTTGAAAAAAGTGACAGTACAGAGAGAGAGATTTATTAACTGGAACCACAGAGCAGACAATCACACACTACAGTTAGCTGCTGCTCTCTGAGTGACAGCATGTCTCACAAAATAGATTAACTGCTTATACGTGTAAAATCAAAGTATTTAGCGGTGAGTTTGACACAATGACATTTTCTAAAATTAGTTAAATAACTTCATCACATTCAGATGTAAAAACCGCACAATTTCTGCGTTAGAAATCATCACCTCTGCTTGGCAGAATATCAGTGATCATCACCATTTATCATCATACAGACACACATAGAAACACAAACACCTGACTGTCGTCAGTTCCAGCCACAACCACCCGCTGGCCTCCTTGAAGCATGCCAAGAAAACAACACGCTTTTTTACGAGCAAAACTTTACGATGCTATTTACAAATGCAATTACATGATGTGCTCTTCTGGGCTCAGACTTACTGAAATATGATGAACATACGTTAACGTTCTACAGGAAATCGCTTCCAGCTTTCTGACTTGTTTGGTGCAAACGTGGATTTTGGAGAAAATTGCACACACTTACATAAGCAATGATTTCATGCAGCAATCTGGGCATGTGATTGCTTATTTTACATTTCTAAAGGCATGTTTAAGGAAGCTTTCTTTACAAATAAAATTTGTTAAGTTCATTTTTTCTGTTATTCTATGCTGTTATGAGCAACTTTATGCAACACAAAACGGTGCATAGAGATGAAGGATATTTTGTAAGTAACATATCTCAACTCTCTAGGGTTTTGAGAACAAGAACAACTTTAGAAATTACTTAATCATTCTATAATCTTAAAAGTTGTTAAATGTAATCTCAGATGACCAGCAGCTCAAGATATATTACATTTATTTATTTATAGGAAAAATGAGCATACCTTCACTACTTCCATAGGATATAAGAGGATAAGCACAAGCAGATGCTGATAATTAAATGTACTTGATTAATTGATCATCATCTGTAAAGGTTTTGGCAGTTTGCTGAGGGAGAAAGACAGTAACAACTCTCTTTCTCTCTTAGCAAACAATGGCCATTTTCAAACAATTTGGAGGTTTTCATTCTACAGTGAGAAAAAATATTCCAAAAGTGGAAAACATTCAATACAGATACCAGTCTTTCCAGAAATGGATGTTCAAGCAAAGTCAGACTACATAATGCTCAGAGAAAGTGCTTGAGTATGCATTTGCTTGATTTGAAGAGCTAGTAAGGACCCGATTTTTATTATGATTATCATCCTGTTCTTATTCATAAAACTATACGACTGCAAGAAAGTCCACTTTGACTGTGGAATGGAAAAATGGGAAAATGCAAAAAACAATTAGACATTAACTGTTATTTAAACTATTACAACAGTTACAGTGAGTAATTTTTATTTCTTTAGTTTGTCGGTACTTTCATTCATGTTAATGTATGTTTCAAATAAAAAAAAGATAAGCAGGAATTCAATGAGAAACCTGCCTGATCATCAGTATGAATGCTGACTGCTCACAGCTTAAAGTTCTTCATACAGCAGCATTACGCCTGCTTTTATAACCTTGTGCCCAGCTGGTCCAACTCTGTAAGATCTGCATACTGCTGCAGAGAAAGCCAGTTGTATATATATTTTTAAGCTCGATTGGAGATACTGAACATATTAGGTGTATCGGAACTGTAATCCTAAGCTCTCCACCTTCTCTGTCTGTATTTTCCCCCCCGAGCAGAAGTAAACACTGACTGTGCAAAAGTGCATTAGTTTCTGTAGTGGAGTCAAACACACATTTGTTTCACTTGCAGACTAAACAAAAACTGTTTAGAGGAAAACCTTTTTTTAAAGCAAGCATTATGATAGAAGTAGAGCTAGAGAAATAAAGAGTAAAGAAACACAGCTATGAATGTGTGTGAAACTGTGTGTGTGCCTTACTCAGAGCAGAGCTCTGTATTTCCTGAAACTGAGCGGTACCGTGGTTTGATCTCACGCCATGAATGAGCTCCACACACTAATTACAGCCACCTGTGTGCATGTGTGTGTACGTGTGTGTGTGTGTGTTAGGCACGAGGGAGGAGAGCGACTGTACGGCCATGAATAAAAGCAACCTGCTGTTTCCACTCTGCACATACACTTATGCACACATTTTTTAGGAAAGAAATAGTGTACCATTCTTCTCCGTAAATGTATGTATGTGCATGTCTGCTCTTTATCAGGTCTGTTATTTTCATTTCGGCTGCATCTCACAGCCAAAACCAAGAAGCAACTTGTCTGAATCAGTATGTGCAGCTGTCAATCACTACAGCCAAGAACACACTAAAGTCCAAATGTGCAAAAAGAAAAAAAAATGACTGGGCAGAAACACATAAAGGAAGGCTCACACATGATATCTAAACCACTCCACGGCACCTTTCTCTGAAACTGTTTTTGCTTTAACCAATATGATGAAAATCAATTTTTCTTGTTCAAAGCAAATGCTATTAAAATATGTAGCCTCCATGTTCTGAAGAACATACAAGGTAACATGACTATTTAACTTTATAAGGATAAAAATATATGCATGTGCGTCAAATTTGTGGATAAAACGGGTTTTCTTTATCATGTTTCCAATTATGCACACAGAGTAGTCTTGTTGCACAAATAGGTGGCTTTATGGTAAAAGATTGACATGGTCACATGGTTTTCTGATGCGTCATCTTTGAACAATGTAACAGTATGAAGGACAGGCAGTCATCTCAGTGCTGAATGACATAAAAAATGCCACTAAGAAGGAAAAGGCCTCAGTATACCTATTTCCTCATCTTCAATCGGCCAGTAACTAATTTAAGCTTGAGAGCAATGTTTGGATTAAACTTCTCAGCAATAAAATTTTGTTCCAAGAAATAAAACCCATCACCCTACAGCCTGAAACTTTTATAGATCCACTAAACATCTGTCTTATAAAATACAGCCTGCTCTGTTCTAACTGTTCAGCTTTCTCCTCTCAATTCATTCAAACTAACTTTTTAAAATGTCTTGTTAATGCTGTCATCGAGGATGTGTTAGAAGAACAAAACAGTAGCATAAACTAATGCCTTGAGATGGACTGGTGACCTGTCCAGGGTGTACCCTGCCTCTCGCCTGCTAATTGCTGGGATAGGCTCCAGATTCTCCACGACTCTGAATTAGACGAGGCAGTACAGAAAATAAAAGAAGAAAGAAACTAATGCCTCTATTCAACAAACTACACTGAAAAGTACATTACAAGTTTATCTGCTAATGGTAAATTAAACTGTAGTCGTATCTGACTTTTACTGGAGCCTGACTTAACTAAAAAAAAAACTTTATTGCACTCTGAATATATCAACAGATTTTAAGTGAACACTTTCACTACTAGATGCATCAAAATCCAACTGTTACACTACTTTTTTTTTTTTTATTTGTCATGTAAGCAAGTCTCAACGTGGAACTCATGGACTTATCGCCTGACTTTATCCACTGGACACACGTGTGTTGTTCTCCCTGCAAATCTACAGGAAAGCAATCTTCCATAATAAAAACAACTACTGTTCCATGTTACCTGCAGCTCTCCGTGTCTGCATCTGCAACAGAGTGCAAACAGGCCATTATTTAACATATAAACCTCGACACCTCTACAGCAAGGACAGTCGATACGCTTTTCAGTCAATGACAAATCAGGATTTTCGATGCTTAATAATAATCTGTATCCAACATAATCATAAACTAAATCGCAACCAGGTAAAGCATATTTTCTCCTAAACAAAACAAAACAGAGAAGAATAAAATAAAAAGGAAACCTGCTTTTTCTTCTTCTTCTTCAGTGTTGGTTAAAGAAGAAGCATGCAGAGATTCATATGGAGTTCCACATTTCTTTCTATGCTGCAATAAAGCTGTTTTTATACAGAAAACAGAAAAAGCCTCTAGTCATTAGTTGATTGATGGACACACTACATGCTACTGACAGCGTTAATGACCACATTTTTTAATTTTCCCTTTGTAAAATGCTAGAATGATCACATTTAAAGGTAAACTATTCTACATGAAAAGGTCCAGGCTGTGGAACAAAATGGATTTACAAATGAGTCAATGAGGCAAACTGAGTGACGTCTGTGATGTGACTGCAGGTTTATGGGCAAAGTAATCAGCAATCAGCCAAAATAAGTAAAACAATATTAAGCATCTGCAGTTCACCGGATGCTCACACACAGTGAGCAGCCTAGGGGATATCAGAACTCGTCAACAAATAAATTACAGTTAATATGTTTTAAAGATTAATATAGGTTAAAGTTGAAGCTATTCAGACTAGAATATGGTTTAATGACAGACCTACTGCATACTATAGAAAAGATGTAAGGTGTGACGAAAGCTTTCTCACAAAATTCAAGCAAAGCTGTCATAATGAACGACAGAGAATCAGTTTTCTGTAATATAAATTTACTACTGAAGACAAAATCCAGTCGGTTCCAAATCAGCATTTTACCGCTAAAAAATGACAAAGAAAGTCGTGTTGACATAATCAGATTAATAATTTATTGCACATCAGCATTTGTTTGCAGCATAAAAGCATAAAAAAAGTAAATTCCATCATCAGTGATTTGTAAGATACTGCAGATTTTTATATGAGGCAGCTAATTGTTGAGAAACTTAATCTCTAACTGCTGACTGCTGCCCTTGACTGTGCTGAAGGAAGGAAAAGAAATGACGTTTTTCCACTGTGGATGAATAAAGCAGTCCATTATTCTATCTGTCTTCTCTGTAACAGCTGCCTGGTTCTGGAGCAGTGACGAGCAGGACCAGAAAATTTCTACTTGCAGCTGATGAAGCAAAAATCCTGCCTCATTCAATCTTCATCTGATATTATACAAATACACAAGATGTGATTAACATGCCACATTTTTATGGAGTGTAAAGAAACCCAGATCCATTTTCAAGCAGAATTATTGTAGATTCAGCTACAGTATATTTTCAGTCACTGGGGCCAGGCATGGGCCATTTACACTTGGTGGTCAAGTTTAGGTTAACAGTGGGGCCTGGGTTTGGTTAGGAGATGAAAAATGCACTGAAAACCAACAGTAAGGAAATACATGAAGCACCTTGGGCTGTTCCAATGCTGAACATGGACTGTGTCAAAGCTGAAAATATCAACAGAGTGATGAAATAATATACAGGCTTGAGGCACAAGTGGTTTCCACACACTCATCCATACTCATCAAAGAGCAATGGGGTTTATGAGCTCTGAAAACATACAGATAGAAACAAGTTTTTCCCATTTTTCTTTGTGTGTTTGTAAAGCAAACTCATCTGGTTTGGCTCATTAAGTTGTTTAAAGCCTCAGTATAAAAGTAAACTGATCTGCTTATCTTTGTCTTTTCACTCACTTTTTCATACGCATGTGAGTCTGTGTGTGTGTGTGACTGTGTCAGTGTATTAATCTTTGCATGAGCAATGTGAGCGCTCATTATATAGCTGTTTTACATCATTGTTCACACTTCGGTGATAGAGCAGCGGCTTCAAGCCTTGAACACACACTGAGATTAGCCTGAAAATAAGACAATATGGAATCTGGCAAACATACAGCTGCAGCTGCAGTGATGTGGGTGATCTTGTCAAGGTCAGAAATGATTTAGTTCATTGGAATTAGTGAATTACTTCATGTCCGTTGCTCAGAAAGCTGGTGGGAGGGTGGTTGTGGGGGCTCCACAAAAAAGCCAAATATAAGAGCAGTAATAAGTACTGCCCACCATTAACACACAGCTATTAATATCCTTATAAAAACAGGCAATGCACATATGGATCTGGATCATTTGCAGCATTTGAACTCATAAAGGATTTGCATTTACAGTATCTGAAACACAGCTATCACATAATTTGACATTATGCAAAAGTTCCAAACTTTTTTTTTAGAACAATTTAACCAAATAAAGGTTAAAAAAGTTGTTAAGTGTGGCTTCTCAGCTTCAGGATGCTGTAGGGCAATGGTAGTATTAAGGTTTGATTTGTGATACAATTGCCTCGACAAAATTTAAGTGTTTGTGTTTTTTGTAAATAATGAAAGAGGACAAAATATTAAGCTGCAGGACTTTTAAACTCAAAACCCAGGTTTGAGTCTCATGTAGTACTTTCAATAGGCTTCTATAAGCTCTCTGTGTTGTGGCTTTGCAAAAGTACAGCTACATGTCATAGTGTTTTACTGCAACTTGAGAGGAGTCAGTAACAAGCTTAGCTTTCCATCGCTTGATGCAGAAAATGGAGCAAACGTGGGGGCAGTGATGAGCACAACAGCTGACATGCGACCAGCGAAAGAAACAAACCAGAGACGAAGAAAGAGAATCAGGAAGGGGCCAAAAAAAGCAGAAGAAGAAGACGAGCACAACTGTAGAAATTGCGCGAGCTTTTGAATAAAGACTATATGCAAGGTTGAAACATCTTAATAGGGGTGCATTGATCCTTCCAAACAGTGCCTGAAACTGACGTCAGCTCGCGGGAGTGACCTCTTAGCTCCGCGCTGCCCACTAGTGGAGAAACAACCATGGCAACGCAAAACATACGTGGAAGTACGAGGACGGCGACGTACAACGTTTGAAATGGACATAAATTTAGACAACTTTAGCTGGGGGCTGCTCTTGGTAGTGTTTCTGTGCTTTATTTCTTTGTATCTTTGTTCTTTATCATTTTTTAAGATTTTTCCTTAGTGGTGAAATCTCTTGTTGGCTCCTCCTGGCTTGAGTTTACTTTCAGCCAACATGTAGCATAACCGTGCACTGTTAGCTTAATGTAGGACTGCATGCATGTCTATCTATATTGATTAAATACACAAATCCTTCATTCTGTGTGGGCTGAAGAATGTAGAGGATATGTCTATGCATATACATAAGCATCCGAAGTGTCCTACTCTAAAGTACTATAAATATCTGTCACCAGATAAAAAGGGTTACAGATGGTTGTTACTTTGTTTTATTGAAACATCTAGAAGATTTGGATGCTATGGAGTTTACTGAAAGTCAATGAGTTGATTAGATAGTGAGAAATAAGACGGGAAAGGAAGCAAAGGAAAAATTAGCTCATAAAAGTACAAGTTGGATATATTTAGCGAGGACTCCCAATCTTAAATTATCCTGGCTTATAAAAACTGATGTCATCGCTCAAAAATAGATGAAACCCTATCAGTAAAGAACTGATTCTCGGTATTGCAGCCTACATTGAAGTACTTCTTAAATGGTGACAGATGCTAAAACAACTTTGTATACGCTTGTTATCCCTGTGTAGCATAAAATTGTCCCGTTATCTCAAAGAGCAAGTTTGTTCGATCAAAAACTAAGAGAAACAATCTTTGTACAGACTCTAAAAGAGCCACACTTCTACAAATATGTGTCAAAACTTGTACTTAAATAAGCGCATTATTACATCTGCGTAGACTATGCGCAGGATATGTTTTGTGTCAAAGTGCATTTGTACCTGTGTATGTGATATAGTTTGTGTGTGCGTGTCCATCCAGCTGCTGCCTGTGTAACTCTAGTAAACATCAAGGCAGTGCCCTGCTTTGCTGAATTAACAAATCTCTCGTATCCATCGCCACGCGCCGCCTTTGAAACACACACCGCCGGCCTCAGCTCAGCACTTTGAACTCTCAATCATTCTCTTGCACGTCCACCCTGCTCTTCCCTGTATGAAATTGTACTCCAGTTAAATACCTGCTCATTAGTACAAGTTCAGCCCCCATTTAACCTCCTTCTCATCTTACGTTGCTTAATTCATTTTTGCAACTGGCCACAAGTGCAATCAAGGTGATCAAGGAAACATCTCCTCTACTTTGGCTTCCTCTATAATTTCTGCCTCTACTGAATGCCCTTTTATCATTCCTGACTACATCTAGTATAGTAAATGCCCCTTATTGCACCTCACTTCTTGCATGAATATGCTCAAGTACCTGACAATGAGCTCATGAAAAACATCTGTTAGTGGTCTTTTTCACAGGTTTGCATTTAATTCTTGTTTACTGATCATCAGCTTTTTATTTTATGTCTAAAATCAGCATTTTAGATATAAGATGTATTAAAAAATAGGCTGTAATTACTTCCAATAAATGCAAAAATTTATTTTTATATTTTACGATTGAGTTATTTAGTGTAAAATCAATTAAAAATTAAAGTTGATTTGTTTCAATTTCAGAATATTACTTATTAAATATTAAAATATAATAAAATTATCATCTGTTCAGGTCTTATAATTAGGACAAATAACATAAAAACATATAATATGTAATTTCCTCACCAGCTACTAAACTTGCAGTCAGGTGTAGGGCTGTCACAAATGATTATTTTAATAACTGACTAGTCACTATTTTAGCAATTAGTCAGTTAATCAGATAATTACATAAATTGGCAACAAAGTCGTCTATTTAAGAGAAATGCTTTTTTTTTTTAACACTACCTTACCATAATAAAACAAAACATTATCACATTTCCTATTGATAAACAGTGTCATTATAACGTTACAGCAAACATATGACATATGTGCACTAAGGGTAATGAAATTGCCATCACTACTGTTAACGTTACAGCTATCAATACAAGTAGCTCAATGTTGACGTTAATGTTAGCGGCTAACTAGCCAATTCGTTAAAAACTGAATCAGCCACAACGTGCTTCTGCTTAAGATGCTCGTCTTTCACCGTCGTACTGCCATGGAAGGCAAGTTCTACCTTGCAGATTTTGCATTGCACATGCTTCGTTTGAAACTCTTGAGCTTGCAATGATACTGTTGTTTGGGCTTTTCCAGTGACGTCATGGCTGATCCCAATTGTCACTACTGCACATGGATAAAAAGGCAGAAAATGCACTGAAGGCTACAGCAGGACTTTTGAGAGAAAAACAAAGCTTAAAAAAAGTAAACGTTGATTATTAAATTTAGTCACTGACGATTTTGATAGTAGACATTAGAGCTGGGTGATAATTCAATAACAATATGTATCGATCCATAGATCATAGATAAAAATTCAATAGAAAAACACAATTTTTCTTCCTTTTTCATTATAGCCCATTATATAGCTTTATACTATAGTCATTACTTCCTTCCAACCAATCACAAACACAGAGCTGCCAAGCCCATGCCCCTCTCAAACCACAAGAGAGAGAACGTGTATTGCAAAAGATGTCGCAGCAAGGAGGGACATTGTCATGAAAAGAGGTTGGGGTGAAGAAAATAAAATACCCCATAGTGATGCTCGGCTGAAGGGTGAGTGGAGTTCTGCCTACAGTTTGTTTTGTTCTAGTGGAGTGGTGTTTGTTTACTTGATAGCCTAGTCCTACCAGCTTCTGAGCTACCTAATGGCCAGTCTCCATCGGATCCGTGTGTGTACATCAGTTCACACCAGGAGGGTGTCAGACACACAGCGCCGCGAAGGCAGTTCATGTAGATGGATCCACGAGATCATCAAAACACAGAATGAATTGGAGAATCTTGTGATTATTGACTTCCGGACAAACGTCTTGCCATCCATGATGAAAAAACAAACAAACAAAAAAACAACACTAAGACCCCCTGAGCATTATTGACATAATGTTTACATAGTTCAGCGATCGCAAAACTGCACATGGGGCTTGTTTTATGAAATTTACCGGATGCTTTACACTGCTGCTGTGTCGGATTTGTGTCTTGAAACTACTGCGTAAAACTGGTAGTTTGCTTTTCCCACCTAAAAAAGCTATTTTATCTGTTCATTTACTTGTTTGTTTTATTTATTTTCATCACAAGGTTATTAAAATATTTATTTATCAGTGTTTCTAGTCACTTCTAGTCTATTCTTTATGTTTGACAGCATTCAATGACGTCACTCAGATGACTAATCGACTAATCTTGACAGGTGATAAATGCACTTGATTAACTGATTAACTGAAGGGTGAGCACCTTAAAAAAAAAGCATAAGTTTTAGAAGCTTGCTGGTCTGGTGAATCCGGGTGTGTCTTAATACAATGCCAAGGAGGAAAGACAACAGCAACAACGATATGGGTTAATTTCCAAACAATTTGAAGTCAATCATTCTGCGCTGTAGGCTTGATGATTTGGGATTTTTGGGCACTTCGCAGTAATTGTCAACTATAAACTACCTTTGTTCCTAAGTATTTAGGAGTGACATGCGAGAAGTCAACAGCTAAAGCTGGACTGAAAGAGAGTTGTGTACCAGAACTATGGTACCAAAGAACACCAGCAAGTTTACAACAAATTGAATAAAATCTGAGAAAATAAATTAATGTTTTGCTATGAACCAGTCAAAGTCCACAACTTAACCAGACGGAAATGCTCTGGTAGGATCTTGCAAGAGCTGTGCAAAAACAAATACTCACATACGCAAACCAAATGAAGCAACACTGCAAAGAAAAGTGAGCTTAAATTCCTCCACAAAGCTGTTAGAAACTGATGCCATCAAACAGAAAACCTTACTTCAAGTTATAAAATTAAAGGTGGGCTTTTGAATTAATGGTTGCACCAACTTTTTCATACAAAGATTTAGCACTTTAGCTTGTAGAAAGATCTACACACAAAGACTTATTAGTTGCTATCTACTCTATTGCTCTGCTGAGCGATGAACTCCACTAAGATCCTTGCTGGAATGTAAGAGAGGCCTCAAAACCAGCTATACTTCTAAGACTATATTGAACCTGTTAAAAGTGAATATGTAATGAGGTTGTTTGTTTTACACATACTTGTATGCATGACTGTTTCTGTATAGATCTGCATGTGAGCTCATTAAACGTGCCATTGTGTGTGAGTGTGTAACTGTGTGTGTGTTGGGAATGAGCGGCTGTCTTGTTGAACTTCAAAGATGCTGGCAAGCTCTGCTGCGTGAGGCTTCACGCTGACAGGTTCTCTTTGATGAAAAACAATTTACAACAATGTAAAACTAACCCGCTCATCATGATGCGCCGCTGGGCCATGTTTCAACATGAATCACTCCAGTGCGTGTTTTGTTTAACACTCATTCACATCACCCAGAGGTGTTTGTGCATTAAAAATAATGCAACATTTTATAGCTCCTTTTGCTTGCCTCTGATAGTCAAGCCAGATAGCAGTGCAGAAAATTACATATCTTCACATATGTTTGCTCCAAGAGCTGAAAGTATCCCTATCCGCTTGCAAGATAATTACATTAGAAACTCTGGCAAGCGATATAGCACATGAAATTCAGTCCCAGAAAACTGCTGCTAAACCAGCAGTTGTAGCAAAACGGTTGGATGGGTTGATGAGGGTCTAACATTTTGACTTATTCTCATTGTTCAGTGGCACGTCTGACAGCAACACATCCTCTGCTCTTCCTTCCTTTCCTAACTTCTGTTTCCCCTTGTTGTCAGAACGCTGGTCCTTTGGGCCAAGAGGAGTAACAGCAGCTTAAATCAAACAAATGTTGGCATAAAACGCTTCATAAAAACAGCGCTCGCCAGCAGAGAAATTGTCTAAAGATGTTGGCTTTGACTGAAAGCATGGACAATCTTGTAATTGCCAAAAGTTTCTGGAGCTGAAAGAAACTTAAAAAGGTGCTGAATTAAGTTTGCTTGATATAGAAAGAATCACAAATTAATGAGCTAATAATGAAGAAAGATCTCAAAACTGTAAACAAATGCAAAATAATGTCAGAGCAGAGGACCATAAAGGAAAAATTCTACTTGTGGCAGAAGATGTGTGAATATCAGTTTTCAGCATGTTGTCATACTGATCAAACTTAAGCCAGATAGCGGAGGCACCGCAGAACCATTGCTGTGTTTGCATAAGAACCACAAGAAAAAAACTGCACACACACACACACACACACACACACACACACACACACACACACACACACACACACACACACACACACACACACACACACACACACACACAGAAAACAGCAAAAACATATTGCGCATGCATTTATGTGAAATATAATGCGGTGGAATGCAGCAACATGGTGCAAGGAAGCACACGCAGACGCGCACACCTGATGGTTTACATCAAAACCAGCCTGTCGAAGCTCATTTCTCATTTTGACAGTGACATTATCTGGTTTTTACAATATACTTAATTCAGTTATAAATTTTTGTTCACAGGAATTTTCTTTGATCATTATTATAATTATTGTTATTTTGTCAGCTTATTCAACGTCTTAATACAGATCATAAAGAATTTAATCAAACTTGCTAGCGCTGAGATGCAGCACTGTTAGCTCTATGAAATTGTATCTACTTTTTAAAACCATATGACAAGATATACACTAAATAGACAACAGAGATTTGTCAAATCCAGATAAGACCCTAGGTTTGGATACATAGCTGAAAGTGATAAAGCTCTTGATAAGCGGAGCGAGTTTTTCCATGCTCGCTGCGTTTTCCTGCTTTAATCGTCCCTCTTTCAGTTGCATCCTGCCTGCTTGTTGTCAGTGATGTGAGATTAGAAAAGCCAGATGCAACGGCTGGAATTTTGAGAGCAACAAGAGGAGAATGAGGGGGGAATCTCTGAGAATAATTAGCTCCTCACGTTGTCATTAAGACATCAAAGCAGCTGCAGAAGATACAGAGCTTTTCAGCACTGACACAAATGCATTCTCGGGGTATAGAGTAACGAATGAGAGCGGAACAGAAGAAAAAATAAAAGATGGTGAGGGAGGACGAGGGGTGTTGTGTGCTGAAGAACCAGTCTTTGGCTTTGATGATGGCACAAGAGCGAAGCAGCAAAAAGCAGACAAAAGTTTCTAAAACTTCAAAAGAAAGCTTTTTGTAGCACAGGTCTGCTCTCTCTTTCTCTCTGATTCTTCCACTCTTTCCCCTCCCTGCTCTCTTCAAACATGTCTTTGCTAATTGCTACACCCTGTTCTGCCCTCTGTAGGCCCTCCACTCCTCTCAGGTCTATTCAGCGTTGGGGTTGTTACATAGGGGTGGCCTAATAACTCCCTTGGAGTGGAACAACGGAAACTGCAGGGCCAGTGACAAAATCCCAGTCCTAATGAGAAAAGACTCCTTCAGCGAACAAGCAGGTCTGTCAATAGAGTGGAGCTATTATGGAACTACTGGGGGGTGGATACAGCCCTGTTAGCTCGTACTGGGAGCAGTGTTTGTGTTTTTACTGTTAGTTATGGATGTGTTGCTGTTTAGGTATATGGCAAACATAACTTTTACCAAAAAAAACAAAAAACAAAACTATATACAAACTAAAAAAAAAGTAACACACACACACACACACAAAAAGAATAGAAAAAGAAGGTCAGAGTGTGCTTACATGTGTGTGTGTGTGCAGCTACCTCCTGAGGGTAACAATAGTGAACAGCACTAATCCTCCAGACCGAATAATGGCTACTAAGCTGTCTATTCAGAAGCACATAGCTCCCCTGCTAACGCCCCTGATCAGACACAAATACCCACACTCACGTTCCTTCCTTTGCCCTGAACATTTTTCGTATCTTTGATAGTGTACGACAATATGTACAATCAAAATCAAGTCTCAAATGTTAACATCCTAATATCTTTAATAACATCATTTCCACCATAACCCCGAAAAATCTTGTTTTGAGTTGTTTTTAGGTTTTTTAAAATGTCAGCTGAGACACAACTTTATAAATATATCTAAACTATATAACAATATAACATATAAACATTTCTGTTTATGACTTGTAATCTCTGTTTCTCCATCTTTTGTGTTCCTCATCTATTCATCTGCTGGCTTAATCCTTTTTCTGCTCCTCTTTTCCCTCATCTCCTCTTTCCTCCCCCACCACCTTCTTCCTTCTTGTTATTTTCTTCTGTTTGTGAGAATTTAGAGAATGTAGAGTTGTTGTTGCTGCTCATGAGGGACCTGGTACTATCCAGAGACAGAGATGCTGAAGCGCCTTGTTTTCTTTCTGTGGGAGGTTTTGGAACGGGAGTGGGTTGTTAAGTGAAGGATTTGCAGGAGACATCTTCCGTAAGCACCCTCTCCAGAAACAGAGTGTGTTTTCCTTGAGGGAATTTGTCAATGCCTTTCACAAATTCCTATTTGATAATCAGCTCACATTTGAATTAGTTGGTTTTTTAACTTTAGTCAGGCAGGACTGGTGTATATTTCCAACCTTAATTGTGTTGCTATTTGCTATGAAATGTGTTGTTGGTGCTTTCAGTAAAAAGAAAGATTAGACCAAATTATAAAAGTTGGATGGACGTTCTATTCCACTCTCTATTTCATACACTTTGATCCTATTTTTACTTGTTCAGGTTAATAAGTTGCAGGACATCAGGCAGCTCAAATTGAGGATGCAGATCCTTTTTTTTAATCCCAACCTGTGCACCTTTGCTGCCTGTCAACTCTATCTGCCCCTTTTCCAATTAAGCAACTTTCAAAGATCACAAGTGCCCAAAAATCCTTAAAAGAAAAAAGTAAACTGTCACTTTGTTTCCTAAGAAGTGCCGTTTGAATTATACTAGTGCTGACAGAAAGCCAGTCGATATAAAATAAAAAACATGTCAAATGTTCAGAATTAATGATTTATCTAATTTATTTATTATTATTATTATTTTTTTTTATCGTTCTATATACGTTTCTTGAGTTTATTTGCCATTTAACTCTGCAGGTTGGCCTCTGGTACACTTAAAAATAAAACTTACCTGCTTCTGCCTTATTTAGCCTTCATACAACTAGTTTAGTAATAGTTTTTGTTTAATCTAAGTTAATTTATGCTCATTTACGTCCATGTTTGTATGTAAATGTTATGAAAAGAAACTTGCTTTTGGAAGTATCCCTTTAGCTGGGGATTATGTGTGAGCAGAGAAAAATGTCAAAATCTCTGCTGCACATATGTATGTATGACCTGTCAGCTCATAATCAGTCTATTACTTTGCTAAGCAAAAACATCTTAAATGTTGATGTTTTATTTAATAATTAATCAACAGATTTGTTAGTTCTAGCCTTTCTTCACTTACTCCAACTCTCTTCTTTTGCATGCAAACTTTTATTCGTCTTCATCAGTTCTCTTTGTCATTTTCTCGTAACTCCCTTCTTCTTCTGCCTCTCCCTTTCTCCTGTCTTGGTATTGATGTTGCCCTCACACTGAGAGCGTTGAACTTGATTGAGTTGAACTGATTGGCTGATAGTTTGTAGTAGCCAACATCCTCAAATAATCACTTCAATCTCATAATTTTAGTCACACTTAGGGACAGAAGGTATCACATGGTATGAGAAACGAGGAACTGAAAGATAGATTTGAAATCCTGTTCCATTTGTTACCCATTAGACTTATGTTTTTCATTCAATAGAAGCCGGAGTGCCAAAACACACAGGGAAGTAAAGTTACACCTCAGCTATTAGCTATGGGAGAGTTGCTGTGGAAACACACTTGCTTTGGATTTTTTGAACAGCTGGCAAATTAAGTTAGAACAAAATTCCACCCTGAAACAGAATTTAAAGAGGATGGAAGAGAAGAAAACTATTTTACAACTACTTACATTTATGGAAATTGTCACACATCTTAAATAAATTATGTAAATTTCCAAAAGTTTATAGAATAAAAAGTGTGAAAAAAATACTGACTGACTTTTTTTAAAAGTCAACTTTTTGCTTGAACGAGTCATGTCTCAATACGCAGAAACGTGGAGCTGTTTACAGCGAAGTTTTAAAAGAACAGTGTGGTGGTCGAGCTAGAGGGGCAAAGAGAGAGAGAGATGCACAGCACCTCAGCTGGTTCGAGGTCTGAGTCAGAGCGGGGGGACATCGAAGCAGAGGAAGTCCTTGTGAGAAACTTCCTGTTGCTACAAGCTTTAACAATGTACACCACACAGCCCCTCTAGTTACAGTAGAGTCCTGTGTCTGCTTCACCACTAAAGAGAAGAAAACTCCGCTTAAAGCTAGTTGCTGCTTCAGCCAAGGTGTAATCACCTCTCCTCTGCATCCCAACTACAGTTTGGAGAAGGAAGCAGGACAGTTCACCAGCAGCACGGTAAATAAACCCTCACAGAAATGTTTCAGGATCAAAGACACCGGACAGAAAGACGAGCAAAATAACTGGTTTTGCTGTTGCTGAATGCTTCTGAACGCTTAAAAAGTCGACATCCTTCATGAATCTAACTGAGACATGTCACATGGAAGACTATATTTCATCTGATTTCAGAAATTTCACACTGAATATCATTTAAACTGCATAACAAACAATTTTCCCCACTTTAGTTTTAGGGTGGATTTTCTCAGAATGAGTCCCTACTTGGGCCTCTAGAAAGAGGCTTGTTGACTGACAGATGGCATCTAGAATGGAGAATTGAGAAGTTAAAGCTAGCAAAGGGTATTTAAGACCCATTAGGGGTCTGTGAGAGCTTTACTTGGCACACAATCTGTATAAAAAAACGCTATGCTTACCCCCACACTGACACATACATAGCTGCAAATGAAGCATGAAGGCAAACAGGAGGGGAAAGAACGAGGAGGCGAAAGATGCTCCAAAGAAAAGACCCCCCCCCCCTCCCTTTAACTGATGATGTAGAAAGATGCAACTACAGGAAGGCTGTAAGACAAAGAGAGAGGAAGGAGCGTTGTGGAAAGGACAAAGAGACAAAGCTGAAAGAAGGCGAGATGATTTTAAAAGTGTGGTGGGATAGCATACCGCCCATGAAAAACTGCAACTGTCTTGTCTGTATGTTATTACAATCATTTTTCCACAGACCACCTAAGTGTCAGGTAGGAGGAAGTGTTTTTGTTCTGCGGATGTAGTTTGAGTTTCACTGGATACAGTAGATACAGCTCTCTGTGGCATCTCAACCTGTTAGGACATGGTTTTCTTTTATTCTCTGGACTTGTTGGTGTCTGCACACTGGAGGCAAGAAAAATAAACTTTTGTTCTTTTCTTTTTGCCATCTCTCCGTCCTGTCCATCTTCTTTCTATCTCTTTACTAGACATCAAACGAGGCAGAACAGGAGGATGTGGGACAGACAGCCATGAAATGGAGGCCAGGGGCCCTGATGAGTGTGTAACTCTGGACGTGTTTGCAATCTGGTGTGTATGCAAGGGACTAATATTTTCCTGTCCCCTCTTGTTAATATATATATATAAATGCAAAAATAGGGGTAAATATATCTTTGTACATCTGCAAGTTTTTCTGTACAACAAAACAAGGTGAAAAACAGCTTTTGAAACTTGACTCCGCTCTTTATCCCCCATCTGGACCTCCTCAGTCCCGCCATGCTCTTTTATATGTGCACGAACACATGCACATACACACCAGCATGTTTACATCCCTTGTCTCCACAGTGCCACCCTGATTTCCGGAGAAACAGCTTTGTCTACCTCACTGTAAGGGCGGCATGTTGTTACAACTGCAGGACCAAAGAGAATGAAAGAAACCTGATGCACAACAGCACTAAACATTTACTATAGCTAAAACCGGCACATTTACATTAACTATCAACCACCTTTTTATTTTCTGCACCTGCTAAATGAACAGATCATGCATTGTTTTTTTTTTTTTTCTTGTTTAAGGAAATAAAGGAAAATCAATATGCACACGCAGATATTTCACACATTTTCATCTTGTTTAATCACTATGAAAACTGCTCATTTCTTTAAGATAACTATTGAAATTCATGCTGCAATCTAAACTTTCAAAATTTCTCCAACCAAATCTGCATGCTGCAGAATAAAACAGATGTCCACTGCTCAGGCACAGGAGAAGCAAAAGTGGAAAGATCTTTCCTTATGTATGGTGACTGATACCCTTTCCCCAAAATATCCCCTGTGCGAATTTAAACTCTCAGACAAATGAACACCACGTTCCTGGGAGCGAGCTGCAGCTCCAGGTTCACTCCATGCATTTTTCTTCAATTAGTGAGACACTGCTGAGTGTAACCTGAGCAGATGTGGTATGTTAGCAAGTAGGTGGGTGAGGCTGTGTGACTGACACTGGGTTATTTGAGATTCATTTTGGGCTCTGCAATCACACATGCCTGCACATTTCACTGTGTGTGTGTATGTACAACTCATATGAATTAGGGTGCAAACTTTGGCCACCTCCACATCCTCTCTAGATGAGGCACCAGATATCTCAATTAAAACCTCAGAAATCTGAGAATGCAAACACGGAGCAGGAATCAGGATGAAGGGACTGATGGACAGAGAGGTGATGTTGGTCTGCAACCTGATCTGATGTGTTAGCTTCTGGCAGGAAGACAGCTGCAGTCTCACATATGCAGAATGAACCTGAGATAAGGAAGAGTGTGGTTTGCTTTCAAAGAGCTGGGAAACAAAGGGAGACTGAAGAAACAGTCTGATTTTTAGTTTAATTTAGTCAACATGCACCATTACAATTAACTGTCATGACACAGTAAACTAAGATGTATGACGTCAAGGTGTATGAGAAGATGTTAGTGAACTGATTGTGGTCTAAGTCCACATCATATAAATGAAGTCCTGTTTTTGATTCCTCTTTTTTCTCCTCCAAATTTACAATATATCTGATGCTTAATCAATACAAATTCCTTACATGCTCAAACATACAGTACGTCCACAGTTGATATCTGCATTTCTGACCTCTTTGTTCTCCAATTATGCCCAGATGTCAGCCGTGGTGGCTGAGCTCTCAAATCACCACAAGTCATCAAAACAGTCACTTATGAATGGCCCTGCATGCACGCTCAGACGGAGTGTATCAATGAAGGCGCTCAGCCGCATTTTTACGTGAGTGCACTCACACGACTGACGCGCTTCCTTCCTTCCTTCTTACGCACGGCTTCCCATCTCTGCTCCCTGACACGTTTCATTGTTATCACATCTGGTTTGAACTATGCATTTTCTGTCATTCACTCATTTGGGGAAAAAAATCTGAAGTTAGTATAAATGATGTGGAAACACAAAGAGTGAAAAAGAGTAAAGAAGAAATAAAGATCAAGAAAGACAGTGGGAGGAACAGCTGAGATCCCTGGTGGTATTTTCAGCTTTTGAAGAACTTTTGAGGTTTGCAGAGCAGAAAAAAGTAACATCTTTTTCAGTTTCACTTTACTGGTGGTCCCATAAATCCTTTTGAACCAACACGTACACAAGCCTTCAGATAAACAAGCGCAAACCCGCACACAGACTGTTTACTCACACAAACATCTGCCAACTGACTCACAATAAAAGAACAAACACTTTAAGGAATCTTCTAATTTGCCCCGCCAACGAAAGCCTGCCTTCAAAAAAAACACCTATCCATCACTTCCACAACCAGTGGGCAGGAGCGCAGTGGACGTTTCGTGGCAATAAAATGCTGTCATGTGTGGGGAAAAAATGGGAAACTGTAAAAATATTGATGCAAATTAAAACGTGGTCAGAGAAAAATAAGCCAGCTGACTGAAGGAGGAGGAGTGAAGGCGCAAGACTGAGTGCTAATAGAAAAAAGGTGTTAAAGATACTCTGGGTTAGAAATTGAGAGGACGAGGCTAAAAGATGCAGGTGTGGGCTCATTACTGTGAAACAGAGCGGTCATAGAATAATTACAGCAGGACCACACAGGAGAGGGGTGGAGATGAAAGCAGAGAGGGAAGAGAGGAAGCGAAGCAAAACAGGAGC
Organism: Melanotaenia boesemani; assembly: GCF_017639745.1. Classification (NCBI taxonomy): domain Eukaryota; kingdom Metazoa; phylum Chordata; class Actinopteri; order Atheriniformes; family Melanotaeniidae; genus Melanotaenia; species Melanotaenia boesemani. The sequence goes on from NC_055688.1 coordinate 16,592,198, forward strand.
AAGAAATCTCAGCAGAGCAGCAGAAAACAAAACAAAAGCATAAAAACGCTCTTTGTTTTCGTCCAGTTGAAGCCATAAGTAGAGACATGCCATCACTTCTTAGACTGCGTCAACTGCACCCATCCATCTCATCTCCATGTTTTAAACATCATTGCCAATGCAGATTGTCCCAGCTATAAAAACACTGCTTTTCATGCTGACTGCCTCTCTGAGGAAATGCTGAGGCATGATTCCTGCCTTGAATTACAGGAAGGGGTCATCCTTAAAAGTAAACCTTCAACAAAGTGTGTCTGGGTGCCATTTTGTAATCACCAAATAGCGACAATTGACATAGTTTCAGTTTGCACATGACACGTCTAAGGCTGAAACAATTCCTCAAATAACTTCATTGCAAAAAAATCCAAGAAAATTTTAAATCTGTGCTGGAAAACACAGATTTCCCCTTCTCCCTCTGCCCATCAGAGCAGCTTCAGCATGTAAGCTGTTAGTGGGAATAATACCATAATATAAACACACATGACATAGCCATAGGTGATTTTATCAAATGACTTCATTTACTGCATTAATTGGGTTTGCTTTTGGGACATTAAAAATTTTATAATTAAATCGGTTTCATTTTCTGAAAAATGACAACATGTAAGGAAATTTGCATTTGGTTGATTCTTTCTCCAATAATTATTCTTTAATAATACCAATCGGTGTTGTGTTAAAGCCTGAGTAATCACCTTTACAATGAGGTATAACTTCTAAAGATCAAGCTTCTGCTGAATGAGCAACATGTGGGCAGTGGATGACTCTACTCTTCCATAGTAACAAGGAAAACTTTTTATACTTTATTCATTTTACGCTGTCAGGGATCTCAGTAGAGTGTGGAAAATCCATCTAGAGCTACAACAGCTCGGTTCCTTCTCCTTATGCTGGTCGCATTTCTAAACCAGGAGTGAAGGTCTTCAGGGTGGTTGTGTTGGTCACTCTAGCACATACAGCACACCCAAGCTGATCCTACAAGTATTTAATTGGGCTGAGGTCTGGACTCACAACAGGTATTCTATCCTCTCCACTTCCAAATTCTGGAGGCACTCTGTGACGATCCTGGCTCTGTGGGGGAGAGTGTGGTCATCTTGGAAAATGGCGTAAGGCCCCAGATTCTGTTGATATGTGATCACCCCTGGCTCCAGAACCTCATTCCTTTATGTCTGCCTATCAAGTAGGTGCCAATCATACATCTGTGACTGTCACATACCTGTCAGCACTTGAATCTCAAAATAAGAGTGAATACCGGAGAATATTGCAGTGATTTTGCTACATTTTTGGGAAGACTACCCACATGTTTAGCTGTGTTGCTCATTCCACATTCCATATATATATATATTTATATTTATATATATATATATGGAATGTCAACAATAACGTGTTAATGGCGGTAACTAATTTATGTAATTAACTGCGTTAAAATTTTTACCGCATTTAACACATGCAGCATATGTAATTTATGACGGCGAGACATGGATGTCTGAGATGGCTCACTCTGTTTGAGGGCATCACACATGTGGGGCATGAGGATGTTTTAACACCCACACTTTTCCTGGTGAGAATGTTGCTGGTGAGAAAAAAAAAAAAAAAAAAGGTTGACGGATATAGTTTGCAGCTGTACAGCGCATCGCTGCAGCCTCCTCCTCTCCCCCTCCCTCTCCTGTTGTGAATCATGACGGCTGTCGGTGATCAGCTGATCAGCTTTTTTGTCGCTAGTACCATCTCTTCTGTTGCAGTTGTTTATCATTCATCTGAAAAGGAGGAAACTAGAGATTCGTGTTTCACACGGGCACATATTTACCCAAAAGTATTGATTTTGGATGCACTAGCTAAAGTACTAAGCTACATTTATCAGTCTCATGTCCATCAGACCCAGGTTACTGTCACATGAAGCTGAATGACACATGTTGATAACAGCAGCCTGTTTCCATTACATACTGTTTGCCTTTATTTCATATCTCTTAATTAAACATTAAAGGAAGCAAGAGTTTTTTTCTCTAAATCCTTGGTGTTGTGCAGATGTTGGAGACACAGGTCTGATGATGTGGTGAGAGAAACAGGTTCTGAGATTCAAATTTAGAGCAGGAACCTTTTTTAAGTAGCTGACAGGTGGTAAAAAAGATATATACTGCAGATGGGGGGGGGGGGGGGGGCTGGAAAAGTTTTGATGGGGGGGGCAGGCAGGCGCACAGGCCAGGAAAAGGGGGACACAAAAGAGATATATTTTATAAGGTCTTGATTTTATGTAATATTGAACTGACTTACAACTAAAGTGATCATCAAATGTAAAAATGTGAAGAAAAACAAAGAAGTGAGCTCTGGCTCTTTCTGTTGATACAAAACAGTAAAAACAAACATATTTCAGGCATATTCGTGAATGGTGATTAATCCTAAATATAAAAAAATGATAATAAATAAATAAATAAATCTGCAACTTCAGTCTTGCAGGTTTTTGCTTTGTTGACAGATTTTTGGAAAAGCACTTCTATTTTTCTCTACAAACACAAATCTATTTTACAACCATTCAAATTCTTTCCTACACGTACACAAACTTGAAATTCTCAGGGAGATTTTTTTTTTTACAGGGTGAAAAAACTTGTTTTACAAATTCAAACTGAAATTATTTCCAAAGATTAATTTACAGCCGCAAAATCTTAATGGCTTTATACTGATATAAATGGTGCTCATTTAAACTACTAGTTGCTTTAGTTCAGAGTGTAATTATTAATAAAGAACTGATTTGTTCATGTGGATTCATGCAGTTCATTGTTTCTGTAGCATGTCTGTGTGTGCACATGTGAAGTGAATGAAAAGGGACAGTGAATGAGGGTATAGGGAGGAGGTAGTTGGGGTGGGGGCAGCAGCTGCTTGCCTGGATGACCTCAGCGGCAGCTGTTGCCCCCCACCACCCTCCACCTCTCTGCACCCTCCTGTCCTCTGTATGCCAGCTTTTCTTTGAAGTTCAGGTCAAGACCGATGAAGCTTTGAATCACATACCGATTATGATTACTGGAGAGCATAAAAGCATATTATTCACTGGAAATAGGCCAATTTATTGTGCTAACAGAGATTAAGAACATATATGAGCAACTAAACATTATAAAAAGGTTTAATGCATGTGAAATTGTTTATTTTTATAATTATTTAATACTCCACAATGAACTTAAATGCTTCTACTGACTGCCCAAGATGATATTGTGTGATGAAATCATGTACTTATGCCCAAGTTGATATTGTGTGATGAAATCGTGATCCTGTATTTAAATAAAATGACAAAAAAAAAAAAAAAAAAAAAAAAAAAAAAAAAAAATTATATGCACTGCACTAGCACTACATGACAGCACCTGGGTCCAACTGGACTCAAAAGCGGTCTGACTATCACTTAATTATGACGTCCCATCTTGTTTGAATTCATGCTTGTGTTGTTCTTCCTCTCAAATGTAAGTCGCTTTGGATAAAAGCGTCTGCTAAATGACTGTAGAATAGAATAGAATAGAATAGAATAGAATAGAATAGAATAGAATAGGTCACTAAAGACGTACAGATAAAACATTGTCATTCATTTTTCAGCCTGATTTTCAAATAAAAAATATCTAATTAGCTTAAGTTAAGTCAAAGAATATCCTCTAAATACAAATATTTACTAGGACACTATGAGTGCGTTTCATCTTCAGTCATTCAGCACTAAAATAATGTGTGGTTATATCTGTATCGGAGCATTTTACTCAACTCCGTCTTTGAAGTGCCGAAGCAGGGCAGAGGGAGATGCTTTAGTCAGATTCTCTGGAACGCTGTGCAGACTTAATCTCCCGGCTGGCATCCACTCTACTGACTGAAACCTGACACACACACACACACACACAGACTGGCATGTGCACAAACACATTGACTGATGCACACACACACACACTCAAGAGGGATGTGGAGGAACTCTGACACACCGACCCAGACACACAAGTTGACAAACACAGAGGCTTGTATGTGTAAATGTGCCCTGACACAATGTCCTTCCTACAGGTATTTTGTTTACATGGATAGGAGTTGAGGGAAGTGGCTATTTGAGATCAGGACAGAAAAAAGAACACCTGTGTTTGAGTTGCAAGGTTGTCCACAGGGTCACAAACTATGGCCACCGCAACAATCTGAAAAGCTGAGACAAAGACGTGAAAATACACCAACCCAGACATGCTGACGACAGACACAGTTTCTGGGAAACAACTTACAGACTCATTGTTTAGGAAAAAGGAGCAAGGCACAACAATGTCTCTTTTATAGCGACGTTTAAGAGATGCACATGCAGACATGACATTCCACACTGATGCAGTGTCTCACATGCAAAACACGGGCAAAGCAAAAACAAAGGTTTCTTCTGTAACAAATGCCTCATTCAAACAACAATTTTGGTCATAAGTACACACAAACAGGAAGACTCAGACAACAAATAATGATGGTATTTATAATTCATTGGTGTATGGAAAAGGGGTGGAATTAAATACATGCAGGGCTTTTCCTTCTCCTTTTGAACAAAGACATTTTTGTTTTATTGATTTTTTGGTTTAATTTCTTTTGTTGCGTTTATACCAGCAATGCTGACATGGGAGGAGTTTAATATAACTCTTAAATAAAAATCAAAAAGCATTGTTTTACTGTCCAAGAACAATTACTTCATTTAAAAATGACAACTTTATTCTGCATGTGCAGATTTTGTCTGAGAAATGTTTGGGGGAGAAAGGCCACCTCAGTATGTCTAGGAGAGAAGTGTTTTAGAGTTGAAGAACAACGTTTCTTTAAAACTGTAAAGTGTTTCGCCAGCCCACCAATGTCATTTATTCATAATATCATGATTGAAATCAAAGGTTTGTGTTACTTTCTTTTGCTGCAATGGCTCAGAATTTAAAAAGTGCTTACCTATGACGATCAGCGTATAGTTGATGTTCACACTGCCGAACCCATTGGTAGCCTTACAGATATAAGTCCCTGCATCATCCGTCTCCACTTCTTTAATACGCAGGCCGTGCTGTGAAACCCTGAACCGTGTCCAGCCGGTGTGGATGTTCCGGCCATCTTTTGTCCACATGTTGAGGGGAGGGGGGTCGCCTTCCACAGGGCAGGGGAGCTTCACAGTGCGACCCAGGCGGACGCTCTGACGGTGGGTAACCCTCTCTGAAACTCTTGGAGGACCTATAGAATAGTAGAAGAAAAAGATTTACTACCAGCAGCAGCAACATCCAGCTGCTTTGACTTGAAAAGCTGTAGTTTGTAGCTGGCCGACATGATGTCCTGCTGTGACAGTTGATTCTCAGCAGAGTATGAACAGATTTTTCCCGTCATTGGACAGTTTCATGTCATGCTATTCTGCTACATTTCTGTGTTGTTATGGCATCACATTGAAGTGATAAGAAAGACTCACAAGTCTTGACATATAAGAACTGGATACATGTAGAACAGGGGCTGAGGACTTTATTGTTTATTGCTTTAAACATGACAAAGTCTGACATGTTAAATTTTATGAATTTACTGTGATATCAATATAACATTTCAGGCCAAACCAAAAACCAGCACAAAATATATGCTTGACAAACACAAGAATTTTCCTGTAATCTAAGTCCTTGATGGCTCAACGTTGCTATTTTAATACAGAAAAACCATAGCATCCTCTTGGAGCAAATGCATCCCGAGTAGAAGGCTTAATATCAGTGGTGATACTGTGCCGAAATCCAGAATCAGGCATGACCTTGGCTGCTCAGTAGCTAGTCTACTGTGAAACCGCACACTAGAAAAACAAAAAGGGGTGTAAAAGTAGCCTGATTGAACTGGAAAGGTGGGAGGAGATGGTGGCGAGAACAAATAGGGATGGGGGGAGGAAAAAGAAGGGAGGAGAGGAGGTAAAAGGACAAGCAAGGAGGAAATTAAGGGAACGGGAAGATGGAATTCAAGGGAGTAAATTTGAAAAGAGAAGGAGAATGAAATATGGTGGGGGAGAGGCATAAAAAGAAAGACAAACAGGAAGACAGAGCGATGGAAGCAGGAGAACTGTGGGAGTTAACTAGTTTCAATGCCTTCTCTAAATCTCCATTTGACCTTTCATTACTTATTTTAGATTAAAACAATACTCCACAAACATAGCAGTAGATAAACAAGAACTATGACACCATGAAGAAAAAAAAAAGTAAAAAAACAAAAGGCAATTGTAGGGAAATCCACCACAAAACAATTTCTTTTAGGTCATGTCCTGCAAGTTAAACATTTCAAGGGAAAGACAAAGCCGAGACTAATCTTGACAATGTGCCTGATGGAGGCTTATCAAGTAAAATACATGTGGCCTGACAAATAGGAGAAACACAGCAAACATTTACGATTTGTTTAACTTTTCTTTTACTTATTTGTCTGTTAGAAGACATATTTGTCTTAAAAAAAAATTAAAAAAGATCTATTAATTTTTGCAGAATTTATCCACTGCTTGTTGTTTTTGGTCGGCTTCTGGCTTTAGAAACGAGAAGAGCTCTCAGGTTAGCAAGTTATTAGTATAGTTTAAGAGTTTAGAGGATAAGGAGTTATAATTTAAACTATTTGATAAATACATCACTAACTAAGATTTACTTGTTTAATAAAAACTTATGTTTAAGTCTATTTATATGAAGACGATAGTTTCCTTCACATATAAATTAATCAAGTTGGCCATCCAAATTTTTTTAATGCCTTACCCATATAAAATTTTTATTACTTGAAACCTTAAATCAATAAGAAAGAGCAATACCATCCACCAAACACAGACATTTATGCAGCAGCCTGCAACAGTTTTTTTTTTTAAAGAGTTTTATTCACTGCTAACTAGCAAGCTAGTCCAACCACATCTCCCTAAATGCAGTCAGGTTAGATGGCTGTTCTGGCAGTGTATGATGTTGTGCAGTTGCTTCTCCAGTTTCACAGGATTATACTGCAAATATTGAGTCCAGGTTCTAACTTGACACCAAATCCTCTGTTATTCATTTTACAGAAACCATTTGGCAATAAAAATAATTGCTGTGTAACACGAAATAAGCAGGATAAGTGTTTTTTTTTTTCTTCTCTGCACACACTTATCCCTTGTTTTTCAGGTTGACATGTAAAGTAAACCCCAATTAGGACTTGAATAATCCTTTAATAGTAATTTTTTTTAACTATTAGTGTCAATATTTCATTCACCAGGAAAAATATTTGTTTGTATACAACTTTTGATATTTTGTTTAGGCACATGCAACAACAAGGTTAAAAAAAAAAAGAACGTGAGAGTATATTTTAATCGGATTTAAGAAATTTCAAGGAAAAAAAATAATCTCTGACCAGCAGCAGCAACACATGAACTGTCGACAAAATAGATCAACTTAGATCTTCATCTGTTTTCTCACCCTGCAGTTGTAGGAGGGATAAAATAGCACAGCACATAAAAACGGGAGAACGGTTACAGGAGTTTCTAAGTGCTGTTATAACAGGCTATTTTCTTAAACAGGGAATAAGGGGGGTGGGTGCAGTGATGGATGGATGGAAATGAAATGTGTGAAAAAGACATTAGTCACACAGAGGTAATCACAGGAGACTCCCTTTTTCTCTGCTCACTCTATCCTGTCTTTCCTGGACGGGGGGAATGTGTTCATTCAGTTTAATGGCTTACTCGCTTCACATTCTCCTCATTTCCTAACTTATACATGCTTTCTTTTCTTTTTCTGGTTATCTATTCATCCCCAGATTCCTTGGTTGTGCTTTAGATTAACATACAATATACATCCTACATGCTGAAAAAGAAGAAAACCAACTCTCCTTATCTTTTCTTTATGGGCTGTAACATTCCCTCTTTGTTTCACTTGAAAACTTTTACCTCTTTTGCTCATATTTCTGACTTCCACAGACTCTTTAGGGTAATTTTTTTTTATTTCTATTCATTTCTTCTTTTCTTTCGCCAACAGATTGAAATCACATTCAGCTGAACTCTTACTACTCCCCTGCTACCTCTTTTTTCCTGCCCTTGGCCCCTCTCTTCCTCTTACCACCACCACCCGTCCTCTCCTTTTCCCTGTCATCACTCTTTTCCTTTCTCTCTGCCTCTCTCCATTTTGCTCTTGCTTGTCCTCTTTCATCACTCTCATTTGCACCATCCTTCTCTTCCACAGCAGAATCTTTTCTTTCTCTCAGGAGTGATTTACTGGCCTCCTGCCTTTTTCAGATCTGCACACACACAGCTTCCCCAATATCTTCCTCAGGGGACCACAGGAGCAGGACCTCTAACTGAACCTCTCAACTTTCGACTGTTAGCCTCTCCTACATCCTCCTCCTTGACTTCCCCATTTTCTCTATTCCAGCTCTCCTCACTGATTAGAACACAAAAGCAGCAGCCACTATTTCTCCTCCAACTTTTCCTCGTCTTCCTCCCCCTCCTCCTCCTAGGTCCGTGACTGAAGTAAAATCTTAAAATCTCTCTCATGGGAGTTGAAACTCAAGCAAGTAAAAAATCTCTTCTTCTACTACAGGAGACATAGGTCAGAGTGTGTACACTTGCATTTCTGCTCATAAGAGGGTGAATATGGGACTTAAAGACAGTTGATGTAACCCTTTGCATTCTGTATTAATATATATGGTTTTGTCTGGAAAAGATTTTGTCTGGGAAAAAAATGTGTGAACCCCTGTGTATGAACAAATTAATGTAGTAACGGCAACTTAAGTCTAAATCAGTCCAACAAAGAAAATAATGAATGGATCTGAGTTTTACTTATGCATCAAGACTTCTACACTGACAGAATCTACTACTGTGGCTACTTGCTTTGGAGGTGTATGTTCAGCTCAGAAGACTCCAAAGAAATCATGCAGAATGCACAATGAAGGTTTTCTTAATAATAATTATAAGAAGAAGAGTCTGTTCTTAATATACGTGTAGTAGCGGCTGCCACACCAATCACCTTTCCGACCACCACCAAACATTCATAAACATTTTAACACCAGCAACGCTGACATGGGAGGCAAGGTGGGTGAAGTATTTTGCCCAAAGACAACAGCAGATTGCCTGGGATGAAGCAAGATTCGAACCACCAGCTTACCTGGAAAAACTAAGGACAAACTTCAGTCTATACAAGTATTTTTTAAGGATATACAGAAGAACGCATGCAGCACTACACTAACACTCAAAAGTTTGGCATCACTTTTCCATTAAATCTAATGAGAAAATGATCACAGACCTTTCAGCTGTAATATGTGAAAAGACCTCTGCATGCAAACATAAAAACACAATTTGTGGGGGTGCTTTCTTGCCTTACATACCTTCTAATAAATACACAAAGTCTTTAAAGTTAATTTAACACTGTACTTAGAGCAACAACGATGATATTTTTTATGTGCTTTATCATAATTGTGTTACTGTTTAGCCAGTTTGTGTAAACGTTTGCAAACGAGTAAAGAAAACTGCAGGACATTAAAATGTCTGTTATGATTTATGTTATTTGAGCTTGTGCTGTGTACTTGCAACATTTCACTACCCACAACAATTTAAAGCAACTTGAAGATATTTTGTCTGCCTTTTGCACCCCCCAAACCATGCACGCTCTCCCTCTGTTTTTCCCTTATATTTCAAGGAGTGTGTAGATAGGTTTAGCGTGAACGTCTGGTATTCTGCAACCTAACGACAGGAAAATGCAGCCAACTTCATGACACACACTACTCTTTCTGCTCAGAGCTGCTCAGCCTCCATTTGGAGCAAGGGAGAGAATCTGAAGGCCAAATAAAGAGGAAATCAGTTCAAACATTCTGTTCTTTTAACAGTAACTCCCCAAACAACTGAAAATACACTGCGCAAGATCTGCTGAGGAATGCGGTTTTATTTGGAGGTTGCTTCAACACGTCAGCTTCATCATTTTCAACTTTTATTTTTCCAGATAAAATAGGTTAATCTTCCCTGGATTTTTTTCTTCTTTTTTTTTACTGTGTGGTGCAGAAGTGGCCAGTAACAACAGAATTCCTAGGAAGCCTGGGCTGTTAAAAATTGCTTTGGTCATTCTTTAGGAAATCCTACCTTATCCTTATCAAAAGACCTCCTTATTTAATAAACCTGGGAGGAAAATTAGTCACTGCAGAAAGAGATGCTTATTGAACTGTCAACTGAGTGCCGCTGGAAAACAAAAACAGAAATAATGCTTAATATATAAGAATACTGATCTAAGCTTCAAGAAATTGATATGCAACTGTACCTTCTATAGGTCTAGTCCATAGTACAGTAAACTAAACTGGCCAATGCCAAACCAGGAAGGGCAGTGTGACTGGGTGGCAGCTTCCCCACTGGAAAGACAAGGCTTGTCATCTTTGAAGACAATTTTAATTTAGAGAGATTTTGAGATGAGATGCTACAACCAGTGATAATTACATCTCAACAGTCTGGGACAGACGTCTATTCTCTGTGATGATGACACTGGCCCCCACAGAGTGAGGTTCATCAGTGACTACCTCCAGAAGTTAGAAGAGGAGAGGCTGGAATGGCTGTTTGGCTTTGGCAGAGAACATTTGGCCAGTTTTCAATGGGCACATCCCACAAATGTGTTTTCCCTAAAAATTTAAAAGGGAAATTAACAGGCTTTCCAACGGTATACGATTTATTGCCAAGAAGTATTGTTACAACAAATAAATAAACATACATTTCATTACTTTTTCCTTAAGGTTACTACAGTTTTGATTTTCAGTTTGGTCTAGTCTTAAGAGTCATGCTTGGCCTTAAGGAGTGAGAAGATCTATCAGGTACTCATGAAAGTACAGAATTTTTCCATCTCTGGACAACCATTAGATGGGTATTGTGCTTATTATATTACTATATTACTAATTATGCAGTACAGGATGTATGCTCATTTAGGGTGCAAAAACAGTCACAGGATATCAACTCATTCAAAAAATGTATTTAAAAAAATTTTGATAATTTTTTTTTAAATGGTTGATAAAGATTTGTGCAAAATGTCAGCTGAAAATATTTCCAAATGATAGTACATGATGTTTTTTATATTGACTGTGTTTCTAATCTTTAACAATAACAACATACTAGTAATGTTAGTTTCATAGGGCTCAAAAAGTAAAAAATACTAATATATATATATATATATATATATATATATATATATATATATATATATATATATATATATATATATATATATTATACTATACAACCAGCCAGATTTATAAATGATACCTGCTGTACAGGACACCTCAACCTATTTACTGCTGTCACTAGACAATGATCCTTTAGCTTTTCTTAAAAATTCTGTTTAGGAGCTCGGCTGGCTCTGACGTTTAGTACAACCTGGGTTTGGCACTATTTTCTGCCATCTAGCTGTGCACACACCACAATGATGATGCCAAAAGCCTGCACTGCAGTGTTCTGTGTGTGCGTGCAACTATGTGAAAAACTTTAACGAGTTTTTTTATTAATCGTTATGTAATCTATTTTGATGGGTGTAACGGCTTGTTTAACTTTTAATATGCATGATTTTTTTTATCACGTAAAGCACCTTGTGTTGCCTTCATTATGAAAAGCGCTTTATAAATAAAGTTTGATTTGATTTTTGAGGAATTCTGTCAGCAAAGCTTTGACATGCATATGATAGCAGACATGTCCCTGGTGTAAACCTAAGGTTCTTAGTGTACCTTGTTTTTTATGGTTCTGTATTTGGTAGCCTTATGAAGTGTCTGTTATGTCACTGTGATGTTTGTTCTAATCACATTAACATTTCATAAACAAATAAAATGAATAAATAATACAAAATATTACTTGGCAAAGTTAGGGCACAAATGAGGTTTCTCAGAAGAAGTTAAAAGCAGTTTCCGCATACAAAATACATTTCTTTAAAGCCCCCCCCCAAAGGCTAATTTTTCTGTGTTTTATATTTGCCAGAAATATATATTTTTGGTGTTTTATATTTTCTGCTCTTTACGTTTTGGATTGAGAATTTAACTTTTAATGCTCTTGATGTTCCATTGCTGTTTGACTCAGATATGCTTGCAGAGTCCAGCTCAACGTTGTTGTTGGCAGGGAAGTGAGACTGGGGCGTGAGAGGAACGCCGAGGAATGCTTTTGATGGAGAACTCTTAACAGCAGGACACAGCATTGATGTACTGCAAGGTAGAGGTGTGTAAGTGTGTGTATATGCTGTGAAACAAGTATGCGTTTCTCAGAAGTCTGGAAAACCAACAGACAAATCAGTAACTACCATACAGAAAGGTTGCTTGTCTGTAGTATGAAAGTTTGTGTGCTCTGCTTAAATTAAAATACCTGCATATTTGCTACATACATAATCATGACTGGCTTTTTTAAAAACTATATTGTATTCTGAATTCTGTTATAAATCACTTCTGAACTGAACATTTGCAATGCTAGTTGCATAAGGCAGCATTAACAGAAGCAGATTATTTAGCAAAAATCTGCAGTATTGTCTTACCTCCTCTTGCTTCTGTTTCACAGACATCCACAGACTCAAGCACAAACTCAGTTGATTCTCTGTTGCCTGAGGCAGCAGAGGCAGAGGGATAGATGCACATTAAGTTGTCTTTCTCAGGTGCACACAGACCTGTACACAAACTCCTTCTCGTCCTGACCCATCACTTCCACCCCATCAATAGGTCAACTGCTGCTTGTTACTACATCCTGACAGGTTACATTGGGCCTGAGGCTGTTATAAGATTGAAGGCCTGCACGATGCACTCTCACACACACAAACACACACATAATAGCTCAGGCCTACACTTGTCTCTTTCTTTCTCAAACCCATGCACACAATAGATAAATACACAGCGGCAAGCAAAACTTTGAGGAATCTGCTGAGTGCTTGGTTTGGCAATCTGATCCCCTCAGCAACTCTTACCATCAACTTTCTGAGAGCAGCCACATTTACAGAAACATGCATGTATGCAGAGAGGTGTGAACCCTTTTAAATCTTTAAATCTAATAGAATATTTGGTTTAATTCAAATTAAATCCAATTTTATTTATAAAGCACCTTTCAGGCATAAAGCAACACAAAGTGCTTTTCATAAAAAATGTATGCAAATTATTTTTTTGAAGCCTTCACACACCAAAGTATTTTAAAAATCTATTTAAAAACACACAACTCTTTCTAGTCACACACAAAGGAATTGGTGGTTCTTTTGGTGGAGTTCCTTGCAATGGAAATTCTCATAGCAGGGCCCACAGAGGAGGAGGCAAAGGTTCCTCATGGAGGTGGACAAAGCACAGACAAAAGCAGTGGCTGACCGAGCCTTTATTCCACGTAGCCACAAGGTCACAGCTGGATGGTGGAGTGGTTACCTCATCGTCAGATACAGATGCTGACAAGACCTCAAAGTGGTTGGAAAGAACAACCAGCACAGACCAAGGTCCTCTTCCTGTGGCAGATTACTTCAGACCAGAGCGGGTATTCCGGTGTTGAGCTAGAGGAGGGCCAGGTGGGTGTCAGGGTCCCCAGGCACCCAATCTTCAAGAGTCACCTTTAGTGAAGCAATGTGCACGGACTGTTGGTGGGCCAAGTCCAGCAGACTATTGAGCATTTCAGTTTTGGACCTCAGTTTGTCAGAGAGCTTTCAGATGTGTTCTTTGAGGTTGGTGATCTGCTTGTTAGTATTTGTAGGCTCCAGGTTGTTATTGAGAGGTGTTGAGGCAGCCATTACACGCCTTGTTTGTAATAAATCTGAATAAAAAATAAAAATATTTTGGGTTGAAATAATGATGAAAAAACAGGGGCTTTTATAACAAGAAAGGCTTAATTTTTTTTTTTTAATTTAAAAAACGTAAAACCCTGTTAAAAAAACGTAAAAACAGTAAAATTCGGTTCTACGAGCATCTCACCTGCATGAAGGTAAAAGCCACTCATGCACCAATATAACTTTAGATCTAAAAGATTGATGTGATTGTTCCCTTTTAACTTTCACGCTCTCCATCCTCATCTTTGCATCCTTGTCTTTAAGCTCCGCTCATTACTGTAATTCTAATAACTGGTTATGTTGTTCCAGCTTTCTACTTTTCTGTTTGTTGCACCTGGCAAATGTTCACTCAAAAAAAAAAAACCCTCCACAAAGAATTAAGGATCAAGACTGTCCTTTAGAAGAAACTCACCACACAAGTAGGTCGGTTATCCATGGTAAAGCTTTAGTTTCAAGATTTCTTTTAAACCTCTTGCAGAAATAGTACCCTGAACATCGCTGTGAAATTTAAGTAAAAACTGCATAAGATTACCACTTAATAATGCTGTTCCTTTCAAACACAAGTATCATTGTTTAAACGTCATGCAAATGTTCTAAAATCAAAGGGGCAACATGTGAAATCTACAGCAGATCTTTTCATGTTCACTTTACACTCAGAAAGAGCAATACATTTGTCAAAGTGCCGGACTGCAAAAGATGTGAATCATTTTTAATGACACTCTCCACCCAAATGAAAACAGGAGAGATTTATGAAAGCAATTAGCTCACTTAAGTTAAGCACAAGGAAACCGTTAAACAGGAACATGGTTTTACCTTGAAATCTTGTTTTACATTAATGCAGTAGTGGGAAAATCTGAGCAGATTTCCTATTTAAAAAAATGAGAGAGAGATAGAGAGAGGGAGAGAGAAAAAAAAACAAACAAACAAAAAAAAAACTAAAGACTGCCACTAACTGTGTACTCACTAAAAAAGGTTCTTCAAATCCTATGAATTCTATTATAAATTTGCAGTATTTTTTTGAGTCATAGAGGGAAAAAAGAATTAAATAAACTATTAAATGCTCTTAATTGGTATAATTTCAAAACTTAAATCATGGAAAAATAGTAACATTTCTAAAGGCTGTTTTTTGATGCATTGTTCAGCATCCACTTGCCAGGAAATGCATTTTAAACATGCATCCTCTCCATCTTTATTAATTCTATTTCTGATAAAATAGTGGCAAAAATGAACTTGTTTATTCCATCTAAAGGAAGGATAGGACAAAGAAACAGTCAAATTCATGCCAAAAGTCAGCAAAGACAGCAGATTTTTAATCTGAGACAGAAAAGACAGAAAATACCAGAGATCAGGAAAAAGGGAGAATATGTCTTTTTGGGGAGAATTTGTTCTGGAAAATACCAAGAACATGATGGCAGTTCAAACCTGCAACATTCTTATGACATTTATAAAGGTATTTGTGTTAAGAGGGTTTTTTGATGATTAAAACGTGTTTTTATGGTTAGGACTGGAATTAAGTTATTGTTAGGTTTAGGCATCTAACTGGGATGATTTTGGTTAGGGTGAGGAGCTGTGGAATGCATTATGTCAATGGTGAATTACCACAAACAAAGTTTCTCTGTGCGTCTGTGTGTAGTAATGCAATAGTCTCATTACATAAAAATAGATTCAGGGATGCAGAAGGAGCTAAAGCAGAACATTATAGAGAAAGGTTAATCCACATCTACCTGGAGCATGTAAGGATTTACAGTTTAACTACAGACTGACATTTTAATGGCTACCTTGTAACATAATTCACTTTTACTTGTTTAACCTCGTATTTCATTCATGTCTGGAGATAGGAAAAAAAGAAGAAAAGTAATAACTGACAGAGCTGGAGACAACCTAAACAATCCATTAACAACTTCCAGTCAAGACTTGATGAAAACTGATCAGCTTGGTGCTCTAACGTGAAGACACAAAACTATGTTTCCCCTGTGTTGCTCAGGCTTTTTACAAAAAGAAACTCACAAATTTCAGTTTGATGTTGAGAATGTTGAATACCAAGCTTGTGTCCTGTGATGAGAGAGTGTCTTCAAAACTTGACAGAAATTATTAATACTGCTTTAGTTTAGTTTTAGACACCTAATGGTGTCTTGTTGTTTAAAATAAAGAGGTAACACCCTGTGTGCTTTATTATCATGTAAATTATGTTCAGCAAAATAGGGATTAGAAGTTTCAGACAGTTAAGCTAACAGCTCTTTGATTAATAAAGATAGAAGAAGTGCACAGACAAATAACACAGTATGGATAGTTTATGTAAAACCAGGTGAAAGAAATATTTCAGTTCAGTATATGTGCATATCATAGCTGGCCAGTGTGTGAAAGCTGAGGACAAGGTAACATCTAGGTTGACAGTAAAGACCTGACACAAACAAACACTGATCCAGAACCAGGCTACAGGAACTGCTAGGCAATAAGGATGCTGGCACTTTGTGCATTACTGCAGGTGCTGCAATCTCTGCATTTATTTCTCTTCTAAAGCTGTATTTAGGTTAGGACCTGCTGTTAAATAAAAATAATGATTAATGGATTTAAATCTATTCAAATTCATTTTATCCAATATCAATTCATAAAAGTTGGAGATCAATTTTCTTACGTATGTTTCTTTTTGCAGTGACAACAGTAACCCTACTCTTGCATAACTTACCAATGCTCAGCAATATCTATACATACAATTATAAAGATATAAAGGTACAATTATACATGTACAATTATATGTGTTGCTTCCATCTAAAATCTACTTCTCTTGCTGGGATAATGTCAAATTTTTAAAATAGCACTTGTAAAAACTTCATTTCTGGACACCCAATGATAAAAAAAATCTAAATGTAAGCTTGGAAAACTATCAGAAACGTCATAAACAAAGACGAAAAATGTTTTTGGTGGATTATTTGTCTACAGCTGTGACAAGGCATCTATAAGCCCAAGATCAGCTTCTTTTGGGATTTTTTTAATTCACCATTGAATTGCATTCACCTGTAAACTATTTAAGGGCTTATTACCTCTCTTTTTCGCAGATAATGCTAAGACTGTGGGCCCCACCATGTTCACCAAAAACAATAATAGGAATTGATGTCACCACGCATATACGTACGAATTAAACTGGATAATGAACTGGTTAATGTAGATAACAATCTTTCAAATATATTTCGGAAGTGCATGCAGATGCATCATATCAGATTACCGGGCTCCAGACTGCGACCAAATGGTCACATTTTGCGACTAAAATGTGAGACAGTGCGAGTGAATTTTTCAACTATTCGAGCAATGGCGACCAATATATTTGTCGGTCTTTTTCTTGTAGTAGTTATAATTGAATTTATTTTGTCAGTAACAAACTTCTGCTCCCCTCTTCAGCCCAGCAGTTTACAGCAATGTGCAAATTAGCTGCTGGTTTGCCGAGTCAAACTAACTTCAATATGAGAAAAGTAGACGAACACCGACGACCAACGAAGAAGACGACAGCCAATGTGGGTGTGAGCAGGGACGAATGACCACTGTGATTGGCTTATGTGTGGAAAGAGGCGGGTCTTGGGGGAATTTATTATTCCTCAGTGTTGCCAACTTAGCAACTTTGTCGCTATATTTAGCGAGTTGTCAGACCCTTCTAGAGACTTTTTTGAAAAAAAAACAAGGGACTAGCGACATTTTTTGGTATTATTGGAGACTTTTGGAGACTGACGTGAATGAACGTAGTTTACTCTTCCCATTCAGGAGCGGGTGCTGCGCAGACCCCTCCCTCATCCAAAGCACTCATACGAGGCTTTGTCCTCACACAGCAGCACACAGCTGTATTCAGAGCAGACAACGTTTACCTCTGTTTATTGACCAGCCTGAAAATGAAACATACAAAGCTGCTGCTGGATGATCCTGCGCTGGCTTACCGTCAGATAGTAATGTCTATTAATGAAGAATGTGGACAAAAATATTTAAAAAGTTAAGTGTTGTGACATGTTCCAAACTCCTAATTTAAAAACTAAATACACTAAAAAAATTGAACTGAAAAATAAAGAAAAATAATTCACAGAATTATTTATTTATTTTTGCTGTTCCAAACATTTTTAGGTGGTGTTTTTATCAATATTTGCCTTTTCCATGACATATGTATGGCATTCATGGCAGCATCTATTACAACTATATGTACTAGGTTGATTATGCTAAATAGCGACTTCTAGCGACTTTTAGGACAGCCAATAGCTACTTTTCTTACCGAGGAGTTGGGGACAGTGGCTGTAGAAGAGTATCAGTCCCTGAAGCTGTTTATGGTCTGGATTTACATGGACAAGTCCTACCATGCCGTATGAGGGATGATGGTGACAAAGTTGCTGTTCTGCTTCGACTACAAAGTGAAAATCAAATCAAATCTGATTTGATTTGATTTGACAAGTTCTATGTCTACTTGTTTTGTATTAGTGCGGCCAGTAAGATCTTTTTTTTTTATTTTATATCAACTGCTGCACAAAAAAAAAATGTGCATTGTAAACATAATTTCTGAATTTATTGTTCAAGTATTTATCACTAATACAGTGAAAATGAGAGGAAATGTGAATATTTGCTAAGCAAGGCAATTTCATTGTTTGCCCCTAAATTTTCTGCTTGTGCTCCTAAAAATTTAAGTTAGGGGTTACTGTGCTCCACGTAAAAAAGTTAGTCTGGAGCCCTGGATTATTACACTTACCTTACACCCGATATCTGGTTTTAATGGCCATGTCATTGTACTTTGTGACTGTCTCAAATATCTTAAGAAATGTTTTGCTGTATGGATAAACATGACCAACAACACAGCAGCTTTTTCTATTCAATAACTAGCTGTCATTTTTATCTCACAGCTATAACAGAATTAACATCAGATTACCAACAGATTGGACAACCTTAGGAGAAACTACCTGTTTCTGGCTGCAAAATTATATAAATAAAAGAAAATATTTTAACTGGACACTGAAGAAAACACAATTCAGATTCAACAAAGCTGCACAGAGTCAATGCAAGCACATAAAGACGGATTAATCATTTCATCCCAGCCCTCAGCAGCCTCCTCCAACAAACACTCATGCAAAGTCTTTTCTAGAAAATGCAGGAGTGGCATGTGTCAAGGGGGCATATGGGGAATCTGAGACTGGGGTCAGTTTACTTATTCAGTCACTGTCAGGTTACAGTCACCAGCTGTGGACACAACTTTGCAAGAACCCAGTGAACCAACCAGAGAAGGAGCAAAACCTATTCATACACAAACATTTTGCGTTAAACTATGTAACAATATATCAACTAGACGACAGTCTGTCTCATGCCATCCAGATAAGACACTACATAGTTGAAATAATATAAGGGACGGCTAACACTGTTGAATTTATGTGGGTTTGGGCGCACGCGTGCATGTGAAGTGTCCTCGACCTTATGCTTATCAGCATTCTGGAGGCAGACGTCGTTACTCATTAACAATGATAACACACACAAGCATACACACACAGAGTACCACCACCTGCTATGGTCCATTGCAGTGATAAAGAGGTGAATATTTGCCAGGAGGGAGACATCCATATTGACATACATATGAAGGAGACAAAAACAAGATGGCAGAAGAGAGAGTTGTTAAATAATTACAGATAAGACTTAAAAGGGTTGTAGACAGAATAGATGATGCCGAAAAGCTAAGATTATCACAGACATTGATGAAATTCAGGCTAATCTCACATTTGTAAGTATAAGTAATTGAATTTAACACAAGCCACTTGACATTGACATATGCATCATTCAAGAAATGAAAAGGCACCTAACTCAAAGTATGGACCAGTGGTGTGGCTACAAATAACAGATGATTTAGCAATAATTTGCTACTAGCTCACATGTCAGCAAGACACATCATTTGTTTCCATCTCTTTAGTTGCAGCCATGAAAAAAACAAAACAATGATAACATACAAGATAACTCCCAAAGAACTGGAACATCTCTGCTTGATGTGCACTGTATCTGAAAGTGATGACTTGGCGAAATAGAAAAAAAATGTCACAGCACCTGAGAGATGCACTGACTTTATCTGATCTTCTGTTTACTGAAACCTCATCATAAATGCTCACTATTGAAGGGATGCAATTTTAAGGAAAAAGGAATAAAAGGCTGAGATATGCTAATTTACACAAGAATCAGACTGAGAAACAATGGCAACAGATCATTTGAAGTCCTTCATAGAGCACGAACCTCAACATTTTAAAGCAATAATCATCTTGATAGAACAGAAGGAAGAAAACATGCAAAAAGAAGCTTTGGAAAGTCCTTTTAGAAGCCAAGAAACTATTGCTGAAGACTATTTAAAGAAATAACAAGATAGCTTATCTCATACTGTGTTGAACAATAAAGGTACTAAATATTGACTTTGAAGCTTGTTAAAATTCTATGTTTCAGCAAGTTATTGTGTTTATCTACTTTTTTTCCTGGCAATATGTAAATGAAATCATCTTCAGTGCACTGACGACAGTGTGTCATAGAACTAGTTATGTCCAGTAACCACTCTTTTCTCCCAGTAAAAACCCCTTTAAGTTACTACAACATAAAGGGATGGCATTGTATCCAACACACCGTGCTGGACCACAGTTTCTCATAGGCATAACTTTTTCTTTTTCTTTTGTTTTTTAGCCCTGCACAGAGGAAGTGAGAGTGTGAATTTCCAGTGGGAGTGCAAACTATAACTACGGATTAGGATTTAGGACCTTTTCATCTGCAGGTTGGTGCTCTTGTGAGCCTTCAAGTGACTTGCTTTGGATGGCAAATTTGTGTTAGTAAAAGAAAAGTATGCAGTTGGCGTTGGGGCCAATGAATTCCCACTGCAATGGCCACTCTTGACAAAAGACTGAAAGCCAACTGCATCTTTTCCAACTGCAGACAAAAGCCAGATGTTAGTGAATGTTAGGCCAGAAATATTCTTGCTTTTCACTCTTGTCATCTGGTAGGTATCCCACTCTATTAGCGGCATACTTTTTACATTCAGTTTCAGCGAGGGATCTTCTAGAATTCCAAGATTTCATGAATCATGGTTGATGTTACGTATCATGATAGAAAAAACCAAAACAAAACAAACAAAAAACAGCTGCAATATCAGGGACATTTGGTCACACTTCTCTTACACTGAGTCACCATATTACGTCCTCTGCGTTACCAAAGTAACCCATGATATAAACATACAATTAACATGCAATTTGTTTGTCTAATATTAATTTTGTTTTAAATGAACTTTAAGTGATGACGTGTGAAGGTTACATCTTCATAGTCTGGAAGACAAACTTAAATTCTTAAATTCACTTCATTGCAATCAAAGCACGTTTCACTCTCAAACATGGTGCACATCCAGAATTACTCTCTTCTGTCACTCTTCCTCCTGTTTTTCCACCTTTTCTTCTTCACATTTTCTCATCCAACTTCTCCTCCACCTGTGTGTTTTCTGGTTCAGTGGGTGGGGAGTCAAACATTCCAAGCATGCACATAACACACATTTGCATGCACGTAAATACACACAAGCTTGTGCCCCCCTCCCACATTCCACACCAATCTTCAGCCATAACTAAGTCCATTTGTTCAGCTCTGGTCACTGTCTTAGCCTCCCGAGACTGTGTATGTGTGTGAGTTTGTGTGCGTGTGTGTGTCAGAGAGAGACTGCTTGATGTGCTCAACCTGTATCTCTTTTTAGTAATCTCTTAATGACTGGATCAACAAGTGCTGCCTTGACTTACAAATCTGTTCCACAATAAGATTGTTTTTCAGTCAGCATGGGATTTCAAACTTCTGCCTCCTCCAATCATTACTGTTATAAAGACAGAGTGTGCAAATCAAACAGATAATTATAACAGATGAAAAAACTGAAATCGACTCAGTTTATTTGGATGCCATAAGTGAATTCAGGCAGTGTGGGTGTTTACACACACACACAAAAAAAAAGCTTGCGTTAGCACCTAGCACCACTTTTCAATTTGTAAAGATACTGATTAGAAAACTTTAATATCTGCAACAGCTGGAAGATTGCACATCAACTTCCACTGAGAGATTATCTTAACTTTAAGAAGGTTTTCTGTATCCCTTTAATTACTTCTATATGTGCAGAATTCAGCATTTCCACTGGTTGAATCTGGATACATGAATGAGTCTGGATACATACAGAACTTTATATACTGGGCCCAAGATGTTGACTGTACACACACACACACACACACACACACAAGCCCAAATAACTGCCTGAAATTAATCAGTCATCATCTCACTTGTCCCTGTCAGTGTGGACTAGTCCCTCTGTCTCTCTTTGGTCCGCTTTATTTGGTTTTCTTTATTTCTTGTTCTTGATTTCCTCTCATCGTTCATTAAATCTGCAGTAATTAATGAGAACGTAGCTACAGAGTGATATTATTACCATTCGGCACAACTTTGACAATAATTTATGCAAACAAAAAAAATGAGTGAAATGAATAAATAACTTCATGGAGTTTGAGGCAGAAAATGTAAACAGTGAAAGCAGTCAAGAGCAAGGCATACTGAAAACACACGTTCATGAAATGCAATTTCACCCTAAGAAATAGTCGTTTTACCTTTTTAGACAGAATATATAACATCGCTATTGCACTCTGAAACCTTATTTTTCCTATAATTCCTTTCAAGCAATGCTTGTTGCTGTCCAATAAGAAACCATGCTTCCGGGAAAGATTATGCACAACTTATTTGACCGCCTTAGGGAGGAGAACTTAAGAACAACTTTAAATGTAGGTTGAGGTTGCAGTTGAGCTTTAACAGCCTGATAGTTTGTTGTATTATGTACTAAATGTGATCTATTTTATGTTTTTAAAACTATTTTTCTCTGTACTCCTCTACTCCCCCAAAGTGAGCTTTTAACTTGGTTAGCTCAGGACATGTCGCTCTAGGTAACATGGTAACATAAAGTGTGCATCTGAAGCAAACTGAAATCACTAAAATATCTGAAGATTTAATCTCAAACGTGGAAAATAGACCAATCATGTTTAGTCCAAGTGTGTTGGTGAGAATATCACAACATAGCAACAAGGAAATAATCATAATGGTGTTACTTTCTTCCACTTAGAGTGGAACATGTGGAACAATATGAACTAAATTTTTCTCTTAGTTCAAATTTGCCACATGTAATCCAGTGTGGTTAAAGCCACACACCTTAACTCTTAAACCTTCACTACATTCTGATCTGGGAGCTTTCCTTCCCCCCAGTTTCTCTCTTTTCCACCACATCCTTCTGCCTCCACTAAAGCTTAGATAACAGTTAAATCTCAGAAAGCTGCTCATAAGTACCTTTTGTTAATTACACGTGGAAGAATAGGCCTGTTGTGTCCCGATGTGGTAATGGTGCCAGCACAAAACAGGGATTACCTCTGGATAATAACCAAGTTGGTGTGATGAAGGACCATGTAGTGGGAAATAATTAACACAGCTAACTGGTCTGTAGGAGTTTCAGCTAGACATCAGTGTTGTGGTTACTGGCAGGGGATAAGTATCCCTGCGTATTTCACTGTAGCTGTAATCAATATATGTTTTTGTACTCTGCTGTTGTAATCTTTTACAGAGCTGGTCAATGTTTTGCTTCTTGCTTTGGGAAAAATGCAAGAAATGTCAGTCATGCCATCCTCTGTTGCTTTTTGAATTATTAACAATAATCAACTCAAGATTCAGTGTCTACTTTGGCTGCATGGGCAGTCTTAAAATAGTTGTACCACGCTGGGTCAGCATCTGGGATATGAACTCCTTTTTTATCTCCTTGAAGACATTTTTGGCACTAAATACATGTAAAAAAAAGTCTAATGACGGCAACTTTATGAATGCAGGTCA
This sequence comes from Melanotaenia boesemani, assembly GCF_017639745.1. Lineage (NCBI taxonomy): Eukaryota > Metazoa > Chordata > Actinopteri > Atheriniformes > Melanotaeniidae > Melanotaenia > Melanotaenia boesemani. Next base: position 16,615,798 of record NC_055688.1, read on the forward strand.
AATGAGGGTTTTACTGTCTGTATTAGAAAGAAACACTTGTCTGAATAGCTTTTTCAAAGGAAAAAAATATCACATAAGACACACTAATGAACAGACACTGCACATGATGTATGTGCAAAACATAAAAAACACTAATTCCACAGCCACTCCTTTTAAACTCAGTGTCAGTTGTTTCACAGACCTGAAGCCAAGTGCAGAGAGTTCAGATACAGTAGAATAGTTATTTACAACATTTTACTCCAAAAGTGACTGCTTTTACAGGAAGATTCAACAAGTTGATGTTCAAGCTGCAGATTTAAAACCAGATTGACAGAACTTCAAGTCAAGGTCACTTTAAGTATGAAAAAATCCCAAAATGATAAAAGACAGACCAGTTCATTTAATCAGAGCTGTTTTTAGATGTTTGATAAACTTCAGAAAAACCATCCATATGCCTGACATTAGCACCACTGCTTGCTCTCAACCTTTTGAGTGAGGCTACTAAAAGCCATACACACAAGATATGATCAAAATATGCGTCGTTTGAACTTGTTTTTTTCCATAGTTTAAATTTTACGCAATCCCTTTTATATTAATTATTATTAAAAAAGAGTATCAGTAAACACAAGATGACATAAATAAATCTGTTTGGTCACAGTGAATGTAACATACATCCCTTTCAGAGTCCCTGTCCTGCTGAACCCACCCCCACATCTCCCAAACTCCTCTCACATTCCCACTGCAGTATGGATTCCACATGGACAGCTGGCACTGAGAAAAAAAGACCACTGCATTTGTGTCCTCTCATGTGTGTGTGCGCTCAATATATATATATATATATATACATATACTAAATGGTAAATGGGCCTTAAGATTATAATGGTTATGATTTTGTTAAGGCTAGTTTTGACTTTCTGTTGTTCTGTCTATTACAGACACACACACACACACACACACACACACACACACACACACACACACACACAAACACACACACATCTAAGTGTTTTACCACCCACTGAACATCATTTGACAAACCCAAATACGACAACTGTCTGTTGTCTTCCTTTCCATTGAGCACTTTTTAATTTGAAAATGTCTTTAGGGATAACAGCTGGAGACTGTGGAGGTTCACAGGGGGTCTGAAAATATCTGGTTGAAGGATAAAGAAACCAGGATGACAGAGAAAGAAACCAGCAGAGGATTTAAAATGTCAAGGAGATAGAAGGTGAGAAAGAAAACAGAGGGATCACAGAAACAGATGCAAAAACAGCAGAACTCAGATGACTGACAGTCAAACCCCTCAGATACAGTCTTTACTGTTGCTTTGCCTTTTAACAGAAAATTGTCCTAAATGAATGAAGTCTGTTGAAAACTCAAAATGACTGGTAATGCTGCTTTAGTATAAACCTGTTTTCTTAATTACATTTTTAACACTTGAAGGAAAAAAATCTCCAGAGAAGGTTTGTATGTGGATTGAAATAGAAATGCATAAACTCAAACAGAAGTGAGCTGAAATGGCCAGAGGACAGATTATATAAAGACAGCAAGTGACAATAGAGCATAAACTGGTGGTTCATAGCAGATTAGATGGTTTTGGCATCTTTCCAACCTGCTTAAAGTCCTAAAACACGAACATGTTGCAGGAGATTGTAATACGTGTTAATGTAAAATTCTAAATGGCTTTTATAACTGTAATGATGGCACATGAGTGCATAACTGACACAGAGGAAGACTGAGCCTTCTGCTTTTGAGAAAAAAATTATTATTGACATAGTTCAACCATTTTAGTATTAGTCTGAGGAGTAGGCGAGTGGTGGATCGATTCCCTCTCTGGGTATGTTTGCCAGCACAAACTGTGTGGGTGGACATGAGCTGAAATGGGTGCCTGAGTATAAGGCTGTCTGACAATGCAGCAGCTGTAAGGGATACGTTGCAGGGTAACAATTCCTTAGATTGCATCCGAACATTTGACTTTTATATGGTAAGTGCTATGCCTGGATCACAAACTGTAACAACACTGTGGATATTATGCACAAAAAGTTCTGGTCCTCACTCAAAATCAGAGTAGGGGAGGCTGACATTGTAGCTGCTAAGCTGCTAAATAAATACTCTGTACTGTGAGCTGCTCTGGAGTCTCTCAAACTGACAACACTACAAATCCCATACACAATATAGTAATTAAACCATGTACTGTCATCAGACAGAGGCTTCTTCAGCTCCACTGCAACAAAGACTGATGCAATAGCTCATTCCTGCCCAGGGATAACTTTACATAATAAGAATAGCTGACTATCTTTTTATTGTTCTTCTGAACTTTCTCTCTTTTGCATCAATTAATCACTCATTTAACTGCAAAAATACAAATCTACCCTTGGAGATTAGAAGCATTTCTCTAATAAATTTTGTTCTGCTCTTATTGTTTGTCTAAAAAGTCTTTAAACTTGTCATTAGACACTCTGGGGAAAAAAAAGCTACTTCTTAAAAACTGGATAAATTTAGCAACCAAATCACTTGATTATCAGAAGTGAGGAAAACCAAATCCCAGTGTTGTGAACCAGGAAAGAGAGGAAGGCCAGGGACAGCGAACCATTTCTTTACAATAGCTTTCAACAGTTTAATCAGATGTATTACTAAAGTTTGGTAATACTAATTCTGGCAAACAGAGTCACAGAGAGGAAAAAGGAGTGAAAGCAGAGCGAATTTGTCTTGTGGGGTTCCCGGTGTGTTATTACAGTCTCCTCTGGTGCCAGCATGCGCGTTCTCTGACCCTACCTCACATACACAACGCTCACACACACACTCACAGTGTGTGTGCATAAACTAACGCACACACTCTTCTTGACCCCTCCCTGATCTACTGGTTGCCCTTTGACCCGCTGTGCTGTAGCACTGACCAAACATACCCCAACCCCACTGAGACCACAATACAACACAGTGGCGCCATGACCCACAGAATGCAGCAGCACACTGGAAAAAGACAGGAGCGCACAAAAAGACTGGGAGAAAGAAAGCTGAGAAGAAAGGAAGTTACAATTATGTTTAACACTAAATATTTGTTTGATAAAAGTGATGCCATAAAAACATGGAGTCCTAATTTAAGAGACTGAAATCATTGTCTCTTTGTCTCTATTTCTTTTCACAGTGCCTTTTCTTATAACCTTATCTCCTGTGGTTGCTTTTCTTTCTGCTGCACCCCCACCACAAACATCACATCTTAACATCCCTGTGACATGCCGTCAACCCCTGCAGAGAACGTCCAGACAGCTCCATTTATACCCCACCATTAGTAAAGTCAAAGCAAACATTGACTTTATCTAAATGGTGGCTAATAGCCTTTAACATTAACAGGCCCCGTAAAACTCTGAGCTACAGAACGGTGGTTGCAAACAGAGAGGTTAAAGTGGGGGAGGCAGCACCTCAAGTTTTCCCAGTCTGTTTTCTGTGAACGAGTAACATGATGACCAGTTAATTTGTGATGTTGAATTGTACCCGTTACTTTTGACTAAATATACTATAAGTATGAAACAGAAATCTTTTGGCTATTTCACTCAAGACTGAGTGTCATCAAGTCACAAATTGTATTACATCTGGAATTCTTTGGCTTTACTTGTCCAGTCATCCAACATTTGGCCCTGACATTAGAATTTAACAAGAGGAACTAACAGACTCAGCTGGATCCTTTAGAAGCTTTCCGTTTTCCATTTATCACCACATGATCAACACAGACACACTCAAAGTCTCTTTCCTCTCTTAATTATGGCAAAAAAAAACAACTAAAAATTGGAAAATTGAGCTCCAAATCAGAGAAAACCACCTACAAAGCCTCTTTAGTTTTCACAAGACCAAAATCTGTTTTTAGCCTTCCACTATAATAATCTGCCATGTGACAGACAGTAATTACCTCATGGTAACAGGCCAAAAAAGCTTTTTCCCTGGCTGAAATAAACTGGAATAAACACCCAAACCAGCGGGTAAATACCACCACCAGGCCATTTAATGGTTAACAGTATGTCAAATGGTATTTACGACAGTTAGCCGACTGGGAACACGCTGCATTCTTACGTTAGAAGAGAAGTGTGTCTAATAATGTGTTTGTTTACCATAAAGTTGTCTGTTTGAAGCATCTGCCTATGTATGCGGTAGTTTAAGTCAATCACCTGCTCACCATCTATTGTTCAGAGAGGCAGATAAAGAACACTACAAACATTTTCTATTAAAAAAAAAACACTGGAATTTAACTCTTTATGTCCACTATGAGGCAAATACAAAACAACAGGGTTATGTTAAAGCACAATCATTTCTCGTTGAAGAGGGTTACCACTTATTGATCATGTTGTGCTAGACCAGCCCGGTCTCATTGGCAATGCATGGGATAGTCACAAAATAAAAGAAGTTATTGTCATATGAGTAAATAAAGTTTTTATTATCTAAATACAAAGAAAAATAACCTCCTGGGTATGACAATCTACTTGTTAAGAGTCATATGTACAACTGATATGGTATATTCTCTACTTCTTTACTTTAACTATTTAATAATTAAACCTTGAGCTATGAGGGCTTTCATGTTTATTCAAATATATTTATAATATAAATCTTAAGGTGAATTTATAATGATTTAAAACAGAAAAGAGAATGAAAAATGGCCAAACTCAGCATCATAGTTTCAAAATTCTCTGCTGGACAATAATTTTTTAATTGTTTAATTTTATTTTTAACACCAACTCAGCTGAAAATCAATTGATAGATGACTAAGACATAATTGTTAGTTGCAGCCATACAGTTTTTTTGTCTGTTGTCTTCTACTGTTTTTGTCCTGCTTGTGTTTCCTGCATTGCTATCACCTTTGTTAACTGTGGCTTTTCCATTCCTCTTTACCTAGCCACAATTCTCTCCTACGCATTATTGTTAGTGTGCTAATTATATTCCTCAGTAAAGACAGTGTGGGACAAAGGGTTGTTAGATGTGTGTGTGCTGACATGAGTTATATTTATGGGTAGTGTCTTTTATTTGTATATGTTTCCAGTGTGTATATATGTGATTGTTTACATTCAGCACTGTCTGTCTGTCATTGTCTGCAGTGATGAGATGCTCTATTTCTTTGTTTCTCTGTAAGTGTTTGCAACGCTGTTTTTTCTGGCAGCTTTCATGGAATGAAGATGCCTTTTTAATGTGTTTGTGGCTTTTTTACACTTAGCCTAACAACAGATGAACCCTCTGATCTTTGTGTCTGTTTCTCTCCCCTTTTGGCCAGATAATGGGTGGTCTTTGTGGCACAATCACCTGGAAAACATGACACTGTTTAGACAGAACAGTACATCAGGAAACCATACTGAGAAACCTGGACTTCTGGCTTTTCTCGGTATAATCATTCTGTTTTTAATCAGATTCTTAGTGTGTGGAAGAGGACGATAAATCAAGAGGTTATATTTCATTTTATTACAAAACTGAATCCCACATTGCCCCCACTGTGTTTCTCACTTGGATAAAAGTGCCAAAAATTAATGCCAATACATGGAATGAGTGGTTCAACAGTTTGCAAAATATGGTTTTGTACCTTCTTGCTAAAAATCAAGAAAAAATCCAAATCAATTTGAAGTCAGCAAAGTTTAAATTTGAAGTTGCAGCCAGAAAACAGTTTGTTCAACTTAACTGTCTAAAGGCCACACAATACTACCAACACTACTCGATTTCACCGAAGCACCCTTTATTATTGCGTAAAAAGCCAACCAACAGCCACTAACATCTGCTTTTTGTTTTCAGCAGGAAAGGATGCAAATAGTTTCCTTTGGGTCAAGCTGTTTTGCAGTAGTCACGTTTTTATCAATTCCAGCTATGATTGAAAGCGATGGAAAGCTGATATATAGATGGGCATGCTAATTCTACTCCTTTTGATGTGACCATCAAACATATATATCATTAAAGCCATTATGACTTATGGCCTTGGTCAAGTAACTTCTGCTACTGCTGTTGTAGATTTTCAATCTTCCAGGTCATGGTAATCCTAAAAGCTTGAATAAGGGCAACTGTACTTCTTCTCTTGGTTTTTAAAGCTGTTTCACCTCTCTGTGACTCTAACCAGCTGATTAGAACTGAACAAGTCTTTGGATGAAAGGTGAAAAGTAGTCCAGTTGCTCTTTTTCTTGCTCTCTACTCTTTGGCGCTTCTACCAAAGGTTCAGTCAGACGGTTCGTGCAGCACTGGAAAGCCATTCAGTGAGGAAGAAATTTAACAAGGCTCTGTGCTCATTTCTGCTTTTCAATATCAGAATGTTTCCTGGTGAATTTACAACATCACTGAAAGAGAAATGTAACTACAGATTAACAAGAAAGAAGTCAATGTTTTCTAGATGATTTAACCATGCTTACAGAAACTTAGCATGTGCTGATTGACAGGATTATGTGCAAGCAAAGACTCCAGGAATTCACTGCATCTGCATGTAAATGTCTGCAATAAACAGCTTTATCTTTCTTGTCTTTATGCTAAAATAAGGGTCATATTTTGCTAATATGACTGTCAGCTATCTCAAAAGCAAAAAAAAGCATGTGTTCTTAAATATTAGGCTTTAGTTTTAGCAATATCAAAGTTTTTTTAGTATCAAATAAATTCTTTAATCTCTGTCCAGAGCTCTGGGTAGCTGTGAATGCACTGCTTTTGACCCCTGCAATCAAGCTCAGTGCTGCTCAGCTAACAGGGGAGACTGCTAATCTCTCAGCTGCTCAGTCTCATGCTCAACTACACACACACATGCACACAAAGGCTCAGACACTGGTTCACACAGCACAATTGTGTAAGCCTCTGGAGCACAGCTTATGTGACTCTGCTGTACATTTGCTGTAAGAAAAGCATGAATGTTTCATCTTCATCACTATATGTCCCCAGGCTTATCTGTATCTCTCATCCACTTGTAGGTCTTGTTTTGAGCTCCTTATTTATTTCTCCATCTCCTCAGCAAAGCCCTCAGCTATTTCAGTGTTCCTGCTTCCATTTGCCAATGGACGGTCAGCAGAAAACAGCCTTTTGCCACCTGATACCGAGCTCCCATCAACCCCAAGGACATACAGGGAGAAGTAATTTAGGGTAATACTTATTAAAGCTTTCTGTTGGCTTTTCAAACATTTACACCACTTGTCTGTTTTGCCATGTGGTAATTTAAGAGCTGATGAATGTACTATTGGAAATGACTTACTGGATTTATACACTTGCTTACATTTACTGTAACTGTATCTTGCCTGCAAGAAAATACCCCAACAAATGAGTTCAGTTTTTAGTTTTAAATGGCCCATTGTGTCCTGTGACATTTGGCTTATAATTGCTCACTGTTCTTATAGTTGGCTTCGGTAACACGCCTCCGGTATGCATATTATCTTAATATCTCTGGGTTCACAAATAAAAACATATCTCTACATAATTTTTGGAGTGTATCAGAAGCTACAACCAACAAACTAGGGAAAAGAAGTTGCTTTATAATTATTATTATTATTCAAATTATATATAAGAAGTTGCAATCATGACTTTGCCTTGTGTTATTACAGTTATATGTTTTCATTATGATCTTTACTTTTTAATCAGTGATAAGAATCAGTCAGATGACTGTGATTTCAGTCTTGTTAATAACTACTATCTACCAGGGGATAAGTTGAAAAGCTAAGACAATATAAAGAGATGACATTACACTGTATCCTCCAAAATGTGACTGTTCAGAAATCGTCTGAGATAATTCTAGTTTATATATTTTTGATAAGACCTCAGAGGTCAGCCCCTTGTTGCTTAATAGAAAATGTCTTTTTTTTTTTTTTTTTTTAACAACTTGTTGTTTCCAGTTTCAGAGTTTCTCTCTGAGGTGTTGTGCTTTAATGAATTGTGTCTCTGTCAGGAAGCTAACTTTACAAAACCTCTTCACAGCTACCTTGTGACACTTTCTGGCACAAAGTACCTGCGCCCAACCTTCCAGCACCCACAAGGTTCAACTACTTCAATATGCAATTGTTGTGTACCCATCAATGCAAACAGTAACCAGAGAAGATACATGCTATAGTTATTTGCTGCAGGACTGAATGTCTAGTACAAACAATCCTATTGCACTTAAAAGCCAGTTGCTGGTGTGTTTTTTTAAGAGCTGGAAGAGGAGAGCTGGGTGGAAATGTAAAATCAAGAAACAGCATGTTACCAAAGGACTGCAGTGAATTTAATGGGACTTCATTTTTTTAATCTTTTAAAGAGTCCAACACCTTTAATTGGTTTGGATTCTTGTGGTCAATATACTAATAGAGGGTTAGCCCTACACGAGTAGGCAAAGTCAGGGGAAGCCTGACACATGTTCAAGAAAGTTGGTCTTTTGAAATTGTGAGCAGGTTTTACTTGACTCAGCTTGCTAACTTAAACATTTGACTTTTTCTGTAATAATGTTTTAGACACATATTGCAAAGATTTGTCAAATTTGCACTATCTTGCAACCTAATCAGACACTTTTATATAATTTAGCTGCTGCTTTATTATATAGCAAGCAATGCAAACAGGAAATCTTAAACAAAACTATGAACCTGAGCTCACAAAGTGACCTAAACCCAGCTTCCTCTTCATCCCCATATTGTGCAAGCACATAACAACAAAATAAAAAAACAATACCTCTTTAAACTGGGGGGGGGTAAAAACATTTAGTTTGCACAACCTAATTTTACATTAACTTTAGCTTTATCTGCCAGATAACTCAAGTTTACACAGTCAAAAGAAAGGCTTGAGCTGCTATTTCATGTGTCCTCTTCATGGACCCCTTCTGTAATTTGTTTCCCTCTCTTGTCCATTTTTTTCCTCACTTGCTCCATGGTTTCTTTTCTCCTTTTCCCAATTCCCTTCTTTCTATTCATTATCTATTCTTTCGATTTCAGTCTCCCCAAGTCCTCCCCTTTTCTTCTTTCCCTATCCCTTTCTTTCATTTCCATCTTTGCCCTCTGTTCTTCCTAACTCTTGCCTTCTGTCCCCGCTGCCTGCCCTGCTTTCGTTGACACACTGCAGTCAGTGAGGGGGAGGAAATGCTGTGGCATTGTACGACAAACATCCCTAATAGGCTAATCTAATCTCATCTCTTTGCGGTCTATGGCCTTGTGTTTACTTTCTGCCCCGTGTCTGAACGCTGGCTCTGCCTCGCCTTGCTGAATGCAGCTTTGTTCCCTCTGAAAACTCATCATCAGTGTGATCTCAGAAACGGGCGCCAACTCTACAACTGTCTGCTCATGACGTTTGCAGACAGATGATAGTTCTCATCTATCTACCGCTTATTTAGTTTCAGAGAAGAAGAAGAAAAAAAAACACAGTGGTCTGGAAAGTAGCAAGGATGCTGGTGTGTAGCTGACCCTGGTGGCTGACCTTCCTGTGGAGATGTGCTATTCAATTTTTGGAGTACTCTACTGCCTGCAGAGCAGTATAACCATGGGGTGAGTGGGAGGACTGCCTAGAGCTAAATAACCAGACCATGTCCACGAAGTAATGTTCACCCAAAGACAAAAGCAATAAAATAGCAAGAAATATCAACTATTTTACAGCAAAAATAAATGAATGAGATACCCCTGTTGGACTGTGACATCAGTGTCAGTGATTTGTCTTGCTGCTGATATCTTTTACCCCATGCCTGCTGAAATCACTGCTTCTGTTACTCACCCCTGGCAGCTGTGGACATCAGGGCCATCTCCAGCAAAAGAAAGATCCAAAGAAACTCCATTTTCACTCAACAATGAAGACTAATGCTTAGCCGTTTTAACCTGAAAGAAAAATCAAACGAGGAGAGGCGTTGCTAAGTAATTGTTTTTGGATTACATCTCTTCTTTTTCTTCTCAAGAAACAAACAAACAAAAAAAGTAGGAACTACTGATCAGTACCTTTCCTGCTCCTTTGAACGCAACACTGCAAACGTTTGGCATATTTAAATAAAAACATCAAGTTTCAAAAGGTAGAACACAGGTGGTGAAATGATGCAAGCATTCCCTTCCAAAAGTTTGATCCTAATCTCTTCTTTTTGTGGTATTGCATGCTGAATGGTTTCTAAATGCGGCCCATGGCAGTCAGAACAAAGTGAGGCGTTCATCATGGACCAGACAGAAAGATTTTCTGGAAGTCAAAATTCTTTTCCCTGTAGATTTATTTTATCCACCTGTCCATTTGTCTCTTCTTACGGTGGTTTTAATCTTTCTGACACATAAATTCTTCTCCAAACCTCATGAGATCTTATTTCAGTACCTCACATGCTATATCTTTGATCAGTGACTGTCATCTTCAGCATCTTAACAAAGTTTTAAAGTGCACAATAACTTATTTGGCAGCGAATGATAATGAAAATAGCTCATAATATCATCTGAGTTCAAAATAAACACCTTTGGCTAATTAAAACGCACTTCAAGAGGAGCTGAAACCAAAATAAAAGGTTAAAACATTATTAAAACTCTGCAAATTGTGACGCATATACTATAAAGACTGAATTGAGTGATTGTGCTGTTAAAAGTTGTCATTTTAATGTAACTTAGTTATTCACAACAGAACATTTTTACTGCAAATGTCAGCATGTTCCAGATTATAGAAGACAGACTAAATTAAACTGTCAAACTCGATAACACATTAGCTATCAATGAAAAGGAAATAGAGTTAAAGACAAGTTTACAGTGATCTCACTCTTAATCACTACATACACTAACACTGTGAGAATATTACATTAAAGATGGACTTACTGTATGTCCCAGCTGTAGTGGAAAAATCCTTAATATGTTACTCTCTGGTAATTTGCAGGTATACCATGCCGTTATTCCTAAAAAGAAGTTCCTTTTTTCCGATCCAATGCCCTTAGTATTTATGTGTCTTGTCGATAAATTTAACCCGAGTAATGTACAGACAATTCGTCTGTTATTACAACGCCAACTTCAAGTGAATGGACTGGACAGAGTACAGAAAAAATGGCTACAATTATGCGGAAAAATATTAGTGTAAAAGGTGAAGAAACTATCATAAACAAGCTCGGTCAAACACGTGAAAGCTCAGTGTATCTGTGGTATTTCTGAATGACTGTCAGCATGTAAACCGCTCGAATGAAATCAGCAAGAAGACCGGGAGCAGAGAGAAAGAGAGCGCTAAAAGTCTTGTCTACATCCTCGCCACTTTATCCAACAATTCTAACACGTACTTTTAGGATTAACAACCTTAATACTACATCAAAAATGCCTCCAGCAGCGGTTCACCGTCTGTATTTCTGCCGCAGGCGAGAAAACAAAACTGCGTCGATAGACAATCCCAGCCTGCAACTTTTAGCCAATCAGAGCACAGGCCAATCAGCGCTCGGACCAATCAGAGAGGAGGAAGGTGTAGGACAAATTTGGAGCGGTTTAGGGTGATGAGATGGAGGGGGTTAAGTCGGGTTATCGTTTCTCATAATTTACACGATACCTCGAGGGTGTACAACATTGTTAGCCATTTTCCCCAGAGGACTTTTGGACACCACGAGTCTTTGGAAATGCTTCTTTCCAATTTTCCAGTATTTCCAGTATATAAAAGTAGTTTTTGTTTTATTTTGTGTTGTTTCCCCTGGGATTCATAAAGTATTTCATTTGGGATATTCTATTCTATTCTATTCTATTCTATTCTATTCTATTCTATTAAGTTCTATTCTATTCTATTCTATTCTTTTCTGTTCTATTCTATTCTATTCTATTCTATTCTATCACAATCGTTTCTCAACACGTTTCAAGTAAGAAAGCGTCCACTGCCATCTCGTGACAGTTATGGTTCATTACAGCACCATATCTCCGCTAAAAGTCCCGACGTCAATGTTATGCCAATATCTTAAAGTGTAATAGATTATTTAACAAATAACTCAGTTAGCCTAAACGCGCACAAAACGTGGATGGGGTTGTCATGGCAGTGAGTTAGCCCTGACGAGCTCTGCATAGTGGAGCCTCAGAGTTGAGACTTTCTTTTCAAATGAAAAGTATTTTCTGATGTCAATTTATGCCCTAAACTTTTAGACTAAAAATATTTGTCCTCATTGTCCCATATATATATATATATATATATATATATATATATATATATATAGAGAGAGAGAGAGAGAGAGAGAGAGAGAGAGAGAGAGAAATTTTTTTAAACAATAATGCATAAACAACAAAGTTATTACATATGCCATAGTAAAAATCTGGATATCTCAGTGAGAGGCTGGTTCAGGGCATGTAGGTGATTTGTTACAGTTGTGAACCAAGTCCACAAATAACAGTTTATCCTCCTTATTTATGAAGTTTCTAAAATGATTCTAGCCCTACATTTAGAATTTTTATTAATGAGAACATACAACACCCTTGTATTTTATCTTGGGGTCATGGCTCAAAAGTTTGGGATCCACTTATTTAAAGGAATAAATCTTGAACTTGTGGTTTTACTACTCCAAATCTAGAGGCATAAATAAACTATAAACTGTAATGTAATAAAAAAAAAATGTAATAACATAACTCCACATATTTGAAACGCTACTTTCAGATGGTTTCGTCCAGCCCTTCTTAACCCTTCAAATCAAGTTTAACAGCCTCAACAGGTTTGAGTTAATATCAGCAAATGACACGTATTTTGTACTGGTGGAAGCCTCATTTAGCTTTAATCAGCCAAAAGAACCATTTCTAGCTTTTATAATTTCACTGTATTTTGCAAAGCTTAGACACATGATTAGTTCTTATGCTCATACATCATATGCTCATTACTTAGATAATTCAGATATGAAATATAAAAAATGAATACTATGTTAGTATGCTGTGTTTCAGTTCAAACTTTAACATGGCTTTTATATTTTAGGAGACTCTGCTTAATATGGCAGTTTAATCTTAGGTTTTCTATAGTCTGCCTCTGATTTTCTGTGTTAAAATCAGTCCAGATCAGTCCACTATTTTTAGTGGAGCTAGAGGGGGCACAGGATACGTGGGCCTGATGGCGGTGCTTGAAGGCAAGGTGTGTTGGAGCCTTAGAACATGGAGTTCCCAAATGCTGTTGTCCGAATCATCAAACGAGTTTTCCAGAATTGCAATTCTACAGGAGCTTGGCCTGCCTCCGGATCAATCCCAGCAGCAAGCACTCACTGGAGGTGATGCTGGGAAAACCTGCTGAGTCCAAGCGTGGCCAGTTCATTCTGTCAGGACTTGAGGTGGAGGTGAGGACCCAAGTGTAGGTTTACGAGGCAGGAGGCAGACTGATTTAGGAATGAAGGTTTTATTGATGATGACGAACAGGTACAAGACATGAAGACTACAATTAACTGGCAGAGAATAAATTAAACTGAGGGGTACACAGAGGAGAACTAACAAGAAACAGGTGAAGTGAGTTAGCTAAATAAAAGCAGTTGCACTAATGACAGGAAACAGAAAGCAAAACAGAACACACAAAGAAAAACCTACAAAATAAGACAAGAAAACAGAAGCAAACATCACAAGACCATAAAAACCTAAACCAAAAACTCAGACCATGGCAAAAAAAAAAGAAAAAAAAAAAGACTTTTTCAGTAGATATACATGGAAGTGAGTTGTCCATGAGAAATTACACTCTTTAGTGAACAGTGGAAAAATTGTGAGTTGATGATATCCTTCTGAAAGATTCTTCTAAAGAGATATGTGATAACTTACCTTTACTTACCAAGCTGTTTTCCCTGGATTAAAGCTGAAGAGAGAGACCTCAGAGCATGTGCACTCCTGGATAGACATTTACACGTTTATAAGAAAGACAAGAAGTACAACCAGTGGAACTGATATGAATTTAATGCACACGTTACCTCATTTTTTCAACACTAGATGGCAGCAGAGGATTGTACCAAGGAGACACCACAATTCACATCTTGTTATAAAGCTGTTCCTAAATTTATGGGGAACTAGCATTGACATCATGTATTCTCTCTGTTTTTGCCATCAAAACTAAAACCTTGATCCAAAGCTAAAGCCTAATTCTAACTCTAAAACCAAGTTTTGAACCTCCAGTCCGTTTTTTTTTCTTTCTTTTTTTTTTAAACGAAAATAACAGAACTGTTAAAAAGATTATATTATAAGATATATATTCAGTCAAATGTATTTAGTATGTTTGCTTCAGTTCCAGTAAATGTATTAATTAAAATAGCACATTTCAATGGGATAAATATATTATGGCATGGTCTGAGCATAATTGGTCATTTTTGAGTTAGATAAGGAAACAAACAAACAAACAAAAAAAAAAAACTGTTGCACGTTGAAGCAGAATTAATGAAATTAATAACTAATGCCAAAGACGACAGACATTGTACTTTCAACACTGTTATTTTACCTAAATATTCTCTGCTATACTTTTTTTTACACGTACTGACTGTTTACTTTACACATACTGACTGTTTACATTATCAATGCACCTTATTATTATTATTCAGTATTTGCACATGTATCATACCATCTACCTCATGACAGTTCTGTTTTTGCACAATTAATCATTCAATGCTGAATGTTGCACAGTTTATGTAGCACGCTGCACATTATGTACATAGATTACTTTACTTTACTTATATTTTACCTATAGTTTATATTTTATGTTTACTCTTTTGCATGCTCTTCTTAAATTAGTCTTTTCTATATACTTTGAATATTTATGGCATTTAGTGTGGACGGCAAAGTAAGAATTTCACTGTACAGGGAAACCTGTTTCCTTACTGTGCATGTGACAATAAACGCTTTGAATCTTTGAATCTTGAATCTTGAAAGGCCTCTGCCAAGTACCTTTGCCTCTGCATCAGGAGTTAGGGCCTGTTGCGATATATAGCAGAGGAAGTAAAACTAAGGTATCGATACTATTACACTGGTATTAATCAATAGCAATACCAACATTCGTATCAATATTATCAATTTTTGGATCATTACGCCCACAGCTACTGAAAACTGCATGCTAAGATACAAAACTGCAGAGTTCAATACTTTCACTGTGCATGGTTTTGTATGTTTCCTCTACCTCTGCTGTACTTTCTGTTGCTTCTAGTTGTTTCTTCCCGCAGAGAAGTGGTCAAGCCAGCCATGATGGTTGCTGCCAGTTTGTTTTAAAAAAGAATCATAAAGCAGCACATGCAGAACATCAGCTGTCAGCAGCAGATTACATACTAGCATTCCTGCATGCACCAGCTATCACTGAAACAACTCCTTTAGAGTAGCTAGGAATCAGTCATATTCACTTATGGAAGGGTTTGTTGGATGCTGTTTTTATGTGAATTGGAGAAAGGTTAATTGAAAGAGGATGCTAATTTAGCTAGCATGTATAATTTGTGTATTCTGATATTATGTAAGGACTAGTGTGTGTATGATTAGGGCTTACAGAATGAAATAATTGCAGTTCTTGTTTGGTTGTTGTGTGCTGCAAAATGCATGTAATGTGTGTATGTAAGATGGAATTTATGTATGTAGAATCATGACATCAAAAAATTGACAAAACAGTATCTTAGTGTCTTGTGGCATATTGCATTTTGCTGATGATGATTACTTTTGGTTGCCGTTAAACATCCTTTTATCTGTAAGAAAATAGTAAGTAAGTAAATATAAATACAGACAATCTAAAAGTGTTTCTCTATCAAACTGCATGCAAGTAGTTTTATTATTCTGCAGGTCAGCGGGAAGAAACCTGCAAATACAAATGTTCAATTGAGTTAAAGCAGTAGTTAACAAATGATTGTTTTCATTATTAGGTTTTACTGGGTTTCAGCCAAAGCAAGAGGGCATTTATATTTTGCAGGCCCAGCAAAATGTCACTTTTAATCTGTTCAATTTGTTTTCAAAAGGTCATAATTAGCTAGCAGTTTTGAAACAATTATGGCCAAAGTGCACCAATTTCCCTCTGAAGCAAAACACAGAATTATTCATGGAGAGCAAAACTGAGCAGTGTGTATGTGTGAAGCATTTGTGGTTTGGTACTATTCCACTCGTACTGCTTTGGTCCAGTATCAGATGCTTTGTCTCTGTATCAAAACCTAAATGTACCATAGAGAGAGTTGTATAAACAATTTTTCATTTAAGCAATTCAACACTTCCACATGTAGGAGCAGCTGACAATAATTATGATTTACCAGCCAGGTTGGAGAGGGTTTGGCGATAGAAAGGCGAACGAGCACTCAGTCAAGGGAAATTAAACAGCAGCTGCTGAGAATCAGGAAAGTGTAACTGCGTCACTGTCACCGTTTCTGCCCCAGCTTTCCTGCCTATTCAAAGGTTTTGGGAGAGCAATGCACTGTTGTGATACTGGCCAAGTCACCTTTTAGATCTCATAAACATTTTTACCTCTCAGAAAACAAACTTAAACCCCGAATGTCTCCGACAAGCATGACAGGTGACTTTTAACGGAGTAAAAAAATCTCCATGTAAGTAGTATTATTCAAATTCTGAATTGTGAATATAAAGTTTGAAACACCAGACAAAACATGTAAAATAAAACAAGTTAATTTCTTCACTGTCATAAAGAGGTGAATTAAGTGATAATATTGTTGCTAGGGTAGCCTGAGCAGTTGCTATGCAGCAGTCGGTTGGAGGAAACGGCTCTGGCTGCAGGCTGTAAGAAGGAGAGGGATCAGTGTATCTGAGCGTGTATCTGCTGTGCAGGATTCACTTTCTTAGAAAAATCTACGTGTATGTTGGAGCTTGTGTAGGTTTTTGTGTTTTTGAAATACAACTCTATCTCTGGCTGTTTCAACATGCTGCGTGGGGGTGTGCGTGTATGAGTATGTAGTTTCTAGTATGCCAGTCTCACCTCAAGCCTGAACCCAAAGTAGCCGCTGGGAGGTTTGGCCATTTATGAAGGAATTCTGTAATTTTCAAAACTGTGGTTTGAGTTTCACTCTTTTTAACAAGCTGGTTTGGGCGCTGATAATGGAAAACGGCTGCAGAGGGAGAGAAGGGGAGAGATTGAGCAGGGGGGAGACTTTTTTGGCGGACTTCTGATTCACTTCCCATTTCACAAAATATGTTTTGCAGTTTTCTCTTTAGGGACTTTTTGGGTTATCATTTCTGGAGTACTTAGACAACAGACTAGAGAGAGAGAAAGTGGTGGAAAAAAGATTAAAAGAGCATGAAATTCACTATATAAGCTAAACGCATCAATTCCACTGTTCCTCAGAAACATGGCTTCAGAGTCTGAACCCCAAAGAGTACTCTTCAGGATATTTTGTGACCTCCTCCACATTGTATATCCATAAAATCAGTTATCCACAGCTGACTTAATTATATTAATCTGTTATGTTGAGAAGGGCCAACTAATAACTAAAACAAATGTAAGCTCACATAAAATAAAAATGTAAATGAAAACTGAACCATTCATCGCTACATAAAATGTAAAAACATCATGTAGACAGACATGATAAATCCACTGTTCAACAAGTGTGATAGTCATATGCTGCTTATAGTAAAAATGAAATATGTTTACACCAATAGTTAAGTAATAATAATAGTCTGTCAGCGGGGAAATCATTCTATCTAATCTTGCCTCCAACCTTGGCTTTGTCAAAAAGTGACATGAACACGGCTTCTGGATGAACTCCACGGGCTTTCTGAGTGAAATAACATTTATTTAACTTCAGCTTGTTGAAAACCATCTCTTTGAAAAGTTAAACTAATATGTGTGATAAAAAGGTAAACAAAGCATACAAGAGACATTTGGAGAGCGAACTCAAAGCTTTGGACGCATCCCTCTCAGAATACCTTTAAGACATGAGATTTAACCACAGATGAACTATAGTCAAATCTTTCATCAAGCTCAGGCTCGCGCCCAAACCCTAACCCTGGTTTGTCAGTAATTTCCTGCTAAACAGCTGTCAAGAGGATAGACGTAAAAATAAACCCGGCAGCTGTTAAAAGACACAATTGTGTTGAATATAAAGATATTTGAAATAATTTTCTTTATTTAAATTGTGTAAGTATGGCTGCTTTTAATGTGTTTCCCAGGTAGATTTCTTGTTAAAAGGGCCCAAATAGTGAAGTCTACAGAACAGAAGATCAACTTTTGTTGTCTGGTTTTGACTTTCTGGTATCTGGAGTGACCGTCTGAATAACTTCAACAAAACACAATTCTGTCACTTAGTTTTGCAGATTAGAGGTTGTCACCCTGCTCATCTTCATCCCTCACTGTAGTTTGACATGTTTAATTTGTTATACCTCACAAATGGGAAGTCAGAATTTCGACTCAAGTCATAAATGACTATTTTGTGTTACCAGAGCATCCTCTTATAGGCTGGTTCTTGGATAATTCTGGGATAAATTAGCTGCAGAAGCATCTGATAATGTCTTAAATACTGATTTAAAGACTCTCTGAGTCAGTCTTTATTTACAAATATGTGTACATCATAGTAAAAAAGGCCTCTGTAGACTAGTACCCCATGTACTGCACATCACTGCACACATTTCTACAAATCTCACCTTTAAAGGTAGTAGAGTCCTAAACCTTTTTACAAATTTTTCTACATATGACTTCAGATATATAACAGAGTTGTCAGAGTGAACTGATTATTAGTTCTCGAACATGGCTTCATCAACTTTTCTAAGATGGATAGAACCTAAAAAATGTTATCTTTACATACAGTTCTTGGTAGAAATTATTTTTTAAACTTTTTGAATGAACTGAAGTCCCAGAGAGCTGCTACCTGTCATGTAAAATGGGTATGTCAGGTCTTTTTTTGTCAGCCACAGAGTAAACTGGTGGACCTTTGAGGAATAATAAAAATGACAAAAGTTAAGTCACACAAGCACACATGGAAAAACTATGAATTACCATTTGGACACTGAGAAAGTCTGCATTGAAAGGTGGTGGCAGAATGATTCAGATGCAATTATTTTCTCTTGGATATTCATTCATTCTGTCATTCATTCATTCATTCATTCATTCATTCATTCATTCATTCATTCATTCATTCATATACTATATATATGTATATATATATATATATATATATATATATATATATATATATAGTGTATATGCCACCAGCTTACTTGTTGCAAACTGGCTCATAAAAGCAAAGTACAACAGAAAACTAAATGAAATTTTAAATGAGACTGTAGAAATAAAAACAGACCATTGTGAGCCTGTAAATCAACTGATTGGACTTTTGCAGGAATGGCAAAGAATATAAAAAGTAATTGCTCTGTGCATGGGTGCATGTGTAAGACTTCACCTATATTCATGCACTTTCATGTGTGAACTCACAAGTGCTCATGTGCAGTAATAGGCAGTAAGTCATGCCTGCAGTAATTCTGTGGAATTCCTGTGGACTCGTATGCATGCTCACAGCCAATAAATACAGCCCGTTAAGCCTGGCTGATAACTCCGAACCAGAACTCTGATTTACCAGTGGACAAACATGAAATAACTCTAGGCCTTGGCATGGGCGTGCATGACTTTTGTATTATTGTGGAAAAAACACAGAACAAGATAAAGGAGAATTTACTGGTTGCTAAACATTACGTTAGCTATGACATAGTGGGTGGATTAATTAAAGTTGTGATAGAGTTAAAACAAAATTAATGTGAAAAATGTGTGATTTTTTTTATGTTTGGTGGAAAACAAACTGCTAAAATCAAAACATTTAAGTAAAATCTTACCCTTTTTTGTAACCTTCATAATGACATTCTTCAACACAAGGCTGATATCACTGATTAGACAAAACTGCTTCTAGTTAATGACAATAATACAAATAATAATAATAATAATAATAATAATAATAATAATAATAATAATAATAATAATAATAATAATAACACATATAGCATAAAAGAGTTGGGGGTTACCTAGAATATTTTAACCACCAATTGTAAGGAAGCAAATGGGAAATGAAAAGTGAGAAAGGGATGAGAAACAGATGGCAAGGGAAGAAAAAAATCACAAAAATTATTCAGTGTGGCATAATTTTTTTTTTAAAAGTTTACTGTCACATCGGAACTAATAAAATTCACAGGGCTAAGTAAAAAATAAACAATAAACCAAACAATAAGCAAGAGTGCAGAAGGACTCATGTCCTCATGTCCTGAGTCCACACACCTTACATATATATATATATATATATATATATATACTCTTTGATGGGTGTGTGGACTCAGAATATGACCTCATGGTTGCAGAAACAGTCTGACATTAGTGTTATGTGCTCATAAAAACCCCCCACGCTTCACATTACCTCAGTGTGGGAAATGAGACTTTATAATATAGCTGTTATGAAAACTTTTATTTAACAAAAAGGGCTAAAACAAGGTGGAACCAACGGCACGTCAGAAAGCCACCAGCACCACACACACACTATTATACAGAGACTATTTACAGCAGCAGTGGAAATACTACCGCCAGCTGCAGTTCCAGTGGCCCACACAGGCACAACTGTAAAATCCTAAACTCTACATGCAGTCAGAGCTACCTCTCATCCTCTACATGCTGTATTTGGCTGCCTCCCAAGAGAAAATAAGTATCGCAAAATCGCTCTTTCAACTGGTTTGACAATAATCTAAACACAAAATATGTAGCAGCGATCTTTCTCCCTCAGAAGCAGATCTTTCTTTTCCTACCAACTTCTGAGTAAGAGGTTTTCCCAGAAAAGCAAAATGTTTTATAAGTATTTTATGAACCCATATCATTAAGTGGCCTAAGACAATAATAGCTGGCACTGTTGTTTTCTTCCTTCTGGCCACATAGATCCTAATGTGGGCTTTACATTCTCTGCTTTCTTTCCAAATCTTCTGCCTTTTAGGTTAATTGGGGATTAAATTTCATAAATGTTTCTGTTCAGCATTTATCAAACCTCTAGCAATCTCTACGCCAGAAACAAATCATGCCTGGTCATTAGGTTCAGACCATATAAAACTGTGGCAAGTAAAGAAATGAATAAGAAACTTATTAGATGATAAGTAAATGATTGAATTACACTTGAAACACATTGAATAGATCATTACGGAGCCCCATGCTCTTCTACTTTCATCTATCTGATATCATCAGTGGGAAGGCTGCAGTCTGAGCTAACCTTGAATTTGTCCACTCTCAGGTCAAGTCAAGTCATACTTGCTATAAATTAGGCAAAATGTCTTGTTTTATTCTACTTTGTGCCATTCTGTGCTTTTACAGCTGGCTCCATTACATTAGACCTTTTATTTTTCCCAGTCTGGAGGCTAAATATCCCCTGTTAGCTTAACAGGCCCCCTCGGTCGCTTGGACCAGTGTGTATATTTGCGTGTGTGAATGTGTGGCAGTGTGCTGAGGTTGGGCTACCTGGCATCCAGATGTGGAAATAGAAATTCTACTTAAAATGTAGTCATTGTTTCCAATTACACTGTTAATCTTTTATAATGCAGGGATCTCTTTCAAAATAGCTATTGTCATTAAAGTCATTGTTAATTCTGTTGTAGAAAAACAAGACATAATGGTGATGTTGCATGGCAAATGCTGCTAAGTTGAATATTAAAATGTTTTGCAGGAGAATCTATAATGTGCAAACAAGTCTCATTTCAGCTCGCAGAATGAATTTGTCATGAGGCATTTATGGGTTTGGTTGCATTTAGACAAACTGCGGAAATTTCGAAACAGTTAATACAATATTTTTATGAAAGTCTACACTTAAATGATTTCCTGAATTTTTAACATCAAAACCATCCTGGTGCTGTTCAGAGGAGGAAATATGTCATTTGTATCACTGTTCAGATACTAATCTAACCTAACTTTTGAGATAAGGAGATGGACTCCATCAATCCCCATAGGGAAATTTAACTGTCCAGTAGCTCATAATAAGAGGCGCGACAGTATTTGAGAGGATAAATAAGGACTTAACAAAAGCAGTGCAATCAGAAAGTAAAAGCACAAAAAACAGCATAGCCAACAGGTCAGATAAAATAAACAGAGTGAAAGGGATGAAAAGGGTTGACACTACATACTATACACCGAAGTTTCTGATGGCAGCTGGAACAAATGAGTGCCTAGCCACTGTTCTGTGGTGTAGTGAAATGAGCCATCCACTGCACCTGTTCTTTTAGACCAGCTAAGATGTAGAGAGGATGGTCTTTGTTGATGAGCATTGCTTATCTTTTACCTGTAAAGTTGGATTATTTCTCAATGCTATAAGTCAGATAAGGAGACAAATAAGGCAAATAAGTCAGCATCAGGAGGCCTGAGGTGTTGGGCAGTGAACTCATCTATGACGGTCAGTTTGGAGGTCCAAGTTTGTATCACAATTTCATGAGAAATTTCTTACCTTCTCCTTTCTTGTTCTAGGAAGAATTTTGCACCTGAAACACTTAGGCACTGAAAACTTGGTAGTTACGTTTAGGAACTGAAATCTGAAAGGTTAGGCTCAGGAAGGGTTTACTTCAGGTTAGGTTTAAAGGCTGAATAATTGGGATTTTTTTTCCTTAGAAATAATTTTAAATGTTCTCATTTGCTGCGAGTGATAAAAGGAAGCTTCCCTATAAACAATCTGTCTCCTACATCAACAATGTCTCCTACATCAACAATGTCTTTGTTAAGTTTTTCTCCTTCAAAATAAGAGTTCCATGCCGGAATAACTTGGGTGCACCGTGTTGCTCTTTCTTTTAAAAAGAGGATCAATATTGGAGAATCTTTTGAAAGGTGGAGAAGTCTGAGCTGGCAAAGTTTCTCCTCGACAGGTAAACACCGAAATTTTGCTTAAATTATCCGAAAAGTTTATCTTGATTTACAAAGATTTTAGTCTAATTTATTTCTCAGCACTCATTAAATTAATTTGTGTGACTGTATGGATGTATTAGTGGAGTAAATTGGTAGCCTATTGGTTTACAACAAAAAATGAAATAATGTTTAGGCCAAGTGAATACTGTGTTTGTACTTATAAACTTATGAAATTATTATCAAATTAATTTATTAAGTGGGACTAAGGGAAAACAGCTGCTGCATGGAATTTGTTGATTAATGTAGCTTTTGTTTACACTCTATTTTATGCTAACGTAAATTAGCACATGAAATTAGCGCTAGCATTGCAAAATCATCTTCACTCCTCATCATGATGTTTGCTGGCGCTATGGTCTCCGTCCTGCATAGACTGTATAAAAGAACCGTTCTCTCACAAACCGGCAACCTACGCCAAACTCTCCCAGGGGGAGGGGGCAACGGGGGAAGAACGCTCTCCGTGTTTTTCTCTTTCGACTGCAATTCTGATTTGAAACACTAGATGTCAATGCTACTTATTTTGCCTTTAATGATTTGATGGCACATTTACACTGATGCTGTTTGCGAAGCTTGGTGTGCTTCAGTGGATAGTCTGGTTTGTTGGGAGCAGTATGAACGCTCCCGCAAGACCTTGCAAGGAACGCAAGTGAACCCTGGGGTGATTCATTTGCAGTGTGAAAGCAAACAAACCATTGAGTGAACCACAGAAGAAGTGATGTAAAGCAATATGTTAAATACCTCTTTGCTTCTCTTGCTACACATACACAGCAGCTTCTTTTGAAACCGTATTGCATTTGAACATCAAAGTAAAAACAGAAACCCCCAAGATATAAATTTATTGTTGCTCCATTGTTTACTTGTGGGAATGAGTCAACTTAAGGGGAATGATATTCATTCTCAGTCCTGGCTAATCAATGAGCTAGATTTTCTTCTTCCTCCAGCTTTTTTTTCTTCCTTAGTAGTGGTCATTTCAGGAATATCTCTATTAGTAACACAAGAAAAACCAAACCAAAGGAAGGAACTAAATGTTTTGGAATTCCCTGCCTAATCCAGCTGAGTCTGCTGGATTACCTGGTGTGAATGCACAACAAAAATAGAAGGGTTCTACTTTTGTGTATGTTTGTACACACTATGAACAATCTGATTCATCCTGTGTTTTTCTTTATATAAAGGACAAAAGGACAAAAACTTACTTTGTTCTGTCATTATATTAATGCTGTTGGCAATAAAACCATCCAGCATACTAGATTCTAACTTTTTGCCTTTCCTGTTCTCCTTCTGTACAAAGTGAAGTGAATAATACAGAAATTGTTTTTAAATTTATTGGGTAGAAATTCATGGTTCTATTCTAGGCTATCATTTAAACTTTGATTTGTTTAAAAGACTGTTTGGACTCAGCACCTACACTCAACCTCTCTGCTGTCTTTGAGCTGGAAAGGGAACAATACTCTGCAGCCAGGTTCCTAATTTTTTTTGGAAAACCTTTCTCGACTTAAGGGGGTTGTATATTAATACCAGTGGTTTTGGAATGAGATGTTCAACAGTCTCATATGCCTGCACACTTTTTACAATGTAGCATGTTAGTTACTGGCTGTTCATTGTAATCTCAGCATCATGGGAAGGAATAGCTGCAGCAGAGTCTCATTCCAAAGCTAAGTTTGTTTACTTCTTATCTTCTGCATATGAAAGCATCTTTTGTGCTGGTAACCCAGAAAACAACAGGAAGGCCTGTGAATGATATGCTGTGTATCCCGTCTTTTTCCAACTCTGCTTTTCATCTTTGCACAAACACACGCAAACCAACAAAAAATCAACAAAGGTTTGCTTATGTTCTCTGTCTTGCTTGCAAACACCCTGATCTTGTTCTGTACTAACATGAACATCTCTTGTCTGATGTAATCCACATTTCTCAGAGATCAGCTTCCTTAACGCCACACCTCTAACAATAGAGCTTCTGTGTTTGTCCATCATAGGCCACAACTACTGTGATATTTTCTCAGCAACGGCAGCAAAAACATAATTTTTTCTGTGATGGCAAAATGTAGTGACCTCTGAGCTAGAGAAGCATACATCTGCACAAACACAAATGCAAACACATTGTGAATTAAAAATGTAAAAGCAATCATGCACAAATGCTCCAAATGGGGATGTATTTTTTGGCTCAACCTTATTTTGCACAAAATTTGAAGAAAAGTAACTTGAGTAAGAGATAAAATATAAGATAAGGGTTATTTTAGTTGTCATGTGAAGTGAAAAGTTGGACAATATTTTATTTGAATGAAAGAATAAATATATTTATGGTGCAAAGGACACGGTGTGACCCAGCAGGTTTGAATATAGAAATACAACAATGACTTCATTCATCACTTGCCCAGGAATGTGTTTCCCAACTTTCCATGAAGACACCACACCACTGTCTGCTCAGGTGTTATGAGTGCATGTGCTGCAGATATTACAGAGAGGCACACAGACACTGATGTATGGAGTAAACACAGATTTGGTTATTTTATGAGAAGCCAGTATCAGATTACCATATAGCTTTGAAAATGCCGATCTGGATCTATTTTGAACCCATACTCTAAAATGTAAAACTGAAGCCTTAAGTGACCCCCCCACAAAAGGTTCTAATGACATGGTTTATTTAGAGGAAGTCAGTCTTTATGTATAAACTGATACAGTAAACACTGAGTATTACTTTTCCAAATTTTTAAGAAAGCAGGATGTATCATAACGTGGTAAAACATGAACTCACTTGTACACTAAAGGTAGCTATAACAAAGAGCTGGAAGCCATCAGTTTTCAGCAACCCACACTTGGCCTGGCGTGTGAAGCTTTGTCGACCTCCCACTGTGACAGAGATAACGCATTCCTGTTTAAAGCATATGTCCTTTCCTTATTTAGTAATATTGCCTACTGACATACAATACACAAATGGTCTGGGCAAGTTAATACAAAGTGTACTGCATGGTGTAAATCACATTTGGTGTTCTGACAAAGCAATGACTTGTCTTATATTTCAGAAAGAAAATTCTTAGAAGCCTTCACAGCTCGCCTCACATTTAATAAGAAGTATGTCCGGTTTGGTAAATGTTTGTATTCAATTTGACACCAGGAAGCTCCAGACATGTATGCTCTCAAAGACTGATGACAACAAGTTAGAACAATAAAAACTTGTAGAATCAACACTTAGTCAGTAACATCTTAAACTTAATGTGCCTTAATTACATAATCTATTGTAAAAGTCAGTTCTTGAGGATCTAGGACTATCTATTTTCTGATATCAGTCATGAAACCAGTATTAAAACTAAACTGGTTTCTTTATATGATGATTCATTCAATTACTCAGCGTCACTCATCTGTGATCAGACTGATTTCAATCAGATAGGTAAAATATATGTCCATGTAAACATAGCTACTATTCCTTGTTAGCTCAGAGTATGGGATTTTCACCACTAGAGCTTCAATCTTTTTTAAATATTCAAATTATCCCCAAACCTGTTTTCTTTTTTTCACATATTTTATAAGCTTATTAAGATTTATTATTATTTCTATGCCTCTGGAGAAAAGATTGCAAAATGCTTTTTAATCAGGTGTTCATGTCATTTAAGTGGCCTGCAAGATGTCATAAAAGACAGCCAGGGGAGGACATAAATTTTCATTATCCTTACTCAGCCACAAAGTGGATGCATTCCCCTTGTGATAAGGTCCTTTTAATGTTTCTACTCATGTAGAGGTGGCTTTGTGGAGCCTGTCATGCTGTTTTTGTATATTTTTGTATCGTGTGAACATATGCAGTTACAGTATTCATCCAACATTTCTGTCATTACATCATTTACTTTTCACATTTGTAATATTTCAATAACTCATTTAACTTTTTGCTTTGATCATGTTGTCCTGGTGTTTTATGTTTTTTTTTTAATACATTCAGTTATTCTTTACCACAAACGTTTCCACTCCAGCTGCTTCATTAGACATCAGAGCAACTCATGTTGTGGCAATACTGGCAGCGGTGCAATTTAATTAGTTTATAATGCAAATTTTAATGGAGAATTACTTCATGAACAATTTGTTTATATTACCTCAACTCTGACAAAGCATAGATTTGGCCTGGAAAGTTTTCTAACTAATTAGTCCAAACTATTATTTGGCAGTCTATTGTAGGGTTAGCTTAGGTTCTAATGCTTGGACATAGACAAGATCCTTTTAAAGTTTCTACTCTTATGTATTTATATAAAACTAGGAATAATCTGGTCAAAATCTTTTGACATCTACCCTCTCTTTTGAATACGGATTGATTACATCTGGCTGTAATTTGTTATTTTGTCTTTGATGGTAATGATTAGTGGAAAGCAATGGGAGAGCGGAAGAAAACATAGAAAGAGGCCGAATGAGGGGGAAACAAGTGTTAAAAAATGTTATGGAGAAAAAGAAAATGGTGAGGATTTCAAAAGAATATTTATAGCTCCAAATAATTTATCTCTTGGTGGATAATTGCTATTTGTATTCTGTGCTTCTACAGTCGAGAACAATATACTCAGCAGCACAAATATCTGTATGAGGACAGCTGGATAAAACAACAAGAGAAATAGGGACATGTGTTTTACTAATCCCTGTGCCTCTAAGTAACTATAACTATAATAAGTCTTATTCTTTCTTTGATGCTAGTGATCTCTTACACATGAATTACAGAAACAAAGAGCAAAGGAAATAGAAAGGAGAAAGAAAAGAACATGTAACATGAACTGTTTATTATAGATGTGATTTGAATATGGAGCATATGGTGCACAAGAAGAACTGCCTTTTCTGCACTAGCAGCTGCTCATACATTTAATCATGTAATGTTTATTTTTGCAGTTTCATGTTAAATTATGCATTGTTTAAATATATTTTTTATGCATTCACTTGCTTTTTATCCACTAAAACCTGTTGGTGGGCTGGAACCTTTCAGTGTGGACTTTACATGCCCTCCCTGTGATTGTGTGGGTTTTGCGTTAGACATGCACAGTTGGTTAAGCAGTGATTTCATTGATGCAGCTGTTGCATTCAAGAAAACGTAGTTAATATAGTTATATAGAGTCAATATATTTAGCTATTTATTGTACTGGTACAGAAATGTATTACTGAAGCTTATTTCACAACTGTTGCATCTTTATTTGCTATTGTTTATTACTCTTCATCACACCATTTAAGTTGTGTTAGATAACATAAACACAACACACCAGTATAACTAAATATGTTAGAGGGCAGACTTCTTTTCCTGTAACTTATTGGCTCTTTCAAGGGAGATGGAAAATGGCCACACCCAAATGATGTTTCAGTCAAGCGTCAGAAAGGTTCCTGAATAAGTTCTTGTAAAAAAAAAACAAACAACAACAAAAAAAAAAAAAAAAAAAAAAATACCAGCCAACCTTACATATTCATCTCACAAAAGTGTTGACAACCCTGGGGGGGACACTCTTTAATGGGTCACAAGAAATCAGTTTCTCAACATGGATGCAGAAGAATTGACTCGCTGCTCAAACCGAAACAAAAGTATTTTCATTAACCCTCCTCTGATCTGGAAATTAGCACCTCTTGTTCTTTAGGCTGATTTTTTTAAATCCCTTGTTTCTTCACCATTTGGAGTGGACAGAGAAACTGGATTAGTGAAGGTAGCATGTGTGTGGTAAGTATCTCATCCTGACATCCCACAAACAAAAAAAATCTGCTATTACAGAGTTACTCTGAGATACAAACAGTCACTGGAATTTGAAATATCAACATGCCCCCCACCACCTGATCCTTATAGGGTGATGCCATGCAGCTTTTCCACAAATAGGTTGCTTGTCTGATGATGAATATGAGTCTTTTGATTCAACAGATAGTTTCTGAGATACCGGTGTAAATAGACTCCTTAATATCTTTGAAACTGGTAAACTATTGACTGGGTGGTCAGGAAACTCCCTGTTAGAAATATTTGAGAAGCCTTCTTTAAAGTAAGTTTTAGAAAGGTTATTTAATCACATCGTCTGATACTTTCTAAGATGGTGTCTTTTTTATGTAGACTTTTTGTTTAATGTGTCTATTTCAAATGATTTCAGTCGGTCATCTGCTGTCTGGACATCATGTTAAATGTTAACTCTGAGGGAGGAGAGCAGAGGAGCCACCATTTAAGCAAAAAAGAAAATCCTGAGATAAAAGGTTAAGACAATTGTAAAAAAAAATTTTCACATATTTTTAATACTCCAAGAAGTCTTGAATATTATCTACTGGAAGATAATCAGTAAGTTGGAATTTTTGATCAAGTACAAGCATTTACAAGAGCTTTGTCCTGTGCTTCCTCCTACATTTCTCTACTCAATCTTATGACACCTTACTCATCAACTTCATTCATCCTGTGATTGCCTTTGTACATTATTATCTATATCTCATCTATTTTCTTTCATTTCTGTTCTGAATTTTTCCTGTTATCTATCTATCATTGGTGCCTTTTCCATTTTTGCTTTAATTAATTTGTCAATTTCTTCCACATTTGCTCACTTGCTCTTTCACCTTCAGTTTCTAACTCAGTTTCCTGTTCCTCTGCCTACACTTCTCCTCTTGTAAAATCCTAAAACTGCAGTTATTTGCTCTTTACTGCAGGCCTCAGGCAGTTTAAACCAGAGACAAAAAACAAGGAAGTGGAACGACGAAGGGGAGACATGAAAGATGAAGCTGAAATTACTGAAACTACTAGAAAGGCAGAGAAATAACGGAAAAGACAGATGTCAAGATGATTTCTCTGGGGATGGAGGTATCATTTTGACCAAAGTTAAAGATATTTAAAGAAACAATGAGATATAAACAGAAGTAAAGACATCTAACTGAGAGATCCAAAAAATGAAAAGACAAGCAAAGTTTACAAAGGAAAAATGAAGAGATGAAAGGGAAACAAATCTCTCGTTCTGATCCTGCCCAGGTTGTGACAACACCCCCAGTAATCCGAGGATATGATTGAGAACTCTTCATGTGATTGGTGTAATGTTAGCCTCTGTGACCTCCCTAAACACTTAACGAGGAAATGACCGCCACACTCTGGGTAATTTGTGTAAATTAACTGCCATGGCAACCACTGATGTAAAGGTATCAGCTGTCCTTTAATCAGGCTGCGGGGATTATCTCGAGTAATGCAGAGAAACATGAGAATTTATGTACACACACAATGACTCATAAAAACACACACAGAGTCATAGTTTCTGCTGCTGTGAACATTTCCCTTATGACCTCACTGAGGCAAAGAAGAACAAAAAGTAAGCTTTCTATTTTCTAATTTTCACAAACAAAGCCCCATCAATCAAACTTTACCAGTTCCTAAAGTGCCACTTCAAAGAATCAAGTACTAATCAAATTATTCAAATCATGTGTTTTGCCTTCCAAACTAATAAATTAATTCAAAATCAGTATTATATGTTCTGTAGCTTAGCAAAATTTTGTATTAATTGTAGCCCATTTCATCATGTGAAATGTTAACTACTTGCAACACTTTAAGTGATGTTTTCTACTAACTAGCTTTCTCCTGTGCCTTCTAGTCTCCCTGATGGGGCAGCATGGCTCAGTGGGTGGTGTGGTCGTCCTGTAACCCAAGGGTTGCCGGTTTGATCCTGGCCCGGAGAGCTCATGTTGAGGTGTCCCTGAGCAAGACACCGAACCCTAATTGCTCCTGATGGGTCATGGTTAAGCACCTTGCATGGCAGCTTCCGCCATCAGTGTGTGAATGTGTGTGTGAATGGGTGAATGTGACGTATACGTAAAGCGCTTTGGATAAAAGTGCTACATAAGTATAGACCATTTACCATTTGACCATTCTGTTGGTTTTAAGCGGTTTACTCGGCTAAATATCCTGCTTCATTCACGCAAGCCATCTCCAGTAAAAGACTCCTGTAAATAACACACCATAGGTCTGCCACCCTATCCTCCGGCTCTAACACCCATTGTGGACAACCTTCCCTCAAAATCTGTACTATTATGACTGACCCCCTGACTGGACAGTTCCCCGGATTTCCCTTTAATCATACTTCCTATGTAAACCTTTTACACTTTCCCACTTTCTCCATTGGTGTTTGCATCAAAGTCAACATTGCATTGGCTGCACAAACCTTTTAGTTAAAAAAATCCTAGAGGGGTCCTAGAGTACACAGCTTACTGCAGCACGGTGAAAAGTTCAAGTGAGACTGTTAATCAGCTGAAAAACTTAAAGTTTTTCTATGAATAAAGCCATTTTGGAAATTAATAATTAACTATTTAAGCTGATGAGTTTCTTTGCACTCTTTACCGAAACTGCTGTAAGCCAAAAACAAGAAGATGTTCATCTGCAGATTTGCAGCTTTAACATCTCTTGAAATGAATTTCAACACCTTTTGGAGAAGGGTATCTAGGGCTCCTACTAGTTCCTTTACTTTTCCAAATGCACTGACACAGGTAGCAACAAAGTTAGAGGAAATATGGTTTTAATTTGGGGAAACAAGAAATGTTAAAAGTAGTATGTTTAATATGCTTTATTAGCCCCAACTTTATACTATTGTTCTTACACAGTTAAGCCTTCCCATGTGGTTGTCTGTTGGAGGGATGCCAGGTTGAATGTACATGCTCACCGTGGAAATCTAGTTTAGGAAAGAATAAAAAATCCTCATTTTTTCTTCTACAATCTGATTTAGAGAAGGGCAAAGCAGGTAATCCTGAGCAGTTGCAGTATGTCCTGAATACCTGAGAAAGAACCGTGGTTGTGGGCTGTTTGATGAGGAATTTGAAAAAGTGAATGAATGTACACCAAGTTTGTCCTGAATAAACAAGGTTGAGAAGAAAGTCAACTTCCTGATATTTCTACCCCACCCCTGACTCATCTCCGCTGGGATTGGTGGCTCTTGCCACAGCTCATAAAGTGGTGTAAAGGGAACACAGATGGATGACTATTTAGCCTTTTTGGGTGCCATTTTTCCCCCTTTCTGTCTTTATATTTTCTCCTGAGCTCTGCACATGGTTTGAATTTTCTATGCAAGCCACAATGTCAAAATTCACAAAGTCTTTGGAGGCTGATGGTCTAAAAAAGTCAGTTTTTTCCCCTGTATGTAAGCTGCCTTGTAGTTCACCAATCCACAACTGACAGATATTTGACAGATAGAAGCAAAAAGATCCCTAAGGTATTTCCCGTTATTATTTTCTCAGTGCGTCTCCATTGTGACAAAGTGGAAGTGGTTTCTGTGTGTGGGCCATGTTGACAACAAACACCAGACAGACAGATGATTATACTGTCAATTTTTGAGGTTCATCTGTTAACTTGCCACCCATGTGAGAAAGTGTAGGAACTACATATGAGCAAGCAAACATTGGCTCTTCAGTGTCATCCAAGTGTAGCCCATCAGCATTGTTTTGAAATTTTTTTTTGCAGAAACTGATGATCCTTGAGCCATGATATAGTAGGCCAGACTAAAAAGAAAATATGAAGATGACACTATATCTTTAGTATCATAATGTAGTGTGACTACATTTGAGTTGCTAAAAAGGAGGACATTTAGTGTTAGTGATGGCGTGGGGATAGATGTGTTTATATTCAGAGCTACTGCAGTATGAAGAAGAGGCCAACTTTACACTGATCTTTTAACATCACAGAATATATATTGTCTACATACAACAACTTTTATTTATTTATTTACTTTTTGGTAAGGATTAGATAAAGTGTAGAGCTACACGTGTGTCTTTCTGTTTGGTGTTTGTACCTTTATAAAGCAATAATGTAAATAAATATATATGCATAAACACACACAAACACAAAAAAAGAACAAGAGAAACCTGTCTTTGGGCAGAACTAATGTGAGCTTCTAGCTCTGTTATGCACTGAGCTTCCCATGCATCACCACCAAGATGAAAATGGGATTTCTTTTCTGTAGTTTAAAATTTACATTTATGTTTCTGCATTTTCTAGCTTTACCAGATACTGGGCACTGAGATCTAAAACTCCTGAACAGTTTCTTCCTAAGTTATCAAAGCCATCAGTCAAAAACTTGAACCTCGCCTTCACCTCGTTTTATTAAGGTGTGTGTCAAAACTGCAGAGAAGGTTAGAGAGTGGAAACCTCTCACCGGGAAACGTTTGAATGGCCCATCCGAGACTATATGATAAGGGAGATTCACACACACTTTTCACGCATTTTTGACAAACAGCTTAATAAAATGAGGTAAAGACAAGGTATTGAGAACACAAGGCGAAACCTCTCTCCCCCCAATTTTATTTACACATTAGACACTACCACATTTAACAGAATTGCACAGCACACATAACACACACACCCACACACACTGAGGGAGCCCTGAGGGGTCCTGCTGACTGGCAACAGTAGGACCCCACCACCATCTCATTGCTGTTTCCAGTTTTTAATTGCAATATAAATAGCCCACACTCATACATACACAACTCAAGCGGGGGGGGGGGGGGGTCTTCCTACGCCCTTGTGTCCTGGGATGCGCTCGGGACTGTGGGGGGGTGGGGGTGGGGGTACGGTGCCGGCCTGGAGTCTTGTGCGGCGTGTTGCTGGGCGCCGTTTGCCCTGGGGGCCGCCCTCAGTGCCGCATCGGGGGGCTGGAGAGACCCCGGGGAATGTATGTGGTTGTGTGAGTGGGGTGGTGGTAGTGTGGGTGGGGAGGGGGGCTGCGGACATGTTCTTGTCCCTGGGGTGCCTAGCCTTGGTGTTGGGTGTTGCGCCGGGAGGCTCTGGTCTGGGGACCCCTCTGCTCTGTCTACTTTGGCTGTCCTGGGCTTGGTGCTCTGTGGACCTGCTGGGCCTTTGGGGCCTCGGGCTCCCCCCCGTCCCCCACTGATAATTTGAGGTGCGGCGTGATCACGGCCCCCTTGCCCTTGCAAGCACACATTTCTTCCTTGTTGCATGGCCACACACGCACGTTCACAAGTGCATGCTCACAAACGTGCTTGTCTCTCCATCTCCTTCTGACTAGATGTTGCTGATGTTTGTATGTTGGTACGTTTCTCTGCAGGTACGTTTGATGACTATTGTAATTTTTCATATCATCATTATCTTATTTTTTTATGTATCATGTAGTACTGTGGTAGTTTATATTGTTTTTTTAGGTGTGCTTAAGGCAGCCTAGACAACTGTTATTACACATTTTTATCATGCCACCCCCCTCCCCCCCTTTTTTTGTGTTTTTCTTTTCTTTTTTTTTTTTCTTTATTCTTCCTCTATCTCCCTGTCAGATTTGGCAATGACATATAAAGACTAAAGAAAATAAGAATACAATGAAAATAATAAAAATATCAAAGCAGCCATGTATATATCATGTCTCCCTTGGTAGAACAAATCTGTCAAGCAAAATATGGCACACAGACCACCGTTCTGTATGTTAGGATGCTGGACAGGACAGGGTGAGAAAAACAAACAAACAAAAAAACCAGATCACCAGGCGAGAGCATATGACGTCATTACCAGGTAACTCTGGCCTCTCTGTGCTGCATCTCCCCTTCCTGTTGCTTGTTGTCTGAGAGAGTGGATAAAATAAGTCAGAGTGGGGAGTGAAACTCAACACAAATCCAATGTGAACACATTTGAGGTTGAAATATATCCTGGATGATTTTGAAATTTCAACTGGACACATTTTTTAGCTATTAAAAAGTGCTGAAAAACGATAAGAGGATGTTTGGTCACCCTGTACTAACGAATTGTCTTCAGTCTCTGAGCAGCCACCTTATCACGGTGGAAGGGTTTGAGCATCCTGATCCTAGGAGCTATGCTGTTGGGGGCTTTATGCCCCTGGTAGGGTCACCCATGGCTAAAAGGTCTCTGGCAGAGGGACCAGACAAAGCGTGGCTCATGGGTTCAAAGTTTCCCTTGCCAGGACACCGTCACCGGGGTGCTCTCTAGAGCCAGGCTTGGAGGTGGAGTATGGGGGTGGAGCACATCTCCACGTTGGCAGAGAAGGAGCC
The DNA here is from genome assembly GCF_017639745.1 of Melanotaenia boesemani. Lineage (NCBI taxonomy): Eukaryota > Metazoa > Chordata > Actinopteri > Atheriniformes > Melanotaeniidae > Melanotaenia > Melanotaenia boesemani. The sequence continues at coordinate 16,650,403 of NC_055688.1, forward strand.
TGAGCTGGGACAAGAGTTTGAGTGGTTCCGTCTAGATATACTCACCTCAGTGCATGGCTTCGGGATTTGAACCAACATCCTCAAGAAGGGCTGGACCCTCTTCTGTTCTGGAGTTGCTCCCAGTGAGAGGCACCGAGCAGGTGTGGGCATACTCATTAAAACCTGCAAGTCTACATACTGTCGACTTCAACTCCATCATCATACTGATGATTTATAAGCCAATTAATCATTTATTATTTCCATTTATTGTTTAGCATTTGATTCATTGTTCAGATCTAAGATTCAGTTTCATTATCAAGACATTCATTTGCAGATAAATTTGAAGTTCTTCGTTATAAACTCAGCTACTTTTTGCATGAACTAGTAACTAGTATAATTGACTACTTTTTTTAAAGTAATGTGCCCAACATTGCATCCAAAAACTTTTTTGTAGGGCCCTGGATAAAGAAAAACATTATTGTCACCCTAGATAACAGAGTTAGTGGCTTGACCTGCTGCAGTTGTTGAATGAGAAATGCAGAATTAGATGCAGATAGAGGGCACACACAAACAAAACCATGGTCATAATATATCTAAGTAAATTCAGGAAATATACCTGCAAAAGAAGGATGCAACAGCTATGTGTGCATGCTAAGCTGCACACCATGGTTACCGTTTTTAATCTAATCTTTATTTTCCTGATAAAGAAGAGGCTCTGGAACCAAGCAGGAGTATTTTTTAAATATATTTTCATAAATATATGTCTGGAATGTGCTTGTGTTTTTATCTAATGTGATTTATTGGAGAAACAGAGGCTGGTATGGAAATGTTGCAATATTAATCTGCCTGCCAAAGAAAAAGCTAAATTCTTGAAAATTATTTATTTTCATGGCTCAGGAAGTTCTGGTTTTAGGTGTGCAGGTTTAAATTTTTTACCAGATCTTGTTTTGAGGTTCTCTAGCAGGCAGTTCCACAGATGAGGGCCATAATGATCGAACAGGGCCTCGCCGTAGGTTTTAGTACTAACTTTAGGAACAACTAAAAGGCCAATACCAGAGGACATCAGGCTCATAATTTAAAAGGTTGGATAAAAAAAAAAGGACTACGACCATAACACATTTATAAATTACTGAAAGAACCTTAAAATTAATCCTGAAATGCATGGGGAGCCAACGCAGCAATTTTAAAACTGGTTTAATGTGTTCCCGCTGTCTGACACCCAGGTTTCTCACACGCTGAAAAGGATTAAAATTGAGTAATTTGGGTAAAATGACCTCTCTTTTGTCTCTGGGACTGATTATTAAATCTTTAGTATTGTCCCGGTAAAGCTAAAGGATATTCTCTGCTATCCAGGACTTTAAAGTTCTGCTGTTGGTCTATAAAGCTCTGAATGGTTTAGGACCAAAATACATCAATGACCTCTTGACCCAGTATGAATCAGCCAGAACCCTCAGGTCATCTGGATCCAGTTTCTAATCAGTTCCCTGAGTCAGAACTAAACATGGAGAAGCTGTATTCAGCTTCTATGCTTCACATATCAGGTACAAACTCCTAGAAAACCTCAGATCAGCTGAAACACAAGTATTAAAATCCAATTTGAACACCCACCTGTTCTCTGCTGCATTTTTTAGTTAGCTGCAGTTTTGATTTAGAAGTCCAGATCTACATCTGTTTCTTTTAATCTTGAATTTTTAAACTTGATCATGTTTCCATACTGTTTTTATCCAATGTTCTTTCTTTTTTCTTATATTAAATTATGCTTTTTGTATTCTGTGAAGCACTTTGAATCCCCCTGTTGTTGAATTGTGCTATACAAATAAACTTGCCTTGCCTTAAACACAATTTAAAAGGACTGGCTAAAGCAGTGTGTCATCAGCATAACAAAAATAAAATCAATGCCGTGCCTCCTGATGGCATCCCCAAGTGGCAACATGTACAGATTAACCCTTTAGGTGCCAGAGATTTTGAAGTTTTTAAGAAAAAAATGTCAAATATGAACCAGAGTTTATAATAGCATAAAATTACTCAACTAATTTAATATTGTGGCATCACAGGTTATTATATCCCATTACTTTCACTATGAGCTATATTTACAGTCGTCCTCACATTTACTCATGCCCTCCCATTAAGGAAGGACAAAAAACAGCTGTCACTGAAATAAGTTAAAATTGACTAAAGTATTAAACAAAAATTTAAATAAAATAATGACATTGCTTTTTTGTGGTTCAATAGAAATATAAAAAAAAAAACAAGCAAATAAACATAATAAACTGATATAGTCACCTGTAATATTTTGTTGAACAATCCTTTGACTGCACTCACTGCAATCAAGTGTTTTCTGTAACTTTCAATCAGACTTCTGCACCCGTTGACAGGTATTTTGGCCCACTGCTCATAAGCAAAGTGCTCTAATTTGCCCATGCCAGTTTTGTTTGTTTGTTTTTAATTATTCTTTTCAACTCAGTTAAATTCCAAAGCAATCTCTTGTTTCACTAAATTATATTTTGCAAAGTTTTACTTATTATGACTTTTTTCAGTCTCCAGTTATTTGAGTCTTTAATGGAAGGGTATGACTAAATTTGAGAATGGCTGTACATCATGATCTCTAGCTCAACCTGAAGTATATCCGACTTCCTCATCTCTGCTCACCTTTCCTCTTTCACCTCCTCCTGTCTCCCCTTTGACCAGCTCAGAGCAGATAGAAGTAAGACTAGTCTGTGCCTTACAACTGGTTAAAAACAGAAATAAACAATCTGCCATTATAACAACTTTGAAGAGCTTCTAACAAACAATATTGTCTATAATCTCTCAGAAATGTAGTCTGCAGTACTGTATCCATCCAAGTATAAATCGCTCTACTATACAGTTACCAAAGTTTGGACACTATGCTAAATGTAAATAAAAACAGTATGCAATGATTTGTAAGCCAATCCACCCTTACAATAACAGTTATACAACAGCTCGAAAGGTATAAGTGTTGCTTTTAGTGGTTGAAATTCTGTAAACGAAATTAAATATACTGATATGCTGAATATGCCGAAGCAGTATAATGTCATTGCCAGCCTGCTATCCAGTCAACTAAATTCATTGTTTGCCCTCTCTTTTGGTTTTTGTCATTTATGCTCACTTTTTGTCTTCTAAATACTATATATAAAATGAAAATTTATTGTGGATTCTTTGCATATATTGATGTATAGTTTTGACCCATGTCTAACAGTGGCCTGTTTCTTTAATGATTATGGCCTAATGTCAATTAAATGGGACGTTATAAGGCTTCATTTAAGTCCAAAAAAATGACCCTACGATTTGTGAAATAAAAACAAGGTTCACAACAATGTTGATATGAATTGTCAAATTTAGGTCATGTTGGGGTGCCAAATACTTTTTGTTGAAGGCCCAGAGGCTGCCTCTTTCTTCCCAAAAACTCACGGACATGATACCAATCAAGCATTGACCATGGCTCCACTTCAAATGACCAATCCCAGGCCTCTTTCAGATGAAGAATCCCACCACTGGTTATTTTCTGTGGTTATGAGCTCTTTGCCCAATTCAGCTTCTACTGGGTGCAGCTCTGGCGCAGCTTATCTCCTGTGTTTATCCAGTGCTGATCCACTGTAGCTCTGCCTGGAAGCTGTAGCCCACTCAGGAATTTAGAGTTGTGACAAGGTTTATATTGGCTGAACCGCCTGAAACTGGAGCTCTGCATTGCAGAATCAAATAAATCTAGAGAGGGACGGTGCACAGAAGGACAATCAAACAGCTTTTTTACAAAACAGTGTTTACAACCCTAGATTTTCTTTGTTCCATCTGGCAAGACACAATGAGAGATAGGCGTAGAGAGAGGAACTGACAGACAATCAAAGACTGATAGTGTCTGCAAATGCTAAGTAGATGTCAGGTATGCTTGAAGTGGATTTATAGTAAAGAATTTAGCTGAAGATTACATTCCTTAGTGGCATTATGTGGCCAGTGGTTTCATTCATGGCCTCAAGCTGTAGAGCTGCAGGACAGCCTATCTTCTCTTTGTTTAAATAGTGGTTGATTTTCTAGGAATCATCAACTGATGGGGGTCAAGGTCAAGAAAAATAGAAAGAACTGACTCATGGACAAAGAGGCAATGAGAGGGTGGAGAAAACAGAGAGAACAGAGATGGGAGAGATTGAGAAGTGAACTAAAGAAGCAGGAATTGATTTATATGCACAAGGGAGGTATATGAGCAGAAAGAAGACTCATACAGATAAGAACAGGTGAAAAAAACATGTTGAGAATGAAATACCACAGCCACAGGCTTATGTAGCAACATGAGGTCTGATTGGAACAAATTGCTCCTCTCCTTTCCAATCAGTTTCAACATGAATTAGTTAGTTCCCTCTGGCCAGTGGATATCTTGGAAACTGAACCAAGACATTTGTACTACAGCACTTCCATGTGTGTCTGTCTCTAATCTCCCCATTTGTGCTCTTAATCCTGATATAATATTGTATTACTTCACATTTTAAAAATATTTGTTCAGTTAGAGTAGTTGTAATTAAACATGGTTTTTAGGGCAAAAGATCTGCATAGATAGATAGATTAGGAAACATTTTAAAAAAGAATGATTAACGACATGCATCAACAAGCTGCAGATCATATTGTTTTCATACAGCCCTATCTCTGCAGAAGATGCTTAATTAAAAGGTTATGCCAAAATGCAGCACTGTCACAATTCACAGTGGGAAAATGTGATATAGCTACATATTGATAGAGAGCTGTATTCAGCAGGGAGGCATTCACATAAAATGAAGAAAATTGTGACCCGTGATGAATGACCTGTATAAGCTGTACTCATGTAGACCCTATCTTTTGTAACAGATAGGGTCTGCATGGGTAGAGCTTCTATGTTAATTCTGAAAATTAATTCTAAATCTTTCTATGTATGTTTACAATAGCCTTAACATTCACATGTAAAAGAACAGTAGAAAAGAAATCTCTTGAATAAGAATCCATAAACTGCACTCCTCCCTCCACCTTATGAGCATTTGAGGCCAAACACTATACTGGGATGATGTAAAACATGAAGATGCTGTGGACCGAGGCTATTTCCCCATTTATTATGAAATTTGATTGTTTCTTGCACAGTGTGACAGAATAGTACCAAAAAGCAATTTATATGATACAGTAAAATAAAATTCAAATGTTCTAATGAAATTAGTGTAAAGGAGGAAAACGTTAAAAAGATGTAATGAAGAACCAGCTTTTTTTTAAAATTTGCAATAATGCATTTTTTTCCTTTTACAATAATGTATTATGATTTGACAAAATATATTGAACTTTGCATAAAATGACTTAAATTTGGTGTCCGTGTTCAGCCTCATCCACGTTAGGATGCCAATAGAGCAGGAGGCATTGATTCCTAAAATACCTAATGGTGGAAGTCTGGAAGTTTTTAGGCTTAAACTTCAGTCTGTCTGATCAAGAATCATGAACTTTAAATGTGAGACTCCTGCCCGTTGCAATCATAATCTCAGAGATCAAATCAGACTTTTTTGGGCTCAGAGTTAATCTGTCTGCCCTCTGATGACCTCTACTGGTCGAGACCCAGTTTAAGCTTTATGTCTTTAGTCCAATGTCTTCTGAACCATTTCAGCTTGTGGAAAATATTACTGAATTACCGTTTATTCTCACCCATACCAATGGGTACCAATGAGACCTTTATTTTCAGTTGTCAGATCATCAGGCAGACAACCCTGGTGATAATACTATTAGCCCAACACATGGACAACCATTTTGAAGTTGTATTTACTTTTAATCTAAAAATAAAAGTTTTTTTCTAAAAGTTAAATTGGTTGGATAGCTCAGTCAGCAGAGCATCTGTCCCCCATGAGGGAGACCAGAGTTTGATTCCCCCAGGGGATGAATATTAACACCTTCCAGTTGGGTCCTTAGGCAAGACCCTTAACCTTAACGCTACTGCCTGACCAGTATAGGTTGCTGTGGATAAAAGTGTGTACTAAATGACTGTAATGTAAATAGTTGATTCTTAATTCCTAAATCTTACCATATTTTTGCTGCCGACCCTCATCAAGTATTTACAATGCCATAACCAATGAGCAGATGGAAGTCTTAGACTTTCCACTTCTCAACCAGGCATGTTGGTCACTTTTAAAAACTCTCCAAAAAAACTCAGCTGTGTTATCAGCTTGTCAAACCAAGAAAAAAAAGAAGATATTGAAATACACGGATTTAGGTCCAGTGATTAGATTCTGTTTCTGGGGTTCTGTTTTTCTGTGTGGGATTCATATATTTCCCTGTGCGCTCTAGTTTCCTACCACAGTTCATTAACATCTAAGTGACTGCCCGATTAACTGTTCAGGATGAACATGTCCCTTTGTATCATTGTGACCACCTCACACAAGATAGTTGTCTTAATGGGTTAATTTTTTCTTGCATTAAAATGTTACGTAATTGAAGTTGCTCAGCTTAGAGTATTATGACTCAGTAGTAAATCCTTTATTAGAGCTGCTATATAGTATTGGTACATCTGTGCAGTATAGTTCAAGCCCCAAGGCTGTAAAACATTTGCCTAGTTAGTACTCCACATTGTTTAAAGAAAGGCTGATTTTCATGGAAACATCTGTTGATGAGGGCCCACAGAGATAAAGACAGACAGACTATTCCCAAACATGGTTCCCTCCATATCCAATTTGGATGTGATTTGACTGTCTAGTATATAATTCAGACAATGTGCTTTGACCCACTTCAAATAGAGCTTAAACAGGCAGAAAAATATAGTCACATGATTAAATAAATACGGTTAAGAAAAATGAAATGAAATGAAATGAAATGAAAAATACTTTATTAATCCCAAAGGGAAATTCAATATTGTAGTAGTAGTAATTTTTTTTTTTTTTTTTTTTTAAACAATCACATTAATTAATTAAGGGCTTTGTTCTTCAGCCTGATAGCTGCTGGAAGGAAGGATCTTCTGTATCTCTCTGTCTTGCATCGGACTTGAACAAGCCTCCCACTGAACACACTCTGTTGTTTCGTCACGGCGTTGTGTAGAGGGTGTGAAGGATCTTCCATTATCTTCGTCAGCTTGTACAGAATTCTTTTTTTGATGATCAACTCCAGCGGCTCCAGAGTTACTCCAAGCACAGAACCAGCTTTCTTGATCAGTTTGTTAATTCTTTTCAAGTCTCTGGTTCTGATGCCGCTGCCCCAGCAGATTGCTGCAAAGCTGATTGCACTTTCAACAACAGACCTGTAGAACATTTGCAACATTTTGGTGCAGACGTTAAAAGATCTCAGCTTCCTTAAGAAGTAGAGTCTGCTCTGACCTTTCTTGTAAATGTACTCAGTGTTGCTTTTCCACTCAAGTCTGTTGTCCAGCTGAACTCCAAGGTACTTGTATTCCTCCACCACCTCCACCTCCTCTCCCATGATGGAAACACTTCTATGTGTGTTCTTGTTCCTCCTGAAGTCAACAATCATCTCCTTTGTTTTCTTGGTATTCAAGATGAGATGATTGTCACCGCACCATTTCACAAACTGACCGACCAGTTCTCTGTACTCTGCTTCTTGTCCATCACTAATACACCCAACAACTGCTGAGTCATCAGAGTATTTCTGCAGATGACAGAACTCAGAGTTGTACTGGAAGTCTGAGGTGTACAGCGTGAATAGAAATGGTGAAAGTACAGTCCCTTGTGGTGTTCCAGTGCTGCTGACCACCATCTCAGACACACAACCTTTCAGTCTCACAAACTGTGGTCTGTTTGTGAGGTATTCGTAAATCCAGGTGGTTGTGGAGGGATCCACCTGGAATTTCTGCAGCTTCTCACACAGCAGAGCAGGCTGAATCGTATTAAAAGCACTTGAGAAATCAAAGAACATGACCCTCAAAGTGCTGCCTGACTGGTCCAGATGAGAGTGGGCTCTCTGAAGCAGGTATATGATGGCATCTTCAACCCCAAGCCCATTACGGTATGCAAACTGTAATGGGTCCTGAAAGGTGTTCACCTGCTTGCTGAGGTGAGCCAGTAAGAGTCTCTCCAGGACTTTCATGACGTGAGATGTCAGGGCGACTGGTCTGTAGTCTTTTGGTTCAGCTGGTTGTGGTTTTTTAGGCACTGGAACAAGGCAGGATGTTTTCCACAGCACCGGGATTCTTCTCTGACTCAGGCTGGTGTTGAACAGGTGCTGGAGAATCGGACATAGCTGTTTTGAGCAGGTCTTGAGAACTCTGGGACTGACACCATCTGGACCTGCAGCCTTGTTCTGGTTCAGTTTCACCAGTTGTTGCATGACTTGGTTACAGGAGACAGACAGAGTGGAGGTGGAGGCAGAGGAGGTTTCAGGAAGTCCTGATGTGGAGGGAGATGAGGTTGTGTCCAGGTCCTTGACTGAGCTGCAGGGTGACAGAGTGGAGGTGTGACAGGAAAGCTGTGGGCTCATGGAGGGTGTGTGGCTAGTTGGGGTTGAAGCAGGAGATGAGCTAAACCTATTGAAGAACATGTTCAGTTCATTCGCTCTGTCCAGACCTCCATCGGTCTGATCCTCCTTTATCCCGAAGCCAGTGATCTTCTTCATTCCTGACCACACATCCCTCACACAGGGCACATGTGATCTTAGGACAGTTGGCTCCATCAAACTTCTGTTCATATCTTGAACATCGCAACTATGAAAACACAGTAGTGTTCATGGACATAATATCGAAAGCTAGTCATGCAAGAGGTATCCGAACGAGTCTTTATGATGTGAAGATGTTTATTTTTGAACTGAATATATGCTGCCATCCTCCGAGTCTTAATCAGCTGTTGCAGTTTTCTTGTAACTGCAGATGCTTAACATAAGTTTGTCCTGGTTAATGTGAATGCGCAAGTGTTATGATTGAAACTGATTCCCCAATTTCCTCTGTTCAATGCCCCCACTTCTCTTTAATCATCCCTTTAAACTTAAGAGTTATTGCAATCATTCTCCTTGTCTGATCTCTCTCTCTCTCTTCCTTTTAAGTTTCTTCTACTCTATTTCAGTTCCTGGAGCATAAAAAAATAACAGGGACCTACATATCTTTTACACAGAGAATACCAGCATACCCCTTTATTAGTCAGTTGTAGGATTTTTCTAACGGGGAATTCTGAGGTCAAATATCAGTCTCTTTGGCTTATTGGTTGATCCCTCGCTCCACTCACTCGCTCCTTTTGTATGTGAAAATATCTTCTGTCTTTAACTTATTGTTGTTTTGATATGTAGGATTTATGAAAAATGAAGTGGTTCAGCCTAAACTTAAAGCCACTGAGGACCTGTATGTACCAGCACTGATGCACTCACCAGGTTATTTGTCCTTTCCTGTAGTTAGTCTCAGATATAGACTTTTGGGTGTGCTGTCTTCTTGGCCAGATCACTCTTGGAAGAGATTTCTTATCTCAAATGTACAGTATGTTTCTTACACAACTAAACATTTATTGCTCACCAAAACATTTTCATTGTTTCTTTCTGCAAAAATCCGTACTGATCATTGATTGACTAGGTGATCGTTGTAAATGAGTTCTGTTCTCAAAACAACTCCAGAACTGGTTCTCAAGTGACTTACCTAGTTAAATAAAAAGAAATAAAAAGATCCATCCACCAATCCATCCATTTTCCATTCCTGGATATTCCATTTCAGAGTTGGGGAGGGTTATGAGGACTATCCCAGCAGCTACTTGGCGAGAGGCAGGGAACGCTTTGGACAGGTCACCAGTCCATCGCAGGGCCAACACAGAGAGACAACCAACCATTATGCACACTCACTCCTAGGGAGAATTTAGAATCACGAATTAACCTAACATGCATGTCTTTGTACTGTGAGTGGAAACTGGAGTACCCAGAGAGAACCCATGCATACATGGAGGGAACATGCAAACACTACACAAAAAAGGCTGGACTGGAACCCTTCCAACCAAAGAAGACCAAAGAAATTAACTCGAATTGGACCAATTAGCAATAACTGTTTGAAAATGGCTCCTATAAAACCCTTTAACACCTTTTGGACCTACATTTTTCATTTAGATAGCGTAGTAAGAAAAACTGCAGCTGTCTTGTGTCTGAAATGATCAGAAAACAAACATGGCTCTTAGGGATGATTCCAAATTTTCTGGCACTATAACACTTTTACTCATGTTATAAAAACAGATAGCAAGTAGCACAACACCTAACAAAAGTTTCATTATGTTTATAACTATGAAATATAATCCATTCTTTTTATTTGATAACCACCCAAGAGGGTGGAAATGTTTGTGTGCTGATAAATTGCACACAAACATAAATTGCAAAGCAGAACAAAGCATTGTGTGGGTCCTCCTTGCCTGAGACCCCAGTGATTTTAATATTAAATGCCTATGAAGGGATAAAAACAGAACTGAATAAGAGTACCTGTGTCTCTCTATCAATCTGCCTATTCTTGTTTTTCTTCTGTTTGTGTTGTTTGTCCATTTTTGCTAATTCACTATGATTGCTATTTAAAGCAGAAAAAGAAAGAAGAAAACAAATTTCCTAATGTTTGTACATTCTACTGCGTTCAATGTCACTGCATGTGCGTAACCAATAAAAGATAATAGAAAGTGTGATTAACAGTGTGCAGTAGCACTCTAACTGTGGTTGGAATCTTACAGAGCTCCAAGAGCTGTAAACTTAGTTCAGGGTAATAGTTTTTAGGCTGTACTGAAAGAAATCTAGATGTGGGCTAAATGTCTGAGGAGTAATTAAAATCTAATAAACCGATTAATAATCAGTTCAGTGAAAATATATTTTTTTCTGTAATGATTTGCTTTTGTCCTTGGCTGATAGAATTATTACACAAACGTTCCTAATAATGTTTTTTCGCATGCAAAAATACTGTGATTTGGCAAACTTCAAGTAGGTAAAGGGGGATAAAAACCTTTTTTCTACAACTGTTGCATTAAATTGAGAATATAACTCTGGCTGGAAATTAAGCGTGTACTAGAACCTCAGCCTCTGCTGTCACAGGAGACGTCCATGGAGCCAGTGTGAATTTAGTGTTTCTTTTTTTTCTAGCTTTCTTTTCACGCCATTTCTCCTTCTAACTCAAACCATTCCACCTTGGCTGCCGGCTACTAGAGAACAGAGGTCGTTAATTGTGCTCTTGATTGGGGCAACTCACAGCACACTTATGCACAGATGGAAGAACCGGTGTGCACACAGATAAGCGCACACAAACACACATGGCAAGGCAGTAGGATTGAAATCTTAAGTGTTGGGGATCCAGTAGTGAAAGCAGGAAGAAGGTCTTAAAACTGTGCCCCCCTGAGTATACTAAAATACTTTTATTGACTTGAATTGTGTTTCCCTGTGTGAGTGTGTGTGTGTGTGTTTTTGGGTGCATGAATCTATATTTTTTCCTGTGCAATGTGTTCTGGCAATATTGTGTGCCCATGACAGCATTTAGTTGTAAAATACATACCAGAAGGGGTTGGTATTGTTTGAGGGTGAGACAAAATGTTTCCCTCCAGGATTGTGGAATTGACTGAAGAGGCTGGCAGAGCAGATAAATTACAGAACACACCAAACAGAGCTCATGTCTGGATACAAAATCATTGAAAACAAATTATGTAGCAACACAAACCCACAAGTTTATGACCACAGCCTTAAATGGGGGGATTAGAGATTATTTATTAGACTATAAGCGATGTTTGAATCTAAATGATGCCACAGCAATGTATTTGTCACATCTGCTTCTCAAAAAAAAAAAAAAAAAAAAAAGATTAGGAGGTTTTTATAAGTTGTAGTCCTATGCAGTTTGATCATATCAGGTTAAATTTCACAACACAAGTGCAGGCACTTTCAGATATAGACCTCAAAATGCCTCCCGTTTTCACAGATTTGCAGTTTTGCACTCAAAACCCAGCAGCTTTACCATTCACTGAGCACAAGGTCTTAGCCTACAGGAGTCAGCCAATTAGAGAGAGCAGTAATGCAGCACATATGTGTGCAGGTTTCTGGGTACTCCCAGCAGGTGTTGTCTTGATTATGATCTGACACTCCTGTTGGTTGCTAACTAGAAGCATAGCTGGCACAAAGGAGGCAGTTCAACAACTAACTCCTGATGGGATGCATTTAGGAACGGGGTAACACTTGTCTTCTCACTGACATTGAATCATAAAGACTTTTAGCTGCAAGACCACACAAAGTTATGTGGACTTAATGTATACTGTTCTTCTGTATAATAAGGTTATAAACGATAACAACATCCAAAAACAGGTAAAAAAAAATAATGAGACATTTAATGTATACCATCTTTTACATTTTAGTTTTGGCAAATTTGTGTAGAAAAATAAATAAAAAGCTAAACCATCCTGTTCTACTGTTAAATTAAAATGAGAACAAATAAAAACAAGACATCCCACTTGGTTTCTCTCAGTTATCTCCTGTTGTTATATTTAATTAAATGTGCTGAGACATGGCTTCTTCCAGCGTCGTCTCTCCTGTTGATATTTTATGTCCTACTTGGTGTCTGTAAACCTCCTTCTGTTTTTTTATGGAGGAGAAAACAAATATCTGCTATCACCTTCATGCAGCTGCAGTGATAACACGCATTTTCACAGAGTTTATTTGCAAGACTATGAATTGTGCCGGTTCTTCCACACATGGGTTTGACGTGCACTTTTTTTATAAACAAGAAAAAAAAAAAAGATTTCTAAGCAGTATTATTATTTTCTTATATTATTCTTCAAGTGAAACAAAATCAAATGAGTTTTTCACATGCTGTTTTCCACATTTTGCCCCCAATATTTTAAGGCTGTGTAATATAAATGCAAAGTTCTGTAACATGACTACTTAAAAAAACACACAAACAAAATATACTTTATCAAACCACCATCTAAACAAAATAAAGACACAAATAATTTACACAAAAACAAACAAACAAAAAAATGATCACACAGATAAATCAAATATTTATGTGACAAATATAATACTGTGTTTACAGACGGCTAATTTCTTTTTATATAAAAGACCGAAAAATGATGATGATGATGATGATAGTGGTGGCCTTCATTTTCCAACCTTTATTTCTGCTAGTGAGCAAATAATCATGCCATGCAGCATTTCTGTCTGACGAGAAGCTCCACTTCTCACAGTCTCCCCTTCGGTAGATAAATGAATATGGAAACCAATCAACAAACAATGCAAATAGAAATTTTTCATTCAAAAAGATTAAAGCATCACTGCTGAACTTTTGCAGATTTTCACACTTTGGCACCGCCTAATGAATAACAAAGACTAATTTGGCATCTGTCTTGCACCCAGTGTCAGTCCAGTGTTAACTCTTGACTTTTCTCTTGCTCTCTTTGTTTTCCTCGCTTCCTCTGATAATGTCCTCTTGTGTTTCTTTACTGTGTCATCCATGTATGTGCCCAAAACAGCCATTGTGTTTACATCCAGTTGCTGGTGTGTGATGGGGTGCTGTAGAGCAAAACGCAGCTGTCACACGATGCTTCAGGTTGGAACACAAAGTCCACAAAGTGCAGTTTCTCACTCTCAGTCCCTGGACACTATAGGGTGATGATAAGCTCCAGGAATGTGCATAATGAATGTGAGTGTGACGTCAAAATAAGTCAAACTTTTAGGGTTGCAAACTTGTATATTACTGCTTTGAATCAAAGGCACAAAAAAAGTTTTTTTTTTAGTCATAGCCACGTTAAATAAGTTGAGTTTGAGTACTGACATGCAAGACTTTAATAAATACTACATTTAGAATCTTTTTAATCCATGCTTGTACCGCTACAGCATCCTCATGTCTTTGACTATAAATGGAATAAAAATCCTTTCAGCGGTCTGGATTTCTTAGAAGAGATAAATGGAAATAAACACTGATATAAGAAAAAAGTGAGGCATGAAAAGTTTAACCATGCAGTGATTCACAAATATCAAGGACTACCTTTTTTTATTACAGCTCAAAATGTCATCAGATTGTAATCAGTCATTTACATCTCTTTTACTTTAATAAAAGCCATATGTAAACACTATTATTTTCCATGTGTTACAGAAATGATGTTATCATGTGGTCACCTACTTGAAGTCTAGATAACAATTCAATAACCTGGTCTGCTATAAAACATTTTTAAGAGAAAAATGTTAATAAGAACCATATGATACCACATACATGTGAACCTGCACTGTGTGGATAGACTGAAATAGATAAAAAGAAAAAACAAAACGCAGTTAGCTGTTACTGTCCTTAAACAGTAGATGTTTGCACATCTATCTACAGAAAACACCACGCTAGCTTTGAAATTGCCTTTATCTCTAACCAAGGACATATGATGCCACAGGGGGAGGTAAATACATGCTGCATGGTGTTTCCATTTGAGAGAAGACTTTGTTAAAGTCATCTATCCATGACATGATGGTCAGACCTCTAGCTGTGGTCAAAGCCCCGCCTCTAAACTCTTTGCTTTGATCCTGTTTGATCTGATGGGAAAGTATAAGGGAAACACTGAGGTGAACCAGAAGCTCATGGTAATATGTTCATCTTGCAACAAAAGAGAAGAAGATGGTAACAGCTACAAAAAATAAAGACAATTTAAACAACAACAACAAACAGGCTTACGCTCAGACATCGGTGACAACACAGTGGTAATTTCTGCAATCCTATTATTGGAACATTTAGTCAAGTTTATAACCCACATTACCAAACATGACTTTAGTCCTTTTCTACTGATACAACCCGAACAGTCTTGTGATGTCAGATTAAGTAGAAGACATGTAACAGATAAACTATTAGAAAGTAAAAGGTTAGATAATATCAGGCACTGTCCTGGAAAGTTTTTTTTTCCAGGTGAGCTCATCTTCCATAATGCACCACCATTTAACTATGGTAACACAGAGGGGGCAAACTATACATTCAAGCTCTAGAGCAAGCTTTCTGTTTTTTTTTATTTTTTAATTTCATTTTTTTTTTTTTTTTGACCACATGAGATTTTTCTACATGCTTGAAAGTGGAGAATAGTGTGGCCAGTACTCACTGAGTCCAACCAGCAATTCACCCTTTGTAACACGATCTCAAACAAATAACAAACAAACAAACAAAATTGCTTTTGACTTTGAAAGAAACGGCAGTTTTTTGGGGTGGTTCAGTCATCCTAAGTGTCCACCCTGGCCACCTCCATATGAGAACTTTGTTGCGCCATGTTTCCTTCTTTTATTCTTCAGTAATTACTATAACCACTAGAGGGTGCTGCAAATTGAGCAAAAACCTGCTTTTTTGTACATTTACTCAGAAAAAAAAAAACAAAAAAAAAAAAACAAACAAAAAAAAACAAACAAACAATGTAACTGCATAAAGATAAGGAAAGGGTTATTTTCAGTTTAATTAGTTTCATTTATGAAGACAGATCTGGTTGTAACTGCATGCTAGACACCAAAAGTCCATCTTGTTTTCCCAAAACACCGTAACGTTGCATTTCCCTTAATTGTGAACACTTTATACAGTTAAAAAAAACAAATTAAAGCTACTCAAATTCGCTACTAATTGGGAAATTTGTCATTTCTGTGCATTACTGTTGAACATTATTAAACTGTGTTGTGACTGTAGTGGTTCCACCTTCAATAAAACAATTTCTTTAATGGTGAGAGACACTTTATTGCAGTAGTAAATCAAGACATCCTTAGACACTTGTTTGTGTAGGTGTGGATGTTCCTATTTGGACTTTAAAACTTCATTCCTTTAAAACAACTGATAGATTACTGATAGCAATTAAGTCTTTGAAAGCTACAGCATTAATCAGCACAGAATAATCAGAAATGCATGCTTTTAAACCAACTCTTTGAGTGATCAGGGTGACATACACTCAGTTAAATCCCAGTAGCTGGAATAAAATGTTGGCATTTGCCATTCAGCACTCTCAGAAGTCAGTTACTGGCTTAAAAGTGCCCTGTCCTAGCCATAGCCAAGTAGTGTTGGTGCCTAAACCAAACCAAAAACAAGTGTAAGGTATTTAAAAAAAAGAAGAAAAAGAAAGCTGAAACATGGATACTTCCCAAAGCAAAACATAAAAACACACACACACAGAGCAGCTTAAAAACTAGGATCTGGTGTGTAATGTACGGTTTTATTCCACCATCACCCTTCTACTGATTTGAAAATAATCAAAAGTTAATCAAACTGTTATCAGAGCATTGTCGGGGCTCTCTGCATCGAATCTGCAGCTCTGCATCAACCCATCAGGATTATATGGTGTGCATCTTTAGTTTGCAGAAACATATAGTAATATGTAACATTTTAGCAGCCACAGGAAGGAAAGTAGGATGTGTATACATTTTAAAAGGTGTAGTTGATTTTGTTTTACAAATCAGACATGGCTTTACACCTGCTTGACACAGTCAGTTCATTCTGTGATTTAGCTAACTGGTAGGTGAAATAATACTCAAATGAAACTATTCTTTATTTTTATTGGGGAGCCATGTGGTGTCCCTCAAGAACCTTTGATGGTTCCCCAGGCTACACTACAAAAGTCACCACACTGGAAGGACTAACACATCCACCAGATGTGGCAGGAAGGTATTCAGCTGGTAGTTTTATCAAACTGTAGTGTCACTTGTATTAATTGTAGATTATCAATGTATGAAGACGTGAGGATGGTTTTTTTGTTCTGTGAGGATCCTGAATTTTACTTTAACTAAACACAGATGGGATTTTAACACACTGACACGTGTGACATTTAGACAAACATACATTTAAAACTAAAAATGAGGAACTATATGTAGGCCGTAGAAGGAGAGGCAGCACTTAAAACAAACACATACACACCTTCCTTTGCTTTCGCCGCACATCTGAAAGTAATTCTCAGTGTGTGTGTGTGTCTGTGTGTGAGTGTGTGTGGTAGGAGGCCTGCCAGATTCCAGACCAACCCCTCCCCCCCTCTGCCCCCAACACCGGGATGGTGAAGAAAAGCGGAGAGAGGGTGGGTAGAGAGTGGAGGTAGGTAAGCGTTTTGGGAAACGTGGACAGAACAGCAATTAAAATCCCCTTTTCTCCGTCCTTTTGATGGAATTCCCGATGGAGTCAACTCAAAGCAGGATTAATCACCAGCCCTCATCCCCCTGAAAACGTACATACCTTTCTCCTTTTTTCTTTTCTCCTTCTTCCTTTTCTTTCTTTTTTTCTTCTTTACAAGTGTGTGTCATTTCCTCATTAATATCCTGGGAAAGGAAATCGAGGGCCAGGGCAAGGGAGTGTAAACTTTTCTCTTTCTTTTCCTCTCTAAATAATTTTAACAAATGTTTGGTTGTTGAAGAGTCCACGGCTTCTTTCGCTTGCATCAGTAAACTAATGCAAAGCTTATCATGTAATCAGACTTTAATTTGCATTTGTAGCAAAGTTTACAGTGTCACTTCAAATTTCATAATGATTTGTGTATGTGAGTGGGAGTGTGTGTATATGTGATAAAGGCTTGTGTGCGCACATGAACGGGGGCCAACCTTCTGACTTTTTCCCTTGTAGCCGAACGGCCTTGTTATCAATGTAAGCCATGCATTGTATTACAACCCGTAATTTAGTTTACATTGTGCTTGGGAAAGCAGTAAATTACATGG
Source organism: Melanotaenia boesemani (assembly GCF_017639745.1). NCBI lineage: Eukaryota > Metazoa > Chordata > Actinopteri > Atheriniformes > Melanotaeniidae > Melanotaenia > Melanotaenia boesemani. The sequence goes on from NC_055688.1 coordinate 16,667,956, forward strand.
GTTTCTGCTCAAAATGAATAGCCATCCTGCTCCACATTTGAGACAAATGCTTTTGCTTTTGCTACTCAAGGCAGAATTTTCTGCTAACAGTGCTCAGAAACATATAATTTGGTCTCAAACTCCTGGCTTTTAAAAGCAAAGTACAGTGAAATCTAATCAGCCACTCTCTAAAGCGGCTTTCTCTCTGCTGCGTCAAATAAAAGCTTGCTTTTTAACTATTCCCACTGACATTTGGGTAATAATTCAACTTTCTGCTATTTTTTCACACTCATTCATCTCCATTTGTCTTTCACTCTGTTGCTCTAAACAAACAGCCTAACAACCCCCAGGAAAACACTGGCTGGATGTGCAAACATTTAATCACTTGCATTAATTGAATCTGTGACTCACAGACTTCTATTCTTGTTTAAAAGCATCAGTCATTTAGTTCTGGCATGAGAAGAAGGGACTCCTATTACGCTTTCTTAGTTTCCTAATAACTTGCACATGGAGGGACAACATTTTCATTCCGGGAACATAAACAAGTGTGACATCTAACCTTTCACATATTTTATGGATGATCTTGAACATCCAGTGCTTATTTTGTAACATATACATTTTGATATATTTTAAACTGTTAGTCTGTTGATTTGTTTAGTATTATTGTAGATATAAACTGTTCTGACACTGAATAGGTTCTGACTTGGTTGCCAGCAAAGATCAGCATCAATGTTAGAGGTTTCCAGCAGTGTGTGAATCATGATGGGATTAAACTGATCATCTTCTGGGAAATAAGATCCAAGCATCAGACCACCAACTCTGCCCAATAAAAACAAGTCACTCTTTCCTGTGACTGCTAAAAGGCAAAATGCACTACATGTGTGTATGTGTTATTTTGATTGATTACTAAGGAGAACAGTGGATTGTCGTTCAGTTGATAAAGAGAGACTTATTGGAAACGCTCAGTAAATATTCGTAAGTGATCAGAAAAACGTGGGGTGACATGCAATCTATCCAGGATTGTCACAGGATTCCACAAACAAATAGTTTGTAGGTAAGGCGACACCAGGAAACTTTCATGAAGGAATTAAGCCAAAATGGTTTGCTTGAAAACCTAAAATTGTTGAGCTCCTACACTCTCTTACAGAAAGCAGCAACATGACACTGAAAACTGTTGATGAGGTTGTGCTACTGTGTTGTGTTGTGTTGTGTTACTGTCTGTCACATCTGATTCTCACATCAGTTTCATAATCACTGAAAATAGCTGATAAGCAACAGTAATTTGTTTAAAAGTGCATCTTAAAAAAGGGTTAACCATACTTTAAGTGGATAAAAATGTCTGAAAAACTATCTCTAGCAGGACATAACAGTGAAAAGGATGGGCAAGCTAGAACTTTAAGCTAGCATGATAGGTTGAGGAAACAAACGACAAAATTTTTGCTGTAACTTTTCAGATTATTGGTCCATTGGATGTTGAACGTTTTCATTTATAGATGATGTCTTTCATTGCTTAATTAAATACTGGGTATGATGCTTTGCTTTGTTAGCATAGCTTGTGGCAGAAAGTTGAGAAGAGCTGAACTTCTTCAAGCACCAGCTCACCAGTCAAACTGCCTGACTGAGCAGGACACGAGCCCTAATGTTCAATTCAGATTTTTTGCTACATCTGACTGCCAACAGACTCCAGTGTGAACAGTCTTTGGCCCTGAAGTGACCCACATGCACAGGAGATGATGTGATTTGCTTTTGCTGCTTTCCACCTCCTCCTCCACAGAATTATGACATCTGTCTTAGTTCAGTGACGTAGAAGTTGAATGAAATGCAACATGACAGTTCAAACTAAGGTAGCTTGAAAAAATGTGAAATATGTATCTGATTTATATAAAAGTAGGCCTGATTGGAAAAATTATAATATGTGACTGTCACAAAAAATCTAATACTTCTACAGTGTGAACATTGCCTAATACTGTGTCTAATCCTGTAAATGCTAAAAATCCTACAGTGGTAATGAATTGCGTCCATGTGAGTTCTGTCTGACAGTCATGTGAGGTGTCACAAAAAAAAGAATAAACATGAACAGAAGAAAGAAAGGGAAAAGGAAACATTCTTTCATGTTAGCTTAAATAAAATGATTCTAGTTTTGTGTCTAGTTAAAAAAAATACCATTAGGCTGACCTTAAATGTAACAGAAAGACAATCATGGAAAATTAGTGTGCATTGAAGCACACCGCGTTTTGGAACATCCTGTATATTTCCAAGATGGTAGGTTTGACTTTTGGCACAAAGGTATCTCAGTCTGTCTCCCATGATTTCTGTCTATATTCACAGTAAAATCCAGCCTAATACATAAAAGACAAAAACAAAAGACTATGAAAGGGTGCAATGTTTACTTACACCCCAAACTCTTTTAAATTGCTTCAAAATCCCATAAATCACCACTTATTAGAGTTTTCTCTGGCTAAAATCTGACCCTCTTGAGCCTCAATTTTCTCTCATTTTCTTTCTCAACTTTGCACTATTATCCACGTCCTTCCATTCCTCATCCAAACCCCCAACCCATCCCTTCATTCATCTCTCAGGCTTGTGTGTTCACAATCCCCTCAGACACTTAAAATCCCCACTTCCTTATTCTTTCGTCTATCCGCTGTCTTTATTTTACCTTATCTGATCACCACTATCCCTGTTTCAGTCTCCATAATCCTCGCCTCCATATTTTTTTCATTCCTCCATCCATGCTTCCAGTCTTACCATAGTTTTATACATCTTGGGTTCAACCCAATTCATCTCCTTGTTTTATCTTCCAAAAGCCCCACATCTGGATGTTTCAGACCAATTTTTAAATTCATTCATCAATCTCTCTCTTAAATCATATCCATCATGATTTATTTCCAAAGCTGTATTAACAAAACATTTTTTTCAGACAAGCAATGATATATTTTCATTCATGTCTTCATCTTTTCTTCAATCTTTCCATCAGTCCATTCATTCATCCATCCACATCTCCCCGTTGTTTCACACAAAATATTTGCCTGCCTCACTGAGAGCAGGTGCTTTACATTACAACTTACACACATGCAGATACAGTATGAGCACACACACAAACTTTGAAGTACAGGGCTTCATCAGATCCAAACCACAGGAAGGGAGATGGCGGATCAGAGATAAGCTAGCAGCTTGGAGCCAAGCATGTTCACTTGTGTGTGTGTCCTGTCATAGAAGACTCCTGGTGGGTTGGTGTTGCCTATTACCAGCAGGCATGTGGCTTTGATGTTGTGACTTCAGTGTTTTAGCCGCTCAAGGATTGAAAAAAAAAAGAAAAAAGAAAAACAAAAAAGCAAAGGACACAGTGGAACAGTGGAAATTAAAATCCTAGCCAGAATTACTTAAAAATCAATAAAAAAAAATATGCTGAATTTTATTATAAAATCAAATAATGCTAATAAAGTTTAAACCATTTGAGTTTTGATTTAAATAAAAGTTGAGCCAACTAAGTGACTTTCTCAGCCCTCACAGACTGTACATTGAACATTCACAGAGTAGATGACTTCATCAAGACAAGGCATCAAATATCCCATGAAGTCCTGATATTGAGGAGCCAGCTTTAAGAACTCAGATCTCCAAGTCTTTGAACAAAGCATTTCATTAATTTTGAACTTGCTCAACTGGTTGATGTTACATATGAAGCTAAATATGTAAAAGTCCCCCTGCACTAAAATGTGAGTTTTACATTTTTTTAAAAATATGTAAATATGATGTTTTTTTATTATTATTATTTTGTGTGTGTGTGTTACAAGACATTTGAGCAAAATCAACCATCAATGCTATGGCTGAGGATTTCTGCTTTGAATCTGCAGATCACAGACTCAAAAAATGCAAGGTCTAAAAACCTGTGTGCTCCATGTACTATCTGAGGGATGGGGATTTACAGCTATTTTGAATGTGTTGCGACAAATGAAAGACAGCAGTCTATGATGAGAAATTACCTGGCTGCTCCAGTCAACCATTAGCATTCATCTGCTAAAACTATCTGTTAAAATATGGAATTGTTCTAAAAAGTTGTATACCTTACTGAATTGATAAGGAATGCATTTTGTTCATTTTAAAGAGCCATTGCATAACATTTTCTGTTGTTTACAGGCCAAAATTGATGTATGAATGTACATGTATGAATGTACATGTCTTATCATTTGTGTATGACATCCGCTAGTGATCTGACACATTCTTGTTAGCAAAGAATTTCACATTTGTTCATAGATATAATGTGTAAGCTGGTAGCCATGATGGTCTGCCATCTTGAAATTACAGCTGCTGGCAAGGGACAAATAGCACCAACATGGAATCTCTATGAGCCAGCGCAGTGATTGAGACGCGAGAGGAGAAAATAACACCGGCAAGTTGGAAAATCTTTTAAATTGTTTTTCAAAAAAAAAATGCAGGACCATGCACATGCTGCAGCAGTATGGAAGCTGTTTTACCATCACCAGGAAAGTGAAAGAGGGCACTTAAAAGGCAGCATGACCAGACAATACAAAAACACGAGGATCAATATTGCACTAGAGTTCCCCAGCTGTAAGGAACTCAAAAAGAAGAAAGATTTTAAAAGGGATGCTGAAATTGCCAGCTTTCTCTTTGACAAGTAAGTCAGTGGTACTGCCTAAATTAGCCTAAGGCTAGTTTTTTCATTTGATTTTCTTAGACAGTGTTGCTTGTTAGCATAGGCAGCATAACAGTAGATCCTGCTAAAATACACCAGTCTCGTTGGTATACAGAAGTGTAGGCTATGTTCACGTGGTTTCAGTTCCTTTCATAATCACGGTTTTACTGGTTGCTGGATTTCAGTCGTAGTAAAGCGGGCTTTTACTTTGACAAAAAGCCGGTGCTGTGTCGAGGCTAGTTTCCTCGTCTAGATCTGTTGCCGCTGTGAGAACCATTCTTCCTTCTTAATAGGGATGATAGCTAACTGTTTGATGGGATACAGTTTGCATTATTTATGAAATCACGATCCTTTTTACCTGAGTGAACATTTCCAGTGACATGCTTTCATCAGTGTTGTTGCGGCTTTTTGACACATCGCGGCTACAATTATTACAATATATGTTTAAGAAAGTGAGGTGCTAGAATGCACTGTACATTAATTCGCGATACACAATTCTGAAGTCAGATGGAATATAAGAGCAACTAAATGCTACTAACCTGCTCAGCAACTGTGGTTGTGTGTTTTTAGCAGATAGCATTCAGCTAGCAGTCACCTAGATTCTACAGCTGTGTCCCAATTCAGGGTCTGCACACTTCAAAGTGCGGATTTGTCGGCTACATGCGTCATCGTGGTGTGCCGAGCACTGTCCCAATTTGAAGGAGCCTCCAAATCCACCCTACAAATCCACACTTTGTTTGGCCTCAAGGGAAGGCTGCTGGTGATGCATACTGTGCGGCCTCATATTTTCCCAGAATTCATTGCACACAAGACGGTGGTGAATGAGCAAATAAGGTCAGAAGAGTATTTTTTTTTTTTTTTAAGTAGACTTTAGTAGAAACGTGACAAAACCATAGAAACCATGGTTAAACCATGTTAAACATTAATATTCTGTAATATTTGATATTCATGGATTTTTAAGGGGTTAATGAAGTGTGTACCAGCTGGAAAACAATAGGGCATCAGAGTTTTTGAGTTTTTCTTTTACATTTTTTTTATTTACATTATTACTCGGTCGGTGTTAACATTGACTAAAGTGCCCTACGATATGCAAACAGTAATTTCAGAGGTTTAAGCGATTCAGTGTCCTACGTTGCTGCAATGGGAATTCTCATTGGCTAGGTAGGCTGTCCCAATTCACGAATGTTAAGCTAACTTCGGAATGTGCAGACGACGTAGGACACTCCGTAGCCTACCTGGGATACAGCTTATGAGGCTGCCTAGAATGCTAGCTATTGTCTAGCTGCTATGGCAACTAGTAGCTAAGGTAACTAGTTTTTTATAGATCACTTTCAGAAAAATAGGATATAAGCATATAGATATAACTTTAAGCCATTTTAAGTCATGGAGGACTTTTATATTTATTTATTTTTTCTTAGCAAAAAAAAGATCAGAACAAAACAAGCAAACAAAACAACTGCATGAGATTTATTAATCACTTATATCCTTGCTCTTTGATGATAAAATGTCTGCTTTTGGTTTTGTTGAAGTTTTCTGATATCTTAACATGTGAGCAAAAACAATTTAGCTTTCACATGTTGAGTCAATCACATGACGTTCCACAGCAAATTTGAGTCCAGATCTTAAATCTTTTCATGTCAGAGTCTCAGCATCTGTCCTTTATTGACTGAAATGTTGGAGGTTCAGTCACACATCTTCATGATTGTAGCGGCTTGCTGGCTCAGGTGACATCTGTGCATGTGGGTATTGGTGTGGGTGCACATGAATGAATGACGGGTTGAAAGTGAATCATGTTGGCATCAAACAGATGAAGTAAATGACCAGATCTCAAACTTGATGTCGTTCTGATGGATGTGGTTTTTCAAAGATTTCAGGTGATAATGATATGAAAAAATGTTTTATTATAACAGGAAAAGATATGATGGTTTCTGATAGTGACAACAGCAAATGTCCTTGCACTGACCCTTTATTCTTTGTAGAAATGGTCAGAGAAAATATGAGGAACAGACACCAGAAATAAAATATAGGAACAGATACACACCTGGGAGCTGCCCAGGTCAAGTGCAATCTTGTATTACTGACTACAGAGCAGCTCCTCTGGAGCAAAGGGATCCAACATTTTGCTTTGGGACTATTACTATTTGTTGAAGAAGAACATAGGAGCTTCTTGTTTCCAGAGCAAAGCCCGTCTTCCTAATTTTTCTTTCATGGATCTCAGTTTCTTGCCACTTGCTCATAGTGTTTGACAGCCGGTTGTGGAAATCCTGATGATAACCTTTTCGTTTTAACCTTTCTGCTTTGATAAGAGAGCTCTGGGTTTTCTGTTTTGTTTCCACCACAGAACTCTCTCTAAAAGAAGGATCATGTAAATTTCTTGCATTTGCATTGTTCTTAAATTCATTCGTGTTTACTGGGAAAGTCTGGCCCACATTGTTCTGTTACATAGCTGTCAGCTGCCACTGCAGACTTCCTGTGGACTCTTTAAGCATGACCCAGTTAATGTGGAAGTGCAATGAAACCAGCGCACTGTTTTGTCTCTCAGATGTAAAAGAAACCAATTGTAAGACATTTTTAATCGAGAATGACCAATTATGGGAAATACAGCTTGATTTCATCATCTCATGGTTGTTCGTATTTGTAGGAGGACATATCTGATAAAATAACAGGTCCCCAAAGTGTTGTTAAGTTTTGACATAGAAATAAGAGCAAGATGACAAAAATACAAAACACATTACCAGCTGCATGATGCATCCTGATTATTGTTAAAGCAAAATGATTAAAGTGAATAAGACAAGACAACACTGTGTTGCTTGAGAATAGTCAGAACTGGAGTATAATCACACACACACTTTTAATTTAATGCTCAAGTAAACCATTTTTCAAAGTATTTTCCCTTCAACATTGTTTCCACAGTTGAATTTTTACACATATACTTTAAGATTCCTATAACATGCAGCTAGGACGCACACTCACACACTCACGTACACACTTCAGGCATTTTTAGTACACACACACATTCAGCTATGAATGTCTACCAGGCTGAAAAGCTGCGTGTTTGTAATCATATCTTCATAAATGGAGCATATAGTATCACATGCAAAGAACTGAGGGTGGAAATGAGATGCTGATAGGGTAATAGCATCACCCTAAATCCTGTAACCTACAACCACACACACAGATATACACACGCACACACCTATGATGGTATTCCCTCAGTGGATCAAGTAACATGCTTTAAATTAGCCAGTGATCCATGCTGGCAGTTGAACCAGGAAAAGTCAACCCAAATTTGTGTCAGAGCACTTAACAAGTGCCCAGTTGAATTAAAGGTTTCTCTGAACTGAAACCATTTCCTATAATTTGATACAATTTTAAATGTAAAACTTTACAAACAAGTTATTTGTATAACATGTAATTCCCACAGTGAAATATGAACTTGAATTAATGTCATTGTAACTGACAAAAGGAACTTGATATATATATTTTTATTACTGTTTTATTGTTTGAGACAAAATTCTGTCACTGCTTTTACAATATGGAAATCTAATTTTATCTTTTGCTGCTAAACTAGAACAGAAATATATTTTCCTTGTACTACAGCCACATTTGTATGCAGAAAAAGGTATTTAAAACATGCACAACACACACACACACGCACACTTTCTTCTCTGCTTTGGCTTTTATATCCAACCGCGATTTACGTCTGTTTTGATTGCCCTTCAGAGCAGAGTCAGCCGAGTTTGAAAGTGGCGAAGAGGAATGTGTTCACACCAAACGGACATGCACACACACTTATTTTCGCATCACTTTCATAACTTTAAAACAACCCACATGCACTTCGCAAATACAGACCCAGTCTTTCTATTTCCCTCTGATATGCTCACGTAGAGACCTAAACCAGTCTGTTAACTTTGCCTTCATATGTTAAAGTAAAACACACACACATGCAGCAGGCAGGAATGTGTTGTTGTTATGGTGGAGTTGTGGAGGTGCTCATTGCTCAGCACCTCCACACCGATAAGGCTGTGGCTATCTGATAGAGAAGAATGTAGGCAGACAGAAAGGAAAGGAAAGTGTGGAGATGGATGGAGGTAGGATAGAAAGGGAGAATGTGGTGGGAGAGTGAGATAGGGAGTAAAAAGACAACCTAACAGAGAGATTAAAGTTTATTCATACTTTAAACCTTTTGAGACACTCTAGCGGAGTCAGTTGATTTTTCTTGATGACAAGACACAGACATACAAAATCCAATGAGTGATATAAAATTATGTTTAAAACAAGGTAAAGGAAGAAGAAAGTTAGTTTTCAAATTCCTTGTCTTGCTTTTAGTCCAAATTCCACACACTTGTGTCTTGGACTGCATGATGGTGTGGTGGTTAGCACTGCAGCCTCCCAGCAAGAAGGTTGCTGGTTCAAATCTCAGCTGGGGGGAGGTTTGAACCTTGAGAGCAGTGGCCTTTCTGTGTGGAGTTTGCATGTTCTTCCCGTATTTGTGTGAGTTCTCTCCGGGTACTCCAGCTTCCTCCCACCGTCCAAAGACATGCATGTTAGGTCAATTGGTCCCTCTAAATTCTCCCTAGGAGTGAGTGCGAGTGTGAATTGTTGTTTATCACTTTGTGATGGACTGGTGACCTGTCCAGGGTAATTGAAAAAAAAGAATTTATGAGATAGATTTTGGATTTTTACCAGGGCTTTCAAAATTAAACCATTAATGAATAGATAAATCTTTGAAATTAGCTAATTATTTTTTTGTGTGCAATTACACACAAAAAACTAAGTTGGGACATATTCCATAAAAAAAGAAAGAAAAAAAAATCTGAATTTGACATTATTACCATGAAAAAGCTGATTTGGGGCATTTGGGTACCTTGTCACAATGGTGAATCACCAAAAACCACTTTATTCAGTTGTAAAGCTGTTTTTCAGCTTTACATTTAGAAGATGGCTGCAAGATGCCCCATGACAAAATGAATCACTAAATTGTTGCATGGGAGGTGGAGTTCACGAATACTAATGCATCTTATCTTGGGGATTCAAAAAGTTTGAAAACCACTGGTCTAGAGTGGTTCACACACCATTGATACCACTGGAACAAAATTTAGCTTTTTCTCAATCTGTACTAATATCAGTAGGAATTACTTGTATGCAAATAAATGGGTGGAGGACATTATAGGCCACGTGTCTTGTTGCTGCAGTATTTGCATCTGTGCTCATGTGTGCATGTGTGGACTGATTGCCTGTTTAGATAATTGAAAAATTCTAATTTTGTAATATTCTTAATTATCTTTGCACCATATCTTGTGTTTGCACATGCATGTGATTTACAAGAAAGACACATGTATCATGTTAGATAAATACATAGAGAAATAGTGAAAATATTTCTTAAGTCAGAATACATTTCTGATTCGTCACCTATTAGGAATAAAAGGTATTGTTGCTGATTTTGGTGATCATTGCCTTGGTGCTTCATTGGTATTGAAACCAAATTTTATGGTACCGCCCACCCTGACGTCAGCTGTCACTTTGTTATTTATAGACCTAATTAGACATCTGGCCTCCAATCAGTCTTAGAGTCTCCTTCTCTGCCTCCTTTGCAATTTATCCTTTCATCCCTCCTTCCTCCTCTCCCTCCATTTGTATCATGACCTCTGACCATTTCTTGTTAGGGAGGAAAAGGAAGAGGTTAACCTCTGCACTGAAAGTACACACATTCAAGCACATGCACACTTTTTCAGCGTCCTACAACTTTTGCTCAGGTTTGGCCGGCAAATCTACAAATAAATAATTACCTTTCTCTTCAAATTTACTGAAAATGAAACAGGCGTGTTTAAACATAATCAGCTCAAATTCAACTGTCTTGGAGTTTTGAGGTTTAATGATATGAATATATTCTATAATAGTCATACATTAATCATTTATTTGTTAATTGAGGAATTACTGCTCCTTCACTGTGCAAAAACTTACTTTGTATTGTTACATCTCTTGGACTGAGTTAAGCATATCCAAATGCAGAGTTAGCAAAAGTCTTTTTTTTTTTTTTATGTTTTTCACATCATTTTGTCTGCACACTTTTCTGTTTACTCAGCTCTGTTCTTTTCCGTTCAGACAAATTATTCTAAATGCAGTTATCATGAACTGTCTGTGTCTTTTTGTGCTTTACAACTCAGTCTACCATTACCAGTCTGAACAAAAATATTTTACTTGGGCATTTGCCACGAATATTACATATACAAAGCTCTCTTTCTCACTTTCTCTTTGTATTAGTCTGTTTTTTGTTTTAATGAATTTTAACCTCTTGCAGGGCAAGTACACTGATGCTAACATAATGATGGAACAGTCAAAACACAGACAAAATGAGCAAGAAATATGTTTTATTTCATCTTTAGGCAACATTTGTTCAACTAGTCATGCCAACAATACTGTGATCGGAATAAAGGTAATAGAGTATATAAGTAACATTTGCCATCAAATGTAAACTTACATACACTGGCCCACAGAGGCTTGTTTTTCTGTTGCACTGTCTGTCAGTAAATAGCTTAGGGCAGTACTACAGCACACTCACACACATATGCACACATGTGGGGTCAGTTGTGCTGATGTGCCTCTACTCAATCTGTAGTTTAATCACAGAGGTTAGAGTTTAATGAGTTATTGTTACTGAACCTTAAGTCACAGAAACACATGGCTGCCCAGTGATTATATGTGGTATATGCGTGTACGGTATACATGTTAAAGACCTGCAGCAAACAAATTGCTCCTCAGAACTGGACTGTGTCTCTTTTAAGTGTTTCCAGGTCTAAAAACATACTTTTGTTTCAGGAGATGAACAAGAGAGAGATTTTGGGGCCAAATGACATGAAGGAAAATATCTCCAGTAAGTTTTTGAAATGCATATCAGTGTAAAAGAGTGCTGGTCAGGTTTTCTTTCAGTATTTTTTAAAAGGGTAAAAGACACTACAAGAGTATCAGTAACTTAGCCTGTCTACCGACATTTGGATCTGCCTGGGCAAAGTAATCCTTCTAACACAGCACCAGGATTTTGGTTTGGTGGTGGGTACGAATGAGTATATGTGTGTTTGTAAGTGTGTGGGTCTGTGTGATATTCTAGTAAATTAGACCATCAATCAAACACAACATAGGAATGAAACAAAGCGCTGGAGAAAACATATGGCATTATTTAACTGCTTTTTAAGAAACACAAGTGTGTGTGTGTGTGTGTGTGTGTGTGTGTCTTAGAGTGCACTTGTGAAAACACGCTTAAGAATGATGATGTGCATTATTTAATTCTGATGTGTGAACTTTCTGGGGACAGTTATTCATCAGAGACTGCACAAAATTTCTTTGGCCTGTCATCACAAGGTATCTAAAATCTATCTAAAATGATAAAAAGTTATGACAAAAGTTAGCCTGACAAGATAAAGGTTGAAATTATGGCTAGATGAAGGATTACATTTCTCAAATACATAAAACTCAGAGGTAAAGTTGGACTAAAATAGAGGTCAATTTGGGCACATGCCAGTCTGATATATCTGCTGTCTGTGTCTACTTCCTATTAGTTATATTGTCCATGCAGCATTCTGCAACTATTTAGCTCCTTCTTCCAATTTTTGGTCTGGGGAGTCTCGCTGAGGTTAAATATGAATGAGCTGTCTCGTGGCAATCGATTTCCAGTTTATACTGGTAGTCACAGACTACCATAAGGTGTAACAATAGGTGGCAGAATACTGCACGATCTGAACTGAATGGAGAAGAAGACATGCTAACGCAGCTGCTAATCCAATTAGCTTTGGCATGGTAGTAACCAACACACTAGACAATTTAGTTGGTCAGCAACACGTGATAAAATAATTAACTGCGTGAATTATTTTATCGTGCGTCAACTCGATAACAATGCTTTAACGTGTCCAGCCCTGATAAGACCGGGGAACACTGGGGAAGCCTGTAACACTAAGCAGCGGGTATCCTACTATGACTCTTAACACTTGGATAGTAGTTTGTAGTTTATCTTAGCTGCAATCCTATAAAAATTATTTTTGATGTTGCAGAGTCTTCTGGGAAGGAGATATAAAAACATCTGATAGAGCTTTAATAGCCACTCATATTTACAGCTTTCTTTCTTTGTTTTATAGCCACGATGGTGTTTCCCTTATTTTTTATTAGGTCCTTGATTTCATACACTTCTCTGAGGATTTCCTGCTCCGATGGAGAGAAGTACGCTGCTCTTGTTGCCATGGTAGATTAGTGATACTGTCATAGATCTCAAGGGTCTATTGAGAAAGCCACAAGCACACATTTATCCAGGATAAGTTTCTCCTTGCCTGATGAATCTATGTATGCTCATCCTGGCTTGCTCTTTGTGCAACCAATAAAGCTAGACACTCTTGTTTTGGATTGGATGAGCCCTTAGTTATTTATCCTGAGTGCAAAAGTCCCCTGGACTAAGATTTTTAGGAGACACTTCACACCTCCCTTCTCAGCTCTAAACCTAAATTATAACTATGACACCAAACCTAAACCAAAGACTGGATCAATCAGCTCATCTTGATCCATCATAATTAGGTGGCCTGAGTCCGTATCATGCTGAACCACTGCAATTCATTTATTTATTTATTTATTTTTTCATTGGGGTGGGGGGAAGTGGTCAAATGAAAAGAAACTATAACAGGCTGTCATTAGAATTGCTATGTGAGAGCATTTTTTATTGAAATTTGATTAGACTGGAGCTTCACAGTGGTGTGGCAGCATGAGTTCTCTTTCGGTGCGCCAACATTTTACAGTCCAAAAACCTGCATGTTAGTTTAACTGGTAATTCTATACTGGTTCTGGGAGCGAGTGTGGCGCAATGTGATGGACTGGCAACTTGTCTATGGTGTACCTTGCGTCTTGCCTAATGGTAGCGGAGATAGACTTCAGCCCCACTGTGACCATGGAATTGGATAAGCAGATATGGAATCTGGAAGTAAAATGCAACCTTGAAAAAAAACAAAACAAAAAAACTTTCTCAATCATTCTGAAAGTATGAGAGATATAACCTATGACAGCAGTACAACTGAAGTTTCTGCTTCTGTTAGTAATGCCTTAACTCTTTTTCATAAACAGAATTTTGTAACGGTTATTTCCTGAGGGCCCAGGAAATCAGCCACACACACAGTGACAGGGGTCTAAGCAACATTAAATTTATTGTGCGTCAGGGGTGCAGATGCAGTCTGGAAGCAGCTCCTTAGGGAGGGGCAGCAAAGTCCTGAAAACAACAACAACAACAACAAAAAAATTATATGCACTGCTTCTAGCACTACATGACAGCACCTGGGTCCAACTGCACTCACAGCAGTCTGACAACCACTTAATCATGATGTCCCATCTTGTTTGAATTCTTGCTTATGTTGTTCTTACTCTCAAATGTAAGTCGCTTTGGATAAAAGTGTCTGCTAAATGACTGTAGAATAGAATAGAATAAAGAATACTGAATCCACGAATGTTCCAGAAGAAAACAGTGAAGGTCCACAATCCAAAGAAGTAATGGTCAGGCAGGCAAGGATCATAACACGAGGCAGGAAGTGGATAGTTATCAGGGCCAGACAGAGTACAGGAGTTAGTCCAGGACAGGGGTCGTAATCCAAATAGGCAGCAGGCAGGAGAATCCCACAACAGGGAATCCAAGGAACGTAACAGGGTTGGCAACAGGGATCTAGAAACAAGGAGAAAAGCTGGATATCAACAGTGAGAACTGCTGACCATCTGGCAGGGAAACAGGAGAGGGTTTAAGTAGGGTGGGGAACAGGTGAGGATAGTGTGATCATCAGGGAAGCTACAGGTAGAGAAGATGAGCTTAATGAGGGACTGGAGGCTCAGCAGGGCAGCAATCATGACAGAATTCAAGTAATCAGGTCAGGTTAGGCTAACCACCAGAATTACAATACTGCAAACACATATGTGATGTTCACTTCTTGAATGTGCCTTACATAACTGCAATATTAAACTTTTTATTTATTTATTTTTTTATCAAGTGATAATACAATGCATGCATGTAAAAAAAAAGAAAAGAAAAAACAATCAGTGGAATTAAATAAAGAGAATATAATGGAATCCTAAATCAGGAGCTGCCCCACTGTATCTGAAAATAAATACATAAAAGTTAACAAGCGGTCCTTTGATAGTACACATAAAAATGATCATGCCTGTATGGTCCTGTGCGTCTATGGCAACATGAGGATGTTTTGTTAGCCCCCTTTAAAAGTTAGCTTTTTTACTCTCACTATCGTTCACACACACTCAACAGGTCTGGGTACACAGTATATTTATAGATAATAGCATTGCTGGGGCCACAGTAGGGCCTATAGCCAAGATCTGTCTGGCTATTATATCTATTTAACTACACACATACGCAGATGCTGTTCATATTGACAAAATGTTTCATGACACATGCACACAAAAAGCATAACACATGACCCTCAGAACGAATTCAATCTAAGACCAAGAAAAGAAGTCCTGCTGTTGTGTTGGTTTTATTATTTAGTTTTTCTCCTAAGCTGCTGCTGGGTTTCAGAAATATTTGGAGCTGGTCATGGAATATATTTTAAAATGTACAAACTTGATTTGACTTTTTCAACTTCTTGCCATGGTGAGATGCTGAAAAGCATTTTGCTTTGACAAAGAACAGACATGACGGGGATAAAGGATACTGTAAGACAGAAAAGAAAGGGATAATACAGGAACTTTCCATTGTGAGGAGTCTGCTTTGTACTTTAGTACATTGTGCTCATTTTTCCACATCAGTATGCATGAAATGGCAACATCACTATAGTTTCTATAAACTGTCTCATTAGCCCATGCTTTTCCCAGTTCTAAAAAACTTCCTTACGTTTGGTTGTTTATTTCTTTTCTTGTAATGCTTCTTAGTAATGAATCTGATACTGTTGGAAAGCCTATTTATTTTCATTTTCAAATGGTGCCACATTTGTAAGGAAAATGCATTTGTGTGATGAGCAGAGTTGAGTATGAGTGTTGTGACAATTTCCCAAATCTTCTTTGCAAATGCCAATTGCCATATTCTGCTACTGACTCTTGTTTGGTGTTGTTTATTTAATTGGATGATTGAAGTCTGAAGAAACAAGACATATTGGCAATTTAAATTTTTATTCATTGAACAAAAAGGGGCCTTGGTAACATCTGGAAGAACCATTCACAGTCACATCTGCCTGGCACTTCCTCATGCTGGTAACCAGCTTGATCACACACTGCTGTGGGATAGCATCCCCTTCTTTAAACAGTTTTTATCCAAGTCAGCCAGTGTGGTTGTGTTGGTCAATCTGACGCAAGCAGCATCCCCAAGCTGATCCCAGGTCAGATCATGGCGGGCACCCCGTCGCCATGGCAACATGTCATCAATTGACTTTTTCGCTCGACTCAGGGTGTTACACGTGTGTGCCGAGTTTCGTCTTCCTACGTTAAAGTAGACGTTCGGGACCCCATTCATTTGGTGATTTTATTTTTTTCTAGGTGGCGCTGTTGAGCCAATTTTGCATTGAAGTCTATTCGGACTTCAGAATATCGAAATTTTCGCCGGGCTTGATATGTGTGCCAAATTTCACAACTTTTCATGGGTGTTTAGGGGGTCATATTTGGGCTCAAAATGCTTAGGAGGAGGAGGAGGAGGAGACTAAACATTTCAACAACAATAGGGTCCTTCCATACTTCGTATGGCTCGGACCCTAATAAACATTTCAACCACAATAGGGCCTTGCCATACTTTGTATGGCTCGGACCCTAATAATTAAAGCCGCAAGCGGCATCCATCGGGTCCGAGCCTCCTGGCCCCCGCCACCCGTGTCATTCACCTTTTTAGCTCAAGCCATAAGAGCCTGACATGACATATGTGTCACATACAGTTTCTGAGACAGTTTGTTTCAATTTATGGAATAAAGTTTGTTCAAAATCCTGTTGAACACAATGTCATACTTGTCCTCTGTTCCCTAATAGATACCCAGAAGCAGAAAACCATATTATATTATTTTTAATATATCATATGGTAATAAATGGTAGATACCATTATTTACATTTTGTTAAAGGGCCAAATCATATTGAAAAATGTGTACTTTTCTTACCATTTTTTCATGGGACAGGCATAGATGGGTTAACTCAGCATGGTGTACCTGTGTGATTGTTTTCAAATAATGTACATGGAGGTGGGTGAGTACGAAACAGTAGAAAGCCAGCACTTCTCTCCAACCAGAGGGAACCTATTTCCAAGGCAACAGGTGTTTTCATGTGTTAAGGACCTAACAAGTATGAATACTGTCATCTTTGGTGCAGATTCCATGTATGTGTTTGCAGATATGAGCTAACCATCACAAATCATTGTGCAGTTAGTGTCATGGACAATTCATCAGTCATAAGAAGTTGAAAATTAGTGACAAGCTGACACTGCTGATAGAGAACCTAGCCGCACCTTCTCATCCTGGCTCAGCAAACGTGCAACCAATTAAGCCAGGATAGGCCGCGCAAGCTAGGTCAAGCTGGGCTTGCTTAATTATCCTGGGTTTCTTTATTCTGGTTTCGTGCAATACCCCTCAGGGGTAATTAGGGTCCGTAACAAAAGCAGACTGGATCAAGTTTAAAATAACCGCAAATATTTAATAATAAATCCAAAATATACAACCGGGTTCAAATTGAACAAGGGCAACCACGGTGATCAAATTCAGATAATTAACTTAATCAACTCAAGGTGTCCTCAATGACGTAATAACAAAAAACAAATAACAAATCCTTAATATTTACAGACCAAAACTTATTTAAATCCAGTACAATAAAAATACTATTTACACAAACCAAAGTATCAATCGTATATATTAACTTTAACACAAAATAGAGCTACTTCTTAATATCCTTCAAACAAAAATAGAATCTTACAAACAGTATAAACCAAGATACAAAAATAGAAGGAGAGCTCACAATTCCAACCACTAACAAACACAATAGTGTATCCACAAAAGGAGGAAGATTAAAGCTCTTATCAACCGCAATCGGTACTCAGACCAGCTACTACAACAAGCGCGCACAATCCCAGAGTTGGCGAGCTGTGTGCTGAAGGAACACAGCTGCCCTGATTCCTGGCGTCGTCCCTCCTTTAAAGGCCGACTCGGATGCTGATTGGTCGGACCATTGTCCAATAAGATCCTCACGTCAGTCTCTGCAGAAGGAATGTGGAAGCCTGATGAGCCAATCACTGTAGAGGCAGGAGTCCTCAGTAGGCCAGGTGAAGAAATGGCAGGCTTTTCACATACGTGCCCAGGGTGCAGCTCCGGGGACTTAACAGTTCCAAACGTCAAACTCGTTGGTGGACACCAGCAGTCAAGGATGTTGTCAAGCTTAAGAAGGAGTCCTATTGGGCCTTTTCGACCTGTGAGACTCCTGATGGGTATGGGCAGGCTAAACGGAACATGGCTTCAGTGGTCACTGAGGCAAAAACTCTGGTATGGGAGGAGTTTGGAGACGCTCTGCAGCATCGTATGGACATCGGGGATAGTTCCCCATGACTGGCAGGCTGGGGTGGTGGTTCCCATTTTCAAAGAGGGGGATCGGAGGGTGTGCTCCAACTACAGGGGGATAACCCTCCTAAGCCTCCCTGATAAGGTCTATTCAGGGGTCCTGGAGGTTTGTTGGATAGTGGAACTTTGGATTGAGGAGGAGCACTGTGGCTTTGTCCCGGTTGGCTCTTGGAGGGGGCATGGGAGTTCGCCCAACCAGTCTACATGTGCTTTGTGGACATAGAGAAGGCATTCAACCGTGTCCCCCAGGGACTCCTGTGTGGGGGGTACCCTGGGAGTATGGAGTGCCAACCCCCCCCCCCCCCCCCCCCGTACAAGCTGTCATATCCCTGTATGACCGGTGCCAGAGCTTGGTCCGCATTGCTGGTAGCAAGACGGATTTGTTTCCAGGGAGGGCTGGACTCCACCAAGGCTGCCCTTCTTCACCAATTCTGTTCATCCGAGACCATGGTCCTCAGCCAGAAAAGGATGGAGTGTTCTCTCCTGGAAATAAGGTCCTGCCCCAAGTGGAGGAGTTCAAGTATCTTGGGAGGTTGTTCACGAGTGAGGGAATGATGGAGCGGGAGATCGACAGGTGGACCAGTGTCTGCTGTGATACGTACTCTGCATCAGTCTGTCGTGGTGGAGCTGAGTCAAAAAGGCAAAGCTCTAAATTCCATCTACATTCTTACCCTCAAAACTGCACTTTTAAGAATTTTTAATGACCTGTTTTTAGTTACACACACACATATATATATGTGTTTGTGTGTGTGTGTGGGTGTATACATGCATATCTTTGTTTTACTATGTAAAGCATAAATTATTTTATTTATTAAACTATAAAATAAAAATATAAACTATACTATAACTATAAAAATTTATTTGCCTTGGCTAATGACAAGGCCTGTATATATGTTAAACGGTATAGTAATATGGTATATGGTATGGTTTAAAAAAAACCATACCATATACCATATTACTTTATTCTCAGAATTCTGAGAAAAAAGTCAGAATTTAGAATCAGAATTCTGACTTTTTTCTCAGAATTCTAGTTTTTTTTATTTTCTCAGTGGCCCTAATCTTCTTTATTTGTATATCATTTGTAACTTGGTTATCTACTAAAAATGCTTCTCAGGTCAAGGAGAACCTACTTTTGTGGTTGAAGGTTCCAGCAATATATGTCAGTGAAGAAAAAGGTTCAGTAATGATGAAACTATAGGTGTGTCCCAATTCAGGGTCTGCACACTTCGAAGTGCGGATTCGTCGGCCACATACGTCATCGCGGTGCGCGAAGTACTGTCCCGATTCACAGAATTTGAAGGACCCTCCGAATCCACCCTTCGAATCCGCACTTCATTTGGCCTCAAACGAAGGCTGCTGGTGATGCATCCTTCGCGGCCTCTTTTTTCCCACAATTCATTGCGCACAGGACGGTGGCGAATCAGCAACCTCAGAAGAGTCGTATTAAGTTTAAATAAAGTTTTATTTAAAAAAAAAGTCCGTGTACATTCAGGCAATTCGTTTTTTCGTTTTAAACAAAAATCGGAAAAACGGAAGTATTGTCGTTTTTCTGTTTTTTCTTTTACAATCAAAATCGGAAAAACGGTAAACAGAACCAATTTTCCTTTCCTATTACCAGAATTCAAAGACGAAAAAAAAGAACAACCTAATTTAAAATCCGCCCTGTTTTTGGATTTTGGTAATTCCTTTTTTTTTATTTTTCCTTCTGAATTGAAAGATGAAGACACATTAACAGGCGGCCCGGAAGTTGGAATAATTCTTTCAAATTAAAAGCTTAGATTAACATGTAGCATCGTGCAAGCACATACTGCGTTAACTCATACAAAACAATATTAATATGTTCGTTCGGGCAGACAGCGACCCCGAGATAATAATAATAATAATAATAGATAGAAATTAAAGCCTAGTGGGTAACAAGTAACCAGGATTATAATGATTGTTCACAGTGATCACAGTGCTGTGAACTGTTCATAGCTATTATTCCTTGCTGGCTAAGTTACGTTGAACGTCTGCAATTTATCTGTGCCAAGCCGTCATATAACATGGTGACCAACTTAATCTGCCAAAGCGGAAAATCAACATTTTCATTCAGATGTTTCCAGTGGGTAGGTCATTTGCGCAGTTTTCTCAATAGTAAATGTAAATGGAGTCTAGAAAAGTTGTTTCATCAGTACAGCGCAGGAAAACTTCTAATATTCTATTTCCTTACACAGCTGCTGTTACTGAATCACCACAAGGTGGCAGAGTACATGAGGGAAATGGACTGGACTTTTGGCAGGCTACACATACTGAAGACTGAAACAACAAAGACTGAACAATATACCATCCACTCCGATGTACAAAGAAGGTTTCCACAACACAGTTTCCACAACAGTGCCTGATATAGAGCCTGAGTGAAATTAGGGCGTAATCACGACATGTTTCTATGTTTATTGCACCATAGAATAAGCGTGGAGCTGTCACCCAAATAAAAAAAAATCGGACCTTATCACGTTATAACGTGACATGTTTATTGTGAAAACGTGAAACCTATCATGTTAAAACGTGATAAGTTTATTATAAGAACATAGCCTGTACTGTATGCAGATGTTGTTACGACCTATATTGGAGCAAAATACATTTTATGGAAAATATACTCATCAAGCAGAAACATTTCAGTTCTTTTTGACAATAATTAATTGTTCTACTCTGGTTTATTGTTGTACAGAAATGTGGGACAGTTATGAGAAACACGTAGGTCACCTGCCTGCGTACAGTAAGACGGTGCGTGCCTGTGTGTCTGAATTGCCACAGAGCAGGTATCCCCAACTTGGGACCTCTTGAGCCAGTGTCCTGCAGGTTTTCAGTATGTCCATACTGCAGCACACCTGACTCAAATAATGGGTCGTTAAGAGGCTGGTGCAGACCTGGTTTATTATTGTATACAAGACCGTTATAAGCAACACGGTGCGTGACCTGCCTGCACGCAGTGAGACGGTGCGTGCATGTGTCTGAGTGGCAACAGAGCGTGTGCGCTGCTTTTAGTTAATAACATGTTGTCTCCTGACAATAAAAATGAAAATTATAAAGGCTATATGCACCGCTGGGACTGGGAGAAATAAGTTGCCGACACAAAGACGTGGTCCTGTCTACTTAAAGGGTGCAACGTCAACAAGTATCCTCCAAGCTTCATCAAATCTCTCCAATGAAGTAAAACGTAATCCTATGTAGTAAATTAGGAATTTCTCTGGAAATAATAAACCAGTCTTAACGACCCATTACTACATGGCTTGGAGGACACTCAACAGTTCACAGCACTGTGATCACTGTGAACAATCATTATAATCCTGGTTACTTGTTACCCACTAGGCTTTAATTTCTATCTATTATTATTATTATTATTATCTCAGGGTCGCTGTCTGCCCGAAAGAACATATTAATATTGTTGTGTATGAGTCAACGCAGTATGTGCTGGCACGACGCTAAGCGTTAATCTAGGCTTTTAATTTGAAAGAATTATTCTAACTTCCGGGCCGCCTGTTAACATGTCTTCATCTCTCAATTCAGAAGGAAAAATTTAAAAAAGGAATTACCAAAATCCAAAAACGGGACGGATTTTTAATTCAGTTCTTCTTATTTTTCGTCTTTGAATTCTGGTCATAGGAAAGGAAAATCGGTTCTGTTTATCTGTTTTTTTGATTTTGATTGCAAATGAATAAACAGAAAAACGACGATACTTCCGTTCTTCCGATTTTAGTTTAAAACGAAAAAACGAATTGCCTGAACGTACACGGACCGCTGTCCCATTTCACGAACGTTAAGCAGACTTCGAAGTGTGTAGACTACGGAGGACACTCTGTAGCCTACGTAGTCTGCGCACTTCGAAGTGTGCAGACCCTGAATTGGGACACAGCTATTGTATCTTATTGAGGTTGTATTTTCTGTTTATTGATTAGGTCTGTGGTGTTATGAATTTGCTTGTGATGGTTGATTGAGCAGATTTTAATTAATTAATTAATTAATTAATTAATTAATTTTTTCATTTATTTATTTATTTATTTTTATTTATTTTAAAAGCTGCTTTAAATTTTGTATAAAAATGAAATGTATATGTTTTGGTCTAAATTGGCTTGTTTGTTGACATATCCATGAATGTTTGAATTAACTGTGAGTTAATGTTTATTCGTTGGTGATGTTTGTATCTAAAAGTGTGAAGTATTTCTCTTGTTTATTGTTTGTGCTGCACTTTTCTGTAAAGCTTTTTATGTGTTATGTAAAGAGTTAAAATCCTCTGGGATCTCGGTAGAGAACTCTTTTCGCAAAATCAAATTTGTCCTCAGTTTCAGTAAAAAATAGCTCTTCTCTTCTGAGACTTGGAGGGTCTCTGAGAGTTGTGAGAGATGGATGTGAGAGGCTTCATAACTGACTTTCGTTTTTCAGTTTCAGGCTTGATATCAGGCAAAAATACAATATTTGTTGTTTTATATTCATATTCAGACTTTACTCTAGAGTTAAACTTGGATTTCTTTGGGATAGGTGCGAAGTTGGTCTGCATCTTAACAAAGTCCTGTTTTTGGTCCTGCAACAAATAATCAGCAAGAGTTTCATCAGATTCGTCATCAGGCATCTTCTGGATCTCAAGGCTCTTCAGCTGTTTCGTCAAATTCATGTTTTTCATCCTCTCTTTATGGTATAACTTTTTAGTGTAAGCTTCCTTTTCAGTCAGCACATTCATTTTCTCTATGGACTGTTCATATTTCTTTTCGCACACTCTTAGACAGCCAGTTAGTGACCGAATCTTTTCCGTTGCATGGTTGTATAAAGTTTTATAATTTACAATCTTATCTTGCAGTTTAATTCTTTTCCCTGAAATTGCCAGTTTTTCTTTTAAATCCCTAATTTCCTTCTGCAGTTCATTTATTGTTGTCTTGCTCTTGTCAAGTGCCTTTCCCAAGTTTTGCAGCATTTTTTTTATGTACCAGCTGTTCATAAAAAGTGGGAAATGGGATTTCATATTTAGGTGTCTCCTGGAATGAAATACCCTCCTGTATTTCTTGACTGCCTTTTTTCGTCTTAGGAATTTTCATTGCATTTATCTCTTTTTCCAATCTGGAATATTTTGCTTCAAGTTTCCTTTTGGCTTCAGCGTTTTGAACAAGTTCTGCCTTATGTTTTTGTGCCATATGTTTCATAGCTTCCTCCTGGTTCTTTCTCTTCTCCCTCTCTTGTTCAAGGTTTTGGAGATGCTTTGTTTCCTTTAATATATTTACCTTGTTGGCCAATTCGAGTTCCCTTTTGCTCCTTTCACTATCTTTAAATTTTGTCTTATATTCTTGTAATTCCTGTACTTGATGCTTTAAGAAATGGTTCTCGTTTTCTAAAATTTCCATTTTCTGTATTTGTTTTAATTTAGCTTGTATTTCAGCTTCTTTTCGGTGGAATGCCATGATCTCATCTTTGTTCTTGCTTATCTCTTTCTGATACTTACATATCTCTTTATCCTGCTTAGTTTTATTATTTCTATAGAGGTTCAAGGTCTCCGTCATGGTGCCTTTTTCGATTACAAGCGCTTTAGCTGTAGCTAACAACTGCTTGTGGGACATGGATCTATACATTCTAATCGTTAACTGCAGTTTTTCCTGTTTTTCAGAAGATTCTTCCATTTTTTATTTGTAAAATAAAAAGCTAAACTTACTCAGTCAACTTAATTACAGTGCTTGCTTACACAAAATTTACCTTCAGGTTATAAACTGGCTATTGAGTACAGAGCTTATATCTAGACACAGTAATGGCATCACAAGCTGTGAAAAAACCATACCATATATCATATTACTTTATTCTCAGAATTCTGAGAGAAAAGTCAGAATTTAGAATCAGAATTCTGACTTTTTTCTCAGAATTCTAGTTTTTTTCATTTTCTCAGTGGCCCTAATATTCTTTATTTGTATATCATTTGTAAGTTGGTTATCTACTAAAAATGCTTCTCAGGTCAAGGAGAACCTACTTTTGTGGTTGAAGGTTCCAGCAATATATGTCAGTGAAGAAAAAGGTTCAGTAATAATGAAACTAGGTTGTATTTTCTGTTTATTGATTAGGTCCGTGTTGTTATGAATTTGCTTGTGATGGTTGATTGATCAGATTTTAATTAATTAATTTATTTATTAATTTATTTATTAATTAATTAATTAATTAATTTATTTTTATTTTCATTTATTTATTTATTTATTTTTATTTTTATTTATTTTAAAAGCTGCTTTAAATTTTGTATAAAAATTAAATGTATATGTTTTGGTCTAAATTGGCTTGTTTGTTGACATATCCATGAATGTTTGAATTAACTGTGAGTTAATGTTTATTCGCTGGTGATGTTTGTATCTAAAAGTGTGAAGTATTTCTCTTGTTTATTGTTTGTTCTGCACTTTTCTGTAAAGCTTTTTATGTGTTATGTAAAGAGTTAAAATCCTCTGGGATCTCGGTAGAGAACTCTTTTCGCAGAATCAATTTCGTCCTCAGTTTCAGTAAAAAATAGCTCTTCTCTTCTGAGACTTGGAGGGTCTCTGAGAGTTGTGAGAGATGGATGTGAGAGGCTTCATAACTGACTTTCGTTTTTCTGTTTCAGGCTTGATATCAGGCAGAAATACAATATTTGTTGTTTTATATTCATATTCAGACTTTATTCTAGAGTTAAACTTGGATTTCTTTGGGATAGGTGCGAGGTTGGTCTGCATCTTAACAAAGTCCTGTTTTTGGTCCTGCAACAAATAATCAGCAGGAGTTTCATCAGATTCGTCATCAGGCATCTTCTGGACCTCAAGGCTCTTCAGCTGTTTCGTCAAATTCATGTTTTTCATCCTCTCTTTAAGGTATAACTTTTTAGTGTAAGCTTCCTTTTCAGTCAGCACATTCATTTTCTCTATGGACTGTTCATATTTCTTTTCGCACACTCTTAGACAGCCAGTTAGTGACCGAATCTTTTCCGTTGCATGGTTGTATAAAGTTTTATAATTTACAATCTCATCTTGCAGTTTAATTCTTTTCCCTGAAATTGCCAGTTTTTCTTTTAAATCCCTAATTTCCTTCTGCAGTTCATTTATTGTTGTCTTGCTCTTGTCAAGTGCCTTTCTCAAGTTTTGCAGCATTTTATTTTTATGTACCAGCTGTTCATTAACAGTGAAAAATGGGTTTTCATATTTAGGTGTCTCCTGTATTTCTGGACCGCCTTTTTTCATCTTAGGAATTTTCATTGCATTTATCTCCTTTTCCAATCTGGAACATTTTGCTTCAAGTTTCCTTTTGGCTTCAGCGTTTTGAACAAGTTCTGCCATGTGTTTTTGTGCCATATGTTTCATAGCTTCCTCCTGGTTCTTTCTCTTCTCCCTCTCTTGTTCAAGGATTTGGAGATGCTTTGTTTCCTTTAATATATTTACCTTGATGGCCAATTTGAGTTCTCTTTTGCTCCTTTCACTATCTTTAAATTTTGTCTTATATTCTTGTAATTCCTGTACTTGATGCTTTAAGAAATTGTTCTTGTTTTCTAAAATTTCCATTTTCTTTATTTGTTTTAATTTAGCTTGTATTTCAGCTTCTTTTCGGTGGAATGCCATGATCTCTTTTTTGTTCTTGCTTATCTCTTTCTGATACTTACATATCTCTTTATCCTGCTTAGTTTTATTATTTCTATAGAGGTTCAAGGTCTCCGTCATGGTGCCTTTTTCGATTACAAGCGCTTTAGCTGTAGCTAACAACTGCTTGTGGGACATCGAGCTATACATTCTAATCGTTGACTGCAGTTTTTCCTGTTTTTCAAAAGATTCTTCCATTTTTTATTTGTAAAATAAAAAGCTAAACTTACTCAGTTAACTTAATTACAGTGCTTGCTTACACAAAATTTACCTTCAGGTTATAAACTGGCTATTGAGTACAGAGCTTATATCTAGACACAGTAATGGCATCACAAGCTGTGATGTCATCACTTGCTTTGAGACCATTTTTCCTTAATGACATCATTAATTACAGCATGCTCCGTGTCACATGACTCATTTAGCCACGCCCACAGATTTTGTGAGCTAGTGTAAGACAAAGGCAAGTGGTTGGCAGGGGTTTTTTTGTTTTTTTTTATAGAATGGAAACTTTATTGTCATCATGTCACATCAACATGACAAAATTGAGGGTGTGCTTAAAAAAATTAAAGAAGTAATAAAATTGCTGAAAAACACACATAGTCATCCACTGGCATACAAACAATATGTAAAGGAAATCAATACAGTATCAGTGTTTCCTTTGAGTGAGTTCATTGTTCAGGAGGGCGATGGTCTTGGGATAAAAACTGCTTTGCACTCTGTAGGTGCGGGCCTCTAGTGCGCTGTACCGCCTCCCGGATGGCAGAGGGGAGAACAGGTGGTGGCAAGGGTGTGTTGCATCTGCAAGGATACACTTTGCTCCGTGGTGGCAGCAAGTCTGGAAGGTGTTGTCCAGGGAATTCAATGGGAGATCAACTAGTCCCTTCAATGGAAACAGGTTCTGGGTGTAATGGACTCAATTTCATTTAACTTAAATATGGACGTGAGACATGATATTTTCATTACTCTTTTTCTTATTTTAATTTGATTGTTGCATCAAAATTGCATTTTAGTTTTTTTTAAAAAATCATACTGTTGTGTAATATTTCTGTTTCATGTCTAGCTGTTTGATGCATGGATTTAAAAAAAAAAAAAGTTCAATATAATAATAGTGGATTAGATTTTTAAAGCACTTTATCAAGGCACCCAAAGCGCTTTACATTGTGTATCCATTATTCATTCACACACACATTCACATGCTGATATCGGAAGCTGCCATGCAAGGTGCTCAACCACGACCCATCAGGAGCAATTAGGGGTTAGTTGTCTTGCTCAGGGACACCTCGACATGAGCTCTCCAGCTGGGGATCGGGGAAACCCTTGGACTGCAGGACAACCACTCTACCACTGAGCCATGCCGCCCCAAGCATTTCAGGCCAGATTTTTTTTTTTTTTTTTGTAGGACCTAATGCGGGCAGGGTCTTGAAGAAAGCTGTGGAACTGTCCTTTATCCATCTCTAAAGCTACAGATCAAAGGCTAACATCATCACAGGAGCTGTGGTGTGCCTTGTAATATTTTGTGAAAGTCACCTAACTGAACTGGATAAAGCAAGTACAGGCAACTAAGGGATGGGTTACACTGCTGAGTGATGTAGAGCCGAAATAGACTGAACAACACTGAGGTATTGATGCTCCAAACTGGCCAGGGAAAAGCTAAAACATGGAACCAGTTATGGGTCACTGCATTTGGTTTGTCTGCCCTGTCATCTAGAGCTGAATTAATGAGTCAAATAAAATAACCACCAAATTGTTGAATTTATTTATTTTTCCTGTACATTTGTCGTGAGGAAAACTTGATAGTCCGAGGAGAGCGTGTTTTTGTTTTTCCTGCAGCAGCGGCTGTGGTGAACTTGGGAGAAAAATGGAAACAGCAGCCAACGTTGCCAGAAGTTTCAGCCAGTTCCTTTGTTAGTTGTGCACATCTACAGCTAGAACAACTTCTCAGCTACTGCATCCACACCAGTGAGAGGCTGCACATGCCCTTCCTGTGCACAGCATCTGTCCACAGCCTCAACTAGGGGAGGAGACCTAGAATCTTGTTGTTGAAATGTTGATGATGTAGTTCATGGACTTGTACTGGGATAGCACATCAGCAGTTTGGGACTGTCATTTTTCTGTAGTAGTGACCACTTTCAAAGGGGAATTGATAGATATTTAAATTTGTGACAACAATAATGTCCAACCTGGGAGCGGTGTTAAGGTTAGCGAAGTCAGTGGTGGGTAATGAAGAGAGTCTACAGTGTGTTATCTCAAAATATCAGCATCTGACAGTATGAAGCCAAACAGGTTACAACATCATTTGGGGATGTCTCATCCTGAACACAAAGAAAACCTGTTGTTTAGAAGTAAACTACTCAACTGTCATATATAGTAGAATTGTTCTACTAAAGCAGCATCAGTCTCATTGAAAGCTCATCTTACCTGAAGACATTACTGTTGTCAATAAAAAGGGGTCCTGCAAAAAAAAGTTTGGGAACCACTGTTTCTTTAGGGTATAAAGTTTTGAATGAACCATTATTTCTTCCACAGACAGTTTTAAATACCTGTTTATATCTACAAATACAACACAGCAGAGCTCACCATTGTTTAGTCATTGTCTATCATTTCCCAAAGCTGTATGAAGGTACAAAAACTGCGGCAGCTGCAGGAAGTGTGGCTGTAAGTTGCCGCTGCCGCGATTTGAGCTGCTGTCTGTCGCCAGATGAGGATCAGCAGGTAAAAAAATTAAGTCCAATGTTACTTTTACACTCCTCAAAAGCACAAATATGTCCCACTACAGGATTATTTAATCAGAAACTCTGTGAATGAATAAAAGTCTAAAAACTAGCAAATCTACACCATATAAGTTCATATCCCTTCATATGCATTGGTGGGCGTAGTTTTCTATGCCTGCAAGGCGAGGACCCATCTGTTTGAGTCTGGAGGGAGGGGCTGTGAGGTTTTTTTTTTGTTGTTGTTTGTTTTTTATCTTAGATAACCTCTCTATGTCACAAAAAACATAACCTGGTTTTACCCTGTAGAGGGCGTTATGGCCCATTTTTAACCACAAAATCCTGTTTTGCTTTTTTTTTTTTTTATTTAAAAATACAATTTTTATCAACAGTATATGTGATTTTCAACACAATTAAGTAATTCTGTGTTGTTTACAGCTCAAACAATCACATTTTTGGGTGCACTACCCCTTTAAATAGCCTTGCAAAAAGCTGACTTTAAAGTTAAACATATAAACTTCACCCCTGAAGCATCAGAGGAAACATCTCAGTCTGCAGTTCTAGAGGAGCATGACAAGCTGTGAGACTTTCAACAGCCGAGCTGATTTCCAATCACATCAGCAAAGATTTTTAATGATTTTAAAGTTGGTTAATTGCAATTTAATTCTTGCGTTTCTTTCAGGTGCAACCTCTCCAAATCTGGAGAGATAGTCTGCTAGAAGAGGAGCAGACTGGAGCCTTATTGAGAAAATACATTTAAAAAAAAATCTATGACTCTTCACAAAGTTGCACAAGCATTTCTCTCATAATTCATTTTAATACAACAGTATGAAATCAGTAACACAATCACTGTCCCCGTTGCACAAGCACCCCTTTCCTCACATGTTCCTGTTTACAAATACAAATGCAGCTGCAAGTAGCCTACTACTGTCATTACAGATTGGTATACTTTAAATTACACCATAATCTTGTTACCTAAACCAATGTTACCAAACAGCCCCTTTTATAATTTATGTGACCGGCATAAGAAGATGTTAATACATGGTAGAAGACGTTTCCTTTATTGAGCACTTAATCAAAGATGAGACAGGGATGACAGACATGCAGTGAGGAAACCTTATTGTTTTCCCTCTGATGCATCAGACACCAACAGCCAGCAGATGTTTCAGCACAGTGAGGCACTTCAGGCAGTTGTGTCAAAGTTGACTCAGTGTTTCATGAGGCCTCGGTTTCACCATCCCTATTTTTTTCCAGTTTTACCCCACTTCTTGACTTTTTCCTGATGTACTGGCACTGTAATCCAGCTTTGTGTTGCCCCGTGACTATGGCCTCTACCTACCTACACTGAGCTCTTCCCCCTTCCATCTTTTATGGAGTGGTATAATACCACTCTGTGATTGGCCACATGGTGTGTCCATCAAAATAAAGTCCCATCCCCTGCCCCAGCATTTCCTGAAGCTCAAACTGTCACAGACAGGAGTCACCTTGTCTTGTTCACTTGGAAGACACATCACTTATTTATCACCTGCCAAAGTGGCTTGTAAGTTCTTATTTCTACCTGTAAAAAGTGGGTTAATTTAGAGCCCTGGTTGCTAGTGATGGGAAGTTTGATTCTTTTCAAAGATCTGTCTCTTTTGACTGGGTTCCCTTAGAAGAGTCGGCTCTTTAATCCCGAATGGCTCTTAAATTAGTATCAGTCAGAGCTTCTATTTTAGTCTAATTGATTTTAGTTTAGTTTTGTTTGTTGGTATGTAATATTTTTATCAAAAGAGTCTCATTTTTGTTTTTTATTAGAAGACATAATTATGTTTAATATTTAATAATAAAACATTTAAATAAACAACTAAACACACTGGTAATTTAAATCTGGCTTCCCAGCTCTCTGTGTGTGCCTGGTCTGTACCTCTGCACTCCCTGTTTTCTAAGAAACCTTCCTTCTTTGTATAGCAGTGTGATCATAGTCTTTCCTTGTGTAATATGACGGCGTAGTGCCACACAACCAGCTACATAGTCCAAGAACTACACCACACGGTTAGGTTTCTTTAAAGGTACCACAGGCCAGAGACGTATCATATAAAACAGAATGACTTTATTAAACAACCCAATAAAAATATAATAAAGTTAAAACAAATCCAAAATAATGGTATGACTGTGGCAAAAAGGAAAATCACTGTCAGGGGCCAACCCAGCACTGGGCCCGCAGCACCTGACAAAGAAAAATGAAGGGCGCGGTTAAAACACAATGGCCACAGTGCTACACACACACACACACACACAAACAAAATCAACAATCCAACACAAAAACATGCACAAGAAAGAAAGCCAAATAATTATGCAACTTAAACAGCAAATTAGTATAAACACAAAAAGAGTTCATTAAAATGACACAAGCCTGGTAGGGCAATTAGTCTATGCTCCTGCAAACAGGTAGTGTCAATAGGGGTTGGAAAACCGTCCGTCTGGTCCACAGGCCCACATCAGGGCTGACCCGGGCCGAGAAACAGCAGAGCAGACGGAAAAAAAGCTTAGCCCCTCCAGCCACAGCCACCACGGGAGATTGAAGGGGAAAGACCAGCGGAGCAAACACATCCACTTTTTAAAGAACCGTCGCACCACCCACTAATCAAGGTGGTAATCCAGGTGGCTGCAGCAAGACTGGCAATGCCATATAGTAACCAGGAGGGAGCAACCTCCTGCCACACTTGCATATAACTGAAATGGTGTACCCATGAAATTAAAGTCCTGCCCCTTCTAACCAAATTTAAAATCAAATATTCACGTTTTGTTGTAAATGTCTTAGGCCACCATCAGATTTTGCCCATATGGTTTTATGGCCCTGCGATGGAGTGGCGACCTGTCCAGGGTGTACCCTGCCTCTCACTGCTAAATGCTGCGTTAGTCCAGCTTCCCCATGACCCTTAATGGATGGATGGTTTTATGGCCTTTCTTTGAGCTTGGGCATTGTTGTTGTTTTCTTGTGTTGTCTTGCATCACAGGAACAGTTTGTATGAATTTCCCTGATTGGAAGCCAGACATCCGGGCTAACTTTGAATCTTATCCTAACATTTAAAATGACAAAATTTTTAGAATGTGATGAAAACAGAATCATAATTTTGATCCAGCAATGCCAGCCCTATAGCTAAATAAGCGCTGTATGCTTACTGTCGAACATGGGGATGAAATAACTCGAGATTTAGGCCCTGTTTACACCACAACGCTGAGACAGTAAAACGCTAAACTTTGGTTGTGTTCTGGCCTCTTGCTTACATGATAACAAAGTTTTGGGTCAATAAAATCACAAAGATTTGACAATTGCCTCCATAGTTGAAATTTACTCGCAAGGGAAGTCCCCTCAGTGTAAACTGGAAGTGGAATCTTTGGGCTACGATAATGTATTTCACATCATCTTGTACTCAGACCCTGCTTAACCAATAAAAAGCACAACAAAAACAATGGCAGACCTCCATGCAGTGTTGTTTTCGTGCAATGATGATGACGAATTTTTTTCGTTGACGAACCTTTTTTTCATGGCGATAACGAGACGGTGACGAGCTGAACATGGCTCTCTGATGACGAAACATGACGAAACGAAAATGTTCAAGGGCTGATTGTTCGACATTAAAAATGCACAACATTTCTGCCTATTGTGAGTGTAGTCTGTCAGTCAGCAATGCTGCTGCACCTTGGCCACACCCACCACCAGACATGCAACGTGCACACAGACAAGCAGTTCATTCATAGATAAATCATGGCGGCAGCGTCGACGAAGGGGTTTGGTGGTCGGAAACGACGAAACAATATATGGACTTATTTTAACTACAATCAATCATAATTTCACTGGCAGACCAGGTCATGTTGAGCATGTGTTCTTCATCCATTGCTCATATTTTGGGCATGAATATGTTCAGGGTGTAGTATTGCACTTCAAAAAATTCTCAGAAATAAAGCCTCAGTTACCAAAGTAAGGATGTTGTTGCTCTTTGCTTTGGTTAGCACTTTATCTGTGCAATGCATAACCCTAAGTAGATCAGAAAGTATTTGCTGTTGGTTGGAAACCTTCTAAGTCTAAAATCATTCCTTTTGATTTTGTAAGTATTGATGAAAATAACCAAACTACAAGTTCACAATGTGTTGCTATATGTTGAACGTATAGATCAGCTATTTTCTTATGTGACATTTTTGTTTGATGAAGTAGGGCATTAATTCATTAATAACGGTAAAATATAGAAATAACTAGCTGTTGACATGCAAAAATATTTGCATTTTGTATGGAAATGGAAATCTGGTGTAAAAAAGGCCTCAGACCTGCAGTTCTGCACCTGCACTTCCAGACCCCTAATGTTTTTGCAACAGTGCCGCTTACTGGATTGTAAAACCACAACTGCATTTCTGGAGCAGCAGGTCCTCCACCAGTTTCCACTTGAAACTACTAAATTAAAATCCTACCCAAATACCTTATTTTATCAAAAGTTACACTTGAAGTTTTATTAGTAGTTAAAATCTTATAAGTTGCATTGCATACAAATAAAAATATAAATATTTAATTGCTAATTGGGCTTCAAACTAAAGACTTTTACTGTGGAGATCAATACTTCTGAGTCTTTTCTTAAAATCTATGCTGTAATAAACAAAAACAAAAAAGGCATGGGTGATTATTTATCACCTGGCAACAACTTATTTAACCCCAACTGATGTATGAGTAATGAGTAGCTTTTCATTTCTTAAACAACCTTGTGGAAAGACACATATCGTAGTCATGGAAAAGATGTCAGTCTGTTTAAGAAGGGTCAAACCGAAGAAAAACAACAGTAGAACTTGGCAATGTTTAATAGAGTGTAACCATGTGCTCACAAGGAGCACATCCCTGTTTCATGGTAACACTTAAACGCTCACACGTGCACACTGAGTTGCTCCTGTCTCCATCTGCTTTCGTCTGGTTGCTACTGCTGTTGTGCGTCTGTACATTTGTTGTGCTTTTTCATGGATGTTATATGATGCTTTCTGTTTGCTTTATGTCTAGATGTAGCAGATGGATGTCAAATGGTTTTTTTTTTTTTCTCGTATTTCCTTATTTTCTTTATGTATTCCATTTAAAATTATTTATATTGTTATTGCATTTAATGTTGTGATCATGGTGGGCTAGTCTGTTTTCCTTATCACGTTTTATTTCTGTTCTTTTGCCTCTTTACCCGTCTCCTTTTTACCCTTCTCACCCTAAAATAACAAAAAAAAAACTATCTAAAATATCAAGGGCAGCCATCCAGTGCTGGTTGAGACTTTGAACACACTTTCCCATAAAATCCAATGAGGGGTGGGGGGGTGTCCAGGCTTTTGATTGGTAGTGTATATTCGAGATGCCTCCCTTGGTAGAGCAGATCTGTCTGGCATAATTTGGCAAGCAGACCGTTGTTCTGCATTTCATGAAGCTGGACTTGATAAGGTTTAAAAAATAATGATAATAGTGAAAGTAAGAGCATTTCCACACAAGCAATATGAAGGGAGCTCAAAGGATTGGGACCGAACAGTCATAAGAAAACCACTAATCATTTAGGATAATAAAAGAAAAATAAGCTTGATTGGACTCTGGAGCAATGGAAGGTCATGTCGTCTTATGAGTTCAGATTTACCTTTTTCCAGAGCATCAGGGTTAGAGAAACGCAGATGAAATGATGCAGCCATCATTCCTAGTGCCGCCTCTACAGGCAGTGCTATGATCTGGGTTCAGCAACATTATGTGTCCAAAGAATGACATTAGCTGACTACCTGAATATACTGAATGTTAATCCATTCACTTTTACATTTTCATATTGTGTGTTCTCATTCTACAGAATACTGAAGTAACAGTTTTCATTGTGTATGTGTGTGTGAGGTCAGACTGACCACTTTCTTCCCAGAGCTCTGATATGGCAGAATTGAGACTGGTTTTCGACCTGCTAGATAGCAATAGTTGTTTGGAATTTCAGCTTGTTGTGGTATGTGGGCTTTGTCTGAAAACTGGAAGAAAGTGGCGTGACTAAGTCTTCTATTCCTCATATTATTATTTTGCTGTTTGACCTTCAGCTGGGGACCAGCTGAATAAAACAAGTTTTTCTCTGATGAATCATTAGAGTCTCTGCCACCTCCATGCGAGACGGGACGGCCACTCTCATTTACTTGCAAGTAATTCTTTATTCAATACTTCTCCTGTAAATAAACCTTATATACTTTTACTCATTCCAGACTCTTGGTAATTTTTCTACAACACAAAATTGCCAGGATTCATGGGGCTCCAGTAGCTTTATGTTTCAGCTAACTGCAGATATAACAGTAGTGCAACAACAGAAGTGTTGACAGTGAGCTGTATCAGGGTCAGTATTACAGCTACATAAAAATGCCTCTACCAGGCAGGCCAATCAGCCACAGGGATGTAGAGCATTGTAACATTATTGTAATTATTGTTTGTTTGTTTGTTTTATTGTATTTATTTATTTACAAACAGGCCAGTCAGGCTACTTAAGGGCCAGACCTGGGAATTGTTTCGCTCCTCCCATGGGCCAGTCTGGGCTCCACCATTTTGCGCTTTGTTTTGACCAAGAAATAGTTATGTAGGCCATTTTTTATTATAATGTTTAGTTTTTCTTTTAGAAAATCCAGGTTATAGTCAAGCTCCTGGATAGTAACACAGGTGAACAACTATCAGACTCAGCTGGAGCTTTAATTTTATCAGCTTTTATATGGCTTGAAACTCACTGTGTGATTATTTATAACCAAGTCACTGAGTCAATAAGACAATAAGTCAGTGCACATCTTTATTATTTTCTGTTTTCATTCATTCTTTTGGTATTCTGTTTATTTATCCTTGTCTGTCATACAGCTGTCTCTGTTTGCATACGGCCATACGTCTTTACCTTTTATGGGCATTTTTTTTTTTTTTTTTTTTTTTTTGACATTTACATATGCCAAGTAAGTAAGTAAGTAAAACTTTATTTATATAGCACCTCTCAAGATATAAAATCACAAAGTGATTCACAAGAGCCAACAATGTAAGAAACAAACAAACAAAAATTGAATAAAAAGCTGATTTTAAATGTGTTTTTAACTAAAATCGACCAAAGGAAGAGAGTTCCAGAGTCTGGGGGCACTGAACAGAAAGCTCTGTCTCTTTAAGTTTTTAATGTTCTATGGAGCACCATCAGCAGGTCCTGGTCACAGGACCTAAGGGACCTGCCAGGGAGCTATGGCTTCAAAAGCCCTCTGTTATAGGCTAGTGCTAGTGCCTGTCCATGAAGATCTCCTGGTCAGTAAAAGAATCTTAAATTGCACTCGGACATAAACCGGAAGCCAGTGCAGTTGCAGCAAGATTGGAGTCACATGAGAAAACCTTTTAGGATTTTGACAGAAGCCTGGCAGCAGCATATTAAACAACTTGTTCAAGTATGGCCAGCTGGTCTGTCCATTCAACTTACAAGATACTGGCTTTTGCCAGTTTAAGTCAAACATCATGAATGAGGGTTTTCATAAAAAGAAAAGAAAGAATAATAATTAAAGCTGCAAGCGGCATCCATTGGGTCCGAGCGTCCTGGACCCCGCCACCCGATGCTAATATGTTGCCATGACAACAGGTGGTGTAATGCGTTAAGGACCCAACGTGTATGAATCCTGTCAAGTTTGGTGCAGATCCCACGTATTCCTATGGAGATATGAGCAAACTGTGTTTCATGGCGAGAAGGCATTTTTCCGTCGGTTGCCACGGTTACACGCTTTCTCCTATTAGAAAGATTTGAGGAGCGTTTGGTCTCCAACTTGTCAGGAAGCTTCCCACCAAGTTTGGAGTCACTCGCACGAATCCCCTCAGACTAGTTCGTTAAAATGGCAGTGAAATCCAAGATGGCGGGCACCCTGTTGCCATGGCAACAGGTGTTCAATTGACTTCTTTGCTGGTCTTGGGGTGTTACACGTATGAATCCTGTGAACTTTGGTGCAGATCCCATGTATTTCTATGGAGATATGAGCAAACCGTGTTTCATGGCGAGAAGGCTTTTTTCTGGCGGTTGCCACGGCAACATGCTTCCTCCTATTAGAAAGATTTGAATAGCGTTTGGTCCCCAACTTGTCAGGAAGCTTCCCACCAAGTTTGGAGTCAGTCGCACGAATCCCCTCAGACTAGTTCGTTTAAATACGATGTGTGTAAGATGGCGGGCACCCTGTCGCCATGGCAACATGTCATCAATTGACTTTTGCGCTCGACTTGGGGTGTTACACGTGTGTGCCGAGTTTTGTCTTCCTACGTCAAAGTAGACGTTCTGGACCCCATTCATTTGGGGATTTTATTTTTTTCTAGGTGGCGCTGTTGAGCCAATTTTGCATTGAAGTCTATTCGGACTTCAGAATATCGAAATTTTCGCCGGGCTTGATGTGTGTGCCAAATTTCACAACTTTTCATGGGTGTTTAGGGTGTCATATTTGGGCTCAAAGTGCTTAGAAGGAGGAGGAGGAGGAGGAGGAGGAGGAGACTAAACATTTCAACAACAATAGGGTCCTTCCATACTTCCTATGGCTCGGACCCTAATAATAAAGGGTAGAAACCTATATCCAGGTTTCAGCTGCAGTTGTTGATGTAGATGTGATAAATGGAAAAGGTTAATGAAAGTGTCCCGTCATGAATCCTCACTGTGGTTGAGGGGTTTGAGTCCTTCCATGAACCTGAGAGCAGTATTGTCTGGGGCAATGGCCCCAAGGAGGGTCTCTCAAAATAAAGTGGTCTCAGGGGAGTGGTCAGACTAGCAATTCAGGGACCTTGATGGACAGATTACATCATATATCAGTAACCTTGCACAGAATAAGGACACCAGGGGAATGTCCTGGAGCACGCAGGCCTGGGAAGGAAGCTTGCCGGTGAGCACCTGGGGGTCGAGCCTTGGCACCTGAGGCCAGGCTCCACCCGTGGAAGCTACGTGTTGCCACCTACACATGTGCTCACCACCTGTGGGAAGGAAATCCAAGGTCAGGTTCATTATAAACTGGGTGAAGGGACGACATTTCTCAGATATGTGGAGGCTTCGTTCTAAAACATTTATCAACTAGTTTCACTGCCAAAAATCTAACCATGAAAGTTGCTTAAAATCCTGTTAACTCCAATGATGTATGCATTATGTGGACCTTGTCACTTGTTTATAATTTGTCCCTTGTCCGATATTGTCTAATATTGCAGCCACATCACAGTATGCAGAAGAACATCTTGTCTATTTACATGTGGCTTTAACAAAACAGCAATATTTGACTGAGGTAATGAGAATGGACCAGCACAAAGGAAGCCTCTGGGTATCTCCAGGAGGAGCCACTTCTCCTGCATGCCATTACGAGCCTGGGGGTCATCCAGGAGCTGCTTGAATTAGTTGCTACTGAGAATGACTGCTCTGCATGCCCTGCTGCAACCAGTATGACACAAAGATGACAAAAATGACAAAGTAGCTCTTATTTCTTAAAGAGGTCAAGGGAACACGTGACATGTCACATTTTTTTTTAAAAAAAAAAAGGATTTTCCCAAATTTATACTGAAGTCAGTTAAGGTATTTTGACATCTTTATGGAAATATATGTGTCTTCAGAGACAGACACTCTGTACAATGTAAAAAGGACCCAGTCTTTTCATATTTCCACACAAATTGTTACTTGCATATAGCGAGCAGTTATTGTAGATGCGAAGTGTGTTTCTCCTCATTAAAACCCATAATTGCACATTTTAGCATTCACAAGTGATTATTTTTCAGACTGTGTTTAAATGAATGCATATGTCCTGCAATCTGAATGAATAAAAAAACAAACATTTAATTAGACAAAATTGTTCTTTCTATTTAGTTGCAGAATTCATTTTAAACATCACAACAAATTTGTTTAGATTCTTATTTTCTTTAGCACTGATAAAAGTCTGCCATTGATGGGTTTAATTTGCTCATGGACTGAGACACTGGTCAGTTTGAGTTGTGGCTCTGCATTATTTATAACGACTGCACTTCTCATTACAGAGAAACACTGCAGAGGAAAAGGCTTTTCAGATTTTTGGCATTTGCAAGAAAATGCCCCAAATGAATTAGTTGAATTCACATGATGCATTGCTTATTAAACCAGAAGTTAATTTGACTGCAACACATTGATGAATCCCCATTTTTATTACTTCTCTTGACCAATAGAGGGCAGCAGCAGCACTACGTCTTGCTTCTCTTTATTATGGAGCTGCACTGACAAGTTGGACACATGAAGGCAATTAAAAGAAAAAAACATGAATACCTGTTGGTGGCTCTGTTACATTGTGGGGGACACAGTTGGCACAGTTTGTGTCTTTTTCTACACTGAGTAGGAAAGGTTGTTTTCTGTCACCATTTTTTTCTGTGAATTAAATTTTCTTTTATGATGGAAGTATTCTGTTAAAGGTTGACAATGCCCCCAATCCAAAGGACAAGAGGAGGCATTAAATGGTTTGATGAGTGTAAAAAATAATGTAAATCACATGCTTAGTCCCTCATAGTCAACGTTAAGTGAAGAGTTTTGAAGAAGATTTGGACAGCTGTGTTTGATAATGCCTTACACAACAATGCTAAAAATTATGAAGAATCATTTTTAGGATTTTAGTTTTATGTTTTCAGACCACACAGTCCACAGTCTTTTTGGAAAAAGAATGATGGACATGGACTTTAACTTTTGCTTAGCAGGAATGTTTTAAATTCAAATTTAAGTTTGATTATTTTGAGTTCTGTCTTTGTTTATTAAAACTAACAAAGTGATTATCATTTTAAGAGATTGTGGAAGACCTACAATATTATTTTAATCACATTTTGAATAGGAAGGAATTCTCAACGTGTCATCAGCTGATTGTTAGATCATTCATCTGACAGACTTTCTTCGGATGATGCATTGGAGATATGGTTCAAATAAGACATGCCTCAAAACTAACATACGATCGCAAAGTAGATCGTTAAGTTGATAAATGGGCCATGACAGAAAAGGAAGAGTGGCTGGGAAATTGGCTAAAATGTAAAATGTGTGTACACCGCTACCGTGGGCTCAGGGTGGATTTTCGTCGTCTGGGTGGGAATATAGTGGAAAGAGAGCAGGGACTGCTTCTGTGTGAGATAAGAGACAAGTGAAAGTTTGTGGAGCTCTTTCGCTCTCTATTCTGGTGGCATCAACATAGAGAGAGAGAGAGAGAGAGAGAGAGAGAGAGAGAGAGAGAGAGAGAGAGCGACAGAGGGAGGGAGAGACTCAGAGAGAGGATTTTGGGGGAAACCTAAATACAAATCTGCTTGCCTCACTCACTCTCACAACCTCCAGGCGTCTGTGTTGCGCCTCTGCGCTCTTAAAACTTTTTTTCTTCTATTATCAACTAATCTTCAACCCTCACTTTTTTATGCAGGGATGTTCTCTGGAAGGAGGTTACACCCCAGCACAGCATTTTCATCTTGGAAAGTTTAAGAATCAGGCTGATAACTTCTCAAAGGGTTTGTGAATGGGGAGAATTTGGGAATACAAAGTGACGCACAGTTTAACTCTATGTTATACATACTGTATATGAAAAACACTTTTTCTTGTGTCTCGTCAAAGTCCTCATTGTCCTCCTTTTGTGTTTGTTTTCCATGGAAAGGAGGTCTTTTAAGGAGTTTTTTTCCCCTGATCGAGTCACTCAAGAGAAAGTTTGGTGAACTTGTGTAAAAAGCGAACACAAATCTTCATTAAGAATTTTTGCATCACAAAATCCGGCTTCTCTTCTTGAACGCCTTAAGGATCCTAACGTCCAAAACTTGTCTTGACTTCGCGGATTTTCAATCAACTTCTGTTGGAAGTAGTTTCAGTGGATATCATGCTTCCAACCGGGCCAGAGAAGCGCGCCGCGCTCTGCCGGGTATGGGCTCTGGTTTTCGCTTCACTGGTGTGCGTAGCGTTGGTGGATGGATGCCCACACAAGTGTAGCTGCTCCGGGTCGCATGTGGACTGCCAGGGTCTCGGTCTGAAGACTGTGCCCAAAGGAATACCGAGGAATGCCGAACGCCTGTAAGTCCATCTGTATTATAGTTGAATGTAACTTTGTTGTGACCTTATAGTGCGTGTCACATTTATGTTTCTCGAAAGACTTAATTGGATTTGGCGTTGAATTTGCCACATGTAGGGGTTTTAAATGTTTCCAAACAACTGTTTTCAGAGCGTATGCGTCTAAACTTAAAAGTTAAAACTACTTTCTAATAAATTTTGCTCGGTTGAAAGATTGCATCCACCTGCATGAGTTCTCCATTTACTATTGAGTAACATTCATTCATTTTTGCTGCACTTTGCATAATTTCCCTCTTTTTCTACAGTTTTTTTTTTTATATTTTCTTTTCCTCTGATAATTTTTGTTGCCGTGATTTAGATTTAGATGCCATAACAAACAGAAAAAAAAGTTTATTCAAAACCGTTTTAACAAAACTTGTTTTCTTTGTGACATTTACAGTTGATAACTACTAAAAGGAACCCATAATTAAAATTACTGAGAGACATAGTTTACTAGGAAAAGTAAAGCCACTTTGATTACACACAGGATACTTGATGTGCATGAAACTAGTGGAAAAATCACCAGTGACCCCAGTGAAAAAGGCTGTTAAAGTCCTGACATAACTTTTACAGACAGTATTCAAGGTTTCAGACAAGTCAAAAGAAAAGTCTAAAAGAGCTTATTTCAGTGTCTTTATTATTTCCTGCACTCCTTCTTGGACCATTAAAACGTTTTTCAGTTTCGAGAATTTCCTAATGGGCTAGATTCTCATCCTCAGTCATTCATTAGCCTAAAATCCAAAACTTTCACCGCCTTGTCCCCCCTTTTTTTCCAAACCTGGTGACAGTTAGTTTAAAATGATATTCATTCCTCAGGCAGAGACAGACCCCTGACTGATGCTGCTGCCTGATCTTGACACGTATACACCAGCACAGCCTCACACATGCCCTCACAAACACACACACCTTTGCTGTTAAGGTATGGAAGTGATTATATGTGATAACGGAGCAGCCAAAAGCCCCGCAGGGGATCAACAACAGACCTAACCCTGAGACAACAAACACAATCAGTAGGCTGTAGAAGAAAGTGGGGGGCAGTGTTTGTGGATGTGTGTGTGTGTGTGTGTGTTAATATAGGGAGTTCTGCTGGTTATGAACCTAAATTAGCATGGGAATGTATTTTTACTTTTGCATGTGTTTGTTTACATGTATGTGCTTGTGTTTAACTGGTGTGATTGTGTTTTTTGTGCACGTATGTTTTAGGAATGAACCCCATACCTTCTCTATCCTATAGAGCTGCTGTGACCTCCAAAGACCTGCTGGCTTTCACACAGCAATCCCCTGAAGACATTTACACCCTAGAAAAATAAATAATTACAGCGGGTTATGATGGGGAGGTGGGATAAGGTGTTCCTCTGCTTCTCGTTGGGGGTCCCTGGGGTGGAATATTTGGGGTAGCAGTGCTCTCCCCCTCTCCTTTCCCTCCAGAAACTATGTGTTTATGTTTCCCTGATTTATCCAGGTCAGTGTTTCAGATGCGACTTTGTCCAAGAGTTGCTCTTTTCCTCCCTCTTTCTCTTTCCCTTTGCTGGCCTTCACGTCTCCTTTCTCTGCAGATATATTTTAGGGAGCCTGAGATGGGAAACATTAAAATGGATGATATTTATTTATATATTTATTTATTTGAGTAGTTTAAGTGTGCCTTTACATTGCTTCAAGTCAACTGGAGCAGTTTTCCTTCAAATATATTCACTAATTTCTGGGTCCATTCGTAGCATATAAGTGAAACCATTTTCATACTCAAAGCATTTAGTTTTATTGTAACTAGTGGATGGGAACACATGTCAATACAAGAGAAAGACTGCAGGACATGTAAGTTAAAAACCTTTGTTCTTTTCCTTGAGTCGGAAATACTATTTGAGTGTATTTTTAGATTTTTCTCAAATTCTGACTTTTACATTCTGCTGAAACGACACCATTAAATGAATTCACTGAGAACAGTCTAGAGGTATTGTTTCCTTTAGAATTTTGTACAAAACAAGACCACAAAAGATGTTTGAGACCAGGCTTTCACCTTATCTTGAGTGGAAAATCTTTCCCGGCCCCTACATTGCTGCCCCCTTTTATCGCTCTGTAAAGGCACATGTGCTAAATCAAACTAATTTAGCAGGACTCTGGAGAGTGTTACTGAAAACAAATGCAGAAAAGTGGTTAAGCGGTGTAGAGGTGCATTACAGACGGTGAGGAAAACTGGGTCTGACAAAGAAGCGAAGTATTGAAATTCACAAGAAAAAACTTTGATACATTACTATGAAAAGTTATACAGATGCATATTTTCTCATGAAAAAGAATCACATAGCTGCTTAGAACAGAGGAAATTGGTCAAGACGGAAAATGTCTGGCACTGTAAGGCATGAAAACCATCAGCATGGTTAGTTACTCCCTACCTTCACACCACATATAACTTTCAGTCCAGCTCTTCTCTTCTGCGTAGAGGGTGAGCAGCCATCCACCTGTCATAACCATAGAGTCAATCTTTTTAAAAGCCAGGTTTTCCTCACTATTATAAACAGAGCATTCAGAAAGGTTAACGAGAGAAAAACACTGGTGACCTCAACTGTTCACTCGACACACACATTCGTAGTCACAGTCGGCCTTGCAGATTACCTCAGGCCAGCCAATTCTGTAATGTCCTCCTTGGGAAGCCACTTGAGACCTCATTTGCATCTAATTTGAGTGGAGGGGTTTGGGGAGGGGTGAGGGCTTAACAGGCTTAACGAGGTGGGGGTAAAATGAATTGGAAAACTAGGACTGCTTTTCTCTCCTGGGTTCACTTCACACCTGCCTTACGGGGATGGTGCAGTCACACACAAAAACCAACACACACCCTGCAGTGTTTAATCTTTTTTAGCTGCAAATTGCAAACTGTTGCCCAACTACTGTGAAATGTCAGAGAAGTGACCACTGTTAACTCCAGAGGGAGCTTTCAATTGGCTGAACTGCAGGAAAATTCAGTATTTTTTTCTTTAAGTGCATTTCTACAAATATGTGTGTTTACTTAATGCCAGTATGTTTTAGCAATGTTTAGATTTATCC
The DNA here is from genome assembly GCF_017639745.1 of Melanotaenia boesemani. NCBI lineage: Eukaryota > Metazoa > Chordata > Actinopteri > Atheriniformes > Melanotaeniidae > Melanotaenia > Melanotaenia boesemani. The sequence goes on from NC_055688.1 coordinate 16,711,540, forward strand.
TGTATGTGTATGAGTGTCTGTGCTGTGTGTTAGATGAGTAAGTGTGGGTCTGCAGCTGAATGGACTTGCTGCTGGAAACGACATGCTCCTTAAGCCAACTTTAGAAAAACTAATTTTGATTTTAACTGCCCATTCTTCTGTTCCTTGGCTAAAAGCACTCTGAGGAAGTTTTGGCAAGTTCTTTACAAGCAGCACCTTCTCTACTTTCTCTAGCCTTGCCTGGCTTTTTCTCTCTTTATGTCACTTTACTTCCCTTTCCAACTTCTCATCTTTATCCCAACTGTATTTCTCTTTCCCACACCTTGTGGTCGTTTTCCCCATCCTTTGTCTTTTATTAAGTTTCTAGTATTTTATTTTTTTCACCATTGGCTCCGTCGGCGATCTTTTCTGATTCCAGTTCCACCACTTTCCCTGACCTCCACATCCCCTTTTAACACAAACACACACACACATACACGTTCAAACACCAACAGTTTGCCAGCAGCATCTCTCCTGTAGAGTTTTCACAGCTCCCATTTCCCCTCCTTTTGCCAACCTACCATGGAGCACACAACAGTAGGATACTGCTGCTGGTGTGTGTGTTTCTGTGTGCAGACACACACGTTCCAGCCCATACTCCTGGCTCTTATCAAAGCTTGGTGTTGATTGGTCAGTGGACGGTGTAACCGCCACACCCTCAGCTATGAGATGGTGTTTCATGGTGGGACTGGAATTTGTGTGTTTGGGTGTGAATGATCTTTCTACATGTAGCAGATCAGCAAAGTTGTGCTGACATGGCTCCAGGCCCCTAAAGTTCACGGGGATAAAAAAAAAATCTGCTTTGACATCATTCAGCTGCACTCCTTTCAGTTTGATTGGAACATTTTTCCTGATCTAAGTACAAATGTTATAGTATCGTATACAAATGCTGACCACACCCAATAAATCTGCAAGTCTGAGATGTATTCCAACTGTTTCAATAATTCCCATGATGTCTGCTAAACATGTCATGCTAGTAAATTGCCAGTTTTTGTAAGAACCAGGGAGCTAATTATTTTGTTTGTGAGTATTTCTTCATATGTGCACCACTGTAAAGAAAATTTTAGCAAGAGTAAATGATTTGGTAGCTATTAAGTAAACACCAGCATTCAATGAAGAATGTTCTTTAGTGTTATCATGGGTACAATTGTGATGTAATACAGCACAGTGTTATTGTTAAAGCAGACAAATCTAAACTAAGAAGTATATTCTACAATGGACTTGCTGTTCTCCAACAGCCTCTGTTATGCCTATTATCTGTAGCCATTTTGTGGTATTCATTTGACCCCTTTCCAGCTTTATTTGAATCAGCTATGGCATACTAAATGGCTTAAGTGAGGGTAACCAACATTTGGGCTCCAGTTCTAGGTCAGTGGGTGATATTCTTTTCCCTAAATTTTTCCAGCATGTGGGCAGTTGACCTTTCTATATAATAACTTTTAGCCTGCCAAAGAAGCAGCCAGCTGGCACTGACAGTGGGCACTGCCCTTCTGGGAAATGGAGTAAGCAGGATGTCACATTAAAACATGCACACACATATTCTGTTTTCACATGTACGGTACAGGGAAAGAGGCTCACATACTAGCTTACATATGCATGAAAAACAAGGCATGTGTTTGCAAACATATGAATGAACTGGCAAGATGTTGGCTGAATACATATATGTGGCAGTTTTAGGACCAGCCTACCTGAACAATGTTATATAATTACAACAACTGCATTATCTGAAATGACAAATGACCAAAAACAAACAAAAACAAAACAGGATGAAAAAAACTGAGCTCATGGATTGGCCAGGACCAAAAAACAAAAGGTTTTCCTCATTGGAGGCATCAGCATCAAATTTATGCAGTGTTGAGATTTCTGTTTTTACTCTAGTGTTCAAACCTAATACTGTTTTCATGAGAAGCTGTCCAGTTTGAACAACAGCAGCATGTGCCACTTACTCTCTTTCTTCAATGGATAGTCCATCTGCATTTACACTGTAAGCAAGCCGCACCAAGGTTTACTTGCAGGTGAACCAAGACCCCCAGTTTTCAAGCGAAGGCCACACCCGAGTCCAAATGAGTGTTCAAACTACTCCAAATAAACCATACCATCCGTGGAAATAGACCAGGTCGACCAAACTGCAGTGTGTGAATGCTCCCATATTCATAGGCTCTTCCCCTAACTTAATTCACATCAACCCAGGCTTTAGCTCTAAAAAAATAAGACATTTTTATCAAATTTTTAAGTATTGCTTTTTTTATTTTTATTTTTTGAAACTTGGACAATTTATATAAATAAAGAGCACTGGAAGAGAGCACATCTAAGTGTGCCATTTTACCAAAAGATGAACAATAATTAATGGACCATAACAGCTATACTTGAGATGTGAACAGTTTAAACATTTATTTTACAGTTTGCCTTCAAAGTGAGTTTTGCCAACCTTGGGGTCAGTTTAACACCTGCATGATTAGCTGCTGCTTTGGAGACTTTGCTTTTTCCATTTTTCTTAAGCAAAGCTTCTGTACTACAGGACCACTGTGATTAACCTGCTGTGTATAGTGTTACTATTACAGATTGGGGTCATGATTTGATGATGACTTAGAAAAACACAGGGTTTAGGAGAGCGTAATTTTTCTTTTAAACTTCAAACAACTCTTTGATGTTGTAGGAACTAGCCAAAATAATTTCCATGTCAAAGTAAAAAAAAAAAAAAAAAAAAAAAAAAAAAAAAGGGTTCTTACTAAGATAGCATAAGAGGACACACACACACACTCATACACACATAAAAAAGATTTATACATATTCCAAATTTAAATTTGTAATCATAAAGGACATGGAAAACGTAGCATGTAACCCCACACACACTGCACGCTCATCATTAGGCCATCACAGGCAAACGGTTGACTGTCATGCTTTCACTGGATTAAACGTGGAATTGGTTGTAAATGGAAACTCTGGCGTATAATGAGAGAGAGAGTTTGTGTCACATAAAAACAACCCAGAGTCACGAATGAACTTCTGTGACTCTGCTGAGACAGAAGTCCTTAGACTTGAAGACTTAGATATGTGTGTAAGACTAGAGGGAACATATAGGTTTGCGTTCATGAGTGTGTGAGCGGTACGCTTGGAATAAATTGATGTTAACAAGCTCTGCCACTGTTTTGTTAGGCCACTGTCACCAAAGAAACACATTGAATCCCTTCTGCAGGGACTATATTTTCTCAGTGTGTGTTTTTGTGTGTAGTCCTTCCCTACACATACGCATATTCATGTTTGTATTTATTTGTGGACATGGAGCATGAGAGTTAGACTTATAATTTTGCCTTTTTTGTCCCCCACTCAGCTAAGCTCTGTGTGCCAGACTGTTTACGCTGTGCTGGAAACTTGTACAGAAAATGGTCATTGGGCTGTGCATATCTGATTGCATATCTGTGTGTTTCTCTGTCTCTCAAGCTTAGTTTCTAACATTTACATTCACTTTCAGCCTCTCATTCTTCTAAATCTCTCTCTCGTTCTCTTATCCTCTCTTTGACTGATGGAGCAACAGCTAGGCTTGCTCTTGTCAAGTAGCCTTTTGGCTGCCAAATTACCCCTAAACTCCCTACAGCAAGCTATTCACTTACAGTGCAGTCATAGTAAATGTAGACAAAAGCAATCCAGGCCTATAAACTCCTACAGAAAAGAGCTGAGCAAATACAGCAACCCCTTTGGCTTGTAACTCAAAAGAAAGCGATGCTAGTAATGTGGTCAAGCTGTGTGGTTAACAGCGCCACCAAACTATGGATTTCCTGATTGGCATCAAGATTGAGTGTAGACAATGTGGAAAACAGTCAACTGGTGATGAAACACATGAAGAGAAACATTGCTACTGTGATGACCTTTCAGCTAAAATATCTGGAAAAAGAAGAGAAGTCTAAATGGGGTGAAAACAAAATAAGTGAGCGTGAGAACAAAACTAAGCCAGACTGAGATGGTACATACAAACTAAAGAGTAGATGAGAGTGAGCTGTACTGAACATCATTCAGACAGGATTCCCCTTTATGGAGTGAAAGCGAGTGTCCTTAAATCTGCTGCGAGGACAATGTTTTACTGACTAATAGCTACTTTAACTACAGCATCTCTACTCTGTGTATTCTTACAGGAAGCAGCTTTAGTTCAATAAACATGTTAAATGTCACAATGTATCCGAGAAGCGTGAACTGCCCACACACTCAAACCTTATCTCATAGTTGGAGCAAACAGGCAACACCAGGCAAACCTCTGTTGTTGTGTTTAAGTGTCTAATCTAATTAATGCCAATGTGAAGTTCACTTGGAATCTCTGTGTTGTAACATGTAAGAATGTAGGTATTAATGTTTAGAAAATAAAGTGAAGAGGATCCTGTTTAATTTGTTATATCTATGTTTCACCATGACAGTACTTCCCAATTTATCTTTTTAGGATAATAACAGATGAAGTAAAGGTTGAACATCAACCTACTAGTTGTGAAGGTGGGTCAGGGGTGCTATAACAGGCAGTTTGTGAAGCTTTCAAAAGACATATTTTTCTGTCAATCTGTAGTTTTATAATAATAACGATACTACTTCTACTACTACTAATACTACTACTTCTACCACCACCACCACCACTACTACTACTACTACTACTACTACTACTAATAATAATAATTAAATTGAGAAGACATCAAGATTTGAGTTTAATTTAAACCATTTTATACCAAAATAGAGCATTTTGGTGCTTTTTGCTATAGCCAAACTTACACAAACTGGTTCAAACACACAATTATTTCTCTATGTTTTCAATTTTCTTGTTATCTTGAGATAACAAGGACTGTTTTCTCGTGATAAAGTTAAATTATATCTTGTTATCTCGAGAAAACAAAGTTTGTCTTCTTGAGATAATGAGATGATTAAGGTGGGCTCAAAAGTAAGTATGTGACACTTGACAGTCAGACATGTTGAAATTTCAGCCTTGTCAGTACAGAACAGCTCTGTACTGTGATATCCCTTGGATCCATCAGTTGAGGTGTTGGGAGAGAAGAACATAATGGCTAGCTCTAATGCCCACCTCTCTTGGCTTCTGTAATAAAGGACAAAATCTTCTCTTAAAGGTACTTTTACTTGCACCTGCTCTTACTTGTTGTTTTTAGTTGCATTTTAGGCTGTAAATTGTCCAGAAACCTTGCAGTGATGCTCAGCTCTGTAATAGTAGAGTTTACTACCTTTTAGCATCCGTTTGATAGAGATCCAAAAACAACAGAGAATGGCTTCACAGCAACTCAAATGATCCAAAACCTCTTCAATATTTATTTACTTACTAACTTACTTATAGAAATCTCTTAACAATTCCACAGTGTAGTATAAATTTTCAAATATTTTTTTCTTTTTCTTTTTTTTTCTTTCTTTTTTTTTTACCCAGTCCTGTCCAGCATCCTAACATACAGAACGGTTGTATGTGTGCCATATTTTGCTTGACAGATTTGCTCTATCAAGGGAGACATGTTATTTACATGGCTGCCCTTGATATTTTTATTATTTTTATTGTAATCCTATTTTCTTTATTCTTTATATGTCAGTGCCAAACCTGACAGGGAGCTAGAGGAAGAGGGGAAAAAAAAACAAAAACATAAAAAGGAAGAAAAGGACAGGATTAAAATGTGGAAATAACAGTTGTCTAGGCTGCCTAAAACACATACACACAAAAAAAAAACCAAAAAAACCAAAAAAAAACAAAACAAAACAAAACAATATAAATTACCACAGTACTACCTGATACATAAAGAAAAATAGAATAATGATGAATAAGATAATGAAAAAGTACAGTAGTCATCAAACATACCTGCAGAGAAACGTACCAACACACAAACATCAGCAACATCTAGTCAGAAGCAGATGGAGAGACACGCACGTTTGTGAGCATGCACGTGTGCGTGTGTGGCCATGCAACAAGGAAGAAATGCATGCTTGCAAAGATGCGGTGATCACGCCGCACCCCAAAGCATTAGTGGGGAGCCCGAGGCCCCAAAGGCCCAGCAGGTCTACAGAGCACCAAGCCCAGGACGGCCAAAGCAGACAGAGCAGGGGCCCACTCAGACTAGAGCAGAGGTGCCCCCAGACCGGAGGCCCCCGGCGCGACGGAGCAGGGGCACCGGGCAGCACAGGGCGATAGTGAGCAGGCCCAGCAGGAGTGGGGCGTCGCACCACTGGCTGCACGGAGGGCAGGCACCCCACTGGCCCAAGGGCCACCCATTCCCCCCAGCAGAGCCCCGCCCAGGAACCCGTTGGGGCCTGACTGCCCCAGGCAAAACCACCGCCGGCCACGCCAACCCAACACCAAGGCTAAGCACCCCAGGGACAATAACATGTCCGCAGCCCTCTCCCAGGGCGCATGGAGGTCAGGCACCCCACAGGCCCAAGTCCACATAAACACACTCACACAACCACATACATTCTCCCTAAGGTCTCACCAGCCACCCGATGCAGCACCATAGTAAAACGTCGTCAGCATAAAGACTTAGTTTATGAAATATGTTTTTGGACTGAATGCTTTTAATAGCTTGATTTTGTCTAATTGCAGCGGCTAGCAGTTCAATAAATATAGCAAAAAGTGAGGGGGGATAGCGGACAACCTTGTCTGGTGCCCCTTTGTAAATTAAAACTTGGAGAGGTTTGATCATTTGTTCTAACACTCGCAATAGGAGAACTGTATAAGATTTTAATCCAGTTAATGAAAGATGTTCCAAAGCCGAATCTGTTTAAAGTAGCTAGTAAATATTTCCAGTTAACACGATCAAAAGCTTTCTCTGCATCTAAAGAAACTATTATTGTTTCCAGGTGATTGATGGTAGAATAATCTATTACATTAATTAGTCTCCTCATGTTAACAGAGGAATATCTGCCCTTTATAAAGCCTATTTGATCAGGGTGTATAATGAGCGGAGATACTTTCTCTAACCTTCCAGCTAATTCTTTGCAGATTATTTTAAGGTCCGCTTTTATCAGTGATATGGGTCTGTAGCTAGATGGTATTGTGGGGTCTTTACCTGGTTTTACTAGTACAGTAATGGTGGCAGAGTTTATGTTTGGGGGTAAGTAACCACTTTAATTTATTTGTGTCACCATTTTGAAAAATGTAGGGGCCAGTGTTGACCAGAATTCTTTATAAAACTCTTCTGGGAAGCCATCCGGACCTGGGGCTTTTTTACAGGGCATATGTTTAAGGGCTTCAAGTAGCTCTTCCACTGTGAGGGGGGAATCTAAGGCCGTGACTTGTTCCTGCTGTAAACCTGGAAGATTTATATTTTTAAGAAAATGATGGATATTGTTGTCTGATGGCAGTGATGGCTTGCAGTGTAAATTAAATGTTTTTTTTCTAGAAATAAACAATTTAAAAAATGTCTAAAATAACATCTTGAAATAATCATGTAGTATAAAATGGTAATTGTTCCATTATGACCTTGAATGCATCATTATGTGGCCTTAAGACACAAACGTGTCTTAGTGGCCCAACTAAAATATGCTACTGTGTTGCTATTTCTGATTATTTTATAGGGTTAAAAATAACATATTTAGACTATAAAAATAGAATGCTGCACTTGGTTTTTGTTTAAAAATCTAACTAAATTCAGTGTTGAGAAATGTTTTCTGTGACCAACGGTTGGTTTCAGCTGAACATCCTGTTGCTAGTAGCAACCCCTAGTCACTCACACTTTTTCACAGCAGTTCTCAAATATGTGGGTGTGTAGAGCATAACTTATAAACCTAAAACCTGGTCCAGTCTTTGTCTGTAATTTCTTTGAGATCATTCGGTAACCAAGCTATTGGCTCACCATTTCTCTGGGGAAAGTAACATGGGCTTCTCTTATTTAATATAAATACCTTTCACTGTATTTTTAATAGTTTTAGTCTTATTCTTCACTTTGTATAGAGAGTTAATGCTTAAGTTTGAGCATTTTTTAATCAAACAATTATCCATTTCTTTTCCAGTCCCATTTTTATCCACTTCAAGTTCACAAGGGGCTGATGACATGTCCAGTCCAACCTGGACACATCATCAGGCTGTAACGGGGCCATCTAAGAGATAAACACCCATGCTCACATTCAATCTTAAGGTTCATTTAGAATAACATACAGATTTTTGGAATGTGGGTAGACGCCAGAGGACCCACAAATCTAGCCACTGCATCACAGTAAAGCACTCAAGTGAAAAATAATACTATGTAAAACTATTTTGTCTGATTTTTTATTCAGGTTTGATCATCATCTTTTTTGAACATGTCCAAATCTTAACCATCTCACCTGAAAAATGTTTTATTAAAGGGCAAGTGTCAAACATATATTTGGCCCTAAGCTCGCTTCTTTGGATGAAACATTTTAATGAATTATTATGCTCCTCATGCTTTCTAATTTTAATTCCCACTGAGGTAACCATGAGTGTTAACAAAAAAGCCTTTGCAGACCCTCTCATATCTTAACATGTGAAGTGGATGAAATTCAGCTACACCAAAACCAGCTTTGAATCACTGTCGCTGCCTGGCCTGTCTGGTGACACACTCACTATAATGTGGAGCGCAGGGGAAAAGGAAGACGGCAATTAGGATTCCTTGCGTAACTGGGAAATTTAGAGAGAGAAATTGAGCATACCTATCTCCTAGAAAGATGGATGGAAAGCAAGAAAGCAGGAATGAGAAAGTGAAGCGTTAAAAGAGCTTTGTGGAAAATAACATGAGATTAGGAGAGGAAGTGGACGCATTTGGAAGCTAAGCATTGGATGAAGGACAACAAAGGATGGCAGAAAGATAAAGGATGAAGGGAGAGTAAGATAAGGATGCAAGGCTTGATGGAGTGAGAGAAAAGTGTAAAGAGGAAATGTCTAAGTGTCAGACAGAGATAAAGCTGAAAGAGGAAACTGCAGTTGTTTTGTCGATGTTGTTGTCCAAGATAGAGAAAAGAGGAGAAAAAGGTCATGGAAACAAAAAAAACAAGACAAACTGAGATAGGGGGACAGAGGTCAAGGTAAGAAAAAGGAGGAACAAGTGACCAGCCAGCAACCTACAAGACATTTGATCCATGTAGAAATTTCATAGTTTACCACAGTGGCAGCATCAGTCCAAATTTTCATTCCATTGGGCTCTTGGGAGTCACACGATCTGTCATTTGTTTAAGATTCCTCTCTAATAGTTATTTATCTGTTTTTTTCTCAGCCTTTTTGGTTGTATAGCTAATAAGCCTGTGCTATAAGCAAGTTACACCCCCCCCATCCCTTGTGAGACTTACACATTATATGCATACATGCGTTGTGTTGTATAGTATGTGTGTTTAGTCAAGCTGAATGCCAACCCAAAGCTGCCAGACTTTAAGGTTCATTGGCTTCATTGCTCTAGGGTTAGATGTCTGTGTGTGTGTGTCTTTGTTGCATAGTGTATTAATTCCCTGCACACCTGCTGTTTGCATTCTTGTCTTATCCCCTTGTTGCAAACACACACACACACATATACACACTTTACCTCTGCCTGCAATGGAAACAAACAGTGGTTAGGGCTTTTGTGTTAAGGCCCCTTGCTAGCTTTCTGTCTGCCAGCTGGTCAGTTAAATTTGAAGCTAAGTTAAGCTTTACTGCAGGGGTGGGGTGGACACCCAAGTTTTAACAGTCCAGGTGCATAAAAATGGCTGCTTCACTAGCTTTTAGTTATCAAAATTCACTGTAGTCCAACTCTTTCTCTGCAAGAGCACTCCAAGTTGATCAAGCTTGTTAAGGCTGGATCAACAAACCAAAGTACTGAGGACCCGCTTTCTCTATTCCTTTGGTGGCAGCTGCTTCATAATGACTGGCTCATTCTCCAGCTGTGTGGTCGACAGCTGAACCGTAATTACCAATTTTACTCTTACATACTGTATGTGTGAATTATTATGTGACATTTCCCAGCATTGCATTATAATCTGCTCTCTAATACACGTGACAAAAAAGAAAGCAATAGTTGAAGTTCAGAATACAGAAAACTTGCACTGTACTTGGCAATGGCAAATTCTTAAATATGTTATAACATATGTAATTTGCCATGTTATTGATTGTATACGGCAGTTTTCATAAGGGTAAATTGTAAATTAGGGTTTTATTGGACAATAAAATTTAGGTTTTTGACTCTTTGCTTCAGTATGAAGTCATCACTTGCAGGGATTTTTTTACATACATCATCATGGATTGGTATGCTATTTGAAAAGTTTATACATTTTCTGTAACTTTCCAGCCCATTTTGTTTTCCTTCTGGCAGCAGCCTCCACTTTCTCAGTTTTTTTTTTGGGCCAGTGTCAGAGAGGGCAATGCCATTGTGCTTTACCTGGAGCTGTATCCTCGCTGTTTGTTTGACTGCAGAGTGGTCTCCTTGGTGAAATCAGAAGTTTCCAGCGCGAACAAGAGAAAGATGAAGATAAGGATGGAGAGATTAGAGGTGGAAAGGGAGAAAAAAGCAATGGGTAGGAAAAATGTGGCCAACTGTAAAAGAGTAAAAGATTGAGATAAAAGAAGAGAGATTATGGGTGGGGAGAAAAACAGATGAAGGCGTAGAAAAAGCGTTTAGTCAACTGTGAAACGGTGAATGATAAGGCATGAGAGAGAGGTGGTAAGCAGTGTAGAAGAGAGGGAGATTACAGAGAAATACAGAAAGTGGAGAGGAAGCCTGGGAACGTGAGGTGAAGCTGGCTGTGAAGGACTGACAGACTGACATTAGAGAGGAATGACTGGGGCGAGATTTAGGATAGATTAAGAAAAAAGGGAGGGCAAAAAGAAAAAAAAGTGAGAGATTGTGGCCAAATGTTAAAAGATAGAGAGCGACAGATAGCAGAGAGGGGTAATACAGGGAGGAGAGGATGGATTGAGGTGAAGAAGTGGTGAATGGAAGTTTTCGGATTGGATGCTACTTTGGAGTCACTCAAAAGTGAGTGGATACCTGGAATTACATATCAACCCAAAGAAAAATGGCTTCTTTCGTCATGGATGACAGTTTTTCTCAAGTTCAGAATGGTAAACGAGTAGTGTACCAAGTTTTTCTCTCTATATAAGAAGGCTTGTGAAATAAATGCCAGTACTTGTTTTTCAAGGAACCAACTATTACACAAACTGTGTAGTACTGTGACGACAACCAGCAGCATCTAGTTGAGATGGCTGTTTAGCAGCTCACTGTTCAAAACTCCGGTATTCTCTTTTTATTGATGCTTCCAAATTTCAGGACCCTAGATGATGCAGCATTATCTTTTAATGCAAATTCCTCAGAGTTCAAATATAGTGCAATAACTATGTTTTCATTTTTTCCCTTTTCTATTATAATACATCTACTGGTGGTGTTTCCATTTCTAAAGACTTTGATGCTCTCATTGTCAAGGTGTCAATAGTTGTCCCTCTTGATCAGGACAACATTTACGTAACGAGTGATGAGAGATTGGTGGGTGTCGTTAAAACCCTTGTCCTTTAAGGAAGTAATCATTGGCTCAGATCCCATCCTTCAGTTTTCAACATTTGCTTTACTTCAGGGACAATTCACTCTCACCTGCTTACAATTAGGAGTTAAAAATCCAGGACTGGGTTTAGAAAACTTTGCATTGCCTCAAACTTTACCGATTATTAAAAATTGGTGGCAGTTTTTGTTATGTTACCATTACGTTACATGCTACGAAGTATTCATGATACTTTTTTGTAATATTACATCAATTTAAAAACCTTTCACAGATTTTGTATTGAGGTTTTTCCCACCACCCTTCCCCATTTTACATATCAAGAAATATGAACTTTACTTCAGCAAACTTGGTTTTAACTGAGGCCAGCTTTCCCAGAGTACCTTTGTTGTAGAGGGTAGGAATCATTTATCAGCAGAGTAATTTATGGGAACTCTGATTGTATCAGATGAGATATTGAAACTATCCATTACCTTGGAGCCCTTTTCAGGACACCCCAGTGGGTCTTGGACCCTGTTTTGGACTTTAGGGAAGCGCTAGTCTGGCCTACACCGGCCCTCCCTGTCTTAGGTCATGGTATGGCTCTTATTAGCGGTCCTTGCCCTGGCAGTGTGGGGAAGCCTTTTGAAACCTAATATGGTCTTAAGTCAGATTTCTAAATGTTTATATGTATTATGAAAAACACACACGCTGACTGCCTTGGCAAACCTAAGCTCTGTTTATGTGCGAGTGTGTCGGAAAGTGAAGGGGAAAGATGTGTGTATGAATAAGAGGCTAAATGGTGTGTCTTGTTTGTACCCTCACTGTGTGTGTTTCTTTTACTTTGCTTTGATTCCTCCTATGCAACGGCGTTTCAATAAACAGCATACTTGTTTAAGGGAAGCCAGTCTATACCCACACTCACGCGCACACACACCAATACACACACGGATGTCAGGTCTTATTGCAGTATGTGTACATTGTGCAGTCGAGGTTAAAACAGATTGAATGACAGCCAGGAAACACGATAAGCTTTTAAACTGCGATGATGGAGAGAGAAAATAATTTCATCCCACTTTTTATTTTTCCCTTTTTTCTCTGGAAGTTTTCCCTCAATAATTCACTGCAGCAGGGGCCCAACACGTGCTAATGTTCTTGGTGCCTGTACAGTAGAAGTGTTTGTTCATTTTGCTTTCTGTTTGTTTGTGTTTGTATGTTTGTTTGCATGAATCTGTGTGGGCTCATATGCTGTGGGGCATTCTCACGCTGTCCATGCTGCCACATTCACAAATTTGGCTGAGTTAGAACTTAAAGAAATGCTGACATGTATTCAGTGGGTTTACACAAATATTCATACGCTTTGTAGCATTTATTATATGTTCTGAATTATTGGTATACTGAGTTAAAAATTCATTATATTAACTGAAAGCCACAAGTCTGATTTGTAACGTCTGTTTCTTTTTGCAGGGATTTGAACAGAAACAACATCACCAGAATCACTAAAGTGGACTTTTCTGGCTTGAAGAACCTCAGGATTCTGTAAGTGTGTTTGTTTCTTTGATTCACAAATCATTTTTTTGGTGATGCAAAATTTTGTGCTGCTGAATATTGGACTGTTTAACATGAAAATATTGGCTGTGATTTCTGGTATTAACAACTTAAAATATTTTTTTTATTTATGTGCTAGTGACCTTTTATGAGTTTTTAATAAGTTCACAAACAACTTTAAATATGAATAACATACAGTAGCATTAAAAGCTCATTTGTTCAACCTTAACCACTTACAGTAATGCTTAAAATTGGTTTTAGATAAAAGAGCAAGTACAAAGAAAAAGGTGAACTGAAGCAAACATAAACCACATTAGGTCAGTTCTTCATCATACTGCTAACCAGAAGTTGATCTAGTCACAGTTAGAAACTGTGCCGTCCTGTTTCTTTTCGTATCAAAAGTTCTCCTCAGGTTCTGTTACCTGATCATTTTGCTTGTTTGAAGCAAGTATAGAAGCAGAGTGATGGAAAAGCTCATATTTAAATAGATTTTCTTTGTTACTCATGAAAACATCCTATCTTCAGATACTTTATTTATCCCTAAAGGGAAGAAGTAAGTTTTGGAGAAGTATCTGCGATTTAGAAAAAGCTGACAACCTATTTTAGGTTTGAGGTTTGGTCGAATTGGGCCAGGTAGAGCACCAGCGGCCTTCTGTGTTCCTTTTCCCTGTCTTTATTACCTTATTGTGACCTATATGTGTGTCTTTACAAGGACTCCTATCAAGAATTGCCATGCTGGAGCAATTAAGCAAATGCTATATTTACCTAATGAGCCTGTGTGTGCCTATAAGGGAAACAAGTCTCTATAAAATAGTTTCCCATCTTAATGAGGGCTTTCGGGGCAGGAGAGAATGTGAGTGTCCTATCCAAGCAGTTGAATTCTGCAATTACTGGATATTTACAAGGTTAAGTAACAGACTAATTGTGTGCTTACATGTCAGCAAGACTTCCATTTTTTAAGCAAGGACCACTGAAGATGATGAACCATTACAATATGACGATACACTAATTCTGGACAATTACTAATATGAACTATTTCTTTTTGAACAATATTTCCTTTCTAGGCGAAATTACTAGTAAAGTTAAACATGTAACTAAGTTAGAGTCAAATTACCCAGGCTGCTTGGAAACTAGGTTCAATATTTAATTTTAACCTTTGTTTTCATGCTCAAGTGAAACAGCTTGACCTGAGCCATGACTGATACTGATACTTAGCTGGGGTATCAGTCAAGGCTTCCTCCATCATCTCAAGTTGATTTAAAACCCTGCAGCATGACTCATGACCAGACCAGAAAAGCATGAGCACACCACTTTTATGCTTGGTTCCCTTCATTGGCTTAACCAATCAGAGTGAATGGTTGTGAGCCCAACGTGGGTCATCAATAGTTGAGCCAATTAGAGTGAACGGTCGTGAGACCAACGTCTCCAGAGTTTCTCTTGTCGGCCCTCTTGGCCGCTATCACTATGGCGCACCAACCTGCGGACACAAGTTAGTTTTGGCACAAATATCTCGCAAGGAATGAGCCAAAAGTCAGGCCACAGTTTTATCACGCTGTGACTCGCGAGAGTTTTCACATCAAATCTACAAGTTTGTTCATTTTGGCACATTTTTACCTTCATAGATAGCGCACTATTTAGGGGCAGCAGCCTAAGCAGGAAAGCCCAGACTTCCCTTTCCTAAGCCTACTAAGATATTAAGATAAAATGATATTAAAATGAACACAATTAAAAAATGGCAAGTATTCATAAATTTTCTATTTGTGGATTAAATATCTGAGGGCAGAGTGCCACAGTAACCACTGTAAAGAATTTACAAGAAAACGTTAATTGTCAGACAATATTAGAACACAAACTTGATCTCATTCTCTGCATTTCAGTGTAACATCACCATCCACCAACTCCTAAGACATTATACGTGATGTAATAGTTGTGCAATACCACATTTGTGACAGTTCAAATTGAAAGCTTTAAGGCACATTACAATTTGAAAATAATAATAATAATAATAATAATGATAATAATGTTAGCTTAAACATAGAGAAAAATGTCACTTAACTTTGATGGAGATTGTTAAACTGGTTAACTTTTTTAATAACTCTTACCAGGCAATAGCCACCTTATTGACAGTATAGGGAGATTGCGCAAGCCTTTTTTTAAGTTTTGTAAAATGCACTTGATATCAGATATATTGAGCAAAATGTTCAAAATCCAGATGATCAATCAAGATGGTTTATAATCAGTCTTGAACTATTATTATTTTGTTGTTACTGCTTGTCTAAATTTGGAGTAACATACCTAAATGTTGAATGAAATATAATTTATATAATGAAAATACAGTATACAATTTGTGACATGAAAGAAAATTTTTAAATATGCTTGGCTGATGGATTTTTGTTCATCTATTTTTCCCTTTGGCCGGTGAGTGAAAAAGTAAATTTCAGATTCTCTACTGAGTGGCTGCACTCAGTAGAGTGGAACTGCTCATCTCCTCGCAGCTGTCCTAATTGACTTCACAGGCTCTCACTCTTTTGCCTCAAGTGGCTAAAATGTTTGTGTGTACGTGTGTGTGTGAGTGTGTGTGTGTGTGTGTGTGATGGCTTTAATAACTATAATCACTGCTGGCTGCATGCAGCTTCCCTCCTTTCTCTGTTTTAACCGGACTGGCAGATAAAAATACACTCCCAACTACATTGAAGAGTGGCAATGAGTTTCTTCAAATGTGTGTGCATATGTAAGTGCACACGTTTTGTCAGAACCCTCTTTTAAAAGATTTTGGAGCTAAATTTCACTTAATCGTTAAGGTTTTGTCTGTTTGAGTTTTATTTAAAGAGAAAGAAAATTTACTATTTAAGTTATTATTTTCTGCCTATAAAAAAAAGGGCAAGAAGGAAAGAGGAAAATAGCCTGTGTGTGTGTTTGTGTGTGGTGGGCGAGTAGCTTGTTTCATGTGGTGGGTGATAAACTGCTGTGACATTTCCCTGCTGTAAATCTCTTAAAGAAATTGGGAGGAGATGGCTTGGGAAAGCGGAGTTAGTCTGAGAAAGCACACACACAGATATGTACACACACACATTCTTGCACTTGCATCAAGAGATGAACGAAGGCAACATGGTAGCTTTTACCCTTATCTTTAGTCAAACAGGCATTACTGTTACTCAGCAGACCTCTGTTTCTCCCTCTCACAGTGTGCAGTTCTGGGATCCCAGGTCATTGTGCATCCCATGGGAAAACTTTGCTTGTAGTTTAGCGCTTAACATTCTTCCGAGGGTAGGTTTGGGTAAAATTGAAAAAAAAAAGTATAGATTCTAAGTGCTATATTCATGCACAAGGTAGTAATTACAGATAATACATCCTGTATAAATACTTAAATGTAATCACTGTTAAAACGAAATCTGACAAGCATAAATGATCTGGTTGTACACTGACATTCCCGATGATCCCATAGTACAGGAATAAAAACATGCTAAACAAACTACTTTATTAGTATTTAAAATCCTCAGACTTTGTTTCTGACTTCATGAAAGTACTTCATTCAGGCCACCTTCTGTAATCTAATAAAGAATTTTACATCACTGTGTGTTTATCCCAAAACATGTAATTCTATCCAGCGGTCTGAATAATCTTTAATCAGTGCGGTCAAACACTGCTTGTCTCTGCATGCACACCACAGGCCCAACGCTTAGCGTAATATCTTTGGCAGTCGTGCTTTGAGAGATATTTTCCAGACTGCGGCCAAATTGAGTAATTCCAAACAAATTTAGAAGTAGGTGAAAACTTAGGCCTAGTGTTGAACAGTTTGGCTGGGAAGTTAACGCGGTGTCACCCATTGTGTGTAAACAAGTTATGTTAATGTCTCCTGAAGTGTCTCTTTATTTCCTTCCAAGGCCAAATTCTCGCACTTTGCTAAAAGGTTGCATGACATCATTGTGCGTTTTTATAATGGCTGCTAAGAAATAGTTGTAAGACACAACATTCTTCACACACATGAATCAAAAATTATTTGTACTATTTTCTCTTTCTCCAGCTCTATGTGCTTGATACAAAACAAAATAAAAACAATACCTCATCAAAACATTATGCCAACATTGATTCCCCCACTCCATGTGTTTGGCTTAATATCGCTTGATTTTCTAAACTTAATCTATAAATCACAATTTGTTTGAGCTCTCATTTGGACAAAACAACTTTGATCATTTTTCAAAGTTATGTCTTGATTTAGCATTCCATGAGGTTTACCGGGTAGGCTGTTTTACAAGGAGAAAATGCTGCTGTCCTGGAATTAAGGCATAGGATTAGTCATGGTTTTACAGTAAATTTTGATTGGTGGATAGCAATATGTGCAAACATTTTATAAGTATGTTTTATATATTTGCATAAATGTTTTAAACCAGTAACACTGAGTGTGTGTGCATATATTTACAGTGTTTTCTATAAAGTAGCATCTTAGTTCCTCCACCAAAGCAAGAGCCAATTTAAAATCGTTTGATTATTTTTCTTTTTGATTTGCTTTTCAGCTGCATTATACAAACACTTGGTGAGCTGCAGATGGGCAAAGAAAGACCTCATTAAATTTTCATAGAGAGCTCGATTAACTGTCTTTAAATTAGAGAAGAAGGACTTTGGCCTAGGTGTAGGCGTGCCCTTTCTTGTCAGCTAAGGGCATGAGTCCACACAGTGTCTTTTTTTTTCTGGAGGAATAACACTTTCCAGGGAGCATTTCATCAAAGAGCTTCATCAAAAAAAACATGCTCCCACCCACACTGGAGTTGACTTAATGGCTTACAAGCTTGCAACTTGTTCAGTGATGAAAGCACAACGCCCTGCAGTGACTGGTGAGCTGCTCCTATGCTGTGTTTTCTGTACCATTTTCTACGTGATAAAAATACCAGAACAAGTCAGGATACAAGAATGTATGCAAGTAAAGAATCTTGCTAACAAGAATGCTGTATAAATAACTAAATAAACAGATAAATCACCTCATGCAGTATCAGCTTAATTAAGTTGCATTGTCAGCAGTAAGTCGGATCATTCGGTGGCGACGGCTGCACTTTGTTATTGGGCTTGGATGTTGACATTGTCCAGTTTGGTGGAATCAGTATTGGGAGTGTGCTTTTTGCAGATGATGTCATTTTGTTTGCTTTATTGGGCTGTGACTTTTAGCTGTTACTAGAGTGGTTTTGCATGTGAGCGCGAAGCGACTGGGATGAGGATTAGCACCTCCAAGACTGTTGTCCTGGAAAATGATAGAGTACCATCTACAGATAGGAATTGAGACCCTGCCACATGTGGAGGGGTTTAAGTATCTCGTGGTCTTGCTCATGAGTGTGGAAAGGAATAGAGTAGGAGATTGACAGGTGGATCAGTGCAGCATTTGCAGTGATGTGGGCTTTGCATCAGTCTGTAGTGGTAATGAAGCAGCTGGGCCAAAAGGTGAAGCTCTCGATTTACAAGTCAATTCACATTCCATCACGAGCCTTTAATTATGGATTGCAGATACAAGCGTCTAGAATAAGTTGCCTCATGAAAAGCCCGGAGGTGCTCAGAGTGGATATATTGCTTCTCAACACTGAGACAAATCAGACGAGATTGCTTGGGCATCTAGTTAGGATGCCTCTTGGTGGATGCCTCCCTGGTTAGATGTTCCACAGATGTCCCACCAGGATCAAGGGGAAGAACAAGGAGGACTATGCCAGAAGAAGTGAACAGGCAAAGAGAAGTCTGGGCGTCTCTGCTGCCCCTGCGACCAGACCTCAGAAAAGTGGCAGAAGATGGAGGGATTGATAAACTGATTGTTGCTCTCACATTGAAAACTCTAAAAAAGAACTCAATTTCAAAATCCTTTGGTAATATAAAGTAAAAAATTATGCTTATAGTATAAGAAGTTATATTTCATGATATTTTTTTTAACTTCCACATGCACATAGATTTTTTTTTTTATTACTGCTTTTGTTCTCCCATTTATTACATTTCTTATTTATTCATTTTTTAAAATCAACTTGGGTCCCATCAAACAATCACAAGTGAGTGAATAAATCTTTGTGTGTGTGTGTGTTGAGAGCAGTTAGTTTCTTTGTATCCATACAATGATCACTCATTAACATTATGACATTGTTCACTTCTTTAGCTTTTTCTTTCGCCCTTTTCCTTGCTCCTCTTCTGCTTTACATCAGCATTCACCATCTCTTCTCCCTCTCAGGAGATGTCATTCTTAACATCCTCAGACAGAAAATATACACACAAATTTCACTTGTAATGCTCCATCTCTCTCTTTCTCTTTCTCTCGCTCTCTCCTCTCTATGACCCATCTGGAAAACCTTAGTTTGCCCTCATAACAACACACACAGAGCAGGGAAGGGAAAAGAGAAAAATATGTGTTACTCTGGGAGGACCACATGAAAGATAGAAGAGAAATGGAGAAGATATACACTGAAGAATTGAAGAGGAAAGGTTGTTAATTATTTGTTTTGGCTAGGTAGATTGTAACATTTGTCAACTGCTGCGTGTCATAAACTTTTTAAACTTTCGTTTCATGCCAGATTAATCTGTGCAGTGCGCTGATTGTGTTTATACAACCGGTGCAAATGTCTCTCTCACTCTTTGCATAGACTGGAGAATGAGACTTCTCTGCTGTTTTAACTACATGAATGCCTCCAAATTTGATATTCATAATAGAAGATTTTGAAGACATGCAAATAAAATGATGACAATAACTATAGCTGCTGTTTTCTGTCCTGTTTGTGTCTTTATATCCATCTTTTAGTCATCTGGAGGACAACCAAATCAGTGTTATTGAAAGAGGAGCCTTCCAGGACCTAAGACTGCTGGAGAGACTGTAAGTTTGACATTTTACATTTCTATGTATAGTGTGTAACAAAATAACAACAACAACAAAACAAGTGTCAGTGTAAGCTAAAGAGCTGATACAAATAACAAACCACAAGGCTATACACACACACACAATATGCATGTATGGACTTACAGAGATGTTTGACTTCCTGCTGCATTTTTCCCTTTTGGTAGCAAGTGTACACACCCGAGATTTACTCCTTCTGCCCACACTTTATGTAGAGCAAATTCACAGTTCATCTGATTGGTACCCAGCAAATCCACTTCACACGTCAACTTGGAATTTCCCATCAATACCACCTTCTTCCTTCTGAGTTGTGTGTGTGTTTCTGCATCTGTTAGCTCACACCAAGGTTCTAGTCAACAGAATAGAGGTGTCAGTGTACAATACAACACCTCTCACACACACACTGTCATGTTTATGACTGCGTTGGAGGGAGAATGAACACATGG
The DNA here is from genome assembly GCF_017639745.1 of Melanotaenia boesemani. Taxonomy (NCBI): domain Eukaryota; kingdom Metazoa; phylum Chordata; class Actinopteri; order Atheriniformes; family Melanotaeniidae; genus Melanotaenia; species Melanotaenia boesemani. The sequence goes on from NC_055688.1 coordinate 16,731,820, forward strand.
CTTTCCTGGAAGATGATTCTGCACAGTAACACACTTGGTTGTTGCTGTGAAAAATAAGCTCATATAAGTGAGACAAGACCTTAACAACTACACTGGACAAATTCTTGCAAGATGCTGAGTGACAGCAGCATGTGTGTCTTGTCTCTAAATGGAGATTGCACAGCTGATAGTGGAGGTCTGAGGGGATGGGCTGCTTTAATGTTGAAAGGCTGCTAAATGGAGTGTGTCAGGCAAGGTCAGAGGTCAGGGATAAGAGGTGAAGGAAGTTGGGAGGCAAAATGGTTTTCTGTCAATCCTTACACAAGAGGTGGCATTTCATATACCTAAGTGATGTTGACATACAGTTTTCCTTTTGTGAATCTTTTATTGATTTATTGTTATTCACAAATTCTAAGAGTAGATAAAGAAACCAATTTAAGAACTAAATATAGATACACACCCGGGCCCAAAAAAAGGTCACCACGTGGATTTAACTAAGTAAATAGGTTCAAGTCTCCTAATTGGATAATTGCTGCATGGACAATTATCTTTCAGCTGGCAACAAGTTATTTAACCCCAACTGATGCAATGAGTAGCTTATCCTTTCTTAAACCATGTATAAAGACACATCCCAAGGTCATGGAGAAGATGTAGGTCTGTTTAAGAAAGGTCTAATTATTGGCATGCATCAATCAGAGATAACATCTAAGGAGACACAGAAACTACTAAAATTGGGTTGAGAACTTTTCAATGCCTTATTAAAAACTAGAATTCATGCCATAATCAAAGATAAAGGCAGTCCAATGAAATATTATAGTATGTCAACTTTTTTCTTTGGTGACGTTTTTTTGGCCAGGTAGTGTATAATAACTTTGAACCCAAGGGCTCAAGATCAATTGTTAGAGATTTTCGGTGTCTGACCTGACATTTTTGTTGCAATATAGTAACAACAAAGAAGATTCTTGTAGGACATCAGAAAAAGTTGTTTGTGCTCTAATTCTGTTAAAGGTTACCAAACCATCCAAGTCTGGACTCCAAGAATTGTATCAATTCCAACTATTTGAGATTGCAAAAGATTTGCAATTTCTGGAACAGAATGATTTTCATCACTGCTGGAGTATTTCAGAGAGACATTTCTGAGACTTTTGAAACAATAAAAGTAAATACATTGAAGGTTTTGGAGTAGTCAATAAAATTGTTATCGTCAAACCTAAAGGGAGCACTTCATACATGTAAACACCCAAAGCTGATCTATACCGCTGACCTGGTTATTTCATATTTAATGTGAAACAGGCAGGATGGGATTGTGCATGCGGTGGTGATGTGTCTTAAATACTAAATGGGATGTAAACATTTTCGTACTTTCTCCACACCTCGGCCAGCTGTTCACTAAATAAGTCTCATCAAAATATGAATAGGGGAGAGAAAAGTGTAGGTAAAGCAGATGGCAGAGAGCATCCGGGAAGCTGTAGCTGATATCTGTACAGCAGAACCTAGAGCTCTTCAAAATTAGACATACTTTAATAATGTTACAGCAGCATTAACAAAACAACAGACTGGAAAAAAGGAGTAAAATTAAACTGTAAAATGCAAAAATATTATATAGTTATCCAGTTATCCAGGTCAAAAATAAAAAAGATAAAAGATAACATATATATATATATATATATATATATATATATATATATATATATATATATATATATATATATTAGGGATGGACAGTTTTAAAAATACCTTATTTCCAAATGGAAATTCTAAAACGTGTGTGAGATGTTATTTATATATTGCATGTGTTCCATAAACAAGTGTGTTTTACATTGGTATGTATTTAACACTCTAGTGTCCTTTATTGTTCATCATCACTACACCCACAGGAATGTTCAGCAACAACGAAACCAGTTATTACTTCATCTTTCCGGCTGGTCTTTTTTGAACATTTCTGTGAGGGCTTAGTAACCGCTGAGGTCAGGAGGCGGAGGAGAGGGGATAACTCCTGGGTGAAGCAGCAGCTAGCTTCAGGGTTAGCTCCCTTCACTTTACCCAGCAGTAGTGAAGTAGACACTGGACTCTGCAGTAACTAGTAGAGCTGTGTGGTGTTTTTTGCTAAAACTTGTTGGAAACTTGGCAGTTTCTCACAGCTACTTTCTCTGCTCTGACATTCCCCCTTCCTTCCCTACTGCTCGGACCCCCAATTTACACCGGGTGCAAGTGATTGTGATCTTGTGAAGTTTGCAAGAATTTGGTTGGACCCCTGTGGCATGTCAGTCCACACTGGGAGCATGTCAGGTGCAGAGTGCCCATAGGAGATCACAGGAGAAGTGGAGAATCTTGTGATTCTCCACTTCCAGGATAAACATCTCATCGTCCATGATGAGAAAAGAAAAAACACTCACACAATCCCACAAATTAATGACGTAATGCTTACATGGTTCAGCAAATCTCTATAGGGGCTTTTATTTTGAAAATTTCCGGAAGCTTTTACACTGCTGATTTCCTGTCTGCCCCTGTCTGAACTGCTGAGTTTGTTTAGTTTTGGACGTGTGCTCCGTCAAAAATCGACTTGCCATGTATGTTTAACTGAGAGCCGCAACAAGGCACTTCTCGGCTGCTTCTGAAACACACTGCAGTGCACCCAGTGTGAACTAATTGACTAAAACAGTTTCAAATAGCTGTGGAGGCTGCACATGCACACGCACCTGGTATAAATTGGGGGTGACTCCTCTCCAGCTCAACTATTCCTAAAGGGGCCATACTGTTCTGATGTCAGATTATTTTCCAAAATGAATGTATGGTATGGCGTTATATTTAGATTTCTTTCGTTTTATTGGAGCCCTTATTTACTTTTTAACCTGCTATGCCAAGTGGTTTGACACACAGAGACATTTGTGAAACTTTTGTGGGAAACTAAGCAAGTACTTGGCAAGTACTGGATAAACCATCTGTGTATTACTGTCTTTAATGGATGAGCTTCATCCAAATAAATGAAAGCAGACCTAGTTAGAAAAATCAATGTTTCCAAAGCTAGCTGGCTGGAAAGTGAAAAAAGAAAAACAGACACTTTAGTTTTCCTTATTTTGGTATAACTAATATAAGCGTTTTTATTAACCCCTGCAGAAGCCACCACCGTCCTGTGATTGTGATCTTGTGGACTTTGCAATAATCCAGCTGTCTTACAAAGTAACTAAACTCTGTTTATCAAATTTTTATGTATTTCATCAAGTACAGACCGACATTGCTTACAAAAAATAAATACATGTGATTATACTAGGAAGACATTTCATACATTTTGACTTTTACTCAAGTGATAGTGAAATGCTTTTTAAAATGCTAAGTTGACAGTTCCCTGATGTTTTTGCCTGCCAGGGTGAAAGGTGAGGGGTGAGAGGTCCTGCTGTTGAGTCTGTGTGATTTATAGAGTCACAATGTGAAAAACATGGAGCTTAACTAGTCAACCCCCAGGGTGAGAACATTCATTTATGTCAGCTCATATATTATAAAGTCATAGAATTGGTCAAAACACAGTGAAATATCAGATATAATTAATAATATGCCATGATGATGGTTATTGTAAAAGTTCATGCTCATGTTCTTTTCTAGTTATTTTGTAAAAGCAGCAGTCAGTTATTTCAGATCATGGATGTCTCTTTTTTTACCACAATTCTTGTCTGTTGGTGCACAAAGGTAGAAGTGAAAATCAGGGTCCTTTTATCATTATCAGAAAGGGTTAAAGGTTCGTGTCTGTGTCTTCTCCAGCACAAATTCTGCATTGTGACCCTGTAACCCTCCACCCTCCTTCTCTTTTCTTTTTCCTGTCCACGCCTCATTTCTCAGCCAAATTCTTTGGTAGCCTGATAACACTTTCTCTCCCTCCGCTCACGCCGTCATCATCTATCTCTACTTCGGCAACCCCACCTCTCTTCTGTGCGCATACACACTCGAGGATACGTATCTTTCACCCCAGCACACTCCATCTCTGACTTTCATTTCACATTCATTTTCTCTTGGCCACTGCTCTTCTGTCAGTCTCTGCTTCTCATTTATTTGTGAATAATTACCATGTGTTCCTTTTATGCTTATCTATCTGAACACCAGCTATGTATTTGTAAAACACATGAAGACACTTGGTATAAGAAGGTTTATTGGTTTTAAAACATTTATGTAGTAGAAAACAAATGCAGCAAATGTTTTAAACCTAATGTTTATTCAAATATCACAAGGGCAGTATATTAAAAATTTAAATTTAGCTCTCTCTTAAAGTGAGATGGCAGCATATTAGATAAGAGACCAATAACATGTGATATTTACTACACATACGCAAGTTACCCATTCCATGTGCAAAAATTCTCTGCCATAACCATGACTTTTTAAGTTGTACGATTTCTCTCCTCTTTCACCCAGAAGTTGAAGCCCATCACCTCCTGAGAAGATTGTAAACTGATTTTTTTTTAGACTGCAGTCCGGTTTTCCAATTTAGTTTGCGCTATCTTGAGAGATCTCAAGCTAAGAGAAAGGATTCTGTATCTTTTATCTGTTTTATTTGTTTTTTCATAGTAGAGTTTTACCTTGCATGTGTGGCTGCATCAACAAAGTCTGCTCCCAGATAATAGTTTTCAGAAGCTGTGAGTCCTCAAGCATACAAAGATACTTTGCATAATTGATCATTTATCATTTATGTTCAACTATGATAAAAGCCACAAATTTGTTGGAGTTTTTTCAATCTTGATTTATGGTCTCTGCTGTGCAACCCAGCCTCTCTGAGAAGCTCTTTCTGTGGGAACAAACCTAATTTATTGTGAAATGTTTCATAAAACCTTCTTGAAACTAGCCGATTGCATTTAATCAAAAAGAAATTATACTTTTTCTGTTCACACAATGCTCTAATCTTTCAAATAAGTTTGGAGTTTGTCACTACAGCATTTTTCTAGAAACATCAGCGTACATGTTTGCCACGTGTACACCGGACATTTAGTGGTCTAGTGCAGAAATTAATAAGTCACTAGTTTTATTTATCTAAGACATATGAACAAACTGATATCTTTGGCAAAGTTCTTACATTTCTGTCTTATCAGAAATAAATTGAGCTTAATACCATTTCTGCTCTCACAGCCCAGTCAGTTTGTGCCAGGAGGACAGAGAATACTGGTGTATAGTGCTTAGAGAACTATAATTTATCCCTGATGTACACACAGCACACAACTTGATAACCTTTAGGCCATGATCACAGGAAACCACAAATGTTCTCATGAGTTTCAACCTTCTGACTTTAAGGTGTTTCAGTCAGCTGTGTTGTAATTGTTCAGTTAACACAAAGACATGTAAGTGATGTATTAAAGTGTCTTTTTTTTTTAACTTTTGCCCATTTTCTTACATTTTTCTGCTTCTGTCATCCTTTAGACGTGTAAACAGAAACAAACTCCAGGTTCTTCCAGAGCTTCTCTTCCAGTCCAACCCCAAACTGGGACGAGTGTAAGTACATTTGTACTGTTTTCTGCAACTCTCCAACTACAATGTATTTAAAAAAATCTCCCACTATCCCTCTTTTCCTCCTTTTCTGTCTCTTTTGATGTGCTACATGATCCTTTTTGAAAACATGGCCGTGGTGCGATGTCAGGACTTTCTTCCAGGTTGAGGGTTCAGGTCTTGTGCCAGGTGGCACAGTGCTGCTCTGTGCTCCTGTCGAGAGGTGAAACGACTATGAGTGTCAGATGTGCGTGTGTGTATGGAAGGTTTAAAAAGGTGAAAGTGTGCCTGGAGTGAATGTTTTGCTTGGACTGATGTGGAATTTTTATTCAGGAATATGGAGTTTTCCCAGAGTTTTCTGGGTGTAGGGGCAGGTCAAGCTGATGCAGTAAAGACTCCCACTTGCCCTCCTTCTCTTCTCTTTTTCATCTCAGATTCGCAGACATTCTCTCTCTCTCTCTCTCTCTCTTTCTGTGTGTTTCAGGGCCACTGGTGCATCTAAACCATCTCCTTTTCTTCCCTCTTCTCTCAGTCTGTACTCTTTCTTTCCACTCAAGCTCTCCTATCCTTAGAGAGTCTCTGTCAGCTTAGGTTGAAGGTTGAAACACCTTTTAAACTTAATAGCTGTTTACATTGGGCTGCCTTCAAGAGAAACTCGTGGAATTGACTGTACATTTGTAGGTGGATGATTGTGTGTCTAAAGTGATTATTGCTAGCATTCCATAGCTTATATATCATGCATATGTCTGTATGCACTATATTGTTGCTAATTTTGCTATATGACTTATATATGATATTGTGTTTGAGCATATAAAAAGGAATAATATAAAAAAGAGCTGTGACAGTTTGGGCTGAACATACCAACTCTGAGACATTAAACATCTCTGTTTCTGTTATATTATTTCCATGAGACAGAATTCTTCCAAAGTTATTAGAGCCCTTCTGTGTTTAAAAGATATAATCTTCTGTGCATGTCTTTATGTGTTTGTACATTATTGTAGTTTTAGTTCACAAATTGAAAAAAAAAAAAAAAAACTACAAATTTTATCCAATTAAAGCTTTAAAATCTTAGTCTGATAAGTGCACACACGGACTCGCTGCAGAGAATGATGGCTAACATAAACTTTGTTTTGCAACATTTACAGTAGCTGTCAGTTTCAAAATCCAAAGTGATGCAAATATTTTTCCTGTAAAATGATTTAATTACTTTTTAGTGAAAGTAAACTGCTGGCAGAAATGTTGAAGTGGATTCTTGATGATACAAACTGCAAGGGTCAAAGTACAAGTAAGCTAAAAGTTTTACACAGCATCTGTTATACCTTTTATTTTATTTAAATTATAGACATTTTCTTTGTATGTAGTGCCAAAATAGGAATTGGGTAAAAAGTGAAGGATAAATGCATCAGAATAAAATGGTTTATTTGTATAAAAAAAAGAAGAAAAAACAAAAGGAAAAGAAATAAATAGGCTATGACACAAAACAGTAAATCTAAGAAACAATCAAATATGCATCTAAATATTTCATCATGTTAAAGGTTTTCAGTCAGATGGAAGCATGACATGTTCTTTTGTTACTTCAGGGCCTCTTTACATAAAATTTCTGGGAGCTGTCTAGATTTACTGCCAGATAAAACAAGCTAGTTTTAATTTTGTGTAGAGCTGACATTTTGGAGATTGACTGCAGTCAAAGTGTCAACACGCACTTTAGCCTAACAAGTCCTTCCTGTTTCAAATAAAGTTGAATGGCTACCAAAGTCAGCAAATATTATGGAGTTATTATGAATTTTACCTTTGCTGTGTTTGACCTTTGTTGTGTACACTGGTTGACAGTGTTGTTTATAAAGTGCCCTACAAATAAAATTGGACTGGAAGTACAGTTTCAGTAATAATGGTCTATAATAAGAAAATGAATTGATGTTTATTTTCTGCAGCACGTTCAGTGTGTGATATATTGTATAAAAGCCACAGAAAGATGAAATGGTCTTGGTGGGGTGCTTACTGGGAAGCATGTAATAAAAAATCTGGATGGGGCTGATTGTGTGTTTCATATATTTGTGGTGATGTGTTGCTAAAGACAGCAAAGTAGACTGTTATGGCTGAGAGCAAATTGTCATTTGCGTCAACTGTGGCTTCTAGGATCACACACAATCAAACCCCCCTCATGTGAACGTCGGGGACACACACAGTGACATTTGCAAACACAAGTGTTCCATCACACACATTTACACATACTCCCATTGTTTTATTTCTTTTTTCCAACCCTTTTTCTTGTTCTTCTTGAGTGACGGCCTGATTTTCTCCACATCCTGGCTTACTCTTCTATAAAACCCTTAATTGGTCTCGATAGCGCTTATTTATCACCAGTTGAATATGGATCCCCTCAGACCTCTCAGACAACTCAGGAAAGTGGAAAGGGTGAGACTGTTCCAAACTTAACGTTATAAATCTCATGTTCTTTATGTCCTCACTTTGCCATCAGCACAATCCAAATTACAGTGTATGGAGTTTCCTCTTACTCCTATTACTTTCCAATTTAGTCATTTTCTCTCTGGTTCTTCACTGCTTCTTTTCCCTATCTTTTGCAAAACTAGAGAGTGGCAATAATGTAAAAAGAGAAAGAGGAAAAGAGAGACAAAACGTCAGAGGGAAGGAGACATAAAGAGAGGGGGTAACAGCAGGAGAGTACCAAGGAGGAGACAAGGAGGTTTGCTGGTGGCTTTCTGGTTTGGGTTCGTAACCTTCCTCTCTGTCAGCCTTGGTTAGATATTAAATGATGGCAGTGTGATAGGAATTACCTCCTAACCCTCCTATTAAAGCAGTGTGGTCTGAGGTTTGGAGAAAGGAGGAGTGGGAGGGATCTGGACTAGTATTAAGGAAAGAAAAAAACAAAACAAATAAAAAAAAACATGGGTTTGCTCTTGAGGAGGGTGAGTAGAGGTAAGGACAAGATGTATCAAACTGGATTGTAGCGTTTAGCAGTCTTTTATCCTACTGGTCTAAACCAAATATACAAACCAGGCAAAGAGGTTGAATTTGTTTAAAGTAATTTTAATTTTGCACTGAATGTGGTTAAGGAATGTTTCACAAATGTATGTTAAGGATTTAGATGAGGCCGTGAAGTGAGGGAGATTGATGAAAGGATGCTGGTGGAGGATGAAGGCTTTGAGATGGGTAGAAAGATCATATAATTTAGAAGGCACTGCTAAGGGAGAGAAAGCAAAAACAGGTATGGTTAGATAAATGGATTGTTGACTGGAGTCTTTGGGTTTTGCTGTGTGTAGTTGTGGCTGTGCCCTCCCCCCTAACAGTTTACAGAGACTGTGGCCTCACAGGACATGCACACAGACACACGACTACACGCTTTAAGCTTAAACTTTAAGTAAAATGCGATAACTAAGAACGCAGTGAATTCCTGGTTTGTAATACAACAAATTCATGCTAACTTAGAAGAAAAACGCAATCCTTTGGTTAGAGGGCTTTACTACCTCAGTGCACATCACACTGTCATAAAGGTTTACTTTGCTAAGTGACTTGATGGTTGTTCGTGTCATGTCTAATAACATTGACCCGGACAGAGCCTCATCCTGTTATCTGCGCTTTCTCCTCTGGGAGTTTCTTCATGTGTGTGCATACTTGTAGTGCGCAAGCTTGTGAAAGCATGTGTGTGTGTGTTGCATGCAAAGACTCTGAGTGTACTTTCTGCTCATTTGAACCAGCACTGGTTTACAGCCAGCAATACTCATGAAACAACATCATTCTCTTCCATTAAAACAGCTTAGGTTACATTTGATTGGTTTGAGGGGCCGCAAGGAAGATGGAAATGGGAGTTATGTCAGACTAAAGAGACGTTTCCCCTTTCCTTTACTAATACTGCTCTAGTAGGGCCTCAAATGATGAGTATTACATAATGAAGAAGGTGATCTTTGACTGTGTTTTAACACTTATGGACAGTGAGACAACCTAATTACTTTCTCTTCAAGGGTAGATGGGACTGTTTGTTTCAAACAGGAATATGGGTACACTCTACTGTGCAAAAATCACAGTCTGTGGAAGATTCATCGCTCTATGAGAACTGATTTTCTGTCCAATGCCTGTGTCATTTGGCATACCTCAATCTTTTTTCCCTGTTTCCTATTCTTAATAAGGACGTCTTGACAGCCATGTTTCCTGTATACCATTTCTGATGAGGCTTTAGTGACCAGTTGATGGATTATTTAATGGGCCAGATGGATCTCTCAGGTCCCTTTTTAAGGACACACTGTGCACCTTTTTTCTTATAGCTCTTTTGGAATGGCTGTGTTGAAGCAAATTTAATGCATACAAAAATGAGGAAAGCTGTGGTTCATGTCCTGAGTTAGGCACTTGCCTTTTTAATTGCTTAAATGATACACAGGTCAGAGTTAAGTGGTTTCACAAACAAAGAACAAAAAGGCTTCCTCTAAAAGTGGTCAGCAATCAAAGTGTGTGAAAAAGACCAATGTCCAAAGAAAAGGCTTTTACCTAAGCTTGATATCCTGAAAGCAAAATATAAAGAAAATGGGAGTGGATGGATAGTATTTTTTCAGTAATGTATTAAAATACAATCAATAACTTGACAAAAAAGCTTTGTCAAGTCATTGTTAAAAAAAAGTTGTTGTGCTTAACTTAGATTTACGAATGGGTTCAGTTCCTAAACAAAAACATACCCCTTAATTAAAAGTGGGTTATGTTTGCAAATGGATATATTTGTAGCTTTTGAAATGTACATTAATCAGCAGGATGTCTTTAAACCCTACTTTTTTACTTGCACAAAGTTTCTCATCAGAATTCAAGAATGTAATGCTCACATTGCTTAGATCCTTGTATTATAAAACATGTACATTTAATATAAAATAGATTTATATGGTGAATTGGCAAATGCACTATTCTGGAAAATATTAAGAAAGAATAAAAAAGAAGCTAAGGTAAGCATTCATCTTACCCAAGAATCTGTCAGATTTCAGTTGGATAACATGTCCAAGAGTAGAAAAGCTTATAAAATCCTGTCCTTTTTAGTTTTCAGCTTTGCTTGCTCTAATAATGCTGCTCTGCTCCCCTGATGCCTTCGCTGCACTCCATAAACTGCACAACAGCAGGACATCAGCAGTCAAACATTAGGACTAAAAGGTTTTTTTTAGGCTTAAAGGAAAGAAAACAAGTTTATGTCCAGAGGGAAGATGCTGGATTTCATTCAAAGTGTCCTTGAGAATGATACTTAATCCCTACTTGTTCACTCACTGCAGACCAGGCAGGGTAATGGCCCAAAATAAACATCTGAAAAACAAAAATGGATTGCTTTGGGAAAGTGAATGAGTGAAAAGAAAAAATCATTTGCATGAGTCTAATGGTCAACAGATTAAGACCTGGAAGGCTGCCCATTTAAACTGTGACACTGATGACTAGATGTTAATTAGGCCCATTGGAACCATTAGGCTACCCTTGTGCTAGGCTTTTAACCTCCAAATGCTTCATTGGAGCTCTCAATGTACAAGTTTAGTCAAAACCCTCAATGTTACTGTAAATAAAACATGCTGATTAATTCAGGGGGTTGAGGAGCAAGGCAGAGAATGGAATGAGGACTGTGGGGTGGGGGTGGGGGCCGGAGGTCATTTGAGATGACTTTTCCTCATAATTAAGTTAATGGAGAAAGATGAGAAGGTTGCCTTTAATCTTGGCTAATTGTCCATTTAGAGGCGACTGCTGTAGTTTGCCTGCTGGAATGTTAAGGTTAGTGTTACAGGAAGTGGCTGCACCCTGCATGTCCTGTGATTGGCTGTGACAGAAAGCACGTCAGTAATGATTGGTAGGAATGGTCCAAGAGGGTGATGGTACATGCAAGCTTTTATAACTTATCAGCTATGTTTTATTATATTTATTTACATTCTTATTTGTTCATAAGCCCTCTCTCTCTGTGACACACACCCACATGGAAACAACAAACTGCCTTGATGTTTATACTGCTGTCAGGAATCATAAGACTGTTTTCTTGTTACTAGGCTCCAGACCTTTTGTTTGGTTTTCACGCCACTGGATCCTGGAGAGAAACAAACAGATCTCCAACACACAAACACACAGAAGCACACACAGCTCTCTCTCACGCCACCTCTCCTGCTGATTTAACACCACAGACTCTGGATGTTGATGTGTGCGTCTGCTCGTCGGTTGTTGTGTCTGTGTTGGTGCGTTGCAGACTTTATACTACACACCCACGACTGAGCTTCCTAATAATTAAATATGACTCAGATGTACGGACCATGGTATGCAGCTGCACCACAAGGCTTGTAGGACCTGACACGCAGCTGCACAACAGGGCCTATACACACCAGTAAACTGTCTGTGCATTTCAAACATGTTTATCAATCCTCCCTACTGTCAGATTTAAAATCTTGCTGGATTTAATTGCTTCATAAATCAAGAGAAAACATGCTGTTAAGTTAAAATCTAAGCAGTTTTGGGATTATAAAGGAACAGAAGACTCATAGTCTCCAGGATAGAGCTGCACCACAGGGCCCACAGTCATATTATCTTGCAGTCAGGGAGGGGAGGACTTAAACAGAACTCAACTAGAGCTCTTCTAAAATAAGTCTGATCTCAGTGGCTTGTGTGCGCGTGTGCGTTTCCCACAGCCCAGACGGCAGTGTGATTTTGTCCAAAGACATATTTAGATAAATACACGCTGCAAAGATACTCAAAACCAAGAAAGACAAAAAGAAATGCAGAGAAAAAATGATATTGGGATAATTTGGGAAATTTGGTTATGCCACAAGAACTTTAATTCGTTCTGTTATGCTGTCTAAAAAATCCCTTTTTAACCTATTCTTTGTGTTTCCATGCTGTTTAGTGGATGTGTTGTTTATTTTTGCTTTTATTTACTTCTTTATGTGGCTGGTTGATCAAGAAAGTATCTTTTTCAAAGTCAAAGCCTTTCTCACATATAGACATAAGAAGGTTTTTAATAACTAGTTTGTGTTTGACCTTTGTATATTTTTCTTACTGGCGCTGCTGTTTGCTAACATTTGGTCATCTTGTATGTCTTTTTGATCTCTATCAATGTACATATGCATACACAGGATGAACACAAATAAAAAACAGGTTTCATATTGATTTCTGCCCTTGAAATTTTCCTAAAAATGGATTTCCTTGCAGTGTGTGGAACTAGCAGAGGCAGAAATCACTGCTGGTTAGTTTGGCAGAGCCAAGCCCCGAAACAGCGATGACAGTGCAGTCATTCAGGAATATTGTCAGTAGACCTTTTACACAAGCCTATGTCAACCCTATGAAAGAGCATTTGTTGAGTGAGTCATATCATTCTTGAGTCAAAAAGATTTAGCTAAATATAGAAAAATGGTAAATCTATTAAGAACTTTTATTACAATCATATGACTGCCAGATGAGGTTTTGCCCCCCTGGATGAACACATTTGTAAGCAAGAAACATTAATTATTTACAACTTTTTGCCAAAACTATGTGTGCATGCTAACGTGTGTCTTCCTGCAGTATGTGGATGATGTGTGAATTAAACAAGCCAGAGTGGTTAAGAATACACCACCCCGTCGGTTTTAAAGTTCACAGCAGCAACACCTTTCCCTTTCAGCTGCCTACTTTAGCAGCTAGCCAGTTAGCTAATCCGCCGCAGGGACAAAACCTATGAAAAGTTTGTGGGAGGCTGGTTGCCTGTAGATTTTTTTTTCTTTTTATATGAGAAGGAATTTTTATATGTTTGCACTGAAATAGCGCAGAGACTGCATGTGGTAGTAATTTGACTTCACATATAAAGGTGATTTGAACAGGGGTTGTAGCCATGAAGTTTCTGGTACACATACACTTAGGGTACAACTGTCAGATTTTCCTGTTGACCTGCTTATCCTAGCAGCCATTAGATGTGTATTCAGGAGTATACTGTATATACAAGTATGTGTGTGTGTGTATCTGTGTGCTTAAACTCATTAATACGTGCAATTAGTGAGTATATTTGTATGAATGCACCATATGTGCCCAACTGTTTGCTCATGTGTTCAGTTATCACATAGTTGAATAATTTGTGTTCCTTCCTCTGCAAATTTGCTGCATGTTTGTATACGTCTTGTGTTTTGTTTGTAAATGTCTTTCCATATAAATATGTCTGGTTTCGCTCGTGCATGAGCGTATGTGTGCCAGTTTGTACCTGTATCTAAGAGGAGGCAACCTTGACACAGATCCAAGCACACTTACACAGTGTTTGTTTAATCACAATTTAAGTTTACATGAGAATGCTAATCAAAAACAGACTCGGCATTCTGGAAAGCTGGAAGAGGTGGAGGAAGAAGATGGGAAGAGGGAAAGATGAAGAGAGGTGAGGGAGAACAGGAGACGTATGGAGAGGTGAAATGGAGGAGAGGAAAGAGGAGCAAACAGGTGAAGACAGGGAAAAGGGGAAAAGGAAAAGACAGAATAGAAAGAGACAAGGAAGATTAAGGGTGTCTGGTAGGGAAAAATAGGTTAATAGTCACTGAATGAGAGCAAAAAATAACAGCTTTTGTTGATTGTTGCCCTTTTTTCCTCCCCCCTTACACAACAGACAAATGATCTGGCTTTTATTTGAGAGGCTTTATTTTTCCTAAAGGATATTTTAGAATCTGGAAACTGGAGTTTGGCCTGGTCCTGTGTGTATTTATGTGTGTAATGCTGTGTTCCATTAACCTTGGAAGTTGGAACTTAGGGCTGGAAATCACGTACCAGCTCACATTGCTCCAGTTGAAAACCAGTTGGTCAGTTGCTTACTGACCAGAATAAATATTAGCAATACAGGTTTATTACAGCACATTGTACTGTATTCTACATACTTCAATAAGATGTTCATAGATGGAGGTTGAGCAGTGTTGTGCGTATAACTGACTTCAGAAGAAGTTTCTTTGGAGTTCTGACAGGGCAGGGCTAATCATGGCAGACATAAGCAGAATAAGCTGTTTGGCACTGGCAGACAACTTTTTCATGGGTGCAACCCACATACTCAACTCTGTTGCTCATCCCATGTTGCATTTTCTTTGCAAATGTGACATCATTTAAAAGGGGGAATAGGCAGGCTTTCCAAAAGTATAAGATTTAAAATAATCAACCAAGAACAAATTTTCTTACTTTATTTGCATTATCACTGTCCTATGTATAATTTGTTTTTCAGTTTGTCAGAGACGCAGTTATTCTCAATGTCTCTCTTTTTTTTGTTTTTTTAAAGCATGAGGGGACTTATGGTTTATCACCATGATGTTATAATGATGTGTTTTTAGGACTTTCTCATAAAAAAGAATCTTTAAAAGAGTATTTGTGCAGAGTTACTTGCTTTTTAGTTAAAATGGGAGAAACCCAGTTTGTAATTGATTGACAAGTGGTGTACTTGACTTTGATGCAGGTTGCAGGTTACCAAAGTCAATGTCCTGCCTCATATCTGCACACAATGTTTCCTTTAAACCAAATCTCTTCTGACAATAAAACAAAACAAAACAAAAAAAAAAAACAAGGAAACAAAAGACTATGTTGAAAATGTTTGTTGTGGATATAAAAATTTTAGCTTTGCAGTGGAATTGCTATTTGAATATCAGCTAAGTGGCAATAGAGCTGTCTGAAACCATTCAGCTGTCAACAGAGCAACCACATTGTTGACTTGCCTGTTATTGAAGCCATAATATTTCGAAATCTATTTTTAACCTTATTGAAACAAGAAGTGTTTCATTAGAAGGGATAAACTGATGTGATTTTGAAGTGTTTGGTGATGTTGTTATTGATATATTGATTACTAAAAATGGCTGAATGGTGGTGTTGTGGTTAGTACTAGCAAGTTTGCTGGTTCCACTCTCAGCTTGAGTCCCTTTTGCGTGTTTGTATGGGTTCTTTTAGAAAACTTTGGCTTAACGCCCCAAAGTCCCAAACCAATAAAATGATCCAAGGAGGTAATGCAAGCGTGTTTTTGTTTGTCTTTGTGTGGATTTCGGATATAGACTGAAGTCTTGTCTAAGTGTAACTATCTTCTTGTCCAGTACCCCACAACCCTTGATGGCACAAAAAGGTATAGGGGTGAAATATCTCTTGTCTAAAACTCATCCGACTGTATATCTATCTATATATATATATAGATATATATATATTGGGGGGGGGGGGGTGTTGGTGTTAGCTTGAAGTAATGAAGTGCCTTTTTTAAAAATGGGAATTTAATATAAACAAACTTAAAAGACAGTTTTCTGAAGTATCAACATGTTTGAACAAGCTGATTTCTTGAGTTATAAACCAGTTTTAAACACTATAACACACTGCATACATATATTATAATGTCATTAATGTTTAGCGAATGAACGCCAGTGGAAATGTTCCAGTCTGCGAGTGTTTGTGTGTAACTTTGTGGGAGGTCTACATTGCTCTCTTTGTTGTCCATTATTATGACTACAGACTACATACCCGGGACTGGCTAATGTCTCTCTTGCACACACACACATGTAGACATGTGTATGGGACCAGAGGGTTATTCTTTATGTGTATGGAGCTACAAGTGAATGTGCAAGCATGCATGTCTGTCAGTTCGACACTCATGATTTATACTGTTTAAGCGAGGTCTGATTATTACAAATGAACCAAAACTGTTATTATTGCTCTGATGTAATCAGAGTTTTATAAACAGACACACACATGGAGGGAATGACCCACAAACACTCCATGTCTTACTGTCACACAGAAACACTACATATACACATCGACTTGCATATTTTGGAGAGACACAAGCAAACACAACCCCGTCCTGTCGCTGTTTCCTCTCTTCTCATTTGTCTCGCTGTCACTTTCATGCAAAGACTGTCATCTGTGTTTAACATATGAGTATATGGTCAAGAAAAGTATTTGTAATATTTCTTCTGTTTCAGTGTCTATCAGGAAAAATGAAGATCACTTTTTCAAGGATTCAAGAGATCTTCTCCTCCAAAGTCATCCCTAAATTCATTTAGTTCACAGAACCTTTTGGAGATAATTACCTTTTAAAGTTCAGTGTTATGCAGTGACCATCATAGAGTTACTAAATCAAGGTTTTCCTGTTTGTAATTATGGTGTAACATGCTGGCTATGCAGAGCAAAATTAAGTCTGGAAGCTTTTACATCATCAGATGAGTCAGTAAAAAATAACCAGCATGAGTTTCTATATGCAGCAGCTTAACATAACTAAATCAGGACCATATTGAGGCTGAAACATTAGTATAAACACAGCTAACAACAACAGCCGCTGCCAAGAAGACTGGCAACTACAACATAGCCTTAAAGCTAAGTCCATCTTTGTGTACCACTTGTCAAATTCAGACAGGAAGAACATGAGCTGCAGAGCATTCAAATACAAGTAGTGTTTTTTCTTTTGATATATGGTCAAAGAAATTGGTTTTCAAAAATTCTCTCAATCACTGCATTCTGTTTTTGTTATTATTATGATGTTGGTTTTTCTTTACAATCATTTTGATTAGAGAGGCAGTTGAGTTTGGACAATTCTGACTGCGAGGTCATGAAGAGCAGATAGAAGATAGAGGAAATAAAATGGTCAGCAGGAACGCACACAAACAGAGAGAGAGAGAGAGAGACAGAGAGAGAGTCAGCCACATGAATGGGGTTAGAAAAGATTCAACCAGGCCTCCTCTAAATTCAGAACACCACAAACCACTTGAAAACCTGCAGAGATATATTTATACATCACATACAAACACAAACAAACAAAAAAAAACCCTTCAGATTTCAAAAGACACACTCTGTGTAGTTTCCCTGTTTATTTATCTTTTTATATCTTTATCTCTGTAAGCCTAACACACACAAACAGAAAGCCCCAGTCACTCAAAAATGGCTTTTCAGATATTATAAAAGGCCTGGAGCTGCACCTTTGCACTTGGAAAATATCTGGATAATTATCATATTTATAATCACCAAAAATAAATAAATAAAAGTAAATCATTTCAAGAAGAAAATCTATTTGAAAAATGTCAAAAGGCAGCTGAATCTGTTCTTACCCAAATAAAAGCCTACTGCAATGGAAAAATGGGCTGATGTTGTCAGGAGAATGAATGAAATGGTAACTGAGTGGTGGCATGTGGAGGAGATTTGTTATTTTTAGGTTAAGGAAGATAATTAAAGATCCTGAAAAGCAATGACAGATTGTCTAAGTGGCTCAAATGAAGTCACAAACATGAGGATTTATCTTGTTTGGGTTGAAAATTCTTGTCATGGCTGAAAATGCACGTAGACAACACTTTGTGCACAACACTGCTGTGCATGTGCAAACAGAGTTGCTTTTCATTTGCTTAGTATGAGCTAAATAAGTGAATCAGAAAAGTTCATTCTCGTATTTTTTACATCGTTTCACACTATTTATTTAGTCAGGTTAAATCGTTTGCCAACTGGGGAAGACATACAGACATCAGATAACCTGTCAGAGGGTTTATTTGCGTCTTCTGTTGTTTGTGTTTGCTCAGGACGAACATCTGCTTCTGCATTCTTAGCTGACTGACGTGTTAGAGTTTATGTATGGGCATTGTTTGAGTATGTGTCTGTACTCTGGCTCCTGATGTTGGTTAAAGCAAACAGTAATGCATCTTCCACTGTCAGATGCTTCCTTGCTGTTGTTAATACCCCTTGTCTTTTATATCTGCAAGGAAACTAAATGACGTGAACTTAAATGTTGTCATCACCAAACAGAGCGTAATAGCAGAAAGCTGCGAAAAATGTAGGTTTCTAAAAAATGATTTAATTAGAAATCAAAGTAAAGACACAAAGTAATGAGAGGTCAACAGAGAGAGTGTTAGTGCTCTGCATTATGCATTGTTCTCTGTAAACTTGTCGTCCTGAAGTTTGGTCATTTTTACAAGTGCTGCATCACACTTGTGGTGTAGAGCCACGTTTATGTGTGTGTGTCACTGCATGCCTGTGATAGGTTCCTGTTTTATTCAAAGACAATAGGCTCCAGTGGCCTGCCCACTAATTTGTAGTTTTACTTTATAAGGTCATCAAGTCACCACAGCTTCTCCAGTATAACACAGCAGAACAACTTCACAGCCAGCAGTCACAGATTAGTTATAATCGACTTTATGACAGTGCTACTTTACCAACTTTCTATTTGTTTTACTACATGCATTGGAAATTCAGCAGAGATTACAGTAGAGGTAGAGATAGAGGATATTGCCAACTGAATGTATTTCGCTTGTATGTGATGCTGTATTTACACAGTGTGACACTAAAACCAACTGAAACTCTAAGCCTTTAACTGCAAACAAGTTTGTCTGCTTGTTTTCTAACTATAATTATGGCTTCACCTTTAGAATTGTTTGTATAATTTTAGAAAAGCTGCATCGAGTTAATGAGATGCATGCATCTTTTCCAACATCCAGTGATATATAATAAGCATTTTAATTATATCATTAATATAAACATGGCATTGGTGTCAATTTTGCCAAATTTAGCTAAAATATTTCTGTGCATGCTAGTATGCATATTAATTTAGAAAGCTGATAACTAAAGTAATCCCATAAATAAGTTAATAAAAGAACACATCCTCTGAACAGGCTGTTGGTGTATCCCAGATTGATGATATTTGTTTTACTAACAGTAAATAGTGAGTTCTACAGACACTGACTGAGTGGAAGAGAAAGAAAAGGGAGTTTCAAATACCAGCAGGAGATGATGTAGACTGACGGAGGGATGTTTGATGTACGGAAAGGTTTGTTTCCACCACTGAATGTCAATAAACTGCCGGCGGCCCTTAACAACACTGACAAAAGATAAATAAATTTTGGAGATGGAGAGACGTACCTAAAGATGGAGAGGGAGGGAAAATGATCACAACAGACTCAAAATCAGAGAGAGAAATGAGACGAAGGCAGACTGTGGCACATTTGAAGATGGAGAAAGAGAAGATGAGTAAAAGAAAAGAAGCGATGGATAGCATGACCTGTTGAGAGATTCATCATGAGATTGTAAGAAAGAAAAACAGAGTGGATTTAAAGCAAAAAATCACAGAAGAGGAAAACATGCGCTTTTAACGCTGCATGTCAGAGATCACCTGTAAATTACTTTGACATAATTTCTGATTTATTTAAAGTGTATCATCAAAATGACAGGGAGCCTACATGGGTCCCAAGCATTGCAATTTTTCTTACACAGTAACCCAAATGTGCACAAATCAAAAAGTTCAGAAAACATCCTGGATATAAAAAAACAACCCATTTTTAGCTGTGATATTTTCAACATGAGGTTGTTCCATTACAATAAATGATCTTAAAGAATTAATTTTAAATTATAATAGATAATTTCAGTGTTTGCAGTTAATGTCATATGCTAATATTATGTATAAAGTAGCCACAGTTGTCTCGTCAGTATTGTCATAAGCATGAAGAAATCAGAATGCTTTAAATGCCACAGAGATTATAACCAGCAGGTTATTAATTCTGTGCTTGGACACATAAACTCTGAGTTCATGTGGTGTCTGACCCCTGGGATTTTGACTGCAGATCATTTGGTTCCTGTTACTTGTGGGGTGGGAAGTCGGTGACTTCTGGCACTTCTGACAGATGTGCAACGTGATTGGATCTTGTGATTTTGGAGACCTAGTCAAACATCTTGCACTTTTTGTCGAGTTCCTCAAGCCACTTCTGAGCAGTTCATGGAGTGTGGTAGGATACGCTGTCTGCTGGGGGGAGGCTGCTGCTCTCTCACTGGGCCGTTGCAAAGGAGTGGTGTATTTGATTACAACAGTGGTAAATGTGTGGTCAAAAAAATCCACACTGATACCAGAACCCAATGTTGCAAAGTGAAGAAATTATCAGGGTTATTTACTTTAGCAGTCCATGGTTTTAATGCTGTAGCTGATCAACGTAGAGAATAGACAATCAAGATATGCCAGGGAAAAGAATAACAGAGACACAATGACCAGCCCAGTCTTAACTTCATAATCTGAACATTTGATCACAATTCAAAATGTTTGTTTGGCTGGAACTCAAGCATTCTGTATGAGCAGCTGTCAGCTATCTCTTACTACATTCTTCCAAGTATTTATCGGTATTTGTTATAGTTCCATAAACAAACAAAGGCTCAGCATACACTTACTGCAGTGGTGTTAAACGCTTCCATTACCTGTTCAAAATGACACAAAATAGGCCTCAGGCACCAGCTCACATATCCTGAGAACTGCTGCTTCCACCTACTCAAGCAAGACAAATACTTGTTAACATGTTTTCCAGAAAAGGGTGGAATCAGGTGAGTACATTTGTTCACATCAAATTCAGAAGAACCAGGTAAAACAGGATTACTGTTATGCTGCAGCTCATGTAAACACAGTTGACTTTTACTTTTGTCTTCTATTTTACAGAGCTTGAAGCCACCAGTGAGTTCTTTTTCTAAGGCCTGTTTCCCTTTCTGGAAGCGCTAAGTGACATAGCATGGTTAAAGTTCCCCAACAGTTGCAAAGCATAGGCATGCCACCATTTTTTTAAGGGAAAATTTTAGCATGTTTTTGTATTCACTTCAATAAATGACAGAGTTAGACATAGAAATAAATATAACCTAATAGAAGGAGAGTAAATAAATATGGCGTCAGCTTATGTCAGCTGGAGGCGAAGCTAAGTAAACAGCTGAAGGCATCAAGTGGTGCAAAGAGTTACTAAAGTCCACACCACCCACTGCCTGGTGGTCACTTTCATGTGGTCACTAAAGACATGATGTCATGGCCACTGTTTGCTGTATTTCTATTTTCTGGCTGCTACTGTTTCACCTCTTTTCTGTATGAAGTAACTTACACAAAAGTACAGCAAATAAATAGATTTAGTTGCTTAAACCAAGCATTCTAGTATTAGTCATTAGTATTTTGTGGAATTTACTTACCATAGACACACATGACCTTCACAAGTCAAAGCTGGTAGTTTCTTCTCATACAACCCTGATTCCAAAAGTCTGTACATGAAAATGCAGTGAGTTAATATCCCACTGTCAACTTTTAATATGCTTTCTGCTGTTATTACCTCTGCCAGGGTGGTTATGTTTTCGGTTTGGTTTGTCTGCCTGTCTGTCTGTTAGCAATGGATTTTGATTATATTTTCAGGAAATGTGAGAAATGGAAAAAAAAGGAACAAGTGATGACATTTTGAGGGTGATCCAGATCACCATCTTGGATCCAGGACTTTTTTTGTTTAAAGGTTCCTTTACTACTGGAAGATAAGGATAATTTTGCCATTACAGCTTCTAACTCAACAGGTAATGTCCAGAATCATTGGGAAAAAAAATAAAAATAAAATTATAAGATAACATCTAGACGTTAAATTCACTAACAGCTAACCCAGATTGTAACCAACCCAGATTACCACCATTAGAGAAAATGCAAATTTCTTCAATAACTCTAAGACTATAATAGCCATTTGATTCATCTTGGTATCTAAGGGTGTGTTTCCAGGGTCAGGGATTCTAAATAATATGTTGCATCTATTCTGATGATGGAAAAGATAGTGATATTAGCTTGAAGTATACACAAGAGTGTTGGCATGGGCGTGATAACTATGTGGACTGTTGGGCCTTTTGAGGTTTTTCTAAGTCATAGGGTCTGAGTCATCATCATGAGTGCTTCTAGTTAAATTTCTGGTTTAAATAACTTTAAACCATTAATTATAGTGTGTTATGTTTACATTATTGACAATGTCTCAACTGTTTTAGATGTAGGACTGTATCTAATGTGTCTATTGTAAGATTTCTTATTTTGAAGTAAAAAGGCTTACAATGGTTATTTTTACATCAAATCCTAAAGACATTAGCTACAACAAGATAATGAAGTTGCCCAGACGGTCTGTTGATAGTCCAGAGGAAAAGGAAAAGAAACAATACATCACCACAACTGTTCATGATCAAAATGTTAGTTTTATTACACTGTTCGGTGAAGCAAAAAGGAAAAAAAAAAGTGACTCTTTGGGAGCAGACACAGCATCTGTTCTTTACTGCGTGTTGGATATGCTGCTGATGAGCTGTTGGCTGACAAGAGCATGAACATGTCCACATATAAAAACACACAAATATACATATGTAGAGGCACATCATGTTACTTGACTGACAAGGTGCTCATTGATCCTGGATGTGTTCATGGATGTGTTGGATCGTATTACACTTCAGTGCCTTTTGCCAGCCAGAGACCAACCAAATGTGTGATAGTTTGCCTGGTTTCATGTGCATTTGTAGCCAATGAAATCACTCCACAAAAGTGAGTTACATCAGTGTGCACAAGCATATTAATGCTCGTGTCATAAAAAATCCCTTTTAATAAGAATGGACATTGTTTAAAGCATAAAATGAGAGAACATTCTTGTTTTTTTCTTTATTTTATGTAATCGCTTTTGCATTCAAGATTGACTCTCAGCAGCTAGGTTTTTATAGCGTGTGGCTGTAACCGGTAACTGGTTTGATTTCTTTCTCTTTCACCCTTTTAATAGCATCTTATTTTTGCCCTCTTCAAGTATATTTGGCATTTTTTTCATATTTCCTTTGAGTGAATCAAGTCTGAGTCACAGACATGTGGCTTTCATCAGACCATCTTTGTAGGGTTATTAAGATGAGTGAACACACACATACCCACACTTGCCTGAAAACACACAAACCCAGACGGGGGAACCATATGGATGTACATCCTCTGGAGGGTGCAATGCATGCGGTCACATTGTTTTATGAAAGGTGTCTAGGCAGTGTTGTAAGGGATCACTTTAATGTGTGTTTGTGTGTGTTATGTCTGCAGGAGGGTTTGTTTTTTTTCTCTCCACTGAATGAGCAATATATTAATGGAAGAAAGTCTTTTAAGTGTGCCATAAGCCCTTAGCTGACAGCATGTTAAAACTTCTAATTTAGATTTTGGTTAAGATCTTCCATTTATTTTTGCAACAACATAGACTAAAATGTTACAGAGTTAATGTGTAAACATTAACTGATGATATGAGCTCATTGCTCTTAGTTTAAAATTCCTATTGTTCGTCGAGGCTTTTTCTTTGTTAGTTTGCTACAAAAATATGTTAACAAATGAGCAATTAAAACAAGCAAATATCTGGCATTTTTGTTGACTGAATACCAAAAATAGACTCAGGAGCCAGTAACACAGACATCTTATAAATCCTAATTCCTTGGTTTATTTTGGTAAGGCTTAACATAGCAGACACAGGAGCAGGCCGTTCAATAAACTATCCAAAAGTCCAAACCAGCTGGTTAAAACACAGCGGACAAGAAGTACAAAAACAGGAAACAAACAGGAATCAATAACCAAACAGACCAAGAATACAAATGGCTGGAAAGCTTGATGCAATAAACAAAGTCAGTGGAAAATGGGGGAGTATATGTACCAGCTATATAATGACTAATTGACTACTGGTGCATGAGGCAGCAACAAAGCAAAAGAAGAAAACAAAACAAACAGATCTTAATATAAAGCAGAAAAAAAAAAATCCATGTGAACAATCACACAATATTCTACAACTTAATATTAAACTGTTTTCAGAAGTTGAAGAAAAAACTTGTGTTTCCTCTCATACATAGTTAAACACTAAAAAGCTGATTGTTCATGTCAGCTGAATTTTCCATGGGCCACTTAATAATCAGCAACTCTGAATGTAACTTGAAGGAAAATTGTTAAAGCTTTTCATTTGCTTAAATATATACGTTTTATTCTAGTGTTTCTAATCTAGTTATTTTATTACACTTTTACAACTGGCACCAAAATACCAAGAAAGATGCTTATATTTATAAACGTAGACTATTTACCTTGTGAAAGTAACTTCACCTTGATCAAGTCAGAAAGTCAAAGGACAAAGGCTGAAAAATTAAAGAGCTTGAGAGCTTGCAGAACAGATTGTCATTGTTTTTGATAAAGGCCAGCAGTAAGACAATCAGACAAGGACAAAAAAAAAAAAAAAAAAAAAGCCAAGAGGCGTGATTGACGTCACAGACTCACAATCACAAAGGATTGTGGGAAGCATTGAGGCGGGAAGAATTTAGCACTGATGGGTTTGAGAAACCACAAAGATGCCAAAGATCTGAATGTGTATACAGTTGTGTGTAGTATATTTTGTGTGGTCTGCATGCTGATGTGTTTGATTTATTTCTCTTTTTTACATTAGACATCTACAATGATGTGCAGTAATATCATGGAAAGGGAACACGGCTGTGCTCAAACTGTTCTGATTTTAATTAGCTCTGTCTCGTTAACACAAGCACTCACACACACGGTTGCACACTCCTTCCTGGAACACTGCGGACCCACCACACTGATGTATGGATTATGTTTTAAATGATGGGAATAAGGCTTTAAACACACAGATGAACACTTTGAGGCCTTGATGCCCGCTTTTCTTTGAAAACCCTGCCAAGTCTAGAGTGGCAGACGTTATGTGTGTGTGAGAGTATGTGTATGTGCAAAATATTTTTTGTGAGCATGTTCCATTCTCATCATCTAAAAAATATCAGTGTGGGTAATTACAGGCCTCTGGTTGGCCAGAGACATTTTCTGGAACCGTTTGGAGTGTCTAAGTACTGAAAACATAACTGCGTGTTTCTCTACAGTAGTCATCATCATCATCAGTCATCATTTCTTCATCATAATGATCATTCTGTTTTTCATTTTTTCTGTATTAATCACTATCTTCACATTGAAGGAGCTTTATTTTTCTAACATTAATTATTTTTCTACTCATCTTTTTAAATTCTCACCTATGAAAGACGGAGCAATAGATTGAATATTATAGATTAAAATTACTTTTCATCTAAGCTCTGTTTGGGAGTTTTCGCTGTCAAATGATTAATATTTTTAATCAGATTAATCACAGTTTGCAAGTGAATTAATCATGATTAATCACCATTTGTGATTTTGCCAGAAATACGTCTGGTTTTACTGTATTGTATCAACCAAAAGAACCAATGCTTACACATATTTAGTGTTAACTGACCTTCCCTTGGGTAAATGTAAGATGTCCAAGGGTCAGTAAATGCAGCATGTGATGTACTTCTATGTTGTTCTGCATCAGCTCTATGTTCTAGGCCATAATGCAAAATTCATATACTATATACCAACCGTTTCCATGGTGATAATATCTTTCATAAAACTACCAAACATGACAGCTGATTTTAAACAATCAATACTGATGAAGAAACAATGATAAAACTGATGATTTGGCTAAAACAGGCTAAAATCAATAAAGTGTAAGTGTTTTTGCAGCAGAGATAGGAGTCCTACAGCAGCATCACCCAAAATAAACACCTGTTGATGAAAAAATCATTGGCTTTTTTACAGCTTTTTCTTCACTATTTTACATTAGATGATCACTTTACTTGCAATAATTATTTTAATATTTCATAAAATCTCATTTGTGCCCCCATTTTCCTGGTCAGTGCTCCTGCTTGGTCCCTCATTGAAACTTTTCTAGACTTGCCCCTGCATAGCTGAAGTATAAATCTTTTCTACCACCTTTCAGCCACCGCAAAAGACAATACTTTGGGGTAAATATGGTGCTGGTGCTAGTGTCCACCTTCTCAGCTGAATGATAAACAAACACGAGAGAAAAAACAATCAGCTGATCCTGATCACCAACAGCTGTCATGATTGTAATGTTCTATCTGGCCTCTCGATGTCCCAAGAACTGAAGAATGTATTGGGCTCGTCATGCCATTCATGCGTTAAAACCCACATCCATCCATCAACAGATAACAATTAGTCTGTTTTGACTCTTTAGTTGAACAGGGTGTAAATCTGAACCTTAAAATTAGCTCTGCTGAATCATGTGTTCTGTAACCTTCCTGTTACAGCATTACAGTAGGAATATGGCACGTGATAATGACAAAATAGTCTTTTTTAAGCATCAAGTGACAGTTAGACTGCTGTCACGTTGCATTTTCTAACTTTATCGCTGACCAATTTTCCATAAATGAAAGGTGCTGATTTAAAAAAAAAAAAAAAAAAAAAAAAACTCTACACAAGAAACAGTTAAACTTTTTAAATGAATGATGAAAATGGTTTCATTCAGTGGAGTTGCTGTAAATATTTTTGAAAGTTCAGATCTCAGACAATATGTTAACTTAAAGAATACTGGATCTATTTTAAGCTATAACGCGACTCAGTAGTGACTACAATGACGTAGATTCAGCTTGTTAAGCTGTGTGTGTTCCCGTGATGAAGTTTTCAGTGTAACACCAGAGAAGGAAAAATACTCGTTGGAGTGCGACGGTTTCCATCTTTACCTTCCTGGGAGAGTTTAAAAAAAAAAAAAAAAAAAAAGAAAATTTTGTCTGAATTTCAGGTGTTTTTAACGTGCACTCTCTATCCGCTGAAGGAAGCGTGCTCACCTGTGTGTGCGTGGGCATGTCTATGTGTGTGGCAGCAGAGCTCCACCTTGGACCCAGAGAGCAGCCACAACGCACCATCATGTAAATCAGATAAATAACATGAGACTGTTTATTCTTTTAACCAAAATACAAACTATAAACCTGCTCTAGAGGGAACCTGAAATGACTTTTGTTGTGACTTGGCGCTGTATAGAAAACAAGATAAAAATAATTCAAATTGACCTTCTAGTGGGGACGGAGGGTGGGCGATTCCCCCCAGTATAATAGTTGAGGAAACACTGGAAACACTGGAATGAGGAAGTAAACCAACAATAAACACCCACAATACTCAGCTCTTTCTCTTCTTCTGTTTTTTTTTTCTCCTCTTTGCATCTCCATAAACTTTCCATGTTAAATCGTGTTAAAGAACTCTCACTCAGAAAAAAAAACATGTGGGTTAGAATACATCACCTAAACCTGACAGTATGTCATGTGGTATGACTTCCAGTGAAACATTACATGAACACATCTTGGCATCGTACTTATCTTGGGTCTGAATGCCGATGTCTCCCTCGGCTCTTGTGTTTTCAGCACTTTTTCTTACACCCCAGCATAGACACAATCCTCTCAGTTGTCTTCTCTGGGATTTTTGGGATAATTGGAGTTCCAGCTTTCAGTCCATAGTCTGTCTGTCTGCCTGGTGCAAGAGGTTGGCACTTTGTGTGCAACAGCTTTGACAGTGAGCTTTATGGGTGCTTTTGTTGTTTAATGCGCGTGCCCCTCACTCTCTTTCTAGTGTGTATGTTGCTAATTGTAAGTGCAGGTAGAGAAGTCGTGTAAGTTTCTGTCAGACAGAGTGTCAACATGTTGCCATTTCTCATTTTGCTTAATGAGATCCTAACTGACACTCTGTCCTTTTCGTTATCGTCCACCGAATACCGAGTTATTCATAGAGGCCATTAGTAACTATCGTGAATAAGTGAGAAAGGAGTTTGAATTAGCCAATTAGTATGTTTTTCATTTTCATTTCCAAAAATATGACTGGAAAAAGTACTTATCAAAGATATGAGGTCCTCTCACACATTTGTAGTCTTAAGTTTTTATCTGAAAATATTGAAAAAAAGAAAAGATTTAACACCAAATCTTGATTCTTCCTCATGAACATTGCCATTTGATGTTTTCTTTACATTCTTTTGATGGGCATTATTGCCCTTAACCTTAAGTTGCATTGTAAATCAGTCTTTCTGTTTACGGTACTGAGATTACAGATTACAAAAATGGACTCATGCAAAGAAAGACTGAACTAAATAGTTCACTTTGAGGTTTAAAACACTTAATGGGCAATAAAAGGAAGGTCTCTCTTCCTCACTAATAATCCCTCTTTCTCTCCAAAGTGTTTCCTTCTCTTTGTACTTCTTTGAATCATTTCCACCATACACACATCCACACTGCACACTCACTATAAATGTGCTCACAGCCCCTCTATAAATCACCAGTCTAATTCTAAAGGTAGATGTAGTAATAATAGCAGTTTCAGCTTTTTGGCTTTGCTCTGCTAGTAAATAGACCATTCTGTCTTTCTGGAAAAAAGACAGATGAGATGAAAGACTCCTCAAGGAGCCACGTTAATGAAATCTGCTGAGTGAAAGCTGAACCAGGAGGACTGGCCCCGTACTCGCAAACACACACACACACACGTGCGCACACAAGCGGAAGTGAGACCCTTCTAGGTGAAGAGACATGCAGATATTGATGTGTAGAACATACACAGGGCTTTCACTGGAATATAAACGCTGCGGGAGTTCCTTCTGTCTTCAATGGGTCAGTGAACAGCAGCCATGCAAAGACAAGTACAGACTTCCTGTCCATTCAGCTGTGTGGTGCACAGTTTTTGCTTTTATGTCCATGTGGGACTTTAATCTGACTGCACCCTAACCTATGAGGACCTCCTGTCACTGTGGGGACCAGGTTGAGGTTCCTAAAGGTCCCTAAGGGCAAGGTCAAACTTCACAAATTATTATATGTGAGTATCAATACTTGGTTTAAGTTTGGACAAAATAAATGGAAGACAGTGTACAGCTGTCTAAAGTGATAAACTGTGTGTGTGTGGATCTGTGTGTTGAGAGGGTTAGCTAGTGTAGCCACTAATTAACACAGCTTTAAATACATCCCTTAATTAGGCTTCACTCTAATTGGCCTAATCACAACTCTGACAACCTCTACTGTGGAAACAGTTGCCATGACAGCTCAGGCAAGTTTACGAGATACAGTCTCTGCTTTCTTTTTTTTTATTGGTTTATTTTTCTGAGAATACTCAAAGAGAGGATGGTGTGGCATTTTTGTGAATGTTTATATTCAGTTAAACATTGCATGGATATGTTTATGTATTAGATCTACTTCAAATGTAAAAACTGCATCCTCTTTTGTTGAAACACCTTTTTTTTATGTTGTTCCAGTAGTGATAGTTGTGAATTATTTAAGAATCAGATCCCACCACTAATTGTATAGTATGTCAGGGGCACTTGCCTGATGATTCCCTGATGTTTTCCTTACTAAAACTATAATTTACTTAAAATACTCTTCCAGAGGTCTCTAAACAGGTACACTAATACTAAGGCTTGGGGTTATCTATTTTTTTAGCCTTGCTTTTAATGGTTTAGGTCAACCATAAATGGGTCAGTGCAGGTGTGCTGTCATTTTCTCTTTGCTTGAAGATTGTCTAGACTTTTTTCCAGCACCGGGGTTTGACCTTTTCAGCAAGTAGTCTTGGATTGAATTTCTTAGTGGATGTCTGTGCGAGGGATTCTGTCAGATTCAGCTCATTCTTATTACTAAAGGAAAGGTCAGAGCAGTGACCTTCTCACTGATTCACATACTTATCAGTGTTGTCCTCTGCAACATAACTTCTACATTGCCTCGCTCAGAGATGCGCTTTCCTTGACTCAACCTGACAGAGCATCAGTAGGTGAGGTGTTTTTTAAAACTGGTCATGACTGTGGGGTGAAAGGTCAAGAGTAGACAGCGGTGCAGATGCCAGGAAGGCAACATATGACTCCCATGATGCCTTGCTTTCAGTGATGACCCAAAAAGCCATTAAGTGTTGTTTGCCTGTGTACCAGACATGGGTGAGAAACAGAGGAGTGTGTGTGTGTGATGGGTCAATGCTGCAGTTTGCTGTGGTTGTTTCACCATTTCATCTAAGTGGTCTTCCAGACCTTTAACATGCATGTGCACATGCAAATCTAAGTCCCTGACACACTTAACTGAATCAACAGGTCTGTGTACTTAAAAAAGGTTTACTACATGATTTCTGAACCTTGAAACAACCCTTCTGCTGTCATTTAAAGTAGCGAGTTTTCCTTCTTTCACATCTTTCTTCAGCCTCTTCCTTTATTCGTTCATTTTGTTTTCCTCTTCTGATCACTGCTGTTCAATTTTTTCTCATATCTGTATCTTTACAAATGAGATTACTGGTGCTTAAAACACTTATTTAAACTAGGAATGATCCATTCTGGTATATTTTCAAAAGTGCATGTATTAAAGGCTTCTAATTAAGTATTAGTTGGTTTAGATATTTTTCTAATTTGTGTCTATGATGAAACTAGTGGATAGATGTGTATTCACAAAGCAATGTTTATGTGTTTATGTGTTAAGATATAATTCTTCCTTGACAATGTTCCTATCTTCACACTTAACAGCAGTTTGGTTTATGACACGTTTCATAACAACAATAAGACCAGTGCACTATCTAAAACAGATTAAAAAAAAAGATATTGTTTGATCCATAGAGATCTTAAGTTAAGTTTAAGCTACATTTTCACATATTATTTTGCTTACTCTTGTGGATGAAAGATGAAATGAACATGCAGAATGCTGACATTACTCTTCCTTTGATTTCGCTAGTTGTTCAGCCTACAAGCAGACAATTTTAAGTAGGTTTAAACTGGGATGGCGTTAATGATTCACCACTGAATATAGAAGTTAAGCTGGGACGTTTTGATGCTAACTCATCTGCAAAAGGAAAGTACACTGTAATCCTGGATTAGTTGAGTTTACTAGACGTTTGTGTGGAAACCTGTTCCTCTAAACCTCTTCAGTTTTTAAAAATGTTGAAATTAAAAAGGGTTAAGTTGTATCAACATAGGAGACCACTATTTTTTTTCTAAAAACCTTTAGTTCACTCAACTAATTTTCTTTATACGCATTGTTTCAACTAACTGTCTTAAATCAAATTTACTGCGATATACCCATAGTAATAGACTAGGGGTATATTGCAGTCTGCAGGACCCAGAAATTTGCATTAGGATATGTTTGTAACTATTATCATTTAACCTCAGATGCTACACACACATTAGAGGTTGTGGTAGTGGTGGGTTTCTTCACCTGTACTGTGCTTCTCATCATGGTACCAACTTTAAAACTCAAACAGAACAGAACTTTCCTACATTGTTGAAATGCAAACATAACCCAGGAAGTAAAGCATATAGCTTAGATGTTTAGCATAGTAGTCACAAAAGGTTAAATTTCTGCTGAATATACATGTCCCTTGAGCCTTTCTGGTCCAGATTTTTTTTTTTATAGGCCCACCTTCTCTTTTCTAATCATTATTATCTCACTGCACAATGTTGAAAACTATTAAAAACAACTTATTTAGTTTAGTAAGGAGACGCTGTTTTTGGAAAACATAAAATGATAATTAATCACTATTAAAAAAGACTATATTCAATTAAAATCTGAGTATACTGTGTTTTCGTGTTATAGAATATTTCAAATTCAGATATTTTAAATACTTGTTCTAGTTAAAAAAATATTTGTCACAACACAGCAGTCAGACTGTCATTCTGCTTGCTACGATGCTGGACAGGAAACGTAAAAAAAACACAAAAAAAAACTTTCTCTGCCTCTTTTTACTTTTAATTCAGTGTAATAACATACTGTGCCCACGTTGGTGTATCATCCACTGTCCAAGCTGTCAGACTCCCATTTCTTATGACATTTGTTTTCAGTCTAAAGCATTGCCTGTATGTTTTCCACACTGCAGACCTGGAATAACAGAATTACCTTGTGCTGTGCCGGTAAAGACCACAAGAGAATATCTCTATGTCTGTTTCCTGTCCTCTGTTCCTTACATCTATTTCTCTTTTTTTCATTGTCTTTATTATCCCTTTGCACTTTGTTGTTAGTTAAAACTGATACTTGCAAACTAAATACAAATGAAAATTAGTTAAGTTTTTCAAACTTTAAGATCTTATAGATAGATAGATAGATAGATAGATAGATAGATAGATAGATAGATAGATGGATAGATGGATAGATAGATAGATAAATAGATTATCAAGGAGCTCTTTTATTAATGGATAAGGTTTTAGATTCTTTTTCTTTTTAGTTCTTTCTTTCTTACTTACTCTCCCTGTTTTTTTCCTTTGTCCTTACTAAGTAAACATATTTGACTTTATGATAGTTAAGTCTTTGCACAATTCTGTCACCTGTGCTTTTTCCTAAGGTAGGTCCTTATTGCATTGTCGGGAATGAGACCTCTTGCTGTCGCCTGCAGAAGTTCCCAAGTCAGCTGTTAGTGATCATTGACATAACACAATGTGAAATCTGTTTTATTGTACAAGAAGCACCAGCCCAGAAATATCCACCCTCATCCTCCAGGCTTTCATTAGGTTACCTCTCTCATTTCTGTGGTGGTTTACAAAGCAGCATTGTGGTCACTGTATATGTGTGCATTTCCTCCTTTGCATGCGCCAGACTGTGTATGCATTCAAGTATTCAGTTATTTTGTGTATGTGTTTGTGTGTGTGTGTATTTGTGAAAACAAACTTGTGTATCAGCAGATGTTAGTATTTCTGTGCATGTGTTGGCTACTTGCACAGTATATAATTCATACAATCCCCTGCTAGAAGTGTTGTTTTTGGTTTGATTCTGCCATTGGAGAGTCATTTGTCATTTCTTCAAGTCATTTAAAACCATCAAAGAGAATTGAGAACTTGTTCTTCTGTAGCTGGCCAGTACATTAACAGCACAGCAGGAGACTTAAGTCCCTTTCCGACAGACCATGTCTGGTAAGTGCATTTTATGGACAACATTAGCATATTCATGCATTTGATTTAGTAATAAATCAGACATGGAGACCAATGTCAAAACCCTTTTCTACACCAGGTAGAATTTGACTTTAAAGCCATAAAGCTGCACTTAAAGTTAAATGGAAATATTTTCCAGACTTCAGATTTTTCTAGAAAAAAAGGGAATTCACGGGAAATTTAGGCTCAACACCCTGTCTTCTCTGCTAAATTGCTCAGAAAGTAGTTTTTGCTATAAAAATCAAGTCGAACTATCTTTTTAGCTACGCTAGTTGCTTGTCTTTGTGATAAAGTACATGGGAGAAATGCTTTATATCTAAAAAAATTAGTCTTTTCAATCAGCTCTGCACCTATCCTCTATACTTTATTCTAGCTTGAATAGCACATGAACCTATAGCATATATGGGAATGACATTTTTGCACAAACAGGCTTAACTATTTGTGCACTTATGTTTCTCTGTTTAACAAGTCAGAAATGACAAATTGTTTTATGCTGTACCGTAGACTAAAATATACTGTTTTAGTAGGTTTTAGTAAGTCTAATGTTTCACTATGCAAAGAATTATTGGGTTAACTCCCTTGATGCATGACATTTTGGGGATAGGAGGTAATAATGGTGGTTATAATGTAATTAAACAACTCAAGGGATACAGAGGAATTTTCATGCATAATGGCCAAGGGCACAAGCCCAAGCTGGATATTCATGATCTCTGATCTCACAGATGTCAGTTGATCAAGACCCATCAATCATCAACAACTTTTGTAACCACATAGGCAAGGGATCCTTATAGAAAGCTTTTGTCAAGCAGCAACACAGTTAGATTAACCAAAAACAAAATGTTAAATATCTTTCCAGGTTCACATTGGAATTATACAAAGGCTGAGAGTGCATTAAAAAGTTGCTTGTCTTGGCCTTTTCACTTGGCCCTATGATTCTGTCTTGGAGAGTTAAGGGGCTCCTGTTCTTTTAGGGTAAAGGAGTATTTGCCATTTTGTCATCCAAATTGCCCCCTAAGGGCCTGTTAAAGAGCTAGATGACAAAAACTCCTCCATCACCTTACTCTGCATAATGGAATGAAAGGGCTCAGATAAGGAATTGGGATTAGGATTGGGCCTTAGTAACAGTTCCTGTTTAAAGAAAATTTCCCTAGATGGGAACAAATGATCTGTTTAATTTAATAAAGATTGCGGTTTGATTAATTGACTTTTCAGAACCAGTATCTGTCTGGCTGGAATATAAGACAGTTTGTCTTTATTAGCAGGCAGACAAAAACTTAATGTGTGGAGGGTAAAGGGGCTCAGAAACTCTGCATCGATTAAGTCAATATAAAGTTTGTAAAAGAACCACTGATTGTGTGTCAACAAATCCTTCAACCACTCTGCGGTTTTGAAAAAAGCTGAAGTAGGAGTTGAATTCTTAGTTTGAAAGTGATAAACCACTAAGGCTGTTTAAGGGCAGTCCATTTCTAGATGTCTGTAGGTCTTTTTGTCTGTTGGACTGTGTCTGTTGTCTGTATACCTGTTTGACACTTTCACATGTTTTGTAAGCATGTGTGTTCATAAGTACACATCTGATGCTGTCAGGATGCTGGTTTGTGAGGTATTGTTTATGACTGGGAAATGAGAATAGAAGAAAATAACAGTTTGCATCGGCGTGTTTGAGCCTCTTTGTGTGTGTGTTTGTGTGTGTTCTGGCAGGCTCACCACCACTGGGCCAGATGGAGAGAGTTTTCTGTTTGTCCCTTTTCTCCATCTTTTTATTTCTTTTTTGCTCTGTCTTCATTCTCTCTAATTATAGTTTTCCTTTTGCTGTAAATAGGCGGTTGGGAAATCTATATGCGAGCAAACACACACATATCTTGCCCTGTGTTTCTGGCTTGATGTAGCATTTTGAACCTCCCACGCTCATATGATCCGAAGGCAACGGAAATGTGCATGCACACACTCACGGGCAAGCTCATCATGCGCTTGCCCTTTTCCTCACCCATGATCAGAGCAAGACACACATACTCACACAAACCCAACCAAATAGAGAGTACAGAGAAGAGCCAATCAACCACAGCTTCCGATTTTTCCTGTCCACTAAAGTGAAATTACACACATACACACACATATACTTCCAACTACAGGGACTGTGAGCCCACGATGCATTCAAATTTTCAGAAGCCATTTATGCAATGCTTCAAATTAATTGTGATGCCCTGAAACCCTGAATACAAGCTGAAATCTAAATAATTCTGCATGAGGAAATGTCTTGGTGGAAGAACTATCTCCATCTATGCATGTAGACAACCACATGTTCGGTGAAGGTTTCTGTATTATGTTACATGTTTATAGGTTTTATAACTGGTTTATTTGTGTTCATTCCAACAACTTCTCATGCTGAAATGATCATTTCTGCTATTTGTTCATATCTTTAGATACTCTTCATGATTATGCTACCAAACTTACATGCAGCACCAGGGAAATACGCCTCATATAATTGTTTCCTCAATGGGGCGGAAATCATTGTAGAGTCTATCATTTGAGAGCCACAAAGTCCACATAAAAAGGGAGGAGGACTGATTGAATGGAGCTACTAAAGGCTACATTTTTAACCACGGGTCTTTGTAATGCATAAGCTTGAGTCTAACATACATTCTGTGAGTAACGCAACACTAATAAAACATTTTTCTCACTTGTTGTTAGCAGAAAACAGTCAAGTCATGGACATTCCCAAATTTCCCTGAGGCTCTCCAAAGGGATTAATAAAGTATTACTATTCTATTTTATTCTATATCATTAGGCAGGTTGCCATGGTTACACAAGAACACTACTTGTTAGGGTGAAAAAATTTTTTTATGCTTGATATTGTAACATCTCTTTGTTATGGTTGTAAAATTATTTTAGTTTGAGGTAAAATACATTCTTTTTACATTGCCATAGAGGTCAGTTTACCCTATAGATGCAGTTCCTCTCACAACCACCAGAGGTCACATATTCTTTGACTTTAATTGTAGCTCATTGCTGCCTGCGTGCACATACACTACATGGAAATGATTTGTGGAGGAAAACAGTCTCATTGGTTCCCTTTGCTCTGCTACTAATGTATATGTTACATTAGAAGCTGTTCAAGTTCATTTTATAAGAGTTTACTTGTATATTCTGTTTGGCTTTGTTGTTCTTTCCTCTAGTCTTTGTTTCTAAGTTTAATTTTCTCTGCTGCCTGCCATAGTTCCTGCATGTCCTCAGTTACCTTTGTTTTGTTCCTCGATTCTAGTTCCCAGATCACCATGTCAACACATGTTTTCTGTGGCTTATCATATATATATATATATATATATATATATATATATATATATATATATGATTATAGTTTGTGACTTCAATTACTCATGTAAACATGTGTCTGGGCCCAAAAATGCCAAAAGTCACACCATGGACCTAGTTTCTACTGTAGGTTTAAACGTCAACTGCACTGACGCTGAGGACAAAACATTATATACATATATATATCTATATATATATCTATATATACATAGATATATATATATATATATAAAACAGAAAACAGACAATCCTAGTGTAACAGTATTTTTAACCACTCCAGAAGAAAAAATAATATGGCTGGTAAAAACTGCTTTTGAGTTTCAACCTATACAACACAATAAAACAAAGTCTTTCCTCTGCAGATAGCACATTAAACCTGCCTGTTTTTAGGGCTAATGAATTTAATTGGACAATCTGAGATCTTTGACTGTGCTTATCCTAATGGAAATGCTGTTTGCTCTACAGTCTCTGACATCAAACTTAATTGCATACTATTTTGCTGCTGGTTTTTTAAGTTAGGTCAAACCACTGCAGGTTAATCAGAAGTTACATTGTGTTTGGCTGTTCAGGTCCTGGGAAAAGAAAACCAAGGACTGCTTTTGCATCTTTTCCCATTTAAAAAAAAAGAAATAAAGACAAATCATTGTATGAACATTATCTGTCTGTCTATCTGTCTACCTTTGTCTAAATACTGAGCTGAGCCCTCTTTGAAATGTCTCGATCAGTTTGTTTAAAGGCTTTCAACCCTTCACACTGAGTCTACTTCATTTAGCCCTGGTGGGTGGGTGGTTGTGGGGGAAGGCTTTTACAAGTCTGTGTACACACACTCATTTTAGTTAAACTTTATTCCATTCTGTTGTTTCTGTCTTTTACACCCTGCAAACCCACATCCTCTGTGCAAAGACGGCTCTTTGTCCCCGCGCAATTCCTCGTCATTAGTCACTTACCAAAGAGCTTTGTCCCCACACTCAAAATCCGTCATTTCAAATGTATGTGTTTCATACAGTACACATTGGATAATTGTATGATTTTTCATATTCCTGGACACATTGTGTAGGCAATGAATAAAGTCCATGCATGCGACAGCTGACAAAATGCTACAGACGGACCTTTCTTTTGATATTTCCAAACTACCTAACATTATGTTGCAGAATTTTGCTTCTATGTTTAAAAAAAATTATTTATTATCTTAGTTTTACTGGTTTTGTTGACTTTTAATTTAGCTTCCCTAATTTAATGTGATCTCATTTTAACGTCAATCCAAAAGTGTTTCTATGTGAACTTTTTTTTATAGACTGGACTCCCGATAATGTGTGGAGACATATATTTGCTTCTGTATATGTGTGTGTGTGTGTGTGTGTGTGGGTAGCAGCTGTGTCCATCGGGCTGTGAGTGAATGGCTATCTTCTCCGAACGTCTCTAAAGACAGACAACAACGCTGCTGCTAAACGACTGGGAAAACTAAGTACCTCCATTCTCTGTCATTCATTTTTTCTCTCCTGCCCCCATCCGCTCTGTTGCTGTGTTTGGTTTTCAGCAGACGGACTGCAAGCTGCCACCAGCTCTGTTTAAGTTCCCTCAACTTTTTAATGAGCAACGAG
Organism: Melanotaenia boesemani; assembly: GCF_017639745.1. Taxonomy (NCBI): domain Eukaryota; kingdom Metazoa; phylum Chordata; class Actinopteri; order Atheriniformes; family Melanotaeniidae; genus Melanotaenia; species Melanotaenia boesemani. The sequence goes on from NC_055688.1 coordinate 16,769,594, forward strand.
GGAAGCCACTCTCTTTTTCTACCAAGCAGCCCCTAATTTTACTTTTCATCTGTTTTTTTCAGCTTCATTCACCCCATTTCTGCCTCTCCTTCCCTGTCTTCCACCGCTCTGTCCTTGTCTACCCCTTTCATTGTCTGCTCCTCTCCCTTCGTTTACTGGCTGCCAGCTGAAAGCTTCAGCATATTTACCAGCTTAGTTTTCTAATCTCAGTACAAACTACTATCCCTAATGACTTTCTCACCGGTTGTGTGCTGGGTGGCATAGAAAGAAAGAAAAGAGGGAAGGAAGGAAGGAAGGAATGAATGGAGTATATGTGCAGTCTGTTGACTATCCATATATTTTCTGCTACTATAAAAAAGAAGTTGCTAGAAGACGGGACTAAAAGAAAAACGGGTATTCCTTCAGGTATTCACAGTGCAGGTAGAGAATAGTAGAGCAACAGGTAGTTGGTGCCCAGTCATGCATATCCAACAATATGTGTGTGGGTGTGTGTGTGTGTGTGTGTGTGTGTGTGTGTGTGTGTGTGTGTGTGTGTGTGTGTGTGTGTGTGTACGTGTGAGTGTGGGGTCCTGTGACCTCAGGTGCCCTGCAGGTGTGCGCCCCTGCATAACGGGGGGTAGGAATGCTTTCTACATGCAAACGCACGCACTTGTGTGCAAACACACATACACACAGTCTGGGAAATCCTCATCAGCAACATTCCTTACTGGTTTGGCTGGGGGAGGGAGGATAGTGGACAAAGAAAAGGCCTGTAAGAAAGTTCAAGAGATTGAAGGACATTGTTATCTATCAAATATATGGAAAAAATCAGCTGGAATTAACACTATTTTGTTATATATTACTGTATAATTAAGTTGTTTTATTGAAAAATTATTGAAGTGTTAATCAAATGTAATGTTTTGATATGACTTTTTATCTATCCTCTGCTTTGACATTATTCACACTTTTATCTTTCTCAACAGCACATGCATTTCATGCATAAAAATCACCTATTTTATTAGCAATAATGAATTAGGCCCAGGGCAACTAACAGAGAACCAATAAATTACTTTCCTCTCTGAACTGATTAAGATTAATTTTTCTCTTTTAACTCCTGCTCTCCTTTGTTCCATAATTATATACACTGGCCAAAAAAATCTGAAAGCAATAAAGAAGTGGATGAGTGAGCAGAAAAGATGCAAGAAAACTTGATAGAGAGATGACAGAGGAGCACAGAGCGAGTCAGACAAAACGGGGGTGTTGCTTATTTCCGCTTCCTCCCTCATGATTCCCCCTCTGTCCGTTCATCTTTCAGTGTATTCATTAAGAGCTAACAGGTGCCATCTGTCAATAACTGCACTGTCTAAAAGTCTTTCTCTGCCTCTGTGTGTGTGTGTGTGTGTGTTTGTCTTCTTTCTGTGAGCACACGTCTGTCTGTCTGCATGAACTGCACAAGCATATTCAAGCATACACGAATAAAAAGAAGATAAAGAGAACGGTGGCTGATGAGACTGAGACACAGGCAACATAATAGGGAAAGGTGAAGCAGCTTTAATAGAAATACTGAGTCCAGACTCTGAGCTGTGACATTTAAACTAACAATCAACCGGCCCAGTCCACGCAAACATCAATGTGACTTGAATAATAGCTTGAGTCTGTGGCATTTAGGATGTTTTTCATACACTTTATGTAACATTATTGACTAAATGTGTGCTAATGAAAATGATGGAATTGACTAACTATTCTCTTTACTTTTTATTTTCTTCCGCTCTGACTTTCTTTTTATTTTTTTGGTTTTTACAGAGAACTTAAAGCCATTAGAAAAGTTAAGTCTTCTTAAATTTGCCCCCGACTGAGATTTCTGGCTGTGACCTTCTCTCACACAGAGTCACACACTTCCACATGTGCATGCCCACAAACAACAAAAGAGCTGAAAGGAATCTCAGTAATGCCAATCATGTTACCCTTTACAACCCTGCCTCTGCCTGTCTTTGTGTCTCTTGGCAACATTTCCATCTAGCTGTCGAGTGGATTTCCCACAAAAACGGAAAACTTTACATTGTGGAAACAAGTTTACTCTAAATGTTGAAAGACTGTAAACATGTAAATTGATTAAGAACGGCAATTAATATAACAAACATAAACTTTACAAAAAATTAATTTAGAATTTTCTACTTATTTTTTATTTAAATGACCGTTCACATTCAACAATTCTGCAACTTTGTCCTCTGTGTTCCTGTACTTCTTTATACTCATCATAGTAACTTAACCATTGTAGATAAATGCCATGGATTATTTCTCAGGCTGCTGTTAATAATGCATGGAAACGTGAAGTTGCAGATGAAGAGAGGAGATAAATTGGAAGGTGAAGGAAGGAAAGATGAAGAAAGAGAACATGATGAAATATTTGTGACACCAGATGTGAATATTCTCTTGAATCAAGTGTACCAAAACAAGATGCAGCAAACATGTGGGGTGATCATCATTCTTTCCATGCACCAAATTCCTCATCCTGAAGCATCTGTTTGTGTAAGCTGTGGGTTGTCTTGAGCCTTTCAAAACGCTGCATTTTTAAAGTGTTTTGATAATGAATCTACAATCTATAACATTTTAATTGTACTTCAAAGTGGACTTGCTAAGATCCACTTAATCTTGACTACCTCTTCATTAGCTTTGCACCCGTAATAATGCCAAATATTTTTTTTTTTCCCCCCCTAAGAAGAAAGGAGAGCTTTCTCCTGTGGGAGATGTCCTCCTGAAAATCAGAGGATTTGCAAAAATGTCCTTTGATTGGTTGAATTTTTAAAGGCTTGTCAAGTTGGTGAGCAGTGAGGTGATGTTGACTTTGGTGACCTCTGGTCTGGAAGTTACTACAGCTCTGAAACATAAGAAAACTGTTGACAAACAAAATGTTTTGGAGCTTGAGAACGTTTCATATTTGAGCCAGAATCACAGTTTGGTAGATATTCTTACAATCTACATTTGTGAAAGATTTTTTTACCACATTATGTGAAATTTGAGAGGGTTGTTAAATGCAAACTGCGGTTGCTCAGGGAATATCTTGGTTTTCTAAGCAGTTGTAGAAACAAAAAACGGGTACTACTGGTTGCACAGTGAGCAAATGCATTAACAGAAAAAACTTTTAGCTCTCTTTTCACTCAGTGTACCCATGATGTTTGTACTAAAATCTAATGCCAAGACATCTGAAACAGTTTCATTACCTGCTGAGGTTTAGACTGATGCCCTTTTTGTGTTAGAACAGTTTCAACTTTTCGGTTTGATTCATTAAAAGAAAAAAAAAAATCATCTGAAGTGTAGTGAATAAATCCAAACACCTCTTTGACTGTGTTGCTGGCCAGGAAAGCCAAACCAAACCTATTCACACGAACCCAAGACCACTGGGTCTTTCGGGAAGCTGAAAATTGTCAACTTGCCATCGTAACCAACAGCACATTTTCTTGAAGACATTTCAGAAACAAAAACAAATTGCCTTGCTCTGAAAAAAAGTGGTGGATTACTTGTTCCTTGTGATGCACAAACTTAGTGGTGAAAAAATAGTTAAAGAGGATAAAATTCACGCTCAAACTGGGACAAACTGCCTGGAAAATTTGACCATACAAGGAAAACCAGGAACTGTGATGTTATGGTGGTAAAAACAAGGAGTCTCACAAGCAAGTGTTTGGGACTACTGAATAAATAGAGGTCCTTCTGCATAAAAACACTAAATTTTTTTCCCTTCTTTTAACTTTGGGTGGCCTTTAAGCCAGCATCACATTGTTTTAGCTGAAATCACACACACACCCATATACATATATTAAGTAGTTTTAAAAAATTTATGAAAGTGTTTGACAAATCTTTTAAGTTCATCAAACTAATTTACAAATCCATCATCATCATCTATTTACAGTCAAGCATCTTCTAGTCAATATTTAATGTAGTTTGTAGAGGTAAATATCTGTCTTTTTAGCTAGAGTATACTTCACCGTATACACTGTTGTGCAAAAATGACAGAGCTATAATATTTGCTGTCTGAAGCAACACTAAGAAAAAGTTTCAGAGTGAACAAAATATCAATCCAGGCCAGACCGCTAAATAATGACTCAGTATAAAACTTTGGAAAGCTGCAGGGAGTTGCAGATTCAAGTGATAATTCTTTGCTTCTCCACAGAGAGATCATTTCCAGTTTGCAGTTAAAGTTGATTTGCTACTGGGAGTGTAATCTGAACTGCTTGAAAGTGAAATTTTACTCAGACGTTTCACCCTTTGAACCCTTCTACCCTTAAAAGGAGCCCTCATCCTATTTTTCACTCTTGCATGGTAAAGAAGGGAGGGGAGACTTTGTTATTGTGTCGATATGCGGGTTCCTTCTTTTATATTTCTCATGTATCCAGGAATCCACCTGCATTGGGCCATCGCTTCAAGCTAGGTGTCAGAGCACAGCCTCACACATTCCATCTGGTGTAGATGGTTATGTGTGCACAGCCTCATTCATTTCAACCTATGAATAAGACTTATATCCGTTTAGTGCCTCAGTGTTTAGTGTGCGTATGCATTTTAACAGTAATTATGTGTTATGTGTTTGCTTCTATGTTTAATTTCCTTGTATCTTTTTGGTCACAAAAAGGCACTGAGATAAATCTGTTGGACTAAAACAGATCAGATGAAACATGAAGTTGTGGGAAGATGTGAATCAGTTTGCATGCACTATTTGAAAGAGATGTGTATCTCTGTGTGTGTAAAATTCATACATATCTTCTTTCAGGTGATCATGTCTCGTTTTATCAATTTCAAAACACTAGTTAGGGAATGTTTATGTACAAGATCCCTGTGTGTGGGGAGGTCAGTTATAGATTTGTAACGGCATGACTCTGAGCTGCAGTCGGTTATCAGTGAGTTACATTCGCTGAGATTAAAAGCTCAAGTTGTAGTCGTTAAATTCAGCTTCTGCTGCTTGAGCTGGAAATCTTAGGTTTTAATTTCTTTTCAGTGCAAGTTGCCACTACGGATTTTCAAAGTTTTTCAAAGTTTTGCAATTAACACAACTCCTATTGGCTATGTTTCCATACCCTTCAGTATGACCCATAATGGTATTCTGTAAAGTACAACCAATACAGGCAGCAGGAGGGACATACAACTCATATGAGTGTTTTCACATCAGAGCACATATTACTCTCAAGTCTCTCCTTTATCAAGTCACAAATTCCTCATAAAGAGGAAAGAAAAGAACACACAGTATAAGTAGCATCTTTAGTCTAACAGAGCATTCAAAACCAACATGTGATGACACTCTTTTTGCTCTGAGCCAGGCTAAGTTATGTTTTTGTGAAATGCTAAGACTTTACCAAAGCACGTCATTGCAATAATGTTACTCGGTAATGCTGCGCTCTAGAAAACTCTAGATGGCTTGAAAACTAGGGCCTTGGTTCACTTCCACGTTAACCCTGATGCAGTTAGCTTGCTGTATGAAAGCAAATGGAACCATCCAGTGAACCAAAGAGCCGAAGTAATGATTGTAGTGCAGCATGCTGAATAGCTTGTTGCCTCTCCTGCTGCTTATACTGGACAGATTCTTGTGGAAAGCATATTGGGTTTAAATATGAAAGTAAAAACAGAAAAACAAAGACTACATACATTTATAATGCTCTATTGTTTTAATTGCATTGTTAGTTCTGTCCAATCAATGAGCTGAATTTTTTTTCCTTTTTTTTTGTCAGTGGCCATTTGGGGGAATATTGCCCTTGGGAGCAGTTGTAACTGTGTGATGATGGAGTTTGGTCCCCTTGAGTAAAATTCATTATGGAAAGTTAAACCAAAGGAAGGTGCAAAAATTTTAAGAATTCCACACCAAATTGAGCCAAGTCTCCCGGAACTATTCTGATGTGAATATAGCCTTAGAAATCCAAGCTACTTGGTTAGGGAAAGAAGACAACTTAGAACACATTACTCACCATCATAAAAACCATTTTGCTGTTACCCTCAGTTAGATACACAACATGCTACGACAAAGCTCTCTTCCTTACTGGGTTTAAGCAGTAAAAACAAACAAAACTTTCATTTCATTGACGCCATTTTTACATTTCACGCATGGTTGCTTTTCCAGCCACTAGAGGGCACTTATTCACTATGTTGTTGTTTTTTTTTCACCTACATGAACCTATGACCTCTATATATACCTGTATACCTGTGTTATACCTGCTTTATATGTGTGATTAAAGTACTACATGACATTCAGAAACTAATTTATTAATTAATTATTTCTCCATCTAAATTATGAGACATTATTCTTTTGCATTATCCAGTTTCAACCTCCTCTTCTATCTTGTACTTACGCTTGTTTAATTTGGTTAGCCTTAATCAGATTTTTGAGTTCTAGCTGGCTTTGTATGTTGTGACTCAGAAAAGTCCATATAAAGGAGTATTTGGACATTGCATATAGATTGCTCATTATCTGTTAACGAGCTGCCTCCCACAGGGATGATGTGTGAGGATGATGTATAAGCATCTGATAAATGCATTCTTAGATCAATAGAAGAAGGACGTAATTTAACTGTGATCCCCTCACAGTTCTGGAATATGGACCACTGGTTGGTTATCAGAGTGTGGGGACATGTTTTCCTGATGGATTTATTTACAATAGGTTTATAAAGGAGCGTGTGAAAGCACAGGCTTCCTTTTACTGATTTAACAGCAATGTAATGAATATTCAGCTCACGGAGGGATGTTATATTTTATTCAGACATGAAAGTGATGAAATAGGCAGGGGGGACAGCTGTCAATTTTCCTCCCTGGGTTTGCTTCTCTCTTCCCATCACAAGCACTTATGCACATGAATTACTGAAGTAATTTCAGTAATTGGAATTTCTTCCCATTAGAATTATAATGGTTTTGATGTCAGAGGTAGTATTATCAAAGTCTTGGCATGGTTTGTAAAAGCCCACACAGAAATACAAATTTTAGTCAAATTGCATGTTTTTAAGGGAAAAAGTTAATAGAGGGTGAGAGGGATGAATTTTTGAATGAATGAATGAATGAATGAATGAATGAATGAATAAATAAATAAATAAATAAATAAAAGGTCAAAGGAGAAATTATAATGCCATTTTTAAAACCATAACATCTTTGTTCTCAGTAAAATCCTTGGGTAAGAAGAAACATTTTTTTCCAGACAATGTAACATAAAGCCTTACTACTCAGAGATTTGTCCTTTTATTCAAGGTCAGTAATTATAAAAAAACAGCAAACAAAATGCAACAAACAGTGCCCCAAAAAGAAAACTCTATGCAAGCATCTTTGCAAATATATGTTCTAGTGGAAGTTTTATAACTGGTATTTTTCTTCTGAGTTTACTACTTACATCAATTAAAAAAAAAAAAAAAAAATAAAAACCATTCCAGCCCAATACAGAGCTGTATCTGTAGTTTGAGTTGAGGATCCTCTCAGAAAACAGTTAAGGATTTCTATTTCTTTTGTTTAATCATAATACTGTAACACCAGACTAATTATGTTACTTTGTTCATGACTTTGCAAACCCAGTTCTTTATTGTCCATGTCCAGATTCCCATTTATACATTCTAGTAGTAAAATTACTGTAATCCCACTACATTCAGTGATTTTGTATGCCATTAACCACATCATTACTGTCTGTTTAGTGTAATGGCACTTAATAAAACCCACAGGAAAGAGGGGTTGTGAGGTCTTCCGTTATTGGAAACAGAATCAGTCTGCCTCTTTATGTCTACTCCACTTCCTGATTTAAGGGATTCATTCAGACACACATATATGCACACACATTTAGCTGTAGAAGGATGTTTAAGGTTGTAAGTTAAGGTCTTAATTGATTGGTGTTCAGAGTTCTGTAATTAAACTGACAATAAATCAGATTCCCAGTTAATGAGAATGGCTGAATGCAGACGGCTAACCACACACACACACACACACACACACCCATGCGCTTTTCAGCTATGCAGTTTGCGTAAGTGGTCTATGCCCTCACTGGTCACCTTTAACCTTAGTTGATGTAGACATCAGCACAGCATAGCTCCGTGTCACAGAAATGGTCTGTCGTTACCACAGCACCCGGGGCGGTCTAACCAATCACAGTAAGATTCCGTTGCTAGGCGGAACTGGTTGATTTAAACCTGTTGATAACAGCCTGCCACAACTAATTTATGATCGGTTGATTGGACTATTGGGGTTGAGGTTGGGCTTATTCACTGGGTCAGCTCAACTATATGTCTTTTGAAATTGCTTTTATCTCTTCTGTAAGGCACATTCAGTCTGTTCCTCTTCCAAGAAGGATGGCTGCAGTCCTTTTTTAAATTTTAAAGTATTACTTTAAAATTGTAGTTCTTGTCTTACTGTAGGAAGCTGTTCATCATGATTTAATCCATCTACCATTTAAAAAAAAATGTTATTTATTTGGGAGGCCCTTTAGAGAAGGCACTGCCAGAAAAGTTTTCATTTCAGCAGTTTTTTAGCTGAATAACCTTCATCACTGTCCTCATCTTTTTTGGTGTTACGTTTGATTCATATTTTCTGCATCGGTCTCAGCCATTTGAATTTATGTTTGTAGGACTGGAAGTGATGTAACCAGTTAATTTCTTTTGGCTTTCTCAAAGCTACAAACTCAAAAGTTTGCAATTTGATACCTACACAGTTATCTGCGTTGCACAACATAAGATGACTATTTTATGAATATTGTTATAGATAGACTGTCAGGAAAAGTGGTAACCTCTTATATTTGGCTTTGTCTTTTGAACAGATTTGGCATTCCAAGTGGGTATAGTAGATGTGGTTTAGTTTGTTGGAAAGAAGCAGAACTTTCTCGTCACAAAAGCTTTAAGATATTCTGTCTCCTTTATCCTTTAACACAGTCAGTTTGCCGATCTGGGATTTTTCATATTTCATAACCTTGATAGTTTTGCTCTTTGGACATTTCTTATGAGATATGAGAGATTTATATCTTTCCACTTCAATTAGTAATCAATGGGAAAACATCTTAAGAAGTATGTGTGTGGTTGAAAGAATAGCAAAAAAGAGGAGAAACAAGGGTCGGAAGGAAGGAATGATGAAATATTTCATTCTTCCATTTCCACTAGTTGTTTTTAAAGGAGCCACTTGAGCTTCATTGTGTTCAACAAGTGGATTTTAATATAGGACTGAAAGACTTAACCTGGCAATGGCAGCACAAAGGCTTCTTGGGTTACTACAGGATGCACACACACACAGACATACACACACAAACTGGACTGGCAGACAAAAGCAATTCAGATGAAGGTATTTAAAGGAAGAGGAAATGTCAGTCAACAGAAGGATTTGGGGACTCTTGCCAAGATAAAATTCTCTCTTGTTCCCACTTAATCACATCATTTTATCACTTTGCTGCATTTTTTGTTTCTCATCTGCTCCCTTTTTATCCCCTTTTCTCTCTCTTTTCCTGAAGCTTTTCCTCACTCTCTGTTGTTCATCTTTTTTTTTATCTCCTTTTGTAGGCCTCCCTTCTCAAATATTTACCCCTATCATGCCTTCCTTCCACATCTCCTCTCTGTTCTGTCACTTCTTTCCTGCCTTTCAGTCGTCCCCCTTTCACCCAGTGCAGACACTGTTGATGGTGGGTCTCACTCACTTCTGTTTCGTGGCTTGTCAGTGGATGACAAATGACTTGCTGTTTTGCTACTTCTCACTTTTCAAGCAGGGATGCTTTAATAGTATCACCCTGTCACTTTGCTGGGATGGCAAAGTTCAAGCTATTACTGATGTCTGCAAACTGTGTGAAGACAAATGTCATCATCATCCCCCTTCATATTACCAGCCTGACATTAACCAAGGCCAACTTAAACATTCACTTGGTACCTTGTTATTGACCTTTACTATAATTGGACCACACATATGAGTCAACAAGTGTATATAGATATAAATGTTATTATGTTATACTGTTATGTCCTTTATTTAAAAAAAAAAAAAATCTGAGTAATGTGTCATTAATTCTGAAGCAAAGAAAAAGCTCCAGGCTAAATGGCACTTCTTCAAATGTAGTTAAGATTGTGTGGTGTAACATGGCTATTAGTACTGCTGTTTGGGTTTGTTGTATGGCCTTCCTGGTTGTTTTTCTCTGAAACAAAATAATAATAAAAAAAAACAAGATAATTAAACCTTTCACCTCTTTTCAACACCTCTAACCTCCTAGTCATTACCCCTCAGGTGTAGAGATAGAAGATGGCTTGTAGGAGGGGAGAAAAAGGAAGAAAAGGTGTATTTGAGGTGAAGATGAGACCTGATGATAAAACTGCTTGACATGACAGTGACACTTTTAGAGAGAGAGATTCTTGACATTCCACACTGCTGCAAAAACTGGGTCACACACACGCACAAACAGCAGGTATAAAGAATGACTAGAAAATGTCTTTATAAGTCATAGCAGACGTTGCTCTGTGCTTTCTGGGATGTCTGGCCCAACTTAAACACTGTCAGTTGTTATGTTGCTTTTTGGACTTGAATCAACACTCTGGTCCTTCACCTCACTGATCTACTCTTTTTTCTTCTGGTCTCTTTTCAGCACGCCTAGGAGGTAGGGTTGTCACAATATTAAAATTTCAAACTCAATAGCAATACTAAGAACAGAGCTTGACACGCTATTGCATGTTGTGCAATTAGATAACTGTAAAGTGTGTGTGAGCGGAGCGCAGACACAACCAGCCATATAGTTTTGATCAACTTTTGTTGATGGCCATGCTTGATTTTGGCACCTCCATATAATATTACAGTATGTTTAAACAGCAACCTATTCACCTTCTAATACGCCATGACACATTTACACTGGCACGGTTTGGTCTGCTTTAAACAAACCCTGGTCCGCCTCTACGAATTGTACGTTTTCTGTTTGGAGTCTTGTCAACGTGCAGCTCTTTTCAGATTTTCTACCAAAACTGGCTTGGAGGAACTTGAGCACGAGCTGCTCTTTGCCGCTGCCATGTAGAAAGTGCTTCTTTCATGTAAACAATGGGTCCACCAGGTAGCTTCTGCAGAGGGAGGGGTTGCCTGCTGAATCGCCTATTAAAAAGGATTTTCCATCAAAAGTTATAAATAAAGTTTAAAAAAAAAAAAAAAAGGATTTTCCATGAACCAACAGATCCAAAAGTGCCGTTTAAGTATAGATCCATGTGCTAATTGATATCTAACTGTATATTAAATTTGAATTTTAGTTTTTTGACAACACTACTAAGAGGTTTACACCCACCTGGTTGCCTTGATGAACTGAAATCGGCACTCACATATAAACTAAACCTTTTTTGTATTTTATGTCTCCTCCAAGATACTGGCAACATCGTCATCTGCCTTTGTAAATTGCTTTTTTTGTCATGTGTTCAGTGCTTTTGATCTTGAATCATTCTTTACAAGCAGATCTTTGCTTTAGCAAATGCAGGAAAAATGAAATTATTCATTTAATGCACATTTTACAGCAGTTCAGTATATAAAACTGATATTTTAGCATACATCAGACTCACATATTGACACTTATGTTGTACTACAAGGTGTTTAAGTTACTGTGACATATACTACATATTTAGTAATAACACATTTAAGCTAATAACATGAGTCAGACATGAGGTTTCTCCTTACATAGATCTTTACGGCTGGGGTGGGGGGACGGGGGTGCTGTTCTTTAAATGAAGAAGACAGAGCTGCTTTCACTGTGATGCAAATACTGATGCAGATAAAGACTGTTGGTGTAATTACTCCAGCCGCTTGTCATCACACTCGATCTAATCCATGTTGTAGATTAACACTTTCATTCACACCCAAAGACAATTTCCGCCTGATAATGACATTCATTCAGCGTCTTAACCAATAAAGACACATGGACAAAGATTGAACGAGCAATAAGACAACCACTCACTTACTGACATTGTGTTTTATTGTATCTTTAATTAAAAGAGTTGAACTTTTGGGGGGCAGGTACAATTACTGAAGAAAGCTGTATATGGAGCATATCATTGAAAGATCTACTGAGGCACACACACAGACACACACCACTGAGTAAACGTGTAGCCAGTTAAAGCACTTTGACAAAGTAGTTGCTCAATCTGCTCTGTTTATAATTATGCATGGTTTGAAGCTACACCCCATCACTTCTCAGCAGTTTTGTAACCAGCTCTGTTGCACGTATGTTGTCACACACAGAGATGCAGAATCACATAAACCGACATTTTTGACTCTCATGAGTCTGCGCGTTACACGAATCCGATGGAAGCTGTCATTGGTTGGTCGTCGAAATGTGTGTGTATGAGTGTGTGTGTGAGCTTTTCATCAACAAGGTAATACCATATGTGTAGTTGTGCTTGAATAGCAGGAGCCAGGGGATACTGTTTCAGTTCATGTTTGTGTGTGAATCTGTGTTTGTAGAGATCATACTTGCTTCTCAAACCATCATTCTTTTTTCATTAATATCTTTACTTTTTTCCTTTATCACTCAACATCTTCTCCATATCTCTGTCCATCTTTTTCTCTCTAAACACCTTGTCAGTCCATCACTTTTCAGCAGCTGCTACTTGTTCACGCTCTGATCCTGTGTGCTGCTGACACACACACACACACACACACACCCACACACACACACACATAAATAAGTGTCCACACCAGAACACATAACCTGCCTGAGCATATAGATTTGGCTGCTAGCTGATTTGTAGCCTGTTAGAGTGTAAAATAGAGACAGCTCTTTCTCTGCTGTACACACACACACACGTGCGCATGCACACTGTCACAGGCATGCAACCCAGCAGCACCTACTGACACACATGCTTACACACGTTTTAAGGGGCTGTCCATTTATTGAACAATGCCATAACACACTTTCAGCAACTGGTCAAAAGCCAATCACATATTTCCTTCTGTTTGGATTTGGTAAAAAGGCTGCTGGGACATTTTGCTGAATAAAGGCAGTTCTCATTTCCCCTCTCTCCATCTTTCGATCCCTCTTTCCTTAGCACTCATCCCCCTCTCGCTCCCTCTTTGCGTATGGTTTTAGTTTTCATCTCCTCTGTCCTTGGGGCATGCTAGCTGCCCAAACTTTTTGTGCGGTCTGTTTTCAAGTGTATATGTCTTTTCTATGTTTATGCAAGTGTCAGGCTTGTTTCACCAGTGAGTGTATGTGTGTGAAACGAATATATATTTCACATTTGCATGATTAAGAAAGAGCGAGGGAATGCAAGCGAGAAAATAAGATAAAGGAAGAGGTAAACTCTGTGAGGTCTCCCATATTAGTCATACTCACCCGGCTGGTCGTGAAACAAGCCAGCTCTCTGATCTGACATCTCTATAGGGAATACAAGTTCTTTTTATCTTGTTTTCTATCCATCCTCTTCTCTGCTTTCTTTCAGATTCTTTTCTGTAAAAATGCAGAAATGCCTCATGAATGTGTATGGAAAAATGAGAAACATATGGGCTCTTTAGAGGAACTCACCAACTCTCTGTTCTGAACACAAATGTTAGCTTTAGGGTGTAACATGCACTCATAGTCTGACATATGTAGGTTCACACAATACATATATTTTGTCTATATGTACTTACAGTCTCACAAATATTTTTTTTCTTTTAAAACTGACAGTTCTGAATATTTACACACACACATTCACATACATATTTATGTTTTATAGATCTATAACATGTATAAAAGCAGGAGAGGTGGTGCATATATGTGTGCTGTGCTTTAACATAAATATAACCATAGCACTTTGGGAGACTATTAAAATACATAACAAAAGGTGTGAACATGTGTGTATGTGGCTGGTGGTGTTAAACTTGCAGTGTTCAAGCTGGCAGATGTAAAAGTGAAAGACAGGTTGTGTTCATTTGTAGAACAATGCAGTGAATCATAGAAATATGCTTTTGGTACTGATTGTTTCACAGTACGTACATTCCTGAGAAGAAATAAACACATCCACAAGTCAGCACAATTCTATACAATCTTACAACAAGGTGAAACAAGGCCAGAGATTTTATATCTCTGCTCTTTGTGAGCCTGCTACAGAGATGTACATAGATAAAGAGCAGATTAGAGAAGCACACAGACATGGGTTAGTGTCCACTCTCCTGCTGCCTAAAGGTTAATCCACAAAATTGTCCCAAACACAACACATACACAAGTAGAGCATAGCCTTTTTTTCTGCAGAGAACTAACCATCAGAATTATTTATGAGGAGTGTATTTATAAGCTTTTGTTCATACCATGTCTGAATATTGTCTTTAAGCAAAGCACTTAATTTCCCCAGTTAATGCTAAAAAAAAAAAGTCCTCCCAAAAGCTTTTTTAATTTGCAATATATGGACAAGCATGTGGACTGTCAAAACAGAAACTGTTCACCATGTTAAAAAGTCCATATGTTGTTCTTTTGTTATGCTAGCAGATTTCTTCATATGAAAAGAAAGAAATCAAGGTCAAATGCCACACCTGAATGTTCCTGAATCCTGTGGTGCATCAGCATTGGTCTCAGACAAAAAAAAAAAAAAAAGTGTTCAGACAGCTACGATTTGATATGTTACAAACCTGTCACCGATTTCATCATCATGCAGGGTGGGCCAGAGGAAATCCAGAGTCTCAAGAGAAATATTTGGAAATTGTAAAAATGCATTTTGACTGGTCAGGAAAACTATAAATTAAGTCAATATATTACTTTTATGGGTGTTCCCCGTTGCTTCTTGTACTGTAGGTGTAAGCGGCAATGCCGATTTCTGTGTGGGGGGATCAGAGATTCAAACTTTAGTTATTTCCAGTAATTGTTCCTAGAACAACACACTAAAACCTGTGGTTTTGGTGATAATACTTTCAGTACAAATTAATTCAAGTGAATACTTATATATATATCTATATATAGATATATATATATATCTATATATATATAAGCAAAAGGACAAATGTGTTCATAGTGTGTTTTGTCTGTTTTAAAAGGTGGAGATAAAAACTTTAAGTATTATTTTACAACTAGTGGTGGTTGCTGCAAAAGTTCCCTGCAGGTTTTGACAGTCCAGACACCTCGTACATCCTCCCTCTTTGATGAGGGATTCCTGTGGACTAAAGGGCAACTGCTGCTGGAGGGGTGAACACACATGCAGGAACACAAATCTAAATGCTCACACACATGCCAGCACACACACAGAGTCATGGACACTCTTAGATATGGATGGCTTTAGGGTGAAAACGCTTACAGACTCAAACGGTCAGAGACACATAGAACGTGTCCAGGCAGGGAGCAGATGGAAACTGGCTTTGATTGCTCTGTTGACCTCTGACCTCAAGGTGAAAACGTACCCATGGGTTTAGCAAGGCAAAGATACACACAATCTGTTGCACACACATACACACAAACTCTGTTTCACACATATACACCCTTTGGCATTTGGCATGAAGCTCTGGCTCCTTGACCACTGTGCATGCATATGAGTGTGTGTGTGTGCTGGTGGGTTGGCGGGTCACATCCCACCGTGTGGAGGTTAGGATCACTACCAGCTGGATTTACTTTGATCTATGAAAGAAACAGAAAGAGGGTGAGTCACGATCACATGTGTCAGGTCATTGGTCACAAATTATCAATGGCCAACTAAAACAGTTAGATTTAACTTTGAGAAGAGACAAAGCATCTATTGCCCACTGAGATACTATGACAGCTTTTAAAGCCCCAAAACTTTACTTAAAAAATCATGCCCTTTGATTTTGAAAACCCATCATAAAACAACTCTGCAGCACTGTTCTGTTGAGCAGACAGGAAGTCAGACTCTGTACAAAAACCAAGCGTGATTAACAATTTCTTGGACCATAAGTTGCAGAATCTCTTAAACAGATATATTTATTATTTATTTAATGTATAGTACATAATTTTATTGCTGTTTAAAGAGGCCCTCGTTTCTAAAATGAAGAGAAAATTTTTTGGCTAAAAAATAAAGGGGTTTGAATTTGGAGATGGGGTAGGTACACTCTTTGATATGTGAAAATTTAATAGAAAACGTTTAAGTTAAAAGACTCCAAAAATGCCTGTCTCTGTAAAATATGTTTAAATTGAGGAAAATTTAGGGCATAAAAGTTATTTTTAAGTAACAGTTACAGGTCATCCAGTAGGACTTTGCTTATTTTTTATGATAGACTTTATTAAAAATAGGTGTATTTTCTGCACATTTGTTAAGAACACGAAGAATTTTTACTAATTTAAGATGAAATTAAGTGAACTTCATTTGAAGGGTGTAACTACTGTACATGTGTGGATGGGCATTTACTACATCCCATTACATCCAATCCCATTTTAAGTGGTACATTTACTTAATATTCAATAAACATGGATACAAAGAGAGAAAGAACAACCCCAATGCAACCATCAGAACCTGATACACTGACATACAAATCTGGATTATACTGTCATTCAAATGTTCGGCAAGCAGCAAATAACAAAAAAAAATATAAATAAATAAATACAAAAATACATGGTAGAAATGTAGCTTGAAAGGTTAACATCCATACTTAATAATAATAATCATGATTGAATTTGAGATAACCTTTCCTCTTTGTAAACATGAAAGAAAGAAACTATGAGATTGACAGCATCAAGCCACAAAATCATTTACAACCTTGATTTTTCCTGCCAGAGCTGTCTGGACTCATAAAAAGCTAAATGTTTTTACAGCAAAAAAAGGGGGCCTGTACATTCTCACCCATATGTTTCTGATATTATGACAAACTATATGTTTACTGAAAATGCTGAAAACAGTTGGAAAGGCGAGAGAGTTACATGATGGGATTTTTTTTTCTGTTCTGATGATAACAATTACATTGTCAAGTCAAGTTACCAAAACAATATGTACTGTCTCGTTAAGTATGCCAAGTGGCCCCTCTTGCCTGACACATACACAAACACCAGGTTTGCTTCTTGCCCTTATCAAAGCTGTTTTTATAACTTTGCCCTGATCTAAATCAGAAGGTGTGTCATGTTTACACATCCAGCACTCTATGAGCTCCACATGGCCGTTGTTTACTGGCAGTGGTCTGTTAAAATCTTATTATAAAAGCGGGACACCCTTCAGCATCACCCCCACCTCATCCCTCCACCTCGCTAAGCAGCAGACATCAAATGGAAATAGGGATGTGTGACTTTACGACTGATGACTTGACCTGACAGGCTGATAGAGCCGTCTGGGCTAAGATGAGTGTGTATCTCTACATGTTGTGGTAGTCTGTGCATTATTGATGGGGGGATTCTCTTAACTTGGTGCAGCTGTGACCAGAGCCACATCGGACCCTCTTCAGTTCAGTCTTCATTACGAGTTTGATTTATGTACAAATCAACCGAAAAACTGATTTATTGTTCATGCTAAACAAAGCCTAATCTTCTCAAAGTAAAAAAAAAAAAAAATAGGTGTTGCTGACCTTTCAAGACCATTCATTTGATTTGCGCTGTGACTAAACAATACAGATGTTCCACAAACTGTGAACTCATATTTGACCGTGAACGTTGGTTCACCTACTGCGCTACTTCCTGATCTGAGCAATGAGGATTTCACTTGATACTAAAAAAAAAGAAGATTGTCCTTTTCCTCTATTAGTCTAAAGTTTCTTTTTGCCAAGTGGTTGAGCCTTTTACTTAAACTTACATCCTGTCTAGGCTCAAAATCTCATGTTAAAGTAATCCCAGCGCAGTGAGTGTATATTAGTGTGTGTGTGTAGATATTTTTCAGAAACCCTGCCCTGCAGCGAAACAACTCTGATTAGGTTTTTGCGGTCAAACTTCCTCCATACTCTGTCATTGACATGATTTTACTAATGTTGAACTAAAAATACCCAAAGGGGTGTAGCAATAAAACACAGTGGAGCAGTGTTAATCGTCTTGAAAGGCTACACTCCCTCTGCCTCTCTACCTTCTCTGTCAATCACTCGTTCCTTCTCATGCGCTCTCTTGTTTTTTTACATCATTTTCCTTTTCTTAATCCATCACTGCTGGTCTCTCATGAGTCTTATTCTCAAATAAAATGATTTTGAGAGACAGCCAGATATGGAGAAACGTTAGATCATCTGAGTGTGCATCTGCATTCAGGTAAATGTGTTATTTTGAGGCAAGTGTCCTTATAAATCACAGCTTTACGCTTTAAGAGACCACCACAATTAATTTTATTATTAGCTTTGTGTAAAAACATGAAAAATGTGTTTGTTCAATGTGCAAAAAAGAAAAAAAAATCTCCTTGACAACAAAGAATGTGTGCTTATTGTAGCTTTGTGTGTAGTTCTTCCCCCTCTTTTGTCGGAGTCTATTAATTTAATATGAGAGCGCAACAACAAGTTTATGTTGCCATGGGCTGATGTCATTTTGTTTTATGTTGTGGCAAGAAAATGTCATAAAAACCTACTTACTGCTATGAAAATATCACCTTGAATTGAATCTTATTATTTTTTTTCTTTCTTTTTCAATAAGGCCCTCTAAAAAGGGAATAATGTCATGTGTGCTCAGCATATTGACTACATGTGTTTTTAACTGTGTGTGCACATGCAGTTTGTCTGTGAGTGGAGGTGTATGACAGGGTGGAGAACTTTTGATGACACATGCAGTGTAGACAGCTGTGCTCCAGATGTACTGAGCAGAGTCACGTCCAAATCTCATTTGTTGTCTTTATATATGGTGGACATCAGGACCAGTCTCATCCAACACTGTAGACCAGCAGACTTGGTGACCTCTCAGCTCCCATTCTGATCAATCAAAGTGATGACCATAAACCTTCCAGCCAATTAAAACACAGCGAGAAGTTGGGAGGTGCTTGAAAGGAATGCCATGTAGTTTTAAAAGGCTGTAATTTATACTAATGGGAAAAATATCCCTGCAGTATGCAATGTTATTATTTTTTTTTTTTATGTAAAGCTGCCTTTAATAATGATCTGTGATACAGTTATTGTGTGATGTTATAAAACAGTCATTAAAAATGTTTTCTTGTAAAAATAACCTTGCTTTTATTTCAATTAAACATGCATTATGTGTGTCTTAATGCACATTCTTAGCCACAAAAAATGCTAAGATACATGGGCATTTATTTATTTTCATTACATTTATATTTGCTTTAACAATTTCCTTTTTTTTAACTGTTGTTGCATTACAAAATATAGCCACCAACTGCTGATCAGTGGACTGGAACCAAACTGTGTAAATATATGTTGTATCAACCACATGTTAGTGTGGGGTGCAAATCTTTGTGTATGTTCACAGCACAATAGAAATTGGCACCAAACTACTGCTTCACATGACTCTACCTGTCTATAAATAACCCAAATAAAAAAAAAAAAGAAAACAAAAAAAAAGTTTAGGTTTAAATAACTCATTTTGGGGCAATTTCTATCATGACTGATCCAAAATGAGAAAAGCTGGAATTTGCTTTCTTGTACAAGGAAGATAGAGGTCAGTTTTAGAGGTTAATCTTCCTCTTCACTAACCCACAGAACCACCTGCTGAACCCATCTGTCTCCTCACCTATCAGTTTGCCTTTTCCCCACAATTTTCTGTCTTTATCTGACTGATTGAGCTGTATGTAACCCAACACCCATCTGTTTTGTGTAGGCAGTTAAAAACCAATACGGTCAAAATTAAGCTGCTTCATGCTATGTCCAACTGACTTAGAGAGCGCACTGACCTGTGTGAAATGGCCCAGTATGGATGCTTTTGTGGAAGCAGTTAAAAAGCAACCCTGGCTACATCAGACTTTCCTGCTGTGTTATAGTCACGACTCAAAAAAGGAGTTTATAAGTTACAAAAACAGTGTGTGACTGCTTTGAAAAGACACCATTTTTAATACTCGTTGGGAACTAAGAAGCACAAAAAGCTAAGTATTTTTTCTTTTACTTAAACTTGTTAACTATCCATCTAGTGTCCAAGCTTTTGCCCATAATGACAAAATATAAAGTATGATGGTTATGTCCTTGGAAAAGAGGAAAATATTGTACATAAGTCCAATTCCCACAGATCGGAATGCTTCCATGAGAAAAATACATCACTTTGCAAGGGTTGGCAGGTTGTTCATGGTGTATAGCTTCAGATACTGTAGTTATCGCCAAATGTCATGATTTTTATTTCAATAACAAAAGGAGAAACAGAAATATATATATATATATATCTATTAGCTGACAACTGCATTTATCCATGGTGGGTATAATATTTCAGGGCAATCAGAAATGTTACAGACATAATCCTGGAGCTAATTTTGATTGCATGTCAAACCACTAAAACTGAAAGATTCAGTGTGGGATCATTGCAAGTCTAGATCTTAATTTGTTTGACAAGTCTGCTTCAATAGTTGTTAATGAACTTTTTTCAAGTTTATTTATGCAGAATCAACAATCTCATTTCACTTGTTTTTCCTTCTTTGTTTGATTGTAATTTATAAAGTAAGATTTCTTTTGTATCCACCGGCTACTAACTTTCTTTATCTTCGTCCATCTTTCCACTATGCCATTTTGCCTTACACTTTCCTAATCTGACTCCCTCTCAGGCCCGACTTTCTCCTTCAGTCAGATCTGGTAGTGATCATGCATGCTAAAAAAAAACCAGCAGAACTAATGCAGAACAGAAGAAAAGCTGTGATGTAGATGGAGAAAAAAGGAGGGATAGAGACAGAAAGACTTAGATACAAGGAGGTAATAACAGAGAGACTGAGAGAACGTGAGATACAGGAAGACGTGTGAGAGATTGTGTGTTGAGGTAATTCATCGCCCTGAGAAAACAGGCGGGTGTTACAAAGGAAAGAATAAAAGAGCGACAGTAATAATCCAAATATTTGTCTGCTTGGAGGTAAAGGCTCAACATGTGTCGGTGTTGCATTTTGATTGGCCATAAGGTTCTTATTTCATGTATCAGACAACAGATGGGACTATTTTTTAAACAACCATTCATCCATCCATCCATCCATGAATCCATAAATCCATCCATCCATATCCCAGCACAGCAGCTAGCGAATCGCCTTTCCGTTCATCCATTATCCTTTCATTCATCCTTCTGAACATTTATCAACATTATGATAAAACATGCCGTAAAGCACCTGTGCAGTGTGTTACTTCTCTTTATTACTGAGGATCTAAATCCATCTATCCCTTCATCCTTCCAGCTGTTAGCTTTCTTCTGCATCCATTTTTATTCTCTAGGAGTGTTAATGCCTAGTACCTCTCTGTCACAGCCTTCTCTATCATCCACCCATTTACAGATCAGAGCAGCTGCGCTTGACTGATTTTTTAAATTTTTTTTATTTAATAATTATTCTATTTTGGTTATGCCATTGACATTGGTTTACTTTTTTATAAACATTCAAAAACCTGTCAGCCATGTTCATTGCATTTCCCATAATCTGTCTACGGTTCATTTTTATCTTCTGAATGGTTGTTTGAATCAAGATTAAGCAAATAAATGTGTTATAAACTAAAGTAAAATAAGTTCCTCATTTGATAAAGTAACAAAAGTCGCAAAATCCAAAGCTTGCTTATATAAATATGTGCTACCTGTGCTTACAAAATTATAAAAAAAAAAAAAATCTTGATAGTTGGTAATGTGAGGGACGACTGATTAAAAACACATTTCAAGATGATAACACTTTCAAAGATACCTCTTTTGTTCACCATTTGAAAATCCTTATTCCAGTAATGTATCAGATATCAGCATATTTTCCATCTTTTTATTTCTTTTTATATTTCCACACATCCCCTCTTTTTCTTCTTCATCCCTTAATATCTAGCTGTTTTCCATTAAAGTAGCTACGATTAAGTGGTGAGATCTGACTTTCTTGGCTTGTAGCAAAGATAATAGAACTCACGATGACTAGCACATGTTTGACAAAGATGGGAAGGAGATGAGAAAGAAAGCTGAAAGGAAAGAGGTGGAGAGGGAGGGAACAAAAAGAAAGGGAAGGTGACAGTGAAGGTTTATATCAGACGGACAGCGGAGATAAGAATCATGAATAAGGAATGAGTAACAGAAGAGTTTCAAGCTCAAGATGAAATGTTAAAAAAGATGATATCACTCAGTCATATTAGATGTCTGTGAAAAAATGTTTTGGTCTTGTAAAAAGTGACTTATGTGGACTAAGAGGAGGACAGATCTTTATTGTTTCTTCATTCTTTATATGCTACATTTCTGACTTTCTTTACGTTCCCGTCTGCTTTCTTTCATCAGAGAATTCAGTTCAGGAATTCTTTTCTGACAAGAAAATGAAGCGCGGCCTGTTTCTGTGCATTATACCTGTATCTGTATTTCTCCTTCTATATCTTTTTGTCTCTGGAGTTCTTCTTTCTATTTCATTTTAATTTATTGCCCTTCTGCCTCTCCCACATCTCCTTTCATTCTTTTCTCCATCTTTCCCTTTGGAGTGTCAACCTAATTTCCATTGACATATCAGTCACAACTGCTTTTTTCACATCCTTTCAACTTGATTTGTGTGTGTGTGTGTGTATGTGTGAGCGCGTGCATGTCCAAAGATATGTGTGCGTGATTGTGTCTGTGTGTACACGAACATGTAAAAATATTAACACGTCACCACACTCCCCTCACTGTTGTTCAATGATGGTGATTAGTAGCAGGTGTTGGCTCTGTATTCAAAAACACTTGGATTTACACACCCATCCACACACTCACACACTCACACACACACAAACACACACACACACACAAATGTGCACATTTTAAATGATAGATGTGATTTATAGAGCTAAGACCTGTGGGGGTGCTGGAACAACATGGCCTCGCCCCCGAAGACAACATGCATAGCACGCACATGAACATAACGCACACACATGTATGGTGTAAACACACACATGCAGCACATTTTTGGCTGACATGGCAGGCTCCTTTCAGCCCAGAGGTGAGATCAGACGTTAAAGATCTAGTGATGAAAACACTCCTAATGGAAACTGCACTTATTCATCTTTAGGGGGAGATACCTGCCCGTCACTGCAACTTTTTACAACCGTGGCCCGTTAAGGCACCTGAAATAGCATTGTTGGACTGAGCAGGCATATTTTAATGCCAAACTCTTCTCATAATGCTTTGTGACAGCGTCATTAATCTTATCATTTTCTGACAGAAGAAAAAGAGAGCAAAATTGCCCCAATTGTGCTCATATATGACATGATTTAAGACAAAGAAGTAGTGAGGAGATTGGCCTGAATAGTATATTACTGCTGATTGCTGTTCAGTGGTTTATGAGGCTGTTACTTTGTTCAACGATGCATTAACGCTTCAGAGATCCCCTGTCATCATGTGAATGACAAATGATGAGCTTGTTCCATCTCGCTGCACAACTGTTCCAAACTTGTGTGATGTTATGGAATTTGTAAAGAAACACCAAACATAGATGCTGCACATTATGTCAAAGCCAAGAATCTTATACTGAGACCGTCTTGAAGGGTAGTTCAAACCTTTACTTTGTAGCTGTTCTTGACATTGTTTGGTGCAACTCTTACACGTTTAATGAAAGTGATGTTTTCAGCTGAACCCATCCTCCATCAGAATGGTTAATATAGCTACATCATGCCACCAGTCATTGACATTACTGACGCTAAAAGTGTTATTTCACTTGATGTAGTGCCCATTGTTTTGCTAAGTAGACATATGTCTCACTTACTGTGGCTCTGTGTCTGCCATTGTTATAGGTAAGGTTGGGTGAAGACACAAAAAAACATAATGTAAAATGAACTTATTTCTGGAAAACTGAAAAAGATATTTTAAATTTTTCCGGCATGACATCCAATTTTGTGGCAGCCAATGGTCAAATTAACCACAAAGCATCTACAGAAGTTCTCCAAGTAATTAAAATGAATAACTCTAGCTTTTATGAATTAAATATAGCTGCCATCAACCACTATGATGTTGCTACACAAGTAATTGATTAGCAAATTAGATGGTGCTTATATAAAATATATTAAACTTTTTTTTCCTCATTGCATTTAATGTTGTGCAGCATTTTAAATCTTATTACTCAGTTGGAAATTTGGTCAGAGAGAGAAATAAAAAGAGAAAAAGTTAAACCCTGGAGTCCTTTTCCTGAGTTCCAGTCTGCAGCGCTACAGACAGACCATTAGTACCACTGTCAGTACTAATTATTCCCTATGGACATCACACCATCCTCCAATTCTTTTTTTTTTTTTCTCAACTTTGTGCAGATGTAAATGCTGCTCTTTTGGACTGTTTCTGTTGCCCTTATAATTGCCCTATTGCCCCTCCAATTTCCTGCTCTTCATTTTGCTATAATCTTCGAAGTGTGCTGTATTTCAGTTCAAATCTTGTTTGTTACAATGTCTTTTTTTATCCACTGATTATTCCACTGGTGATGAATTTTGAAACAAATTGCACAACAGATCATGTCACATTTATGCAAGACAAATTTTCAGCCCACACAAAGTATGGGTCCTGCTAATGACTCAAACAATACAGTTTTGTGAGAGAGAACTAATGCAGTGGAACAACTGCACTTGATGTAATGAGGTATGTAGCCAGAGTAGATGTTTGTGTGTGTTTGAGTGGGAATAAGAGAGAAACAGAGAAATGGTGCGTGGAGCAGATGTTGATGCAGCCATCTTTCATGTAATGATGCAACTTATTTTATGTGTTTTTCTGTGTGTATTAGTCATGTTAACCCTTAATCGCACCCAAGCACATTTATGTGTTTTTGCATTTTAATTTCCAGCATATTTAACATACCCCCTCACTGATTTTAAAGATAAGGAATGCAAAAGAATGCATTTTTTCATGATCTTAATTTTTTCAAGTGTAATTTTATTTTTAGGCTATTGTAAACAATGTGATCTTAATTACTCCCCATTTGCTCCCAAAACACATAAATGTGTACATTGAAACCCATTTAATTAACTATTTTTGATCCCGCTCAACTAAAAAGTATAGAACATACATTTTCCAATGTATCCACTTCATTTGAAAGTAGGCGGGTTCTGTCTGTGCTCGAAGGGATTCCCTCCCCAATGACGTCATTTTCCAAAGCTATGCCAAGCATGGAAAATGCCCACTTTATCTGCTAAGGAGAGCTTGCGCTGTATACTGTATGCTCCTCCGCTTCAGATTTGTGTGTGTGTGAGAGTATATGAATAAGGAAACATATGCATTCAAATTTGTGTGTCTGTGCACGCGCATGTGTCAACAGCGTGCACGATGCGTTGCAGTGTAACTAAATACATATCGCGCAGGTAGCGTTCATGCGGCACCTTTTCCATATTCTCCGTTTCATGTGTAATTTTTATCCAAAAGTTCAAAGCACAACCACATTCTTATTTTAAAATAAGTAAAACACACATCTACATGCATTCACCTGCACTGCTCTGAAAAAAAAAAAAAAACGCAGGACCCTTTGCAGCACATCAAAGTTATGGGTCTAAGTGAAAATCAAAATAAACCCCGTCTTTGTTTACACAGCTGCATCTGCAGCAGTTTATGAAAGCAAGTTGGAGCAAAGCTCTTTATTTTTTACCTGACACGATGAAGAAGCGTTACACGGTAGCAGAGGCCCGGGACATGATAATGCAGTCTGAAACAGAGGCCCCAGATCATGGCGGTGGAATCTCAGACTTGACCACCGATAGCGACAATACAGGTCTTCTGTGGCTTCTTCAACTTCTTCCATGGAGTCGCTGGAGGATGATGAGTCAGCCCTCGGGAGGTAGACCTCGCGGAGGTCTAGAAGTGGGAAAATCCAGTGGTCACCCACAAACTCCATGGCGCTCCAGTGGAATCCTCCAGGCACAGGGATTTCCCCTGGACCCACCCGCTATGCCCTGGCCCGGATTGATGAGCTGGTGGACTGCTTCAGTTTATTTTTCACAGAGGAGCTGATTGTGAAATACACAAATCTGCATGGAAGGAGGACGGTCACCGACTGGACGGACATTGATGGCACTACCATGCAGGCCTATTTTGGTCTCCTGTTGTTGGCTGGCGTTTACCGCTCCCGCGGTGAGGCAGTCCGCAGTTTGTGGGATGATCAGACGGGCCGACAGATCTTCCGGGCTACCATGTCGGTCAAAAAGTTTACTGTTCTCTCCAGTGTCATTCGTTTCGACTTTCCAGACTGCGGCACCGGAGAGAAGACAAGTTGGCTGCCATCCGTGAGATGTGGGATTACTGGACTGACCGGCTCCAGATGATCTTCAACCCTGGTGAGGACATCTGTGTGGATGAGCAGCTGGTTCCGTATAAAGGGCGCTGCAGTTTTAGGCCAGGTATGGCCTGAAAATGTGGGTTGCCTGCGACGTGAAAACGTCTTACGCCTGGAGAGTCAGTCTGTACACCTGCCGATCAGCTGGTGCACCGGCAGAAAAAAATCAAGGACGCAGTGTTGTGCTGGAGATGACTGAAGGCCTAAAAAGAGTGACACTCGAAGCTGTTCCTCGAGGAGCTGTGTAAGAAGCTTGTCATCCCATTGATGGTCCAGCGACAACGCCTACCTAAATCAACAGGTGCTTCTCGCCTAATACTTGAGGGTTTAAAGCACTAAATATTTAATACAAAAATCATTCATTTAGAATTAATTTAGTGTAATGTATAACTTGATTTTTATGTAACTATGTTTGTGTGTTAGGGGGCAAAACTTGAGCATTTGACACTGGGCAAAAACTAATAATGCATATAAATTAATTTCTTTGCTAATCTTTAACAACGACGCAATAATGAAACCATAAATTATCCAGGTAGCATAAAATATGTTGAAAATTTATTCATTTTTGTGTTAGATCATAAAATTGAGGTGCACCATGACCAGAGCTTGGCAATGTAGAGGTTAAAAAGGTTAAAAATTCATTAATCATTGATATGTATGATTAGAAAATGATGCTGGTTTGAAGAATAAAAAATGTGAAAATGAAAAATAAAGAAGAAAATATTTTTTTATGACTTTATTTTGACATACACATTTATGTGTGTTATGGTGCAAAACTCTAGTAATTAACACTTAGCAAAAACTAAAAATGCAAATAAACTATTTTCTTTGCTAATCTTTAACATATATCAGGGTGCAATAACCAACCCATAAATAATCCAGTTAGCATAAAATATATTTCAAATTTATTAATATTTGTGTTATGAGATCATAAAATTGAGGTGCATCATGACCAAAGCTCGGCAAATTAGAGGTTAAAAAGGTTAAAAATTCATTAATCTTTGATATGTATGATTAGAACTGATGTTGATGTGAAGAATAAAACAGTAAAAAAAAATAAAAATAAAAATAAAAAAAAATTTATTTGACTTTTTTTGACATACACATTTATGTGTGTTATGGTGCATAACTCTAGTAATTAACACTTAGCAAAAACTAAAAATGCAAATAAACTAATTTCTTTGCTAATCTTTAACATATATCAGGGTGCAATAACCAACCCATAAATGATCCAGTTAGCATAAAATATTTTTCAAATTTATTAATATTTGTGTTATTAGATCATAAAATTGAGGTGCATCATGACCAAAGCTCAGCAAATCAGAAGTTAAAAAGGTTAAAAATTCATTAATCTTTGATATGTATGATTAGAACTGATGCTGGTGTGAAGAATAAAAATGTAAAAAAAAAATAAAAATAATAAAAAAAAAAAAAATTATATGACTTTTTTTGACATACACATTTATGTGTGTTAGGGTGCAAAAAGGAATTTTTTTAAAGGGGTGACAGAGGGTTAACTCAACATGCAATAAATCCATTTAGACATTCACAATGACATAAAGTAAGTTACAACTGCTTAAATGAATTTATCTTTTAAAGATGTAGCTTGCAGTTAGGATGTAGGGTTAATTCAGGAATAATGTAATAATGTCACTTCAGGCAAAAAATATCTGCTTCTCACAAGGTTTAATGTTGGCTTAAAGTTATTATAAGTCAACATTCTCAGAATCAGCTGAGTCATCATTATAAATAATTTGTATTAAAGGATTGTATGTGCTCTTGGCCTGCAATGATTAGTCGACGTTGTCAACAATAGTCAACAATAAAAAGAGTCAAGATTCGAATTTAACCATCGACTATTGTCAGCAAAAAAACAAAAACAACAACAACAAAAAAAAAACAACAACAACAAATAAAATGAAATAAAAAAAGATAAAAATAACGACAGAGTGAGACATCGTCTTCTTTCCAATCTCTGCTGAGAGTTAAAAAGCCCGCCAGGGGAAAAATATGGCAGGGGACCAGGGAACAAAAAAAATTAATTACATGTGACATTTATGAAGCGGACCATGGAAGGATGTCTGCAATGATCGAACATTTAAAGATGAAGCACGTCGGACTTAAGTAACAACCTCATGCAAGATTTCAAAGCTGGAAGTAAAATAAGTTGCCATTTAATAAATGGTAAAATGGTAAATGGTCCGTATTTATATAGCGCTTTAATGTACCTGGGATGATACCCAAAGCGCTTTACATTATACATCACATTCACCCATTCACACACACATTCACACACTGATGGCGGAAGCTGCCATGCAAGGCGCTCGACCATAATTATATGTACGAATAATTATGAGATACATCTGATTAGTTGACTAGTTGTTTTAATAGTATCAGAATATCAGAATAGTCTTTAGTTGTGGTCCATTTCTAATAAGTCACGGTACAACAGAACTCATTTACATTTTAAATTTATATCTCCAAAGTAAATTATATCCACTGTTCAACAGGAACAGCTTAAAATGGATTTTAAAATGGTAAATGGTCTGTATTTATATAGCGCTTTAACCCAAAGTGCTTTACATCATACATCACATTCACCCATTCACACACACATTCACACACTGATGGCAGAAGCTGCCATGCACGGCGCTCAACCACGGCCCATCAGGAGCAATTTGGGGTTCGGTGTCTTGCTCAGGGACACCTCAACATGAACTCGACAGGCCGAGGATCGAACCGGCAACCATCAGGCTACGACCGCTCTACCCACAGAGCCACGCCGCCTCAACATTTGTAACTGAACATTAAGCTCAGTTACAAATGTTGATAAATTAATCTGTATCAAACAAAAATAAGGAAAACTAAAGAAAAGCATGAGGTAATATTATACAGACAAAGAAAATGGCTTTAAGATATTTTCAATTAACGGTTGCGCTGATGTAGATTTAACAATCCAGTTGAGTTAAAATACAACAAAATAATAATGGTTAATATATATAAATATATATATATATATAATGAAAGCAAATGGAAAATTTTAAGAAATGATCTGGAAAACAAAACAAAGAGGAAGCTAAAACAGAAAGAAAGTTGCATTAAAATGAGTGGAAACTTAACAATTAGTGGGTGTAATGAGGCAGTGGGTTTGTTTGGGGCTAAAGTGTGCAAGGCTTTACGGATGGTTGATGTTCGACTATGTGGGATTGGCAAGGTGGTGAAGACGGAGAAAGCTTTGAAGTTAAAGGAAGAAAGCAAAATAAAGAAGTAAAAGGAAGTGATAAACTTTCCGCCCCTAGCATTGTACGATAAGGAGGAAAAGCGGTGGATGAAAGCAGAGGACAATTACTTTAAATTTCTTAATAGTTTCATGAGTTTGTACCAATAAACAAGGATGTTTTGATGTTTGGTCCATTGATGCAGTTGATTGTGATATTCTTGGGTATTTCCATGTTGAAGACGTATATCTTTTATCAGCCCTCCACTTTGAGCTCACAGTAGACTGGAGCTAAAATATGCTATGTTAACGGAAACCAAGTATAATTTTCAGCTAATTGTTTTAAAACTTTTGACACAGTTTAAAAAATTGCTATAATTTTCACATGATTCACTAGAACATTTAACTGTAAACACTTGCCCACTACAACCAATACGTGCAGGACATTGTATCTGAAACAGTTGAAAAAAAAAAAAAAAAAGCTATAGCTTTGCAGCTGCTAATTTTGCACTGTTCAGATTGGTCTCCAATTAATGCCATCGCTGTTAATGCTATCACTCCACACAGTTTTAAATCTTCCAATTAGGGTTTCTACATGCCCAAACCTCTCTCCTTTCTCATTAGAGCTGCAGAGTAGGTATAGGCAAGAAAGAAAAGAGCTCTGTGAAAATCATGTAACAGATTTAGAGAATAAAGAGGAAGAAGTAGCTCCAAGTTTAACGATACATTAAAGATATTAAATGTTCTTTATAGCAGCTTTTCCATAGTAACTCATGGCTGTAACTTACACTCTTCATATTTTATGATGAATGCAAAAAGATGAAGGTACTGAAAATTAGGCTAATAACGTTTTACTGTGGGTGTGTGGTTGCATGTTTGCCAATTTGGAAACCTATAGTATTAGTTTTTACTATAAATTCAGAGTGCAACCTTTAAATGAGATTTCCACCACTTGTAAAAGAGAAGTGATGTCTCGCCAACCTCTATGAAAATGAAATGATCTCACATCATAAATCAACTTAGAAAATTATATATTAGTGGCCGCTCTATTCTAAGACCACTGCCTATTAAATGTGGACATTTTGAAGCTAGAGTCATTTAAATTTTAGGAATTTTGCTTAAAGAATTACACAATGCAAATACTCCATTCATTTATTTTCTAAAAAAAAATGTGCTTAAAAGCTAGTTTCACATTGTGGAAATATGGACTATGAGCGGCCTCACTTTTAAACTAGTCCATAGTTGTACCATAAACATTGTGAATTAAAATATTTTTGAGGAGAACACTGCTGAAGTGTATACTTTAATTTCAGGGCTTAATCCTAACCACAAGATTTGATTTCCAAGATACATAGATGGATGATAGATAATTTTATTGATCTTAAAACTAGGAAATAATGTTTCGTGAGAAGCAAGTATTTAGAGAAACAATGACTCAAATTAAATGACCAAAACAACAAAAGGCAAACCCTGCAGGTAAACAACAGTAAACTGCAAATGAAAGCAAAACCAGATGCAAAAATGAACAAAACTAATGCTTCCAAATGGTAACTGATTATAAAACCAAATCTAAAAATATAGCTTCCCCACAAATCATTCCAAGAAGCTGAGATTTGAAATTGGTTGACCAGAGGGCTCAGAGGGCTGAAGTGTATCTCAACACCTTGAGAACACATCCTGTAAGATGTCAAAATTGTCTGTGGTTTTAAAACATTTACCAAATTGATTTCTTTGCTTTAAATGAATGTGTTGTGTTTTGCATTGAAGCGTATTCTGTATAAATTCAGTCTGAACAGCATCAGCAGAATCTGACCCCCTGTCTGGCAACTTCATGCTGCAATGAAAGATAAATCCATCAGGTTTAGCTTTTCCACGTTCAACTGATGCAGATTGATAGCCCTGTGCTGGGCGATGGACACACACACACATACACTTACACATAGTTAATCATGTGTGTGACGGTCCAGTGGGGAGGCAGGAAAAATCTGGAATACCAGTTGGGCTCTTCGTCCTTGCGTGTGTGACTTGGCCCTTTGCCCTGTCCCTCTACGAGCCACTCAGTAAGAGGTCGTACGCAGTATTATCCCCATGAGTCTTGAGTTCACACACACACACACAGACACACACACACACATACACACACAAAATTCAACTAACTCCGCAGATCCACTGTGGGTCATTCACCAAACCGCTTGTCAGCCCTTAAACCCGCCTCCACCTGTCAGAAGCTTCCTGTCCACTTCCTGTCTCTGTCAGATGCAACAGAGAGGCCTTTTTCTGCACACAGACGTCCCATTCATTCATCACCATTACCATTCATTATAATAGGAGCTTCTTATTTATAATGCTTTCTTTCTAAACCTTTGGTGTCTTTCATCATGTATCTACTGCTACATTTAGTCTGTGCACGTGTGAATGTGTTGAGAGAATCCAGTGTCACCAGTTTTCCCAGTAATGTTTAATTGGTGTAATTAACCTGTTACTGTGGTAATTAACCTGGGCAACAGTTCTGTCAACATTATAATGACAAACAGATGGTACCATTGCTGCCAATCTGGACATGTGGACATGAAGACACACTCCCAAACACACACAAACCCATTCACATGCTCATTTATAAAGTGTCCTTGCTTTATGTTGACACACAAAACTGCCATATGGTTATTTCACAAAGCTGTCTTTTTGTGATTATACCGGATTTACCTTTAACAAATACCGGGATGGTTTCAGGTAAAGTTTCCATTGTGAATGAGATTAAAGGCCTGTGTGCCCATGATGGGAAAAGGCAGTCCTGGAAACTCGAACTGCGGCTGCCTTGAAGTCACCATATGGAAACCAATATTAATTGTGTGTGAGGATTTACACAGTCACTGTCACAGCTTACTCATGGTTCCTTGTGTTGTCATCCCACAGACAAGCTGTATAAAGGTTTCCAATAAGAACAATAAAAATTAAATGATTCAAGATCAAACTGGCAGACAGTGTAATCAGCGAAGCATGATTCAGGCTTTCATTTGATTACATCCTGGTGTTTCGGGCAAATCAGGACAGTTTTTGCTGTCATCGCAAATTTTGATCCAATCTACAAAAGACCTTGTCAGAACTATGAGGAATGTATTTTGATGAGATATGAAGGGAGGGATTGAAATGCATTCATCAGTCGGAGAAATGGAAAGAGAAGCCAAAAAAACTTAAGAGATAATGAAAGAGAAACAACATGGCACTGATGGATCGACCCAGAGAAAGGATGGTTTATCTTGATGAAAAGCAGAACCCCATTAGTTTCTCCATGAATTTCTTTGTGTATGTGTGTGCTACGATGTGTGCATGCAATTAGTCTATATAGGGACAGTTTGATGACCATTAACTCTGCCTCCCCACACTTACCTCGACCATGGCGGTCCAGTCAGTTGGTTCCTCCCTGACAAAAAGCAGGACACACATTAATGCAATCACTTTCTTTAGATACAGCTGCTGCACGCGTATTTTTATTATTCTGGATAACATGTATATTCGATGTATCTTTATGTTCATCCTTCTAAACCTTTTTTTTCATGTTTGATAAACAAAAAGATTTATATTTAGGGTCTAGTTGTACACTTACCTTGAGATTAAGCAGAATTCATTTTTCACACACAAGAATTTGAGGCAGTTTAGTGAAGACACACTACAGGCAGTGATGTGTGGCCATGGCTGTAGGCAGCCACAGGTGTTAACACCTGGGCAGGACATTGGTGCGTGGATGGTGATGGAGCAGGACAATGCTGATCATTCATTGTCAATATTCATTCACTGCCCCAAGCTCACATTTTTTTCTGTCACTGAAACAAAACAGTGACCTTTCAGGCTCAAGTTGCTCCTCTAGATGCCCCTCAAATTGTTACCTATTAAAACGGCCTCATCGCCTGTCAAATAAGTATTTATCCAAGTAAATCTAGAATTAGCTCTGTGTTTAATGCTGGAATTGGCTAGGTTTAATGTTTTTATGAGCTTAAAAAAGCTGGCTTGTTTAAATTCTTTCCAAAGTTTGTGAATGAATTTAAGTTAACTTATGACTTTCTTATGTAAATGAAGAGGTCAAAAGTTTTGCTTCAGGAAATTAAGCTAAACCTAGACAATCATCTCTCATATTTATGTAAAATTCAGAGTGAGAACTAAATTTACACAAAGAATTGATAAGAGGAATCACCTTTAATTTGGAATAAGAGGTTAACTCAGATGTTTGTGAGGTGACAACATGATATACATGTGCACACCCTCTAAAGTCATGATGAGAAATGTGTCCACAGGGACACTAAAGAAAGATAAGAAACAGACTGTGTTTCAGATACACACAGTCATCATCCACGCCAAGGTCACAGCAAGTATGTGTTCCTGTGTGTTTGCATAGGCATGTTTGAATATTGCTTTAAGTTTTTGCATATATGTGCACATGCATGTAAGTATATGGCAGTCATTAAGGGCACATCTGGAGAAGTGTCAGCACGTTTAAGTTTTATCACCCTTTCACCTTTGTCCCTTCCCTCCTGGCAGCAATTTGTTTTTGTTTAAAGATGATATTTCCTTCGCTTTACATTGAGTAATAGGCAACGTTTGCCACTGGCAATGATTTAGGCAAACAATACCATAATTACTTCACGCAGCTGGTTGTTGGAGGATATGTGCAAAGAATCCTTTTCTCTGCTCCTCAGTAAGATTTTTATGTTTTGTGTCTATATGTTATCTTGAAAACTTTATCAACACTACAAGAAAAACCACTAAGAAGCTGACTTAATAAATTGATGACATAACGATGCCCATGGCAATTAAAGATATTATATTTCAATCCCTAACTACTTCTGCTCAACAAGAGCAGACTGCAGCTGACAGGTTAACTTGTTTATGTATTTTAACCAGCAATTATAACATAATTGTAGCCTAGAGATTATAGAGCACTGGAGATTTTTTTATTTTTCAGGATGGCGGTGAAGGGTTGTAGCATCACTGGATGAAGTTAAAGTTGCATTACTTGCATTCCTCCACCAGGTGATGCTGTGCTGTAGTGTTTCCAGGCCCTGTGATGTGGGGGGTACAGGTGGGACAGGGATGATACCGCATTAAGGGTGTGCTAGGTTTGTTCTCCCTCACAGCCCTGGTTTGTTCTCCCTCACAGCCCTGGTTAAACGGTTATCAGTGCATGATTCCTCTGCAGATGCAGCACAGTTAGTCCTATTTAAAAGGAATCCAGGTTGTTGATTGTGGCTGAACCTCTGAAGAAAACCAAACAGTGAACAGATGCAGGAGCTTTAGCGCTGCTCAGCTCTGTAAGCCCAAATGGAAAACCATTTCCAACAACCCCCCCCTCCATGCTGATTTTAGTTTTTTTCTTTTTTATTGTTTCTCTTCTCTGTTGTTTTGCCTGTTGCTTTTTCTTTCTTTGGCAAGCTAAGATGCTTAAAGCCTGGTTAATGCCCTGTCATGTAATCCACATGTAAATATGAAACACAATCATGCTAATGCTTAATTCCAATGAGACTTTAAGAAGTGGACATTAATAGTAAAAGTGCATAATTCCTTAGTGCTTGAGGTAACTCTTTTTCTTTGTGTGGATATCTGGGATTTGTCTGGGATTTGTCTTGCTCTCCATACCTTTATTTCTTTGTGAACATGTGTAGGTACTTTGGTGCGTGTGTGTGTGTCTCTGTGTGATCTCATGGAAATATTTGTCAAGTTGTTTAATATCTTGCAGACTGAGGTTCTAAAGGCAGAGTTTCTCTGATTGTAAGCAGTCCATTCAGTTGGCACAGTCAAAAGTACATCTTCATACTCTATAGTATAAGTTGCTGTAAAGTTAAAGATGTGTTCAATAGAGAGCAGTTATCTTTGAAGCATATTTATGAGCTATAAATGTAGAACGAGTGCACTTTCTTTTCCAAACTTTCATCTGTGATTCTTCCCTCCCTCTTTGTCCTTTTTCCTCTTTTCTCCTCTGTTCACACCCTCAGCCAACTCCACCCATGTATCCCCTGCTTCCATTTCTCACATAACCAGTAAAAACAATATAATGATGACAGATTTTAAATCTGATTTGTTTCACATACTTAGCAGATGATCTGTTTTCTTCAACACGCAAATGAACACATACTTTTTTCATGCTGTAACTTCTCTGTGAAAACAACGGTTCTTGTTCCCCTTTCCCTGGTGGTGTGCTTTTTTTTTTACCACAAACATCAGATGGTATTTTATAGAAACGACAAAACTATCAATGCAAACTGAGCGTGGTGAGGAGGACGAGCAGATGGACAATATAGGCAGGCAGACACAGGGACAGAGTGATAGCTTCCACACACCACTTCAAAATTATAGCAAAAGGAAATGAGACAGAAAGAGAGAAAGTGCATAAAATATAAAAAAAGAAATAAAAAGACAAAGGGGAGAAAAGTGAGGTAAAGAGTTGGGGATTTCCATGGTACTCAGTGTGGATTTCTGTAGTCTGCAAAGGACTTGAAGTTGAATAAAAGTGATTGGATCAAGGTGATTTTTGCTCGACTGTTGGCAGAGGATCAAGAGTTGACACTGATTTTTTTTCCATCAGCTTTTTCAAAGCTGGCGTTCTTTTACATTTAGATTTGAACGTCAGTAGTCTTACGTTTTCTTTTGTCTTCTGTTACTCCAACTTTCCTTTTTTTCAGCATAGTTGGAGTTATATTCACAGTGTTATTGACATACAATGTCTCTGATTATGTAGTCCTAAATTGAGGTGGAATTAATCAATAAACAACTAAATGCTGACTTCAGACTAAAAAAACAAGAATGTACATTGTCACCCCCCATAACTATTTCAGCCAAAACAAACTGCACAATCTCCGTATCATTGTTTATCTCCTGTCATATAATCTAATCAAATTGTTTCATATTAGTTGTAAAATCATTGATGAAAAGAAACAACATATTCCCAAAAAGGAGAAAAAAGCTGTCAATAATGCCTCTAAGGTAACTGATGCTAAAAGTGCCTTTAACAGCAGCTATGAGATCAAGTAGAAGGAAAGCAGAGTCTTTGTCAAGGATTATTAAAAACACTTCACGTAATTATTATGTATTGTGTAAAAGAAGTGTAGAATGAAATGACTGAATGTGTAATACAAAGCTGGTGATGCTTTAAATTGCCTGTAATGCAATGAAATGGTAGAAGCCTAATTTTGCATATATTGATGCTGTAATGAATTACCATGTCAGAGGGATAATAGTTCTGCTCTAAATTTTGTCATAACATTTTGTCATGGGGTCACGGTAGTTCTTCACCCATAAGTCTTTTTATAAAATGTTTTCCGCAGAAAGTCCCCCTTTCTTTCTTTCTTTCTTTCTTTCTTTCTTTCTTTCTTTCTTTCTTTCTTTCCTTCTTTCTTTCTTTCTTTCTTTCTTTCTTTCTTTCTTTCTTTCTTTCTTTCTTTCTTTCTTTCTTTCTTTCTTTCTTTCTCTCTCTCTTTCTTTCTACCATCATCATCATTGAATGATGCGGGGATAGATGAGGATTAAGGTAAAGAGTGGTTACCACTTGCTAGATTAGTGTGCAATATGCTAAACCTGATGTTTTCTGAGATGCATTCACTGGTATTTGAACGT
The DNA here is from genome assembly GCF_017639745.1 of Melanotaenia boesemani. Classification (NCBI taxonomy): domain Eukaryota; kingdom Metazoa; phylum Chordata; class Actinopteri; order Atheriniformes; family Melanotaeniidae; genus Melanotaenia; species Melanotaenia boesemani. Next base: position 16,806,557 of record NC_055688.1, read on the forward strand.
GTGTGATAACAATAAATGCAGCCTGTAACATTAGATAGAATAGATAGAAGTACAATAAGGATGAGAATACACTTGGCTTTGTCATGAGCATAATTTCCTACATACTTGCTTGTGTACGATGCTTGTTACAAGAATATTGCACTTGGGAGGACATTAGAGGCCTCAGACCAGATAGTTCTGCTGAATTTGCACGGTGAAACCAAACTGATGAACATAGCAGAATGGAAGAGGTTTGTGTTTGGTTAATTGTAAGATCACTGCAGTAAAATAGAGGTGCCATAGGTGGAGTGTAAAACTCTTAAACAACGCTGTCTTTATTTCAGAATGTTCTGTCATTTTTACCACTTTTGATCCTGCAACCTTCAACAATGCTTCAAACAAGGCAGCCATGATAAACTTGTACGCATAATTAGACGCGAGTATGTGTACAGTCTCCCTTTTACTTACGTAAATAGCGACCCCCCTTTCTAACGTATTTGGTTCCTAAACCTAATCAAAAAGCAAGGGGAAACAATCACAAGAATCATGACAGTTCAAACCGCAGTCTCAATGACCAAACTAAGTGGGGGAAAAAATATTTCATGTGCAGACAACTAGAGTTTGTTTGGGCAGATATCTCTAACTTCTTGGTTAATAAAGATAGAATGGATAGTGATAACTCAGAGAAGGGAGGAAATAAATGCAAGAAAATGAATGAATGAAAATGAATCAGACTGCCAAGTTTTTATAATGAGCTAAAAGACAAAGAAGAAATAACACTTGATGTCATTCAGACTAACAGTGTGAGTTTGATTGAAGGTATTTCTTTTAATTAAAAGTCAAGAGCACTGGGAATTCTGATTTGGACTTAATAGTCTGACCATGATTAAAGGGATTTTTCATTAAAGTAAGAAAGGCAATAAATTCTTTCTTTTGCAGTGTTTGTGTTTTGTTTATTTCTCTTCTTTTTCCCTCATTTTCTTTTTCTCCCTCTCTGTCAGTTTAAACCTCTCTGTTCCTCTGTCACAATGCTCTTGATGGCCACAGCTGAGGTTGTTCAAAACATGTCTGACTGAGTTTTGAACCCCACACATCATAAAGTCATTGTGCGTAAATGCAGTGCCAGCTAGGCCAGATGAAAGTGCTCTCTGCCCCACAAATAACACCACATTAACACAACTTCAAACAGCGATGAGGCATGAAAGACAGACGGACAGACAGACGGGTGGGCAGAGACACATAGAGACACAAGGATAAACACTATAGACGACAGACAAAAAAAACAAAAAAAAAAAAAACGTGTAATTCTTTTTTTGAGTGAACATGTTAGATTTTTGTAAAACTGAATTTGCCATGTGTTGAATAGCACCCAGAACCATCAGGGAAGTTATACTATTGCATCACTAATTCAGCCTCAGTATTCCATCTTCTGAAAGTATGTCCCATACTTTAGTTTAGGTTTAAATTTTGGTAATTCTCTGGAAAATTACTCTAACTCGAGATATTGTCTTCTGAAAGCTAGGAAGCACAGTCACTAAGCGTGTAGATGCTGGGTGAAGACAGGTATGCAGCCAACTAATTAGTTCCAGGGATTAAGCTGAATGATGACTAGATTTAATTAGTCTTTTGTTATGAGTTTCTCTGGGTGTCTTTTGTTTTTTTTTTTTCTAACCCTTCATCCAACTCTTTTTTTCTACTTTATTTTTCACTAAACTACAGACACACACCCACACACACACTCACAAATGCCCATACACCTCAACCCTGTGATTTGAACAGGACAAATATGTCCTCAGCCATATTTGCCCTGCAGTACGTAAGGTATGCCATTAAAGTGTACCTTTGGAAAAGCTGTGTTAAGTGTGCAAGATAGAAAAGATGTGAATCTGGGTGAATCCTTTTGTTTGTATGAAGAATGTTGGTAGTTGCCTCTCTCTTTTTTGTATCAGGTGGCCACCCATATTAGTTTTGCTAGTGATTTATCTAGTAAGATAACATATTGATGTTTTTTTTTTTTTTTTTTTTACATTCCTCATATCATGTCTGTTGTATGATTTAACTAGCTGGCATGTTACTTCATATACTTTTGATTGTACAGACCCATTGGAAGACATGCTGATGACCTGCTTATTGCTCAGTTGAATGTGACATAGTCTGTGTTTATTTGTATACAGAGCCAAATAAGATTGGATAATTGTGTCCACGTTTGAATTAGCAATCAGATTGAATTGAATGTATCCTCAACCTGTACTGAATGCATTCCCACCTGTATCTCCTACTGTTCAATTGTGATGATATAACATGTATTCTCAAATATGTACAGATCCTATATCTTATGTCCTAATGTTATGTAGTACTAGATATCGCTTCTTGGCACAGTCAGGGTGTCTCTGTTTAGCAGAACCCAACTGTTTTTTAATTGGGTGTACCCATTTTGTTATGAATTATTTAAAACCTTGGAAATGAGTCTCTATAATACAAATCCCATGAACACGGATAAATCAATTAATAACAACTCACTTTTTCTGATATTAAACTATGAGTCAAGTTATTTACAACAGAATATGGTATCTGTATGAATAGGCCTGTATAAGATTTCATATGTCTGAGCGTCTGACTGTCCATTTGTATTACGTTTCTTCAAGTTGAAGATTTGTGTTGTGTGAGTGTGAATGTGACAGTTTCAGATGGTGTGGCTAATGACTTCTGGAGGTCAGCCAGACCTAAATTCTATCAAACTTTGTACCTTTCTTGGCTCAGATAGTTTGTGTGTTTGTGGATGTGTACTTATGAATGTGTGTGTTATGTGTCTAGGCCCACACTTAAACAGTGGGTGGTTTTCTGTTTCCACTTTCTGCTTGCAGTTGTAATTTTGATATTGTTGTTTGTTATTGTTTTATAATACAAGTCATATGTGGACATGTGTGACCATTAATCTCAAACAAGTCAATGTTTCCCATCTTTTGACTGATCCTCTACATCTTTTCATTCTTCTGAAAAGATGTAGAGGATGTTGTTATATACTTAATCACTTAACACGGTTTTCCCCCCATTTCTAAGATTTCATGTCTTACTCAAAACTGCAAAATTCTTCCTCTTTTTCCTCTAAACTGTCCCTCTCTCCCTGTGTCAGTGTCACCACCTCTTTTAATGGGTGTCACCTGCTAGAGTAATGGCCAGGGCTCAATGTGCCATAGCAGTAATTTAACACTGTCACACATACACACACTCAGGCGGAGGCGCACACACAGTGATGGATTACTCCGGGGACTGTTGCAGAAGTGCTGTAAGTAGGGCGGCTGTGCGTGGATATGACAGTAGTAAATTAGAGTGTGAGTTTGTGTGAGTGTGTGTGTGTGTGTGTGTGCGTTTGTGCGCACGTGCACATATTGGTGTGTGAAGTCAGAGTGACCACCTCAATCTCATGCTTGGAGAAGAGCTAGCTCTCACTGAGGCAATGTGTTTTTAACTGGTTTCTTAGATGAGTTAGATTCCAGTTGAATGTGGTTAGGACATGACTTGAGTGAACTTTTGGTGGTTTCCAGAAGAAATCATTTAAATAACATGGTAATGCAACATGGAAGTATCTCTTTTATGACTTACCATCAGCATCTGAGATGACTTAACAATGAATGAACCTTTTAATTTACCCCCTGAAATCTTTTCTAAGTTCTGATCTAAGCTCAAAGGTCTAGTACAAAGGAGTACATATATGTATGCCTAATTTTGTCAAAAGTATTTAGCCATATCTTTGAAAATACATTCTGAATGAATTATCTCAACATTGACAGTTTTAAGATGGGTTACCTGACATGTCTGATGATTTGTTTTACAAATCCATCTAGGAAGTCATCCATAGAAAGTGTCTGGAAAAGGGCAGGTAGGTGATTGGGTGAACCATCTGTCTATCACTGTCCAATAAAATCAAACTCTTGTCAAAAGCCTGACAGGAGAAGTGTTCATACATCTTTTCCACAGCAAAAAAACCTTCAGTGCAGATCTTAAGTCTTCAATTAAAAAAGAAACACTGTCCAGTTCTGATATAACTAAAGCTACAACCGTATCCTAAGCCATATTTTTAAAGATGGGCATAGATAATTTTAACCTTTGAATTTCACATTTAGTTGCCATCATCGTGGCTTTTTGTTGGCATAGGGGAACTTAGTTGAAACACGGAACATGAGCAAGGTTTATTGAACATGAATGTTGATTATATTTATTCTGATGTTGATTATGTCCTGTCTATATTCTATACTACAGCATATTACACACTACATTCTAGAATATGCCACTTAGTGGCATTAATTGTAGATGGTATAATTATACTGTTTTAATATTTTAGATATAGTTTGCTTTTTTTCCTCAACTTATTTTTTGACAATCCACTGTTAAGCTTGTTTTTTTTAATGCTGGTTTGGAGTGTGTGCTGCTCAAGTCATTTTTACTTGTACATTGGACTCTTCTCAAGCTCTGTTGTGATAAGTATCCATGGCAACGAAAAAGCTGTAAACCAGAAAGATTAACTCTTTAAGCTCCCCAAAACCAAAGTAATGAGTGAAATAATGCATTAAATCCCACTTTAGCTGAAGAGGAAACAAAAGGATGCAGGGCAGGAGCAAGGCAAAGAAAACAGTGGAGGAAATTCAAAACATTTCTTCCAATTACTTTGATGGGAAATTGGATATTGTTAGCGAACAAAATACAAGCACTAAGAAGAATGCAAAAGGAATACAAATAATGCAGAGACATAGCTGCAGGAACATATTCGAGACTCCCATGTGTTTATACACTGCTTTAAGACTGTTCAAGCAGTTGGAGACAATGAAGTTAGTGAAAAGCTAAAAGAAGGAAGTCCTGCAGTGCTTCTGAACTTGGACATGTCATGGTAAAGGAAAATATCTGCAGAGAGGTCACTGAACTGCTAGTGGAAATTTTTCATCCATATTATTTCTCAGGAATCAAAAACAAGAAGACTGCCTGTGCTGGCTGTACTTGGAGCTATTAGAGCTGATTGTTCCAAGAAGAATGCGGCACAAGCTGCTAAACATAATGGACAATTCTTTACATCCTCTACACAACACAGCGAGGACACAGTGTGTGTTCAGTCAGAGGCTTCTTCAAGTATGGTCACAGTAAGACAGAAACCTGCCAACAAAACAGGAAATTCTCTTTCAGAACAATATGATTGATGATTGATTATCTTAGAAAACAAACAAAACAAAACAAACAAACTAAAAGAACCTGGTACAGTATTATAACTTCCCCTTAGGGATTTTTTTAATGGTATTTCTCCGTCACCACACAAATTTACAAAGAGAGCAGAGAAAGTGGACAGGGAAAAGGAGGGTGATGTCCTCCAGCAAAGGGCCGCTGGTCAGGACATGAACAAAATAATCATATAATGATATTGGTCAGGCTTACAGAAAAAGACAGTGTAAGACAATCAATAGAAAACAACTGATACAAATACAGTGCATTAAAATGTTTAAATTATAACCAAACGCCACACTGAGTCATTTTTTTTTCAGTTGTCACTTCCATTTGCTTACGGTTGTCGGCGCTGAATGATGCAATATGATGTAGACACCATGTCAACACTCATCTAATGCTCTTCTTAGTGGCTATTTATGTGGCAACCATCTTTCATTCTAAGGGAGTTTTAAAACAGCAGGGATGTCAGAATGTATGTTTTGCTGGCAGCTAAGGAGGATACAAAGCATCTGCTTAAATTCACTGTAGTTTACAATTTTTTTGCACCAAACATTTTAAGTGTCTTACATTTGCACGATTAGTTTATAATATTTCACATGTATGGTAAATAGTCTGGTTTAACTATTGAAGATTTGGGAGGAATCATGGCAATGCTGAGCCTGCTGGATTTGGATTTTGGACTGTTTTGACAATTGTCATTAATAAAACTGAATATGAGAATTCTTGAAGGGTTTGCAATTTTATTTACTTAAAAAAAACAAAAAAAAAACAGAACTACTGTGCAGAGAGCCAGAACACTATAGAAGAAAGTTTATCTAATAAGAAAATTCTTCACTAACTTTTTGACTCTTCCATGACACTCAAAACATGACTAGAGCTGCTTACATAATGGGCCATTTCCCTGTTTCTCTTCATGATTTGGACAGTTTGAAGTCAGCAGAAGAGCTGTCATGAATAAACATACAAAAAAGAGCAAACTATTAAAAATCTAAAGATATTAACACAATAGTCAAGGAAAAGACGTTGCAAGGTCTGAGAAATGTTCCCAGTAAAATGTGGAACAAAATCACCAGAGCAAGACGCTGAGTGCTGCCACTTTCATCATCTGCCCTGGCATGGACAGATGATTGATGCGGGGCTGCATTTGAGTTTACCGCGGGCTGAAGCTGCAAGAGAGCCTGCATTACGTAGCGGTTGTACCGTAGGTGGTCACAAACACAGTTAAACGCTCAGAAAGATCAAAACATCTGATGGCTCTGGATAATAAACACCATGCACACACATGTAGTCTCAACTTAAAAGGGATGGCACGTCAGTACAGAAATGTTTTATGTTTCCTTTCAACACCTGGTTAGAAATATCAGGCAGACAAAGAAAGACACATTACAGAGGAAGAGCGAAAGATGGAAAACAGCTGCTGATACTTGGTGTACCCATATGATGCCTGTGTACCATGCAGTGTTTATCATCCATACACATCTTTTGGAGCTGCCTTCACCTACAGAGTTTGGCAAAACCTCACTCAGTCGCACATTAATATCCACATGCATGACTGTTGAGGTGGATTTTTGCATGCTTGCGATTGCAAGTTCCACAGTCCATGTCTTCATGCAATGTGACTGTTCTTCAGCATGTTTTTTCGATTTGATTTGTGTATGCAAGAATATTAAGACCAGTCTGTGTGTGTGTTTGTTGGCATGACTGAGTGTTTTCAAAACTTTTTTGACATTAGACTGACAGCTGAGGAAGATGGATGGGTTGCACAAAGTAGACAGTAGGAAATCGGATGGGGTTGGTTGATTATGTCTATTTGTGTGTTTGCTTGTGCATGAGCCTACATCAGTGTGTATGTGTGTGCACAGGAGGGACACCTGCTGACTGACAGACATTTCAGTCTTTCAGACTTTGACAAGAAGAGATGAGATGTCCATATGTGTGTCATAGATTTCCTTTTCAAATATGTATCCATAGTAGCGCTGCAGCGCTCAACACTAAACAGACAGACCCTGAGCTCCAGTGAGCACCGATGGTTTTTAAATACCTCCGGTCACCACCATCAGCTGTTCCCCAGTTTCTTCACTCTGTCTTTGAATGAGTAATCAGTGTAGGGAAATCTATGATATGATAAATGTTTTTACACCAAATTTTGCTACAAAGATTTTCTCAAGTGATGTCTTGTAAATATGTTGCCTCTTTTTCAGTCATGGAACATTTAGCTTTCATGCCTGTTTGTGGTTTTTTTATATAGATGCAGCAGATCTTTTGGATCCTGTTGCTTGCAGGCTGAGAACAGGTTTTGTTGAGACATGGCACTACGGTCTTGAAGAAATGTTGCCAAGAAAGAAAAAGAAAAGGTGTGGTAGATTTGCAACAGTGTTAAAGTTGCACATACTTATGTTTAAGTATCATGAATGGCATCTTTCAGTGGTTTTAAGGTTGTGGCTAATTTTGTGACATTGTGATGACAGTTGAATGAGATTAAAATTTAATACCACTGATGCCTCAAGCATGTAATTGCTATCTTTTACTGCATAATCATCATTAACATGTGAATAAGGCAGCAACTTTAGTGCAGTCAGAAACACTGTTTCAGTTTTACGTCCACATTTAAAGAAACCCTTCTCCAGCTTTCCATAGTAGTAGATACCAATTTCCTTGCATTTACATTCTTCCACAACTTTCAGTTACTAAAATAGACTCTGAAAGTAGAAATGTGTGGTTTCTGTTTGACATAACATTAACATATCAATGCTGTTATTCTGCAAGGCTGTCAAAAGCAAATCCTTCTTGGAAAATTTGTGGAATGTGAAGACTTGATTTGTTCTGGATGGGATGTATCTTAATTTTTATAAAAAGAAAGACTGTATTTGACTCTGTCCATGCAAGTCTGCTTGACTGTTTTCTTTTATAATAGCTAACAGTAAATGCATTCAGCTGTTGCTGAGACAATAAACAGAAACACAGAATAGGATAACCTGGACTGACAGAGGAAATCAAGATAGGGTAAAAAAAAAAAAAAAAAAAAATGTTGCAGGAAAAATTAATTTGAATTCCATGTATCTGGAAACTCCTCTGCCTCCATCTGCATACGAGGTCAGCCAACTTAAACTAGATAGTTATCACAGTCAGACTATATGGGACGTGTATATATTTCCATATTTTATAACCTCTGGCATTAGCTCTTTAATTAACAATGACAAAACCTCTGTCATCACTAAGAAATCTTATATGCAGTAAGATGTTTCCACTATTGTCAAATTTGCACCTACTCCATTTTTTGTATCTTTCAACTGCTGAAGTATCTATTTTTTTGTAATTGAATATTACACAATAGCAAGCATATTTGGTCCAAACAACAACATATGTGAGCCAGTGCTTGTAATTTAAAATTTCGAAACGAGAATGAAAGCTGACTTAACTCAGTGTGTAAAGGAAAACATGGAACACCTGCAGCGACTCTGTACTTGCCCCATGTCCAATGCAGCCAATAAAAATAGTCTGTTCACATAACTTGCTCAACTTTTTTTTATTTTAGTCCTCAACATATAAAACCACAACCTCAATGCACACATGAGAACATTTAGCTCCATGTTGGGTTGTTTAAATCTGGCATTGCTAGTGTGATTTCCAGCACTGAATCACCTTTCGTACCAGTGGAGGCGAGGGTGCGCTGATTCATTTTGTGATAGACTGGTAAATGAGGAAGGCAGTTAACCTGTGACCTGTGTTTGATGAGGTGAGGATTGTTTGCAGTGATTCACCCAGCAGTGTGTGTTTAAAGGTACAAGGCTGTGGAGTTACTGTTATTTTAAGATTTCAACTACACAATTGTTTAAAGCAATCTTGGGAACCTGAGGATGAAAAAACACTTTTCATCCTTGCCACCTGTTTGTACTTTGGGTAATTTACAGGGTCATGGGGTTATTGGTGAGGTACATAAAAAGGTCTTTTTTGATCCCCCGTTCTACAACGCAATCCTGCATTTTACTCTTTTATCTGATCTAGAAAAAAAAAAAACAGAAAATTGTTGGTCCATGTTTGAGCTCCTGGATTAAAAAAGAGAAAAAGGTTTGTGTGTTGAAGAGACTGTCATCTAAATCTTATTTTACAATCATTGTCAGAGCTGAACCTCAAACAGCACAACACTGGATTCCTCTCAGTCGTCCTCTCATACACACAAATATCCACTTATCTTCCTAAACAGACACAGGGACACGTGTCCATGGTGATATCGGTGAGATTAGAAGTGTCTTTCGGGAGAAATTGCGGCACTGAGATGAGAGATTAACTTCATCAGTGCAGTACATCTTGGAGCTGCTGGCTGGCTACCACGGATGGAGGGATCACCTCCAGGACAGCATGCATAACATTACTGCTTGTCCAATCAGTGTCGCTCAACAGTTCACAGCAAAGAAAGAGCAATGATAGAGAGACATGGCATGTAAGAGGAAGAATACATTGAGTGTTAGTTGATGAAGAGAGAGCAAGATTTTAGAAATTAGGATAAAGAGGTTAAATAAAAGGGGGGTGGGGGAAGGTGAAGGGATACTGTCGTCTCATAACCTGAACTGTTAGCCACATTCATATATGAAAATCCTGCAGCTTCATCCTATCATCCAGACACATATCAGCATTCACACATGTACAAAGTGATATCTGTGCACTCCAACTCAATGCATCCACACACACATGCACAAGTTTCCCAGTGCTATTTTAACTACTCCAAATGTTTTTTTGCAATGCTTTTCCATCCATATGAGTTCCATATGGGTAGCTTCAGCTAACTGTTAAAACTACTGTACTTCAGCTCCCATCTGTGTGAGTCTATGCAAGACCTGTGGGGGTCCTGCTGAGATGTCAGGACCAACGTAGAATACATCGTAACCTGACCTTCACCACAGCTATGTACCATATGTCTCACAGGTGTCATTCATATTGGCCAGGCTCACAGCAGAAGCCATATGGAGACAGTGTGAGCGAGAGACAGTCAGTAGCAGACAGCTGAAACAAATACGGTGCATTAAAATGTTTAAACTATAACCAAAAGCCACGCTGAGTCATTTCTTTTCAGTATGTTGTCACTTCCACCTGCTAATGGATTTTAGTGCTGAATGATGCAATGTGATGTCAGCACTCATCTAAGCTAATGCTCTTCTAAGTGGTTATTTATGTGGCGACCATCTTTATTTCTAAGGATGTTTTGAAACAGCAGGAATGTCAGAATGTATGTTTTGATATAATTACTCCTTGGATGAGTTCTTAGCATTGTAGAATTTAACGGTGGTGGCTAACGAGGATGTCAAAGCATCTACTTACACTGTAGTTTACAATTTTTTTGCACAATCATTTTAAGCGTCTTACATTTGCATGATTGGTTTATGATATTTCACTTGCATGGTCAAAAGTCTGATATGAGAGGAATCATGGTGAAGCTGATGCTCATGGTTTTGGATTTTGGACTGTTTGACCTCAACTTTGGTATGTTTCTAAAGCCATATGTGTGCCATAAATGTGTCAGGTCTAATACAAGACATGGTAACCCAAGTTAAACCACTGCCATCAAATTTCACATAAGCTGAAGGCTTTAATTCACATGATGAGCTGTCCTTTTCTTTTCTTTTCTTTTCTTTTCTTTTCTTTGCTTTTTTCATTTATTTTCTCTGTTTTTGAAAAATCTTAACGGATCAAAATTTATAGGATATTTTAGATTATTTTAAAGTCTCTTTTGGACTAATATCTCAAAAAAAGAAAAAGTGAGAAATGAAAAATACTGAATTTAATGGGTGTGAGGCCACATTAAAAAATCATAAAGATGTGGAGAGATTCTGGATATGTTGCATTCTTCCTTGTTATTTATTTATAAGCGTCAGCTGCCTCCAAGTCACCCCCACCCTAAATCTCAGCACTGGCCTAAAGTAGAACCAGATTTGTAGTAGGTGGTAGATGTTTTTCTGGGTCCTAAAGGAAAGATTGGATCAAGAAGGGGGAGTTTTCATGGTTTTGAGGTTTTGGGGAGAAAAGAAATAGCAGGATTGTGTGTGGGATTTTTTTTTTCTTTTGTGCAACAACGAAAGAGCTTTTAAGTTTTTCCCTTTCATTCAATCTGAGTTGTATAAATTGATGAGATAAAGATAATATTTTCAGAGGTTGATTATGGTATTGGACAAGTACAAGAAAAAGAGTATTTTAATTTTTGGTTTTCTGGGTTTGGTATTTTTCATGTTTCAGTAGGTACAAGAAAAAAATAGTAATAATAATACTAATAATATTAGAAATAATTATTTTCTAAAGTCTTATAACAATGTCATATAATTGTCCCTTTAAACATAATGTTTTTGTAAGCCTGGGGAAGAACAGAGAACAGGAGGAATTTTCTTTTGCAACTTTCTATACTGTGTGAATGCTTTAGTAAAACCTGGTTGGCTCCGTTTGACCCCAGCAAGCTCTTTTGCGGTTTAAGTGGAAACAGTAGGGAGAGAAAGACTGAAAATCACCTCTGCTTTTGTCAGTAGTAATGAGAGATTCTGTCCTTGCGTCTTTGCTTTTTGGCTTTGTGTCGTCTCTGATTTTATCCAACACATGCCCTCATTTTTTGGGTTGTTTATTTCAGTCTGTTTTACTTATTTTGCTTTGCAGAACACATCTCGTAGCGAATATTCAAACATAACTTCAATTCAGTTACGTGCAGCCAAGGAATCTCTCTACAAAAATTTCTTAAAATTCAGTGATGCACAGGATAAGAGACAAGAGATAAATCACACACACTATATATCATTTTTGAAAATTATATTTACGCAATGGTTCAGAACTTTTCAAATATACTTTAATCACAAAATCACCCACCTAGCGAAAGCAAAATTTGATGACTAAATTTAAATGTGGTGATATTATGTTTGATGTTATGTTTCCAGAATTAGAATTTTAGGCATCATTGCAACCTTGGTTACCAACTTAATTTCCTATTTTTCCCCTATTTCACCTCAAAACCAGGGTGGGATATAAAAGTAGAAAACTGGGGAAATAAACAAGATGAAATAAAATCCGGAAGTGACACTGATGGTTGCCCAAGAATGAGTGCATCTGTGTGTTGGTGTTTGCACAATTGTGGCTAAGCCTGCAGTCCATATGTGTGTGTGTGTGTGTGTGGATCAAAGAGTGGTTTGTGTGTTGGCTGAGGTTAGGATGAAATGAGCCGTATTAATGAGTTACTTTGGTCTGCGTGTCTGTGTACATGCGTTCTGAGGTTCACAACGCTGGACATGAGATGCTGTATTTACTGTGGGCATGTAGAAATACAGACACACACCAACACACAATAAATTATTTCCGTACAGAGGACTGTGTGAACCTAGAGGAAGATTCCAGCGTTATGCTTTGATTGCTGTATTTCTGACTTATTATGAAGTGTCTGCCAAACTTGTCTCAAAAGACAGTAACTTAACTAAACACTCTTACACACGGCACAATGAGTGTTTTTCCAGTTTTCTTTAAATTCAAATTATTGCAAAGAGAATTGCCAACTTGAGTGGAAATATGAGAGTAAACCTTTCAGCATTTACTTTGAAATGAGGCTACAACCACAGCAGGAAACTGTAATTGTTATTATAAAATAACCCAGACTGTGACTGAATTTCAAAACTTAAGTTAAAGTCAGTTTTCCATCACAAAAAGTGTCAAAAGTGCAGCTTTCAGTCCAACTCTAACAAGTTAAAGGAATATAATGAAGATTGGCAAAGTGGAAAATTTGTGCTGTTTTCTCAGGCTCTTAAGAAGTTATAAGAATAATTATTTTAAATTCCCACTTTTTTATGTGATCCATCAGCAACAGTTAGTCCAATGATTTATTAACCAACCAAAAATCCAAATTTGATCTGATGTGAGCTCATTGTGTGTTTCACTTTTCAGTCAGTGGTTGGTTGGTGTTTATTAACAATCTCTGATGGTATTTATGAATAGTGTCCTTGGATATAAATGTTTTTTGATTGTAGATCACGAAAAAGCTGGTGTCACTTTAAAATAATGTGTCCTAACCCAAAGCTTGCACTTGTTATGCAGAGTTATTTCAGGATGAGGAGCTAATTCCAAACCAGCATTTTATCCAAGTTAAAAAGGGGCATCTCACTTTGTCCATGGCTGCTTGCAGCTTGCCTCAGGTCTGCTCAGATACACACACATACTAGAGTGTCCTTGCAAACAAACATGCACGCAAACATGTTGAGGCGCAGTCACATTCAGTGAAGTGAGAACAAAAGAGGAGAGGTGACCTCAGCTGATAATCCACTACAATGCTCCTGGTTATAATATAAATGGATCACATATCTTTACAGTTAATCATACATTCAGCTGCAGGATACTAAGTGTGCACGTGTGTGTGAGTGTGTATAATATATAGGACTCGATCAAGCTGGAGGTCATTCATTCATTTTTTTAAAATACACACTATTACCTCCTGGCTTTTTCTCTCTGTTCCTTTTATTCTCTCTTTAGTTATTATTTTCTTTCAATGTTACCTTTTCTGCTCCCGTCAACTCTTACTGAGCATTGTGTTACATTTATCTCCTTTTTTCCTTGTCTCCTCTCCTCTCACCCCTACTTCCTTTACCTTCCCATGGGATTCCCATTTGTTTGGTTATGCACCTCACCACAGCATGCATATAAATCAGGCCTACCTCATAATGCTGTGTTCTTCTGTGGCCCTCCTCATCCTCCAAGCAGTATTTATTTTTTATTTATTTTTTCAGTACATATGCTTTAGTGATGTAGATTGCTATTTGTAAGCATGCACACACACTGCACCATGTTACACGGCACAGTGGGACTCATACAAGCAGTGCAGTAGTTTGTCATTGCAGCAATTTAACTCTGTCTGTCTAATGCTCAGCTGGTCCACTTAACCCTCCCAACCTTTCTGTAAGTGACACTGAGTGTTTAATCGGCCCTAGAGGATACTTGATGTTTAAGGAAAAAAAGAAAAGGTATATGTGCAGTGTCAGGAAATTAATTTTCCAACAGGCAAAATGGAGGAAAGCCCATACCCGGCCTGTTTAAGCTACATTTCTCCCCTGGTGGCACTCGGATTTGTGGTCAGCCATTTTCAGCAACAGGGTTACACTAGTTGCTTTATTTCATGAAAAATCTCTTGAAAAAGACAAGATTTATTTTGTCAGTGGATTGAAAGATCCACTGCTTTATTTGTCCACAGTTTCCAGCAATTTGTGATGGAATAATCAAATGTTCTGCTGTGTGACAGAAATGATATTTGGGGAGTTATGAGTTCAGAAATCATCTTTTATCAAACCTCCCACGCAACACACTCTAATTCAGAGCGTCCACTTAACCTATTCAAACGTGCCATTTGGCACCAATTAACATTTAGATGGGGTGATTTATGCATGTCTTTTGTCTGTTTTTATTTTTTCTTTTTCATGATCTTGCCTCCCCCACCTTATCTCTCTTTTCCATCTCTCTCATTCTCTCCATCTTCCCACACATTTTTTAACAGGTCAAATGAAGGTGGTCAGCTCTCCTTTCTATATCCCTGTCTCCTGCTACCCCCCACCTTTCTTTTTTCTCTACCAACCCACTGAGACTTGACACAAGGATTGCAGATTTGATTAGTGTGTATGGCCGACGGCGCCACATGTAATTTTAGTGGCTTTATAATTTTAGCCTGTCAAGAACATTCAGCTTCACAAAGAGAAAAATAAATACATAAATACTGTGTGTAGATACAAGCAGACCTTAAAGAGCAGAAGCAAAATTATCGATTCACTTGTGCTGCATTGTTTTAAGAGTCCTTAATGGCTGCAAAGCTGAAGAGAAAAGTCAAAGCAGTTCTTTCTTTTAAATGTCCTAAGCTCACTGTGATCTCAAATACATAAAATAAAAAAGGGGGGGAGAAAAAGAAAAAGAATGGGAGAACGATGACAAGAGGAAATATGAGAGAAAAAGAAATGGAGCAAAACATGAAACAAAAATTAGTGTAATATATCAAATAAGACTTGAATAAAATTTATGCAACCTTCTCAGCATTATATCGTCAGTACTGCTACTGTGAAAGTCTGAGTTCATTTCTCTTGAAAAGACATTTGTTTGGGTCATGTTATAGAATCAAACATTAAACAAATATGTATTTTTAATTTTATTTTATGTCCATGTTGTTGGACAAGTTAGAAAAACCTTCAGTGTAACTAATAAGTGGAAATATGATATTCACAAGATTGTTGTCTGCATTTTTGGGCAGTGTTTTCCCCAGGTTCACAGCCAAAAATGCTGCGAATAAAAAAAATAAAACAAAACACACTCAAGACGGAAAAAGTTAAACTTTGTAAATGTCCTGATGAAACCGTTTAAGCACAGAAATGCAAGAAGACATAATCAGTGAAAGAGAGGAAAAGAAAGAAAGTTACAGAGCAACAGATAAAACAGGAGTCAAGATCAGAATGACTTTTTCTGGCTGGAGAGAACTCAGAGAAGAGACAGGTTACGAGACGAATATGCAATTAGCTTTCCTTAGGGGGTGCCAAAGTGCAAAAAACTGTCAAAATTCAGTAGTGTGGCTTTAAAAATAAATACATAAATAAATAAAATGGACCCTGTAATAATAAAATACATTGCTCTGAAAGCCGTGGTGGATAGCATGGAAAATTTGTGGCTTCTTGACTTTCTGTTAAATGGCTATTTTATGATTTTTGCATGACACTGGCCTAGCAGTTGAGAGAACCTAACACTTAAAATATTCATGTGTCTTGCATCAACAACACACACAAATAATGTTCAGAACATAAAATGAAACCTTAAATGTGAACATGTCAGGGAGTGACTGGGTCACTGTCAGCATGACTGACTGTCATTTTCCTTCCTTACTCTCAATTACAGGAACAGATAGCATCAGCAGACAAAACAAACACAAAGAAGTTTGAACATGCTAACACCCTTTGACACAAACACAGACACACACACAACAGGATGTAATACATTATGAGTCGGTGTGGGTTACAAAAGGATTTCCTCTCTTTGGGACAGAGGTCACACTTGGTAGATGTTTCAGTCCAGATAGCAGCATGTACGTACAAGTGTGTGCATGAATGTGTGCTTGTGTGTGAGTTTTCAGGAAATGTTCTGTTCTACATGTTTCACTCTCACTGATTTGATTGAGGAAGAGAGATAATAAACTTAGTGTGGCTACCACTTCCTGTTAATACCCAATAGAGTCTACACTGACCCACACACAGACTCATACACACTAAAAAACACTGTTGATTTGTAGACATATAGAATTATTACATGTATACTTCTTTTTATATCAAACATTTTCCCACCAAATTACAAAAGATGAGGTGCTTCTCTAAGTCAAGATAGAATCTTTAACAGACTCTTGTTGAAGGACTGTTCTGATGTCAACAGAAGGATCATCAGAACCTCTTTATTTTATTCTGTGAAATTTCGAGGATGCCTCTGAGTATTGTCACTGTTCTTAAAGCTCCTATAATCCACATGAGTCAAAGGCGATGAAGGAAAATGAACCGATGATGGTGATGGCACATTATTAGTTTTTTCGTATGTAACAGCTACAAGCAATTAGCAGCCTTGTCAGTTTTTAGGTTGTGTTGTGTTGGGTGTAATTGATGCTGGGGCTATGGTGACATAAGCCTGCTTGGTGGTTCTACCATTTTGTGTTTTCTAAATGCAAGGAAAGTCTCTTTCCTATAGCCAGAAAAATGCTACTAATGAATGCTCCAGTCTACAAATGAAGCATCCTTGAGTTTGAGGAAGCACCTATATATTTATTTCATACATTTATTTTATTGTTGTCATAGTGACAGAAAGGAGATGAGGAACATGACACACAGAGGTCCTTTTAACACATCCAGCAAAAACTTAAATAAATAAATATGACATCAACTCAGGCTTTTTCTCATGGAGATCATAACCATAGTTACTCTGCATCAGTTTGTTCCTTTTAGAATTCACTTAAGGTCTGGATTTTGGAGTTTGAGCTTTATCATTGTGAACAGTTAAAATACACAGATACAAAACTAAATAATCATGACAATTAAAATTGACAGCCAAGTGTCAGAGAGTTGGACTTTTCTTAAAACTAAATTTGAAGGACAGATAAATTTGCCCTTATTTATTGTTTGATCTAGAATTGTGAGACCACAAATGCGTCAATGACTATGGAAAAGGTGCAAATGAGCAACCTCAACTTTTATGGGTTTCTTGGGTATTTTGGGTTAATACCAATTACAGCTAAAACCAATAAATACCTGATACTTCCATAGTCATGTTACCTGGGATGAATGCCTTTGCCTACTTTACAAAAAAGCCTAATGTTAGTTGGTCAGCCACACTGATTTACCAGTGCTTGACAGTTTAATGAAAGTTCATTTAAGTAACTGTCTTCACGCTTGAAGAATGGACAAAGTCACTAATTACCTTTAATGTGCTGGATTCTATGTTATGTATCTGTTATGGGGAAGATAGATTGCAGCTTGGATATTGAGGATCCCCTCTGTGCCAATAGATGGGGAGACTAGATTAATGAAGGGAGGGACAATGAGATTAAAAATAACACAGAAAAATCATGCCATGTTTTTCAGCAGAGGAAGGCAGAAGAGGAGAGGATTGAGAGATGAATGGATCTGCAGATGAGAAAAGAAGGAAAAAAGAGGACTAGAGGGAGTATAGAGACAGTGTGCCAGAGGGAGGTGTGGTAGAGGGGATGGAAAAAAGGCAGAGTCCCCCTACTGAGATCTCATTTCCAGCTGCCTGATAATGCTGCTCTTCTTCTGCACCTAATCTTTACAAGGAGGAAATGAGAAACACACACATACACACTTAGCACAGTTAGACACAGCAAACCACCCTCTTGAGCGCAAATACAAACAAAACGCATACAAAACATGTTTTCAGTGGATGAATCTATTAAAGTACACACAGGACATGTATGCTTACAAAGGATGTATAAAAGCAAAAGGTTAGCCAAACATTCACACAAACAGTAAAATACAAATTATATACACACACACACACACACATATATATATATATATATATATATATATATATATATATATATATATATATATACACACACAAAACAGTTATATTCCCCTGTGGAAGCCTTTTAGCTTCTTTGTATCACACGGGGAGCAGAACATAATGATTCACAGATCCCTCCAATATCTCTTTCTTCTTTGTAGACAGAAGAAAGACAGCTTAAAATGGACTGACAAGAAGAAATGAGGACACACAACAGGTGTGGAAAAAGAAAGAGACTGACATCCTTTTCTTTCCTTTTTTCCCATCTCTGTTTGAATTCTGCCTCTCATCACTCCACTTAATGAATGACATGTTAGTTTGATTATTGTCCAGTTTTGACAAATTCGGAGAGTATTAGTGGGAAATTGGAAAATTATGCAGTGCTACATGAAATATCTCCATATAAATAAACCGAGGAAATATCTTGTATAAATGGCAATACGTCTAAATGCCAGGACACAGGATACTTAATCTTTCTGTCATACCCTTAATCTCTCATTATTAAAACCTCTTGCCATCCATACTAGCATCAACTCATAAAAAAAAAAAAAAACAAAAAAAAAAAAAAACAATTATCTGCACTTATGGGTAAGTTTTAAAGAAAGGTTGAGCTTATTTTGAGGTTTGCCAGGGTGAGAAATTGTGAAATCTTGCAATAATTGTGTTACAAGACAAGTATAAAAGATCATTTTCATTGAAAAAGGGTTATCTCATCAGTGAGTGCAACTGATGTGTGGGCACTGATGCCGATGAACAGGCAGTGTTTGACAGTTATCTGCATTCTCTGATTGTGTCGAGACCAAACAGAGAAGCAGCACAGCTCCATCTACTGTCTGGACTGTCCTCCTGTTGTGTTCTACCAGGCAAGGTGTTGTTGGTGGAGTTCGGACTACTTTTTCACTAAAAACATTACACAGTTTGTTCATTTACAGAAAATATAGATGTTGTTAGATTGTCTGCTCAAATGGGAGAAACTTCTTTTTTATTTTTATTTTTTTTTTGTTTGTTTTTCCTCATCTCTTTCCTCATCTGCTTTCTCTCACTTTAATAGCTGTTTGATTATCAGCATACCTATGACCTACATAGAGAGCATGGTTACAGTTGCATGCATTCATTACTGCTGCAGTCCTTCAGTGTAATTTGGTTCAACTGACTAAGCTGTCGTCTAAGATTGCATTTGTTTTTTCTTTTACTGGCCTGTGAATAAGCACATTAAGTTGCAGGTTGACATTGTATCCTGCAGCTGTTCTACATCATTGCTAACTTAAAATGTATCCATCATTTAATTTTGATTTATTGGAAGTTTGGAATTACTTTGTCCTCTCCCGAGGACTGGGTAAGTGTACTTTTGGGGAAGTTCTGTCTTCTTTGTAAGGAGTGACTGTTAAAAAGGTAATTACAGGTAAATTTAATGTGTTTAAATTAAATTTCCTTTGAGGTAGATCCCTGCTAAGAAAAGCACTCTCTGGATTTGCGGTTATACAGTAAAGCATCATTACAAGACACTGTAGTTTTGGCCTGCTTACGTAGTTGTTGTGTGTTGATGCTGTAGCTTGGATACTGTAATTTTCAGAGCTGTGGTTCTGTTTACCATCAGGATAATGGAGCTGCCATGTGGCTGGGCTCTGTTTGTCTTGCTCATAGCAGATTGTTAAGGTTTTGGTGCAGTTTCACAGGGTGTCTGGCCTTCAAACTTATGTAGGAGTTAGCCACTGAGGCCCAAGGTCCAGTTTCCAACTACAGATTGTATTCATAAACTGAAATGATCACAGGGACATGAATCATAGAAATGGCATAAAACAATATAATATAATACAGTACAATGCTATAAAACCTGACAGTCTGCCCATATTCCTTACTGTAGAAAATGCCACCCAGCCAGAATAATGTGAGTTCACTCCTCACTGGGAAATTTCAGCATTGCATGGTCTAAATGTTTAAATTTTAAATGACTGAATGACTGATACAGGGAAAAGAAAAGTAGGTGATGAGAAAGAAAAGTTCATAGATAATAATTAATTAATGAACAAAAAAGGCAAAGGTGCAACTGAAACTCAGGGCTCCAGATATTAACAACACAGTGAAAATACGAAAAACAAATTAAAATGTTAACACGGTAAAACCAGCTAATTCTGATCTTTAAAAATAGTGTAAAGAAAAAGCTGTGTTAAATACTTAAATATACAAAGTTAACACCCATATGTTCAGTGTTACGATAAAAATAAATCGTAGTGTTGTGACGTTACGAGAAAACTTGGTTCAAGTAAAAACCTTGATATGAATTGAACATTCACAGCCAAAACACATGCATCGGCAGCAGCATGCTGCAGTACTGAGGTAATTATTTTCCAAACGGTAGTGTGACTAATGCTCCAGGTTATTGACACTTTTTAACCGACCGGTAGACATGCAGCAAAATTGCTTCCTGTTTTTCTACGTCTTAATAACATTTCCAACACAAGAAATATGTTTTTATTTATTTAATTTTTCTTCTTCTTCAGGTTTTTCCAGAATAAGCTGTATTGTGTCAATATCTGCAACATGGGTGGGCTCACTTCAAAAATAAATAAATAAATAAATAAATAAATAAAATGCCCCTGTATCTAATAACTTAGAGAAAATTAAAACAAATGATTGACTATGTAAAATTAAATCAAACCTACTCCCATTTGAGCTAATTTGTCTTTGGGGTGGCTGTAATGTGGTTGGTGAGGTGAAAACGTAATGTTTTGAGATTATCCCGGCCTTGTAAAGACTGGTGTAGTTTTATCCTGGAAAGCATTAACAGTCTGGGGCAATTACCCCTCAATAGCTACCTTCTGCCAAGTGTGTTAGTGCGTGTGTGTGTATGACAAAGAAAGTAACAGTCAACACACTGTGGCTGTTTGTGTTGTTGCACATATGTATGTAGTGTGTGTGTGTGTGTGTGTTGAGCGCCATGTGATAACAATATGTGCTGATTGTGCTCTCCTGGGTGCTGCCCTCCCGATGCCTCCACCTCCCGGTTGTTTCTATAACACACACATCCACGCCCGTCACACCCCAAGCTCACCTGCCATCTCTTTGCTGTGCCATTGACCTTTTATGCCTTAGTTATTCTCTTTTTTTTTTTCCGACCTCTTTTTTCCATCCTGTGTAATTTTCCCCTCCCCCATTGTGTTGCCTTCTTTTCTTCTCAGCAACTTCATTTATTCTCTTCTTGCTCTTTACATTAATCTTTCGTTTTTGTTTAACTTTGCTTTTTGTTCAGGAATTCATTAATTGAATTTCCTGTCGTATCACCTTTTTTCCACTTCTCTCTTTTATATCTATCTTCTCCTTTTCTGTACTCTCCGTTTACTCATTCTGAGTCCTCTTTGTCATATTTTGTCCCATTTGCCCTCCATTTTACTGCCCTCTACTTTTACCATCCTTTCCCTAAGTCATCTTCCTCTCCACCTTCCTTTCTTCCCCCCTTACCCACCCACCTCAGCTCACGCTATGCCCTCTCCATTAGCAGATTAGATTTAGCCCCATAATGCCGCTGGGCACCACGATTTTACCGTCTCTCATTACTCCTAAATCATCTTTTGCTTCTCTCTCACTCTCTTTCTCTGTCTCTCCCCCCTCTTCTCTCATCTCCCAGTATGCTAACACACACTTTTGTACAGACCCAAGTGCTGTCATGCACCCACACACACACACCATATGCCATAAGCCAAGGCCTGCGCTGTGCACCGTTTCACCTCTGAATCAGCAGCAGGACTGGTGATTTGTTGGCTAGTGTGATTGGGTGGGAGGGGGGAAATTTGGTTTAATTTCTGTCTGTCTGCAGCCATTCTTAATACAAATCGATATATGAATGACTTTCATATAAAAATGTTGGAGGTGAATTGCATCCTGTTGTGCATGTTACTTCAAAGCACAATATTTAAAAATTATTAAGAAATGTAATGGGTTGTTATTTTATTTGACTATAGTGACTAACTAGAGTGAGAAAGAAGGATGTGGAAGAGCTATGTAGACAAATGGGCACACGTGAAGAAGAAAGCTAAAGTCAGTTGTGTTAAAGCATGAATAGGAGCAAACCATGGGTGTTCATCATGTTTCTGGTCTCTGCATCTTATCATTTATTATGACAGTAGGTGAGTTAGCTGCAGTTTTGCCCTCTGTGACAAAACTGCTGATCATCGCATTCATTTTAGTCATATCTTTTCACTTCAGGCACATTCATATACACGCTGGGCTGAATGCACCACGTATGAAATACCATCACACGCTAAAGTAATGTAGCCTATTAGAATTTGACAAATACTGGCTTAGAATAAGACAAAAGCTATTTGTAAATTAGTGTTAATGTTAGTATGAAAACAAAGCAGACAACAGACTTTTCTTTTGTCCCATTTAGATGGCATAACTACAGTAACTCCATAACATTTAAAAGTTTCACAAGGAAACATAGAAGATTAATGTGCAGCTATGAGTGCACATTTAGATTATCACTTATTATTTGTTCATGATTTATTTATTTAACTTCTTAGTAGGAACCCATAACTTCAAAAATGTCCACAATACATTGGCCTTTTTCCTCAATAAAACATTTATTAGAAACATCATAGTCTTTCATCTATCAATACTTCTGTTCCTGTGGAAGATCCTTGTTGCCATTCAGATCCTTCATAACTGCATAAATATATATATATATATATATATATATATATATATATATATATATATATATATTTATTTTTGGTCAAATCATTGAAAGAGCCTACTTGAGCGGTGCAGTGGAGCAGAATCAGGATCCATTCAATCTCATTTTTCAGCCTTAATGGACACTGGTGCTTTTTAGACACATCCTGCAAATGCACACACAACCAACACACACAGCGAAAATTATGCAACCAATATGCGAGTAAATGCCATAACATTTATTCAGCCAATGCACAACACTTAAGGTTTGCAAAGAGACCTTGATCAACTTAACAAAGATACGGATACAGTCGAAGGCATACACACAACCATTTGCAAATGCAGACACGTGCACATAGATCCCTCTCTTCCAGTTAGCCCTGACATTAGCCACTTGCTGTTTCTAACTGGATCATGGGGCTTGCTAAAGAGATTAGGGCCTAGAGACAGCATAGCAACCACACACACTCTCAGGAACACACATACATATAAAAATTGATTTATTTTCATTCATTGTATCCTTTATTCTTTTATCCATCTACCCATCCTCTTTTTTATCTCTCTTGTTTTTCACACATACATGCCCAAGCACACACACACGCACACACACACACACACACACACACACACACACACACACACACACACACACACACACACACACACACACACACACACACACACACACACACACTCACAGACACATCACCAGACAGGCCCTCAGGCTATGACGACAGCAGCCAGTAGCCATTGTGGAAGACAGTCTGCCAGACGGAAGGGAGGATGACAGTCTGCTCTGTTCGCTATCACAATCAATTTTTTTCACCAGTGCACTCAGGTTGTTGGAACCATTGTGAAAGTCTACCTTTGTAAGTCAAGTTATGTAAGTAAGGTTTCTAGTTTAAAAGAGCAATATTCAAAATTTTCAGTCTAATATTTACTTAAATTTTCTAAAAACATGTGAAGACAGCAGCAATGATGGTTCAAATATGTCAATGTGATATCCTACTAAAGTTAACATGCTAACCATCTGATGCCTGTCTGTATTTGTTTTTTGCAACAAATCTTCTGCCTAATTTTCCCTCAATTCAACACAAGAGGAAGAAGTGGCAATGTTCTGCAATCATGTTTGGCTTTTGTATAGTCTATGAAACCAACCTCTTGTAAATTTGGTTGAGGGTTAGTTGGCCCATGAATAAATGACTGAATTAAAGTGTTTTGTGATGCATACCTTCCTTTCCAAAGCAGCCACGTTTGCTTTGGGCTTCTTTGGACTTCTTTTGAAGAACCCAGTCACTTGTTTAGGAGTTGTTTTATGTGTCAGATTGCTTATTCTGTCACAAGATCTGGCAACGAGCTGCAGCAGCAAAATTGGTGCAGAACAGGAAAGCTTGGGCATAAAAGAAGACACTTCCTAAGCGGGGAAAAAACCTGAGTAAGGCACTGTGCTTTTAAAATTTTGTATAATGAAGTTTTTAAATGAACACAATGTTGCACTGGCTTAGGAATCATAATGGACATATACTCATTAATTAAACTATGTTCTGTAACACCAATGGAAATATAATCCTTCTTTTCAATGAAAGTTGCTTCATTATTTCAGTGCTGCTTCAGCTTGACTCCCACTCCACATGGTTTTTATATGTTTTAAACTTAATAATGACAAAAGGGAAAGTGGGTCTCAGTAATCAAACTCATTCGATTACAGTGTGGTTTTTATGACATTCTTGCATCACATAAAGAGATTTCATTCAACGTAAACACACAGTCATCACTGACAGGTCTGATAATCATTTTTTTTACGCCTTCATCTTCATTATGCAGCTATTGCAGCCAAACACGGAAACAACATAACAATGCTAATTTATTTATGTTTCAACCCTCTTTCTTTCTGCTTGTTGGCTTATTTCAACATCATACGTTCAGACAAGAACCATCACACAAACACATATATACGCTCTCTATCTTTAACCTCAGCACTGCTGAGATACTTGTGCTGTTTTGCACTGTTTCTGTGCTAAAAGTTAATTGGCCCTCTAGCAAAATGACCTACAGTAACCTTGGCAACGCTAACCTGCTGAGAGACAGATCAGAGCTCAGAGAAATGCCTTACATATACACAACATACACAGGTCAAGCTAACACACACACATTGACCAAGGCTGTACTGAACATTCAGTGCCCCATGTTTAATATGGACACGCATCACACATAAAGCAAGCACAGTAATGCATAATCACTTCCATGTGTGTGTGTTCAGAGAAGCACTTTCACTCTGCAAAGTACACTCACACACAATTCTAGCAGTCCCCTTCCTCTGTCCAATCTGCTAATTTGCTGTGTATTATTTATGGGTGCTCCCAAGATGCTTATACAGGCAAAATTCCACAGTCAGCTTCTTTATTCACACCCCTGCTTCTCTTCTTCCTCTACCTCCATTACCTCTACATCCTGATGTTCTCTACCAAACCTTTTTTTATTTTCTTC
Organism: Melanotaenia boesemani; assembly: GCF_017639745.1. Classification (NCBI taxonomy): domain Eukaryota; kingdom Metazoa; phylum Chordata; class Actinopteri; order Atheriniformes; family Melanotaeniidae; genus Melanotaenia; species Melanotaenia boesemani. The sequence continues at coordinate 16,831,949 of NC_055688.1, forward strand.
CACCCGTCAACCATCAACTCATTGTCTTTTCTATCCTACCTACTCTACCTCTTCGACTCCCTGCCTTCATCCTTAGCTTCTTTCACCTGTCACCCATTTTCACTCCATCGCCTGCCAGTTTCTACCCCGACCTCGTTACTTCACCTTCCTCCTGTCTTTCTACCCTTTTTTTCCCTATTTGAAGCGTGTGCCTCCTTTTAGTCTCCCTAACAGCCCATCGTCTTCAAGACTTGTCCATCTTTCCTGCCATGTAGCCCATTCAGCCAGTCAGTAAAGCACTCAACAGGGTTTGTTAGGTTCATCCTTATTATAATGCATAAGCAGCACTTAACCTCTGTTTCACCACTGGCCATTTATTAATGTAGTTCACCATTTACTTAAAGGCTTGCCTGGCCATTTACAGTATGTATTGAGGAGATTCACCCTTCAGTCTAAAACCTCTTGTCAGAGCCAGATTTCATTAAAAAAATTGATGTTCACTTAATTTTTATTAGCATTTACCAATTAAAGATTTGAGAGTAACATGTGAATAAATCTTAAAAAAAACCTTAGGCTATTAACAATTCCCTTAAGAAGAAAGCCATTTAGCCAGAGAGGTAATTCATAGGTAACTTTTAGTCTAAATCATTTATTTCTAACTCCTAACTTGGTCAAGATCAGCTAGTTATACTTTAACAGAATCCCCCAAGAAGTCATGTGACTGTGGGTAAACGATGTTACAGATAAGACTTTCCATGGCAAGGCAGAAAAAGAGAGGAGAGGCTTGCTACAGACAAGAGAATGGTGCCATCCAACATGTTCTTAATGTAAAATGCCAGTTTATATGAAACTATTTGTTTATTTATATGAAAATCTTCAAAGTAATAATAAGATGATAATATAAAAGTATAATACCTTTAAAGTCCAGCAACAATAATTTAACTCAGTTTGATTGATCTCTTTCTTTAAAGCTTTTTGGCTAAAAGTCCTTACCAGGCCACATTGGCTGTGGTTCTTTACCCTACATGTCTTAATGTGTTACTGAAGAGAAACCCATTGTTTTAAAAAAAATATATCAAGGGCTTTTAAGTTGGGTGTGGTAATGTATGTATTCATTACCCATCTTTTTTAATTAAACGGGCAGCCCAGTCTCTCGGTAAATTAGTAAAAGGTATGTTAGCCCATACATCTAAAATATAGTGGCAAAAATTGTAGGATGGTAACATTTTATATTATCAGTGATTTTTAAAAGGATTTCTCACACATCAAATCAAATCAATTTTTATTTTTATACAGCATTTTTCATGCACAAAGCAACACAATATGCTTTACATCCATCCATCTATCCATTATCTATACCGCTTCATCCAATAAAGGGTCACGGGGAAGCTGGAGCCTAACCCAGCATTTAGAAGGTGAGAGGCAGGGTACACCCGGGACAGGTCACCAGTCAATCGCCAGTGCTTTACACACTAAAAACAAATAATGCATATTAAAAACAAAATTTAAAAGCCTTCACACAGCAGAGTATATAACACACCTCATAGTAGTCTCTTTCACACACAATCACACACACGCACACACACATACAAACAAATCGCATGCAGACTCCCCCACCCGCCCATACCCCATACTGTACAAACATGAACTCCCATCCCAAGGTACTGTCCCTTAACTGAATGTAAGTTTAAAAATATCAATAGAATTGAAACATCTGGCTTTAAGGAAACGGTATAAACGCAGGAACTACCCAGGTCAGGGCAGACCAGGGCAGTCACCATGGCAACAACCCCACTGACAGAGCCGGTAGCATTACTGTTGTGGAGGATCCCCAGGAGAAAAACACTGGAGTTAAAAAGTAAAAACAAGATTAAAAAAACTTATAAACAATAAGAACTAATAAGAGTGACACAAATAAAAATACAGATAAAAGACTTCAGGAAAATGATAAAATAATGTAAAATAAAATAAACCAGTTTATAAAAATTGTGTACTTGGGTAAAACAACACACTAAAACAATAAAATGGAGAGCCACATAAATAGGTGGTATTTAAAATAAATAGAAAAAAATATGATTAAATAAGAGAAAATCTAAATAAAAGAAAAAAAAAATCACCTATAAGCTAAGCTAAAAAGAAAGGTCTTGGGCCTGTTTTTAAAAACAGCAACAGTCTCTGCAGCCCTGAGGTTCTCTGGCAGGCTGTTCCACAGTCGAACGCCATAGTGGTGGAATGAGGCCTCACTGTAAGTCTTAGTTCTGACTTTGTGAACAACTAAGAGGCCGGTACCGGAGGATCTCAAGTCCGTGAGGGTTCATAATTTAAAAGCAGGTCTAATAAATAAGGAGGCTCAAGACCATTTGGACATTTATAAACAACTAAAAGAACCGTAAAATCGATCCTGAAATGCACACGGAGACAATGCAGCGATTTTAAAACCGGTGTGAATAGTTCTGCCCTCTGGTCCTCGTCAGAACATGTGCTGCTGAGTTCTGGAGCAATTGTAGGATTAGAAATAGACTTTTTGGGAAGACCAGAGAGCAGGGCATTGCAGTAATCTATTTTACTAGAAATAAAAGCATGCATCAGCACCTCGGTGCTGGCAAGAGAGACAAATGGGCGGACTCTGGTGATGCTTTTAAAACAATAAAAATCCTGTCTCTGCGACAGTGCTTATGTGTGGAATAAATCCAGCTCAGAGTCAAAAAGGACATCCAGGTTTCTCACACACTGGGGATATTTGAAGTTCTGCGATTTTTGTAAAATCATCTCGCTCTTATCTTTAGGACAGATAATTAAAATTTCAGTTTTGTCCTGATTGAGCTGGAGGAAAATGTCTGCCATCCATGACTTTATCACTAAAATACAGTTTAAAAGAGTGTTAACTGACTCCAGGTCATAAGGAGACACTGCAATGTAAAGCTGCGTATTGTCAGCATAGCTGTGAAAATCAATGGCATGCCTCCTAATGACCTCCCCAAGAGGCAACATGTACAGATTAAAAAGAAGTGGATCTAGAATTCTTCCTAAGGGAACCCCACATTGGATTTTATGGGTCTTTAAGGAGCATGTTTTCACACTTACATAAAACTGTCCATCTGTGAGGTAGGAGTAAAACCAGTTAAGAACAGTAGGCTACCTGAGTGGCCCACCAGACTTCTGAGTCTGTCTAATAAAATCTGGTGATCTACTGTATTTAAAGGTCGTGCTTAGATTCAGTACAGTAGAACCAGAACTGAAAGTTTCCGTGCATCAAAGTTACACCTGAGGTCACTACTGTGTACTGTGGTTTCTCCTAAAACCAGACAGATATTTTTCCAAGATATTGTTTTCAATCCAAAAACTCATTTAACTGAATAAAAGCAACTTTTTATACGATTTCACTTAAAAATGGTAGGTTGGATACATGTCGGTAATTATTAAAAACACTGGGATCTAAATTACTATTCTTTAGAAGGCTGTTTTAAAGGCAGATAGGAAAACATCTGTCTGAAGAGAGTAATTTACAATATTTAAAAGTGCATACTCAAAGAACCCATAAAAGTATTTTAAAAGTGATGTGGGAATTAGGTCTAAAAGGTGGGTTTAGTTGGGAGAAAACTCGACCAAGCATCTTTGCATATACAAGGACAAAACTCTCCAGTGTTTCCTCAGGTAAAATCAGAGGTTCAGATGTGATAATGTCAACAATATGTTGGGATAAAAGACTGGATCTAATAGTATTAAATTTATTTCTGAAGTGGTCTGCAAAGTCCTCACTCGCAGCATCTGATGCAGTCATGGAGGAATTATTATAAATCAGCATTTATTTAAAGATCAATGGTTTTAAAAAGGAATTTGAGGTCATTTTTGTTATCTGTGATGAGGTTTAAGAAGTCGAGTGTTCTGACCTGTTTAAGTTTCTTATTGTAGATTTTGAGTTGTTGCCATAAAATTTCAGAATGGATTGTTAGTTTTGTTTTCCTTCATTTCCTCTCTGCTCTCCTGCAATTTCTTTTCAGCTTTCTAATTTCCTCATTTCTCCATGGTGTTTTGGATGTTCTGATGTGATGCCAACCTGTAACTATGTTTTTACTGATATTTTGGGTCAGATGGTATGAGAGTCACACTTTACTGTCTTGTCTGACTGTCTACAATATAATTACCCCATCTCCAAGCAGTTTTAACACTTTTTACTAAAATTCTGGCATGTAGCAGATTACAGTGGAAAACCTATGCATATAATGATTTTGGATTCTTGTTAATGTAGCAGTTTTACAACCTTGGAACATGTGTGACAGTTTCACGAAGAACAAAACTTGAGTATAGAATGATTGTGAAAGTCATAAGTAGTCATGACAAGTTAGTAATTTTATATTATTTTGAGCTTCTATAGTTAAATTGCTACATTCGCACTGTGGACAAACAGCCATTACTTACTTACATTACTTACTGGAGTAACCTTTCTTTTGGGAAAAATCCACTGAAAGTTTATTATGTACATTTTAACTATGGAAATATGATTAATTCATTTAGCTACCAGCTTCATACATGTGCATTAGCTCATAGGTCATAGCACCTCTTCTGCTTGGTGGGTTGAAAATTAGCTAAGGCAGATAAAAACATCAGATAAAATTTAAAGTGAGCATTTCATAGTAATTGCGTATTATTGTCAAACATTCTTGCTCAGGTTAATTATTCTCCAATGACTCAAAGATTAATATATTTCAAACTTAAGCATTCATAGTCATTTTAGGGAATTTAATTACTTTTAGCAAGTTAATAATTCACCATACCAGCCCGGTCTTCTTGGTTCCATTCACACAATAGAATCAACTACTTACCTCTTACAGGAATCGAGAGTGGCTGTTGTTGGTAGCATTTCAGCACTTTGTTTTTGAATAAGGAGCTAAATGTTTAGCTAACTGATATGTAAAATATTACACTTTGTCTCTTTGTAATACTTGAGTATATAAGATATCCGTCTTGTTAAAACACACTATTAGTAAGTATATGTTTTCTAAGTTTGTTAATTAGAGGATATTTTTTTTACCAGCTGCACAGTATCATTCACAACAGCTGCATTCACATTAATAAAATGTTTCCCTAATTATATTTGTTATAGCTATTTTGTATTTGTTTATATATATATATAGCAGTTTATTAGAATTTTGTGAAATAAAAAAGACTGAGCTGAGCTGACTCACAGGTTGACTTATTTTTACTTACTTATTGTGGTTGTGTCAGTGCACAATGTGGAATTATTCTCTTTACATGTGATATCTCATCTGTCTCCATTTTAATTTATCTACCCATCACTTAAGCGATTCTAAGGTCTGTTTCTGTCCTTTCTTCCCAGCCTTTTAAACCACCCTCCCCTCTTCTTCCATTTATCTCTTGTGCCCGTGTCTGTTCTAATGTCATTTCTTGATCTTCCACTGCTTTAAGTTTTATTATCTCCATAAACGTTCCTAAGAGCCTGCAATATCGCTTCCCTAAAGCACTCATAGAGAAGGAAGCTAGCGGGAATAAAAAAAGAATGGCACAGTAGCTACATAGCTTGGTCCCATGGAAGACAATTCAAATAAGGAAATGCATTAAAACAAAATGGCATTGGGGACATTTAAGGGAATTAGACAATAACAAATGACCATGTGTGCACAATGCTTTAACCTCTAGAAGTATTTTTTTCTTTTTCTTTTTTGCTGATAGTAACTCATCTAAATTTGCTGGACGTCTTTCGGGCATGGGGCCAGAAAAGCTTTTATATCCATAAAGGCCTATGGATCACAGAGAATTGCATTAAGCTGTCCAATTTAATTACAGTATCGACAAAATATAATAGATACTTACAGCCTTACGAAGAGCGATGGATAGAGGAGGCAAAAAAAAAGAAAAAAAAAAACAAAGAGGGAGAGCCTGAGAAACAAAAAGGGCAGACAATATTCATTCATAATGCTGATGCCGCTTCAAAGAAGATGTTTAAGACACATGTGCCCGAATGTGTGTTTGTATAGATGTGTGTGGTTGTGTGCCTCAATCAAATGATTTGCAAGGGCCCTTGAGAGCTTTTGAGAACACTTATTTTGAGTTAGATGCAACAGCTCCCCGATGGCTTGTTCCTTGCCTACACATACAAATGCAGGTTAAAAAAAAACCCACACACTTAAATAATCTTACACAATGTCATTTACTTACCTTTCCACTCACATTAATAACACTCCTTTACACACAACCATACACACTTACTTAAGGCCGTGTAATGGAGCAAGTTAAAAGAGTGCCTGTCCTGTCCCATTCTAGTCAGCTGGGCTGTCAAGCTCCCATCCACCATGATCAATAGAGGGGGGCAGTATTTTTATTCATACAGCGCCTACTTAATTAAATCACAGGGAGTAGAGTGGGGGGGTTGGGATTGAATAGAGGGAGGAGGGATGGGGCTCTGATGCAAGGGCAAGGGAGTCAAAGGACTGATGAAGAATTACAAAGACTGAAAAGAGAAGGGGGGAAAAAAGATAAATATGGAACTAAGCGCATTCTGTGTCCTCCATTAATAGTGTGCTGGAACAGAGGGCAAATTTTAAGGTTATGTGATTCTGATGGGGGTAGTTTTATTTGTCTCTGCTGCATTTTTTATGCCCCAAAAATGACATTTATTCTATTATCTAAATGGCAAGCTTTTAGGGAAAGCGCACTAGTAGTTGTACATTTTAGAAAATATACTTATTATGTTTCTTGTAGAGACAGTGACAAGACGATCAATAACAGTCTGGCATTATATTTGTTTGGCAAAGTGGGGGTTACATTAGACAGACAAATAGCTTAATTCATATTTTTTCCAACTGGATAGCTGAACTTCCACTAAAGAAAGAAGAGACAGACTTTTTGACAACAAATCCAAGGAACTATGGAAAGTATAAAACTTAAAAGCTCGATGCAAAGAACTGTGGCAAAGGATGATGAAAAGACAAAGAAAAGGACACTATTTATATAACTATATGATTATTTTTCTGAATGATTGCCACATGTTTGTGGACAATAAAAAAAAAAAAAAAAAAAAAACAACAACAAAAAACCAACCAATTGCAGTCTAGAATATGGCTGATATAGAGTAAAAGGCGTGTTGGTCATTGTGTTTATGTAAGCATGATTGTAGTTTGGTAGGTAGGTGATCGTGATTCAAACAGGTTAAGAAGTTGCTGTTTTAAAACTATCATTAAACCACCATCTCTTTCCAGATGAAACCACTGCCGCAGTTTGAAATGAATGGCAGAAAAATGTTGGAAGATTCTCACTATGTAGTTCCGTACTGCAGTCCTGCCATTTCCAATGTACTGGCAGCAAGTTGGATAATATATACCCCCCAGCTTGTTGGCATGAGCTAGAATCATTCAAGCTTAGCCAAGAAGCACTTATAATAGGGAGGAGTGGAGGGAGTTCTGTTCAAAATGGATGAAGCTCTTTTTTATTGGCATTATCAATATGCAGATTTGATAGTCAATCTTTTCCAGGGTATATGAAGGTTAGGAATAAGTTGCTTTTCAATTTGTCCAACTAAAAAGTAGCTTAGGAGGCAAAATAAATGCATGTCTGTCCTAACTGTTTGTTAGTGGCCGTTAAAATGTAAAAAATCACCCATGCTTGAATATACTTACAGTATGTTTTAATTTTGCACTGATACAGGCAAGTGAGAAAGTGATGTAATGGAAATAGGAACAGAAAGAAATCATAACATGAAACACTTAAAATGGTGAATTTTAACTATCTCAGACATTAAAATCTTACTGTACATCTATTGTGACCTAAAGGCAGTACTTTACAGCCAGTTAAAATGGTATAAATGACACCTAAATAAATCCAGAGGTTGTAGAAAATGTGAAGTGTTGAATGGCAGCTACAGAATGGGCAGTAAGCATATACCTGCTGCATGACTTTGCTTGTACCCTACAGTAGTGTGCCTTAAAAACAAGGGGGAAGTGAGCTAGCCAGCAGTCAATATTTATTACTCTCTTTATGGAACAATATTAAATGTAGTTACAGCCCACAAGGGAGATAAAAAAAAAGAGAGACAGACAGAGAAAGAAAGTGATACAGTAGAGGGGTGAAAAAAAAACAGAAGAAAAGAAACAAGGTGAGGAGAAGTGAGAGGTTTGCACCAACCAATGAAACTGTGTAACCTCTTTCTCTAAACTCTGTCCTTTCCTTCCTCTGGCTCAATTTTCTCCCTTTTCCTTTCCTTCTTTTTTCCTCACCCCCTGGAGCCAAGCCAAGGGTCACTTCTCCTCCTTTTTCCCTCTACAGTCACTCTTCTTTTAATAAAAGACACACACACACAAAGATGCATATACTTTGCTACCCATTCACTCCCACTTGCCTGCTGTTTCTTTCACACAGAGGCTTACAAATTCTAGCTGACACATGGACACACACCTCTGCTCTCTTCCTTGTCATCTCTGTCTAACTAAGACCTCCTGTGATGCCATCTGACACAAAGCCACATGAAATCAAACAGGTCTGCTTCCACTCCTCTGTTCGTGGGTTAATGGTTCAGAGCTGAGTGGCCCTGGCTCATATCTGGATGAGCCTGAAGGTGGATCCGTCTATTATCTGGTGTCTGCTTTTACACTGAAAAATGCATGCTGCGACACCCTGAGAGAAAAGCTTTATTAGCTTCACATGTATGAACAAAAGAATGAAATCAGAGAGAAGTCCTCACACAGTATATGGATGTGTGTTTTTGTGATGTTTGCAGACAAATATGTGTGTTTATGTATGTAAAGGATTAACGCCAGTATCAGAGCCTGTGCAGTGTGTGCTCCTGTGTGTTAAAGGGTTAACAGTAATATCCGAAGCAGCAAAGGGTGACCTGGCGAGTGTTATTATTCTCACATGAATAATAGAACTTCATATGGAGGAGGTGATAGCTGGGAGCACACACACACATAAACACATCCTAACTTGACCACCCCAACCTGAGGAGGATCTCGCTGTTACCTTCTATCCTTGCAGACTGCTAGGGGCCACAGAAAAGTCACCATCTCCAGAATAGAGGGGCCATGGCTGGAAAATGTTATCCCAATAATAGCGGGTCTGTGTAGAGAAAGGCCTGGAAGATATTTGGTCTAAATTCCATCAATTAAACAGTACTTGACCCTCTGGGGACGATGAATGCTCCGATGCGTGTTGTTTGACCAAGTAAGACCAGAGTTATAATAAAAAACATATAAAGCAACACTTTTTCGTGTATAATACCATCACGTTTGATATGCATTTGATGAAGAAAGAAACTGTAAAAATGAGCTTTTCTAAGGAAAGTGCTAACAAGCAGAAACTTTCAAGAACTAAAAGCAGCAGTGTTCCCTATTGGTAAAAAAAAAAAAAAAAACATCAACCTATCAAAAATCATCTGGTAATTTACGTCATTTAGTTGCTGGGGAAAAGGGAAAGTTGTGGGAGTGATAGCGAAACAAGGGAGACAGCAAAGATTTGACATTTTTTACATTAATTGTGTTTGTAGTGTATACTTATGGTCTTTAGTGTGTAGAATTGTCGTTTTTTTGTGAAGAACAATGGGACAACTTATCATGACATCTGATTACTTCTAAATAGTTGTATATAGTTGGACAAAAAACACCTGAGACATTGCTTGCATTTCACTGTAAATAACTGTCAATATTATTAATTAATTGTTATATTAATTGTCATATGCCAAATTTGTACATGATTTTTTTTTAAATTTACAATCTATATTTACACTCTAATTTATAAAAATGGTTCGTTAGTAATGGTTTAGACAGTAATAAATCCAGTTTTGTCCGGATTCGGATTTTGTGTTTTTTTGTGTGTGATTTTAGATCCATTAGGTCAAAATGAAAACATAACTATTCTGCCCTTACTAGAATTTTGGTGTGGCTTCTAGCGTGGCAGACAGCTAACAGGCTCTTCATTAAACACCCAAGAGGCCGTGGATGAATTCAGGCATTTATAAGAGGCACTGTGAAAACTGCAATACAAAAATACAAATGTACATATTAATAAACTTGAATGGGTTTGATCCCTTTTTACATTTACACTGGTATTGTGACAAAAGTTACTGCAAAAACCACAAAACACAGTAACACGCCAGGTGTTTTATACTTAACAGCACACATAACTAGCGATTAGCATGATGCTAACTTAACATTGAAAACCCCATAGAGCCGCTGACGCGATTAGCATCTTTTCCGTTTTAAAACGTTTAATGCAAACATATTCTTTCTTGTGATCAATACTCTTAACCAACATCAAATAAATCTTCTGTGATTACTTACGGACATATTCTTCAGGGTCGTGCAAGAAAAATGTAAAAGATTTGGAAAAATTCGGCTCTGCTGTAAGGCTGTTGAGATGCTGGAAACTACGGCAAGTCTGAAAGGACAAACAGTGCTGTGCAGCAATTACTCTGCCAGCTTTCTTAAAGGGGCAGCACACTCCCCGCCTGGTATACTGTAGTATACCACTATGTTTCTCTTAGTAGAAGTACAACATCTGAGACGGGTCTAGAATAAACCCTAGGAGAACCTCCTTTCACCACCCTAACCTCCACCTTGCGGACCCTCCCATCTTGGCTAGGAAATGTATTAGCTATTAGTCCCATAGGCCATTCGTTGCGCTTGGCGTCAGTGTCTTTAAGGAGCACAACATCTCCGATTTGTAGGTTGGGTTGACTTGTTTGCCATTTCCGTCGTGGTTGTAGTGTTGCAAGGTACTCCTGACGCCACCGTTTCCAAAAGGAGTCTGCAAGGCCTTGGACGTACTTCCACTGACTCCGGTAAAGGTCGTTTATGTCAAAGTCTCCAAGAGGAGCAGTCAGGGAATCTGTTTTCCTTGTCAAAAGCATAGCAGGAGTAAGGACAGTGGGATTGTGTGGATCTGATGACACTGGGACTATTGGTCTTGCATTCATTATTGCAACAACTTCTGCCAATAGTGTGACTAAAACTTCATGAGAAAGCTTGGGAGTGTGTGCTTGAAGTAGTATAGCATCCAAAATGCGACGAGCAATCCCTATCATCCTTTCCCACACCCCTCCCATGTGGGAAGAGTGTGGCACATTGAAGTCCCAAGTACAGCCTTGGTCCTTGAGATAAGACTGGAGCTCTGCATCTTGTGGTGTTATTCCTAGTTCTTTACAGGCACCAATGAAGTTTGTTCCGCGGTCGGAACGGAAGAGCTTTGTTGGACCTCTGATAGCAGTGAATCTCCTGAGAGCATTTATAAAGCTTGATGTTGAAAGAGACTCCACTACTTCTATGTGAACTGCTCTCGTGACTAGACAGGTGAACAATACTGCCCAGCGTTTCCCTTCAGAAAGGCCTCCTCTCGTGCGGCGAGCACAAACAGCCCATGGGCCAAACACGTCCATCCCGACGTGTGTGAATGGAGGAACTGGGGTAACACGATCGCTAGGTAAGTCTGACATCTTTTGCATCTCCATGTCTCCTCTTAACTTCAAACAGGTGACACATTTGTGTATGAACCTTGAAACCAGTCTCTTACCTCCCACAATCCATAAACCGCCAGAACGAATGGCTCCTTCGGTAATGTGTCTGCCCTGATGGGCAACCCGTTCGTGGTAATGACGCACCAGCAATATTGCAATGTGATGGTCTTTTGGGATGATCACTGGATGTTGCTCTTCCCACGAAATTGCGGCAGAAGATAAGCGACCACCTATTCTCAACAAACCATCTGTGTCTATGATGGGATCGAGTTTTCTGAGACGGCTGTGTTTTGACACAGTCTCTCCTTTGGACAGGTTTTTGATCTCCTCTTTGAAGATTTCCTGTTGTACACAGCGGATGATCAAAGTCCTTGCCTTAGAAACGTCATCCATATTTTTTCCTTCTAGAACCTTAGAGCAGGATCTGACTTTCCGAATAAGTTTAGCTACACCAATGGTCAGGTGCTTCCAGCTGGAAAATTGATCAAATCTGTGTGAACCAAGGTGAGTTTCAGACACCTTTGTGGCTAAGGTTGTAACCAGGGGACGCACATCCGCATCGAGGTCTGGTTCCACAAGCTCGAAGAACTCTTGCTGTGGTGGAACAGCTTTATCATCCTTTCGTAGAAAGGGGGGTCCGGAAAACCAGCTCGTTTCTCCCAAGAGCGTAGCTGGTATATCTCGTGTACCATGATCTGCAGGATTGTGCCCAGTGCTGATAAACTGCCACTGTTCCGGACACATTGACTTTCGTATGCGTGCCACTCTGTTGGCAACATACACGTAGAACCTTCTGTGGGTGTTGTAAATATATCCTAGGACAACTCTACTATCTGTGTAGAACTTTACTGTGTGTATCTTGATGTCCAACTCTTCAAGCAACATGTCTGCAAGCTCTACTGCAAGCACAGCTGCGCACAGTTCCAGACGTGGTACTTTATGGCATTGTTTTGGCGCTAATTTCGATTTTCCCATACAGAATCCAACATGGACATGTCCCTGATTGTCAACCGTTTTGAGGTAAGCTACTGTGGAGATAGCCGTGGTGGACGCGTCAGAAAAGACGCAAAGTTCTCTGGTTTTTGTGGAGGCCAAGGAAATGGTTAAATACGAACGTGGTATCTGAAGCTGTTCGAGCGCCATCAGAGAATCTATCCAAGTCTTCCACTTTGTCTCTTTTTCAGGAAGTAACGGTGCATCCCATTCCCAATGCTCTGTTGAAAGTTCTCTGACGAGGGCTTTTCCTTGTGCTGTTATTGGGGCCACAAAACCCAATGGGTCGAATAGGCTGTTGACTGTCGAAAGGATACCCCTGCGGGTAAATGGTTTCTCTTCTCTTGAGACTTGAAAGGTGAAGCTGTCGTTCTGAAGGTTCCAGATGAGCCCTAAGCTTCTTTGCACAGGTAGGGGATCAACTCCTAGTGCTAAATCCTTTACCTCTTTAGCACGCTCTTCAGGTGGGAATGCCTCCATCACTGCTTTGTGGTTGGATGATATCTTGTGCAGTCGGATGTTTGACGCGGCTAACATGTCTTTAGTCTCTTTCAGAACATGGATCGCGCTGTCACTGCTAGGAAATGAGCTCAGTGCATCATCCACATAAAAATTCCTTAAGACAAACTGCTTTGCCTCCAAGCCATATTCTTCTTCGTCTTGTAGCGCCGCTCTTCTCAAGCCATATATGGCAACAGCTGGAGAAGGGCTGTTTCCAAATACATGGACAGTCATGCGATACTCTACAACCCTTCTGGTCGGGTCGTTGTTCTCAAACCAGAGGAACCGCAGGAAATCACGATGCTCCTTACAAACCTTGAAGCAGTAGAACATCTGCTCTACATCTGCTGTGACAGCAACCGGTTCTTTACGGAAGCGAGTGAGAACCCCCAGAAGTGAGTTGTTTAAGTCTGGCCCACTCATAAGAATGTCGTTAAGGGAAATGCCATCCTGCTTGGTGCTAGAATCAAATACTGCCCGTATTTGACCTGGCTTGCGTGGATGGTAAACTCCAAAGATCGGCAAATACCAAAATTCTTGGCCTTTGGTGAGTGGAGGGGCTGGTTCTGCATGACCTGACTTAAAGATCTTCTGCATAAAACTAAGAATGTGTTCCAACATATCTTGTTTTCTTTCCAATACACGACACAATGACTTCAGACGCTTTTCTGCTTGCGCTCTGTTGTTGGGAAGTCTCCGTCTTGGTTCCCTGAAAGGCAGTGGGGCCACCCAACTGTTTGAGTTGTCCATGTAGACTTCCCGGTCCATTATCTCCAGGAAGATTTGATCCTCCACAGACATAGCGATTTTGTCATCGTGGGGTGTTTGTTCAAAGACTCCTTGGCCAAGCTGATCTGTTTCACTAAACAGGTTATCAGCATCGGCAGAATGCGCAACCTGATGTTGAAGTGCTGGGACCTCAACCTTCTCTTTGATGTGAAGGCTGCTTGGGCAAGGGTCAAAAAGAGATGGACGGCCATTGCTCAGAATGTTAGTCCTGTAGACATTGATTCTGTCTGGTTTGTGAGCTCTCCCTAGACACACTTCTCCAACAATAACCCAGCCTAGATCAAGACGTTGGGCATATGGAGCGTTGTGGGGTCCATTACATTGTTCTCGAACTTTATGAGCTCTTGACACATCACGGCCAAGTAGGATGAGGATGGCTGCTGAGGGATCAAATGGAGGGATCTTACCCACAACGCTTTTGAGGTGGGAATAGTGTTGGGCGATCTCCGGTGTGGGTATGTGACGCCCGCCGGCTTATCAGCCTGCCAGGAGAGAGTTGCAGGACGTGCTGGAGGCGCTGACAGTGGAGGATGCCCAGCACCCGCCTCCCCTGATCCCTGATTGGCCGCCTTACCACTCATTTCCCAAACAAGCTGTCCAATCCGGAGAAGAGGCCTCCTTTAAGACAGAGTCATCACCATCATTCGGGGCAGCTGTGGATTGTGGGACACATGCCTGCCAGTTTGAGAAAGATTGTGGATTGTGTGGTTTAAGAGACTTTTCTGTGCGAGTTAGCGATTTGGTTTAGTGATAAATACCTTTTTGTGTTCTGAGCTTTAGTGCCGTCCCTGCCTGAAAGAAGGAGGTTTTTGTGTTTAGTTTATTAGGAGTTTGGTTTTGTTTTGATAGAAGTCCGCCTGAGAGCGTGTGTTTATTTTGTTTGTTAATTAGTCCGCCTGTGTGCGTGTAGCCCGTTTTGGGGACATTTTTGGTTTGTTTGTTTGTTTTGTTACTAAGTAGAGTTAAGACTAATTGTTAAATACCCGACAGGGACACTTTGAGTTGTTTATTTTGTATTGTTTGCCGGTTAAGGGTTGTTTGTGTTTTGGAACCCATTTTTGTTAATAAACATTATTGTATTTCATTTACCCTTGGTCCGGCCATTCCTGTGTTACAGTCCTTTTGACCCCTGGACGTAAAGGGGGACGTAACATAGTGGGGGCTCGTCCGGGAGATTTTTTGTAATATTATAGTATATATTATTGTATATCACTTTATTAGATTTAGATACGTGTGTGTGGCGCGTGGTTTGAGTACCCCTCGTGGTGAGAGTGGTTGCTCTTACTGCTGCGTGTTTGTGTGGCTCTTTTCAGGCACGGTAGGTAATTTTGAACTCAGTTTTGTTGGCATTGTACAGGTAAGGTTAATTGTAGTTTTGTGATATGGCTATGCGGCGCACTCCGTTTGATCTGGATCGGTTCATAGTGGAACCGACTCTGGATTGTCTGGAGGCGTGTCGGAAGGATGATTTAGCCTTAGTAGCTGACCACTACGACATTCCAAGGCCGAAACAAATGCGGAAAAAGGAGTTAATGTCATTAGTGGTGGCAGGCTTGGTGGAACGGCAGGTGCTTCAGGTGCCTGCAGTTGCTGGGAAATCGGAGGATTCTCCTGATGAGGCTGTTCCCTCCACCAGTGGGGGTGGAGAGGAAGCTGAGCAGAGCACTCAGCTGGATCTGGTTGATATGGAGGAGGATAGCGAGGACGGTGATAGGCCTGCGACACCTGTCACGCTTCCCCGTTTTGAGCCTCTTCCACTCGACAGCAGCTCTGGTGCTTCCCCGTTGGGGGCACGGCACAGGCTTAAGCTGGCCAGACTTCGCATGGAAGCCCAGGAGAAGGCCCAGCAGCGACAATTCCAGTTTGAGATCAGAAAGCTGGAAATTGAAGCCGACAAAGCTGTGCGCTTGCGGCAGGTTGAGCTGGATGCCCAGGCCAAGGCCACCTCGCCGTGGATCTCTGCTGCCCCGTCAGGGTCTCAGAGTCCCGCGGCCCCCTATGACATAGCAAAGTTTATTCCTTTTGTTCCGGTGTTTGGTGAGTCTGATGTGGACTGCTATTTTCCGGCGTTTGAGCGCATTGCGCTTGCGCTGCGGTGGCCGAAAGAATGCTGGCCATTATTGGTACAATGCCGGTTGACTGGTAAAGCTCAGGAGGTGGTAGCAGCGCTCCCTCTTGCAGCCAGCCAGAATTATGATATCGTGAAAGCCACGGTTCTGAAAGCGTATGCGCTAGTTCCGGAGGCATACCGACAGAAGTTTCGTGCCCACAAGAAGGAATCTTCTCAAACTTTTGTAGAATATGCGCGAGAGAAGAGCACGCTCTTCGATCGCTGGTGTGCGTCTTGTGATGTGACGACTTTTGAAAAGCTCAGAGAACTTATACTGGTTGAAGAGTTTAAGAACCGCTTACCAGAAGGGTTGGTGGTACACCTTAATGAGCACCGAGTGGATAACATAACTTCTGCGGCCACGTTAGCCGATGAATACGTGCTCACTCACAAAGTGGTGTTTTCGGCTCCAACCAAACCCACATTTAGAAAAACCACTGAAACTGAGAAAGTGAGAAAACCTGACGACAGAAAATGCTTTTACTGTCAGAAGCCGGGTCATTTAATAGCCAACTGTCGACTGTTGGCTAAGAAAGAACAAAACCCCGTGGTACAGAAAGAAGTTGGTTTTATAAAACAAGCTGAATCAGTGGTGAAAAGGGGGAGTAACCACATAGATCCTTGTTTTAAGCCATTTATAATGGCCGGAAAAATATCACTGAATGGCAGGAGTGAGGAGGAGAAAGAAGTGCAGGTGTTGCGTGACACTGGAGCATCACAAACCCTCATTTTGGCGGGTGCTTTGCCGTTTTCTGAAGCCTCATCCGAAGGCTATTGTGTTATGCTGAGAGGTGTGGAAATGGGTTATGTTCCCCGTGAAGTGCACCGAGTACATTTGAGTACTGATCTAATCACCGGAGTTTTCCCCATGGCAGTGTGTGATGAACTTCCCGTTGCTAATGTGACATTGCTTTTAGGGAACGACATTGCAGGTGGACAAGTGATGCCTTCCCTAGAGGTGATCAGCAATCCAGGGGAAATTCATGCCGTAACGGGGGAAGCACCGACTGGTGTGGTAACACGCGCACAAGCGAGAAGATCACGTAAGAAACGTAACCATCGTGATGATGAAATTCATCTCGCTGACAGCTTTCTTGTTCCAACAGATACGGACGAAGCCGTGACAGAGCCAGTGGAGGAGAGCAGGGACCCCGACATAAAAGCTCGGAAAGCCCTGATCTCCCCTGCTGTCCCTCTGTTGCCGCTCTCTCGTGATCAGCTGAGGACCGCGCAGGAGGAGGATCCCACACTGCGCTCGTACTACTCCAAGGTGGTGAGTGCTGAGAGTGCTGAGGCGGACACTGTTTCCTTTTACGTGCATGAAGGAATATTAATGAGGCGGTGGTGTCCTGTTGTGCTTCCTGGTGCGGACTGGAATGTAGAAACACAGATTGTGATTCCGCAGGCGTATCGGCAACGTGTTTTGCAGTTAGCTCATGATGAACTATGGTCGGGGCATTTAGGCATCCGTAAGACCCATCAGAAGGTTTTGAAGCATTTCTTCTGGCCGGGCATGAAGGCAGACGTAGTGCGATTTATAAACAGCTGTCACCTCTGTCAGGTGGCAGGTAAACCTAATCAGCCAGTTCCTCGAGCTCCATTGCACCCGATTCCGGCTATAGGAGAGCCGTTTGAAAGACTGATAATCGACTGTGTAGGGCCATTGCCAAAAACTCGCTCTGGGAATGTTTTCCTGTTGACACTGATGTGTACAGCCACGCGATATCCAGAAGCCATCCCACTACGCCGAATAACTGCTAGATCAGTGACTAAAACTTTGGTAAAGTTCTTTTCATCATTTGGGCTCCCGCGTGTAATCCAGACCGACCAGGGGACTAATTTCACGTCTAAAGTGTTTACTCAGGTGCTGCGTGAGCTAAACATTCGTCACGTAACCTCTAGTGCATACCACCCGCAGAGCCAGGGAGCTCTGGAGAGGTGGCATCAAACATTAAAGGCGATGTTACGTAAATATTGTTGTGCCGACCACAAACATTGGGATGAAGGAGTCCCTTACGCGTTGTTCGCCTCTCGTCAGGCCCCGCAGGAATCTTTAGGGTTCAGTCCTGCCGAGTTAGTTTTCGGGCACAGCCTTCGTGGACCCCTCAAACTCCTCAAGGAGGAGTTGTTGGATCTACGAACAACTCCGAACCGTAACGTTCTAGACTTTGTGACAACCTTCCGCAATCGTCTTATTCACGCTCGTGAGTTCGCAGCAGCTACGCTGAAAGAGTCACAAAGTACCATGAAACGCAAGTATGACAAAACAGCTGTCACTAGACATTTAAGAGAAGGGGAGAAGGTTTTGGCGTTGCTCCCTCTCTCCAGTACTGCCCTGTCTGCTCGCTTTTCAGGGCCGTATGTTATTCGCAAGCAGCTAAGTGACACTGATTACATAATAGCGACTCCCGATCGGAAACGGAAGACGAGAGTCTGCAATGTCAACATGCATTCGAAAGTGTAAAGGCGTTATTAGTACACGCTCCTGTGTTAAGGGCGCCGGATTTGGGCCGGCCCTTCAAGTTGGATGTAGATGCTAGTGCTGTGGGGGCGGGTGCCGTGCTTCTTCAGACCGGTCCTGCTGGCATTGACCATCCCGTGAGTTACTACTCGAGGAAGTTCAACCGGCACCAGCTCCATTATTCTACAATAGAGAAGGAGACGTTGTCATTGGTGTTGGCGCTTCAGCACTTCGAGGTTTATGTGGGATCTTCTCCTGTGCCGGTCCGCGTATTCTCCGATCACAACCCGCTTACCTTCCTGAGTCGCATGTACAATCACAACCAGCGGCTGATGCGCTGGGCACTGATTGTACAAGAATACAACATTGAGATTCATCACAAAAAGGGAGTAGAGAATCTCTTTGCTGATGCCCTCTCCAGGGTTTAGAGAAATGTGAAAAATGTGTGCTTTAAACTTTGCATTGTGTGAAAAAAAAAAAAAAGAATGGTGTATGCAGGTGGTGAAGACTGACATGTCTAAGAAGCCATGTCTTAAGGGGGGGAGTGTGACGCCCGCCGGCTTATCAGCCTGCCAGGAGAGAGTTGCAGGACGTGCTGGAGGCGCTGACAGTGGAGGATGCCCAGCACCCGCCTCCCCTGATCCCTGATTGGCCGCCTTACCACTCATTTCCCAAACAAGCTGTCCAATCCGGAGAAGAGGCCTCCTTTAAGACAGAGTCATCACCATCATTCGGGGCAGCTGTGGATTGTGGGACACATGCCTGCCAGTTTGAGAAAGATTGTGGATTGTGTGGTTTAAGAGACTTTTCTGTGCGAGTTAGCGATTTGGTTTAGTGATAAATACCTTTTTGTGTTCTGAGCTTTAGTGCCGTCCCTGCCTGAAAGAAGGAGGTTTTTGTGTTTAGTTTATTAGGAGTTTGGTTTTGTTTTGATAGAAGTCCGCCTGAGAGCGTGTGTTTATTTTGTTTGTTAATTAGTCCGCCTGTGTGCGTGTAGCCCGTTTTGGGGACATTTTTGGTTTGTTTGTTTGTTTTGTTACTAAGTAGAGTTAAGACTAATTGTTAAATACCCGACAGGGACACTTTGAGTTGTTTATTTTGTATTGTTTGCCGGTTAAGGGTTGTTTGTGTTTTGGAACCCATTTTTGTTAATAAACATTATTGTATTTCATTTACCCTTGGTCCGGCCATTCCTGTGTTACAGTCCTTTTGACCCCTGGACGTAAAGGGGGACGTAACAGGGTATTTCTGACTTGTCATCTGGCAGCATATCACACTCGATCAGAGCTGGAAGTGGGATATGAGCTTTACCATCCAATGACTCCATGATGAAATTATTGGCTCGACGTCCTGTGGTCTCCATGACTCCAGAGCATGTCTTCAATGTGTACGAATCTGAACCTTCCTTGATGTCAAAGAGCTCAAAAAACTCGCTTCTTGCCAAAGATCTGTTACTCTGTTCGTCAAGAACAGCATAGGTTTTGACAGCTCTCTCTCTTTGACCTGCTGGATAAACTCTGACGAGACAGATTTTCGCACATGACTTTGTCTTGAATTCAGAACCACATATGTCTGTGCATTTTGATGTGACAGCTAATGAAGCTCCTTCCTTCAGCTCCCCGCCTTGACCTTTTGCAGGTGCAGGGGCTCCGGTAATCCACGGCGCTGGCCCTGGATGCAGTGCTGTAGGGTGACTGTCACTATTACATTCTTTGCACTGAACATTTTTGTTGCAGTTCTTGGCAAGGTGACTGGATGAGGCACAACACCTGTAACAGATGTTTTTGTCCTTAAGGTACGTTTTCCTCTCATCCAGAGGTTTGCTTCGGAAGCCACGACACTTCCTAAGTGGGTGTGGTTTAAGGTGTAGAGGACACTGCTTGTCTGGGTCATTAAGTTCCTTTCCTACAGAGTTGCTGTGGCAGCTGTCAGTGTCTACTGAGACCTCCGTCTTCCTTACAGAAACTGGTGTCCTCGTGTTTTGTTTGAAGGATCTCTCAGTTTTCTCAGTTTTATTCATACTTTGACCAGTGAGTGGTGCAAAACTCGGATCATTTAGAATCTTAGCTTGGTCACAGACAAACTTGGTGAATACGGAGAACGGTGGGTATGTTGCTCTGTACGTTTCTTTGAAACGAGATGCTAGAGAGATCCACTTGTCGTGTAGGGAGTAGGGCAGCTTCTGAACAATCGGAGTGATACCACGAGATGTATCCAAATAGTTGAGCCCAGGCAGGAAGCCATCTGCTCTGGCAGCATCAGGCTCCAACAGAACGTCTCCAAGTTCTCTCAATTTTAGATTTTCTCTGTTGGTTATTTTTGGAAACTCCTCTACTTTCCTCAGAAGAGCGTTTTCTATGGCTTCTGGTGATCCATAGCAGTCCTCCAACCTTTGCCACACCATATTCACACCCGCCACTGGATGATGGATGTGAACTGCTCTGATTCTCTTTGCCTGCTCAGACGATTTTGGTCCAAGCCATTTGCATAAGAGATCCAGCTCCTCTTGGTGTCAGATTTAGGCTCTCTATAGAGCTGCAGAAGGATGCCTTCCAGGCCCAATAATTTTCAGGTTGGTCATCAAACTGCAATAGCCCTGAGCTTACCATTTCACGGCGCACTAAATATTTGGCCAAGTCTGACATTGCTGCTGAACCAGACTCTGTGTCTCTGCCAGTGCTTACCATATGAGTCTGAGGACGTTGGCTGCCGTGACTGAATGGTGCAGTATTACGTGAATGATCCTTGTGTCTAGAACTTCCCCCGGGTGGTGAGGAGGTGTGTTTGGGCTCAAGGTCAACCTGAGTGTACCTGGATGGGCTCTGATACTGAAGGTGACTTGGCAAAACGCCCTCTCGTTTGAATGTGTATTTAGCAGGTAGTTCGTCAAACTCATGTTCACTGATTTCACTTGACTCCCTGTTACAATCCCCCGTGTAGCTTTTAGCTGGCTCCTCGCTGTCCATTGTTGGCTGGCGCATTGGTGCAGATGTGGGTTCTTGTGGCTGTGAGTCATGGTGAAAGTGATCAGATATTAGATCTGTTGCAACATCTTGCTCAACACATTCTTTCTTCAAGCTTGCACGATCTGGATCCCCAAATTCGTTCGCTGCAGCTGACTCCAGTACTTCAGCTTCAGCAATAGCAGCTGCAGCTGCACTCTGTAACCGCAGTGTGTGAAGATTTGCTTCCAGCTCTGCTTTCTTTCTTGTCGCTTCAGCAGCAGCTTTTTGTTGTTCTTCTTCAATATATGCTTGCGCTTTAAGCATGTCCGCTTCTCTTTGAGCAAATGATGCTTGAGTGCGTGCTGCCTCTGCTTTTGCACGTGCTTTGGCAGCCATAGCACTTGCTGAAGATGACCGACTTGTACGTGAACTATTGGAGCATTGCGATCGTATTTCAAAGTCTTCCAGATTGCTATCCATCCTGGCGGCAGCTTTGTAGGATCACTTTATGTCTTCACGTTGACACACTTTTCTGTAGGTAACCCGTTAGGCTTATGTCCTTTTCACTATTCTGCCCTTACTAGAATTTTGGTGTGGCTTCTAGCGTGGCAGACAGCTAACAGGCTCTTCATTAAACACCCAAGAGGCCGTGGATGAATTCAGGCATTTATAAGAGGCACTGTGAAAACTGCAATACAAAAATACAAATGTACATATTAATAAACTTGAATGGGTTTGATCCCTTTTTACATTTACACTGGTATTGTGACAAAAGTTACTGCAAAAACCACAAAACACAGTAACACGCCAGGTGTTTTATACTTAACAGCACACATAACTAGCGATTAGCATGATGCTAACTTAACATTGAAAACCCCATAGAGCCGCTGACGCGATTAGCATCTTTTCCGTTTTAAAACGTTTAATGCAAACATATTCTTTCTTGTGATCAATACTCTTAACCAACATCAAATAAATCTTCTGTGATTACTTACGGACATATTCTTCAGGGTCGTGCAAGAAAAATGTAAAAGATTTGGAAAAATTCGGCTCTGCTGTAAGGCTGTTGAGATGCTGGAAACTACGGCAAGTCTGAAAGGACAAACAGTGCTGTGCAGCAATTACTCTGCCAGCTTTCTTAAAGGGGCAGCACAATAACTGTAAATTTACACAGGTGAGATTGTGCTGAAAAGAATAATACTAAACAAGGCAGGTGTTTTAAAAGTGAAATATAAGCGTAATATCAGAAGTAGTCAAAAACAACCATTTTTACCCTAGTCCCCAGAAGGTTAAAAAGCCACTACAAATATGGGCGGGATAAAAACAATCTATTTTCTTTCATCTTCTGAAGGTGTTTTGTTCTCCCTCCTCTTATTCTTTAGCAGTCCACTGCCATCTCCATCTTTTTTTTCTTTGCAGCCTAAAAAAATTTGGAATACTAGAATTTTTGTGAACATCGTCTTGTCTCCATCCAGTTCTTCCCTCGATCTATCAAATGGTCCATAGTTGTTTTCATAATCAGCATCACTATAATTTACAGAATTTTTCATTCTAATAGAATTGATGCATAATTCAAACAGCCATCCGTCTTTTTAATAGAATTTTTCACAGATTAATTGCTCACTCACTCGAACGCTGTGGAAAAGGGGGATATAGTGTGTTTGTGTGTGTGTGTGTTTGGGGGGGGGGGGCACCACAAAAAGGAAAAGCCAAATAATTGAAGTTTGCAAGCACACTGGTGTGTAACACATCCCTCTATACAAATGAGTCCTGTCTGTACCTGTGTGCCTTTGTGGTTAGTCTATCAGAGAGTGTCCTTTTCAAGGATCACAGGCCAATCTTCTCTTGGTGATAGCCTTCAGTCTTCTCAAAGGTCGGCAGGTATGACTCACACAGAGCTGGGAGGCAGGCAGCTGTTTACATGAAGATGTAACGTAGTTCTGGATGTTGAATGTGTTCTGACATAAATAATACATTGTGACAGTATAAAGAGTCGTTTCTAATATCAGCCAGTACATAAAGCCTTAAAAGCAAAGCCAAATGGCACACAAAGACATCTGTTTGAATATTAAACGTCCCAACGGACTATTTTTCAAACAGCTTTTTACTAAGTGGATTAAGTCCTACAGACATACAAAAAAGAACACACCCTGGATCAGCTGTGAGGTTTTATGTATCAGGACATAATTGAACATCATCTGATCCTAAAATGCAGCAAATAAAAGACCACATACACACCCAATAAAATCCACTATAATTTATTAATGTACATACTTAATATAACTTATTTTTTATCATTCTTTTAAATTAACAACAAGTAAGTTTCTTGGGGGGGGTGTTCTCCCTGCGTATGCATGGATTCTCTCCTGGTTTCCTCCCGCAGTCTGAAGACATGCATGTTAGGCTGAGTCTCTAAATTTTTGCTAGGGGTGACTGTGAGTCTGATTGAATGTTTGTCTCTCTGTGTTGGTTTTGTGATTGACCAGGAGCTCCAACCCCCTCACAACTCTGCATTTGAATAATCCGTTATCTTGAGAAAACAAAGTTTGTTTTCTTGAATTATTTTTTGCGTGACTGGACGCAAACACAACATGTGAAGCTTTCATACATACATACTTTTCATACATTGCAATCATAGAGATTTAATCCAAAATTTATTTTACCCTGCTGGCTCTCTAATGTGTAGTTGAACAGATTATTTTTCTAGAGAATTCCTGGGAAAACAGTGGATCTGCTTTTTACACCTTCTCCCTCTATAAGTTTAGCTCTGCACCTAATTTTATCTAACTACAAACACATCACAGTGATCCTTTTTCCACAGCATCTCATTATCCTGCTGTATTCAACAAGTTCATATATTAATATTCTTATAATTACCAATAAGATGTTGATCAGATATTTACACAAATGTCACCAGTAGGATAAGCAATGTATGTAACTTTGCTGTAACTCTAGCAGTAATCACATAAATTGACAACCAGAAGACATCCATATGTTTTAAACTTTCATTCAAAGCTGTTTGACATGTGAGTTTTATTATAGGCGCCTAAACTGTGGACTCCTGGGCTCATGTCAGTCACTCAACTGGAGTCATAAAGGCTGACAGAGAGACACGCAGTCTCATAATGGCTTTTATTTGACTTGGATGGTTTTCCTTCTGTTAGAAGAAATACCAAATAATTATACTGGTTGGTAAACAAAACAATAAAATATTTATTAGCTCTGAAAAATGACTATTTAATGTGTCCTCCCCTTCATCATGTTCTCATTCTCTTGTTCTCTTTTTTCATATTGTTCTTTACTTTGCCAGTAGTAGACGAATGGCAGAGCCACACAAAAGAGATGCAAATGATGGTGATAAAATAAAAATTATGGATATAGTTAGGTAGATAGGAGAGAAAGAAAAGAAAGGATGGGATGTGCCTGCTTTTCCAGATAGTGATGGATGTTTGGCACAAATATGCACCATGACCAATCAAAAAATGCCAATAGTGGCCCAGATAAGGCCCAAAAATGTGCCTACTATCTGGGTTATTTTCTTTTTCTTAAATCAATGTTAGCATGGGAACAAAGACAAAAAAAAAGGAAGAAAACCTCCTCTTCTTACCCCAAAAGTGCCCAAACTGTCAGAATCAAAGCAGGTAAACACATATGTTTTGTTCTGTACTGTCTTTCCTCCTTTATTACAGTACAGAACCAAATTAAAGACAAAAACATATGTTTTCTTTGCCCTTAAGAGTGTGCAAAGCCTGACATGCAGAGACAAAACAGCAAAAGTTCATCTCTTGTCAAACAAAATGAATCAACCAGAAAACGCAAGTCTAAAAATGGAAAAGTCTAAACGGATGAAACATTGTTAGTTTGACTAAATGAGTTTTGTGTTTTGTTAGCTGGTCTCACCAATTAACATTCAGAGAGCTAAAAGTGAATCAGTTCAAGAATAATACAAAGATAATTTTACTCCTGTGTTTGTGAAAATGGATTAAATATAGACGGTGTAACTCTTTTTCTTTTTTTAAAAGCTTCTATATCTTTCAAAGATCTGTGTGTGAGGATTTGGTGTAATGTGTGTGTGATAATTTACTGATACAAAACTATGTTTATGTTACCTTTGTGTCAAGAAAATGTCATGAATATAGTTGGTTTTTGCCATAGTCCATAGAATCTGAGCGATTTCAATTCTGTGTGTATGACTTTCTAAGCATACGTCTATGTGTGCAGCAAGGTCAAATGGAAATGTCCAGGCCGAGGTCTGGTGGTCCTCCATGCTGCTCTGCTTTGATTATCTAAGTGTACACGAACTATTTAACATGCATGGTCATGTATTACTGTGCTGCTGCTGATTGACTTTGTGCAGGAAGTGTTTAGCTTAGGCCTGACTGGGAGGAATATAGGGCGATTAGCTTGTCTGATATTTTCATACCTTTCTGTCCCTCTCTCTAATTACATTATTCTCTCTGAGCCCTGATTCTCTGCCAGGCCTCCTTCCCAAACAACAACACTAATAGAGTTAAAGCTAAACCACTGTGTCATGTCAAAGATCATTTGGCTCATATAGGTTTTCAATAGAGTAAAAAAAGGGAGAGTTTGTGAGGGTGTTGTGTGTGCTGCATTGTTCTGTGTGTGTTAAGAGTAAAAAAAAAAAAAAGTCATGTGATGCTTGCGAACGGCATTGAAATGTTTGGTTTAGCTGAAACGAAAAGCTGCACTTCAAAAAACACAAAACAATTAAAAACATGTGAAACACATATCCGTTCTGATTCTCCCTTTCTACATTCTTTCCTTTCCACTGCCTCTCCATTAATCACACACACATACTTCAATGCAGCAGATGGCCTCATGCCAGCAGTATTTCTGATAGTTCCTTTTGTCTTTGAAGCTCTTTGGACCAAATTGTTCCACTGATCATAAATGTCATATCATCCTTTCTCTTTCTCCCCTCCCTCTCTTCATCTCTTTCTCCTTCTGTGCCTTTGTTCTGTAATTGGTTGTATGTGTTTGTGTGGCTGTGTGTGCGTGCGTGTGTGTGGCAATGATCAAATGTTTGTGGTTTTGTTTATCATTTGACTCCATATATCTGTAAGTGCTCTGGGTACCTCAACTAATGTTTTCTGTCACTCTTTCTCCATCCCCCCTCTGTCTGCATGTGTGTCTGTCTTTCTGCCTCTCCAGAGACCTGAGCGAGAACCAGATTCAGGCGGTTCCAAGGAAAGCTTTCAGAGGAATAACCACTGTTAAAAACTTGTAAGTACAATTACTCCATTTCTTTATGTCTCATCCCTCCTATATTCCTGCATCTGTCTTATCCTTTCATTTTCTGTCATCGAGGTAAATCTTCTCTTCTAATTTATTTATTAATTTGAAGATTTACAATCTGCCCTGGTTGCATATTGCCATGTTGTACATATAGTACAGCTATATAATAACACACTGGTTTGAATACAGATGCAACAACATGAAAAGCAAAGACGCATTTGGACTTTAACTCCCAAATCAAGCATTCATGACAGTATTAGTTCTTCTTCTCTTCTCTGACTTCACCTGTCCAGAAAGAGAACACGTAATAAAAACCAGAGCTGGCAACAACTCATTACAGTAAGTGCAATAAAAGCTTCCTATTAAAGAAACACAAGACTTGATCCCAAATCTCTGCAAGTAAAGCCAAGAAATCTGAACTTCACAAACAATTTGCGGACACAGGAAGTTTAAGCTCTGCTTGTGGTGGAAAGGAGGTAATATCAAACCAGAACTTATAACAGAATGAGAAATAGTTAGCACAGCGATGTGAAATCATATTTTGTCATTGTTGTAATAACAGACAGGAAGATTATAGGGAACACTATTCTTTGAGCCTACAAGCATGTTGAGATCAGTTTATCAGTCGTACCTTCCTACTTCCTTTCTTCTCTCCACCCAATGGTTAGGGTTAGAAGTTAAGAGTACATGGTTAGGGTTTAAATGAATGAACATGGCAAGGTATTTGTCTTATAAAATATATAGTTACAGTTAAAAACACTTTGAAAATGGCCAAGGAAGACATGACCACTTTGCAATTATGGTCTCTAAGCTTCGGGCATATAGACAATTTACTAAATATGTGTGTTATGGTGAGACTGTCAACGTTTTCAATTAGGGGGAACAACTCATAAGTTGTCACATGAACACAATTTCAAAACCACAATTTAAGCAGTCGAAGGTAAAATTAGTTATTTTTGATTTTTTAGCCTAATGAAGATGGTTTTACTAGCTGAACCTTGTTTCCACATCATTTCTCCAATGTTCCAATCAATCTTCTCATTTCCACTTTAGCATCTTGTCGTTCTCTCCAGCTCTGCCATTTATCTCCTCCTCGTTCTCCACTCTTTACTTTTCAACCTCCCCCAACATTCCCACTTTTCTCTTTTTCCACGTCTTTTGCTCCTCTCCCCATTCCTCCCTTTTTCTGTCCACAGAGGTTTTGTCCTCGCAGTAAAGGCTCAATACCACCCTGTCATTTATTCATGATGTCTAAATCACCAATACTGTGATCAATAAGCTGCCTAATCAATCTTTCCCATCAATAATAGCTGATCAATCCTGCCTCTAAACTAGCAGACGGACTCTTGAGGCAGTATCCTCAATGTAAGAGAACTCAATAAAGATAGGCGAAGTTGAAACAGAATAGAATAGAATAGAAAAGAATTTATGCTTTTGTTTTTGACCAAATGGGACTGAAGTGATAAAAAAAAAAAAGAAAAGAGAATAAAAATAAAAAAACAGAACCACATGTAACAAAAAATAATAATAAATAAGTAAATATATATATATATATATATATATATATATATATATATATATATATATATATACATACATATATATATATATAATAAACATCTGTAATTTGACAGTTTTCCTGTTCACCTCCTGAGTTGGTGAAATAAAATTTGAGGAACTTCCCACAATTTTGACTCACAAAGTTATAAATCCTTAAACTATGAAGCAAGAGTAGGTTGTATTTGATCAATTTCCAGTTGTATCTTTTTTCTTTTACTCTACTGACCCACTGCTAAGAATAAATGAAAACTGCGCATCATTCATTCATTTCTTCATCATTCATCGTTGGCTGTTTCATTCTTCTGGTGACGAACATATCATAGGATTTAAAGTTAAAGAGCAGATGTAAAATTAACCACTAAGTGAAATTTATTTTTCCACCAGCTATTAAAAGGTTTGAGAAGTCCTGCCTCTGAGTCAACACATAAGAAGAAACTAACATCTGCAACTCCTGATGAAAACAAATTCAAACAAACTACTCCTTCACTTGTTTTCTTTATTTCAGACATGCTGTAACTGAGGTGTGCTCGTTGATAATGGCTGCTGACTGAATTCCTGCACAATTATTAGGGAAAAAAAAATCTGGATTCTTTTTAATTGTTGAACAAATACAATCCAAACTATTACTATACTCCAAAGTACAGAAAGAAAAAGACAGTTTTGTTTTCCAACAGGGTTACGGGAGGGTTTACAGTTGTTTGGTAAATAAAATTTATATTTCATTCACAATTTTTTATTAAGGAAAAAACAATAATGCAAATTAACATTTGTTATTAGTAAAGTGACCCTTTGTTTTAATAACTTGAATCAACCTTCATTCTGTTGGATCTATCAGTTTATTGATCTGTCTCTGACCAGCTGCTACTAAAGAGCAACCAAAGCTGACAAAGTGGTGTTCAAAGAGCTCCTCCTTTAATGTACATCTTACTTTTTTAATACAAGCCTGCAAGTTCTCCTTGTGATTTAAGTTGAGGGAGGTAGCCATACGATTGTTAAGGCCTTTGCTAAGTAGCCAAGCAGTGTGCATGTATGTGATAAAACACTTCCCTGCATACAGGTCATGTCCTTCTTTGATGCTGTTGAGTTCTTCCTGTAATGCTGCTTGAAAAAAAGATGGTTTTGGCAGTCATTTTCAGTCCATCTTTAGTTTGAAACGGTTAATGTGGCTCATGAATCTCAAGCTCCAGTCCTCGAGGACCAATGTCCAGCAGGTTTTAGATGTGCTCCTGCTTCAGTACAACTGGTTCACATGAATGTGTCATTCACAGGTTTGTGCAGAAATGAATCTTTCTAGGAGATCTGTTTTGTCTGAATCTGTTGTGTGGAAGCAGGGAGACATGTAAACTTGCAGGACAGAGGCTCTAAAGGACCAGAGTTTGTAATCCCCAAATCTATCTTATTCTTTATTACAACAGCCCAGCAGCCTAGCAGTAGCCCTGTTCCCCTCTTCTGGAACATGTCACAGAGACGACCCATCTGCTTCATCCAGAGTCATTTTATTTGTCCATTAAACCAGGCATCTTTCAAATTGGCCAACATGTTTGTGATCCTTTCACTTCTGATTCTTTTTCAGTAAGGGTCATGTTTTATTCTTCTGATTTCTTTGCCACTGAACATTAGAAAGTTCACTTCTGGTGTTTTTTTTTAAACATTTTAATCACCCTGGATGATGATGGGGTTCTTCATAGTGTCCTGTTCAATTATTTCCAAATTTTCCCTCATTGAGTAACTTTCTATTGCCACGTAAATCTAGTTTTTAGCATGATTTACCTAAGGTAATGCAGCTGCCTACACTAACATTAATATGGAATTTTTCTAATGAGGGTGGGATGTGAATGAATCATTTCAGGCACATTCCACCCTCTTTACATAAATACATATAATCTAAAAGTTATTAAATCAAATAAGCATTCAAGCTTACATACTTTTGGTCACTAAAATTAAGTCAGCGTTCTGAAAAATTTGTGTTTTCTTTGTACAATAAACTTTCACTTACCTACTTTACAGTAGGTAAGTGAAACACTTGACAAACTGTGGTCCAAGACATTGACTTACACAACCACAATTGCATTACAACCCACTACTAAAATTAGAAATTACAGAGGCAAAGCTTAGAGGGAGGAGAGAATTACAAAAAGTGATTGAACTTATTTTTTATCACCTCTGCAAGATCCCAAACACGCATCCATTTTCTTTAAAATGGGAACTTATGTGTCCTGCATTTCAAAATTCTCAGTTTGTTTCTCTCTCTCTTTCATTGGGCAATTTGTGAATTGATTAATACACATCTTGCCACAAATCAGTAAGTCAACGTTAGGGTAGAGGCAAATGAACTCCTCTTCTTAGTTTTAGCTCCCACGAGTGATTTAATATGGACGCCAAAGTCTACAGGAGATTATTACTCTTAAGTTAAATGACCCTGAAAATGTTTGTGTGTGCATATGCTTGTATTTGTGTTGCATGCTGGTTCTCACGGCTTTGTTCTAAACCTTTAAGTTCAGGTTCCACCCTTGCTTGTCACATCGGACACAGTTCGAACTAAACGCTGCGCACAACCTTACCTCTTTGACCAAAGAATCTCTCATATTTTACAGCCATCCCGTGTTCAAACAGCTGCAGAGCACATCCCATTGTTTCTAAAACCTAATGGCAACTTGCATTTGATGTTGGTGTCTTTAAACGGTGTGTGTCCATGCAGTTTTGCTGAGTGTGCAACCTCTTTTTAGTTGATTCACAGCATCAAATTAACACAATAACACCCCCTTACACATGCCATCATTGCACCGGACAGCTACAAAGTCAATATTTTTATTTGTTTGTACATTTTGCATGAAATATTATATCTTTACCTTTGTCACACCAGAATTACTGTTGGAGCCTCACTGTTCTAGTATGTCCAATTGATCAAAAATGACTGATCGCCCACAAAAACTAAAAGACTAAATTTAACAATCCTACTGTGTTCATTTTTTTTTATTCTGCTTGCATTGCATTCTCTTTCTTCACCTTTCTTCATCTTCAATCCAACTATTTTATTTTCCCCATCCACTGTTATTTTTCTTCAATTATTCTTCAATTATTAATTTTTTGCCTTTCTTCAGTCTTTTCCCCCTTTTCTCTCTTTCAACTGCAGTTCTGTCCATTTTTATGGTCATCTTTATCTCTCTGAGCTACCCTTTTTTGTTCTCTCCATCCTTCCTCTCATTCTGTCTTGCTTTCTCCCTATTGCTCAATCCCTGTTTCTTCCAACTTGTCCAATTCCTTAAATTCCCTGTCCCTCACTAATTTTCCCCTTTACTTCATCTCACCCTCCCACTATCCTCCATCCATCCACCCATTAGACAAGGTGACTCCTCCTGTAAAAAGCTCCAACCCCTCCATTATACCACAGAGTAAAAAAAAAAAAAAAAGCTCCATGACTTTATGTCCCTGGTGGACATTGCATTGATTTTTTCATATGTCTCTCTCTCTGTCTCACTTTGTCTCTGTCTCTCCCTCCATCTCTCTTTTATTCTCAATCTGTTTGCCTTTTTTTTGTCTTGCTCACTGTTTCTCAGAGGGTAGGGTCTCTCTTGGTTGTTCCCTTTAATACTGTGGCTAGTATAGCATTGTATGGAATTTATTGGATTTTTTTTTCCTTTTGCATACACATTCAGAGACATGCACACACACACTGAGACCCTTTCGACCCACTATCAGATGACTGCTTTGCTGAAACAGCCAAGAACGTGGCAAATACGATTACTGTAGATTTCCGCTAACCTAAGGAGACGGGTATATGCCATACGTCTGTGTGTAGGTGTTACTGGGTGTATGTGTAAGCTCTCCTATACATTGTGCTGACTGTACTTGCTGACTGCAGGGCCTGTCATTCCCCTAAACCCAACCTGTCAGTCAAACCACAAATGATAAAGGTAAATACTGAGTTTGGATAGAAAACACAGTGTGAATTCCAATAATATGCTCTGTGTTTTCTCTACAGAACATTACATTCTGGATGCTTATCTTATCATATCTGATCTTATTTAATCAAATTTTCTAAAATCAAATCTTGCCTCCAGTCTGCTCTTGTCTGGTTGTGTAATCTTTTTACTTGTCTTGCCTTGGCAGAGAGGTTTCATCAGGCTAACCATTCCTGTAAAGATTTGCCAGTGTAGCTTAGAGTGCAGCTAAAATTTTTCATTTTTCTTAATGTTTAGGCCAAGTTTTGAGAAAGAAAGTATGATGTAGGAATGCTTAAGATACTTTTCAATCAAAACACCAGAGACTTGAACCATTTAGTTTTTTGGGTTTTTTTTTTCATAAAGAACAAAAATATAATTTTTGCCCTCGGTCTCTTGCTGTTGTATTTCAATCTAAGGTACAGGCTACCATAAAGGTAAATTTCAGTCACACAGAAAAATTTTACTTTTACTACAGTAGTAGTACAGAAGAAAGAAGTAGCGTAAATGAAATGTACGACTACTACAGTAGTTGTACATTTATGTCCCCAACAATACAGTCTTTTGTAAATGGTACATGATATGCACTATTTCTTGTAAAAGCTAGGATACAATATTAGCATATGGTCCTTTTTGGAAAGAGAGAGAGAGAGAGAGAGAAAGAAAGAAAGAAAGAAAGAGTTAAACAAGCTTTAGTTATAGATGTGTAGGCTTTACCGTTCCCTTATGAATTCAAAATGTATTTAAAAAAACATTGTGTGTAATTTTGAGGAAATCCAAAAAGGGTTTATAAGATAGATTTATTTACAAAGTTCTGAAATTTACAGAGAAGAGAAAAAAAAAAAATAATACACTATTTTTGTTTTAAACACTGTCATTACCATCCTACATCAAACTGATTTCTCCAAGTTTATATTTGTTTGAAATTTGCATTTTGTACCATCTTTTAAACTAGTAGGTGTTTTTTCTTTGCTTTAATTTATCTGTTAAACTGTTCCATCATTGTATCCCTGATATTGAAACATATTTTTATAAACTTGTCCTGACATGCTGCATTTTTAAATCATACTCCCTTTATCTTGCTACGTGCAACCACAGGTGACAGGATTCCTCTGAGAAGATGTGTCTAATGAAAACATAGTGCTGGAAAGAAATAAAAGTAGCTGCTAAATAATATATATATATATATATATATATATATATATGTATATATATAAACCTCTTAAGTAACAACCAGAAATCTTTGAATTCAGAAAACTGACTGACCTTTTGCTCCACCACCCCCGCTACAAGACAAATGAGGATATATTGTTGGAATGGAGAGTACCCTGAAGTCAAATGATTTCTTATTCTTAAAATGGATCTGTTACTGTATTTTCTACGTTTGGCACCACCACTGCAAGCCAGCTGACGATCGATTGTTAATATCATCCATTTTGTTCACTTAGTGTGCATCAAAACTCCGGCTGAAAAGATGTCCACAGACTGTGAGAATCTTGCACATTACTGGGATAACAGTCCTGCTTTTGTCATCCCTCCGGTTGGTTTATGAAAAGAGAGATCAAGAATCAGGGCTGTATAAAAGGGGCATTTTTGCACATTTTTATTTAAATGGACTTTATGCAGAATACACCACTACAGAATTTTTCATACGTTTTTATATGTATTTTTGTAAAAAAATACAGCATATATTGATGAAAAAGTGTAATCAACTGATAAAAAATCTATTAATCCCCAAAGGAGTAGAAGACAAATAATGTGCCCACTTTAAAGCTATTAGAAAATGCTGAATGAATATATGCAAACGATGCCAACCAAAAGATTACTTAATATTAGGTGAAGTTGGAAGATATCCAAAAGCCTATTAGTTTTTTTTTCTTATATATATATATATATATATATATATGGAGAGAGAGAGAGAGAGAGAGAGAGAGAGAGAGAGAGAGACCATTGAAAAACAAAAAAATGAATATTAAAAGCTATTCTGGATGGATGGATCATTAACAATGGCAAGTATCCTGATGTAGTCCACCCAAAAATGTATTCCAGGCTTGTCCACAATTTCCCCAAAATGTTGTGCTACACTGAATATGATGAAACTCCACCACATTACAAGTTAAACCTGTTTATATCGACCAATGTAAAGGTTATACTACAATATTCTGTCTGTCGCTACTATAATACTCTCTGCTCATAGTAAAGAGAGACAGTGAAGTCACGCTTAAATCATAGCATGTGTGTAAATTACACGTGTTGGTAGGCAAATACGTATCTGTAGTTGGTTTACAGTTAAGCTTAGTCACATCAGATAAAGTACAGCTGTTTTATGTACCTACACATTACACCTCAGTGCCTACATGCTTTTTTATTTTCTTCAGCCATCATACCCTCATATCGTACCTTGTTTTCATCTGCTTGTCTTTTCATTCTCTTACCCACTTCTCTTCATTGTGTTAAAAATTCATTCATTTCTCCTGCTGTGTTCTCCCATTCTCAACATTTACACATTCATGCAGCAGTACCTGCAGGTGCTTTGGAAGAATGTGTTCAGGGAATGAAACATTTCACAAAATACAAATATAACTGTTTGTCAGTATAGCCTTCTCCTTCCTCACATCCTCTCCCTTCTTTTCACCACCGTAAAACACCTCTATGCTTCATGCTCCCCTACCCACAATGCAGTGCAGGATGGCCGTTTGTTTGAGTTATGACTGCAGCTTCTCAGAGAGGGGTGAGAACACTATGTTGTTTGTGTGCACATGCACTCACACACATACCTGCAATGTTGCATGTCTCTGTTATTGTAGATGTTTGCTTTGATTTGATTTCATGTTTAGTACGATTCCAACCATGGACATCTGGGGACAGACATAAAAAAATACACAAAAAAAAAGGCTAATAACAATAGAAATAATAATAATTGGCTGACTGTGCAATAATATAATAATATAATATAAATAGCTGCAAAGAAGATGGATTAAATAAAAGATGATTCACTTACTCATTCTTTGCAGCACACCAACCTCCTGACACACTTACCTACATAACAGGATGTTGCTAACACAAAAGTTCAAGCTTAGAAACTGGCAAGGGAGATAAATATGAAAAGATTTGTGTGAATTGTAAAGTATTTACATAGCTAGACAGCATACTATAGGCAATTCTATTTTTCATCACAGCGTTGGGTTTCAGTTCTAGCTTTAACTGGAAAACAGGAGAAAACAATCTTAGCTTGGTTCGCAGATTATGCAAAGTTGCCTTTTTTAACTTAAAGTTGAATATTTTTTTTGACTGCTTTACTGTTTTTTTTCTTTCCCTTGCAAACTGTGTGATAAAAATTAAATATTGACATGGAAATGAATGTTCGTAATTGCTTAGTTTCTGATTTAATATTTTAACAAGGACTTGACTGAAGAGCCATTTACTGTCCTTGGCTCCTTGTTTAGATTTCAGCCAGCAGAGCAGGACTTATGATTCTAGAAAAGCATGTACACTTGAATAACATTAAAAGTAGACTCGTCATTTGCAAGTCAAAACCTATCCTTCATTGTACCCTTAAATGCAAATATCAGACAGTATGCACTTTAAATGGCACAGTAGTCAAAATCCACTCTCTCAGCAGTCCCAGGAGACTGTGGTTTGCTTTGAGAATACCTTATATTTACATCAGAGACCTCATTCCTGCTCCCAATAAACACACAAGTTCAAGTCATTTTCAAAAATCTGGGGATTATGTGTAAAAGAGGAGTAAAACGAAAGAACAAAAACCTATACTTGAAAGGACAATACTTGATTGAAAAAAAAAAAAAAACTATATTTGATTGAAAATAGAACAAGGTTGAAGTGAAAGATTGGAGGCTTGGTTCAAAAGCCAGCATGAGTGATTGTATGCAAGGGTAAATTAGAGTACATGGTAACTTCCATTTCTATGATGGCAGCCACAACACTGAAAAAAATGTAGTTTTTTGTGCAACAAGTGCTGTTAGCCAGATATTTTTCTAAGAAGGCTTTGCTTATAATAGCAGGGCAATTCTAAAACACTAGGTACGTATTAAAACAGCTTGACACTATAGATTAAGGTTTCTCAATTTGGTCCTATGAACACCACAATCCAGCAGGCTTTCCATGTATATCCCTGTACCCACACACCTGAGTCAAATTAATGAGTCATTGTGCAGAACCTGATAGGCTGTTAAATCCACTTAATTTGATTCAGGTGTGTTGAAGAAGGAAGACAATGAAAACCTGCTGGATTTCAGCTCTTGTAGGATTGAACTGAGTAGCCAACAGGATACAAAATTGGTTTGCCATCTTTTCTGACTTGGCACTAATCGACAAACCTTCAGACATAAAACAAAACAAACAACCAACAAAAGCAAAAAAGACAAAGGAGATCCAGAACGGTTGAGTAACTTTTTGATTTTAAGATTTTATATTCACTCATAGAATAACTCCCACTAACATCTGGCTTATTAAAAAAAAGAAGTTTAATAGTTGTTTAGTCCTTTGTCAAATGCCTTTGCAATAGTTGCAAGTATTTATTTGCTCCAGCTTGGTCTGCGATGATGGAAACATAAAAAAAAGCAAATGCACTAATTCTAACCGAAAATTCTTCAGTTGAAGCCATGTGAATATGTAAAACCTTTTAAAGAAACACACAAAAGAACCACTACTGAGCTCAAGCTTGGTTACATAGGGTTACTTTACGTAGGGCAACTTTAAGGACAACTTCAAGGACTAATGTAACACGGAGGCTCTGGAACCTACAGCAACCAATTGTGGACAAAAATGGTACAAAAGTGATTTAGCTATACTTGTCTGGAGGGCAACTATCTCCATTTTTATGTTTATGAAACTGTCAGGATAATAAACTAGTTATCTTAGCTTCATGATTATCAGAAACTGTGGTCCAACACAACCTGCGGTATCCAATCTCATACATTCTTGTTGTCTTACTGTCCTTACAGCCTCGTCTCCTGACAGGTTCTCCTGTACTGTATCTATACTGGACTGGCATGTTGTAGCCCTCAAAGCCCTCAGGAGAAACAATTTCAATTAATGAGAAACCTAGAAGACATGTTTTAACTTGCTTCACAGTTTTCAAATTCACAAGTCTAAACTCCATTTTTTTTTAGTTATCTGACTATAAGAAAATAGGTCCCAGTTAAAAACAACACTTTAATTGCTTGCTTCATTTCTCACATTATTAGATAAGCCACATAAACTAGGGTAAAGATTGTTCCTGGACCACATGGGGGTAATTATAATTTCTGTGAAGCAGTACATAACACAGGATACAGCCATAGAGAACCAAGCTTTAACAGGACATACTGAGTATCATCTGCATAGCAATGAAAATCAGTGCCATGGCGAAGCATAATTTGCCCCAGAGGTAGCTGTTAGACAGTAATTAGGTATCCTGACTCATCATCCCTATGTGACAAGCTGAAAATGAGAATGGGTTGATATAAGCCAAATCAAGTAAGTATATATTTAACAGCAACTTCATGCTATTAATCCTAAAAGAGACTTTTGAAAAAATTTGGAAATTGTTATTTTTGTCATATTTGTTTAAAATATCCAGAAAGTACCCAAATACTTGAAGTGTTATAGTAATGCTAAAAATATCCACAGCACATAACTTCTTTTAAGGTACATAAGTTCTTAGGTTCAGGTAAAATCTGTTTGTCAACATGCATCCAGTTTCCAGGTTCTTTCCTTTGATCTGTGCATTCATGATGGTGCCAGCTGAAGCAGTGCTTCCCTCTGCTTCCAGATGGTAGCGGAGGAAAGCTTTGACTCAGTCTGCCAATTGCCTTATGACAAACATGATTAAACACACTAACTGATTATATGAAAGGAAATTAAATGTTGGGCCTCTGTTCTATAATCTCTAACAAACATCTATGATTGGATCACACAAACCCTCACAAGGACTGAATACAACATGATGATACAAATATGAAATGTTCATAAAGACACAAAAAGTTGCCCTCATCCTAGATTGAAACCAATCATGTCACTGCTGATCGGAGTGCTTGGTGAACAAAGCTGTGAGGGAATCCAATCACAGATGATGAAATCATTTACAATGGATGAAGATGGAAGATGAAGTACATGGCCACCAATATGAATCCAGTAGTTATTTTTCATTCTGGGAAAATTGTAGATGTTAGGCTTCTGGGGGGATGTGTTCTCAAAGTCATCAAGAAGACGGTCGTATGGAACTAAATACACTTGAAGAGCTGATGTTTTAACAAGAGTCCAAGAGTCCTTATCAGCACTACAATATGGGGGGGAAATCACTCACTTTTACAAAAAAAACCTAAATAAATACAATTTTAAAAAGTCCCAATTTGTTGTCTGGTGATGGTGTGGATTGAAGGGTCGTTGCCATCTGTTTTTTATCTACTTTCTTTCCCTTTTGCTTCTTTTTGCTATTTTCCATCTTTTTCTGTCCCCTCCGGTAAGGTCCAGCAAAATTGCATAGATCCTGTGATACAAAGTAAATAAATAAATAAATGAATCAGATTATCAAGAGGAGTCTTACCCATAGGCCTCCCCTTGGCAGAGCAAATTTGTTCAGCACGATATAGCAACCAGATTATCATTTTGCTTGCTATGATACTGGACAGAACATGTTAAAAAAAAAGTCCCAATTTTCACTTATGATGAAATGAAATTAAATGAAAACAAATATTTTATTAATTTAGAAACTGCCGAACACTGAAAGACAATAAAGTGAAATGGATACAGATACACAGGTCTGCAGGGTTCAAAATTAATAAACAAAATCGTACAAATTTTCAATGAACATAATTGAGTTAATATGTGAAATGGCTCAAAGCAAAGAAAAGGGTTTTCTTAGCTGTTCACTTCAGATCAATTTATTTGCACCATATAAAAGCTCCTTTCAGGGCACCTTGGTAAAAAAAAAGTCAAACTATAGTCCATCTGTCATTTTTAGGTTTTGAGTTAATATACTTCATGTAAAGAAGTTGTGTCTCAGATTTCAGAGAAGAAATACAACCCTGTTTTTTTTTTGTTTTTTTTTTTTATCTGCAGCTTTAAATTAAATAAGTTGCTGCTGAGCACATCTCCTTTCAGGAGGAGATCTGTACCTTTCCTGTCATACATGCCCCAGTGAAAACAAGGCAATATGGCATCAAACGTGCGCAACGACACAACAGCAAGCATTGAGATGAATGAGATTGATGTTCCTCATGAATTTACATGTGAATATGGCCAAAATATTAGAGCAGCAGCAAATGTGAAGCAGCTGGTTATGCAGCTATACTCTCTACATGTCTTTGGCTCAGCCAACCAAACTTTACTCAAATAAGTTTTCATTGTCCAGATTTGACGCGGAAGATTGCATGAAGAGTAAAAACATCAGTGACAAGATGGTATTTGCTGTTTATCTTGAATATTTTTTTGTTGTTGTTGTTGTTATTTAACAGTATTTGATATTTGTTGTTGCTGTGAGCCTAGGCAAATGAGCAGGAAGATTGTAAAGCTTATTAAAAATGTATGTAAATTATTACCTCTATCTGTGTTTAGACTATTCTTAAGAACCAACAAATCTTAACAAAGCATGTTTTACCTAAATCCTATACATCATGTTCTGATACATTAAAGAGCAGCTCTGAAAACAAAAAGGTTTTAACAGTTAAAGTCAACTTCAGTGGAGCCATTTATCTCCATATGGCAGATCAGGCTGTGTGCCAGTTTGTTGGCCTAAAAAACAGCCTTTTAATTACATAAAACACAAACATGGCATAACCATATGTTCATGTTCCCCAGACTCACTATATTTTAGACTCGAGTTTTTTTAACAGATGCTCACATTCACAACTCTCTTCCAACAAGTGGGAACAAATCCCTGATCCAAAGTACCAAAGACTTAAGACAGCAGCACAAATCCTATCAAGCTACTCTCATCAGATTTAACAAGGCTGTATGGTGCTTCCCACTCATGATTATAATCTTTAGAGATCATACTCAATTAATGTTAGAACACTAAAGAGTTAATCAGCTTCTCTGATAAAATAACCTCTAAAATAAATCTAAAGTAAATTAAAACATTGCATCATTTTAGGTGGACCTGAAAATAATTAAGTTGCAAGTTTGACCTGGCTCTTTGGCATGGAAGTTCATGCCAACTGGTAACCACTAGCAGCTGGTCTATCAAGCCGTGCTTTAGGTGTGTAAATAAAGTGAACTGGGGTTTTGCTGGTTATGGTAGGGATAGTGTATAGATTGGTTCATGTTGGTTTGCAAGCTCCTAAATGGTAATAATTCTTAAAGTACACTCCAAACATTTTGGCAGCTGTGTCTTTTATTTATCATGACTTAAATAACTGCGTTAGCCCCTCTCTTTTGCCACCTGCCTGTTTAAAAATGCAGGCATGCACATTCTCAGACCCTTGCACTAAACATGCAAACATAAAACAGAATGTGCTTCCCCTAAAGCTCTGATGTAATTTGCCCTGTGCTTCAGAGAAACAAACAAACAAACAAAAAAAAACAGCTTCTGCTTTTGGAAGCGCCTTCTCCGGGGTTAAATGCTGACATGACTACTATAACAGGTGCTGCAGTGTGCGAAGCAGAAACCAAAACTCGGTAGGAGAAAAAAAAGAGATTTAAAGGTTGACAAAAGCAAACTAGGAGAAGAAATGGATTAGCGATGGATAGATTGAGTGTGAGAAGAGGAAAGGTGAAGTGGAAACACAGATGAAAGGAGAGGGCACTAGAGAGAAGAAAGGATTATGAATGGAGAAGCAGAGAGGACATGAAAAATGGAGATGAATGTTCAGAAACAAGAGGAAAAAAGAAAAGACAAGTCAAAGAAAAAGGGATTAGCGTTTAAAGAATCTAGCGAAAAAAGAGATTAAGGTAGTACGATAAGCTTCAATATTTTTGTGTCTTGAGAGCAGACAGTAGCTAAAATGCAACTCATGTTTCTGAGCTGTGATATAAAACAAGAAAACACACTGAGGCATCTGCAGTCGATCCATTGATCTATCCATGTGTGCTGCTTTAGAAGAAACAAGTGATTAATCCAGTCGTCATAGGGAAAGATTGCTACATTTTTAGAAAGCATGAAAACACATCTTAGTCAAACATGTTCGATCGTTTGCTTTATGAAAGAGCAAATAAGCCAACATTTTGAGATTGGAGGGTTGGTGCTGGTTAACTGCTGTGATGGAGACCCAACTGGATTCAACTCCAGTTTGAAAAATGCTGCTTTTTTAACTTTATTCAACCATGGACACTGCAGTTCCAATGCCATCCCACGTGAGTCCTGAAAACATGGGAAAAAAAAGAAAAAGAAAAAAAAAATCATGTTTTTAATGCGGCTACCTTTTCTGAGAAACAATGAGATTCTGCGTATCCATGATTCCGGGACATAGTGATTATGCTGCAGTTTTTTAGAAACTGGCAACATTTTACTTTGGTGACAGGAAAGGAAGAGTAGGAGGGACGTATGGATAGATGGATAGATGGATAGATGGAAGTAATGGAAGTAAGGAGGGGAGGAGCAGAGGTTCAGGGTTGTTGGGTTCATAAGAGGTGCATGGGGAGATGAGGGGGAGGGGGGTTGACTACCTAGAGCTGAGCGAATTAAAGTAAAAGCAAAGGATGGATGATGGTGGGGTACAGGGTGCATCTGGGAGTCCAACAAACAAGTCGCTGAGTGAGCCGAGGGAGGAGGGGGAGGGTTCAGGAAAAAGATGGAGGAAGGAAGGAGAATGGAAACGAGAGGCAGAGTCGTGACTGTAGGTTGATTTACGGAGGCTTTCCTTTTAATGAAATTGTTTCAGTGACAGAGCCGGTAAAAGGCCCTTAATGGATTGGCTGGCCTAATGTAATGAAATTACTCCGATTTCACTACAGAGAGAGGGGGGGAAAAAAGAATAAAAAAGAACATGGGGAGGAGGGAAAGGAGGAGGATGGGAGAGGAGAAATGCAATTAATATTTACAGAACAGACAAGCAGGGTGGGCTTTAGTGGCAGCAGCTCGCTCGCTCTCTTCTTTACTGTTTCTACCTCTCTCGCCCCTCTCTCTCCCGGTGGCCAGTGTGCGCCGGGCGTGCGGCAGAGAAGGGAGGTGATAGGCTGACGGCAGGCAGGCCACTTCAGCACACCGGTCTCCTCTCTCACACTCTCCTTTTCCTCTCCTCCTCTTCTCTGGGCTGGTCACATCTTCACTTAGGTGAGACACTTCACCTCAGCTTGTATGCTGTCGTCTGGACTAGTTTTCCTCTCAGTGTGTTTGTGTGAGCTTGTGTGTGTGTGTGTGTGTGAGTGAGAGAGACTTGCCACCGGTGTCTCCTACCTGCTGCTTTCAGCCCACTGCTGGGGTATCACCTTCCACACATACCCATTTACACACACTCATTCACGCAACCCATCTTGTTTTAGTCCCTCCCCCAGCTGAGCGGACCTTGCAGACTTGCGCCTGACTCTCTCCCATCTCTCTCTCATCTCTGTGTGTGCTTGTGTGTGTGTGCGGGTGTGTTTGTGTGCGATGTGCAGGCAACTGGACAGCAACCACATCAGCTGCATCGAAGATGGAGCTTTCCGAGCGCTGCGCGATCTGGAGATTCTGTAAGTAGAGACAAACCTTATACCTCCTGCTCCTCCACCTCTTACTAGTTCATTCTTCTTGTCTCTTCCTCCTTTTTAATCTATTGTTTGTGAAACGGTGATCTCTCCTGCGGTCCCTTCTTCTCATCTTTGTTTTCTTCTGCAGTTTCCTCATCCTTAGACACTTATTTTTCCAATCATGTTTATTTTTTCTTCTCTTCTTCTCATACTTGTGTGTCAATCCTCATTTTCTAGCCTTACTATACTTTTCCATCCTATCATTTTGTCCTTTAAACATCTGTACTAAGTATTCAAAGCTTTAAATCAAATAGAATTTTTTCTGAGAAATGTTAGGTTCTATGTTCGAATAACCTTTAGTGATATCCTTGTGTGTGCGCCAAGGTGCTTGTATCGTACGGATTGCTTCTAAACATATCTGTTTGTCAACCAGCAAGTGTGAACTCTTTGACATTACACCTGCTGTGGTTTGCATTTTCTTTGTATCGAGTAGATTAGCTCATTAAGGTGCTTTTCCCCTTTAATGTTTTTACACATTTGCTTCCAGTTGTGCAAGTGGTAGTGGGTGTATGTGTGTGTCTGTGTGCACATATGATGCTCATTTGTCAGTATGCTCAGATATGGTGACTGACGGCGGCGAGGCAAGCCGTGTTGGAAAAGGTGCCTACTTCTTCTACACTTGCATGTATGTGAGTGTGCGTAAGTGTGCATGAACATGAGTTAATAGTGTGCACAGACAAGCAGAGACACTGATGCTGTGCTTTGTTTCATTTAAACATGGAGCTGCTGAAGAATAGATTTGTGCCCTACATTTTTCTTGCAGTTTTCTAAAGTTGGGAAGAAAAAAACAGAGCAAAAAAAAAAAAGGTCATTTCTTTGAACGGCACAGTCATTCATCCATTTGTCTGCAGTGTTGTTGGCAGTGTGGTCATATCCAGCTGTATGGCTCTGAAAGGTAAAAAAAAGGGGGGGTTTGCTCAACATGTTTAACAGGAAGAAAACAATATAGCAAATAGTACAGAGATAAAGAGGAAAAAGCACCGTCAGCAGAAGAGAAATAACAGGCAGCAAAGCAAAGCTGAGACAAAGTGAAAGGAAATGACCAACCTGTTTGTTCAAACTTAATTACATAGTCCAGGAGTAAATCCGGGAAAATGACGACAAGTGGTGTGATAGTGCGTCAGAAACATATATATTGATGCAGTACTGATGCTGAAATGTGAACTGAAGCAGGCAGCTGTTGATTCTTTTGGCATTTAGCACATTGTGGCAGTAATCAGATACTTTATTCAACAGTTGGGAGGCTTAAATGAAGAATAGAACTCTAATTGGCTGCTTCTGGAGGAAATCTGTCTCAAAGATCTAATGTAACAAGTAGCATTTTAGGAGATCAACCATTAAAATCAGACTGTTATATAAAACCGATGCAGTCTGCATGAGGATCTGAAACAAATAATATTGGCAGATTAATAAAAAATTCCTTCGTTTACGCTTTTACAACATATTTTTGAAGACTTTTTTCTTGCCATTTACAAGGTTTTATTTGTCAACCCATGACTTAGTTAACATTGTCAGGCACACCTGGATTAGTATGCTGCAGTAGAAGGTATAAATTGAGGTGCTGCTTAGTTCACATACATGTAAATTAAGAAGCTTTAACTGTCGACCCCATCCAAGTTAACACAAGGTCCCATCACCACTCCTGTTAGCAAAGAAATAAAGGCTCAAGTGTCTCTTTTAAATGTGGGGGATCATTTTGTAGATTCTTATTCAAACTGTCATGATTCCTTCATCGCTACATTTTAAGTCCTTTTAAAAAAATGTTTTTCTGATTCCCTATCCTCGCTTTTTTTTTTTTTTTTTTTTTGCTCAGCGTGCAATGAAAGGGATAGGGGGCAGATAGAGGGGGATCAGCGGTGCGAGATACAACATATTAGCAATTCATAAGTC
Organism: Melanotaenia boesemani; assembly: GCF_017639745.1. Classification (NCBI taxonomy): domain Eukaryota; kingdom Metazoa; phylum Chordata; class Actinopteri; order Atheriniformes; family Melanotaeniidae; genus Melanotaenia; species Melanotaenia boesemani. The sequence goes on from NC_055688.1 coordinate 16,876,503, forward strand.
TCTGACAGCTGAGTGCTCGGCAGGATTTATAATTCACTGTAAATACACAGCCTTCGCCATTCACAGCAGACGACATGACAGCACACAGTATATTCACTGAATGTGACGTTTTAATAAAGGCAGGTGTGCGTGTGTGTGCGTCTGGGCCTGTGTGTGTGTCTGTGGCCGTGCACATGTGTATAGGGCATGAATGACAGTATGCAATTCTGCTGCTGGAATGATCTTCTTTTCAAGCATCTGAGTGCACACACCTGGCACACGTACACACAGATGTGTATTCACACACTTTCATACACACACACACACAAACAGAAGCAGCCCCATCTGTTTGGTTCTTAGGGGTTGATTTCGTGACCGCAGTACAAAATGGGATGATAGAGATAATAGTGATTAGAGGTCATGTGACTGCACCATCAAGTTGGTGTGTCCACACTTGTGTGTGTGTGTGTGAGTATACTGACATACTTCTGTCTTTGTGGGGACCAGTTTGAGTTAGAGACCTTCAAGGTGAGGACATATTTGCGAAGCTTTCACCTCTTTAAAAGTTTTTTTTTTAAGGTTAGGACCTTTTTTTGGGTGAGAAGGATGTGGTTCAGGTTTAGTGACACTATTCATCATCCACAGGTTACCGGATCATGATAAGATGTGAACTAGAGAACAAAAACTGTTAAAAAATGATATTTCTACTACAAGTTTTCCTCATTGTGTTCTGTACACAGATAAAGCTTCAGTTTTGATTGATTAGGACACCAATATCCTATGTTGTCGTCTTTGTTCCTACCAGATGGCACCTGCTGTCTACCTCTTGCTAGTGAGGTAGACAGCTCTTATAAGGAGGAAGGGGAGGCACAAACTGTCTTACTTTGATCACCTTCATGAAAGAAAATGCTGGTCAGAAGCTCATGTTGGACAATGTCTCCAACAGTCTTTGCACTTTATTACATCCCCTTCCCCCACAATTCCTTAATTCATCTCAATGATTTATTGATAAATGATAATGGCACATGTTTAAAAGTTTATGATTAAAGTGAATGTTTTGGTCTACATGTTACACATTTTTATGTGTTATGATCATCCTGTTAAAATGCCTGATGTGTTACCATCTCACAGTTAAATATATTTAGGATGTCTACAGATGTGTTAGTTAAAGTTAATCTTAGTCTCTTAGTAATATTAAATATTTGCTTGCTCCAGTCTGAGTTTGTTGTCGTCACACTGCTTCATTCAGTTGTAAAATGAATATGTTTGCGTCTGAACATGTCGCAGTCTGTAATTGATGAGTTGAAATTTTTTTTTACAGTTTGTATTTGTTTTAAAAGTTAAATTAGATGATTTATTTAGATTATTTGAGAATAACTGCATTGTAGAAACAGGATGATAATAATAAAAATGGCAAGATTTATGTGTGTGTGTGGGTGTGTGTGCGCATCAGCATTCTTGATTGCTTGTCTGCATCCTGATGCTTGTACCTCTGTGCAAGCATTCATATTCATGCAGAATATGAGTAGAAGAGAGGGATGACTCCATTAGATTTTTCTTTGTATGTGATCATATTATTGTGAAACCTTAGTCAGAAGTTACAATAATATTTTATAAGATATTAAATGCAGACTTTAGACAAATGGATAGGAGTTGTGTGGAAGTGTTCATGTGTTTCTCAGTCAGATGTGTTCATGCCTAATGCTAATTGAAAGAAGTGCAGCTCTGTGTGTGCGCCACTAATGAATCTGCACTTTAATTAATCATGTCATTTTTAATTAGCCAATGTTTCTTTGTAGACTGGGCTTTATCTGAGCTTAATACGTTTCACAGGAGCAGCTTTGACGATTCAAAACTGAATATTGGGGCGTCTGGCTCATAATGAAAATGCTAAATGAATTTTAGTTTGTTGCTTTAATTAATCTTGTTATAATTGTTCTTTGGAAATAAATGAGTGGCGAGTGATGAGATTTTTTTTTTTCTTTTTAAATTGGACAGCATGTTTAAGAGTGTGAGATATTTGAAATGATTAGATTTTTAAAAAGCCACAGTAAATAGATAAATAAATTAAGTTAAATAAATCTAAAAATGAAATAAAATAAATTCCTGAAAAGTCCATATATCTGATACTAATACTATACTAATACTATACATAAAAAAATCCCCAACATCACAAAGCAAAATGAAAGAAAAAAAATGTAATATTTACACTGAAGTAAGATTTGTAAAAGTATTCTGTGATCCATTAATGCCTGACAGAAACCTGAGTTTTGTCTTTAACAAACGATCACTCCCATTCTCTTTTCTTTTTTTCTTTTTTTTGTTTCCTGAGGAGGTTTAAGAAGACTGACTGATATGACACTTTTACATTCACCATTACCTCTCCCTTTACTCACACGTCCTCAGATGGTCTTTTTCACTCTTACTTCCTCCTCTCCACTCTCTCTTCCATGGCTGCCAGGATGAAAGTGGAGGATTGGCATTGTAAAAGTGAAGCAGTGCAGGGCATGATTTATTTAAACCCAAAAGGACTGTGGTTACTATCTTATCCATTTTGCCAGGAGAGAAAAGAAAGATGAGATATTTTGGGGAACAGAGGCATGAGGGGCTTTTCTAAAATGGAGAAGGGTAGAAGGAGAAATTTGAGAGCAGGAAAAGAAAGTAAGGCCTGTGATATTGGTGTTGTAAATGCTGCTGGTTTCCTGCACATTATTTATTTATCCACTGTTGGACCTGAAGAGAGGGAGAGGACAAATCAAGAGATACATAGGAAGAGATATGAGAAGAAAAGAAAAACAGATTGGGAGGTGAAATCAGACAGAGACGTATGTGGAGGAAAAGAAGGAAAGAAAGCTAAGAAATAAAGAAAGAATTAATACATCAGAGCAGTGGACAAATATTTTAAAACAGATACAGGACAATTACAAACAGTGGGAGACAAAACTTAAGCCCTTATCCTCACAAATAGAATACAACACAAGAAGAAAGAGATGTAGGAAACAAAGCTACAAAAGACATCAGAGAGTGAAAGGGAGATGAAATGGGATAGAGAAAAGATGGAAGCAACACTGATGTGGCATTAGTGGGAAAAATGAAAAAAGAACTGTGATAGAAAATAGATTGAAAGGATCAGAGTGAAGAGAGCAGGGAGGCATTAATTATTGATGGAACAAATGTCTGACTGACTGACTCAATTTGGCCCTTTGTTGTTTTCAGACCACCAAGGCTGTCAGATAGACTCAGAGCAGCATTTCAAAAAGTGAGGATGGAGAGCCCATCCGGGCTGCTGGTGTGTTGATTTTTTTTGTTTTTAAAAGACTGAAAAGGGGAAATTATTTTATTACAGATTAAAGTTAGTTTTTGGATTCTTTTTATCCATACCAATATTATTTGTTCTTAAAGAAATCTGTGCAAAATCAAGTCACCACTATGGACCAGTAGCCACAATGTAAAGGCAAAAACAGTTGCAGTTGCGTTTGTTGCGTTGATGAAAACAACAGAAAAGCCCATGATTTCCTTTCTGAGACATGTGCATGATGATGTCAAACATGGGGCCACATCTGTTTGAAAATAAGCCTGCAAATGGTCCATCATAAACTGCTGTTCTTGTACTTTATTACTGTGGCTTTGGGTTCAACTTGATCTTAGCTGCAGGTCATCTCAATTTCTTGTTAATATCCGTCCAGTCTCTTTCCACTCCGCTGTTATGAAAATAAACTCAAATATTGCCAGCATGATAAATTAAACAGATAAATTAACATGCTTGGGTAAATTTTCAGCACCTGAAAATCAGAGGGTTAAGTCTTTTGGTTAAGACATTGCAGTCAAGTTTCTAAAATGACATTTTTTACTCATGTGCAGAGCCATGCATGCCAAGAAAACACACTCTTAGAGGAGGAGAGTTGCATTCTATGACTGAGACAGTGACAGATCAAAGAGCTGAGTCAATTAAAGGCAGGGATACCAAAAATATACCCAATTCATTTACTAAAAAAAAAGAATAAAATTGTTAAAAAAAAAAAATGATTTGGATAATGCAGATGTCATCAAAGTCAGTGTAGATAACAGAAAAGCCAATAATTAATGAAAAAAGTCATTTTAAGAAGACTGACGGGAGAGCATATTGGCCAGTCTTGTCATGTTTCCACATGTTTAAAACACTTATCACAAGATTGTTCATCATAATAATTCACCCTGTGTCTGTTCTCAAGTATATTTCTAGTTTGACAGAAAGCAATAAGAGAAATGACAGTTTTGTTGAGCAGCCTAAAATCAAGCACTGTTAGATGCTATAAAACCAAAGATAAAACTTAGTTTATATCACTGTTGAAATGTTTCCGCTTCAAAACGTAAGCAGACTGACAGAAAAATGCAGAAAATGTGTTGCATTCACTACTGTGCCAATTTCTAACAACTTTGTTTAATTCAAGGCTACACAACAGGTAGGGAAATAAAGAACACACTCATGCAGTATCACTCAACATTAAGCATCAAGGTTGCCCTTTTATATGGTGTCTGCTCTGCAGGGAGATCTAGCTGAAAGGTATGAATGATCAGCCCAGTATCTCTGAGACAGTGATAGATTCATACAGCAGGATTCCCCACAGCACAATTTACTGTAAGTGTTCGTGAGTTTTTTTTTTGTTTGTTTTTTTTTTTTTTTATTCAGTGAAGATGGACGTCAAGAGAGGGAGGTAAGTGACAAACTTGTGACTTTCATTAATGAGACAGAAGTTTACATCCCACTTCAGATCTAAAATTAATTTTAACCCTTTGGCCCTGTGCCTGTTTTTAGTCTCTGCTCAAAAATTGTGTACCCATAATGAAATGAGTATATATAAGATCTGTTTATATACTTTTAGAATCAATGTAAAGGGAACTCTTGTGAGATTTGTTAAGATGTGTAAATAACAGTCTATGTACTTCTGGTGAAGATGGCACATAGCACAATTGAAAAAGTTTCAGGCTAGCCAAAGAAGAAAGAAAGAAAAAGAAAAAAAAAAAGCACTTTCAGGATTAATATAAATATCCCTTTGTAATGATGCAGCTGCAACCTTTCCTAAATCATAGTAAATGGGAACATTATCTCTGGAAAGGCCAACTCTAATAAAGTGTGCCAAAATATATATATATATATATACTGTATATTTAGAAAGGTTTTAGTATGGGCAGTTAAGGTAAGGTTTCCTAAATAGCCAGTTTGGCAAGTTGACACCATCTGTTCACAATGTATCAAAATGATGAGAAATGAGGTTTTAGAAGGTTAAAAATCATGTAAATGACAACCAAGATTCTAAAAAAAAAAAAGACAGTTTGATTCAGACAGTCTTTCTTGTTCTTTAAACAACTCTTTCAACTCGTCAGGCTAAATCTGGACTTTTTCCTTGGTTTTACAAGTGAATTTATTGATGCTCTTGCCATGCTCTGTGATGCTCAGCCAGGAAAGAGTAGCATTAATTAAGTTGTGTAAAATCAGTGGCTGTTCAGTGATCAAATACTCTAGTGCCACCTCGAGTATTAAGTATTCTTTGTCATCTATGCACACACAAAAAGACTCACACTTGACTCATTATTCTTTGTCTTTTAATCCTGAACAGATTGCATGCCGGGGTGGTCATATCATATTTATCATTAAACACCTATCACAGTCAATTAGTTCTGCATTATCAGTCTAAACAAGTGGTTTTTACCAGCAAGCATTACTGGCGCATTACTGAGCTTTTGTAGTGGAAACCCAAACAATAACAATTATCTTGACATGAGAGTTTCTTTCATCACAGTACAAGCTTTTTTTAGGCTTCAGATTAGTGTTAGTTAGGTTTTTAAACACATTTTACAACCTTGTGTTTCATCCTCTGATTAATATATACATAATGAAACATATTATCTGCGTATCTGTTGTAAAGGTCAGACCCTGTTCTTTATTTGTGAGCCCTGTAATGGCTTACAGCTTATAAAAGTCCGACTTTTGTTAACTTTTCATGCAGGCAGAGGGAAGTCAGACATGACTTTTATTTAATGCATGATTGAGAAGAGTGTTGCGATTTTTAAACTTAACGTCACCATTGTTGCTTTTCCTCTTAACACTTTGATTCCACCTATTTTTGAAAGCCTTTCATGGTCAAAGCTGGATGTGCTCGAACTTGTAAGGCCAATAAACACAGCAGAAGGGGAAATTTAATTATGTGATAAACACAGTCTTCATATTTGGCAGAGGAGCAGCTTGATGCACTTCAGTCTGAGTCCCACGAAGACCCCGTCTTTGCAATCACATCAGTGCAGATGGTAGGCATTCCTCCTGTAGCAGCTAATGGCTGTATGTGCCATTTTGTGTGTAGGGTGAGTGAGTGTGTGTTTACTCAGCAAGAGTTAATTTCATGTCAAGTGCTTGAACTGAATGCAAACCAGCCTTCCACCACCCTACACTATACCATTAATTTATATCAGTGAGGATTACAGTAGAAGACAGAAGCATCTGTTTATTCCCAAAATATGAAGCTAGTTTACTTTCCATTCAGTTTTAGATTTTTTTTAATTATTGCATTTTATTTATTTATTTTTGCCTTTGTAGTATCACCTAGCATTAGTAAATCCCTAAATGTTACCAAGTCCCTAACCCCAAAACTGTCCCTAGACTCCTGATATGTTCTAAAAATAGCTAGCTAGTTTAAAACCATTGAATGGATCTTAACTTCTTGATTTATTGTTCTCTGTTAAGTCGCATTTGTCTGCAAAAGGGCACATTTTGTAAATAGTTTGTATTCACAAGAGCCAGCCAATCATTTCTAATGCCCTGCAATGTCTCAATCAATAATATATACAGTATTTTAAAGCACTTACCACATAGCTAACACCTGATTTTGAATTCCACTGTGTTTTAGCGAGTGTGTGTGCGTGTCTTTGAATGAGTTAATCCAGTTAGTGCTTGTGTCTGCCAGGCCACATCAGAATAAATGATGGGTCCCTGTGTGATGATGAATGGTAATTTAGATTTAACATAACTGGACTAACGAGCGCACTAATGACTCCAAAGCTAGCCTGGACAGCTCTCACTCGAAGGTCTCACGTCTTGCATCCCAATGAGCTGGGGAAAGGGCACCCATCAACCCACACACACATGCACACACACACGCACATAGACACACAGAGTCTGAGTAAATGCATGCATACACAATCATAAATTCACAACTGGTTCTGGGAGGGAAGCACACACACACACAGCTGTGCACACAGGCAGAGGTCAAATGTAATTGTATGTGGGCGGTGTGTGCACGAGTGTGTACTGTATGTTACTAAGAGCTCCATGAGGAGAGCGGAGCAGTGATGTCAAGCTAATATGAAGCTGATTAATTAATAATTACACATAGACCGGTTTTCAACCAGTTGAATTAGATGCAGTTTTTGCTCACTGATCTTTCAACTTGAGATTTTTATTTCCACTGACACAAAGATTAATGAAAATAAATGATAAGCACTTGATCATTTTCAGATATAAATAGATTTAATTAGTTTCATTTTCCAAAAGGTCCCTATCTAAGCTATCAACTATGAAGACTATATTGAGATATGAATAATCAGAGAATTGTTTACTTTCAGATCTGAAAGGATATTTTGATTACATTATAATGTTCTGATCCTTAATGTTCTGCTGAAAAAAAACAAAGTTAAAATGAACAGCTTCTGCTTCGTCAGAAGTAGTAACATCTCTTGCATCTTTGTAGAATGCCATCCTCAAACGTGAGATGAGACTCCATCATTAAGATTGTACATAATATTTATGGATTTCTGAAAACACTTCTTTCCACTCGTAATGTGCAAGCTCAATACCATTGATAACAGGAGCAAATCATATAATCTATACTTGTTTAGTCCCTAATAAAGCCAACATGTGTCCTTCAGCATGCAACATATTCTGAAGTGTAGTCCAGACAACAGCTCCGTCTTGTAAGGTTTTCATGCACGCACGTGTGTCCTGAGATGTTCTAGAAATGTTCTAGAAGATGACACATTAGACCAGACATGCCACTTGGGCTTTTTGTGGACATTTTTTCTACCCAGTCATTGGTAGCGTCACCGGTTGACAACAAGCTAATATAGTGCAAAAATTCCGCCGCCTTTGCTGCTACTGAGGAAGTTGAATGAGTGCAAGTGCTTTCAAGAGTGGAATCCTTGATTTCCTTTTAAGCTGAACTGTTTGCTGCTTTCCCTGAATTCCTTAAGACTCCTTTCATACTATTTCACATGTTGAAAACAAGGATTTCAAAAGTGTATGTTTTGCATCAGGTTTTTGGAAGTAATAACATATTTTTTTTCTATACTAAATCTAAGAGAAACTGTTAACTGTTTTTGTTTTTATTATTACAACTGTTTTTAACTACTATTACTATTATTACAACTTGGTGCATCTGGAAAATCACAGTAATGCTTTGTGTCCTTGCAAGCGTAAAAGAGTTAATGTGCAAACGTTGAAGCATGTAGACATGGGATGCTAAAAGTATCTTTACAAACAGCCTGTTGCAACTTCCAATCTGACACATGGAGATTTTTGGCCATAACATCTTTGTGCCACTTTGGAAAGCACAGGATACAGCTTTGGAATAATTTTTAACTCTTAGGGTAGCCCAAAAAGCCTATGAAATATAAAACAGCCTTTAGTTCATGATATAAGCACTGAAACCATAGCTAAATGTTCTCTGCTGATGTCACTGTGACAGCACTCATCAATAGTAAAATAGAAAATGAAGCAAAACATCTGACATTTGGTCTACGATGCCAGTGTTATGTATATATTAGAAAAAATAAAAAATGTTTTTAAAATCTTGAATCCTGATCCTGATCAACAGCCTACCTCTCTGCACACACCAGAATGACGGAGAGATTTAGAAGGAAAAGTTTAGCTTGATAACCACAGGGATGCCATTTCCTGCTTAAGTCACACTCAGTACAGATCATAAGTCAGTTTTAAAACTGCAAGCCAAAAGGAGGTGAAAAACTGTAACCATGACCAGGACAGATCCACACTCAAAGTGTGACATAAAAATAAGGCGGAGGGAAGGAGAAAAAATATAGCTGGAAAAAGAGAAGAGACAAGCGAATGAGCCTGCCATTACATGACATGCCCACATTCACATCACACATGCACAAGGTCTTAGAGGCACTCTAAAGAGCTCTGGAACAACTGTATATTTAATGATGTCTTTTCAAAGCACAACTTTCTGGTTAGGTCTGTACCACAGAGACAGAGAGCGAGATCGAGAGAGAGAGAGAGAGAGACAGAGAGAGAGAGAGAGAGAGAGGTGAAATGTGTGTGTGTAGCAGAGCGGTTTTGGCCAACCAGCAGCTGTCATAATTCATAAGGGGAGACGGACGGAGTTGTGCAGCACACTGTAACTTCACAAGGTGACTTTCACTTTTCTGTAACTGCATCTCTCAAACACACGCACACACACACACACACACACACACACACACATACACGCAAAAACACATATTTTCTTCTTTTTTTTACTTCATTTACAGTAAAACACAGCTTTCCTCCTGCCTTGTGACCTGTTTTGTCTTGCTTTATACACAACACAGTCTCACATGAAAATGCATGATAAATCCACATGTCCAAACCTGACTAATAACAACAAAGTAATTCATTTTGTTGTTTTATAAAGAGTAGCATTCCTGCAGCACAATGATTACTGTATATGCATTTTTTATACCTAACCCTAACCAACCACAACTGACAGCAGGACTAAAAATTGTTAAGTCCTTACAGTATTTGGTTGGATGAGACACTAACACAGCTGACTCTAATGTAATGTCATGTAAAGATGCCTTTTACTTTTTTTAAAAAACCTTGAAAAGTAGTAGTAGTAGTAGTAGTATTAGTAGTAGTAATTTTTTGTTAAGTGACAGTTTTCATCATAGAATTTGATTAGAAAGACAAAAGGATAAATTAACCTCAGAGCCCACATAGTACAATCATTTTACAATTTTTTAAACCTTTCTTTGTGAAACTGCTACATTTGTATAGTGAACCAAAAAGTTTTTACAGATTCTGGAGCAAAACTTTGACCGTATAACTATGGCTTCATGATACTAGAAAAATATTCAATATGCACTGTTGAATATTAGGATATGACTTGCCATATATAAAAAATAGGTTGGTATATAATGCTAATCTTAGGTATATTAACAAAAGGCAGCTTTCATTAATACTCCTTGTCTGTCCTACTTTTAATATTTTAGATTTTTTGGTAGCCCTACCTCTTATTTTCTCTCATTTTCTCTTCCTTATAATCTATATACATTTTTTTCTTTGGCCATGTACTTCCTTCTGTTATCCCTCCTTCCCTTTCCATCTTTTTATAGTTTTCTCCAGTAGTTGATGTAAGATAGGAATTAAATTTCTCTTTAAAACATTGATAATTTTTCACAGTCACTAATTTTGCATTTGAAAATGAGAATTCCCAATATTAACTTAGTAAGTCACCATAAAAGAAACAAACTATTAGATCAACGGAGAAAAAGAGCAAGAAAAATGGAAGAAAGTGTATCCATTCAGCTTGTAGGCTCATGGCAGTGAATTGTATTTTTGTCCTCTGAGCTGTTGACTTCTGGCCTGTGACTGTGAGCTTGAAAATACAGAGGAAGTGGTGGAATGGGAATAAAAGTGTAAGCATTGCTCCTTTAATGATGTTTCCAACTGAGTTTTTGAACGAAAATCATCTCATACAAACACATTTGCCAAAAATCTCGCCAGATAATACTGCTGGCAACTGGAGAGCTGCACACAGAAGGATGCACTCTGGGAGAGCTTATCAAACATTAAAATGCACATTAAAAAGAAAGAGGAAGTACAAACAATAAGTTTGAGTATAAATAAGCACAACAAGATATAAAAACAAAAGTTAGTGAAAGATTTTTGTGAAATCTTGATTGTTTGAAAAGACTTCTTGTGACTTCATATAGTAACACCCTGTTTGAATCTTCAGACTCGGTAACACATGGTATGAGGCTAAAACTGTGGCTTATGTTGGCTACACATTTTTACTTACTTACTTATTATTATGGCTACTTCAAAAAAAAGATTATCTCAGTGTTATGATAACTGATATAATACCCATCACTGTAACAGTCTCAGCTCAGCATTGTCTAGATCGGAGTCATTTATTAGCTATAGCATGAAGCTATCCCTGCATCCAAGATAAAGACGACAGCATGGCTCCAGTTAAATAATAATGATCTTGGGTTTTTATTGTCCTCTGCAATTGAAAGAAACACAAAGAACAGAAAGTTCTGTTTCCCTTAATAGTAATTTAAGTGAGTATGTTGAAAGACCCTGGCTTTTGTTTGTATTATGTGTGTGTTTGTGTGTGCACAAATTTGCCCCTAAGTGTAATTTGAGCTTACATCATGGCCAAATAGAGCAGTTGTTTGGAAAGCTCCACTGGTACAACTGTCAAAATTAAACAAGCATTACTGTAGAGGGGAGGGTAAACTGTATTTGTGTGTATCAGTGAGTATGAGCGTGTGTGTTTGCCCTGTACGTCAGAATGTAGTTGGTGTGTGTCCAGCCTCGACCGCCCCTAGAAACGATTGCATTTCTGTGGTTGCGCCCTGCTTCCAGATCTGTCTTATATCCCCGACGCGTGGGTGCTGGATTGAAGCCCCTGTAACATGCCTCTCCTGAACCTGAAGTTTATGAAGAATGGTGTGTGTGTGTGTGTGTGTCGGGGGGAGGGGAGGTATAAGTGCATGCAAGTTTATGTGTGCATCATGCAGATGATTGAAAAGCAGCTTAAATTGATGCAAGTGTTAAACTCTCAGTTTGTTAGCGTTTTCGTCCCGGATGTTCAGTTTAAGCTTGTTGCACATGTGTTGTTTTGCCCACGCATGTGTGCAAATGCTCATGTGTGCACCAAGGGGTCAGAAGAGAACAGAGTGTTACAGCTTTGTGCTGTGCAGCGTTTTTGGTTTGGCTGGCCTTTTGGCTTGCCTTTGAGTCAGTGGGCTCAGCAGAGCCATCTCACCCTGGCAACAAGCAGTACCTTGGCGAACACAAAGGGTCTGACCTGAAAGAGAGGGATGAGGCCATGTGGGAAAGACGGGAAGAAAGTAAGAAAGAAAAAAACAAAAAAACTGACAAAGAGGGTCAGTAGCAGGAATAAAGATAAAGTTTTAAAGTAGCTGTAAAAAATCTGCTGTCAGATTTGGAGTGAAGGGAAGAATAAGGGAGGGCAGCAGAGTGGGTGAGATAGCTACTGTCTTCAGAGTAATGACAGTGATTCAAGATCTACTTGCTTTTAACTTTCAGAAATAGTTGGTGAACAACAAGTTGAGAGGATGAAGAAAGGCTAGGCCTTCAAAAGAGATTGAAAAAAATGAAAGTCATTTAGTTATTTATTAATTTTTCAATAGGAATAAAAATATTTTTGTATTTCAGAATTTGTAAGCTTGGAGGAAGAAATGAGTGAAAGTGGGAAAAAGGGGGAGAAGGGCTGGAGAAGAGAATCTGTTACTGCCCAAGGGTATGAGCACATTAGCATGCTAGCATTAGTAGACGTCTCTGAGAAACTATCAAATATTTAAACTATTATAGCCTTTTATTCCTTAACATTTTGCAGGTGCATTTATATGTTGTACTGATCAATATTAAGAGCTCATAATAAAGAGAGGGAGGCCATCTTACAGGGAGAGGTAATTAGAACAGATTCAAACATCCAATCAGGTAAAACATTGACGCAGTATGACAGAAAGACAGGAGGAAAGAAAGAGGAAAAACGGTTATGAAAGCAGAGGTGAGACTGGCGTCTAATATCTTAAGAGCATGATGAGCCTGACCCAATGCACAATTAATCACATGCCACTTGGTGGCAGGACAACAAAGAGGAGAATGAGCGTTGATGAGGGAACACAGAGGTAATTTCAGATGAAAATCAAGCCGGGCCAATGAACACTTTAGGAAGAGAAGAATCACTGAAGAGAGACATCTGCATTCTCAATACAAGTTTAAGGTGTAACGGTCTCATCAGAAGGTTTTTATGTACATAACTATGTTTGTCTATTCCACTCTCTTCTGTTATTGGCTTCCTTCTTTCTCCCACCACCATGCTCCATCAAAAATGTGAAACCTCTGGTTTGTTGGGGTCTTTCTGTAAGTATTTTTTTTTTAAGGTAAATTGGTGACAGTAAATATGTTGTGACTTTGCAGTATATCACCTGTATTATCTTTGTAATGAACAGGCAACCTGTTCAGGTGCAGGGGTGTCCTGTGCAGAATTGATTTGTGACCCCTGCAAAAGTCTATAAGACATAATCAATGGATGAAACAGTCAAGACTTTATTAATCTATATTTTTATTTATTTATTTTTTTTTTTTACATAAAAAAATGTGGTCACTGATTAATTCATTCAATTCAGTGCACACACATGTTTTTTTCTTTCTCTCCGTCTCCCTTCCTCGGCCAAATCAAATAGACAAATCTAATAATGGCAGTCCTGTATTCCTGTTTACTTAGTGTTATTTAATCTGGATAAAATCAACATTATCTATATATGGGTTTGGGCACAGTTATTAAAACACAAAACCACATTCAGGTTTTTATTAATGTAGCACATCACATAGCCTTGGTGTTTCAGATTTTGGCTCAGTAAAATCTTTATAAAGAATTTGCCACATTATTGGACAAAATTTTTCCCTTTGTCCTTCAAAGAATCTAAAAAGAAACCATGCAGCAGTTAGTGCCCAGCAGTATCAGAATATTGCAAACATCCATTATTCAGTTAATTAAAGTAAATGTTTTCTTGCCATCATTTGCAGAAAAATCAGACTCTTAGTTAACGTCAGCATTTCACATAAGAAATGAGCTGCATTTTGTGATATCTCACTTCACATAAAGGTAATTAGTTAAATGCTTATTTAAGGTTGTCTGAAACTCAAACAAAGAGATAAAATAACAGTAAATGAAGTTGAGAAAAAAAAAAAAAAAAAAAAAAAAAAACATCGACTACTAATTTACTACTAGAGCTACTAGAGTTGTAATAAGCTGAGCTTTCCCAGGGTGGTTTCCAATGGCAACACTTTAGAAATGTCAATTTTAACACAGATGAGTGGAGTAAATTGCTCTACTTTGGTTGTTCAAACACTTGAGTTTATTAAACCAGATCCTTTACGAAGACCCACTTTCACAGAAATAAATATCCGTGCACACAAAGGTGCACACAAACAAAACACACGTACACAATTTCACACCAGGCTGCCAGGGGAGTGCAGTAAAAAGGCACTAAACCCCGTGGGAAAGTTCAAATATGAGACAATTCAGCTGCTAAAAGCTCTTAACTCTTACACCTAAAGACCCTTAAAGCCTGTTTGCAGACGCCATAGAGCTTTTAGAGCTGAGTGTTAAAATCTTCAGGGTCAGAAATCACTTCAGCTTTGCCAGCTGAAATCTTCTGATCAAAGGAGACATGCACAAGGACGAGAGCATTTATTCAAATATCTCACTCAATCTCTGTTGCTCTGACCACCTTACGCAACACAGACACACACAAATTACACTCAAGTTTGCTCATGCATCCATGACATCTCTTAAGCATATTTAGAAAGCAACATTGCATACAGGTACACTTATCTACAAAATATGCACATGCACCTACATATGCAGAAGCATGGCATAAGGCTGCACCATTGTGTGCCACCATGTGACTGATTGCTTCAAGGGTCGGTGAGTCTCGCTGTCTGACTCAGCGAGACAGAGTACAGCTGGCCAACCCCCAAAACGCACGCAAGCACAGCAGCACGGAAGCACAAGTGCACACACATGCATTTATCCCTAAGTGTACCTACTAAAACTCTTCCTTGTGGGGGATGGAGTGAAAAGAAAGGATAATAGGTTAAATGATCATCTGACCTGTTTGACACATTTCAGGGGTCCTTCTTGTTGCTGTAGCTTTCTCCTCAGAGAACGATCGAGGCATTAAGGAGCAAACTCAAAGTGTGATTGAAGGAGTGAAGTGTCCATGCGTTTCCTTCTCTCTCCTCTCCCAATGCTGTAATAAGGCATTGGTGAAGATGATGAGGGCTCTTCACACAACTCAATGAGGCTTTCAGGTCTTTTGATAGTTGGTCCTTTTTCAACGTTTGTGTGGGAAACTAATTCCAGTCAGGCATCAAGTCTGAACAAAACCAACAAGAGCAGAACACAACACATTACTTATATATGTAGATGATAAGCATCTGCCATCTGTGTATAGAAAATTTAGTTGCTTTTTTTAGATTTTTACAGAGTTAAAATAATAAAATAAAAACTGAATTAGTTTGAAATTATATTTTACTCTAATTGTTATAGAATCATCCAGCATCTGCCAACTTTCTGAGTTTTTTTGTATTTGGTGACTCAAATGAGACAAAAGGCCAGCATATATTATTTATAAAATTAGCAGTTATCAACACACTGATTCCAAACAGAAGGCATCTCATATTCTTCCCACAACTACCAATGCGCCATGACTACAGAAACACTGGTAAATAGAGACTGGAGACTAAATCTGTCCTAGTTTAAGTGAAGTATAACTCTTTGGGGAGAAGTAATGAATGATAAAGGAGAATTTGTCTCTCTTAACTGTTCATGAAGCTACTGTCAGTGTCAAGGTGTCTTACAAAGGCTTCACACAAAGACTGGAGAAAACTAGTCTTCAAAATCACCTCAGAACTTATATGAGGACATGTTTTATCTTGTTTTTTTTATTTGTTTTTTCATTGTGGGAGTTATGAGTTAGATGAGACCTGACATCCAGCACTTAAAGCTTTTTGAGGTCTCATTTTTTGTCATGTTAACTTTCATTTATTACATTGCAGAACAGTCTTATTGATGTAGTTTTATATTTTAGCTACTTATTATTTATTAATTGTTTTGTAAATTACTTTTAAAACTATATTTTTAATGCAGACAGCTTCCAAATTGTCTGATGACTGTAATGCCTTTACTTCCCAGACTCCCACAAAATCAATGCTAACATTGACCTCATGGTTTAACACATGCTGTGAATGAGAATTAGCATTTACCTCTGATACAATTTATCCCTACTTTAACCTTTCCACCCCTTTTGCCATTCATCCATTTTATTTTCCAGCAAATAACATTTTGTATTCAATCTGTACAATCAATATTTTTTCAGTCACTGAACTGGAATTCCAATTTGGATCTTGAAAAGATTCGATTTGCAACACAGCCATGTTAGCTTCATTGAACTTGATAGTGTGAATAAAAGCAAAATCTTTTCTTTTGCATTTTATTTTGGTATGGTTTTGTGTGGAATGAAATTCCAACCAGCTATCTCACTGTAAAGATTAGTTGGAGGTTTTCGATTTGTTGATGACTGATATGACTCATTAATGTAGTCACTATAATTTACAGCCTAACCTCAATTTTATTTCCTATCCCTTTTTCTCTCATTTTACTCTTTCTTTCTACTTAAAGTAACTTTTTTCTACGACAACCTTCAGTTGCCACAATAACAAAATTATTACTTTTATACGATACCTGCTGAAGTATTTCATTATTCAAAACCAAAGATTTCAGGAAAAGTGATCAACAAGAAGATGATGGAACACAGAAAATATGTATTTTTATTGTTTTGTTATTGAAAAAAAGAGCATTTATGTCTTAGTTTGATGGCTTATGCGAAATGTAGACTCGGCAACCTTGTCATTAATTGCCATTTTTAAGTCTTATCTGACTAGTGAGTAAAGACCTTGATAAAGAAAGTAAACAGTAAGAAAAAATGGTTAGATAGCTGGATAGATAAAAGCTAGATGAAAACATCATCATCACTCTAATTATTCATTAAACCACCTCACTGATGATGCTGTTGCTTATCTGGTATGTTATGGAACCCAAACATTTGACCATTTGCTGTAGTTTAACGGATTTCATGTTTTTTGCTACGATTACAGCATCTTTACATGTACATCATTGTATATGATATTTAAGGTCCCTAAATAATGGATCTAATATTGTAATTCATAATATATTTAATTGTAATATATTTGTAATTTTGTTGCACTTTTTGCTGCAACAGCAATAAAATTCTATTCTATATTTGGTCACATTTGTCCCAAAACAGCTCCTCCTTATTGCCTGACATTGAAGATTTTTACTATTTAACCTCCAGAAAGTAAGGTAACCATCATAAACATGCAAGCATATGTTTGAAAACAGGTGTGATCCCTGCCTGTTGTTTGACATAACTATTTGAGGACAAGACACTATGCAAATGTATTATAAATCAAATCAGTGACAGCAATGGGATTTCACTTGAACTGAATTGTCATTAACAACAAACACAGCTTCTTAAAAGATAATAGTGTAAAAGTGGAGCAAACTTACAGGTGAAAGTTTTAAAATTTATTCATTTATTTATTAAATTCGATGCACAACGAACAAAGATTCATTGACATTCAGTAAAGAGCTTCAGCCAGAGCTTGATCCAGTTTTCTAAACAAGAAGATCACTAATCAGCAGCAATGCTTTCTTAGTATTTAGATTAACTGGAAACAATCAAGACATCAGAAATTCTTTGTAGGACATTGATTTCAGTGGGACCATTCAGAGCAGCTTGCAGTGACTGCGTTATAATCTTTATAGTTATAAGGGCAATTTGATCAACTGTAGCAGCCATACCGTTCTAAGTAAGGTCATGAATTTACTTTGTCATGCTTCGAGTTTGTGGTTATTTTCCTACAATGGAATATTGATTTTAGATTTTGGAGCACGGTAGGTACAAGTATACCAGCAGGTGTTAGCCGAGGGGATTCACAGAAAATAAGACATCAATGAATGAAAAAAATTAGGCCTGATACGCCAAGATGATTGCAGAAAATTGAGATAGATATAGGTGCTTTTGCACTTGCTGTGATTAAGTTTAACCTCCAGTAAAAATCAAAGATAACTCTTCTGTCATTTTGCTCTTCATTATGAGAGATGCAAGGACATTATCTTCAGGTTTTTTTTTTGTTTTTTGTTTTTTTTTTTTTCAACCAGAAAGATTTGTAATGTGAGTATTTCCTATTTAAACTCTCTTGAAATTGTCACAGAAGAGAGAATGATCATCAAGAAAGGCATTTTGGATGTTAAAATGAACACCAGCAGCTTCAGGCGTCTAGTTCTCAGATAGGAAACACTTAAATGATTAGTTTTAAGTTGTGTTTGATAATACAGTCACTCTGCTTCTTTTTATTGACAAAAGCTCACGTTGTAATTAAAAGAGAGACTAATCGTACTGAACATAAAGTCAATTGGCTGTAATCACAGTCATATTATAATGTTTGGTTGTAATTTAGTGGCTGTAATAATTCAGACTTTCTGCCAGTGTATTGATCTGTGTCTGTTAAGGCTGATTGAGCATATCAGAGACTAATAGAAAATTAGCTTTAAAACACACACTGACTCACACACATGCAACCCAGAGTTATGAATTTAGCTGAAGAAAATGAAGTTAGATGTTTCATTGATTCATCTCTTTCAGTACTATTTTTATTATCTAGAGAAGCGTTCATTTACATTTAGCGGACTCAAGACTTCAGATGATCAGATGTTAAAATAATTAAATGTTTAAAACTCATGGTCAGCATCTGAAACGATTTCAAAGAGACTCTATGACAGAAATGAGGATATACTTTTAGCCATGGGAGTCACAGGGGTTGAATCATGTAGAGGAATTCTCTATCATTTGAAGAAACAACAAGGACTAAACGAGGAATATTAGATTAGAACAACTAAATGATCCAACCAATGTGCTGTGTCTTGTTTTTGAACAGCCATGTGGCTGTTTTTGCATATTTTATCATTGAAGGTATTTTTAATGCCTCTTTCAACACTCAGGATCTCAACAGGACAGCAGAAGATGTCGACATGTTGCCTGTAAGAGTGTGTGTGTGTGTGTGTGTGTGTGTGTGTCCATGAGGAAGGAAAAGATTGACGAGTAAAGCTTTGACCTCTGGGTGGAGGCTGCGGCAAAGACACATGCGATAACATCATTCTCTTTCTATGTCCCACGCGCAAACCCACCCACCCACACACATGCGCATGCTCACACACAAGCGTGAGCACTAGTGATAGCATCTCCGTGGTGGGTTGCCTCTAAAGAGTCTCCTCCATCACTGACTGCAGAGGCCTTTTTACTGCAACAGAGTTCACTGCATCAAAAGCACACACACACACATAAGCATGTACATGCTGACTCAAGAATACACACATAAGATGAGCACACACAAACATGTAAATGTACACACCCTGTCAGGGATCTATGTTGCAATACCACTGCAGAGGTCACTGCATCCTGGGTCAAATTATAAAGAAAAATGCTGAATAGACATTTTGTAATGGAAAGATTGTGGCAAACACCAGTGTCGGATCAGTCCTCGAGCTCTCTTTGAGATTTTGTTTCCTTTTTTTTTTTTTTTAAATAAAGTTTCTGTTATAATTAGCCTCAAACATTAACTACCTGATTTAAATGTATACACTTAAAGAGCTTAGTTTTTCTACAAGAAGCAGATTGCAGATAATAGAATAAAGAACTAAGCAATGGTTCACCCACCATAATGTAACTAAAGAAAGACATAAAAAGGGTTGCAAAAGGACTTTTGTCTTTCATCAGCACTGTTTGAAAGCTTGTTTCATCATGCTCCTATTGACTCTTGTTTTGAGATTATGACACTCCAGGAGCTGCCAGGCAAGTGGGCCGATTGGCCCTTTGATTGGCAGCTGTCAGTTGGGATTGCAGGGCCAAAGTGTGACAAAGCTGCAGGGAATACCTTGCTAGTTGTGATTGGGTAAAGGTTTGTGGTTTGGCTGCATAATATCAGGAAAACATGCAATGCAATGACAATATGATTGCGATAAAATAAATAAAGCTGATGCGTTGACGTTATGGAGCCACCAGCATACACAGACGTCTGCTGAACTTTATAGCTTGTGTTAAAATAACTCTAGTAATGTGTTTATCTAACGCTAGATTTTAATAACTCACCTCTTTTAATAAGAATAAATGTTACGGTTAAACAAGTCAGGTGCAAAATACAAATATAAGCATATGCCCCGAATAAAAAGTTTTATTAATTATTCAACTGTAGTAACGCAGTTTCTTCCTGAAATCCGCCTTGTAATCCTGCCCTCTGTTGGGATCAGGATAATTCTGTTTTTTTGGATCAAAGTTGTCTGGATCCTACTCAAAAGTTTTGAACAACCCAAACTGAGGGTTTTATCTGGATAACAACCAGGATTGAATTACATGATCCAAGCCGATTTTGGATTCCGGATTTCTCTTTTGAACAACCCATTTTCAAGATTTGATCCTATCCGATAACCAAAAACCGATAGCAACCGGGCCCTATTGATCACCAGAATAAGCATTGTATTTGAAATTGTATTGGAAATAAACTGAATTCAAAGAGTTAAAAGGTTTTTGCACACGTTTTCCTGAAACGTGTGCAAAAATAAAAGTATGCTAATAGTATAAATAATGCTGTATGATGAGAAATACTTGGATTTTTGTTTTGTTTGCACTGTGTTTTTGTGGTATGGTGTGTTTCTGACTTGGCTGCAGCCCAGCCCAAAGTCAGCTGAAATTTTCCATCCTGATCAATACCTCCGTACTATAAAACCAAAGCCCTGATATTAAGCAACAGAACAATTCACAGGTGTACAGTACTGCACCCTTCTTCTGACAAACATAAATTATTTGGTACAAATCCATTATTACACTATAAAATAAACAGTTTAATCAATTACTTTAACTCTCGTTACAAAGTTACCCCCTGGACTTAATGTTATTAACATTAAACAGCAAATTTCACACGATTCTTACTTTTACTAAAATGTACTTTTTCTTTCTTTTCTTCAGTCACTTCAAATTGACAAATATCCACAATTTTAAAGAGTGCGCGCATGGCCAGAGGCGTGTAAAATAAGCTGGAGAAAATAAGTATAAAGCACTATTCTGGACTTTTAAATTGTGTTTTTAGTGTTTACCTTGGCTAAAGTCAGTCCAGTCACTACTTTATTAAAGCAAAGCAGTGTGGAGGGGGTCTGAACAAAATGAGTGGGAGAATAACTGACGGGGAAATTGCAGAGGGAAATTATTGTTATTCCACAATTAAATTATATAGACTGGGTGGAATCACCCCTGACAGGGCTGACCATAGCAGTGCTGCTGATGTGAGTGCACGTGTGTTTTTGTGAAAGCGAGTGTGAAACTTTATCCGTTTACCAAGGCCACTGAGGGTATACTGGCAGGGAGGGGAATGTCGAAAGAGAATCGGAAGGAGACAGAATTAAAGAGAAAGAAATGTAACATCAACAGAGAGAGCAAAAACAGTCTATTTAAGGGCCGAGTGGGTGTTAGTGAAAACACAGCAAACCCCCAGTAATGAAACTATTTTGAGCAGTTGTGACGACAATACTGGATGTAAAATAAACCATCCTTGATTTTTGTGGGTGAAATCATGCCGCGGTTACACTGTATGTTTAGGCACAAACATATTGCAGATGCTGTGAAAAATCCTTTCATCTTGAATTAGGCCCATTTTTCAAGGGGAAATCTGACCTTGTCCTTGTCTGAAAGCATTAAAAACACACTGTCAAATGAGAAAAATGAACTGGTTTCAGATATGAAAAATGACCACTCAGTCTTCATTCTTTCTGAAACAATAACTCTTTGAATACACAAGGTTTCGGGTGATATGTAAAGTAAACTACTCTTATTTTCTATCCAGTGAAATTAATGATCTGTGAAACTTGGGGGGGTGGGGGTGGTATTAGAAAAGGGGCTACACTTGCTTGTAGATGTTGGCTTAAGTAAGGCAACAAAAAAATTAAGAAAAGGATCTTAGCACAGATGTTTAGACATTTTCAACATGTCATTGATTTCTCATTTAGCCCCATGTTCTCAGTTTTTCCTTTACTTATAAAAATCGACTTCGAGCCATTTGAACAGCCTCATAAGTTGTAGTGAAAAGTCATTATATTTTATGCATTGTGTTTGTTTTTTCCCTGACAGATGAATCTCTTTCTATACTGTTTACATTCACTAGAAAAGAAAGAGAGAAATTTTTCATTTTGTACTTAAACTGTATTCAGGCCTCAGCGTTTTATTTCTATTTCTTCATTTTTATCTTTCGGACGTTGCTCAAAAACATTTCTTGCTGTTAAATACAGGTTCTTCTTAATCCAGAAAAAATATTTTGTCTTTGATAAAAAAAAAAAAATTAAAACTGGTAGATTAATATATATATATATACATATATATATATATATATATATATATATATATATATATCATTTTACATATTTATTGTACATGTGAAGGGAGTTGTACTCCTTTGTCTTCAGTGATGAGGGGCTTGTTTGTGTTCGTATATTCCCACCATCCTGTGAATGTGTGATACATACAGAGTTACCAGCTTGTATGAGTATCAATAAAATCCCCATGTGAATTACCTAGATGGAAAGACAGATTTCTTTTTACCATTTTTCCCTGCCTTCATTTCTCTCTCCGTCTATACATGAAAAACACAGAGAATCGATAAGCATTGTGCCCCTTCAACATACTCAGTGGGATTGCATGTGTGTGTGTGTGTGTGTGTGTATGGGTTGTATCTTTGCTTGTACAGTAATCACAGTCAGCCTTTTTTTTTTATTCCTCTTTAGGTCGATACCACATATGAGACAGTGTAGTTTATTAGAAGGCTAATAGTCAGAGACAGCAATGACCTGCTTAAGTATGAAGAAAACGTACAGATCAAAAGTGTGTATGTTGACTTGTTTGTGCTTGTATTAAATAATGGATTTAACTCCATGTGATGTCTGTAAAACAGTACCTTTCACAGTTTCTCTTCCTTCTGATGAGATTAAAGATTTTCTTTATTATAATATATTTTTTTAAATATCTAAATTAAATGTAATTCAGTTCCTGAGCTGCTTCTAGTCTCATTTAAGTTTGTCCCTTCTGTGTTCTAGTCACCCAATCTCATCCCATCCTGTTCTATTAGTTCCATTCATGACGCTATTCATTGGTTTCCATTGTTCTCTTCTCCGATTGGTCAACACAAGGAGATTTTACACAGCTCCTTATTCTTTGTTAGAAGAGAGCTTCATAGTGATGTCATTCAGAACAGGAAGGAAATCCTGGTTTACACAGACAGCATTTGAAGAGAGTTTTGGAGTGGCAAATTATGAGAGAGACAATCCCCAGTATACATGTTTATATTCACTCACTGAAAGAGATTTAAGTAATGATATGGGCTCTTTATTAAGTTTTAGGTCTTTAATTTTTATTTGACACTTTTAACCAACTGTTTTTTTCTCCTCTCCTCTCTGTGTTTCTCCCTTCAGCACCCTCAACAACAACAACATCACACTCATCCCGCTATCCAGCTTCAATCATATGCCCAAGCTGCGGACACTGTGAGTATAGCACACATTGCAAACTACATTAGACCATAGCTGCTGACAAACATGGGCCTTGAGAAAACAGATCAGTTCATCTTCATGCGTTCACACACACTCACCACATACACAAATAAACACGCATTAAATAGCAGCAGGGTCTGTGTGTCATCATCTAATCATGCCATAATAAGAGACCAACTCTTCCATTGTTTCATGACTGTGAATAATCATGTGGCCATTACAGACACACAGGCAAACTTAAAGACACACACACACACACACACAAGCACACACACACACATGCATGCAGACTTGAGTAATGGCAACCTCATTAATACCACAATAAAGGCCTGTTTAGGCTCTATGGTTCAATCTGCTTTGATTCATTAGAAACAAAACCCCCTCTACCGATGTTACTGATGAAGACACACACACACTACACACACAGTTGCACTCCCATACGAACCTCAAACCAAATCATTCTTTCAGAGAGACTTCAATTTGTCTGTCTTTTGTGTTTTTTTTGTGTTTTTTTTTTCTGCATGCAGTTGTAAAAAACATTCTTATAGTTGTCAAGGCAATGGCCCTACATTTAATGGGAGTCTCTACCCATAATCTTGTGGGACTATCTGAGAGGCAAGACCATTGGGTACATTCTTCCTGGCCATGCTGGGGTTGGATTCTGCCAAACCAGCATGCAGAGAACGGGATTTCCTCTCCAGATCATTGTTTTTAAGAGGCCCTTGTGCGGTCACGTAGCTCTGCTTTACATTCAGAAGTGGGGGTTTCTAAACAAGCATAACTTAAAAACAAGCAGGACGACATTTTCTGAGTTCTACTTATCTCTTACAACTATTTTGTATTATTTGACTTAACCACACAATGTTCATCAATAGCGAATCACACAAAAAGGGCTTCTATTTTTCTTCCATTCTCCTGCAGCTGCAGTGGCAATACAGCTCGAAATCAGCCTTTTGAAATTGGATTGCAGGCAGCAGCATGGCTGTGTAGTCGCCAGCCGATTGAGCGCAGAGTTACCAATATCCAATATCTTTTAATCAGATGCCCTCATCCGCTACTGTTTTCAGTCAACAGTGAGCGACTGTCTTCTCTGATTTCCTTCTTGCTCCAGCTATTTTCCCCTCCTCATTTTTCATCACTCTAGTTCACATTTGTCCCAATATAATTTATTTTAGCTGGCCTTCACTAATTTCCCCTCTGTAATTCCCCATAAAAATGTCTGGTCTCACTTATTTTAGTCATCTCCTCCTTGCAGCAAAGTGGCTTTTTGTTGCCCCCTTCATTCCTACCCTTACTTTGTCCTCCTTGTCATCTCTTTCCTCCCACCCTTTATGTTTATTCTCCTCTCTCTAATCTCCTTTTCATCTCACGTCCGTATCCAAGTTGATTTTAATCTTCCTTTCTCCTACTATCTTTTTCATTCTCACCCCTCTTGCAGCTTCCTTTACCAGTAATTTTGTGTGAATTCCTTAATGTTGCCTTCACATCCCAGAAGTAAAATTGTCACATTAATAAACTGACAAATTTAATGAAAGTTTCAAAAATATTTCTAATATGATTAGAATCTGCCCACGTTTCTCTTTTCTTATTTTTTTCTTGT
This sequence comes from Melanotaenia boesemani, assembly GCF_017639745.1. Taxonomy (NCBI): domain Eukaryota; kingdom Metazoa; phylum Chordata; class Actinopteri; order Atheriniformes; family Melanotaeniidae; genus Melanotaenia; species Melanotaenia boesemani. Next base: position 16,901,544 of record NC_055688.1, read on the forward strand.
TTTCTTTTTTTTATGCAGTTTGCATGTATTATATTAGCAGTAATGATATCACAGATTGCCTTCATTCAGAAACTTGAACCAATGAAAAGACTGGACCTCTCGCGCTTGTCTGTGTGTGTGTACATGTGTGTGTTTGTAATTTGCTGTACTAAGGATGTACTTACTAATACTCTAGGCAAACGACTAATAATAAAGACACACAAAGACACACACGAGCGCACACACAAACAGATGTTCACCAAACCACTGTGTACCATGCAATAAGTACAGCAGACACTATCATACTGACTTCCCAATACACACACACACACACACACAAATAGCACTTTCTCCATGCCCCCTGCTTCTTCCTATTCTCCCCTGTGTTTTAATCCTACTTGTCAGTAATTAAGGCTAAGCGGGGGGGGTGGGCCAAGACATGGCTATCTCCAGGCGGGGGTTTGACTATAAACTGGATTTATAATGAGAGAGCGGTATTAAATCCTACTGCCCCTGCTGCTAGCATCAATGAGACCATCTCTGTTCCATAACAGGATTTGTCCTCTGCTTTATTACAAAAGGAGGCCTGTCTTCTGAAAGGCTAGATATCCCGGCTGGCATATAATACGCTGACAAGACATTCTGTTGTTCATCTGCCCTTCTCCCTCTTCTCCTCCTCCTCCTCCTCCTCCTCCTCCTCATCATCATCTCTCCATATCCAACACAGCCTGTAGAGTCTCAGCTCTGTGAACCAGCACCTGATGCACTCTGTATTGAGAAATAACCTTCAATCAATGCTGTGAGTTCAATTCAAACAGCCCATTAGTGTGAAATGTTACTAATGACAATATAAATGTAAACCAGCAACTTGTAACTCTCAGTTTAGTGATATTATCTAATAGAAAAGGCCATTCATGGCTGTCTTCTTATGTGAATGTAAAGGGTTTGTTGAACTAGTCTTGTGATATTTGAGCAGAAGAAACATAGAGAGCTCAGTTTCACACCTGTAACGTCATGTAAAGCTGCTTCATCAGGGTCCATTGGTAGCTGCTATGAAAGGACGCATTTTAAACCAAACCATGTTTTCCAAATCCCTCCCATGGGTTTTTTTTTTTTCTTTTTAACTTGAAACCTAGCTGAACGTTTTTCAGCTGGGAAACAGAATAAGTATTGTTTTTGGACAATATTCAGAACTTTGTGAACTGTAGTTGCCTAGCTGAAACTAATCAAACAAGCGGAAGTCTTTCAACTAAAATCCGAAAGAAAGTCCTCTTTCAACACTTTCTTTTTAAATGCAGACTTTGTAGCTTTGTAAACCAGCACTAGGGATCATATCATGTAACCGTTGCGACATAGCACTTAGGCTAAACAATGCTAAAGGATGAGAAAAAAGGATAAAAAAAAAACCCAAAATGACTCACTCATCTAATGTATTTGTTCACATTCTCCTCTGCTCATGATTCATGTTTTATTTTCATTTTCTGTTTTTATGCCCACTCTTTTTTGTTGAATTTCTTATACCTCAATCTGATTGTGATTTACTGGAAGTGCATAAGTCCTGTCTGTAAAAAAAGTCATATTTTATCAGACCTTTGGAAAAGAAGAGATAAAAAAAAAAAAAAAAAACCTCCTTATGTTTGTGCGCCTCTTTCTTCCAAGACCCATGTTCGTGGCCGATCATGGTCAGATTTATATTTTGACTGGGTAACACTTTAAACTCGCAAAAAAAATTAATTGAGTCCTCCATCTCTCTGCAGCCGTCTGCACTCCAACAACCTTCACTGTGACTGTCACCTTTCCTGGCTCTCTGATTGGCTCAGAGCCAGGCGGGGCTTGGCTCCCTTCACCCAGTGCATGGCCCCTGCCCATATGAGAGGCCTTAACGTCCCTGATGTGCAGAAGAAGGATTTTGTCTGCAAAGGTGAGTTGACAGCAGCCCATATACATTGAATTTGTCTCAGATATCAGCTCAGATGATAAATCTCTACTTATATTGTTCTGTTTTGATGGTGGTCATTTATAAAAGTCTACTTACCAAGGTGGTAGTGGCACTTATTTCTGTTGTAAAGAGATTATATGTGAGAATGTTAGTTTAAAATTCAGTGTCTGTTAAGCAGTTAGCCCAGGGTGTTACCTGCTGGCCGACCAGGCCAATGTTGAAGCCCTTCTCAATGCTTTTCTTCTACCTCCAAAACAAGTCTCTCAATGGATTCTATAATACCGAAAAAATTACACTATGTATTCAGTGTCATCTTCTGCAGATAGACCAGGCAATGTTTATAAGTCTCTGATTCAGCTTTCTGGGCTAATAGATTGTCTAGTTGCTCTCTTTCTTTTAGCCTTAAGTCTTTTCTGCTCTCATGTTCCAAAGCAGGCCCCCTGTCCTCATCCCCATTTCTAACTTTATGTGTCAATAACAGACCCTCCTCTCTTTTTCTTTACTTTGTTCACTCTCACCATCATTTTTCTCTAATTTTCACTGTTTATCACCCTTTCCTTTTGCTCTGTTGCTTTCTCTCTTCTCTCTGCCTGCATTCGTACTATTTCAACCTCTTTTTTTTGTCCATCTTCTTCCCTGCTTCTCATATCTAGAAATATTTTATGTGCATAATTTGGCCAGATAATATGCAGCATTAATATTTAGTTTCTTCCAATTTCAAATCAAAAGATTTTGAGTTTCCCCAAAAGATTTTTTATGCATAAACAAAACACACACACACACAACAGCCATGACACAGGGAGGCTCAAAGATAAAATATACAAAAACATTATGAAGGACTTTGAAAGAAAAATTCTGCTAAAACATGATCATGGAATTTATATGTGCAAATGAAGCTCCAGGCAAAGATGGATGGCCTGTTCACTACCTTATATTTGACAGTTGACCAAAAAAAAAAAAAAGAAACAATTGCATATTAAATGAAATAGAGATCATTCTCTTTAAAAAGAAAAAAAAGAAAAAAACGTATCTTATTTCTGTCTGTCTGTCTGCAGGTCCAGCACAGACAGAGCCAAGGACTTGTGCTCCTCAGGCAGCTGTGTGTCCACCCAGCTGCAGCTGTAACAACAACATAGTGGACTGTCGTCGCAAAGGCCTCACTGAAATACCGGCAAACCTACCAGAGGGCATCGTTGAGATGTGAGACAACTATACATGCAGATTTTCATGTAAATGTGTATCATGTGATGGGTTTTCATTTTTAGGTATTATGCACTTTACCCATTTACTCTAAAATGATTTTTGATTCAGAGATTAAATAAAAACAAGATTATTTAGTAGAAACTTATGCATACACCCAACACACACAGTTACATTGTAGTCTTTGGAAACTTGGAGTTACTGTGATGAATTAGACCCCACATCTAACCCAAACTGTGGCATTTTGTAAGTTTCCTCGCAGTAATTTATGTGTTGCAGACAAATTCTACACTTTTCCTCACCTTTTCCAGTTCTCTTTCTTTCTTGTCACACAAATTTAAGCACACACACACACAGAAACACCACTGAGGGAGGTGTTTGATATATGTATTGATCGCTGTCCCCCTGCTTGTTTGTACAGAGGACATCTGGTTGATTGCTCTGTGACTAAAGGAGCAATTCTCCACCACAGCTCTACACCAACACCACTATACCTCCCCAGCATACGAAAGGATTTTCCCTCACGTACACACAACAATGCAAACAGCTTTAATGCAGAAACACAAGTTTGTTTGCACAGAAAAAAAAAAGAAAAAGAAAAGAAAAAGTCTGTACGTGGCTACAAATGCATGTTCTTGAGGGGTCAAATACACAACAGAGACAGTAAAAATGACATCATAGAAACTCACAAGGACACACACATGCACGCTCACAGAATTAGCATTGGATGCATTATGATAAATGTTGCTGCTGCAGCCAGAAACAATAGCGCATAATAGGATGATGTATTGTCAGTCTTTTAATGGAGACAAAGTCATCTCTCTGAATGTTGGCGGCATCGCTGCCAGATGTGTATATGAGTGTGTACATACTCATTATGCAAAGGTGCGTTTTCAAGCGCCGTATGTTGATTTGACTCTTCAAATCAAAAATGAAACTCATAAAGCCATTTTTTGTTTAGTGTTTGACTCAAGGCTTTAGTAGCATTAAAACATCCCTAGAAATCTGTGTGAGTGAGCTGTTGTGCATGTGTGTGTTAACACACTCAACAGTGCAGAGGATGTTCACCTGCCAAACCTACATCCTGTTTCAACTTCCATTTTAAATGTCCCCTCACCTTATAGATTTTTTAAAACAGCTTTTCAGATACGTTCCCGTTAATATATCCTTTGACATTGAACCTCTAAGTGTCTTTGTCTCAACCTTCTTTAACTGTCTCCCTGATTTAATTTGTATTTTGATGTGTGTGCAGATTGTCTTTGTCAGTCTCCACACATGCTTGATTTATTTTGACCCCCTGGTTAAAATCAGGCATTGTTGGCTGCCAGGCAAATGAGGTGCTGAAATGTAGAAGCTATTGCTCGCCAAGAACAAACACCTGTAGTGCTGCGTAAGGGTTGTGTTGTGTTCAAAACCAGGACAACGTAAGTGTTTCATTTAAAAAGCCCATTACATGATGGCAGCCACAATAAATTGGCACAATAAGTTAAATTGTATTTAATCCCACTAAATATGATTAGCATAGATAGATAGATAGATAGATAGATAGATAGATAGATAGATAGATAGATAGATATGGATGTGTACATAAAGGAGAATGGGGGATAGAAAGTGGACTTAAAGAGCTGGACGGGGTGGGGGCTGAAGAGAAGGATGAGAAGAAGAAGAAGAAGAAGTGGGGTGGATTAGTTTCCATTTATCATCCTGACAGCTGACCCTGTGGCTGGCCTTGGGACCTTACCGCATCCTCTTCTTTTCCTCTCCTCTCACTTGTTGTTCACACTTTTCCACTTCTCTGATTTCTCCTTGGTGGTCCTCCTTCCCCCGTCCCCTTTTATGATTTCTCATTTCTCCCTCCATTGGGATCCTTTCTTCCCTTTTTTAAACTTTATTATCCACTCCTTTACCTCCTATATACATCCCTCCTGGCCATTTTCTGCCTCCCATCCTTCCTTACATCCTTCCCTCTTTCCTTGTCATTGCAAAAACAAGTCAACTTAAAGAATTCATGAGCTATGGAGGGGAACGTTTTTCTTAGACCACCAGGAAAGCATAAACTGAACTCCAGTAAATTTATCTAAATGTGTGCTTGAACCAAGTGCAGTTCTGACATGATAGTAGTGTAATACTATCAGTATGGTGTAATGACTCTGTGTCTTACCGAAAGAGAGATGTAGTTAATTCCCTTTGGCCCGTTTCCTGAAAATGTTCAGAAGGCCAGAATGTATTCATAAATCCATAGGTATTCATAAGACCAATAGAGAGTGCTGGGCTCTATCAAAATAATTTATTATTATTATTATTAAGGATCCAAACAGAAACATTTCACTAGGAATTCAGATCAGAAAATAATATCTCTGTTATATGATGTACTTGTGCTTCTTTTAAAACAATCCCTCCCTGTTCTGTTTGCAGACTGAAACTTTCAACATTGGTTTTCTGTGTTCTGACTTACTTTGTTGTTATACATTTATAAATGTTATAAATTTATAAATGCCGCCTGAACTCTTAATCCAGGGATTCACTAAATGACAGCTATTGTGGTCAACAGTCCAGGTTTTAGTGCCAGAAAGATCTAATTTTATTCTTCTACAGTCGGATCCGCCTTGCCCTGTGTAAGCTCATACTGTAATAGCTGAGCTTTAAAACTGGAGTCAGTATGCACACTGAGTGACCTTGGCCAGACTCTGCTACCAACCACTGACCAACCTGCTGAGAAATTTTGTAGATGTTGATTGGAACAGGAACCTTTTGAACTTTTTCTGTAGGAAGTAAATGGGGCTTCACGATAACCTTGAAAGGAAAGAAAACTTTTCTTTGTCATGCATAAGGTACTTTTTCTGAAATGAATTTCATTTGATGTTTCATATAATAAAAATGTTATTTATTTATTTATTTGTTTTTTTTTTTTTCTCCCCAGTCGTTTGGAGCAGAACTTGATAAAAACTGTCCCAGCAGGAGCCTTTTCTCCCTACAAGAAGCTCAAGAGGATGTGAGTCATCCCTCATACAACTTCAGACCACATTCAAATACAAACATGCAGGCATGAACTGATATAAATCAACACACTGGTGGGTTTATTGTTGTTTACTCTCATAATCATTGATGACTGACTAACTCTAACTGGACCGAACAGTTGAAGAAAAAAGTTAAAGATTGGTTGGACAAAATCCCACTGTTCCAACCAATTACTTTGCCTGGTATTTATGCCTGACAAAGCAGGCGTAGAACAAAATATTACAAAGATTGAGTGTCAACAAAGACTGATTTAAAGTGTTGAAAGCTGTATATAAATCAGTAAATACAACCAGAGCACCTTGGAAAGTTGTGTCCACAGCTTCAGTATTAAGCTTGCTGGCAATCAATTTTTTAAATTTAAACAAATAACCTTGTGAAATTGTAATTATGCTGTTAAATAAAGACAACATTAAATTATGATCACGGCAAAATCATACATCTATAGACACAAAGTGGTGGAAAAATGTCCTTAATGCCCAAATGCATTAAAATGCTTGACTTGCAGACGTGTACAGGGTTGTAGGGATTTCCACCCATCTACCTAGATGGAGTTTTAACCTCACCTCAACAGCATTGTTTAATAATAAATCATGCAGCAGTGGATAAAAATGACATGAACTGCATTTAACATACCACTGCTGTTAGTTTCTCTTTCCTTCTGTGGTTCTCCCTGTCCTGTTCATCACCCTCTTCTTCTTTCCCTCATTTACTCACGCAGTCTGCCCCTCTTATGCTCTTTTTTTATTCTTGTCCCCTTGCCTTGACCTAAGCTCATGTATTCTTGCATGATCGTTTGTCAGACAGTTCGAGGACATTCACAGAGAGTGAACCCCATTACTGCGTATAACAGTCATCTCATTTTCTCCCCAGTGACTTGAGTAAGAACCAGATTTCTGACATCGCTGCAGATGCTTTCACTGGTCTCCGCTCGCTCACCTCACTGTAAGTATAATGCCCACATATGCAAACACAAACAGGCACATAAACAAACACACATATAGACAGGAAAATAATTGTATTTCTAGGTTGTTGATGTTAACAACTGGAAAACAGTGCAGAGTGTTATACATTTTTGCTAAATGTGTGTGTGTGTTTGGATTGGTTCATATGTGTGTCTGTGAGGTTGAGTGGAGTAATAATATGCAGGACAGTTTAATTTGAATTAATTTTGAGCATGAAAACAAGACAGTCAGACAAGAAGGGGGAGACATGGTGAACTACACTGAACATGCAAACATGCACAAACAAGCACTCACAAGGCCGACTCAGCTGGGAATGTCACTGAGAGGCAAGAGTTCTGCACTACAGGCCTGCAGAGCTCTGATGTGGCAAAATACGTGATTGCAACTGCAACTGAACACACATTCAGTTTTTACAATCCCAAGACAGAAATGGTCCAAACACAGTATGCATACAGAGAGAAAAACTGTCTCGTTGCAGAAATGACTGCGTGCTCTTGCTTCTAATGTAATAACAAAGTGAAAAATGGCTTCTGTTGTCTTTTAACCACAACATTATTTCCAGCTGGTTCAGCGTAATGACGTTTGTTTATGTTTGCCAAGAGCAGATGCAGCACCAGTCAAAAGTTTGGACACATTTTCCCCCAAAAAATCTAATTGGAACGTGTGTCCAAACGTTTGACTGGTATTTTCATCTTTATTTAATTTATACTAATTTATATGTTATGTTGGAGGTTAAATTTTATTTCCTTCAGTTTAATTTATCACTCATTAACATGAAAAGCAAATCTGTAATTTGGTCATTACTGCCTCTTTATTAAAAAGCCAAAATAAGTTGAATATTTGACTTAAATGGTAAATATAATAGTTTTTTTCCTATTTTCTGTCATGTTTATGTTCTGTTGTGTTCGTGTTCAACATGGTTGATAATAAAGAAAATAGACAGTTCAAAATCTGAGGCAACATTGCTCTGAGCACTTGTTTTACACGTTTGAAACAAGTTTACATGAGCTTTATATGATCACCTGTTGAAAGCGTAGTATGCCCATGAAGTCAAACTTTCTTGGAAAGTGGATGGGAAAGTTTTTCATCAAAACAGTTCATCTCATCAGTGTAATAATAACAACAGCATCAGCAGAAATACTGTTCAGAAAACCAGTAGATGCATTTTATTAACCCGCAAACAACTCCAGGACACACAAGTGAGCTTTGTAAAATGTGTAACCTAAATGATTTTTTATTGTATGTCCTTTGCAGGGTGCTATACGGAAATAAGATTACCGAGCTCCCCAAGGGATTATTTGATGGACTGGTCTCCCTGCAGCTTCTGTGAGTGGCTTACACCTCGTCGCTTGTTATGTGTACCTCAATGAATTTTTGTAGTACCCCGCCCAGCAAACTATTAAAGACATTAATCAGTAAACGTTTATAACAGGTTGTCAGTTTAACATCAGGTCAGTTTAGATTCGGTTACTTTTAGGAAAAAGCAGCTGAAGAAAAGTCAAATAAAGTGTAATAAACTATGTCTGATTCTCACTGCTTCATACTGCAGGTTTGCTAGTTTTGTGAGGACACAGTAGGTCTTAACTGCTCTGTTTTCCGGGAAATAGTACACAATACAAAACTTAAGGAAAACTGCTACCATTTCAAAAGTTTAAATAAACATTAATGGCTCTGATTTAAGATTACTCAAGATTTATTTTTAATCTGCCAGCAATAAACTTTATGTTGGTTTTAATTGGAGGTAGTACAATAAACAGCAGATCAGTCTCAAGGAAAGCACACTGCTATTTTCTGTTTCTGCTAACCAGAAAAAAAGCAATCTGTATGATTTGGACCAGTTCAGATGAAGGTGTTTTACATTTCATCTGTTTCCATAGTCTGTTCTTCCTTTCTTTCCTTGTGAACGGGCTGGTTTTTATTGCCAAGCCATGTATTTTTTTCCAGACCCAAACCCAGGTATTGTATTTATTTTAAACCAAAAGTGGCTTTGGTGTATATGTGAAAACAAGGAAAAGAAGAAAATGTAAAATGAGAAAAAAGTGAAACAGTGATATCCTGGTTCCTTCGTTACATCTGCCAGTGCATTCATAGATGAAAGCTTAGATTTCCAAATGAGCACAAAGTTTTTGTGTGTCCCAATGAAGAGCAGAAGAGTGAAGTTAGTGACTAAAGTATGGCAACATCACACATTAAAAACTTTACATTTGTCCAGAACATACACATTGCTCATAGTTTTGGTGTCTAGAAATGTAAAAGGAATTGTTTCCTGGTGACATTTCCTGTTGACAAAAAGACATTACTGCAGTGTTCTTTGACTCGGTTGTTTTGATCCACAGTGAACTTAATTTCAACTTTAGTGGGGGATCTTTTCATGTGTTTGCCCTACTGTTTTGGTGCACTGATGCTGCATCCTGGGGTTATTGCTGATCAACACAGTGGTGATTGATTTAGAGAAATACAAACAGAAATAAAGATCATAGTTTAAATAAAGATCATAGTGTCGTAGTTATAATTGTTTTCTTCTTGTCCACACCTTTGCAAGTATATTCTGTGAATCTTACAAAGTAGCTGCGTCTGTGTGTGAGTACATTCTCAGTAGATATATTACCTTTCACATGGGAAAGCTGGACATGACTTTTCTAAGATAACTCAGTTTTAATACTTGTGCAGACCAATCGTATCCTCAGTTCACGTTTGGCTCACATTGGGTTTGCAGCTGGCTGTATACTGTTTACAGCTTGTCTGCAAAAATGAACTCCTTGTAAGTAAACTTACTCTACCAAGATTCCATTAGTCTGTCATTCCTGATTAAAGTCAGAGATTATTTTTATCTAACACTTTTTCCCCTCCCATACCAGAATTTTCATTCAGTGCATCAAGATCATTCTTACGCTATAATGTGGAAGTAGGTGTGGCTGTGTCAGACTAAATTGTTCATAATCAGCACTATTGCTCAGTTGTGCAATGGAGGTAATTGCTGTAGAACCCCTCCTTCATGGATCAACTCTCAGTCGGTCCTTTATCCCATGTGTATGTCTGCAGAGAGGACTTTCTAAAAATGTTCATCGTGAACAAATTGGTGCTCAGTAATAGAAACTTTAATCTCCCATAGTTCTTCAACCCTATGGTGTATTCAAAGAGGAAAACTATTAATTTAGAATAATTCCTTGTGGGCACCGACTGGAGTTGTGGCACTGCTTCAGCATGCAGTAAAAATTTCTTGTACAGCTACATAAGTACTGTATGTGGCATATGGCCCTTGCAAATGCCGCAGTCCACTGCAGAAGCAGCTAATGTTCTGGGCTTTTCCGTCGTAAAGGGAAGTGAAGCAAAGAGAATGAGGATGAGTGAATCTAACCCACAAACACCTTTTACAGGCTTACGGGATCATTTGGATGCATGGTGCATGGTCAGAGACAGAGAGGGTGAAGTGGTGGGGGGAGTGGACCGGTAGATGAATTAATGGATGGATGGATGAAAAGTGAAAGATGTAAAGAGGCACACTGTAGACATTTAAAAAGAGGAAGGTGTGGAGAATCATAAATGTGGGAACTATTACACAAAGAGAGCTAAGAGAAGCACAGACCAAACGAAAATTGGTGTTCATGTCAGCACATGTGTGATGTAATATCATTAACATTTAGCAGCCCCCAACTGGAAGAGCAGTTCCCTCTGATCTAATGATGCAGCTGGTGAAAATGTAAAATATTAAACCAATGAATGATTGATATATGTTTAGACATGCATGCATTGTCATTTATTAGATCATTAGGTCATTTTTGCACTTGCAACATGCTTATTCAACAAATGAATAAAATGTCTAGTTAATAATTGTGTCCTGCTACATGGTTGATCCATTCAAAAGAGACGTTGCCTGGGAATGACGGCATTCATTCAGCAGGCACAAAGAAGGAATGTGTCTTAATATTTTGCCGCTGACAGAAAACAACCTGCCGTCTCCAAAAAAAGTCATTCATCCTCACAAAAATGTCAAAATTCTCCACCATTATGTCTTAATTATAAATTAAACTTTACAAGGCAAAGCTGTATTTATTGCTTTGTATAGCTACTGGTCTGTTGTTTATGTTTTCTGTGCTGCTTTATTTTACTGGTGCAGTTTCAAGTAATTAGTTCCCCATGTGAGCTGCCTAATGAGGCGTGGATATGTCGCAGAGCAGCATGTGTGTGCGCATATCACCTGTGTTTGTATGTGTGCGTGTGGACGTTTCAGCAGGTTGTGGCAATGCAGTCGCTCATTAGAGCAACTCGAGACAATTAAGCTGAGCTGCCGTACCAAGCACCAAGTTACTCACCTGTCACACAGGGACAAAAAGAGGAAGAGAGGACAGTTGAGTGTGTGCGACAGACATGGATACAAAGAAAGCAACCAAAGACGAGAAAAGAGTGGTGGGTGTAAGAGGAGAGAAAAAAGCTCGACACTGTGACAGACAAGAAGCAAGAAAAGAGGAATGGTAGAAGGGCAGGAAAAACCTGATAACTGGAAGAATTTAGCTAATGAGGTGCAGGTATGAAAGGACAGAGAAAAGGACTGAAGGGTAGAGGTGAAAACCTTTCCTGTCATTTAATCCCTCTATCACGATTCCCATTTCCCATTGCCACACTCCTCCATTTTGCCTGTCATCCTCTTTCACTTAAATGTATAACTGTGTCACTCCAAATTAAATTTTCACCTGTCCCATCTCTGTCTGACTTCATTATTTTTCTCTTTTCCATCCCCATTCTTCTATCTCCTCTCTTCTCATCTTCCTCCCTCTCTTCTTCCATCTGTCTCTCCTGTCAAAACGAGGTATTACTCTCGCACACATAACGGTGGATATTCCTCTTCTGCACCAGAAGAGAAAGTGAAACAGAATAAAACCGAAATTTTCAGATTAATGTGTCACGGCCAGAAAAAAATATAATCATTAGGTTTGGCGGGGGTCTTGGAGGAAGATATAGTGTGGAGAAGAGGACAGGGAAAAAAGTAATGATTTTGCAAGTGAAATCCATCTGAGAAATAAAACATCTTATCTGCATTTGCGTTTAATCTTTGTCTTGAGCTCATAAATTATAAATGAAAACAAAACTTTTAATGAATCAAATTATTCTTCATGTTTCAGATTGCTGAATGCCAACAAAATTAACTGCTTGAGAGTCAACACCTTCCAAGACCTCCAGAACCTCAACCTGCTGTCGCTATACGACAATAAGCTGCAAACTATCAGTAAAGGACTCTTCACCCCTCTGCGCTCCATCAAGACTCTGTAAGTACAACGAAGCTCTCAGAATTGGGTCGTAAAATTGGCAGCTGACCACCTGGATGTCTCCCAAGAGAGGGTTTTCAAGGCATGTTCAAATGGGAGGAGACCCTAATGCAGACAAAGATTGTACTAACAAGCACCTGTTAGTGCATGAGGATACGACCATGGACTCATCAAAGAACAGCAGAGAAAGCAAACAGGAGTTTTAAACCTTGGCTTCTTTGTTGAGATTGTTGCTTTAACAACCCCATCCGTTATCAGTGGTGGTAGATAATTATATATATATGGCAGGAACTAACAGCCATTTTGATAACAAGTGAATATTTTCAACATTTCTCATATAAATTCATTCATCATGTTAGGACTTAAACTGGTTCCAGATATTTTTATAGCCTCAGGGTAATTTAAAATGCAGCATTTTCATTTCTAGTTATTCAAATCAAATTTTTACATTGAATATAAATATAAAATGGAAGCAGACATTAGTTGCAGCCAAAGCATACAAATAATAAATTACACATTGTTGTGCTAATGTGAAAACCCAGACAGAAAAAAACAATGTCACTATCATCTTTCTATTCTCATGTTAATCAATATAACTTTTTTTTTCCTCGTTTTAAAATTCCTCTGTTTTATTAACAATCTGGTGCCCAAACATAAAACCACTATTCTTAAGTCAGTGTTTTTCCAAGGAGAGATGTACCACACAGGCAGCTCAAAGCAAGAATCCAAACCTTGACAAGTTGAATGAGGAATACTTTTTCAATGATTCGTTTATTTGTATTTATCACAGAAACAGAATAACATTTATTACATTTATGACAAATATCAATCCTCTTTATGGGCATTCTCATCTTGCTAATTATCCTTCCTTATTTCTGTCTCTCACAGACATCTGGCCCAGAATCCCTTTATGTGCGACTGTCACCTGAAGTGGCTGGCAGATTACTTGTTTGACAACCCTATTGAGACTAGTGGAGCACGCTGCAGCCACCCCAGAAGGCTGGCTAACAAACGGATCAGCCAGGTGAAAAGCAAAAAGTTCAGGTGTACAGGTAAGAAAAAAAAAAAAAAAACTTCATAGAGAGGCTTGTAAACACACCAACCCTGTGTTCTAGAAGTTATTCTCATTCAACACACTCAGTTGTTAAACTAGCAGGTTTGTGACCTGCACTGGTAGTCTGAGTCTGATATGTCAGTCGGTCTACATGGATTTTAGGTTTTTGATGTCATAAATATGCATTTGCATAGAAGCTAAACATTTTCCTCATGTACTTATTATCAGTGTACTTGCATTTTTTTTTTGTCATTACACCTCAAACAATTTATTTTGTTTACAGAAAGGTGAATTTTAGGAGTCAAGGTTGAGCACATAAATAAAAAAATCCTCATTACACATTCAACAGATTGTGTATGTGATGTGTAAATAAAACTTGAATTTGTATGTTTACTAAAACAAGACATTCAGTCTGTACTTCACTCCACATGCCAGTGCTGTATCACTGTTATTTCCTTTGATATGAGTCATGAGTGTTACTAATTACGACTCAGACTGAGTCAGTACACTGAAGCAGCACAATGATTAACTCAGCAGGGCCGCAGACTGATTGCCCACTTATGTGACTGTGTAAAACTGTGATTTCCACAATTTGTGTTAATTCCTTTTAATAGGTGGCACCAATCTTATGATTTGATTGAAGGGTTTTCAGTGTTTGTCTTACAGAATGAGAGTCAAAGTGAACAATGGCAGCATTTACTTCCCTTTCATTATCCAGGGGTCACCTTGTATCAGAAATGGATTGTTTACATGGAGAGTATGAAACTAAAGAAAAACACATACAATCAACTACAATATTTGAACAAAAAAAGTACACCAAATATATGAATAACAGTTTTTTTGGTTTGCTCTTAAGCAGTACGAACCCTGCCTGTAAGACAGAGTAAGCTGAGATGTGACATTCCCACCCATTCTTTTCTCTAAAGTGATGCATGCCATGTTGAATTTTGGCACATCCCTACGAGCATAACCAACATCATTAAACCGTAAAAAGTTCTATTCAAAGTGTACATGAGCAACAGTTTTAGCCAACTCAGTGGAAAGCAGCTTCCTAGTATTAGTGGTCTACCCCTGAAGGAAGTCAAGATAACTCGATTTAAAATGCTCCCAAAGCTGGTTATGGCTGTCGTCTTTGCTTCAGCCCTTCCTCTCTGCAGCCCCATGCTTCTCCCTGCATCTCACTTCCTTTCTGGACCTGTGTGGACATTTTTGCTATTCGTGGGCAGTTTTCTGACCCTGCCCCCCTTCCTGTGTGGATCTTCAGCTGTCTGTTGCCTCTCCTATCCTGTATGGACCCTACCCCCCTGACTGATTGGTGCAGCTCTCTGTTGCCCTGCCTTCCTCCTGTGTGGACCTGCATTCTGATTGGTTAGTGCAGCTGTCTCTTGTGCTTGATCTAACCATGTGGCCCCGCCTATTGTGACATCACATGGTTCCGTCAAGCGCCAGGGACCGCCCAGCACACACCTACCTGCCTCTCCCAGCCAGTCACCTGCCTTGGAGCAATATCTGTGGGGGTCAAACACTTTGACTGTTTGCTTTATTTGTAGGGCTTGTGTTATGAGGCCATGACTGTGGTTGAAATAATTGCTCCTAAAACATCAATTTCACACAGAATATATAAAGTCAAAAAGTGTTGAGTGTCACTTTCTGATTTCCTTTGATGCTGCTTTGCCAATTTTTGGTGTCCTGTGGAGTTTTCCTGTCACAGTCAGCATTTCTCTCCAGAACTTAATGTGTGTATCCTTGGATTAGGTTTTACTTCCCCATAAAATGTTTGGAAATACAAAGCTGTCAACAGTTTATATTGTGCATTGTTTTTGTGCATCATTTACCAGCATGAAGTTTTATTCTTACTTGTCATCTGCATATTTTCTTTGCATGAATCAACATTTAATTCAGGGGACTGATTAGTATAAAGCAAGCTTCATATATTTGTTTATTACACGGACCATGTGGTTGTATCTGCACATGGTTTCTATCATGCACAAGCACAATATAAAGAAAATCAGTAGACTCATCCAAGGTCATTACTTCTAGGTGCTACTGGTGCTTAATAAGTCTACAAGGAACTTATAAAGTAATTCAAAACTATTGACATTTACCTTGATTATTTGACTGCCGGCGTAAATTTGAACAGTTAATATATTCCAAGTTATACTTTATTGCTGTGTTTTTTAAAAGGTAAAGACATTCTTTTTGTGAATAATCTGAAAATAATGCATTTTTTAATATCATATCCCCTCCACCTTTATCCTCACTAAGGGAAAACTTAAAGGGAATAAAAATCCAACGCATTGTTTGCTTTAGTTTTCGCCTCCATTCCCATTGTTTCTAATTTTCTCACTCTGTCATTCCCATCAATTTACCAGCCAAATAGGTTAGCTGCAGCCTGGAGTCATCAAATATATTAACCTCATCTCTCAAAAGATATTTTGACCATATGCAAGTCTCCAATAAAGATTATGCTTTGCAGCTGCCCTCTCAATAAGTGCTTTTTGTTTTTTGTTTTTTTTAACTGTAACAAGGAGGGAAAGAGTTTGTTTCAGTAGAGATTGAAGTTTTTTTTTCTCTCAAAGAAAGAACAGTCATACAGGAGAATGGTGGAAAGCAGACATTGTTGAACTGACAGAAAACAGACAAATAAATACAAAGCAAAAGGGAGAAAGAGAAGTAATGATAACCTTGAGACCTGTAAAGGGAGTGCACTTCGTGGCACACAAACACAAAGCTCTGCATGATGTAAACCAGGTCTGCTCCACAGGCACTTGCAATCATAAATGATATCTGCTCACATTACATCTAAATAACAGAAGTGGTCTCTGGCTCACTCTGTTAAACAAAAACATCCGGGGTTAAACCACATCTATCTACAAGATGATTCTATAAAACCACCTGGATATCTGTTTTGTAATTTAATTTGCAGAGGTAGCCCTGCAGAGTTGCCCCCTCCATGCAACAGTCCTGTGCAGGCTACAGTGTAACCTGTTCTTCCAAACTGATGAAGTAGATACTGTTTGATGGTGGTCATTTTTGAATGGCTGGTTTGCTAATCATGTTCCTCAACTTGATTTTCCAAAGTAATTTTCCTCTGTGTCATTTATTTATACGTCATCCAGTTATTTGTAACAGGAGCATCATTCACTTTTGTTGCTTTTTGCTTTCTTCTCTGTCTCTTCTCACGTCGCTCTTTTTGCTGGTTTTCTTTACCTTGCTTTTCTCCTTCCCTTTTCCTTCAACTTGTTGTCCACTGTCCTTCCCCCTTCCTGTTTCCCTCATTCAACCTTTACCTCTCCATCCCCTTCTCTTTTATTCCATCTCTTTTGTCCTCTTTCCTCTCTTCCACCATCACTATCCTCTGCAGGTCAGGAGGATTACCGCAGCCGTCTGAGTGGGGAATGTTTTCAGGACCTGGTTTGTCCAGAGAAATGTCGATGTGAAGGTACCGTGGTCGACTGCTCCAATCTCAAACTGACCCGAATACCTTCTCACATCCCTGAACACACCACTGACCTGTAAGTTGGCTGGTATTTTCTGTTACATAAACTTCAAATATATTGTGTTTGCATTTCAAACATCAAAAGGAAAGCCACATGTTAAACTACTGAACTATATATACATATATATATATATATATATATATATATATATATTTCATACTTACAAATGGAAGCATACCTGTACAGCCACAGCACACATTGTAAATTAAAGCATATAGACTAATTTGCATGCAAAAACATACAGATGCACATATGCAGTGCACATGCTCTTTCTGCCTTTCTCAGTATCACCAGTCGCTTGTAATTTCTAGCTCTTAGACCAAAATGTGCCATAGCAGTCTTTTCCATCTCTCTTCAAGTCCCGTAGGAGCCATCACGATGTCTCTTGAAGGGTCTCACACCAGCATACTGAACAGGCCCAATGGATCATTCATTTTCAGCAAAAAAAAATGTCACAGGAGTGTAGGAAAACTGTTTAATCTGTTGAGATTACAAACTGCAGTAATTAGACTTTTAATAGATTAGACAATTAATTAAAAATCTGCAACCATTTGGATAAATGAAAAATCATTTGTGTCAAATTCTGGATAAAAGATATTTTCTGGGTGTTTTTTCTTATTTGCTTGAGTAGACTGTTTTGCTTTGTGCCTAATGTAAGTTTTTACTAAACCTTCTTATACAGGCACAGATTAAAAGAAATCACTGTGCTTTTAAAATTTGAGAGGAACATTTCAACATTTTCTTTTTACTTAAATTAGATTAAATTATAATGAAATGATAAGGAGAATTTCAAGTTATGTAAATGCAATGTGTAAATTTGAAAGGATAATGATGGCTTAATGAAGTATTAATCAACCGAATCATAACGGATACAAGCACTGAACATACATGACATAAAATGTAATATGACTCCAGCATTGAGGCTTGAAAATGCTAATAACTCATAAAATAAACACATTCTGAGCAGCTGAGATTTTAATAAAATTTCAGTAAGGTAATATTTCTAGCATGGAAACAGGAATCTGGCCTGAAGCACAGATATGTCTACTGATGTTGAAATGTTGAATTGCAGCCAGGTAGGCAAAACATGGAGAGCTGCTGGTGTGGTTTCCACTGTAGTAGTACTGGAGAAAAGTTGCAGGAGTCGAATATTAAGACAGGGCTGTTCTTTTTTCATAGTGTTACTTATGCAGGTTACTTGTACATTAGGGAATTCTGCCATGACCATTAGTCCCCCCCACCCTTTTTTTTTAATCTCAACTGTTTTATCCTCCAGCTCACCCCCCTTTTCTCTCTATCTATTCCCAGAGTGCTTCATGTCAGAAACATACTTTGTCCTTTATGGTTGGCTAGAGGGGATGTCAAAGTTTCTACTGTTTTCAACACCCGGTGTCTTTCTCTCCACTTCTCTTTAAGAACACATCCAACTAGTTGGTTTCTAAAGGCCACACACACACACAGAAACATGCACACAGAAAAAGGCTTTCAGCCTGTAACCTGGCTTATCAGGGGAAATCAATATAGTTCAACTGAAAGCCAATATATTTTGTGTATAGTTTATGCGTGTGTGTGTGTATATATATATATATATATATATATATCCTACTTTTGTGTAGTTTTCTGTCTTCCTTAGTGGCTGTAATATTCCTTGAGAGGAATCAGTAATCAGTATTTAATGGATCTTAAGAGAATTATGTGTTCTTAGTTAAAAGGGCTGGTTGATATCAGAGGCTGTAGGTCCCATGGTGAAGAAACCAGATGTTTTAGCTGTACTCTCTAGATTCAAAAATGCAAATTGGGCCAGTAGTAAAACAAGTACTACTTACACACAATGATATAGCAGAAGCGAAGATAAATTTCACACCGGCTCATGCACACCCTAAAAAACCTTTAGACACTAAATAAATATAATAAAATATAAAATTAAAATCGCTAAAATTTATAAATGAATTTAAAAAAATGTCACTAACAATAAAACGTCATAATCAGTCTGCCTTAATTTGTTTTAGTCAAGAAAAAGACCTTTGCCACTATAACACTGACTGATCACCAAACTACTTCAGACTTTACAATACAGTATTTCACCTTTGCTTTTTCCAGATTGGTCCATCTTTTATAACCCTGTATCTCATTAGAAGCGTCCCTTTCAGCTGAACTTTCACTTTTTTCCTCAGTATCTCCCACTACACAACTTCCACACATACACATACACAAAGAGCATCCTTTTAGCAGCACCCTTTTAGTACAAATTACCTCAATAAAGCAGATGTCGAGCTTCCTATCTCTCAACTGTTTTTTCTAGGCTCAGGGCAATATAGGTATTGATGACTACATAGAAAAGATTCATTGCTCTTCTCTGCTTCCCTTTTCTTCTCTACTTATCCCTCGATTTTTTTTTATTTCTTTCTAATTCTATTGGTTTGTTCTGCATCATATTTTAACACCCACGAAAGTCCTCCTGACTTTCATGCAAGAGTCCCCTCATCACTTGATGAGTCTGGCTCTGATTGTGTGTATGTGGAGTTCATTTGTGGAAGTAAAGTGGTTTGTTTCATGAAAGAATAAGCATCTAAATCCCTTTTTTTTTCTCATCTCTATAGGCGGTTAAATGACAATGAGATTGCTGTTTTGGAGGCCACGTGGAGTTTTAAGAAGCTGCCCAACTTGAGGAAAATGTATGTACACTTTTTGTATGTTTTTCATTTTGTTACGACTACAGTTTTTTTGTTTGTTTGGTTTTTGTTTGTTTTTGTTTTCTGTCTTATTTACACAAACATATTAATTAAGACATCTGTGATGTGGGTTAGACACAGAAGATGTGAATTATATAAATCCTGTATGTATAGCAGGAATTACATAATGAGGAACAACAATTAAAAAACAAGGGAAAGATGATGGCAAAGACAGAACAAAGAGGTGGTAAAAGGTGAAATAAAGATAAAGGTGAGAAAAACAAAAAAAGGCAAACATAATAGAGAAAATAGAAAAGTAAACACCACACATGCAGAGATGGTGAGAGGGAATATCAGAGATGTGAATAAGATATAAGAGGGAGGAGCTAACTCAGATTGGAGGGATAGAACAAAAGGAAAGGAAGGTTAGAGGTACAGAGGAAGCAAATATTAAAAGGGAATAGAAGAAGGGCCTTCAGTTCAGATTTACAGTCAGTTGCTATCTACAAACTACTCCAGGTTTGTGCCCGTGTGTGTTTGTGTGTAAGGCCGAGATAGAGAAAGACGGGAGAGACGAGAGGCTGATTTATTGGAGAGGAAATTGCTAACCATCTAGCAGTGTCACTGACAATATAGATTGGTTCGGACTCATTTCCATTTTCCTTTCCCCAGTTCCTTCCCTCTCTTCTTGATTTCCTTCCTCAGCTCTCCTCACCTCACACCCTCCCTGATGTTTGCTTTTTCCCACATACATTTTACTCTAAGTTTGTTTGTGATCATTATTTTCTATTCTTTTAACTTTTTTGAACAGCCATTGCTGATAGTTTCCACTCCTTCCCCCATCTTCCATAAAGCTGATAAGAAGAAATACAAAACTAGCTGTGAATGGGGACTGCAATAGTTGTGATGGCTATCATCTGAAGTTATTGTGTCTTTGGCCAAGTGCTCTTGTTTTCTTTTCATTTCTCTCATTGTGTGCAAAAGGAAGAGAGATCACAATCATTTTCAGTCATTTGTGACCACTTGTCTCATTTACTTTTATGTTTGTATGTTTGCTGCATGCTTGGTGAGTTGTAGTAATGGCTGGATCTGTTATCAGAACATCTTGTGTAGAAGACCAGGATATTAAGATGAAAGAAAGAGGAGATTAATTGCTGCAATTAAATAGAGAATGGTATGCATGTGTGTGTTTGGATGCGTGGTTATCTTGTTCCTGTGGTTGTTTACTTGAATGCCTTTTTAGGTAATTCTGCATGTACTGAAACTAAAGTAATATGATAAGAAAAAATCCTTTAATAAGAAAACGATGGTATTTTTGTCCTTTGTGTAGCAACCTGAGCAACAACAAGCTGAGGGATATTCGTGAAGGTGTATTTGATGGAGCAGGTGGAGTTTTGGAGCTGCTGCTAACGGGGAACAAGCTAACTGGACTGCAGGGACGCATGTTCAGAGGCCTCGGTGGTCTGAAAACTCTGTGAGTCTATTATATAGGACTGTGTGTGTGTGGACTTGAATTACTCATGTTGTGGAGAGCCCAGTAAATTCCAACCTGGGAACTTGTTTAGAAATTTGAAATGAAAGATCTACAAAATTTTAGTCTTTGGGATTGCTGCACTCCACCAGAGTTATATGGCTATTCTATCCAAATAAAAGGTCTGCAAAGTTACATAGCCTAAAACTCACAAAATAGGTTTTTATTTTTTTCTGCTTAAACCACTAACTTCACACATTAGCATTTAATATATTTACGATTGTCTCTTGAATAATTAGCACACCTTATGCAAAGTAGGACCATTTATACCAAACCAGCTGACCAGTTAGACCAGAATTGTAATTTCAGGATAGACATCCTGAGGAAGCGAGAACTAATATAAATAAAATGATGAATATAGATAAAATGCATATAGACAATGTAATGTTTAGATAATGTGTGTGAGTCAGTGTGTGGTTTATAGTTATATGATCTGTCATGTGATTCGTTAACAGAATTAATATTAAAAGAAAAGCTATCAACATACTAGACCTGTCATTTACATCAATCATATAAATAATATATACTTGCTTTTGACTTAAACCTTTTTTAAATTTTTTCTCTCCAGACTAAAATGAGTGAACAAGGATTTTTTGTGCAGGCATAATGACAGCATATTGTGGTTCCTTTAATTTGGGAACCCATCATAAAGAGGTTTGTGTTGAATCAGGGGTTGCAGGATAATGTATGAAATGAGGAGCTAATGTTGCTTGTGTATGCTCCGTAATGACTAGCTAATACTATCATGTATATATATGCTGGCTAATGACTCCCTAATGGTATCATGGCGGCCTCTGTATTATGTTAAAAGGCTCTCGGCTCCAGTAATAGCCTCGCTAACTTGGTTAACGTGTCCCAGAGATTGCAAATGCTAACTAACTTACTTACTGTCCCACATGACTGCATGTCAAAAGCTAATGTCATATTACAGACTGTCATGGATGTCCAGTTGGCACTGATTTATTTACTCCTGCTCTGTTTTATTTTTCCAACATGAAATGTTCCTTTTTATCTTTTTATACATCTTTTCATCTCCCCTAAATATAATTTTGAACACAAAACATAATGAGACTTTATATTAAGATGTTACCTCTTTTGACAGACTTAGCATTTTAACTAAAAGTTTTAAGCAGGCTGTTACATACTCCATGAGAAGCAACAAGTTTTTTTGTTTTGTTTGGGGACATTTTGCGGCTTGTTCTCAGTGCATCATCTGAGCAGAACTTTCTTCCTGTGGGGCTCCAAGAAGTATTGTGTGATTGGTTGGACATTTGAGGTGGATGTAGTTACCGCGGGAAAACATGAAGCGGAAAGTTGTCAGTTCCGCATTTCCGATGATGCGAGGTTGAACAATTTTAAGTAACAGCTGATCGAGGTGGTGAGAAAGTACAATAATGAATACAACATTATTGTACTTTGCGCAGCCCCGCCCTGTCAGAGACCAAGCCTCACTTTTTCCTTGTTCTTGCTGCCTTGAGAACAAGAACAAACTTCTCACTTCTCATGGAGTGTGTAACAAGCCTTAGTGGTAGTGACTTATAAAACCCACTGCATAACTATATAAAATAAACACACTACTGAATATGTGTGGGAGTTTCTTAATTAGTTTACTTTAAAAACCTGAGCATGTTTTGTTTGAAACAATGTCAAATGCCATATAAATGGTTCTTAGGTGCTTGTTTTAAATTTGGGTGAATTTGGTCTAAAAGCTAGAGTTTGATAGATTGAGTTTACCCAAAGGCACTGACTCAGTGTTCACAGTTAGCTGAGATTTCACACTGGAGTGGTTTCAGGAAGACAGCATATTTACAGTTAGAGTTGTTACTTCTAAGTCATGCCAAATCAAATGGAAAAACACCATCAGCTTTTTATTTGCATGGCACACTACCACTCTTAATTATAATTGATTTTGGCATTACAATTCCTACATTGTGCCAAATTATTCAAATTAATTTTCAATTTTGTATTTACCTGTCCCCTTCACAATGTCCCAAAAATATCAGTATAGAGTCTCCATAGTTTCATAATTATACAACAACATTGAATTCACATCTAGTCCTCATAGAGAAATTGGCCAAAAATTGGGTTGCATTTTCGTGGGGATCATTTTTTGGCACAACACTGGTTTCTTAATTAGCAGAAGTTTTATCTTAGCTGTCTTCTTTTCTTTTTGCATCTGTTCCCTTCATCATTAGATTTGTCAATTTTTAGCCAAATATAATAAGAACTAACCAGCCAACAAAAGCAGTAGGCGGAGAAACCAGGAGAGCATTCTTTACATGATGGCGTTCCCGTCCCAGCATTCCACACAGTGTCATGTACCTTCACATTCTCTGTATGTGTTTCCAGGATGCTGAGGAGCAACCAGATCAGCTGCATTGATAACAGCACATTCACAGGTCTGAGCTCTGTGCGTCTGCTTTCGCTGTATGACAACAGGATCTCCAGCATTGCCCCAGGAGCCTTCTCCACACTGCACTCCCTGTCCACCATGTAAGTCCCATTTTGTCTTAATCTATTTCCTCTTTCTGTTGCTTAATTCCTAAATCCCTTTGAAGTTTCATCCCATCACTTGTAGCATCTCCCAGCATATGTTGCAGATGCACCTCACCTTCTTATGCTTATCTTCTTTATTTATGTCTTCTCCCCATGGAAGAAGTTATTTGTTGTGCAGTACGCACACACAAACACACTTGCTCACAGGGTAATATTTGTGCACCTGTTACTATCTGGACACTATTCTCCTCACAGATGCTCTCCATCATTATTGACTTGATTGGTCTGAATCCCAGGATATTTGTTATCACAAAAATTGCAAGCTTGATTTATCTTTTTTTTTTTTTTTAATCCCTATTAAAGATGCTCCGACAAGGAAATCAATTATTGGATGACATATCTACTTATCTGAGGGGTGTTAGTGGGTGTAAGAGGAGGG
This sequence comes from Melanotaenia boesemani, assembly GCF_017639745.1. Classification (NCBI taxonomy): domain Eukaryota; kingdom Metazoa; phylum Chordata; class Actinopteri; order Atheriniformes; family Melanotaeniidae; genus Melanotaenia; species Melanotaenia boesemani. Next base: position 16,925,598 of record NC_055688.1, read on the forward strand.
GGTGGCAAGCTTTCATTACTATGAGGATGCTGGTTGGTGTTCAGTCTCTACACAGAAATACAGAACCGAAGTTACAACAAGTTTTAACCTGCCACATCACATTATCAAGTGAAAGGGTGGATGAAGTACATGTGTGAATGTCTGTGTGTGTTTCTTTGTTTCTTCAATCCCCTGACCACCCAGATCTGATGCATGTAAATAATAGATTTTTATCATGTCAATAAAACATTACAGTCTGATTCATAAGCACTTTTTCCCAGAAGACAGAAATGCCAAGCCGAGGCATTCTCCTGACATCCTGTCTTCTCCCTCTTTATTTTCCTCCAGGCTTCTCTTCCTTGTTCTGCCTTTTGTTCCTTCTGTCTGACCTGCTGTGTATCTGTCATCTTTGATTTAAGCTTCTACTTGAGTCTTTTGGGAGGAAAGATAGGACACAAGAAAAGGGAAAACAGGGATGTAGAGATTCAGGATAGATGGAAGCACTGTTGCAGAAACTTACATTTGCTCACCGGGCCTGTTGATGATCATCCCCACAAAGAAGAAATGATCATTCAGCTCTCTCATTCCTGGTATTTATCACCACTCGCACTTTTGTCAGCATTGGCTTTATAATAACACTTGATTTGATATTTAAACACCTGCTGAGAGACGTGAAAGAAAGATAAATAGTTCTGGGTTTCAGCCCTCTGTTTGTTCCCCTATCTTTCCTCTGTTTGCCTGACTTTTTCTACTATCTCTTTCTATTCTTAGTGCTTGTTTCCCTGTAGAGTTTGCCCATTTAATTAAAAGATTAACACTTTGAAAAGGAAGGAAGGGATTTAGCTTGTGAGGTCAATTCATTACAGGGAAATGAGTACATAACTCATCCCTATCTGTAGCAGTACACTGTTAATATTGCTGTACATAAAGTAGTATTTAGTTTTATTGGTGCAGCAGTGGACACAACTAAAGCCTATGTGCTTCTCACACATTTCTAGATATAACATCAAAGCAGCACATCATCATTAAAAATAAGCATTTGGCTTTATACAGTGATATACTGATTGTGAAAGAGCTTAAATTTGTTCCCTTTTATACTTTTATACTTACATTCTCTTGTCAGCGGTAGGCTGTAAAAAGGGACAGAATTTATTTTTCTTATTCAACTCACTGTTGTTCTGCCTACTACTGTAACAGCCTCCCTAAATCTCTTTTTCTTAGCAGTTCACTGTTGATATTTTAAAATAAATTACTCAGCCGTGTTGAATTCAAAACACTGCAGTAAAGTGAAAAGAAAAGGTCAGTGGCCATAACAACTCAGAGTTTACCCATCAGATTTTACAAAGTCACCAGAGATTTCATAAAAGATGTGTGTGTTTCTTTTTTCATTGTAAACCGTCTGTTTAAGCCAAGTTAGACAGAAATATTAGTTGCCTTATTAATAATCCATTAATGTGCCACAAGATGTAAGAAGCCCAGAGCAGCTTTAACATGAGTTACATCTCCTGTCAAGCCTGGGCTGCTGCTGTTGATGCGGCTTCCACCCTTTTCATTTTAAATCTGACTCAACATAAATATTACATGAGCTGTGTCTTAAAAAAGCAAGAAAAGGCAATGAGATGTGGTCAAAAATGAATAAAATGTGCAGATAACCGTTTCTTTCCCTCCTTTTCTCAGTTTCTCAGTCTGACTTTTTTCCTTTTTATTCATCATTGTACTTTACTAAATGGATGAAAATAAATGATAACCTTTTTTCTATTAATTTACTCTTTGTTTTCCATCACAATGTATTTCAATATTAAAAGAAAATGTGATTTTGTTTGAAAATACAAACATTAGCATTGTTATAGTGATTGAATTTTAAGATTATAGTGAATAATGTCACTGTTTTGCCTCATGTCCTTTTTAATGTCCCTTTTCCATAGCAACCTTCTATCCAACCCATATGTGTGTGATTGTCACTTGGCCTGGTTGGGTCAGTGGCTGAAGAAGACCAGGGTGGTGAGTGGAAACCCTCGCTGTCAGAAACCAGCTTTCCTGAAGGAGATCCCCATCCAGGATGTGTCTACCCCAGACTTTACATGCGATGGTGCGCCTCCTTTTTTCTTAAATCTGCCTTTAAATAAGCCCATCTTTGTTATTGTACTCTTTATGTCCGCTGTAAATATTATTGGAAATAACATGTGCTCATCAAAGCTTATTTAAAGAGCATTAACTTGATAATTCTTGGCATTAATCTTAGACTACTAAGCTACAGCAGCCAGCATTAACAATCACACCGGAGTGTCAGGAAAAACAAAAAAGGTCATAGTTTAAACCTGAAAACAAATGACATGTGCCATTCAGCAGCCATGTGTCCTGTGCAGATAAGAGCATGAGTCAAGTGAGCGAAAGGTAATTTAAATGTGTCCTTGCATCATGTTTACTCATTCCAGTGACCGCATGCATTCTACATTTTCCCAGAAAGACATTTAAGAAGAAATTTCCTCCAGGAAAACTGTTGAATGTGGTAATAATCCTCAACTTAACTTTTAATTAAGTCCTCAGTTAGACATCAAGATTGGTCTTGGGGGAGGAAAAGTAACACTTCACATTACTGTAATGAAACTTTCCTGGAAATTCCTCCTACCATGAAAGGTCAGCAGAGATTACTCTTTATTTTTTCATAACTGCACTGCTACAGTCAGTGCACTTATACTCAAAAAGATTCAATTTAAAGAAAATTAAATGTTTTCAGGAACTTTATTGACATCACAACCTAACAACATAACATCCTGGTTGTTTTACTTAAACTGATTTGTAAGGATAACATTGATCAGTGATCCCTGGCAAGCAGCAGCTGTAGATTGCATCATGATGTGGTCTCAACAGTGACGTTGCTTTTACCACAGCGATATCTAGTAGACTGTAGCAACTTAACTTGGCAGCCAACTTTGACGCCAGAAACAAAGTGTGGTCCCCCTTCCTGACTGTTAAATGTAAACCCCCCTCACCTCCCCTTTCTATCCTGCATTAAAAACCCTTTTTGCTCTCTTTTTCTGCCTCATTCTGGTCTCTCTCTTTTTTAATTCATTACACTTTTCTAATTTCCTGTAGCTGTGCTGCAGCCATTTACTGAAAATGAGTTTGGAAAGTAGTTAGCTGGGTTGGTTCAATTAAGGAAACACTAAGATGGTATCAGACCTTGATATTCATTCCTGCATCTTGCACACACACACTTTTACAAAAAAAATCTACTTTCAGCTTCACTCAGCAGCACAGATATTAAATACAACCAGACAAAATCACACTCAAGCCTGTAAGTCAAAGCCTTTACACTCCTTTCAGGGAGCATCCATTTCTCATTTATTCTAATAAATTCTAAAGGGATGAATGTCATCCTATTATACACTTTAGAGAAAATCATGTATTCAAAATGTAGGTTAGCCGGTTTTTTTTCACCTTTAAGGAGACACTGAGTTTAAATTGTGGAATCAAAGATTTAGCTGATCAGCAACATCAAATCGATTGTTCTTTGGCTCAAGGCCTGTCGGCTGTCAAAGGTTTGAAGGAGTCCTGCTGACATTCAAACAAACAAACTGTCCGGTGTAACTTCTTGGTGATGATTAAATGTCCTTACTTTAAAGGCATTATTTTCAAACTGGTTATCCAAAGAACATAGGCAAAGGGAAACACACATACACACACTTATGGACTCATGTCCAGTCTATTTATAGTTGAGTAAAATAGCTGTTAAGGTGTCTGGAGGCAGCCGGGGGAAAGGTAAAGTTAATTGAATTTGTGAGAGGATATTTAGCGCACATTTAGATGTTAGTTCAATTAGCCAACTGTAGACTGAGTTAGCCCCCTGGCTACACCTCCCTGTGGACTCACAAGCCACACACATCAGATTAGACACACACATTTACACATGCAGACATGACTCTACTCACAAGCACATAAGCACCCATTTACTCAACATGTAGACATTAGCTCAATTATAAAACGACAAAGTGAATGACAATTTGACTATAGGAAGAGAAGGAGCTGTTAAAAACTCAAACTTAGTATGGCTTTCACTGTTGCACATGCTAACACTGAATTAACACAAGACACATTGGAGTCAGTTACTAAAACACAACCAAGGCTTCAAATATTTAAGTATAAACATTAAATTTTCCTTTTCCCCCTCCTCTCACAGTTACACATGTATACACACACACAGAAAATGTCAAATTACAGTTGTGTTATGATTGGCTCAGTGTCCACTCTTCATTATCCTTCATTATGGTTTTAACTCAGCTTGTTTTACATTTGGGACCACAGTTCAAGTACTTACATACTGCGTGGCTAAATTAAAGCTACGTGCATATGTGTGTGTTTGTGTTAATGAAGGAAATGGAAGGCCTTTTAAGCCAAGAACAACAAGAACATTCAGCTCTTGACTCTGATCTTTCTTATTTGTGTTTTGCAAAGTGTTGCAGTGACTCCAACTCTCAGATGTTTTGTTCCCTCCCCCCCACAATATGTTTGTGTGCATGTGTGGGGTATGTTGCTTTATATTCTGACCTCTCATACTTGTTTTCAGTTTGACTTCACCATTTTTCTAACAGATGATAAAGCACTACCTGTTAGGAAAGTTGCAGGTTAAGTAATCTGATTAAGGAGATATGTGGATATGAATCTGTATACAAGACAGTAAAGTTTTTCTCACTGGAAGCTTAATGTTTCTATTTATGTTGACATGTTAGTGAGCTCCTGTTTGGTATGACCTAACAATGCAGGTCATGGAAACTGACTACAGATGTGTCCAATTTAACTTTGTGGCTGTAATTACGGCTTTTTAAAGTTGTTGCTGGCTCTCCTGAGAACTTTTTCTCATATTTATTTGGTCAGGGAGTTTAAAATGACTTTAACCTGTTTTTGGTTCCTGAGCCAGAAGTTGTAACACATCAGTGCTGCTGGTTTTAACAGCCTCTTGTCATTTGGTATAAATTATAAAGCAATTTTTTAAAGTGCTGAGTCCAGACTTTTATGAAAAATACCCCATTAATATTTAGGGCTTTATCTCTTTGTCTTTTTCTTTCCTCAACTTGTGTCAAAATTTTCTTTTGATCTGTGTATTTTCTCCATCCTCTCCTCCCCGATCCCTCTCTCATTTTAACCCTCTTTATATTTCCTTCTCTTTGTCTTTTTACATTCTCACTCTTCTCCTCTCTCCCCAGGTGCTGAGGACAATGGTTGTCTCCCTGCATCTGGTTGCCCAGACGTCTGCACTTGCTCAGATGGTGTGGTGCGATGCAGCAACAGAGGGCTAAACTCTCTACCCAAAGGCATTCCCAAGGACACGACAGAGCTGTGAGTCGGGCATACATGCTATAAAACACACGCAGGCGTGCATGCACTAAAACACACAAACAAAATACATGAGGGTGTATATTCAGGATAGGCAGCTGAAAAGTGATCTGCACATCTACACAAAGAAAAATTTGCATTTCTATCACTGCTTGCTCTCGATAACATGGGAATTCACATGCACACATGCACATAAACACAGACAACAACGCTTTGCTGCAGTGCAATGCTTTTTTTTGTTATTTTCATAAAAATGTGAAGAAATTTCTGCGTAGAATCTGTGTTGTTTTAGTGTTATTGAAATAGTCTCTTTGAATAGACACTAACAAAGATACAAATTATTTTTATAACATAAAATTGTAAATAACATCTTTAATTATATATTTGCTTAATGATTTTCCTGTATAATCCGACTGCTACATTCTTTAAATTGTTTTGCTTTTGTCATTAAATTGAAGCTCTCAGGAGTTCTTGCAATAAAGAACTAGACCAATAAAGGAAATGTCTATAATTATACTAACTGTTAGAATCAATGGAGCATAAAACAAGGGTTAAACATTGTTAATCAAGATTAGTAAATTTAGAATGTACTGGAAACTTAATCTTTTACAGTAAACGTGAATTATTGCACTTGCATGCAAAGGTGCAAAAACAACCACATGCACAAGCCTCTCAAACACACAGATGGCTCTCTAGCTGTGAAATAAGTCTGCTCTGCGGGGTCAATAGCAGTGATTAGATATTGATTGGTATGAAGAAGACACTCCATCATACTGTCCACATGACCTACTTATGACCTGAAAGTGAGAGAGGAGAGACCACTGTATCATAAAAATGTGCTTATTTTTGTGTAATGTCCCACAAAATCTCATACAGACCAGTAGATATTCATGCATGTATATATAAGATATTTTAATCCTTTATCTTTTTTAAACAAATCATTTTACATTTTGGAGAAAATAAACTGTGGGTTTGCAAAAAATGTCTGCTGATATTGTTGTAAAATATTTTATTGTGCGGCCACAAGACATTAAGGTACAAGAATGAGGTCTTATTGTGCTCCTATTGTTTTCTGCACAAGCAATAAATAGAACTACACTGCTGGGCAGCAACCGCAGGATCTCCCTGACTGTGGTGATGTCATGCAACCACTCAGGTGCCAAAACAGATCAGGATCATGACATCAGGTTGAAAAGCCGAGGAGGCGTGCAGTACAGCAGAAGCAGTGGTACAGTCTCTGAGAGCAGAAAAATAGAAGGTGAACATAGAAGGCAGAGATTAATATGAGAGAGTCGGAACCAAAGTAGGCCAAGCATCTGGACTTATTTTAAAAACATAAACAACACAAAGACTGAATGCAGTGTTTTTAACATAAAACGTTCATATTAAAAATATGTATAATCTGAGCAGATGGAATTCGGTGGCAAATATGCACTGAAAACCAGATGCATTGTGCTCAGATTCTGTTCCAAAACATACATTTATGACACTCAACATAAATCAAACTTTAAGTAGCCTGTACATATGTCATGCTTCATATTTTTATATCAGAGATAATGTAGAAATGATTGTGTTTAAAAATGTTTAATGGTAATATGCACATACTCTTTCATGCACACATACGTTGTAGCAGGATGTAATGAGCCATTCACAAGGTGAAAGATCCAGTTCTTTTTGCTGAGTTGAGCCAAGTTATCTGGATCACTGAAAAGAGCTGGAAATCCCATCACTACAAGAGGGAATGGTATAATTGAATCATCATTATCTCAGTATTGTATTGAAACATGATGACTGTGGTCACAACGTCGGTTTTACTGTGTTCTGACCGAACATAGAACTACAGTCACACATAAGGCATAGATTAATTTTATTTTATTGTTTCATTTGTGGAATAAATTATACTGATATCCTGCTGAATTACAGTATGTTCAGTTACATCATCAGTTAAATATATAATAATATTGTTTGTTTTGTCATCACACCAGTGTCAGTTAACCTGCTTTTGGGTCAAATGAGCACTGGTATCACTCTTGTGTCTTTACTGTACCACTCCCTGAAAAGCACATTTCTGGGGCAAACCAGAAAGTAAAAAATAACAGTAGCATTAAAGAAGAAGAAAAAAAACATCCTAATGTTCCAGATTCTTGTGGTGACTGCCCCTTAATCCCATCTTCAGTATTTTGGGATAAATCGTTGAGCCCTAATTTGCTTCCAGTGGTCAGCCAATAAATTAATGACATACAATTTTTAAATGTAGCTTTTTTTATTATGTTTTTCCCCTGGAGCACCACACACAAAACATACAGCTAAGAAAAACATATTTTTTTTAAACTTCCAGAAAAAACTACTATCCCCTAATGTGCCTTTTCTTCATCTCCTCTGTCTTCCACATCTTTTGTATCAGAGGTTCTCAAACTGTGTTTATTTATATTTTTATTTATTCAGCCCTAACAACCTATATCTGTACATGTTCAAAAATAATATTTTCATTTTCAACAACAGACTGAATTAAGTATGCATGTTTCCTTGCAGATACCTGGAGGGTAATATGCTGACATCTGTGCCGAAGGCCCTGGCAACCCTGAAGCAGCTGTCACTTGTGTATGTACCTCTCACATAACCTTCAACAGAGGACACAAATGTCCTCCAAATGGTTGCAAGCACTATGTTTGTTCTGTGTGTCAGTCTTTGGCAATTTACTGTATGTTTATATTTGCACAGGGACCTGAGTAACAACAGCATCAGCACATTGTCCCCATACACCTTCAGCAACATGACTCAACTCGCCACACTGTAAGTCATAACACAAGCACATGGTGGTGTTTCCACATATGTTGTAACATTTGAGAGTTTGGAAGGAAACCTGAATGCAAACAGTCACAGGAGGCAGCAGATGAGGAAATTGGAAGCCTTTAGCTAACTACAAGGACAAACAGAAGATGCTACAGAGTAGGGAATCCTACAGTCTAAAAATAAATGTACATCAATCCAACAGAAAGACAATCACAGCAAAGATCATGTAATGAACAAAGGAAACAAAGAGGAATTAATGTGGAGGGTACCAATAGCAAATGCAAGGTGGGTGTGTAAAAATCAGAAATTTAGACCAAGTGAGTAACAAAGACAGCAAATAAAGCTAACTAGAAATATGGCAGTAAGACCAAAATAAAAAGACAAGAGCTATGCAAAAAAAAAAAAAAGGTGTGCGAGAATGAAGACTGATCTAAATAATGAAGGAGAAGAATGAAACCCGATTTGAAAAGTAAGCAGACTAGAAGACCAAAGTACTTAATGTGGACATTCAAAGAACAAGATTAACATTAAAACACAGAAACGTCAACAACTCCAAAAAAGACAAGGGGCCTACTGCACAAAACCGGGATATGGGATTGAACCAGGATATCTTGGTAGTCCTGGCTCAACTCATCCATGAACTGGTTGCACAAAAGCTGGATAGTGGAAACTGTGATATGTTGTAACATCAGTCACCATAGAGATTTATTCTGTGGAGCCAGCCTGCTTCAGACCAGACTAAATCCCAGGATCTATTTAATCTAATCCCTTATTACAGTCAGCAGTCACCACAAATTGAAACCAATTTTTATTCCACTGCCCACTACACATTGTTATCACATTCAACCAGACCCACTGTCATTATTTAAACACTTGTGATCATTAATTGTAGTCATTTTAGTTAAATGATTTTAGATGTTTTTGCAATCATTAAATAATTTGCACATTCCCTCAGATGATAAAATACACATCCTATATAAATACAAATGCACATCAAAGAGTAACATTATGAACGGATGCAGATGCCTCCCTACAGGCATGCATACATATATATATATATATATATATATATATATATATATATATATATATATATATATATATAGTATACAGAATACACATCATAATAGGCCAGCTCAATTTAAAATGGCATTAATTCCTCTGTCATTGCAGGTCATATGTAACATAAACTGAAAGCATATTAACTGAGATAATTTAAGACATATTGGTCTCTGACCAGCCATCCCCCTCATGGGCACCTGAGGGGGATCTTATGTTGATGTGGGTGCAGTCCAGTGCACCAGTCAATTTTACCTGCAATTTCAACAGATTCATAATCAGAGGTCAATTACATTTTCAGAGATTTTAATATAGTGGATTGTAATTGTGGAGGTTTAGAGCAGAGTAGTGAGTGTGTAGTAGTGCACTACTTACACATTCCGGCGATCTGCAGTACTTTGCCACACCATCTCTCTTTGTTTTATAACCGTGGCGATGTTTCTTCATATGCTTACTGCTATGACAGAGAAATATATCGCTGTCATTTCCATGGTAGATCAGTGATTTTGTGATAGATTACGAGGGTATATTTGGGGAAGACATGACCACGCACTGATCCAGGATTACTTTCACCTGGCTGGATGGATCCGTGTCTGCTCATCCTGGATTGCTTTTTGTGCAACCAGTTAAGCCTGGAGGCTCTTGTTTTGGAGTCGATGAACCCAGCTTAGTCATTTTATCCTGAATGTCTGAATCTTACTTTTGTGAAAGACCTCAGGTTTAACATCAGAAGGAAACAAAGAACAGCAAACAAAGAACAAAACAAAACACACAGAGCATAACAAATTCTCACCATTGAATGATGTCATGCATGAGTTGTGTTTATTTAAAGAAAAATCTGTATGTACAACTTTATTTTGCTTCTTTCGAACTTTCTTTCTGGAGTCTCTCCTTCCATTTTTGCCCTCCATTTACCCCAAATATGGCATCACCTTCCTTAATGCAAAGTGCTCTGCTCCTCCCTCCATTTCCCCTCTTTTCTTTTCCATTCATTTCTTTGTTTTTTTTTTAGTTTATATTTCTCTCTTTTTTGCCTTTTACCTTACATTGCATACTACACAGTAATGGATTACTGGATTTTGCATGTCAGGACAAAGTGACTATGCACTTTTTGTTTTTTCCAGTAACACCTGTTTCATATTTCATGCAGTTATACTGGTTTGCGCTTGCCTGCTGCAGGATGCACCACATATTTCCGGCAGCACAGAGACAGCATCACTGGAACTTTAGTTTTTTCCGTTAAATATTTTGCTTAAATCCACTTTGCTGAGAATTGAAGCTACAGGTAGAGATGTGTGTTTGATTTTCCACATCAGATTTTTTCCAGTACTTCCTACTTGCCTGTGAAGCTCATTTTAGGAAATTTTCACACCACTTGAATCTGAACAGATGAAAGATTTCTTAGGCCTCTTGACAATGAGCAAATATGATTAGGTGTTACTTCATTGAGCATCATGGTCCAGGTTCTCTTTTATAAAATTCTTGTAGATTCATGGAGTGATCACCTTCATTATCAGGCTCCCTGATTAAAAATGTTAGCTTAATTGGTAATAGCATACTTTAGTGGTTAATGTTATTATTTATCAAAGATCATAATGCTGTCTTTAAATCTGTCTCTGCCTGTCACTCCTTGGTAAACTCAGTTTAATTATAAGTATTGTAAATCACTGTTGTGGGTATGTATTTATTTATTTATTTATGTATTGTTTAAAATGTTCTTATTAATGTTCCCATATGTAACCTACAGAATCTACAGATCTGTAAACCAAATCTGCTTCGTCAGCCTTTCTGTCTCCCTTTGTGTATTTTTCAATGTGTTATTAAGGTTGTTTGTGTCCTTTTTCTTTCAGCATCCTGAGTTATAACCAGATTCGCTGCATCCCAGTTCATGCCTTTGATGGGCTGAAGTCACTTCGCCTGCTGTGAGTAGTACGCTCCATCCTTAAGTGCTGCGGTAGATTCAATATTCAACACTCCTCTTTGCAGGCTATATTACTGAACTAGATCAAAGTTTAAGCACTTCCCTGATTTCAAGCTAAGTGGTGTGTTAAAATGCAGTCACACTCACCCATCTCTCATTTCTTAAATCCTCTCTATCTTTATGCTCTGGCATTTCCATCTTGCTGTGTGCCTCTGTCCATCCATCCTCTCCTGCTTTTCTTTTTCTCCACCCAATGTTGCGTTTGATTAATTGACTTTCAGCCTCTGTCTCTCTTTGTCATCCATTCAGTTGTCCACCCTCTGTCTCAGAAACCCACATGCATTCGCACACAGTGTGCAAGTGAATGCTGCTGTCCGACCACCCCCTCACACGCAAGGAGCCTCATACACATAGACCTGGTCATGCATTAAACATCTACTTGGTACACAAAACTAAGGCTGGTTATTTTTAAAGTCTGTGCAAAGCAAGAAAAATATGCTTGAACTAAATATGTCACACTACAAAAAATGTGATACTAAGTACAAGCTCAATATGAATGCTAATATGAAATTAAACTTAGGTTTCATTATGCTAAAAAAATAAGCTTGTTACTTATCTCTGAACCTGCTGACTTACAGCTTCCCATTAGCTCAAATGAAACCAACAAAACCCTAAACTGGACATGAAATTAACAATTTACACTAAATATAAAATATTTTTATTGCAACACAGCCGTGGACAAATCATTCTGAAATAAACAACAAAAGGCAACTCACAGGCAACATGTAGCACAGCCTGTTCAGTACCACATTCCTGCACGATGACAGCTGGAAAGTATCAGTATTGTTTGTATTTCTGATAAAAGTTTGTATAACCACTCCATCCAAAATGATCCCTGCAGATGTGGGTGCCTGTGGTGACAAAATCTACCCACTGTGTGTAGCTTCAAAACTAAAGTTCTATGACCACATTTGTAGCCTCAAACATAGTATGAGCTCTTCAGCTTATCTAAACTGAAATGTTAATCCATTTATTTTTCATTCAGCATTTAAAAAAGAATCAGAGCTGCTCAGAAAATTCAGGCCTTCAGGGAAGATGCGTATTAAATCCATAGGTAAATAGCACAATTAGCAGGTTGAATACTAATGCAGTTTAGATTTTACACCATTTTAGTGTTATGCTTGTTTTGATGATCAATTCTTTTCTGACTCATCCCATATTCAACGTACAAGTTACTCAACAATTTAGAACCACATAGTTGATTATCCTTGTAAATCTTTGCTTGATTAGAATTAAAACTTTAAATTCTGATTGAGAGCTATATTGAATTAATCTGTGGTAAAGAGTAACTTAACTTGGTAAAAAGTTGTATTAAATCTGACTATATTTAAAAGATGAAAGCATTAACATGGTGCTTAAAGGGACAGTGTATAAGGATTACTGATATCTAGTGCTAAAGATGCAATGACTTCAGATGCTAAGCACAGTTATGAATGGACAGTGGCCTTCAGTGGCCAAAATTCTTCTAGACCACAACATATTTTCATCTGTAAGTAGATCCAGTGGCCTCAGGTGCAGCCATGACTGCGCTACAGGTAACTGCTTAGAAATTATTTACATGTTTAGACAGTTCTTCTATGTCTCTTTTAAGGCATTGCTTATGGCAAACACAGCTCAAGCATTTACCAAACAAAGCCGGTACTACAGGGTTCCCATTTCACACAGACTTGTTTTTCCGTTCAGAGAAACCATAATAAAAATAGTGGCACAAATATGGCAGCTGTTATAATGTTATTTTAGTAAAGTGATTAGATACAAATAGAAACACGGTTTTTTGTAATTGACCTTTGAATCTTGTTACATGCTGCATCTTTAAGGTCACTATTTAGTATTACTACAAACGTTGGGTTATGTAGGTAAATATAAAAATGTAGGCTACGTGGTTTCTAATGCGTACCCCTGAGATTTACGGACTATCACAAAATGATAGAGCTGATGGGATTTCTCTGTTGAAGAAGTAACAGTTAAGTTCAACATATCAAAGACAACAGCAGGGACTGCAGCACTATTTGATTGATCACTCTCTGGGCTTTTTTTTTAAAGAAGATCACGGTCACAACAAAGCTTTGGCAACCATTTTTTTGTGCAGAGCCAAACATGTCCGTATGTCACCCTCTGAGATGGCAGCTTTGGCCTTTTTCTCTACAAATTGACTGTATCTCTTGCAAGACTTTCACCTTGCAGAAGTTTACTGATGACTTTCTTTCCTTCTTTCTTCCGTTCATTTTAGTTGATGTTGCCATGGGGACTGATCCCTCTCTGCCCCCACATAGCAACTGGTTGCCAGGCAGTCATCACTGTCACTTCCTCATTACCCACAACCCCCTCTGGGCCAGTCTATGCAGGGGCTGTTAGACCACCATCTATACATGCACAAACACATACACAAACTCTTACAGGCATTAAGAACTCGCACAAGCACATATTTCTGAGGACAGAAAGCACATTCAGATCTGTGTATGAACATTTGCATGCACTCTGGTAAAGGTTGACCTTAATGCACACACTGAATTATGCGCTCACACTCACAAACACACAAACTCAGTTTTCCAATAGTGGTGATTTGATAGCTGTCCCCTGCCACATCCCTTCGCTCTAATGGAATGTGAACTTGTATCCAGCAGGCAACACGCTCAAATGGATAGACTCAAGAGACGCATACATACACACACACACATCCACTGCACTGTGGCTCCTCTGCGACAAAAGTTTTAGAATCATAAACACACACATCTGCACAATCAAGCATGTGAGCTTAAATCCCACAGCACAAACCAGAAATGCACACCAACAAACATCTCAGCTTTCAGTTCATGTGACACAAAGTTTTCACACACATATGCATGTGCATGCATCCACACACTCCACTGTCTGCTAGATCACCATATGAGACAGTTTATATTTCATTCAGAGACCAAAACAAGCTATTCCCAATAACAATGAAAATAAGCTATTGGGTTATTTTATGATATTCTTTTAAAAATAATGTACATTTTTACATTATAGAAAAGGGGAAATATGTGTCTGCAGCAAGGAACCACAAATAAATGTAAATAATTTAGTATGCAGCTGGTGAGGTTTACACTGGTGTGTTAGTTGCTCCAAACTGAGTGTTAAGCAGCTGGAGACATTGCTTTGTCTCCAGCATTGGCGTGATGGATAAAATGCAGTAGGTTTATCACGCTCCTTACTGTAAACCTCAAATGCAGCTTTGAAATCTGGACCTTACTAAAATTCAGCAACTGTGACAGTAGCTGCGTTTACATAGCTTTATTAGTAAGAGTAAACTTGAAGTGTTAGCCATTTAAAGAGTGTTTGTAAGAAGTAACAAATGAAAAAGCCTGTTCTACATGTCTCTAATGGTTGCAAAAAGCTTTATTATACACAAACAGAAGTATTTGATTAAATTAACTACATAAAACCCCAGTGGGTCAAAAAGTGACTTTTTGAAATGTTCATCAATGTCAGTGTTGTGATTGCAATTTGTTTTTAACTTGTTTTTTTCTTCCTTTTCAGGACTCTCCATGGTAATGACCTGTCAACTATCCCTGAAGGAGCTTTCAGCCATCTCACTTCTCTTTCCCACCTGTACGTGCAGCCCAATCATTGTTTATCTGTACCTAATGTTTGCAAACCATGAGCAAAATATGAGCAAATTTCTCTTTTTCTTCTAATTGTGCACAGGGCTCTTGGTGCCAACCCTTTGTACTGTAACTGTGACCTACGCTGGCTCTCTCAGTGGGTCAAAGCTGGCTTTAAAGAACCAGGTAAGAAATCAGTGTGTTATTCAAGAACCTATTAGGAAAATTTGGTGTCAGTCTTTACAAAAGTCTGTTACTCCCTATGAGAGAAATGGAAGATAAAACAAATGTGGTTTTAGGCATTGCTCGTTGTACTGGGCCTCCAGACATGGCTGACAGACTGCTGCTCACCACGCCTCTCAACAGGTTTCAGTGTAAAGGTAAGGACAATCCTCTTCTTTCTATCTGTTCCTTCTGTTGTGTTTCCTTAATATGAGCTCATACTACATACATGTTCGTCTTAAACTGCTTTTGCACTCACTTAATCCCTGAATTCAGATAAAATCTTTTCAGTCTCATGTTAAATTCAAGCGATTTTGTTGGGTAATGGGATGGATCTTTGTTGCTAGTGATTTTAACTTTGACATTGTTGTCTTTTTATGGTGCACTTAACACAATAATGTCATTTGGACTTATTTTCTTATCTGGATGTCAAACAAACAAGTCAGGAAAAACATTTTGCCTCATTAATTCATTAATTGATTAAATTTATTTCCATAGAGATTAATAGAAACAGTGCATTCAGGAGATGCGGGCCTCTAGCATCACCTGCTACACAAAGAATAAAACTCTTAAACCTAATAAGTTAAAGTAAGATTATAAGCTGTGCTGTTGCTTCAGATGCTAAGAGCAAACTTTTAATCATACCGAATCTCTCTTCCTTCTTGCACCTGCATGCCGTGGCCTCTGAAACAAATCACATTCATTGCTCTCCTAAGCACTCCCGCTTTCACTCCAACAAAGACTTTTCTTTTTACATGGTGCTTTGAATTACTTATGGGAGCGCTTTTAGCTCAGTGTGACTGAATATGAATATCTGCCTTTGACACTTTCCTTTGCCCTCCTTCTGTTATCCTATCTCCTCCTCCCATTTTTCCCCTTTTTTGTGCTTGTTTTATAATACATAGGTCCCGTGGATATCAGCCTGATGTCAAAGTGCGCCCCCTGCTTGGCAGCCCCCTGCCAGAACAACGGCACCTGTGTGCCTGATGCTGCGGGATCCTACCACTGCACCTGTCCATATGGATTCAAGGTGAGACGGCATCCAAAACTCAATCTAGCCAACAAGAATGAATGAATGGATGAATACATAAATTGATTTATGAAAGGATCATGCCTTAACACTGGCAACCATTCCAACCCAGATTGCACACCTTGTCAGTGATTAAGTAGTTTTTTTTTTTTTTTTTGTAGATGTTGTGAAATGTATTTGTTTGTTGTTTTTTTTTTTAAATAATTTACAATTTTCTCTAAACAGACTACACTGTTTTGTTTACTGGGTATTAGCAACTGAAAAAAACTTCATCCAGCAACGACGCTATTGCCGTGTGGTCCCAGTTCTTTCTGTATTATACATTTTTGAATGCAGTCCAGCAGGCTTGGAAGAAGCAAAAGATTTCAGTTGTTTTGAATCAGTGGTTTGTGTGAAAGGTGTCCTAGATGGACAGACATGCTCCATAAGCCAGTGGTATTAGCAGCTTTATCAGGCTTAACTTCAACCCCGTATGCATAATGTATCTACCTGTCCATCAACAGAAAGATGATGACTGCAGCTGTCTGAACTGGAAGTACTGACTGATCAAGGCTGTTAAACTTTTCATTTTATATATTTTCATATTCCAGCAAGGGCTCTGCTAAAAGTGCACTTAAAATAGTAAGTTGAATTAAGTGTGAGGAAGTAAATATGGGTATGTGCACTTCAGTCAGGGTACTTTTAACATTATGCCTCTGGAAATATGGTTGAGGTGTTAGCATGATACATCTTAACTATAAGCTGTTCATAAATGATGGGCATAGCCTCTTTTTTGCATTGTGGAAACTTCATAGCAAATTTCCGTGCATTGCTTGAAAAGTAAAATCTGGTATTTGGTGTATACAACAGATTAATCACTATATATCCACAGACAGTCCGGTATATTCTTAAAAGTAAATTGAAGGGTCTGTAATACCATATTGCATTCTATATGTTAAATAAATTAGTAACAGTGAGAAGTATCACATGAGATGTCTAAATAATCATAATACTGCATAAAATGTGTTTATATTAGTGCTGGGCAACGATTATAATTTTTTAATCGTGATTAATCGCATGACATGCTGCGATTAATCGCGATTAATCGCATCGTTACGCGCAAAATGTCTCTTTACTTTAAAAAAAAGGCCTACAGCTATAAAAAGAAAATGCAGTAAGTTTTGGTTTACAAACACTACATCAGGGGTCTCCAACCTGCAACTCTGGAGCTGCAAGTGTTTCTCTGGACCTTCCACAATGCCTCTAAATATGTGGCTAAAATATTTTTTTTAAATCTATCTTTCTTATCATTAGGTTGGAAACCATGGACTTTTTTTTCCTTTCTTTTACATCATTTTCCACAAATATCTACATTCCTTAGCAGAAAGTCTGTCTATCCTCTTTTTTTTATAAAGGTTTTATGTTTTTCTTTATTTTAAAACCTTAAAATGGAAATGAAAATGTGGTTCTTCAAAAATAATAAACACCCTATGGTGGCTCTTCATTAAAAATACATATTAACTTGCCTTTTTGAAAAGTCTCGTAACATTTGTGTCTCTAAAGGAGTTTTATTTAGCTGGCTGAGTCGTTTGATTAAAAAAATTAACAGCGTTAATTAAGCATTGCGTTAACGCACGATTAACGTGTTAACGTGCCCAGCACTAGTTTATATATAAATATTCATAATATTGCTCAAGAAATTTGCAAAGAATATTAGTAATGCAGCACATTGTAGATGCTTTTTGTTAATAATTGTACTGTGTGTGATTTCAGAGCAGAGTTCACTGTGATGCTGAATTTAGAGAAGAAGCTGCTTTTTAAACTTGTACAGCTTGCTTGATGAGCCTGTAACGTTTACCTGAAGGCTTTAAGGGGTTTTGCTGTCATTACCTGTTTGTTTGTTTGTTAATTTATTTATTTATTTATTGGCAAATTATGATAAACAGGAACTATTACATCTGATGATTGATAAGTAGTTTCCATGTCAGCATGCATAGCTTCTTCAGCATCTCAGAGCCACCATTTACTCTTTTTCTCTGGTTTAAACTAAGACTGTGAAATGAGGCTTCAAAATGGGAGTCCACAAAGCAAAAGACAGTATTACGATTGGGGTTTTTGAATCTCTCGTGATTGGATTAGATTTTGATCTAAATGGCTTCAATGCAGTTATATAAAAGTTACCAATGCATCTTAATTCACCACTATAGGATTTCCTTCATTTCTTAACTTTTGAAATTTTGATACTTTTAAAACAAAGTATTTGTAATGATCTATAATTGATTTATTTCCAGTATGTTTCATCAATAAAAAAAAAGTTAAAAAGAAAGTAAGCCTGTAATGACATATTTTTAGTAAGTTAATACAGATGTTGATGTAGAAAAAATGTACTGTAACAGAGTTGTAGCAAATGTCCTCCTGTTATGCATAATTAGCAATATCATCAAGTTTGGTGAACACTGTGTCAATAAGATTTCTTTGAGATTGGACTCCAGAGTGTATCTCAGCTCCAGTAAGCAACAGACTGGAGCAGCTCTGACTGAACATGAATGCAAATCCTTGGCAGCAGAAGTTGTGACAGAGTTTGTAATTTGCTTCGCCCTTTCAGAGCTGGGATGAAGCTTTTTGACATCCCTCGCTTGATGGTCCTTTGGTTGACAGCAGCTGGGTGTTTTTCATCTTTCTCTGCTGGAAACTGTCATGCTGTTTCTCATGTTTGTCATGCTTCCAAAACACTTTAGTTCAACTTCATAGTGTCTCTATATGCTAGCTCTAAATCCAGAGTGTGCCAGATTTCTTGCTCAGCCATCTTGTGCACAATACAGACTGTTCAGACCCATCACTTCTATTTTTACAAATTCCTCTTTCTGTGTGTGTGTATATACATATATATATATATATATATATATATATATATATATATATATATATCATACGGACGGTTCACGCCTCCACGTCGTCCATTTATTTATGATAGTGGACACCTCAAAGGGCATAATCCCGCTTATACCATGGTCACTTTTGAAAGAAATAAATATTAAATCAATTAAATATACATTAATGTTGTTTCTTTTTTTTTTTGTTTTTACAGTTAAAATCGTAAGTTTTTCACAAGAAGCGGTTGAGTGGACTATTTAAAATCTCTCATTGTGAAGCGTTGCCAAGGTAACCGGCTCTGATACAGAAACTGCAGCTCGGTCGGCTGCAGTTGTGTTACGTGACACAAAGTAACATTTCAGAAGGCGGGTGCAGCTCTTACAGCTTGTGTGTGTCCAGAGGATGATGTGACATTTTGTTTCAGTCAAAGTCCACAGATTGTTTCCTAAATTGTTTTTATTGCACAGAATATTATCCACCATTCACTCTGATCATTAAATGTGTATCAAGTAAGTAAGTCTATCCTAAATCGTTTTTATACTATTATCCACCATTCCCTCTGTATTAAGGATGTAAGTAAGGTAGTCAAGACAGAAAGACAGGCGACGACCTATTTATAATTAAATGCAACATTGCTGTTGATCGTTACATTATATAAAGATACTGGCATGTCCATAGTGGCGTTTGAAGTACAGAGATTTAAAGTTTGTGGACTGTGACCACTCCTGGTTGGGATGTTGCGGGACGACAAAACGTTGCTCCATTCTCACCTCTCCTGGACTGACGGAGGCCAAAAAGCCTGTAGGCTGATTTCACAGCAATGCACTGTTACAGACATGATCTGACGTGTCTCCAGCCCAAGAGTTTCTCTTGCCACGGTTACCAACTACAGTTTAGTCAGCGCAATAATTTACAACAATAAGTCTATTTGACCGTAATTTCTTTTATAGGTGTTCATTATCACTTTTTAATGGACACCCTACAGCCAATCAGAATCGAGTATTCACCCTGACCATGGTGTATATATGTATATATATATATATATATATATATATATATATATATATATACATATGGCGTTTCGCTTCTTAATAAGAACAAAGAAGCACTAGTGAAACCCCTTACTCATTTGGTTAATCTTTCCTTTGAAAAGGGGGTATTCCCAAATGCTTGGAAACGATCAAGGGTTATACCCATATTTAAATCTGGCAACACAGATGAAACCTGTAATTATAGACCAATTAGCATTTTGCCAATCTTCTCCAAGGTGCTGGAAAAGATCGTAGCAAATCAACTAATGTCTTTTTTGCAGTTCAATAATGCGCTACATCCTCTGCAATTTAGATTCCACCCTCGCCCTCACTTTCACTCGACTGAAACTGCCAACTGCTATTTTATCAAACAGCTTAAACTAGCAATTGAAAAAAGCCAAGCGGTTTGAGCGGTCTTTTTGGATTTAAAAAGGCCTTTGATCTGCTTATTCATAATGTCCTTTTGCAGAAATTATCAAGGTTAAACATTGACGAAACAACATTACAGTGGTTTAAATCTTCATATCTGGAACAAAGACAACAATTTATCATTCATTCTCTGTACTGTTGGTCCAATACGGGTCGCAGGTAAGCTGGAGCCTATCCCAGCATTAACAGGGTACACCCTGGACAGGTCACCAGTCCATCGCAGTGTGTTATAATTAATAACGAAAAATCATCTTACCTCACACTAAATACGAGTCCCACAGGGATCTATACTTGGTCCACTTCTTTTCTCGTTATACATAAATGATTTGCCAAATATCTGTCCTGGTGCCGGTTTCCAAATTTATGCACATGATGCAGTTGTTTATGTGAGTGGTCAAAATATTGAGGCCATTACTGCTCAACTACAGCACCATCTATATGCTGTGTCAGTGTGGTTTTAAAATTCAGAGCTTACTTTAAATGTTAATAAAACTGTGTCGTTTTTTAGTTTTGTTTTTTTTTTCTTCTAGATTTCGTTCTCATGAAAAACTGCATCTGGTAATTAATGGTCAAGAAATTAAACAAGTTAAGGAAGTAAAACATTTGGGCTTGATTTTAGACTCATTTATCATTTGAAAGTCATATTAAAAAGATCATAAGAACAGCAAAGTCAAATTTGTACACCTTTCGACACATAAGGGACTGTTTATCATTCCAGGCGGCAAATGTATTCATGCATGCAATGGTTTTCTCTCACCTCAGTTACTGTATAACCTCCTGGTCACAAGCAACGAGTACAGCAACTACTCCAGTGCAAATAATTTACAACAGAGCTTCAAAAATATTGGCTAAAAAAATCCATTAGGATTCACCATTGTGAGATTTTGCAGAGGTTATATTTGCTTAATTTTGAAAATTTTATAAACGTTTGTAATCTTAAATTGATGTATAAATGTTTGCATACACAAGCAAACCAAGAGGTCCTTGGACAGCTTATAGTCCCACTAAGAGCAGTGGGGTCAATTACACAAGGAGCCTCCAATGGGAATGTGAAAGAGCCTTGGAGAAAAAAAACCCTTGGAAGGTCAGCTTTTTCTGTCAAGTTTGCTAAAGTGTGGAACTCATCAGCCAAATTGAAACAGGACCCAGATTTAGGGGCTTTTAAAAACGAACTAAAGAAGGTTTTAAACTGGGATTAAATTTGTTTGCATTTTTAAACTAAATGTATTGTTTTTGTGCATTGTAAATGTAATGTATTTGTATTATAAAAGCCCAACTAGGGACGGACATTGCGAATTAGCCTTGGCTATAAATGCTATGATGCGATACATGTTTATTGTATACACTTGTCCCTATCAAAAAAACAAATAAATAAAATAAAAATAAATAAATAAATAAAAAACAAATTATATATATATCTATTTATATATGTATGTATGTATATATATATATATATATATATATATATATATACATACTGTAAATATTGTATTTTTGATGTAGAAGTTGAATATTTTCTCTAGCCTTAGTCACAATGACTTTTTCTGTTATACTGAGTTCAGTCTAATTCTAAACCTCTTAGGTGTCTGACAGGTCTGTTTGATGCTGTATGCTTACACATTGGATTACCCTCCAGTTTTCCTTATGTGTGCACAGAGATCATTGGGTTCAAGTCTTTGAAGGAGATTTTGTGTATGTGTGCATGTGTGCTTGTATTCAGGCTTTTAAAAAGATACACTTCTGATCTTATGAGAACACACACCTCACAACCTTTGGGATTGTACAGGAGGACAAAGCCTTAGAAGTGCTTTTAATTAAAACATCACTTGCCAAGGTCACAGACTGAGAAACTGGAACTGTGTGTGGGTTTCTACATGACTGTGTCTATGTTTTTCTTCTTTTCTGTGTTGGTGTCCACTGAGATGAATTTAATTAAAATGTGTTAAGGGAATCAAATAAGTACCAGCAATGAATAAAAGTGAGAGAAAGAGGGTTAGAAAGAAAAGGACGAAAGAGAGGAGTGCCAGGAATTTAACCACAGGAGAAAGTGAGAAGGATGGATGGAGCAGGAATGAAGAGAAAAGAGGGACAAATGCAATAGAAAAGACATTGTGGAAGTAAATGAGAGAAAAAATAGCAAAAAAAAAAGGATCAGCAATGAATAGAAAACTATAGAATGAAAGAGAGCGTGAACAAAATGGAAGGAGACAAAGGAAAGGAGGGAAATAAATAATGAAGATGGATGGAGAGCACAAACCAGAATATTTTTAGCTTTGATCAGAGGAAGTCAGTGTGGTGTGGGCCAAAGGTTTCTTGGTTTGAAATTAAAACTATAGCTGCAGGGTTGGATGTGGAAGGGGGTATGTACGAGTTTGTGTACAGTAGTGCTCTGATACACAATACGGTTCTTAGTGAAAGCTGTTTATCTGGACAGCGGGCCAGATGCATCAAACTGGGTGTAATTTCTTGACAAAAGCTATAGAAATAAACATTCTCCAGGTTTATAAAGCTGTACATAGGCATATGAGCAAACTTGATTTCCACTCCCATATTTAGCTATGAATGAGTGCAAACCCTCCCCTTTTTAATTTACATCAAAATGAAACAGTACTAGCTGAAACTCCCGCTTTATCTTCTCTGGATGCATTGATAAAGTGTAATGTATACAGTTTTATATGGAAATCGTCATGAGGACAACACAGATGTAGAGTCCTGCTATCTTCTTTCAGTACATCAGAACAATCTCTACATACTAATTCTCTTGATAAAGCCTCATTAGCACTTCCAACAAAACCATGACTCCAGGCTGCCATTATTTATAGCACTCACAACTAAAAATATAGTATATTATTAGTATATTTAAAGACAGATGGTATGAAAAGGAGGCAAAAATGAGAGTGAATAACCATCACATTCAGGTTATGTTGTTGGTTAATTTATTGGTCTTTTTTCAGTATCTGCTACATCAAATCAACTTTGGTTTCTTTTTAAAATTGTGTACACATAATGTGAAGAATGTGTGAGATGCATTCATTCTATGAGCTTATTTATGAGAACAGAGTATGCATGATTTTTGTGTGTATGCATCAGACCGCATGTGTGTGTTTCCAGTATTTGTGCTGCTGTCATCTTTTTGTGGTGTGAAAGAAAAATAGTAAGAATTAAACAATATTGTGCAGTTGCTTACTAAGCAGGTACTCTTCAAACATTTCTTTCCACTAAGTTCAAAACCAGTTTGTTAAATTAAACGGTCATTATCTTAACTTAAGGCAGTGGAGGAAAAGTTCTGCTTTGTTTCACTTTTTTGCATTTCTATATTAAAACAAAACAAAAAGCATATATGGTCAGGTTTGATGTAGAGTGTAATTTTCTAAACAGTTCTGGTCACTGTTTCAAAGAGCCTGATTAATCACATGTGAATAACTTTATGGCTGCTTTGCTCAGGGAGCTTTGAAAGATTTTCTGCTTTGCGTGTAACTGTTAGGAGGAGGACCATGTTTAAAGCAGTCGAGTAATGTAAGAAAAATCACAGATGGAAGCAGTATTTGTTTGAATAGTATTAGAAGAGAAATGTGGTATATACAGATGTGAATCTCTTTGCCTGACCTTGTCCTCTTCTGTCTTTCAGGGTCAAAACTGTGAAATACCCATTAATGCCTGTATTAGCTTCCCTTGCCTAAATGGAGGAACCTGCCACATTCAGCCTGGCCATGAAGACCAATTTAGGTACATCAGTGTTTTGTTTGTATCACATTGGTGTGTGTGTGAAAGCATAATTCTTAATTCTTACATGTGGATGTCTGAGAGGAATAAAACCAGGGTCTCTTTAAAGAAAAACTTTTATGGTCTTTTCAGTAATGGGTCAAATCTGATTTTCTTTTCTCCTGCTGTTTCTATTACTCCAAGACATTTTTAGAACTTCACCCTGTATTCTCATCTAAAGGGAAAATGAACTTTGCTTGGCTCACAGAAATATACACAGTGTGACTGGAGTGGACAGTCTAGCTTCACTAAACAATGCATTACCCAAGATAACATCTTACTTTCTTCAACCTCATCGTGTGTTTTCCTGCTTCTGTGTGTGTTATGTTTGCTGGCGGGGAGGGGGAAGGGGGTAGGGGGCATTTTTAAAGGGCGATACTTTATTCAGGCCTAAGTTCAGTAAAAAATTTCTGCTACCATTTTAATTTAATTTTAAGATTTCATAAAAATGAAAGGGAGCCTTTTATAGTACAGTTTTCTGATTAGCTAAAGCTGTCTCATTACACAAGAGTTTATTACAGAATATCTGTACTGGACCATGACTCTTTCTCTATTTAATCAATGTGTTCATGTTCTAAACCCATGCACGTAATCTTTCCTTTCGCTTATGTTCACATAAGGAGAACATATGGCCAATACTAGCCGCTTTTCCGGAATGTCTCTGTTTTATATTCACACAGTTTTAGACGTTCACACCTGGGAGCTGCCCAACATAATCACAGTGTTTGACTCCCGACTGCAGAGCAGCTCCACCACAGACATCAGGGGTCAAGAGCCTCTGAGTGGCAGTTGTTGAGGGAGTGGAGACTCATTCACTTTCCTTACCAACTTCCCTCAGTTCATCCAGGATTTTAGACATGTTTCTTACCTCTGTCTCAGAAAACTCTAAAATGTTTTGTTGAATTGTTTAACATAAATCGTGGCAATGACATAAAATATTTAACATTGTGTTTTACCGCCAATCATCTCATATTTAATCCCGTACGGATTACAAAACCACAACAAAAGTGTTGAGGTTACATTTATAAAAAAAAACAAAATATAAGTTGGAAGCAGACCCCAAACAGAAAGCAACCAAAATGGTCAACAAATATTTATAATTGGGATGAATTAAAACAGACCATATGTAGACTTTTTAATATGGTGCATTGCTAACAAAATAGTTTTTCTGCCATTAAATTGAACCACACCACATCTGGCATATTTATTTTATTCCTTAAAGGTCTCAGAGGAGCCAAAGAGACAGCCTTTCTAAAGAAAAAAAATAAAGATAAAATTCAGTCTCCCTGTTTATGACTGCCTATATGTATTATGTGTGCATGTCTGCACGGGTTTGCGTGATTGTGCCTGTCTAGACAATCAGTGTCATTCCAGAGTCTCCCTTTGTCTAAGGTTTCTGACAAACAGCAGCTATAATTGAAAGAATTGTCATTAATATCTTTCTACCAGATCTGCATCCCCCTTCAACCCTCTTAACAAGGCCTTTGCCCTTTGAAAAGCTTTGATACGAGTTTGGCCTTTTACATGTTAGAGTGGTAACGCTATTATAGGTCTCTTTACCCTTTACTGGTCTTGCCTTGATGGTAATACCAATACAGGTAGATACCGCTGTGAGAGACCAGGCCAAGAGGGAGATATCCCAAAGGAGGGCAAAAGCAGGACCCTTTGACATTTGAACATGTTATGCAATCAGCTGGCGACACTTAATAAATCCAATTAGATTGGCTCATAGCAGGAGCCCATTTGTCAAGCTATATAATTTAAATGTCAGGACAGGGATTTGATTGGTGGAACTGTGATCCCTGACCTTGTCAGTCCCAGCGGTGCTCTTTGTTTCTCAGGTAAACATTTCATTTTTCTTTTTCTCCCTGCAAATATTTTGCTTGTTTTCAATCTGTGTCCCTTCATCCTGTCATATTTTTTTATTCATTCCTTTTTAAGTAGCTAAAGATTTTTTAAAAATCTGCGTAAAACTGTACATTTTTATTAGATAAAGAGTAGAATTAGGTATCTGGTTGAATTTACAAACTGAGCACCAAGTATTTCTACTGCATCAAATTTTAGGGTCACATTGTTGTGCATCAGCAACCAGACAACAGTTGGTTGCTTCTGTGATTATTGTCTTGAATGTCATAAAAGTTGAAATTATGAAACACCCTAGGCCCAACAATGTTGCATGTATCTCAGGCACACAGAAATGTTTTTTGTGGTCATTTAGCCCCCTTGAGGTCAACACGGCTGGATGTGAATCCAAACTGGGGCAGACCGGGTGGTGTAACTGACTATCATTTGTGTGGGAGGGCAGAACAAACAAGATAAGTGCTGGCGTGAGAAAAAGTCTGTGAGGCAGCAAAGCCTGATTAGAAAAGTCTGAGTAAAAAATAAATAAATAAATAAAAAATAAAAATTACACTACCATACAAATTTTTGGGTACAAGCAAGAACAAATAATACTGTCTGTGTGGGTCGATGACTTCCAATTAGTTGTGTTGAAGGCAATTAACAATCTGGGTGTTTTCAATGCAAAAATCTTTGCATTGAATATTTCAATTAACCTCAGTAATACTGTCATAGTATAACAGACAGGGCATGAATACACCTTTGGGTGTGAGGGGATCATTTCACCATAATCTTCTGTTAAAAGCAGTCTTCCTGTTTGGTATCTGTTACCAAAAGTTAACCAGACTGACATGCAAAGGTGAGAAAGCTGGAAGAGATTAAGAGCTGCTGACAAAAGGGGGCAGGTGTGACACAGAAAAAGAGACAAGACTGTGATGATTTCTTTTGTAGGAATTTAGGTGGGCAGCATTCAGTCTACTTTATTTATTTATTTTCTTTTTACTCACGCAAAACACCCACACATTCTGTAGCCATTTTGTTATAAAAGTTTAGATTGGCTAGAGATAACATAGATGAATACACTGCATTTTAAAACAGATGTTTCATGCTCTCTAAATCTTGTGCATATTGTTGGGTTTATAGTGTGCTGCAGGGAGAGTTAAAACTTTGATAATCTTTAACTTTGTTAATTACAGCTATAAAAGGAGGCATGAAATGGTGTCCACTAAATATAGATATTCTATCACTCCAGTGGTGTGTAAGGACTTACATAGTGCAAAGGATAAAGCTTCAATATTAGTAAAGCTATATATTAAAGGACAATTTAAGTCAAAGTTGAGTAAACTATTATGTTTCATGTGTACAAGTCTGTGCTAAAGGAGTGTGTGGTCAGATCTGCACCAAATATGATGCAATGATGCACATTTTTGTGTGTTTTTGTGCAGCTGTGTGTGTCCACCTGGTTTTGAGGGTCAGCGTTGTGAGATAAACCCTGATGACTGTGAAGACAACGATTGTGAGAACAACTCCACCTGCATCGACGGTATCAACAACTACACCTGCATCTGTCCACCCAACTACACAGGTAGAAAACACAACACACATTATCTGTTTCTATACTGAAATATTCCTGAAACCCTCAGTCCTTTCCCCTGAGACACCACATGGGTCACCAAGTCTCCACACACACACTCACATACAGAATCTTATTTTCCACTTCACTGGATGGTAAGTTAGTAATAGGACAGCTTCTCTGCAGTGACCTGAAACTGTTCCTGCAGGAGGTTTAAAGAGCAATCACACAGGAGCGAAGGAGAATGAGAGTAACAGTGAAATTGCAAAGAGGGACTGTGTTCGGGGGGAAAGGAAAAGTACACAGAGGAAAGGAAAGGGCAATGATGGGGTTGACAAAGGCCAGAAGCAGTAAAAGAGAGAAATATACCCGACTTGGAGAAGTCCAACAAGTAGAAGCTAAACTGCTGACTGGGAAATCAAGTTTTTCTGTCTGCGCCTGTATCCTCTAAGACACACACACCAAGTCCCTTCAAACACTGGACCTCAGTCAATATACACAAACACACTCACCAGCAGACACACACACCAGTCATTAACATTGCTGGCATTGACGATCTTCGCCTGCCAGTCACTTTACCACATACAGCTGTTGCACATACACACACACACACACAGCTGGCTCCTTTGGCTCTGAACCTCAAGTGAGCTCAGTGAACCACAGCATAATCATCAGGTGTCACATTAAGAGGACAGTCCTTCACTTCTCCAAACTCAGCATCCGGGAAAGTCACATCATATTTATTTCACAGGGATTTAATACCTCAAGACCTTTTAAATACCTGATTTAGGGTTTCTACAAAGTTTTCAATAAGTTAAATGTCAGGTTGTCTGTTAGATTATGTGAAAGATATCGTGTGTCCAACTTCAAAACTGGAAGGAGCCCATTAAGACTGATTTACTGTAAACTTTAAAATCTCAAATCTTTTAAAGGTATAGTTAGGTTTACAAATTAATCAAGAAAAGTTTCATTGGCATAGATGTTTTGAGTTGTCGTTGAATTTCCAGACATTGCAACAAGTAGTTTTCTTCATATTTGTTGCACTGGGCCAGAGGAGGATAAATTATTGGTTTATTTTCTGACACAGCAGAGGGAAAAGCTGATTTTGGATTTAGTGTTTGAACATTACAAAAACAAGAAAAGAAGGAAAACAATCTAGGAAATAACTTTAGGTGGAAATTTTGGTGTGTGTAGACGCTAATAACTCAGAGTATGAAGATAAAACTCCTTTTTTTTGTTGTTTTTTTTTTAAATGAAATAGCTTTTTAAGGATTTAAAAACAAAGAAGCTTATAAGCATGAAATTTGGCAGGTAGAATTTGCTAGTTTTTCCTTTTTTTTCTAACATTTTATGTGTAAATGTGTTAATATGCCTTCACTACATCTGATTGCATCAGAAAAACTCTATTATGATAAAAATGAAAGATGAAGATGAAGAAGAAGAAATTAAAAAGATGATGGTGTTAATGATGCCAAAAATTCTCAGAGTTGCCAGTGCTTGAATAAACACTGTCTTTCTTTGTGCTGCGTTAACACCAAGTTTTCTTGATTAATCTGTTGTGTTGCTTAATGACACAAGTCACTGGGGACACAGAGGACACTAATCCTGCTTTACACACTGTCCTCACAGTGAGGGGGACTTTCAAGGCCACAGGATAAATCAAGTGTTTATCTTCATATTTAAAGCGGTCTCATTTGCCTTTGATAGTTTTCACAGGTATTACAGGTGATTTGGTAAATGCTGGAATTTTGTTGCATCTGAAGTGTAAAATTGTCTCTTTGTGGAGGGAAATTTACTCTCAGCTCAAAGAATTTCAGATGAGTATAAAGTGTAGCTCAAAACAACATGACTTAAAGGAGGCTGATGGAGACAGACAGGGTGGGAGTGAAGCAGCAGGATTAGATTAAAGCAGAGAGCGATGGAAATGTGCTTGACCTTTCTCTACCCCCCAGCCACCCCCCCACCCTCCTTCCTATGTCCAACTTTAGCTACCATTTTACACACAGTTAACCCTTCTCACCTCTTAAGCATGTAAGTGCATGTATGTACATCTTGAAACAGCCACCACTGTTACACAGCTGATTAACCAACCTCTCCATCAACTCTGAGAAAAAGCTGATAGCTCTGTTTTCTGTGTGATGAGCAGATGTGAGGTTTTAAATGTGATATACACACACATATAAATGATCTTTTTCCAACCCTTGTTCTCTATTTTACTTTCCTTCTTTTTCTTACTGTCATTTATGGATAACAAGGAGTCTATGTGAAAAGGTTAGTTCCTCCCAGTCTTTTTTAATCTTCTGTTTTTCTGCCTGTGTTTCATTTCCAGTAACCCACACACACACACACAAAACCCGCCCACCCACCCTACACTGTCAGATACACACACACAGACACACTTTCTAAGACTGAAAAATTCAAATATCTGTGCTTTCATGGTGCTACAATTTGTATAAAACAGAAACAAATCCCAAATTCAGCTGTTTATTCAAACTGCAGTATAACTAGAAAATGAATTAAATATGTTCTCTCTTTGTCACCAGGTGATCTGTGTGAAGAGGTGGTTGACCCCTGTCTCAGTGGTTTTGACCCCTGTCAGCATGACTCCAAGTGTATCCATGTTGGTCGCAGTTACAGGTGAGCAAATATTTCAGCCAAGATCGATATTCAAAATGGTGGAAGGGTCAAATCACTCTGAAGGTGATAGGAGAAGTGAGGTCAGAAAGTTGAAAACTTTTTGCCAAAAGGTCAAATATTACTGCCCTCTAACAAATCCACAATGTGCAGTCTGAGAGAGAAAAGGTATATGTAATATTTTCTCAGATACAATCCTGTTGCTGTGGCCACACTTTTTTAAAGGTACTGTGTATGTGCTATACATATGTCATGTATAAAAAGGTGGATTCACTTAGTTTAAATCAGTACGTTTAGATTTTAAAGCCAGTAAAAACATAAATCTTATATTTTCATCCCAAACGTCATGCTTTTTGGGTTTTAACCTTGAGACTACATTATCATAAACCGTGTCACGAGGCATTATATAAAGTATTATATTTTCAGACTGGAAGCAAGTGTTGGCTTTGAAAGAGAGACATTTTAGATTTTTTTTTTCATGGACCTTACTGTACCTTTTCACAGTAATCTATGTTTACTTGCACGGTTTTCCTTTCAAATGAGGTGCATTTGTAGCAAACGGTGTTTCGGGGCTCACTGAGGGTTAAAGTACTGGAAATTTTTAATGAAACAGTTTACTCTTTTTCTGGTTGCATTCCAGCACAGATAGAAATGCTGAAGGGATGTAAAGCCCAGCCAGACTAAATCAAACTTAGTTTTTGCACTGCTAGCAAAACATGGACAAATTTGTTAAAGAACCAATGGGCAAACAGTGACCAACCAAAAAAAAAAAATAAATAAATAAATAAAAATAATAAAAATAAAGAAGAAAACATAATATCTTGCATATCTTGCCCTAGGCTTGACCAGGTAATGGTCAATGATGGGTAATGAAGCTAAACAAGTTATAACACTACTTCTGGACTTCTCATCCTGAACACAAAGCCTGTTTACTTTAGAAATAAACTACTGTCATGTGTACAGAGTGAATATACAGCGCCTGTCGCATTGAAAGCTCAACTCACATGAAGTAGTTTGTAGAGTTTCCTGGTTTAAAATGCCTCACTATAGTACAGGAATTGTTAATTAACTCAGCACTTTTTTCAGTAGCTACTGTTGTAAAGTGCTTTATAAATTTAAATAAAGTTGGCTTGGCTTGAATCCTTCTGCCACTGACATGGTTTTAACTATATTTAACTAAATAGCAGCCAATAAACTGAAGACTATTTTGTGGCACGTTTCTTCGTACGTTTCTTTGTAAGCATCCGTGTGCATGTGGTAGAGGGATCAGGGATCAGGGAACCTTGACATTATTTTTGATAGAAAGGCGGCCCGGCAGAAAAAGTTTGGGAACCTGCCATGAGCCAATATGTTTGGTACATTTTGTTAATACTACGTGGAAGTAGTATTTTGAATTAGTATTTTCCTACCATCCACGAAAAGGTAATCCAACACAAGTGCCAGAAGCTGCAGTTTGTTTGGATGTCACTTCTAGTTGCACAACCTCAAGACCTCAATGGTCACATGACACTTTTAGAAGGACAGGTAACAAATGTCAGGGCTGCACAGACCCTTTTTTGTATCTTCAAGATGTACCCATTCCTGATTGATCTTTCCTATGTAGAACTTGTGTTATCGGTATAAACTTAGCTTTGCTGCTCAGAAATATGTTTACTTACTGAACACACTGTAACAAGGACCAACGTGTCAACTCTTTGTAAAGTAAACCATGTGTAATCACGAGGAAGACTAATTCCATCCATATTTCCCTGTCATTCTAGGTGCGAGTGTTTACCAGGCTATGTGGGCCAACACTGTGAGCAGGACTATAATGACTGTTTGGAGAATAAATGTCAACATGGTGCAGAGTGTGTGGATGCTGTCAACGGCTATACCTGCATCTGTAAAGAGGGTTTCAGGTGAGAGGCATGGAAACAGCTCAGACGCAAACACAGTCAAGCACTGCAGGGCCAGACTGGGAGGAAAATGCAGATGGCACTTCATAATCAGACACTTGACTGTCTCGACCTACTGAGTTCATGTGTGTGTCTTTGTGTGAGTGTGTGTGTGCAGCAGATGCAGCACCATGTGGTTAATTATAGCAGAGACTGTTGGCGAGAGTGAAACAAATTCATCACAAGGGACAGAAATGGAAAAATGGAGAGAGAAAGTCATGCGTTTGCTGGAAACAAATAGAAAAAGGGCAAAGGCATGAGAAAAACTATTGTATGGACCAAATTTTCAGAAAGTTTCACAGATATAAAAGATCCAGAGGGGAGCAGGTGGATGTTCTGAGTCTGTGTACAGTGTCACGCTGATAAAGTATGTCCATTTTATTAGGAATATTTCCATCTTCATCAATCCAGTGTTCTTATGGAACGCACTGAGACAAATTACAGTTCAAGCATTTAACTTATCAGCAGATACAAGCACAACAAATCACCCAATTACAGCTTTATGAATAAGTTATCCTCTGTTTAATCTTCTCCTCCCTCAGCGGGCTCTTCTGTGAGAACCCACCGCCGATGATCTTGCTGCAGACCAGCCCCTGCGACCAGTCTGACTGCCAGAATGGTGCCCAGTGCCTGGTGGTTGCCGGGGAGCCCATCTGCCGCTGCATGCCTGGTTTCTATGGCAATAAATGTGGCAAGATGTCCACTGTTCACTTCCAGGGTCACAACGGGTACGTGGAGCTGCCAGGCACCAAGCTCCGTTCGACTGCGCATATTTCATTACAGGTAGGTTAACCTTTGACCTCTGTCCATGCACGTGTTCAAAGAATTCAGGTCCATGTTGTGGACTTTCGCAGAAACATTTTCAGTGTGTCTCCTGTACTTCATCAATATTTGGAAGTACAAATAACATGTTGTGAAGCGCTCATTAAAAAGCAAAGCTGGGCAGCCTAAAATGTTATGCTACCTATGCCCACAAAGCTACGCTAATGTGTGCTACACCCTTTGTTTCCATGGCTTACTGAGCACGCCACACATGCTCATTCAAACAAATACCCCCTGTACACCTGAGAGTTAGAGCTCAGTGGAGACATAATATCTTCCGTTTGGAAAAGAGAGTGTAACCAGAGAAACAATATCAGGAGAGTAGTCTAATTGAAATTCACCACCTGTTTGAATCCATATGAGCTTTTGTGCATGTATGCGCTTTTGCCAGGAGCTTTCAATGTCAATGCCAAGGCTGTTACAACTCCACCAAGAGACCCTGACTCAGAGGAAAGAGAGAGAAAATGAAAAAGAAAGGATTAAAGGGTCACAACACTTCATAAATCACACTATGCTTCTCTCTTTCTCTTAAACTTTGCTCATTTCTCTCAGTTGCATCTCACACACCTCTTTCACCTCCTTTTTCTTCTGCTTTTACTCTCTCTTTGCTCTTACATCTCTCCCTCCATTTCTCCTCTCAGCCTGCTGGTTTCTCTTTTTCCGGCAGCTTGTTAGCAGGTGTTGACTTGGCTATGCTCCATTGACGCCAGAGTGTTAAGTGCTTGGCCCCGTGGCCCCATTTCCACTTGCTAGTTAGTTAGCGCTTAGCAGAGCACCCGAGCAAGTGTGACATGTCAAGTGTGTCTGCGAAGAGTATTCGATTTACCTCCTTTAGACACGTGTGTGTGTGCAGTAGAATTTCTGTTTTTTGTTTTTGTTTAAATTCAGGACATACCGTGTTTAATAAAAGTCTTTTTTTAATTATTATTTTGATGAAGATTTTGACACATACACTTATCAATCACAAAATTCAGACCAATGACAGGTGAAGTGAATCATGTTATGGTGCAGTATTCTAGTCTTGAGTCCTAACAATGTTTTCATTTATTTATTTTTTTTGTTTTACTTGTCTCTAGCCTTATATGCCCCTAAAAGACACACATTGATTTGGCTTGGTGACTACCGTTGATTCTGGTTCACATCAGTTTGACCCTCCATTTGGACTCTGCTCTTTCCAGACTGGATAAGTCATGATCTGGATATACCTCTGTGCATCGTTTCTCACAGCTCCCTCAAGTAGACATCCCTATTTTTTGTGTTTTGGAATTATATTTAATTGAATTAAACAACAAGAAACATACTTTATTAATCCCAGAGGATATTTTTGCTACCACTTGGGGGCAGTAATCAGAAATATGTGGCGCAGTCTGAGCTGTTAGCTGCTCTCAGTTGTGTGAGGACGGTTGTTGGTGCTTTAGGTTTGGTCTCCTAACAAAAACAGAATATAAATTGAACAAATTCACTTGATGCATAACATCAACTCCAAAGGTTCAGCTTTATTAGGTTTAGCTCTATTCATTTACAAGATGTCTTATATATTTTGTTGTGCAGTAGAAAAACTTTTTAAGAGAACAAAAAATAGGTTGACCAGACTTCCACACTACCCTGATCCCAATTAAATCACGGATGCAAAAATTGAACTCAATGATGCCAGTTCCACGGAGATCCCACCCTGCAACCCAGCGCACCTTTCCTGTGGCAAACCCTTAGTCAGCCCAGAGTCCACAAGCTTGGTGGACATATAAAATATTAAGTAGGTTGTTTTGAATGTTGTAGCTGATTGTTGTGGATACATTCTGAAAGCTGCCCCCACACCGAATAATTTTCATCCCGTTTCTTCTTTCTCTTGCCATTTGTGCTGAAACAGTGACCATCCCTACAGTTTTAGTACACGCCACTACTTTTAGTATTATGTTTTTGTTTTTCTGATTTATTTAATAACAGTTGTCATTCACAGCTGTTATTGGACCGTTCTTTGTACTTTGTATAGCATTTTTGACCATCTTGTTATTTTATATAATCATGAATAAATTCGATTTGATTACAATAGGTTCCTGATCAATTATCACTTGTTTTTATTATCTTTCAATGTGTTTTCTTTTGTGTGTGTCTAGGTGGCTACAGATAAAGACAATGGTATTTTGCTGTACAAGGAGGACCATGACCCCATTGCGCTGGAACTTTATCAAGGACATATACGGCTCATTTATGATATCGCCAACTACCCACCAACCACTGTGTACAGGTAAGCCAGGCATGAGAGTGAAAAATACTCTGTTCAAATTATATAATTAGAAATAAATTATTTTTTCTCATGTTAAGTAAGTTGACTTTATCATCATTTTTTAAACCATTTTTAGCTGGAAAATGTTATAAGTCACATTTAAAAGTTCACCAACGTCCTTAACTCATGGCAAACTCTTTTAATATGCATTCATCATGACTATTTATTTTTTTTTCCAAGTAAATTATAGTTAAATTGTGCAAAAATATTCAGTTGCTGCGAAGGTTCAAGGTAGTTCAGTGCCCTTAAAAAATAAAGCTGCACATACAAATGCCCACTCACAGATACAGTAAATCGATTCAAGAAGTGTGTGGAAACCCAATTCTAACTACAGCACACACCTTCAGCATAGATCACACAAATAAACAGTCATTTATGGACTGAAAGAAGCAGATTTCCATAGAAAAAAATTCAAGATTGAAATGTAACAAGGGTTCAAAGCAGAGCAAAGATGATTTAGATACAAGAAGAGTTTGTGCGTATGGTACACGTATGCCAACAGCCAACGTTGCAAAGCATCCAAGGACTTTTCAGTAGAGGCTAATTTGGCCACACAGATGCTTTATTTAATCTTTGTGTCTTTTTGTCTCACACACACAGACACACACTCAGTAACAGATCCCTATCAGAGACTTTACTTCTATAAACAAACATTAACAAAGAAAAATTCCTTTACAATCCTGACTAAACAGTCCCATCTCTGGGTTAAACACTCTTGAACAGTGGATACAAAAGTTATTCAGGGTAAACCCCTAGATATCATATAATAAATGACATTCGCAGTTTTGTAGAATTGGATATGTCTTGGTAAACTGTAGACATCACCAAGGTAATCCAGGAGAAGAACATAATGTTTTCAGTAGTTTCTTATTGGAAAAAAATCTATACAATAAAACAAAACTCACACTTTCTAACAACAGAGAAAATGGTTATTACAAAGTCCATCAGTATTCATGACATAAACATAAAAAAGCCATCAGTCCTAACCTGGAATACCAAGCTGTTTTATTAAAAGCCCCTGTACTATAATGTCAACAGTCTTTTAATATAAACCCTGCAAAGAATGATGTTCAAGTATTATAAACCATAAGTCAGTAGTAAGCTTCAGAAGCATGTACATTACAAGACTTTATTTGTAATTTCACCCTTAACTCTGAGCCAAACTTCTCTTACTGCATAATTTGAAAAATGCTGCAAAAGTGGCAGAGTGGAACAGTCATGTTTTTATTATAAAGAGCTCAAGAACTTTAATAAGCAAAAGCTGCTATGAAGAAAGAGCCAAGCTTTAACAAAACAATACACATTCACAGTTCAAAGGTTTGTTGTGTGGTTATAATGTGATCCATTTCTGTTTCTCTGAGTCAAGAAAACAGACTGAAAGGCGAATCAAATGATCTAAAACGACTAAAAGAGAAGAATGCTAGAGATAAAGGACTGAGTGGTTTTGTCATAAAGTAGAGATGGACACATGTCTATGTTTGTCTGCTGTTGATTGGCTCCTGTTGTCTGTGTCTCTTAACCATGTATGTAGAATGAAGAAAGAGATGTGAGAGGGAAGTTTAATGCAAAACTAAATGCAAGCATAGACAAGTGAATGTTGCATGTGCAACAAATACTGTATTCAAACTTCTTGATGACATGCAACATCATCATGTGTCACTGCCAGTAAATCATCACAACATCATTTGAACAAGCACCAAAAGCCACAACCACAGTTGGTTTAATAATAGGCCCTAGATTCACTGAGGGGAAACATGACATGCATCTACTTCATACCACTTCATCTCCATGTGTCTCATTTTTAGTCATTACACCAAAATATGAAAGGAAATCTGACAGTGTTTCATCAGTATTCAAAATGCTTTTCAGCTACCTGTGAAGGATCACACCATTCAGGGAGACAAATCTTAGTGGAACTGTAAGAAGTGAGGAGAGAGGAAAGCTGAAGAGAAACTAGGAGAAATAAGCTCTTTATTTTTTTCCATTCTTATTGCAATATCCATTGTTTTTACATTTTTGCTTAGGGGTTTTGTTCTCCTCGTTTCTTTGGTGTATTTGGATTTTAAGAATGTTAGTCAGCCAGATCCTAAAAGGTTATATTTTATGATTAAGACTTTACATCTTTTTACGAATCTTGTAAATACGAAGACGGATTTAAGACACTGTTTACTACGTAAAGGGCAACATATTGTCGCTGCATCAGTTGTTTCAAATATAACTCATTTAAAACCGTGTTTTATTGGTATGTATAGCTTTAGCATTTTTAATAGAAATTATCCACCCACAGCAACTAGCACATGGGTTTTAAACTCTGACTTAGGCTGACAGCACTGCTATCCTTTTTGTGTAACAGTTAGATATAATAAACCGCCCATGTTCTGCAAATAAAAGAAAATGTCATTAAGCTTGTGTCACTTCATACTACCAGGATAGAAAGTATAAAGTCTTTTCCTGCTGCTAACAGTTTAATGTGGCAATGTTTAAATAGTTAATGGTCATACAAAATGGACATAGACAGCAGACAGCCATGTGGTTCTGTTTATACTACATTTGGTGTCTGCACACACAGACATGTTGCTACTTTTTGTTAACATGTGATCCACACATGCAGTCTACTCTGTCCATACCCCTGTTTCATATGGATATAAAACATATAACCTGGGTTATAGTGGTTTTGTTTCTGCCTTTTAAGCTTCTTTTCCATCTTCCTAACTTCAGTGTTGCCCACCTGTATATCTACAGCTCTGTAGCTGTTATGATCAATTCAACTGTCAAGTTATTT
This sequence comes from Melanotaenia boesemani, assembly GCF_017639745.1. Classification (NCBI taxonomy): domain Eukaryota; kingdom Metazoa; phylum Chordata; class Actinopteri; order Atheriniformes; family Melanotaeniidae; genus Melanotaenia; species Melanotaenia boesemani. Next base: position 16,963,520 of record NC_055688.1, read on the forward strand.
AAGGAAACTTCTGCAGGGCAGATAAACGCCATGTGGGTATGTGGACTGAGACAGTTGGCTTTGTCATAAATACAATCTGTTACCCTGCCGAGTTTGTCTAGTTTTCTTTGCACTCTAGATTTTTTTGGAGCGTTTTCATTTCTGTGGTGATATTTATTTCCTCCCAAGGATGAGGCGTGTTTTTAAATTTGGTTTGGTTGAAATGTAATAGCCACATCCTCAATATGACCTTAATTGTCAGTTTTCACAGTGCTTGACTTCTGAACAAGGCAAGAGAAAGACAAGAAGAAGGGACATTATGGAGGAAATAGGGATTGAATAAAAGGATGGAAATGATGAGATAAATCTAATTTAGCTTGGTCACAGATGGGGTGGGATGGTTGAAAGAGGCAAGCAGGCGAGAGAAAAGGACGGTCTGATGAAGAAATGGATACTTAAAAAGACAGACTGATCAGCCAAAAAACAGACTAATAGATAAAGACTTAAAAAGATAGAGATACTGATCCAAAACAGAAGGCATGAATGAAATTTCAGACAACATAATCAACAGATAACTCGGTAGAATAAGTTGCTTAAGATGGAATAAAACTGAGTGTGAAATACGGCTGAACAGCTGGATGAATGAAAAAGAACCAAGGGAGCATAGAAGGATGGGGGAAGGGAGGAGGGAGAACAGAGAAGAAACGTAGACCTCAGGCTGAGTCAGGGAATTATCCCTGTCTGACTTTATTAACTTGACATGGGCCACGCCTGAGAAACAAACAGACTGACAGACAGACTGACACAGTGCAAAAAAACAAAGTGAGAAAAAGATTGTAGATGAAAGAGATGAAAACAGAGGAGAAGAAAAGATACTGTTTACAGTAGCAGAACAAAAACAGAATGAGATGTAGAACGTGTCAAACTGGAAGACAAAATGAAAGAATGATGGCGAGACAAAATACAAAAATATATAGAATCAAGTCATCTGACCCCAATGCATCGTGCTTTTCAAAGATATGTTTAGCATTAGCAAAGGTCCGTCTTTAATCCTGAGGCTCATTTTACCATATTTTTATTTTCAATGTGGCATCTTTTGATTGCATGACTCTAAATATTACAAATGACATTGTACACATATTCAAACACATGTTCTGGATAATCCCAAACACACACAAATACTAAGGCTACCTTTTCTGTAACCATAGTACAGCTTTCAGAAAAGAACTCAGCTCAGGTAGAGAAACTGTTCTTCTGATAAACACTATGGACATTTATTTCATTTTAAAGATAGAAAATCATAACTGAAATCTAGAGGTACATACCTAAAGGGACAATATAGACAAATAGTAGGTTACACTCTCGGGTGTAGGTATAATGTTGTTTGCACTGATGCTGTGCAACAGATGATTTCTGGTTTAAGATTTAACTGTGTGAACCATCTAATGGAAAAATATTGTATTGATTGTATATATGAGATAGTGACTCCTTTTGAAAGATAGTGTTCTTTTTGTCTGGAGTTTGCATGTTCTTTCCTGACCCATGCTATTTCCATTTGATTAGTTTCTGTACTAAAACAAATAAACACAGAAATATCACCTCTATGACATTAAGGTGCAGAGCTGTTCTTTCAAATGTACAGACAAGAAGGGAAGATATATGTACCAAATTTTCAAAATGCTCCTGCTCTACAAGGGTACAATGAGAGCAGAGTATGTGTGCCTTGGTTTTGCTGCAATCATACAGCCATGGACCAGTGCCAGTATCTGAGATCAACAATCTCCAGGTTGACTATCTTGTGTAGAAATCAGAGAGCCAGAAGGGCCGTTGTGTTAAGTCCGTTTTGCAACAACTGTAACGGTTCAATTTTATCTTTGGCATAAATATTACATTGTTTGACTTTTCTGTTTCTGGATATCCATTACAGTAAAAAGTTTTTTTTTTTATCTTGTGGTGTTTTATCAAGAAATCACACATCTTAAATGGACCATACCTACATAGCACTTTTTCTACTCTTGTGCCGAGGCCTGAACGTGTGGTCTGGAGAAGCCTGGGATCAGACCATCAATATTTTAATTAGCAGATGACCACTCTTATTCCTGATTTATAGTAACTGCATTGTTTACATTTACATTTAGTAATCTATATCAAACCCACAAAGGGTATTCTTGAATGCTATTTGATGTGTCATGTTTATCCCTTTCTCCATTAAATATTTGCACAGCTACTACCCAGGCATTATGGTTCATGCTGCTTCTTGAGCTCCAGAAGCCTCCACAGAGCAACTTTAAATTTACACTATAAAGAGGAGACATGTAGCAGGACAGAGGAAACGCTTGTAGTTCAATTATATAAACTCAGACATTCACACCTAATACACTATGCACAGGGGCACAGGACCGAAAAAAAAGGATATAAAGCAAATGTATGTAGGTCAGGCACCTACAGACGTGTAGAACTGCCCAGACGACAGAGAAATAGGGAACAAGCACAGAAATGAAAAGAAAACACAAAGAACAAAAAACAATAAATATGTAGAAGTAGGAGGGACTGGAATAAAAAAAAAGACACTGACAGAAGAAGAGACAGGAAAAGGTGTACAAGTCCTTCACTGTGCCCTCATTAGCAACAGATGAAACAGATTATGCATGCCTAGTGTTAAATGAACATTTGTGTGTGGGGGAGTGTGTGGAGAAGAGGAAAACAGAGCATGTGTTTGTTTTGTATTAATGTGGTGCCCTTTACTAAATGTCAGACTAATCTCCTATCAGGTCAAAGAGAGCACATCTACTGTTTTTCATTGGCAGGGGACAGAGGGTGGATCTATTCATGAATAGAGTGATGAAGAAAGGTAAAGGCAGCAGCAGAAGAAAAGGGTGGAGGGATGGATGAGTGGGCAGAGAGGAGGCAGTAAAAAATGACAGAGGATAGCTAGGAAAGGACAATGATGGATGGGTGAATGGAGGGAAAAGGAAAACTATCTAGTGTGGTGAGACAAAGACATGGTTTAAAGTTGTACTACGTAACTGTAACACATTGTAACATCTCTGATGCAACTAACCGGTACCACTGAATAAGTGGAAAGCTTAAGATTATTTCCCTCCATTGACAATCTCATCAAGGGGTAACAAGGTAAAAGATACCTGCACTGAATTCTGTAATGGAGAGACATCATGTTGGAAATGTCATCAATATTTTTAATGCACTCAGTTCAATGTCATTTTGATTAAAAAGATCCTAACACAAATGTTGTTTTTTTAGCCTGCTGTTGTTTGCAAGAAGATATTTTTTCCTTTACATTCCTCAGGCCAACTGCGGGTGGAATGCAATGGTGAAATTCTTTGGACATCTAGGTGGTTTCTCAGTAGCCCAGATGGTGCAGCAACACAGAGATTTGCTGCATTTGCTTCCATCATGGAATGATTAGCATATCTTGTTATATGCTTATTATTCAAGTTAATAATTATATAGCCCTGGCCTTTAAGCAGTGTTTCCCCTACAGCATTTCATAGCCACATAAATACCAAGAATTTCAGTTTGTGTGGCTTCCAGAATAAATAGAAATGATTAAACTTGCAGCAATAAAAATTCAACCTCTGACAAATATGCAGCTTTTCCATGCAGTTTCTATTCAGATTCAGGCTGTCAAAAAGACTTGTGCTCCTGGATTTAGATGAACAAGAGGGAATTACGAACTGAATCTCTGACCTGAATATAAAACAGACAGACAATCCTTGAGCATTATAGGTTTAAATGTAAAAAGTCTATTGAGATATTCTAATACTGAAACTTCAGAGGCCTGAACCAATGAGTTGTCATTCCTGGAGCTCTACATCAAAACACTATAAATCTACTCTAGAGAAGTACAAATTTCATCTGAACAGGCCAGGCGGGTTTAAAGAAAGCTAAAAAAGAGGGAAGGAAAACAGCAAAGACGCTCTCTGTTCTGCAGCTGCCATCTCAGCAATGACTAATTGAGGTTACCACGGTAATATGGAACTGGGATGCCTGTCTGCTGAGCATCATTTTAATCAGATTGGGCTGTTCAGCACACACATACACAAACACACACACAAACACAGTTTACAGAAACAAATGCACATGCGTACACTTATGGAAGTATACCCTCTCACAAACAATTAAATCCATTTAAAAGAGACTCAAAAATCCAAACATAAATATACAAACTATAGTTTAAGTGCTGCCTACATGTACCATCCTAAACACGTACACTCACACAGGCACAGAGCAAATGTGGTTTAGAAACATTGTAAGTAAATGAAAATAATGTATAATTAGGTTTAAGAGTGTAAGTGGATCAGCCGAGTTGTCTCTTATCCAAATATTGTTTTTTTAATTAGAGATTAAATCTATGACCTGAAATTACTTCTGGGCTCTCTGATGAGCAAATTATATATATAAAAAAGCCCATTTTGGATTTTAGAAGTTTTTTTTTATTTTGGTTAATTTTTGTGTGTATGTATGTAGTCATTCAGGGTTTTGGACTAAGAGGAAATTGAAGTCCCTTGTGGGCATACGTGAATGCAACAAGTTTAAGAGAGAGGGGCAGTTACAATCTGCTGTGTCTTCATCATTTTTTTAATCAAATTCTGTAATTGGCTTTATAGAGAGCCAACACAGCCAGCTTCAAAGAAGCTAAAATATATCTAGTTAATTAAAAAGTTCCATGTCCAGCATTTTCAAAAATCTGCATTTTGTCATGAGTTAAACAAGACCATGCAAATTTATGTAACTTTATTTACATATTTTTAACTTGCAGAATCACTCATAAACATGCAAAAACATGTGTCTCCTCCAGGTTTTGAGAATATCCACACTCAGATCACTAATGAGGTTTAATGTATGCAGACTTCAAACTCATAGACTTATCTGCAGGGATGGGCAGCTGCTAGGACTCAGACATACAAGTAATTTACTGCCACCTGGTGGCGCTTTGGTCTCACAGCAGGTGCTATTCCTCTGTTCTGAGAGATGGACAGTTACAAGCACGCATAAGTGTGCTGAGACACATTTATGTTTGTCTAAAATTGAGTAAATAAAGCTTCTGTGCAACAAATCAATTTGGGAATGTTTTGGCTGTATGAGCTGCTTTTTGGATTTCACCATTTGAGCAGATGGAATTAAAGGAGACGGGAAGCTTTTAGAATAAAGGAAAATAAGCTTTAGAAGAGGAACGGGAGTGGGACATGAGTGGAAAATGGCATTAGGGATAGATAGGGGATCATAATAGACCTGAAAGAGAAGTAGATATGAAGAACCATAAGGAAAAAGAAGATGAGGAAGGAGGTACAGAATAAAGAGAAGAGTGAGAGATATATGGGGAGGGGAAAAGCAAAAAAAGAGCAAAAAAAAAAAACAAAAAAAAAAACAAAGTAAAGATAAGAAAGGAAGCTGGTGAAGCAGATAACCGATCTTTGAGGCTAGCAGACCATCATTTCGCTTGGTCATAACAGGCCTGTTTGAGTCCATTATTAAATTACATGGCTGCTAATGGAAACCATGTATGTGTCTGTGTAGAGTCTACAGGGAGGTTCTTATTTGAGACCACCAGCTACACACAGAGCCAGACTGATATCCAGAAGCTTTTGCTGGTGTTGATTGTTACTAATAGTAGTGCATTCATCCAAAAGGTGCATTTACATGTGAAGATCCTTCAGAATAATGAAACTTAGATTTCCTAAAGGTTATTTGTTATGCAGGAAAAAGGCAGTCAGAGTTCAAAATAATGTTTTGACTGTTTTTAACGCCTGCTCACATGTTTTTATGTATTTTGTAACCCTGCTCTGCTCTGTTCTCTGGTTTTCTCCTTTTGGATAGTCAGCACTTTTCTTTGCAAGTCACACTGGCCCTCCTCCAGAACTTACAGCATTGCTTCACTGGCTGTTAATGTAACATCGCTGTAATCTGAACACTGTAAACAGCTGTCAGTCAGAAGGGACTCAAGGCTCTTTAGCTTGTTAGCCTAAAAGCGGCTGCAGACAAAGGGAAGTATTGTGCTGGTGTTTAGCCGTTGGAGTCTGCAAAGGACCACCAGCAGAAAGAGCAGCTCTTCTTGTTCTCTTCTGTTTTTGATGCTCTGCAAGAAATTGGGTGAACGGAGGCACAGTCAACTTTACCACCCCCCGACTTTAGCTCCCCCCACTTCTTTCAGCTTTGCCAAACCACTGTCTCTATAGCTGTCTGTCACCCTTCCAGCAAAAACCACTTAGTGGAGGATCTCAGACACACACATTCACATGCAAACACACTCTCTTCCCAGGGTCGGACATGGTGCAAAAGGTCATGATCCTAGATCATTGCAGAAAACATTTATTCTTCTAAAAGAAGATATCAACTTAAGCAAAAAGGCTGTATATTTTACCACAGCGGTCCAAGTTGTGTGAGTACAGCTTTTCAAATGTTTACATTTACTTTCACCCTGAAGCGTAAACGCATCCGAATAAACAAGCCCATGTGGTGCCAGGGGCCCCATTCTGGGCCTCAACCCTCATGATAGAAAACCATAAGCTAGATCAAGGGTATCATTTAATCTATTCCAAAAGAGCTCTGCATCAAGAATGTAATCAGTCTGTTTTATGTGCATATTTATCTGATTTCTTTTTCATTTAGTTTTGGTTGATTTGCAAACACAACAAAACAAAACTTATAAGGTTTGACTTTTTGCAGTCTGTTTTTTGTCCAGCACTTCTAGGTTGCTCTTTCATTTTTTCCCCCTTCAATGATTCTCATGTCTGGTATAGAATTTAGCTGTAATTTATCATAATCAGAACCCCACAGAAAAGCTCTCCTTTTCTTCTGTTTGTCCGTGTGCCTGTTACAGCGTCGAGTCGGTGAATGACGGACTTTTCCACACAGTTGAGCTGTTGATTCAGAACCGCTCGCTAAGCCTGGTGGTGGATAATGGCGCCCCAAAGAGCCTGGGCAAGCTACCGCGCCAGCCCTCCGTCGACCACAACACTCAGCTTTACATAGGAGGTATGCACGCACGCACACATTAATACATATTTGTAGACTCTTGTACAAAGCACCCAGATGTTACTTTTGCATGCTCTTTACTGCCTTTTTGTGGTTTTAATTGGGTACATACAAGTATAAACACAAGCAACATGCTAAATGCCCACACAAACTAAATCCCTGCAGGGGTTGTGGTGAGGAAGTGGAAAACTATTTTTGTTCAACTATTCCTCAAAAAAGGAGCAGGACACACCTCTAAGAGCAATACGCCTTTTTTTCTAGAGTGCTATTGAGCAACATAATGTTATTGTGCAATAGTGAGAACTATTATGCGGTTTTTACTGGAACAATGTGTTTCAAGAACAAAACAAGAACAGAGTTTATTAATCATCAGTCTCACTCTTCCTGTCAATATGCTATATTTTTTCCACATTAACTTGTCCGTCTATTCTTTTATCCTAACAATTGTTTCTTTCTCTCCACTTTATTTATGCATTTTTTTTTTCTTGTGTCTCATTCATAGGAGTACCATCCCAGGTTGAGGCTTCAGGTTTACGTCTGGGCCCTGAGCGCTCCCTTCAGACCTTTAATGGCTGCATCCACAATGTTCGGATCAATGAGGAGACTCAAGATCTGAGTTTTAAATCTACAGGAGGACAACTGCAAGCAGTCAAAGGAAAGGTAATTACTTTCTGAATGACTTATTTTGGCGAATGGCCACTAACTGGGTGCGGTGGAGAAACTTTGGAAAGAATTCTGAAACCAGTATTGCTGTTAACGACCCCAATAAGAATATAAAATATTTTTTTTTCCATAGTAGAACATAGAAAACACATCAAAATCAGACCTTTCACTTTAATATGAAAAATGTTAGCTTCTCTTGTATTAGATCAAGCAAATATCTGGGAACTGAGACAGTTGTTGGATCTATTAAAGAAAATTCTGCTCCTTTCTTGTCTGATAAAGGACTTCAGGCGTTTGGTGTTCCTGAGTCTTTATTGTATTTTGCATTTTATTTAGCATCAGATGTTTTGATTTGGTGGAAGGTCTCTACTGCAGGCAGAACACCTGGACTTTTCTACTTTGTGCTTTTGCAATAGATGCAGTGTGTGATTTTACATTGGCTGGATTGTTGGGTAATTCTCATCAAAGTTGGTGTCCATAGACTCTAATATTGCCCCATATCATCAGAGATTTAGGCTTTTTAACTGAGTGCATTTAACAAGCTGGATTTTCCTTTTCTTCTTTAGGTCAGACGTCTGTTTCTGTGTCAAAGTTTGAATGAAGCATAGATTTTGAGATTTGCTATGTTTGTGTTGTATATTGTGTTAGATTTAATGAAACATCCCAACCTAAGTAGAATTAAGATTGTATCATAGTTATGCTAAAAAGTGACTTTGCATTTCCTTCAACAAGAAAGTACATATATCCACTTTGGCAACATAATCAGACTGGCCCCAGTGCTGATAGAGACTGTTGAATTATATCCAAATGTTTGTCAGGTTAAACTGCCTCCATTTTTGCCATTACTAACTATGTCTCCACCTTTTCTTGTCCTGTCACCAGGGTGATGGCATTCTTGCAGGATGTCATTCTTGCAGGGTGTGTGCACAGGGTGCCTGCAGAGAGGGAGGGGACGCGGGGGTAACTTGTGATTGTCCTCCAGGACGCAGCGGTGCCCTCTGTGATGAGTTGACAGCTTCTAATCCCTGTCAGAACAGCAGGTGAGCCAAGACAGCAGAGGCCTACAGTGGTTTGTAAATGTGTTTCCACCATTTAGCATTTCTACTCCTTGATTTTGGTCTGTAGAAAAAATAGTTAAACTGAAGCCAATGCAGGAGTGCCTTTAAAGATACAGATTAAACCCTTGCCTATCAAACTGTGGTTCATACTAGCTACTTTCGTCTGCTATATACATTTTATGAATTCAACAAGTGCCCCATATGAAACGACTTTTAATCACTTATGACTAATAATAATTTCACATCTTGTGTTTCTACCTGTCTTAAAGCAGCCAATGGGAGATTAAGAAGTTTTCTCTCTGCTCTTCCTGTTCCAGATGTGTTCATGGTGTATGTGTGGCAAAGGGTCAGACTTACAGTTGCCAGTGTAATGAAGGCTACCAGGGTCAGTACTGTGACCGACGGCAGGAGCCTCCAGCCTGCAGGGGGCAGCGCTGTGGACGAGGGGAGTGTCGGGTGTCAGAGGGAGGAGAGCCGGTCTGCCACTGTCAGCCAGGCTACACTGGACCAACCTGTGACACAGGTAATACTGGAAAAATTAGAAAAGAGGATCAATTAGGACACAATATGCATGGCAGGGGAATAATTGTCTGCATGTGTCTCCTTTACCTGACATGCAGAGCTCACATGTCAAGGAGAAATGGTGAGGGAGCAGCTGAAGCGTCACCAAGCCATGAGAACGTGCACATCCACCAACAAGGTCCCCCGAATGGATTGCTCCAGATCCTGCCAGACTTCAGCGCCCCCTGATGTTTGCTGCGGCGTCACCAAGACCAGACGGAGGAAGGTGGTTTTCCGCTGCACTGACGGCAGCTCGTACTCGGAGGAGATGGAAACGCCTCTGGAATGTGGCTGCTCCAAATGCCCGTTGTAACAGCACAGCAGCTTTGTTTGTTCAGCGACACACACAGCTGCCGTCAACGAGGCTGTCGCTCCACACTGATGAGCACCAGCACTGCGTGAATAAGTTCCACATCCTGTTTGACCGCTGCCAATTAATTGCCAAGAGAAGCCACAAACAAAACAAAAATGGGACATGTGTGTGTGATTTTTGACAGAGAGAAAATATATTGTAAGATATAAGTGAGAAACATAGAACTTATTTTTATTATGGATGTTTTTCTAAGATGATAAAAGGACTGATGAGTTGTTTTTAATATGTTGATTATATGTGTTATATAGCATAAAAGTTATTTTCTACCTTGTAAGAAGAAAAAAGTACACAGCAAAATAGATTAACATTCCTTAAAAGTATATGAATTTATATGTTTGTGTAAATTTATAAAATATTTACCCTAACCAAATGGATTTTATATCTCTTTAAGTGTATTTGCATGATGTTAATGTGAGTGGTGACATGTGAGAGGTTGTGGACGCTGAGGGGGGAGATCTGAGAAAAAGGAGCCCCATTGATTCCACAAGGGAAAAAGGTGGCAGTCTTTTGTTGTCCTCTCTCCGAGGCTAAAAAGGGAACTGTGTGTGCCTTGCTAACCTGCTTCACTATATAATGGACATCATCCTCACATCTACGTTTCCACTAAAGACTCTTCACAGAGATGATTTAACAGTTTGTTCTACTTTTGTGCATCTTGTTGTTCGCTTTTGTGCACCAGATCTGGAGCGACATGAAGTTTGAAATGAAAATCTGAACTTGAGTTTATTATAAATTAGGAATGTCCATTTAAATCAGGAAAATCATGCTGTAAATTCAGCTTTATGTTGGTCCTGAATCAGCAAGGTGGGATGTTAGACACAGCAAACAGCGTTTTGAATGGTTTCATTTTTCAGTTCATTGTTGCTCCTCATCATGAGTTTTTCCAAAAGCTGGTTAAATATGCTCATTACACCAAAGTCAACTGTTTTTGCCTTAATAGAGAAGTAATATAAGACTGAAATCAACAAAACTTCAAGTTTTTGTGTCCATATTTTGAAATTTTGAAAGTGTTGCTCCAAGATTTTCAACAGCTGCTGATGAGCTACGAGTAGATATACGTGTTGTGTTGGCCAGCGACAGCCGTCTCATGATGACACACAATGACATTTTTGGTTGGTCCTTTTTAGTTTCCAAAAGAAATTATCCTGAATATAGCTTTTCCACATCTTAATCAGGTTGTGTTTGAAGTTTCTGTTAATTATAAGAGAACAAGAGAAGCCTTAATGATCCCAGTGATTTTAATGGGAATTATTTGTTGTCCAAAAAATACATCAGAGCTTCACGCTGAATGTGAAACTGCTTTGTCAGCTAGAAACATGTCCTTTGCTCCCCTCTGTCAGTGTTACTGAATGTGTCATAAGTTATTGATGAAGTAATGTGCTATAAATTTCTAAAAGGCATTTAATGGACTCTGTGTGGAGGTTAAAAAGTGCCTTGTAGTTGTTTACCAAAAGACAAAATGCTCCAGTCTGATCACAGCGAACCTCCTCAGCAACTCCTCAAATGACAAAATCTGATTTCAACCAAGAAGCCATGGCACAGCTGAAACAGCTTCTTCTCTGGGTTATACACTAACTGTTAACTAACACAATTAAAGTATAGAAAAATTTATGATACTACTGTATTGTTTACCTAATACATTATTTCTTTGTTTACAACTGATGCAAAGTGCTGCCACAGGTTTGCAGCTAAAGCTTCGTAAAGCTTGCCACATGTCTGTGTTATTCTTGTCTTCCACCATGACTTTTCACACCTCATTCCCCTGGTATCTCTTTCCTTCCCTCCAAACATATGTTTTCAGCATTTTCCATTAGTTCTTTGCTCCCTTTATATCTTAACCTGTAGCCCCTTCCCTTTGCCCCTTTCATGTCCTCTTATTCTGGTCTTAAAGATTTTGTTTTCCATTTTGAACGGCATAAAACACCTCAAATCCTAGTTGTGGACAATAGAATTAACTGTAATGTCACTTCCATTGTATAGGTCCTGGATTTAAAACATAATTATGTGACTGATGTTCATTGAAGCTTATGTTGAATGTTAAAATTAAACTACCACCAAAACTACAGTCATTCAGTGTCTGAGTTCTTCACATCAAGATCAATTTACTGCAAATGTCAACATTCACATAAAGTCCTTAATATCATTTAAGGTGAAATGGTGGATGGAGGAGAAATGTATAGTTTACTTTTTTTTTATTTTTTGTTTCAAGTTTATTTTATTTTTTATTTTTTGTTACAACAGGATGTTCAATCAGCAATGTTCAACTGAACTGAAAATACTGTTAATTTCCAAAAGGAAATTGTATTTTTGCATTGAATAATTAGATAAATAAAGTAAAAATAGATAAGCGTTAGCTGACAAACAGTTGGAAAGTTAAAGTTTAGCAGATGTGGGAAATCTTCAGAGATGTTTGTAGCTTGGCAACTACTGAGCTGGTGATGGCACACCAGCAAACTTCCATTGTTGATAAAATGGATAAAAACCGACAATAATAATTGACAGTCCAGTGCTTAAGGGTGATGGCTCCAGGCATTAATGACTTCCTGTATCTTTCTGTTTATTAGAATATTGTGCAAAACTTAATTTATTTTAGTAATTTATCTCAAAAAGGTAAACTAGTATAGACTTATTAAATGCAAAGTGAGATATTTAAAACATTTATTTATTATAATTTTGATGATTATGGCTTTCAGCTTATGAAAACACAAAAATGAAAATCAGTGGCAGTAAGTACCGCAGATTCAACAGACTCCCAGTTTGATCATCAGCATATAAAATGTGAGTCAGATGACACAGGAAACATTTGTAGTTGTCTGCCTGAACTTGCTCACAGACAGGCCTTCATTTACTATATGCTTCTCATTCAGTCAGTCAAATGGTGTAGCACTTTCATTGCAAGATACCAACAGCTTTAGAAGATGAACCAATAAAAGTAACAGAACCATTAAAAGCTTCCCTGATCCCCTCCAAGCCAACAACATGTGCACACACCATCACACAGCTAAAACCACACAAGTGTAGTTAACAAAAGCTGATCCGGAGTGAAGGAAACCTCCTTAGTTTATAAGGAAAACAAGGAAAAAGAGTGAAAAGTTAAAACAGAAACATGCACATAAAGGGACAAACAAGTGAATGCTAAGTGTAGGATATTAAAAGATAAAGTTATGGCATCGAGCCACTGGTGTGGCTATAGCTAAAACTGTGACATAATGTAAAGCATTTCTCATCACCACAACATAACTCTGCATGTCCTCTTTCATTTTAAAATCATGTAGCTACACACATTTTCTCATGTTGACTGTAAACTGGTTTCAGTGGTCCTTGGTCTATTTCATTCTGCAAGATGCCTGGTTTTAGGTCATCTTTGCAGTTGAGAAGACATTGAACTGGACATAGTCCCATTTCTCATTATGTTGTTCATATTGTTTGTAGGAAAGTTACTGGGATGAAACCTGAAACTGAACTGTGGTCGACTGTAAATACTGGGATCAATACTAATGCAGCTGCTGCCTTCCCCATTCGCAAAACATTAAGGAAAACAAATATTGCTACAATATTAGCAAACAGTCTGACCCTTCTTTGCAAACCGTAACAACTTTTGACTGGAATTCCCTCCCAGTTTGGTTTTGAGCCTAGAAATCAAAGTTCAAAATGAATCCTATAAATTCTTCATCAGTCCTGAGACTCATCACTGGCCACTGTGTCACCTGTACAGGTAAATCATACTTTTTGTAAGATAAAACTTTTTGTTACAGATTTAATGATAAAAGATTTATTTTGACTGTTTTTATTTTGTTTTAGCTGCAAGAGTAAAATAGAGCAGAGCTTTCTGCCTGTTGCTTCAAAGGTTTGTCCTTTAATACTTCTATTTCCATACATATATTTCTGAGTATGTATGTGTGTATTTACTTATCTGTTGTTATTTTATCATGTGTATGTTTTTAAAGTAATTTTGAAGTAATATATATTTGTTCTTTGTTTTTGTTTTTGTTGTTTTTTTTTTATAAACCAGGGAACCATGAAGATCCTATTTGCATGGTTGCTGCTGTTTTCTACCACTGTGCTCTGTCAGGATCGTAATCACCGCTATCAAGGTTTTATACACAAGCATATTAATGCAGGGATGAGAACCACTCAGTGCACTTCTGTGATTGGACAAAAAAAAATCGTCGAACTTAACAGCAATCTGTGTAGAGAGACCCATACCTTCATCCGAGCCACCACCAACCTCGTTAAAAATGTCTGTGGCCAGGCAGGAACGCCGCATGGTAGAAACAGAATAAGTAATCTACCTTTTGACCTTGTTGTCTGCACAATGAGAAACTACGGGGTCAGGCATCCACGCTGTGAATATGGTGGAAAACCCCGTACCAGGAGAATTATAATAGAATGTGACGGTGACCTTCCTGTGCACTTTGTGGGGGACGTTATGTGATTCAAGAACTGATTCCTTGCTTTGTAAGTCAAACTTTTTAAATAAAGAAACAGTTTGACAACTTAAAGTTGCGTGTTCTTGGTGAGCAGTCGTGATAATGTTGTTGTGATTAACAATAAAGAAATCTGTTTAAAATGCCAATAAGTTATTTCATTACATTTAATAATTTAATATCTACTATCAGCAGGTATCCTGAGAGCACAACACAGCATTTGACTGTGCAGATTAGCCTCTGTGGTTTTGTAAAAGTGTTTTTGAGTCACAGATCTGTATCTACTTCCATTTGCAACTTTATGAATAAATTGAAAAATAATTTAAGGAGGATCACTTTACTATGCGAACATAATTTGGTCCTCTGTGTTACGATTTAGTTTGACTGTTACAGCTGAAAATAATCCATGTTTAATTACACAATACTTAATGTTATTTATAATCCTAATTCTTTCTCTCCATCCCATCATTTCACCAACATTTCCAAACACTGATATTCCATTGTTCAAACAACTCATGTGTGAATGTTTAGGAAAATGGTATGACTGAGGTTCAATCAATCAAACTATGTAGTGCTTTCCCTGCAACACCAAGTACTTTCCTAGATAGAGCAATAAAAGCAATAGAACTATTACAAGCCCTCTTGAACTCCTTTCAGCTGCAACACGCCCAGCATACACACATAAACACACACCATCACACAGATAAAATCATGTAGAGATAGTAAGGATATAAACTGAAGCTGATCAGGAAAGAATGAAAGGTGAAAACACAGAAACATATAAAAGTGAGGATAAAAAAGCAAAGCTGATGGGTAAGTTAAGAGATAAAGTGCAGCCATAGAAGTAAATTCATAAAAAAATAGAAATCTGAAATTACATCACAAAAAAACCTGGAGTGTTACTAGATCTGAGGGGGCATAGCAGATCTATTTTATATTATCTGTTATATGTTGTTTAATTTCCACTTTTATTTTATTTAAGTTTCTTTTTAACTTGGCAGTTCTCTGGTGGCTGACTGGTGTGGGCCATCCCAGACCTGTTTAATTCGGCCAGATGTCTGTTTTTACGTCATCTATGATGTTGAGAAGATATTCAACTGTGACATAGTCCCACTGTCAACATGTTGCTCAGGTTGTGTTTGTAGGAAAGTTTAAAGTCCACTGGAATCAAGGCTATGCCAACATTGAAACTGAACTATGGTCACTAACTTTGGAGATCTGGGATAAATTCTGATGCACCTGCTGCAGGCCCCATATGCAAAATCAGCATCTTTCCACCAAAATGTTAAACATGCACCATGGACATGGAGAGATGGGTGTGTTACTCAAGTTAGCAAAGCAAAAGCAATTAATATTTAGTTTGTAAAGGCTGATCATTAAGGTCAGCTTTATTGGCCAACTAAGGTAAGTACTCACAAAAAAAGGCAATGTGTTTGTAAAATAAAGGAAAAAAGTGAAACTGTTCTCACAATCCTGACTGCTGGCTGCAGAAAGACTATAAACTGAATAACAAACATTTTTTTCTAAGTTTGTAAGTTGCTTCCACAAATCCTTCTCGTTTCTCAAATCTCACGCCAGCAGATGGCAGCAGAGTCAAGGGAGATATTTTATTCATGTCTGCGTTTCCATCTGTTCCAGTCCAACCAGGAGGCTCTGAAACTGTCAATTTAGTTAAGGAGAGTCAGTAATGCCTTGTTTGTGTGCGTCTCTCAAAGTGTTCATTACATTGCAAAAGTAAAAACAAAAAAAGAAAAAAACATTATTATTATTATTATTATTAATATTAATACTATTATTTCTTTAGATTAAACAAGTTTTTTAAAATAAAATATCAGTTAAATGTCAGCTAAAAATTGCTTTTTAAAAAGCCAAATTGTGGTGTGGTCGTCAATCTTAGGTCAAGTCTAGAGCAGTAATTCATAACCATGGGGCCACGGCCTATGCTTGGGGCTCTAACGCCACCTAGAGGGCTGCAAAAAGGTTTTCAGTGAGGGCCACAGGACTGCATAACTTATCAAGTGAGGACATTAGAACTATTGCTGTTATCCATAAGGAGCTTAGTTGCAATGCATCTTCACACCACTGGGTGGCAGTAATGTGTCAGTTGGTCAACAGTGTTAATGAGTGGAGAAAAAATCAGGCAGTAAATTGAAAGATTATAGAATTTCAACTAGATACTGGAGTTGGCGTTACAGCCATTTTAAGCCAATACTACTCTGCAGACAAGCATTAAAAATACTGCTGCCACCTACATTCCCTCTGTATGGTCCAGGCAGACAGCCCCTGGATGTAAAAGGGTATTTTAAGGCAGGGCTCCAGACTGCGACAAATTGGTCTCATTTTGCGACTAAAATGTGAGACAGCGCGAGTGAATTTTTCATCTACTTGCACAATGGCGACCAATACATTTGCTGGTCTTTTTCTTTTGGCGACTTTTGGAGGCAGACGTGAATGAACGTAGTTTACTCTTCCCAATGAGGAGTGGGTGCTGCGCAGACCCCTCCCCCGTCCAAAAGCACTCATAAGAGGCTTCTTCTCGCAGCAGCAGCTTCTAGCTGCATTCAGAGCAGACGACGTTCACCTCTGTTTAATGACCAGCCTGAAAATGAAACGTACAAAGCTTCTGCTGGAGGATCCTGCGCTGGCTTACCTTCAAAGTAATGTCCACTAATAAAGAAAGTGGACAAAAATATTTAAAAAGTTAAAAGTGTTGTGACATGTTCCAGACTCCACATTAAAACGCAAAATACACTTAAAAACTGAACTAAAAAAATAAAGAAAATATTGACAGTATTATTTTATTGTGTATTTTATTTTAATAAATTAATTTATTTATTTTTGTTGTTCTAAACATTTTTAGGTTGTCTTTTTATCAATATTTGCCTTTCCCACTACATCCCTCTTTATGGCATTATTCATTACAACTTTTTGTACTAGGCTGATTATGCTAATTAGCGACTTTTAGGACAGCCAATAGCTACTTTTCTTACTAAGGAGTTGGGGACAGTGGCTGTAGAGGAGTATCAGTCCCTGAAGCTGTTTATTGCCCGGATTTACATGGACAAGTCCTACCATGCCCTATGAGGGATGATGGTGACAAAGTTGCTGTTCTGCTTCGACTACAAAGTGAAAATAAAATCAAATAATCAAATCTGATTTGATTTGATTTGACAAGTTCTATGTCTACTGGTTTTGTATTAGTGCGGCCAGTAAGATGTTTTATTTTTTTGTTATGTCAACTGCTGCACAAAAAAAGTGAATTGTAAACATTATAATTTCTGAATTTATTTTTCAAGTATTTATCACTAATACAGTGAAAATGAGAGGAAATGTGAATATTTGCTAAGCAAGGCAATTTCATTGTTTGCCCCTAAATTTTCTGCTTGCGCTCCTAAAAATTTAACTTAGGGGTCACTGTGCCCTGGAGCCCTGTAAGGGAAAGCTGGAGACTGGTAATATGGAATTTGAACAGGACATCTAAGTTGTCATCGACTGATGAAAACACTGTTGGGCCTTCCAGCCATTAAAGTCACTTGGTCTACAGTTGCATACAGTGAAGATATCAAAAATAGTTATCCTAATGTGTTCACAGGACTGGGAAAATTGAAGGGCCCGTATCAAATTGAACTGGAACTGAATGCCCCACGTAGAATTCCCCTCCCACTGAGGGATAAAGTCAGGACAAATGGAGGGCATGGGGACAGTATGCAAGGTAAGTAAACCCACTATGCGGCATGTGGGGCTGGCGGTTGTGCCCAAAGCCGGCTCAAAGGAGAAACTGAGACTGTGTGAGATTTGACATATTTTGCCAGCCGTTGACCACACGCTGGCTTTGCTCTCTGGAGCAAAAGTTTTCACCAAGTTGGATCCCATGTTAGGATTTTAGCAGATTGTCTACACTGGGAACGGTGCTCTCTTAACAACATTCATTACCCCATTTGGTTGCTATTGTTTCAATAGGCTTCCTTTTGGAATTTCATCAGCCCCAGAACATTCCCATAGATGAATTACACAAATACCGGAGGGCTGTGAAGGTGTTGTGTGCCACGCTGACAACATCTTGGTGTATGGCAAAGATCAGGCCGAACATGAGGCCAGGCTGTACCAGGTACTAAGGAGACCAAAAAATGAAGGGCTGACCCCGAACAAGGATAAATGTGCGTTTTCCAAGAGCAGAATTATGTTTCTGGGACACTGGGTCACTGCTGAGGGAGTTAATCCTGACCCCAGCAAAGTCAAAGCCATCTTGGAAATGCCAGAGCCCACATGTGCTGCAGATGTTTGCAGAGTGATGGGCATGGCCAACTACCTGGACAAGTTCCTCCCTCAGCTCTCATCATTCTCACATCCTCTGGATGACCCTTATGTCTGAAAAGAAAGAATGACACATGTGTCATCAGACGCATCATCGTTTGGCCTTGGAGCTCAAAAACACCATGCTCATTGGCTATGACTTGGGCATGTGAGTGTTTGCAATCATTCCTGCTTGGCATGAGATTTACATGAAACAGATCAAAAACTAATCATCCCATTGTTGAATACAAAAGCACTTGCCATGCTTTCCCCTCGAGTTCGAGGTTTCGCTTGAGATTGATGAAATTCACATACGACATTGTGCATGTTCCAGAAAAACAGATTATTACTGCAGACACGCTGTCTGGGCACCAGTGAGACATGCAGTCACTCAAGCTGAGAGAGATCAGGAAGCAGGGACCATACGCAAAATTCATCCATCGCATTTGTTACCTCTCTGCTCAGCTTCCAGATCTTAAACTTTTGAAATGCAGGTCTAAGTTACTGTGGGGTTTTTTATTTCAACTTGCTGAATTCAATCTTACAGAAACAGTAAAATGTGACCTATTTGAATGAACCACAAAACCCCAGAAAACAAGAACACACTTACAGGAAGTGAAGACATAAAACCTGCAGCTATGTTACGACATCAGGTAGTCCATCACATTCACTTCACATCACCCGCTAAACATTTCTTCACCATCACGATGCTGCATTTATGGGTTATACTGGTCATTCTTCACCAAGCAGGTACATATGGTTTACCTTTTTCCCTTTAAATAGTTAATTTGAATGTTTTCTTTGAAAAAAAAAGATGTTTTATGTATTTTTTACATTTTTAGAGAATTATAACCATTGTTGTCTTTAACGGTAGCTTACAAACAAAAGTAGATTTTCGTATTACAGTTGTAATTTAATAATACTATATTTTGATAATAAACAGACGTTATTTATTATCTGTGCTTTTCTAATTTAGACTCACTCATCTCAGAGATCAAGGCGCAATTTGGTGAACCTGTAACTCTCACATGTCTGTATCCTGAGTTGGAGTACAGCAACACCCGAATTAAATGGTACAAACAGAGTATTGGTGATACTCTTACATTAATTACAACAATGATGAAAGCTACTGCGACTCCCATATTTGAGCAAGGGTTTTCTCCCGCACGATTTGGTGCAAACTGCTCAACAGTCATGAGCACTCTGACCATTGTCAAGATGATGCCAGAAGATGAAGCACTGTATCACTGTGCAGTCTCTACCTGGAAGGTGGATCAGTGGACTGGAATTCATTTGTCCTTAAAAGGTAAAGTATGGGTCTTGTCATTGATGTGTGTATTTCATGTATTTTACATTATCAGTCTTTATGATTTTCTGTATTCTGACATTTTTTACATTATGTCCCCAAATAACAACATGAAACACCTGACATTTTACTACTTTCACTTCTTGCTTTATAGAAAAAAGTAGAAGAAAATCAGAGTACACTGTTGTTCAGTGGCCAACATCATCTGGTGCGGTACAGCCTGGAGACTCTGTGATTCTCCAATGTTCAGTCCTCTCTGATTCTCTGCAGCCGTCCTGTCCAGATGAACATTGTGTCCACTGGTTTGCAATCAGAGCAGATAAATCTCTTGGAGACATAATGTACACAAATGGAAATGCATCTTATCAATGTGACCAGAAACCTGACAGACCAGCTCCTTCAAAGAGCTGTGTTTATCACTTCTCAAAGAATCTCACTTCCTCCGATTCTGGGACTTACTATTGTGCTTTGGCAACGTGTGGAGAAATTATATTTGGAAATGGGACAAAAGTTGACGTTGCAGGTAAGTGTATGAAGTGTAGGAAAGTAGGTTATGTAGATTTAAAAATGCTTTTGGAAATATTCTATTGTTGGAAAATTGCGCACAAGTTACTGAAACTTGAGAGAATATTCACTTATTGATGACAATTTGTTTTAAAATTTGAATTGGATTTAAAAACACCTGTGAAACTGAAATACTGCCAGAAGACAGATTTACATATTCACTTTCATGTACTAACTTTGTTTGTCCTTTTCCTCCTTGTCAGAAGCCAGCGGGTATTCTTGTGATGGTTACCAGATAAACGGCATCAGCTTGCTTTCGTTGTGTGTCATCTTGGCATCATGTGTTCTTCTTATAGCCGTCCTACTTCCCATCATGAAGAGAACAAAATGTGACTCTTGCAACAGTGATGCATCTCATCTTATTACTCATCACATGCATTTCTTTAATCCTCCATGAATAATGCTGTAACAGAACTATGATATTTACATTTCCTGTTTTCTTATAATTTGTTTTTGCAGCTGCCATGTTTCTGCAAAACAATGTTGGAGAAAAGCACTTGAAGGTAAGATCCTAAAGAAGGAAAGTCATGTTATATTTTCATTGGCTGTATTACAAAATGTTTCATTCATTCCCTCAGAGAGAAGAGGACATGTGGATTTACTCTACTGCTGTTTTTGCTGTGATAAAAACTGACAGTGGAGGAAAAAGAAACACAAAAGCAGTGGAGAGACAGCAGATCTGTGCTGCTTTTGCGGAGGAGTAACAAGCCTTTTAATGACTTGTATGTAACAGTGTATATAAGAATTAGTCATTACTACTCTAAGGTCACACACTGGTTTCTGAAATGCTGTTTTGAAGCCTTAATTTCACCATTTGGCTCTTAAAAAGTTGGTGTTTTAGATGGGTATGTTTTTTTTTTTTTCTTTTTTTAACTTGTCCTGTCCAGTATCATAGCAAGCAAAATGATAATCTGGTTGCTGTATCGTGCTGAACAAATTTGCTCTGCCAAGGGGAGGTCTATGGGTAAGACTCCTCTTGATGATCTGATTCATTTATTTATTTATTTAATTTGAATCACAGAATTTATGTGATCTTGCTGGACCTGACCGGAGGGGACAGAAAAAGATGGAAAATAGCAAAAAGAGCAAAAGGGAAAGAAGAAAGGAGACAAAAAGATCACAGACAGAAGGAAACGACCCTTCAATCCACACCATCACCAGACAACAAACTGTTACATGTGTACATGAACACACCAGAACATTTCCTACAACTTTTACAAAAACAAAAACAGAAACCCTCAGCAGCAGCCCCGGAGCACTAACCCAAGCTATCCCACCACGAAGACGGCTCCAGCCCCACCCGAAGGGGGGCAGAGGAAAGCCCCAGCAAGAGCCCCCCATAGTCTTGGGGCATAGGTCCCAGTGGGCCAAGATCAGCAGCCACCGGCCCCACCAGGGACCGGCCACCCAGGGCAGCCCAAGCGAAGCCCCCCCCCCGTGCCGTACCCACGAGCACTTACTATCACACAGTCACGTCACACATAACCCACCCACCATTGCCCCGTGGGGGACACCAGAGGACAGCGAGCCCCAAGCACCCCCCTTGACCCAACACCCACAGAGCCAGCAGCCCACCAGCGCAGCTACTTTGGGACCCGACCAACCACCTCCCCCTGCCTGCCCCCAGCCACACACAAGGGGAACAGGAGTGTGAGAGGTCCCCAATACCCTCTCCCTCCCCAGTCCTGACTGTTTATGTAGTGTGTGTTGTTTACAATTAAAATTGAGGGGCAGTATGTTTTGTTTATGTTTTGAGTAGAAGAGACCATATCTGGATCTGGTTGATCAAAAGTACAATCTATTACATGTAATATTTATTCAATTATGGAATAATTATCAGATTAACTGATAAACGAATAAAATATTACTGGATCTTTTTCCAGATATTCTTGTTAATGTTGATTTAGATGTCTGACAAAGTCTTGTTTTACTTTAATTTAGAAGAAGGAAGAGAAGGTGTTTAAAATGACTGAAACTAGAAAGAAGGGAAAAGATCTTTAGATTTGTCAGAATATAAAGATTCATCCACTTTTCTATACCTGCTTAATCCAGTTAATGCCGCAGGGTCACAACTGTACTTTTCATTAGTTTTTAATTATGAATGGTAGGAAATATATTCAAATATGTATTATTTCACAGTAACTGTAATTTTACAGGTTTCATATAAACAATATCTTAGACTCAACACCGAATTTTCAGTCTTCAGAGTTTTTTGTGGTTTTTGGAGTTTGGGTGGAGAAATGCAGAATTGTTTAATGAATATATTTTTAAAATCTATAAATACAAACTATTATAATTAGTTTCTGTGGTGTGGTCTAATGACATCAACACCCTATATCAGGTGTGCATAATTATTAGGCAACTTCCATTCCTTTGGCAAAATGGGTCAGAAGAGAGATTTGACGGACTCTGAAAAGTCAAAAATAGTGAGATGTCTTGCAGAGGGATGCAGCATTCTTAAAATTGCCAAGCTTTTGAGGCGTGATCATCGAACAATCAAGCGTTTCATTCAAAACAGGGTCGCAAGAAGCGTGTTGAAAAAACAAGGCGCAAAATAACTGCCCATGAACTGAGGAAAATCAAGCGTGAAGCTGCCAAGATGCCATTGGCCACCAGTTTTGCCATATTTCAGAGCTGCAACATCACTGGAGTGCCAAGAAGCACAAGGTGTGCAATACTCAGGGACATGGCCAAGTTAAGGAAGGCTGAAAAACGACCACCACTGAACAAGACACACAAGATAAAACGTCAAGACTGGGCCAAGAAATATCATAAGACTGATTTTTCTAAGGTTTTATGGACTGATGAAATGAGAGTGAGTCTTGATGGACCAGATGGATGGACCCGTGGCTGGATCAGTACATGGCAGAGAGCTCCACTCTGACTCAGACGCCAGCAAGGTGGAGGTGGGATACTGGTATGGGCTGGTATCATCAAAGATGAGCTTGTGGGACCTTTTCGGGTTGAGGATGGAGTCAAGCTCAACTTCCAGTCCTACTGCCAGTTTCCGGAAGACACCTTCTTCAAGCAGTGGTACAGGAAGAAGTCAGCATCGTTCAAGAAAAACATGATTTTCATGCAGGACAATGCTCCATCACACGCATCCAAGTACTCCACTGCGTGGCTGGCCAGAAAAGGTCTAAAAGAAGAAAAAATAATGACATGGCCTCCTTGTTCACCTGATCTTAACCCCATGGAGAACCTGTGGTCCCTCATCAAATGTGAGATCTACAGGGAGGGAAAACAGTACACCTCTCTGAACAGTGTCTGGGAGGCTGTGGTTGCTGCTGCACGCAATGTTGATCGTGAACAGATCAAGACACTGACAGAATCTATGGATGGCAGGCTTTTGAGTGTCCTCGCAAAGAAAGGTGGTTATATTGGTCACTGATTTGTTTTTGTTTTGTTTTTGAATGCCAGAAATGTATATTTGTAAATTTTGAGTTGTTATATTGGTTTCCCTGGTGAAAATAAATAAGTGAAATGGGTATATATTTGGTTTTTGTTAAGTTGCCTAATAATTATGCACAGTAATAGTCACCTGCACACACAGAAATATCCTCCTAAGATACTAAAACTAAAAAAGCCCCACTCCAACTTCCAAAAATATTCAGCTTTGATATTCATGAGTCTTTTGTGTTCATTGCGAACATAGTTGTTGTTCTATAATAAAATTAATCCTCAAAAATACAACTTGCCTAATAATTCTGCACACCCTGTATATATGTATGTATGTATGTATGTATATGTGTGTGTGTGTGTGTGTGTGTGTGTGTGTGTGTGTGCGTATATTTCTTTCTTTACAATATGGGGAAAATACATGCCAGGTCATGGGGACTCCTGTGATCAGCAACAATTTCTTAGTTTGAACATTTGATTTGACAGAATCGTAAAAAATAATTAGATTGTCTTTATTTAAATTTTAAGAGGTAGGAATTACTTAAATAGTACATACATAAAGAAACGTTCAATTGTGTTTTGCTGTCAAAATGCAACTGTATGTAACTTAATTTACAGCTAAATATTTCTAAGAAAACGCATGTAAGTTCTTTCAGTAATGGTAACAGACAATTAATTTTTCTGGATGTACTAATGAATAAATTTATACATGAAGTCAAAATTGCAAATTTATCTTGTTGCTCAGTGAGACTGACTCCACATCTGAACTGAAGACAGGAAGGGGAATTAACTGCATATGCTTTTTTATGGCATTGATATAGATTTATAAAACAATAATGGCTAAATGTGTGCCATTAACAAAAGATATCAGCTATGCTGCTCCTGTCTGACAGACATTGGTTCATCTTCTTTGCTCATGTCAAGGTGTAAACCAGAACTGGACTAATTAGTCAGGCTTGTCTCATTTTGTAGGTAATTTTTCTTCACTTTATGTGTTTGCTGTGTATTTGATATAGTTTTGGGTGTGAAAATATGTAAGATGGCTGATTGGTGATTAGCATCCGCCCTCCCTGCCACGATGTTGGGAGGGAGTTGATTAAATTAAAGCAGGACAGCTGTGGGACTGGAGGGAATGCAATAAAGCACCACAAGCACAAGGGGCCCAGGGGTGAGCACAGAGGCAAAGAAGGTGTACAGAAACAGGCCACAAGCATATCAGGCAGCGACGGAGCAGGCGAATCTTGCTGGAAGCGACAGCAACAATTCAACTACGGATCGGAACAACGCTGGAGGGGCTGGAGGGATTGCCGACCGGACCGTTGTTACTCCAAAATCTGTGACTCATCAGAATCTGTGACCACAGGGGACAACAGTGCAGGTTTCTCTGCATGTATGTCTTAGGCTAGGTACACACATATAGATTTTTTTTAATCTGATGAGATTTTTTATCTATTTGAGACGTCACACGTGAAGATAAAAAATCAGGCATTTAACAGTATTGATGATACTGTGTGTGGTGTGCTCCAATAATGTTGTCCCATAACAGGGTCTACCTCATGAACATATTGCCACTCTAACCAGATCCCTGGTTAAGTAGAAGAAAATGGATGGATAAACATTTTATTGTGAGCCATTGGAGAGATGCAAGAACATGGGTGATACTTTGATACTGACTGGCTGGGGACCAGAATCAGCTCAGTTTGGTGTGATGGCGTGTACCAGAACCTTAAGCTTACCTATGGTGTAAGCCACTGGGTAATCTGATGGTTTCAATGACTGCTAACAATCTGAAATTAGAAGTATTATGACTTGTATTAGATCCTTGTCTTTTACCCATCTGTTCCATTGAGATTATGAGGTTGCTTAAAGTGTTGCCAAGCAAAAAGCCTCTTAACCATATAAAAAGTAAAATTAAGACATAGTTTACTCAAGTTGTTACCACTCAGCAGTTTAAACTTTGAAAATATGTGTAGAAATGATGGAAGAATGTTTGCATACCTTATTGCGCCAGAACAACTTTTTATTTGGTAAAACACAAATTGCCACGGACACATTGACCTTTATCAGTTTATGTGTATAAATTTATAATAACGTTTGAAAACCTGGTACCTGAACAGTTTTACCTCAGTGTCTCATTTGCTATGTGAACACTCATCAAATAAGCTGAACAGCTCTGAAAAGGTTTGAGGGCTGATACACCGGCCTGATCTACCTATAAGGAGAACTGCTGATGGCTTTGGGAATCTGCTCTGACAGCTTCATACAGATAGTTGCTATTAACACTCCTCTTCTTCCCATGTTTCACATTTCTTCTTGAAAAATCCACTGCTGCATAGTTCACTGCGTGTACTTCGCTTTCCTGCAATAACATGAAATGGTCTGTGTTACTGATGAAGATTAAAAAAAATTAAAGCTAAAACATCAAGGCCAGGCTAGCGAACTGTAGTCAAATGTTGAATTGACTTTAGAGGAACTTCAGTGTAGAATTTATGATTTATAATATTCCCATAACATTTCTCATTCATTTGTTAAATTCCACTAAACATCAATATTAAAAAATATCACTCACTGAATGTTGTATAGCCACTCAACATTTAGTATAATTTTTGCATTATTATTATTGAGGATGTGTACAAGATATAACAGCATTGTTTATATCTGACACTAAATATGTTCATTTCCAGAGGCTTGTACAACGAAACTGGATTTTCTCTTATCGGCGTACCTTCAGGGTTAACTATGGGTTTTGGGTACTACAACACTTGTTCACTTCTTACCAAGCTGTATCACGGCTAACCTGCTCCAGAGCAGGTTATGTTCTGAATAAGAGATCAACGAGTACAAAAGCGCCACCTTCTGACCAATCAGATCTCATGAAAAATTGGCCTGCCCATTTTTAGAAGATCCCGTTGATGTTGGTGCACGGATAGTGAGAGGAGCGCTTAGGAGAGAAAGAGTCTTTAGGGACAAATCCAACCCGTTGGACTTTCCTGTACCAAAGGTACATATTTTCAACAAATGGGCTGAGATGTCAGCTGTTGGAGCCGTCTGTAGCAAATGTGACCCATTGTAGTCAGGCGCTTACTGTCCCGCAGACAGCGTCCATCGCAGATGAATTGTACTCCATTCATCCATACAACAGATACAGTAATAAAGCCTTGTCACTGACTGCTCTGAGTTAGGTTTTATATTTGTTCTTTACTTGCTCCCAAGTCATTTTAGCTCCACTGGGGTTGCTTCTGAAATGGAGGTTAATAATAATAATAATTCTTTTTCACACATGACATAAGTACAGAACCATTGAGTTATGGAAGGCACAACTATCCATGCATTCATGGTGGAGGAATTAATACTCCAACATATAACGTGCTCACATGGGAGCGGATCATTTGAAGAACTGGGAAATATGACGTAACTAAAGCATTCCCAGAAATGTTTGTGCTGTAATACAGTGATCTGAGTGCTGTCAGTTTATATTGTCCCATTAACTAATATTGGATAATCTGATGAACTTACGCATTAACGGAGTCTGCAATTTTCTGCCAGCACTCTTTCCTGGCTTTTGCTGCAAAAACGGTGTTGCTTTTGGCCTGAAATTTTGTTTTTGACTCTTCGTATTTTTGAAGAATAATGGTCTGCTCCTCAATGGTAAAATACACTGCTCTGCAGGGTTTGTCCTTGTTTACGATTGGTCAGAACTTCCAAACATCACCTCTTTTATGTGAACACGCACTAATCTTAATTGGAAAATCCTGGGTTGAGTTACCGAGTTGACAACCAGCTTCGTAGTA
Source organism: Melanotaenia boesemani (assembly GCF_017639745.1). Lineage (NCBI taxonomy): Eukaryota > Metazoa > Chordata > Actinopteri > Atheriniformes > Melanotaeniidae > Melanotaenia > Melanotaenia boesemani. The sequence goes on from NC_055688.1 coordinate 16,990,930, forward strand.
CAACTTATCCAGATCTTGAATGTCTGGATAAGTCAACCCAGGTAACGGAGAGAAAGCCGGGGTATGTTAATCATGCTTCGAAGTACAGGCCTCAGGTTATTTGGCAACCGTTGCATTTTGAGTGTATTTCTGTTTCAAACAACTTTGTTGCCATGTTTTTTAAAGTCAGTACCGCGGATCTGGTTGTGTACATGAGCTGTTAGTACAGGAACAATATACATGATTAGTTTAAAAGATATTTACCAAATCAGTTAATTGACCGGCAGTTGGTGTATCCTGTCCTGGACAATGACTGGCTTTTGATTCTGTAGATAAAAACAAGGGCAAAAATATTACCAACGATCGCTATCTGCTACGTAAAAAATGATCAAGGTGAGACTTTGATATCAATGATTACAATTCTGCTACATATACTTTATACACACAATATATAGCAGTGATCTCATTGCAATTATTGTATTAATAATGTGCTGACGTCCAGCGTTTAATAAAAATCATATAAAATGTGTGGATGATCAACCTTTGCATTGTTCACAAACTGTCCTTCGACGGATGTAGAAGAGAAGGAAGATAACAACAGTCACACAGCAAACCAGCAGTCCTCCAAGCACAAGAACAAGTGGGTCCAGTTCTGCTCCTGTAGTTAGAAATATTTAAGTATTTGCTCTCTGAATGTGTTTATACTGAAAGCACAAACTTCAGAGAGTTTCTGTACTTCAGTCATTTTAAAACTATGTTTTATTTGAAAAATACATTGATTGTTTTTGGGTTCAATTTGGAATATTAATTAAGTTGTTTATCATCCAAAAACACTTGATATAATTCAAGGAGTGCTTGAGCCTATTACAGCTACAGTCAGCAGTTCTAAAAAAAGAAAAAAAAAGAAAAACAAAAAACGGATGTTGTTCATCCATTTTCTATACTCGCTTTATCTGATTCAGGAGGCCAGAGGGGGTGCACCCTGAGGAGACTCCCAGTGCTGGGATATAGGGGTAAATGTAAATAAAAAAGTCATTTTATTCACAATGAAAAGTAGAAGACATTCAATATCTTAAAAATAGTACAATTAGAGGTTTATCAAAATGATCACGAATTTGATAGCAGCAACTCATCAGAAAGGCAGCAGACAGAGGACTTTTTAATTGAGCATGACATCGTTATTGGAAGTCGGTTTGTACTACTATTATGTAAGAGGCAGGCCAGCCTGGACAGGTCACCTGTTCACAGCAGTAAAACTTTATTTTCTGTTAACAGTAAACAGTCTTATTTTGCTTCCCCCCATTTTTCTTTTTTGGCACAATTTACAATATTTTTGACACATAAAAATGATATTATAAAATGAATTATATTACCTTCACATCTGCTTGAATTTTGATTTCAACTAAGTAAAGATGCATGGCATGTAGAAGAAAATTAAAGGAAATTTTAAAAAATGAAAGAAAAGGAATACATACGTTCGTCCAGTTTTGTTCCACTACCAAACAGTATTTCTCCACAAGTGACCACAGCACAGAAGTAGGTCCCGACATCAGTGGAGTTGTGTAGAGTTCTGGAGAGACGGTACACACAACTTTTCCTCAGGTCTCCATCAACGCTGTTCCTATGAGTGTAAACGATACCAGGAAGAGATTTTCCTGATCCAGCTCGGAACCAGTGCACACTGTCTTCTCCTGGACACCGGACTGTGTTTTCTTTGTTCTTGGAGAGAAGTGAACACTGGAGAGTCACAGGGTCTCCCAGCCGGACCACTGCTGTCTCAGGGGTTTGTTCCACATACACAGATGTCTGCTGACTAGAATCTTAAAAGAGAGGTGTGAAGAGTAACTGTACAAAAATAAAATGTACAAAATTATCTTTAATACAAATAAATCAATAAATATATTTGAAAACTGTAAATATTACCTTTTACAGCCAAGAAGAATCCACAATTGAAAGTTTGTAAAAACTGTTTTCCACTTTGGCAGAAGTATAAAGCTTCATCCTCTTTGTTAACAGAACTGATAGTTAGGAGCCATTTATCATTTTCTTTCTGGACAAGGAAACGCTGGTTTTTAGAAGGCTCAGTTAGATCAATCTTGTCATAATGTGCTGAAGCAACTGTTAGGACATTTCTTCCAAGAGAATGCTTATACCAGTGAATGAATCGGTTTTCTAGATAATCTGGGATTGAACAGTTTAAAGTAACATTTCCACCAAGTTCAACTTCAGTCAAAGATATCAGATGAGGAAGCTCTGCAGACTGAATAAGGCCTGCAGAAGAGACAGTAACTGTTATAAAAAAAATGCTAACAAAATATGAATCTGCAAATAAAAACATAATATTTAGGCTTATTTAATGTGTCACAACAAGAAAAATAAATTGCACTTACACATTGAATTAAGAAGAATCAGAGCAATCAGTCCTCCAGTCATTGTGGTAAAATGGTGTCGTGTCACACTACTGGTGTCTTCTTCCTCACTGGGATGTTTTGTCACAAGGTGATCAAGGACAAAAGAACAAAACAAAATGACAACATCCGCCTACTTTGAACAAATGCCCACCCTCTTTCAATACAGCAATGATGTCTTTAGCTCTTTTTCTGGCAGAATCTGTAGAGTTATGACACCTGATTAAACATATTCTCATAAAAACTGTAAAACTAAGTGCAAACTATTTGATTTTATGTCATGCACGTTAAATAAAAAAAATGTAAATAAAACTGTAAAACTGAAATGTCCATCAAAACTTTTAAATGAGACTATGAGTAAGTAAATAATATGCACTGCAAATATAAGCTATCTAAACAAACCATAGTTTGCTGTTAGTTTGTCTATTTAATGAGGTTACCACCTTTCATTTGATAAGGTAATAACTTGGTAAACATTAATTGATTAAAGGTTTACTGAAACAACAATATGTAACTGGTTTAGAAGAACAGCTTCAAAACAAACACTGATTGGCCAATATGAGTGTCTGGTTAAACTGAATGGCCAGTTGTGTTCAAACCTCTTTCCCCTAGGATTTCTTGGGACATTATGAACCATTTTTTAACCATTTACATCTTGTCCAAACACAAGCAGGAATATGGACAAATTGTATACTTACTCATACAGAGGTCTTTAAGCTTCGTTCTGCAACACTTCTGGTGGTCTGCCATGAAGGGAAGAGAATTGTTGGTCCAGCTGGTCTGTTGGGACCTTTATTTATCCTTCAGTGTCTCTATTATCATGTCCCTGAACCTTGAGACTGGACTTAGTCACATAGTCACATTAATGATGTTACTGATCTCACCATCATGGACAGTGTCTTGATCATGACTTGCTTTATAATCCTTCCTAAATTACCTTCTGCAGAGTTGTTGTTGTTTTTTCTTTAGAAATGTTAAGCCAGCATGGATCTTCATGGAAATCACCTCCAACAAAAACTCAGAGTTGACCACTCAGTTCTGGCCAGAGTTATGTTCTCTCAGCCGGCCCATTGTCAGTTTGCCTCAGGGATGCCATCTCCATTCCAGTGGTTAGACTGAGTTACATAACAATGGGGACTGCCATCCACTGTCTGGCATCTCAAGCCCCATCCTCATGAAGTAATTATCTAATACTGATTGAATATTCACAAAATTCATTCTGTTTCTTCCAGAGGTTTAGCTACCTGTAGTGTTTTGGGTATCAACCTTTTAATTTATCAGAGTTGGGAAAAGAAAATGATGGCTCCTTTACCTCAGGCTCTGGTCAGACATTGCCTTCTCGCTTAGAGAAGAGCCCATGTCATTCTTCTGTGGGCCTCCATCCTTTTCCAAAGTGGACCAATTGGTAATGGACTGCTGCTCCTGCCTACCACACCAGCCAAAGGTTTGCGCTGTATAAAAGGCATGCCACTGACAGTGCTTTCAGACAGACAAGGCTCCAACTCCAGCTCCAGCTCCGGCTCCGGCTCTGCTCTAGTGCTTACTGGCAAACCGGCCTGTGATCACACCAGTTCAGCCAGAACCAAAGAGGGCAGACTTTAAACATCAACACCTTGGAGATTTGGTCCTGAAAGTTGATGGTTAAGTTGTCAGTCTCCATCATAACCTCTAGTTTCCCAAAATAAACAATATATTCAGAGGATCAAGCACATTTAGTAAGATGTTAGGATGTCAGCACAAGCTTAAATTGTCTACCAAAGTTTGACCTGATTGCCAGGCAAGATAGCAATGCAGCAGCACTCAGGTTTTACTTTAAAATAATGATTCAAGTGTTTTATCAACCTTAGTTAGCCTATCTGAACTTCATTCTCAGCAGGTGGTTTATAGTCATTTATTTTTATAAATCCACAGTCTACTGGTTTTATCTTTAAGGCCCCACCACCAGCTCCTGGATTTTTACAGTTACTGTGTAAATAACCTTTGTCTCTTCTTTGTCTGTAAACATTGTTTCTATGAAAGAAACCTCAGTCTTGTCAGTACATTTTGCTTTGAGGCAGCTTTAAATCATGAAATTGTGACCTGCTGGTCTGAATTCACACAAGATCAGCTTGTTCTTATTTGTTGCAGAATGAATTTGACAAAACTATAGCTCAGGAAATGAGACAGGAAAGAAATTTTCTTTTTTTTTCTTTCGAAAAGACTTGACTCAATATAAACTTGCCAGACAGAAGGTTTTGAGTTGAGGCTTCTTATCTGAGCGGATATGAAAACAAGATACTATCTTGAATTACAGCCAAATGTTGTGGTAACTAAGTTAGGTTAGTGAAGTGGGATTTTTAATCAGTTAAACTCTTCAAAAGACATTGTGATAAAATCAGATTAGATTTTAGATTATTGTCACAGGGTTTTGACTGTGTGTGATTGGACAGAGATAGAGGCAGCAACGGAGAGGATCACAGCTCTATGTGGAGGCATTTTGGGTGTAAAAGCCACATGCAGCATCTACACTACAAGATGCAGGCTGTGGTGAGCCAGCACTCTGCCTCTTGACCAACCACTGAGGTTGTTTACTCAGAAATGACTTGACTTTAGACTGAAACAGGATGTATAGTGAGGTGACTCTAAGGCTTGAGGAAAAAACAAACCAACAAAAAGCTCCTCAAAAAGACCTATTTTTATTCACTCATTTATGTGAGCAGGTTTTATGTGTTAAACCGCTAAAATGTCTGTTAATTGTTCATTTAACGAGCCCAAATGTGCTGAAGTTATTTAACTATGACAGAAGATGCTCAAACTGAGTGTTTTCAGACAGACACACTCAAACTCACACATGCAAGTAATGTCAGCCATTTAAAGTTTCATATTGACTTGCTTGTTTTTCAGCTATGGGAGGAGTTGTGAGATCAGTGGCTGCATGCTGTTCACCTTTCACTCAAACTAGTGCATTTTTTTCCTTTTCAGTCAGACTCAAAAAATCTCTTCTTTTAATGTTAAATACAACTCAAATACTACCTAGAATTTTCACCACTCTTTATTAAACTTTAGTTCAGCAAATCAAGACACTGATCTATGAAGTGTTTGGGTTACAGACATTAAGCTACCACACGTCACTTATTTCCACAATAATATTGGCCATATGAAAGTGTTTCAGGATTAAGAGGCAAAGCCATAATCTATGACGACTATTTGTAAAATGAAATGGAGTTAACCCTGTCTTTGTTAATGCCACTAACTGTGCACGACTTGACTTGCATTTACATTATAAATCTAATCAAGTCCTTGCTAGAATTAATGAATGCACATCCCTTTCTTCACTGCAACTGCCAATAAATAAGTACTAAATTGAGAAAAAATATAATGATAAATGATACTAATGTCCTTTAGCTTACTGTAAAATGTTACATTTGTAGCATAAAAGCAGTTGTTTCACACACAGTATGTTGTGAAGATAAAGCTCTCTGAATACACGGTATATCTGCAAACCAAACCACAGGCAAGAATAACTTTCCACACCTTGGTTTGTCTGTTTACAGTGTGCACAAACAGAAAGCCCAAAGAAAAACGAGACACGGTGTCCACTGTTATGCATATCTGTAGGTGTGTGAGGGTGCTTACTATGTGTGAAGGAAACAACAGCAGTACTTTGTTTTCTCATGCACACACAGTTGTAGGAGTTATAGCCTACTTGAAATCATTAGATTGCCAGAATGTCGAAAGATAGATAGATTTAGAAAATCATCTTCGTATTGGGGTTTTTGAGTTGGCAATATGCCCCTCACCATAATGAAGGCAGACTGTTGCCCAATTTTGTGGGTTTTTTAGTTTTTTTGGTAACATTTGCTCTGGAGCCACTGTTGAATGGTTTACCAGATGTCCCATCTAACTTCGGTGTTTTATACTAAACTTTTATAGTAACATAGTATAGTATAGTATAGTATAGTCCGGGCACACTTTATCATTAAATCTCACAGGAAAATGTGTACAAACTTTGAAAAGCTAGTGTAATTCATACCTATGTTAAAATTAAATCAAATTGAAATAATTAAGAAAACATTTGAATAATTCATAATTATCCATAAACATGTGTGATAAGTTTTCATGCAAAGCTATGTGGTTCCATGCATTTTTTTTTATCAGTGGCTAAGACCTAGTAATACGTTGTATTGGAATAAGACAGGCCCCAAACATTCCTCATTAGACAAAAGTATTTAGTGATGATGACAAAGACTGAATCTGTCATTTTGTTAATACCACCAAGCACAACTGTAAAAATAATGATTCAGCAGAATTTCTGACGCATGACTCTGCAGTTTTCTAGGACAAAATATGTGACCTGTAACTGTCTTGAGAGAAGCTACACATGAAGGTTAAAAATGGTGCCTACAAATACATTATTTTAAAACTGGGACCATCTAACACAAATATTTTTACAAAAAAAAAAAAAAAAAAGTAAAGTAAAAGTAAAGTATTTTAGTAAAATGTTGTCATACCACTGACTAAAGGTCTGCTGGTTACAGTTTCACAAAGTTTCATGATTGAAAGGCAGCTCTCACCTGCTCCAACACTTCATTACTCTTTATTTGGCTTCTTAGGCAACAGAACTGATGATGATTTTGGTTTTAATGTAAAAATGCTCATATAAAGTGTTTTTTCTTTATATAACTTGGCGAGGGTGTTTGAAGAAACATCAAAATGATTGTTTCATCAGACTTCCTGTTTCTATGGCCAAGTCAGCTTTTATTTTGTCTTAATGTAAGCTACTTTTTAAAAAAAATACTTTTTAATTTTCTTGTTTCCCCCCAATATTTAAATTTTAAGCAACTGTAAGCAAACCAAAACCACCACAATGAGAAGACTTATTCTGTGCTGTTTAATGCTTAATTTGGAAAGTGCTGGTTGATGTCTTTCCACTGGGGTATTAAAATGAGAAACTACCAAGATGCACGGCCAATCAGATCTCTCTGAACTTATTCCCACCCATTTGATACAACTACATTAAAGCAAATCATCTCATAATACTACTTAATTAACTGCAGCCAGAGTGGAAAGATCAGAACATGGATTTTACACTTTTTATTCTGATGTTTCTTCAAGTTGGTTGTGAGTATACGGAGAAAGATCAGATTCTTTACGGCTTTGTTTAAAATATTTGCAATCTTTAATGTAAAAGTGTACAGTATGTCAGTTATTAGTCACTGATCTCTTTGTGTTTACTTGTCAGGGTGCGAAGTTGAGGAGAACTTTGTGACAAAGACAGCTGAGGTCGGAGAAAATGTGATCCTTTCATGTAACCGCCACACATCTCTGGGCATTGCAACTTTTTTTTGGGTCAGGCTTGTCCCTGGAAGCATGCCTGAAATTTTGGGGAAAGCATTTAGCTTTGACACTGATGATCTCAGCAGGAATTCCCATAGTACAACAAAAGTAGAACCAGGATTATTATCTCTTCATTTTCCAAAAACAAAGATGAGTGACACTGGGTTTTACTATTGTATTAAATTGCAAAAGTACAATATTTCTTTTTCAAAAGGAGTGTTTCTAAGAATTAAAGGTAAATATAGTTAAAACCGTAGTTTAAAAGATTTTCACAATCCATATGTATATATTTTGTCAAAACTTGAAGCAAAAATTTAAATCCATATTTTAATCTAAATATTAGTTTTGGCTTTTTTTTTCTTCCAGGACCAGAACCGGATTTTACTAGAGTTATTCAACACTCTCCATCTGATGCCGTTTATGCAGGAGACTCTCTGACTCTGCAGTGTTCTGTTTTTTCTGAAAGAGAAAATAAAAAATGTTCAGACAGACACAGGGTTTTCTGGTTCAGAGTTACATCAGAGGAATCACATCCCAGATTAATTTTTGGTCAGAGTGACAGTGACGGAGATTGTGATACCAGTCCTGAAGCTCTTTCTCAGCAGAGTTGTGTCTACACCTTCTTTAAGGACAACGTCACCTCCTCTGATGCTGGAGCTTATTACTGTGCTGTGGCTGCATGTGGGAAGATAGCTTTTGGAAATGGAACAAAACTGGATATTGAAGGTGATTTATCTACATTTCTATGATAACTTTTGTTCTGTCTCCCCCCCCTCATCCCCTCATATTAACTAAATATTTAAATTTCTTTCATGTTTCAGGTGTCAGCACAACGTATTCAGAGAAGAACAATACTTTGATCTTTCTATTATGTGCTGTTTTGGCTGTAGGTCTGATTATTACAACTTTGCTCATTTGTGCCATCAGGAAAAAATCATGTAATTGCGGTAAAGGTGAAATCAGTTACTCATATAGTCATATGTTTTCTAAAAACTAAGTTAATTTAACATAAAGTTATGTCTTTTCACAATATAGCTTCTGTGTCTCTGGAAACAAATGCTGAAAGAGCCTGTAATGAGCAACAAAATCAGCAGGTGAGGAATTCAGATGTAGCTAACATAATTACCAATAACTTTTTTTGAGGATTAGCTTTTGCTTAAAATGTATTAAAATCTTTTCATTTTTTTGTAATTTTTACCATTTCTTCAGATAAATCAGGACTCCCTGGTTTATTCTACAGTAACTGTTACCAGGAGGAAAGCTGACAGAGCAGGGAGGAAAAATGCACCAACCAAGGCAGAGACGATCTACACTGATGTTTACTGAGATTAACTTTACAAAACCTGGATTTATGGCTCAGTGTTAATGTCAAATTAATTTTTGTTTCATACACTGTTTAAAAAATAACTTCTTCATAGGTATTTTTATTTTATTTCTAAAGTAATAGTATGTGTTCAATTAGCTAAGCATATTTTCATTTCTGCACGATTTATATAACAGACTATTTACAGATGTTTCGTAAGATTTTTAAGCCTACAAAGTCAATGCCCTTTGATTATTTCATATCTAAATTTGAAAAAAGGCTTATGATATTGAAGTTGAAATTTTAGGTGAAATATATATAAAAAAGCACCTTCAGAATATATGTGTGACTTTTAGATTTTTCCTATTGATATGAGTATGAACTCTTTAATCTGTTAATGTCATTTTAAACATGTGCTTTGTGATAGTCAGCTTTTCTGAGTTTCATACTGTAGAAGGCAATTTATGTCTGAAAGAACATTAATCAAGTTTGTTATATTTGCTGTAAAGTTCTCCATTTATGTATAAAAATTATAGTAAAATGCCTGATCTTTTCATTTCCATCAATGGTCCACATGGCACGTACCTTACTTTAAACATAACAGCAAAAAATAAAAAGTTAGCATGATAAAAAAAAAAAAATCCACAGGTCTCAACTCAAGATCATGACAATATCATGTGTAAAAGCACATTTACATGTGTGAGGTCTTTGCATAGAAAAAGTAACTTTGTATATTATAATATGCCAGACCAAAGGGGGGGGAGTTACATTCTGTCTAGCTTTCAAGTTATTGAAAGATACAGATACAGAGCAGCAGTAATCAAGTTTGACTTTATATTTACATCATGTACCCAGGTTATGACAAAAACATAATTTACTCATACTTATCTAAATATGCCATGGTTTCCTTTTTTTGATTAAATTTCATGGTCCATGTGCTTACAGCATATCTGTGAAGTTATTATTCAGATGTGTTCTGTCTTGGCTATAACTTAAAATTGTTTACAGTTGTATTCAATGTGCTGCATTCCTACTTAATCTTCACTCTACATTTCTTATTCATTTATGCCAATGTCACACATTATCATTTGTTTTTCAAAAAATCTGCTAAGCTTATGTTAACATTTACACTCATCCAGCACTAGGATATTTCTATTTGCTACCCTCTGATAGACAATACAGGAGCCTGCCAGTACGCACAAAAGACTCAGTTACTACCGCCAAGCTGACTATTGAACTCACAATACTGCACTAAACTACTTGCTACATATTACTGTGCAGCCATACTATGTGCAATACGAAATTCACTTAAAGCAATATTACAACCCGTAAAATACTCTACCTACACCGTATTTTTAATCCTACCCGCACCTTTGTATTTTATACATTATTTTATTATACTTACTATATTGTTAACTTATTTCTCTTGTATTTTTTTCTCTTCTAACAAGTACTATCGTTGCATGCTATTAGTACTTTATTTTTGCGAGTCAAACGGTTCCCCTCATCCCAAGCATTTCATTGCATTGTTGACCCTGTGTCAAAACTGCACATAACAAATTATCTTGAATTTATTATTTTTTTTTTTTTTTTTTTTTTATTTATTTAAATGTACATAACTGCGCATAACACATGAGATGAGCTGTGTTTCCATTTCCCCCCCCCCCCCCCCATTCTTCTCAATGAATGAGTGTTACAAAAAAAAAAAAAAAACGCAATATATCCAGACATTTTAAACTGAGCAAGCTTTAGGAAAGATATTTGACTTAACACATGAATACAAACACATGAAAAGGACTGCACTCTTATAAAACATAAGTTACCCACAAACCTCCCATTTGCACGTTTCAGTGGTGATGTTGGCCTCTATAGCCAGCCATCTAAATAGATTTAGATAAATTACCAGGGAATACTAAGTATTCTTCTTTGTGTTATTGAATTTTCTCCTGGGGGTAATGTATCGGCCGCAGTTGTCCGTGTCCGATTCAAGAAAGCCCCGAACCAGCTGAGAGGATGGAAGCCCTTAGGATGACCACTGGCAGAGAGAGAACTGCTGAACAAAGAATAGTTAATGCGGATGCCGCAGACAGATCAGGGGTGCTGTGTATGGAGAACAGCGGGCGATGCTTCCGTAATTCTCCATTAGGAAACAAGAGGTTAAGTCCGTTATCCAATATCCAATCCACTATTCAGAATCCAATATCCAGTATCCAATGTCCAATCCAATATCCAGAATCCAAATGACAAAAAGACGTTACCAGACAGGGGGAAGGCAGAATCAGGAATCCAGGTCAAAACAGGTCAAGGGTCAGGAACAGGCTGGCAGGCAGAATCTCAAGGCTGGAAGCGTACAAGGAAAAAAAACAAGATGATCTGGCAGGGGTGAGTTGTCACTGGCAGGTATATTAAGGGCTCGGCACAGGTGGAGCGCATCAGCAATCAGTGAGTGTGGAGAGGTGGTGAATTCAGGGCTGCAGGAAATCCAAACTCTATTAGACGGATCATGTGTAATGATGTCTCCCTGAGGACCGGAAATTCAGCCACACACACACACACAGTGATAGATTCCAAAAATGTAATTTATTGAGACCGGGTAATGGAGGAGATGAGCAGGGTTTGGTCCAGTAGGAAGTGGTTGTGACTTCCTCAGGTAATGCAGGGTACAATATCCTGAAAGGACCCCAGAAACAATCAGGAGGATCCACAATCCAAATGAGCGGAGAAATAAGAAGCCAAGAGTCATAAACAGGGGTAAGAGGCAGACTACTTAGCTGGGGCAGGCGAATATCCGGGGTCGTTCCAAAACAGGTCAAAATCCAGGAGAGCACAAGGCAGGAGCAGTCCGACATGGAATGAGGCAAGAGAAGTCCAAGGGCCGTAACTGGGTCAAACACAGGAATCAGAAAACAAGAGTAAATGCTGGACATCAACAAGTGAAAACAATGCTGACCATCTGGCAGGGAAGCAAGGACTGGAGTGAGCTTAAGTAGGGAGGGGAGCAGGTGAAGAGAGTGAGCAATCAGGATTGCCACAGGTGGAGCAGATGAGCGTGATGAGGGACTGGAGGCCCAGCACAGGAGCAACCATGACATCATGACAAAAAAGGGGAGCAAGAAAGTGAGAGAGCTGACAGAATCTTCTCATTTTTGGGCCTCATACGCAGGTTATAAGACATGACAGTTATGACACATATGCCTCTTAAAAAATCTCTAGAAAGTTAATTTTGCACAATATGGAACTTTTAAGAGATATATTTGGTAATGAGATGGATTCTGTAGTTACCTTTGATCCAGCAGCTATTACCTCCCTGAGTTGTGGTGAAGATATTTGCTGTATGGGAAAAAAAAGTCTTAAAAGCTGTGCCTTTATTTTCAGTGTTTTAGTACAAGCTTGTGCAAATGTTGCAGCCTGGAAATATTCCGACATAATACGTTATGATTTAGATATTGTCCAGGAGAACTGCTTCAGCAATGTTCATTTTTCTTCTTTTTTTATTATCATTTAGGTGATTTTTCAAGTCTTTTTGTTCTTTTAGTATTTTCTTTTGTATATGCTGCAGGAATATGTAACACATGTGAGCTGTAGTACGTCATTAGCCTGTGCGCACCAGGTATGTGTGTGTGTATCTGTGTGTGTGTGTGCGATATGTGTGGGGCTGCTGGCTGACGTGTATAGTGTGGTCATTTTGCATGTCCTGGCTGCCTCAAGAAAATCCATATATTAACAAAGAATATGCAGCGCGGGGCAAATAAATTTGCCAAAGTCAAGACAGAGTCCTGTCTGCTTTAAGGATGCAACACTAGCTTAGCATCCAGGAAATCACCATTACACAAAGTGAGTATATATGAGTATATCAGCCATGATTGCACCAGTCTGCTACAGGATTTTGTGCAATATTCCCCACTTATTCTAAATTCCAGATTTAATGGTACATTATGTGCTTTGGTTTGCAGACATGTTTAATTTGCTCTCACAATTTATGCAAAGAAGGTAGATGTATATATTGTAGGTATACAAATAAATCTGAGAGGAACAACCTGCAGGCCAGCTGGTAGAAACAACATTTAAATTCTGAGCAGATTCTGCTCACAAGGGTCAGTGCTGGTGTAGTAACAGTGTGCACAAACTTATGTTTACTCTGACCTTCATTGTGCAGCATCTGCAACAACAACTTGGTAAATGTGGTTTAAATTGTGGAATCAGGCCATAGACTCATTCATTCATTCTCCGTACCGCTTAGTCCATTAAGGGTCGAGGGTAAGCTAGAGCCTATCCAATCATTAACAGGTGAGAGACAGGTTACCAGTCCATCGCAGGGCCAACACATATACGGACAAACAACCATTCACACTTGCACACACACCTAGGGAGAATTTACAGTTATCAATTAACCTAATATGTATGTCTTTGGATGGTGGGAGGAAGCCGGAGTACCCAGAGAGAACCCACACGTGCACGGGGAGAACATGCAAACTCCACACAGAAAGGCCACCGCCCTCAAGTTTCAAAACTTCCCACCAGCCAAGATTCGAACCAGCGAGCTTCTTGCTGTGAGGCTGCGGTGCTAACCACCACACCACCGTGTAATTTATGAAAATGTTTGAAAAAATGTATAAAATGTTTTATTCAATTGAGGGATCCACAAACACAAAGACATATTTAATGTTAAAATCAGGTTTCAATTAATTCATTTTATTTAGAATCTTAGTAACATACAGTGTGTTATTTGTCTGGTGTGGAAACACTGAAGCTGTTGTGGTGTTGGTGTGATTTAAAGAACAGAACAGTTGATGATTGTTTTGAAGCTTTAAAAAAATTTGGGAGAATTGATGAGAACCAGTCTATATTAAAATTCTACAAACCAGGAGTTTATCAAGTTTTACACCTGAGAATATTACAGAAAATTAGTTTCTTCCCTTTTATCCCTTTTACTTTTGTGTTTAGCTAAATTCTCTTTTGACATTAGATGTATTTCTTTAATTCAACAGTGACATTGTAAGGTGATATATGGATGTATTTGTTTTGTATCAGACAGCATATCTATACTGTATATATTCTGTGTAGCGTTTAACGTCATTAAACATTAAAGATGTTTGATGAAATTATTAATTCTAATAATTTCATAAAATTATCAGACAAAATATTCTATTATACCTCAGGGTACCACCATACAGATAGCTTTAGCCTAATCTAATGGCTGTGTGGACACCATTAGAGAACTAAATTAATTAATATAATAAATTAATTAATTCAAGCTAGTCAAATCAATCAGTTATCAATCAATCAGTCTCAGGATGCTACTAACGTGAATTCTTATGTCGAAGGGACCCATAACATGGTTCAAAGGAGGAGTTCACAATAACCAGACCAGTTTAGGATAAATATGAAATATTTATTACTAAACTAATCATGCATAAATGAAAAGGAAATATTTACAAAGGACTTCGCATGGAGAAATGAATCAAACATTGTAAAATGCAGAATATGGAGTTCAAACCAAAATCTTATTTCAATGTGTCAGAATGAATGAAATGTATGCAAGGAATGAACAAAAGTTAATTAACCTGCGGTGTTAATTAAACTAAGGTTCAGGACTGAAAAAGATCTCTAAATCCTAAAAGAAAAAGAGGGAAAACTGAATCTCATCTGTTAAAACTGGAAGTTTAACTAAGATGTAGAACTGCTAGGTCACTGTCAGACAACCAACCATTTCTTAGAGCAGATAAGCAGAGAATTTATCCGAGCAGGACTCGTCCGGTTCTGTTTGGATCGAGCCGACTTACGACCGCTGTGGTGACTCTGATGGCAAGTGAGGAAGTTGGCGCAGGTGGTTTGGATCCCGAGCGACTTCCAGAAGGCCAGAAGATGCGTCATGTGGATCAGACAGCTCTGCGCTGCGGACTCTCCCGCGGCTCGGCTGGTGGTATCGATGATGGACAGTGAATGACTTGCGGTGAAGTGGACATTGGGATGAAGGGTTGCATCTGGGATCCTTTGGTTGGTCATTAAAAAGCAAATTTGTGTTGCAGAAGATTAAAGTTCAGGACTTGTAAATAACTTAATGAAGTCCTCCCCAGTCCATGTTGGAGAGCGTCGACCTTTGTTGACCTGTGGAGCTGGAAACCAAGTCATAAATTTGAGTCAGACCCCCACTTTGGGGGTGAGACTGTTAGTCTGTAAGGAGAGAAAACCCTCAAAGATGTTTAATTCAGTCACGATTAAACAAAAGTTCCAATCTTTATTTTGAAGACGCTGGAATTCACTACATCTGTAACTAATTAACTAAATGCTAATATTGTGCTTTGGCATTACCTGAGTATAACTATTTGTAGAAACTCCTTAGTACACATTCTGAACCTTCTCCCATCAATATGACTTGCTAGTTGAAAATAAAATGATACATAATACAGATTAACTAAGTAAGCATTACTGACGAGGTTTGTGTCTGGGTCCTGCCTTCATCAAGAAAAAGAGACCTGCTGATGGTCTGATCTGACATCAGAGTAAACGTATTCATGCTCAAATGCTTTCTTCTTCTTGTGTAGAATGCCACTGATGCATAGTTTGCTTCCACTGCTTGACCAGCCTGAAAGGTGGACAGGGACACAGAGTTTTTATTAAAATGTTTCTTTGGTAAGAGGTATATTGTAATCTTGATTATCATTTCTGTATATAATACATACGTACAATAAAATATTCACCAAAGGCATATTTACCAAATCATTTGACGGCTCCATACTCGGTATGTGATGTCCAAGATTATGACGAATGCTCATCTCTCCTGCAAAGAAACAAACCCTCCTGAGTATTCAGATGTTAAATGTTGCTCCTAATATTTTATTTTTAAATATTCTGCAATGAGGTTTTTACAATACTAGGATTTGTAACTCGATACCAATACCCAGAAAAACACTCTGTACACTTCTAATATCATGGAGGGAAAAACGCCAAATGAATTTATTTATTTTCTTTGTTGCATTTGTGTTCCTAACATGAACGTAGGGGCACCAGCATAAACTTAGAAACACTGTTTGAATCAGCTTTTATGTTTTTTATCTTGACCTTCTAAAAAAGAATTTTGTAATAAAATTTGAAAACCTAAGTACGATTTTAAAGCAAAAATGTACACTAGTACACTATTACAAGAAAAAAAATGTTGGAAGTCACAGGAGTAGACCTCCATCTCACAACATGGATCCTGGACTACCTGCCCAACTGACCACAGTATGTGAGGACAGGAAACTGTGAGTCCGACAGGGTTGTCTGCAGCACGGGGGCCCTGCAGTGAACAGTTCTGGCTCCCTTTCTCTTCACCATCTACACTGCAGAATTCACACACAAATCAGCAAACTGCCACCTACAAAAGTTCTCAGATGACTCTGCAGTCGTCAGCCTCATCGTAGACGGAGACAACAGAGAGTACAGAGAACTGATCCAGATTTTGTGTGCTGGTCTTAGCAGAACCTGCTCCAGATCAATGCAGGGAAAATCAAAGGGCTGGTGGTGGACTTCCACGGGTGTAAACACTCTCCTCCTGCACCAATGAACATCCAGGGAATGGGTGACACCTTACAAGTACCTGGGTGTTCACCTGAACAACAAACTGGACTGGGCAGTCAATACTAACGTACTGTACAAGAAAGGATGGAGTAGGCTGTTTCTCATAAGGAGACTCAGGTCTTTTGGAGTGCAGGGGACACTGCTGAGATCCTTTTTTAACTATATGATGGCATCAGCCATCTATTTTTTTTTTTTTTTTTTTTTTTTTTTTTTTTTTTTTCTTCAACCTGTCTTGTCCAGCATCGTTGCAAACAGAATGATTGTCTGGCTGCTGTCTGGTGCTGGGCAATTTTACTCTATCAAGCAGGGATTTATACTACATGTATAAAGTCCCTCTTGATGACATGAAAAACTTTATTAAATCAGACTCTTAATGCTGGACTCGACCGGAGGGGACAGAGAGAGAGAGAGATAGATAGAAAAGAAAGTAGAGAGAAGAGGGAGGGGAGAGAGAGGGACAGAAAGGGTGTGGGGAGTGCGGGTGGGGACTTAAAACATTATACAGAAAACCATGTAATCCATACTACTTGCAACATATATAGCTAAGATCATCCTGACCAGTAGGTCATTACACAACTAGTTGATAATAGTAACAATAATAATAATCACAATAATAGTAATAATAATAATAGTAGTAGTAATAATAATAAGAGTAAGAGTAATAATAATAATAATAAGAACAGAAGTAATAAAAAAAAAATAAAAAAAAATATGTATTCAAGAACACGCGCAGAGAAACCTGTGTGGATATGCTGGAGAACTCGGCCACACGGCGACGCAAAGACTGTGTGGAGACGTTCAGGGAGGAGTGACCATGCAGAGTGATCATGCAGATGCCACCTCACTTGAACAGAGGCCAGAGTCAGGCCAGCGGTCCCGAGACCCAGGCCACCAGCCCCCCCGTAGGCTACAGATCCCGACCGGTCCACAGAGACGACCACTCGCCCGCCCAGGAAGGCAGCAGCAGGAGACCCCAGCAGGAGCCGCCCCGCGGACACAGGGCACCGGCCCCGGCAGGCCGAGGCCAGCAGTCCCCGACCCCCCCGGGCACCGGCCGCCCGGGACAGACGGGGCAGAGGGCCCGGGCCCAGGAGCGCAGGGACACCCCCCACCCCCACAGGCCAAGGGCCAGCACGCCACCCGGGGGGACCCGGCCCGCCCAGACGGCCACCGCCAGAGGCCAGCCCCACACCCCAGCGCCCAGCCGCACACCCCGAGAACCAGTCCTGCCCCCCCCCCCCAGACCAACACACACAAACACACACACTCTCCTTCCACTCCTCCATTCATCCTCCCACACATACACCATCCAACCCTCACATACTCTGTCCTCCCACACACACACACCATCCTTCCACCATCCATCCTTCCACACACACACCATCCTTCCACCATCCATCCTCCCACACACTCACCATCCTTCCACCATACACTCTCCCACACCTACCCCATCCTCCCACACACACATCATCCCTCCACCACTCATCCTCCCACACATACACCATCCTCCACCTTCACACCTCCCACACACACACACACACACCATCCTTCCACTACCCATCCTCCCACACATACATCATTCTCCTACACATACACCGTCCTCCCTCTCCTACACCAAACATCCACCTTCACGTACCCCATCCTCCCACACACACACACACCACCCCTCCATCACCCACTCTCCCAAACATACACCACTCCCCCACACACACACCATCCTCCCTCCCATACACCATCCAGCCTCCTGCACACACACCATTCTTCCACCATCCATCCTCCCACACACTCCCCATCCCTGCACCATACATTCTTCCACACATACCCCATCCTCCCCCACATACATCATCCCTCCACCATTCATCCTCCCACACCCACACCACCCCCCCTCCCACACACCACACATCCACCTCCACACACCCCACCCTCCCACACACACACACACCATCCCTCCACCACCCATCCCCCCACACACACACCACTCTCCCACCCATACACCACCCCCCCCCCCCCCCCCCCACATACACACACACACACACAAACACCATCCCCCCACCACCATCCTCCCGCCACCCCACGCCGCGGGGGGACAGCCCCAGCCAGGAGGCGAGGAGACACGAGCCAGGCCCCCACCCCCCCCACCCCGCCCCAGTCCCCCACTCCCCACCCCCAAAACAGCACCTTCCCCCCAGGGCCAGCAGCCAAACCCCCCGGGACAGCCCGCCCACGCCCCGGGCCAACGCGACAGGCCACCCGGCCCGCCCCGCCCCCGGGCCATCCATGGAGACAGGGGCGCTTGAAGACCCCATCCCCCCTCCCTCCCCCACTAGTGAGGGAATATATTATGTGCTGTTTGCAATTAAAAAAAAAGAGGGTTAAAATTGGGGGGCAGTAACTGCATTGAGGAGGGGGTGGGGCCACCTGAGCAGTCCCACCCACCTGACCTCGCATGTTCCACCCCCCAAAACGTGTTTGTATGTTGCAAATGTTATTTGTGCTCAGTGACTAAGTGGAATTAAAAGCTGGGAGGCATGCTGCCGCTCGGCGAAGCAACGGGGCCACTATGATGACCCCCCTGCCCCGCCCAGCGCAACAAGCACACCCCCCACGGCCCTACCTGTGTATGTAGTGAAGAGTGGGGAGGGGAGGGGTCAGGAGATGTAGGTCCAGAGGGGGGTAAGCCTCCCCCCTGGAAGACGACCCGCCAGTGGCTTAGGGCGCCCCCGTCCCCCGCCGGCCCCGAAGGGCGTCACAGGCCCAGAGCAGGCACCCCAACCCAGACACGCCACGAACCCCCCCAGGGGCCAGCCACCAGCCCAAGGGGCCACTTTCCTCTTTCTGAGTGGGAGGGGGGCGAGGCGAAGGAAGGGAACCCCAGGCCCCCGCCCCCAACACCCAGCCAGGGCGCCCCCCAGAGGACACGTCCTAACCCCTTGCAAACGCACACACTCTTTTTTTTTTTTTTTTTTTTTTTTTTTTTTTTTTTCTCCCCAGCCACTCACACACACTCTCACACACCTCTATATACCAACACCTCAATACGTGCACATACCTCCACACACACACGTCACGCACATACCTATAAACACACACACCGGTGCCCACATACACACACACTCTCATACCCCTCCATACACATACACCACTACACACACACTCACATACATACCTGCATATACACACAAGCACTTCCATACATACTCACGCCTCCACCCACTCCTTCACTCCTCCACACACACCTCGACCTCCACGTGCACACACTCATATATACATACCTTCACACACACCCACATCCCACATAGACCTCCACACACACACCCGCACACTACTCACACACACACATACACGCACACACCCAGACCTTCATACACACCCACACACACATACAGCACACACGTCCCTCTACACCCACCCACACACCAGCATACCCACAGACACACACACACACACACCCACACACAAACACACCCCCACCCAGGTTCCGGGGCACCAGGGCACGGACCAACCCCCGGCACGGCACATCCGGACGGGCCCAGCCCCCCCCAGCAGCGGCAGACCCCCCACCCCCAGGAGCGGGGGGAGACCCGACGCCCCAGAGCCCGGGGCCCCCACCCGGCCCACCCCGGGCCCGACCGGCCACCCGGCCAGGGGCCGACGGACACCGACCCAGGCAGCCACCCCCCACCGCCACGAGGCAGCCCCACCCCGGGGCCCACCCAATGCCGCCCGCCCAGACCGGAACCCCCAGCCGACCCAGCAGCGGAGCAGCCTAGATCCCCACCCAGGAGACAACCGGAGACCTGAAGTCACCAGGGACCCCCCACCCACATCCGCCCCTATCCCAGCGAAGCCGCAATCCTCCACCTACATTAAGTGATGTAGCCAGTCACAGGGGACCAGAGGGAATGAAAGTCAACTGACTGGTTCCTGGAGGAGGCAGACATTGTCTCAATGCTGATGTGATCTAACAGGAGATTTCTAAACTGCTGGATAGACAAATTGTTCTTATCTTTCCAGTTCACAAGAATAGTTTTCTTTGCGATGCATAAGACTGCGAGGACCAAGTTTATGGAGTGTATTCCTATGTTGGTGTCACCCAGGTCGCCCAGTAGGCAAAGTGTGGGGTTTGCAGGAAAACTAGTTTTAAACCATTTTGAGAGATAAACCATTTTGAGAGATAAACCATTTTGAGAGATAAACCATTTTGAGAGATAAACCATTTTGAGAGATCATCAGCATCAGCCATCTATTATGGTGTGGTCGTCTGGGGCAGCAGCATCTTGACTGCTGACAGGAAGAGACAGAACAAACTGGTTAAGAAGGCCAGGTCTGTACTGGGATGCCCCCTCGATCCAGTGAAGGTGGTGATGGAGAGAAGAATGATGGCTACGCTTTCATCTCTGATGGAGAAAACATACCACCTCATGCAGGACTGTTTAACAACACTGTGCAGCTCATTCAGTGACAGACTGCTTCACCAGCGGTGTGTTAAGGAGAGATACCGCAGGTTGGTCCTTCCCGCTGCTGTCAGACTCTACAATCTGCACTGCTCCCAGTAGCCACAACAGTACACAGACGTGCAATATCAATACTAGTGCAATAATGTCAATACATTTTGTATATAGGCTTTTTATACAGACTTCTATATAGATTTTTTTATATAGATTTTGATATAATTTTTGTTCTGTACAGTTTTTGTTATCTCTGTAATGCTGTTTTGCACTGGTTTTGCACTACATCACCTTTGCTGCTGTAGCACCAAAATGTCCCCATTGTGGGACAAATGAAGGATTATCTTATCTTATCTTATGTTATCTTATCTTATGTTATCTTATCTTATCTTATCTTATCTTATCTTATCTTATCATATCTTAAAGATAAACTTAATTTAAAAAAAGTAGGTTGGTATTTCAGAAAAATAAATTCCTTCATTTAAAAATGGAAATAGACCCTCTGCAAAGTCTCAGTGTAAACATTTCTGAACTTTATCCTGCACTTATTCTATTCTATTCTATTCTATTCTATTCTATTCTATTCTATTCTATTCTACAGTCATTTAACAGACACTTTTATCCAAAGCGACTTACATTTGAGAGTAAGAACAACACAAGCAAGAATTCAAACAAGATGGGACGTCATCATTAAATGGTAGTCAGACTGCTGTGAGGGACCCAGGTGCTGTCATGTAGTGCTAGAGGCTGTGCATAGCTTTCTTTTTTTTTTTTCTTCTTCTTCTTTTTTGTAGTTTTTGTAAGGTTTTTTGTTTAAATACAGTCATTACAATTTCATCAATCAATATCATCTTGGGCATAAGTACACACAGCTTATTCAGTACTTGGTTGAACCAAGGAGCTGGACAAATCTTTCTAACCCATTCTGTTGAGTAGAAGAGTTAAGCTAGGTGTGGAAATGCTCCTTAAACAACTGAGTCTTTAGCTTGCTTTTAAAAATAGATAAGGACTCTGCGGATCAGATGGAGTTTGGTAGATTGTTCCACCACCGGGAAACAACAGATGAGAAGAATTTAGCTCCTGATTTTGCACCACATTGTGGTGGGAGCAGCACAGACATGTAATATCAAAACTAGTGCAATAATGTAATTTCATTTTATATATAGGCTTTTTATATAGACTTCTATATAGATTTTTTATATAGATTTTGATATAGTTTTATAGTTTTATTATATAGTATAGCACTTCCGGAGTCTTATGTTTAAAGTTTGTGGCTGAACGGGAATGTTGGGTCACAGTGATAGTGGTACATAAGATAGTCAGCTTTCCTTTCTTTGTAATGTTACAAACTAAACTGCATGGATCATTTCATGTTGTACGTAGATTTTTGCTGTTTTCATTGCCTCATTATTTAGTGACATTGTTACATAAAAACAATTTGGCAGATATAAAAAAAAACACTAGTTTTCACACTCCAAAACATATGACCTAACTATTTTAAAAACACACATCACAATCTCTCTCTCTTATACATGCATTCACACACACACACACACACACACACACACACACACACACACACACACACACACACACACACACACACACACACACACACACACACACACACACGTGCATGCCATAAATTCTTCACCACAAGTTTTGGTTCTGACTTTGAGAACAACTAAAAGGCCGGTACCACATGATGACGATCACATTAACTCTCCAATCTTTCATCCTTTACAACACACACGTACACAGATTTCACACTTCTTCCTGATTTTTAGTAAATACAGTTTCAAAAAATTGTTACAAAATGTGTCCTTAAGAAGTCTGATGGTCACAGAACAATTAAAACCTTGTTAAATTAGTTTTACGTGTGTTAACCTGATCTAACATTCCTGTGTTCAGCTGATGGTGAAGCGGTCTGTGTGACTCATCATCATCATCTGGGTGAAGATGTGTTTTAACTGGAGGTGAAAACAGTGAGTACAATGTGTAAACCTCGTACAATGTGTTGTGCTAAAGAACTTAGGTAAATCAATTATTCTTTAACAAATAACCCCACCAGAGGGGATGAAAGGATGGACATGAGTCATTGAGTGAGCCTTGGCAGCGTATCTCAATATTTGATCAAAGATCCTGGAACAAGACCACAAAAATTAAGTTTTACTTCAGAAAAACAGAAGATACTCATGTTTTTGACAACTAAGAGCTATGCTTCTCCTGCTCTGAGAAGCCTACATATCTTTTGGCAGATGTACAGTATGTGTGTTTGTGTGTGAACCTACCTTTACAGTGTTCACAAACTTTCTTTTGTTTAACAAAGATAATTAAGATGACAATCACTGTAACACAGCAGGCCAATACTCCTCCAAGTATGATGACAACAGGATCTGGTTTTGGTCTAGAAAACAATCCTAAGAGACATAATGAAATAAAAAAAAATTTTTTACGGGAAATGTATGTGCTGAAAAAACTAAAACAAAATAAAACAAAACAAACAAAAAAAAAAATGTCCTGTGTTTGCAGATAACATACAATAAACACGTTTTAAACCCTTCAAGAAATAATAAACTAAAAAGTCCAAAGTCACTGTAAAGAATTAATGAGGGTCTGAAACACATTTAATGGTCCTGACACATTATCAGTGTCTCAAATGTCTCAAGATAATAGTTATTAAACCTACATGATTATATTTGTCTTGTAGTTTGGACTTTGTTAAACTTCTTAATTTTAAAGAGCTGTAAAAAATAATCTATTCCACAGCTGATGTGTTTTAACCAAACAGATCATACATGATGAATTTAATACAACTGTAAATACTTACCTGTTTCCACTTTAGTTCCTTCACCAAACAGAATGGCTCCACATGTGACCACAGCACAGTAGTACGTCCCAGCTTCAGAGGAGTCTATTATAGAGAGACTGTGAGAGCAGCTTCTCTCATCTTCATCACTAAAGTTTCCCTGAGTGTAAATAATTCCTGGATGAAATCCTTCTGATCCAGTTCTGAACCAGTAAACACTGTGTTCAGGTGGACACTGCACCCTGGTTTCTTTGTTCTTAGAGAAAAGCGAACACTTGAGAGTCACAGAGTTTCCCCACTCAATCAAGTCAGTCTTCAGACTTTGTTTCTCACATAAAGATGTTTTCTGATTGTGATCTGTGGGGTTTAGTTAAAGAAAGACATTAATACAGATGAAAAACTTATGTTTCAGTAAAAAAAAAAAAAACATAGGTGATCAGTTAGACAAATAGAAACAGTGAAATAACCACATTTTACCTTTTACAGCCAAAAATGTTCCGCTGATGAACGTTTGTGAGTAACTTGCTCCGGTTCCACAGTAAAATGTAGCTTCATCTTCTTTGCTTACATTTGAGATTTTAAGAGACTCATACTGAAGTACTTCAAAACGAGAGTCTTTAAATTGTTCATACATCGTTATTTGATCATGTACCACACTTGCTACTGTTTGGAGCAAATCTCCAAGAGACTGCTTATACCAGTAAAGGTAGGTAGGCTTCTCGGAGAGTTTACAGTCAAAAGTAACATCTTCACCCAGGCCGACCTCCTTCAAAGAGATCAAATGAGAGAGATCTGCAGTTTGAATCAGAGCTGTAGAAAAAGAGAGAATACATCAAAACAGTAGAAGTATAGTTACAAACAATCAACAGAAGAAATGCAAAGTTTTCACATTCTGTACAAACTGAAATTTGTATCTTTTTTTTCTTTCTAAATAAACAGATTACACTTACATAATGTAACGAGAAGACTCCGAGCAGTGAATCTAGTGATCATTGTGTTGAAGTTACTCTACAATGTGTCACAATACTGATGTCACCTCACCCAAATGTGAGGAAATATTTCAGGGTTGACCAAAGTTTCCAAAGCAGAATTCAGTGATTGGCTGAACTATAGAAGATGGGCGTCACACTACATTTAGAAAAGCTGGGGTCCATTTTCGTATGAGAAGAGATGCAAATGTTTTTATTTCTTAAGGTCTTTATTGGAATTAAATTGAGTGTTTCTGTTTCAGTCATTTAAAAAAAAAAAAAAACTTGTTGCTAAAGCTTGTTGCAATCTATTGGTCTGGAAAGTAAAGTTAACATGCAGATGAAAACCTATATATTTTTTTATTTTCTGATAACCAACAAGGAATGAGTCTGTCAAGTCACAGCTTTACTTTTCATTTAACAATGCAAATTTATATATATGTGTAATAAATGTGAATGTCATGGCAGCAACAGGCTTTAACCTCTTTAGCCTTCTTCTGGAAACAAGAATTTGGTGCATCAGTCTGCCTTTATAGTTGTCTGAAATCAACATTTCACAAGTATGATTAAAATTGTATTTTCAGTTTAAATTATGAATAAATTGGGGATTTAAGTTCCAATATTGTTACATCAGGTATTGTGTTTGTTGCTAGATTTTGAATTGTACATTAAACCTTTAAATTATCGGCTTTTTAGATGTATGTTATATTGCAACTTAATGATGGTCATTGCTTAATGATGGTCATTGCTCTTGTTAAACAACAGCAAGGTCTTCTGGCGTCATTTGGAGCAAGATAGGACACAATTATTCACCATATGAATTTGAGGAAACTTCAAGTGACTAATCCTCTGATCGAGAACTCACAATCATTATAATGTGGTTTCAAGGCAACAATGTTAGAGAACATCTTGACTGGGGTTAGAATTAACAGCTTTGTCATGTTGGCACTCACTATAAGATCTTTCTGCCAAATCTGTCTCTGAGCATTGCAGTTATACTCAGTTAACTTTAGATCGACAATGGCTCTCGATGCAGCACCCACAAGATATGATTTAAGATATTTACATTTTTCAGTTTTACTCAGCTCACCACAGCTTTCCGTGGATGGCAGTCTCAAACTAATCCCAGATTTCTTGCTTATTTTGATATGTCACTGTCATATTTAATAATGTAGAGCTTTGCCTGTTACTTCCACTAGTGGAATGTGCACTCACATCTCTCAGCTGTGCAGCTCTCTGTTCAACAGGTGCTGTTGGGTAATCTTTTTCAACAATTCTCATTGCTCTGCTTTTCCAGAGGTTGACGTGATCATGATAATCCACAGTTTAAACCACATCTGCCTCCTTTACATATCTAAATCAAACAAATAAATTAATAACTACATTAATCTCTAAAGATATAACACCACACCTATTGGGTAAAGAAGCTGACTTAAAGAATGTCTAAATCCATCTTTAGTGGGCAAGACATTGGCTCACTGATCCACACCACCAGAATCTACAGCAAAGCCATTTGGACTGGAGAAATGTGGCCAATGGTAACACTGAGGACATTGCACTTCCAGAGGGCAGAATAGCAAATGCTGAGGAGAGCTACGAGTACCTTGGCATACTACAGGCAACTGGCAACCATGAAGAGGCCACAAGGCAAGTCCTGAGAATTTCTATGCAAGTTATGTCTGTGTGCACTCAAAAAGCAAGTTACAACATCAGCCTCATCAAGGCCTTATTGTAGTTGAAGCATCCATCCAGTTCCAGAAGATATCTACAACTCCTCACCATTAAAAAAAAAAAGTCATAAGGAAAGGGCAAAAACCCCTGCCAACAGCACCTAATGACCCAGATCACACTGCATGCAGGAGTATGAAGTAGTATTGGTGCAGTGCTGGACAATGGTTGCTGACAGCAGTCAAAAAAAAAAAACATTATTAACAAATAAAGTTAGAATGATAAAAAAAAAAAAGTCCACAGGTCTCAACTGAAGATTTTAAATATGCCAGAACAAAAAAAAAAAAAGTTATATTTTGTTTAGCTTTTAAGTTATTAGAAAATTTCCATTTGTATCAGATACAGATCAGCAGTGATCAAGTTTGACCTTCACTCTACACATTATATTCAAGCTGCTGCTGTGCTGCAGAAACAGGTAACATATTAAAGGGGAAATTAAACTCATCAAATAAAGTTTAAAAAATCTGAATCTTACATAAATGTTTAAAGTATATTTTCTCCGTGAGATGAGGACAGATGGATTTATTCTGTTGTTGAACTATGATGAAAAGAAGACAGCAGAGAAATAAGGGATGCAGCAGAAAAAGCATCAATGCTAATCTCAAGTTACCATCACTTGGTTTTCAAAAAATCTGCTAAACCTTTATTTTAAGATTTACTTATCTTGAACATGAGATGAGCTGTGCTTTCCATTATTTCCATTATTTTATTCTTCTCACTGAAACAAAGTAAAAAAGAAAAGAAAAAAAAAAAAAAACATGGCAAGGTATCCAGACATTTTTAACTGAGAAAGCTTTAGGAAAGATATCTGACTTATTAACACATCAATACAAACACATGAAAGGACTGCACTCTTATAAAACATAAGTTACCATAAACCTTCTTTTTGCACTTTTCAGTGGTGATGTTGGCCTCTATAGCCAGCCATCTAATAGATTTAATAAATTACCAGAGAATAAAATATAAAATATTCTTTATTGTGTTATTGAATTTGCTTCTGTCATGGGCTTTGCACTGTGTATGTGTGTGTGTGTGTGAGTGTGTGTGTGTGTGTCTGAGTTTGCAGGTAGGGCTGAGCAGGTTGCAATGGGGACTCAGGGCAGAGTCTGGAGCTTCAATTGACACCACCTGCAGCTCATCATCCTGCTTGTTATCCTGTTCAACACCCTGCTATTTAGGGAAAAGCAGGAGCTCCAGTCTTCGCCAGATTTTTTCTCTTTACTTTGTGGTAATCAGGCCAGTTCCAGTGATTTTTCTTGTGTCTCTTTGCAAGTAAACTCACCTTGTTATCTCTACTCCTCAGCACTTTGAAGTTCATCCCTTGGAGACTTACAGGCAACTCTGGATCTGGACTTCTCTTTCTGCCAGCCTACCACCTGCTGTTAGTGCCTGCCTGCTTGGCCTGCCTGACACCTAACTTATTCATCTCAACCAGAGTTCATTCCCTGGCTTTACCCCTCCACCGTCAGACAAGCCCTGGATCATAGTAAGCCCCTGATCTTGCTGTCATTACCAAACATCTTCTCAGATCCACGCTAACCCTCTGCCCTCTCTTAAGAAGAGTTTTCTGGACCTGGACCAAACCTCCCACATAATAGTGAAGAGGTTGTTAATAAACACTTTAAAAAGTTTGCATCACACCAGCTGACAAATGCTTCCACCTCTGTTTTGTAGGCACAGTCATCACATCGGGTCATCAGACCCACAGTCTCATCTGAGTACTTTTGCAGTACACAGGATGGCTAACTGACCCTGTAATCAGCTGTGTACAGAGAAAATAAAAAAGGAGACAGAACTGTTCCCTGTGGAGCACCTGTATTTGTTAAAATATCAGACTGCTTACTACCAAGTTTAACATACTGAGAACGGGACAGAAAATAATTTAAAATACAAGCAGTAGTTTTATTATGGAGTTTAAAATTTATTAGCTTAATGTGGCTCTAGTGAGCTCTACTGAGAACGAGCTGTTTCTGTGTCTGAACCTTGGAATGCTCATGAGTGGTGCCTCTCCATGCCCCCCAGAGGATCTGGCTTTCGCTGGTGCCTGCTCGATCATTCATCAATCAGGGCAGAAGGGGAAAGATCTCAGACTCACCTGTTAGCGCGCACATTAGCTAAAAAAAGGAAGCAAGCAAGTCAGAGAGCTGATAGAATTTTCTCATTTTTGGGCCTCATACACAGGTTATAAGACATGACACAGTTATGACACATATGGCTCTTAGAAAATCTCTAGAAAGTTAATCTTGCACAATTGTTGTGGTGAAGATATTTACTAAATGGAAAAGTCTTTAAAAGCTGTGCCTTTATTTTCAGTGTTTTTGTATAAGCTTGTGCTAATGTTGCAGCCTGGAAAGATTAAGACATAATATGTTCTAATTTAGATATTGTCCAGGAGAAGTGTTTCAGCAATGTTAATTTTTCTTTTGTATTTTTTAAGCGATTTTTCAAGTCTTTTGTTCTGTTAGTATTTTTTGTTGTGTATGCTGCAGGAATATGTAACACTTGTGAACTATAGTCATCAGCCTGTGCACACTGTGTGTGTGTGTGGGGGGGGGGGGGGGGGGTGGTCATTTTGCATGTTCTGGCTACCTCAAGAAAATCCACATATTAACAAAGAATATGCAGCACGGGGCGAATAAAGTTGCCAAAGTCAAGAAGGAGTCCTGTCTGCTTTAAGGATGCAACACTAGCTTAGCATCCAGGAAATCACCATCGCACAAAGTGAGTATATATGAGTATATCAGCCATGAATGCTCTTAATTAGTATGCTACAGGATTTTGTGCAATATTTCCTACTTCTAAATTTCAGACATTAGATTTAATGGTACATTGTGCGCTTTGGTTTGCAGACATGTTTAATTTGCTCTCACAATTTAGGCAAAGAGGGTGGAAGTATATTTTGTTGGTATACAAATAAATCTGAGAGGAACATCCTGCAGGCCAGCTGGATGAAACATTTAAATGCTGAACAGATTCTGCTCACAAGGGTCAGTGCTGGTGTGCACAAACTATTGTTTACTCTGACCTCCATGCAGAAATCTCACATTGTGCAGCATCTGCAGCAGCAACTTGGTAAACATGGTTTAAATGGTGTAATCAGGACATAGACTAATTTATAAAATATTTTATTTAATTGAGGAATCCACAAACACAAAGACACATTTAATGTTAAAATCAGGTTTCAATTCAAATGGGTTTTTTATTTATTTAGAATCTTAGTAACATACAGTGTGTTATTTGCCTGGTGTGGAAACACAGAAGCATTAGCCGACTTTAACTATTTGTAGAAACTCCTTAGTACACATTCTGACTTGTAAACCTAATCCCATAATTTTGACTTACCAGATAAAATGATACATAATACAGATTAACTAAGTAAGCATTCCTGATGAGGTTGGTGTCTGGGTCCTGCCTTCATCAAGAAGAAGAGACCTCTACTGATGGTCTGATCTGACATCAGAGTAAACACATTCATGCTCAAATGCTTTCTTCTTCCCTCTTTTTACTCTTGTGTAGAATGCCACTGATGCATAGTTTGCTTCCACTGCTTGACCAGCCTGAAAGGTGGACAGAGACACAGTTTTCATTCAAATGTTTCTTTGGTAAGAGGTATATTGTAATCTTGATTATCATTTCTGTATATAATACATACGTACAATAAAATATTCACCAAAGGCATATTTACCAAATCATTTGACGGCTCCATACTCGGTATGTTATGTCCAAGATTATGACAAATGTTCATCTCTCCTGCAAAGAAACAAACTCCTGAGTATTCAGATGTTAAATGTTGCTCCTAATTTTTTATTTTTAAATATTCTGCAATAAGGTTTTTACAATACTAGGATTTGTAACTTGATACCAATACCCAGAAAAACACTCTGTACGCTTCTAATATCATGGAGGGAAAAACCCTAAATGAATTAATTCATTTTCTTCATTGCATTTGTGTTCTTAACATGAACGTAGGGGCACCAGCACAAATTTAGGAACACTGTTTGAATCAGCTTTTATGTTTTTCATCTTGACCTTCTGAAAAAGAATTTTGTAATAAAATTTGAAAACCTAAGATTTTAAAGCAAAAATGTACACTAGTACACTATTACAAGAAAAAAAATGTTGGAAGTCACAGGAGTAAACCTCCATCTCACAACATGGATCCTGGACTACCTGCCCAACTGACTACAGTATGTGAGGACATGAGACTGTGAGTCCGAAAGGGTTGTCTGCAGCACGGGGGCCCCACAGTGAACAGTTCTGGCTCCCTTTCTCTTCACCATCTACACTGCAGAATTCACACACAAATCAGCAAACTGCCACCTACAAAAGTTTTCAGATGACTCTGCAGTCGTCAGCCTCATCGCAGACGGAGACGACGGAGAGTACAGAGAACTGATCCAGGGTTTTGTGTGCTGGTCTCAGCGGAACCACCTGCAGATCGCTGCAGGGAAAACCAAAGAGCTGGTGGTGGACTTCCACGGGTGTAAACACTCTCCTCCAGCACCAGTGAACATCCGGGGAATGGGTGACACCTTACAAGTACCTGGGTGTTCACCTGAACAACAAACTGGACTGGACAGACAATACTAACGTACTGTACAAGAAAGGATGGTGTAGGCTGTATCTCATAAGGAGAATTAGGTCTTTTGGAGTGCAGGGGACACTGCTGAGATCCTTTCTTAATGATGATGGCAAAGCCTCAGTGTAAACATTTCTGAACTTTATCCTGCACTTATTCCATTCTATTCTATTCTATTCTATTCTATTCTATTCTATTCTATTCTATTCTATTCTATTCTATTCTAATCTATTCTATTCTACAGTCATTTAGCAGATGCTTTTATCCAAAGCGAATTATTTGAGAGTAAGAACAACACAAGCAAGAATTCAAACAAGATGGGACGTCATCATTAAGTGGTAGTCAGAATGCTGTGAGCCCAGTTGGACCCAGGTGCTGTCATGTAGTGCTAGAGGCAGTGCTTATTTCATTTATTTATTTATTTTTTTTTTTGTAGTTTTTGTAAGTCATTTTGTTTAAATACAAACATCACAATTTCATCAATCAATATCATCTTGGGCATAAGTGCACACAGCTTATTCAGTACTTGGTTGAGCCAAGAAGCTGGACAAATCTTTCTAACCCATTCTGTTGAGTAGAAGAGTTAAGTTAAGTGTGGAAATGCTCCTTAAACAACTGAGTCTTTAGCTTGCTTTTAAAAATGGATAAGGACTCTGCGGATCGGACGGAGTTTGGTAGATTGTTCCACCACCAGGGAACAACAGAGGAGAAGAATTTAGCTACTGATTTTGTGCCACGTTGTGGTGGGAGCACAGACGTGCAATATCAATATTAGTGCAATAATGTAAATACATTTTATATATAGGTTTTTTATATACTTCTATATAGATTTTTTATGTAGATTTTGATATAGTTTTATAGTTTTATTATATAGTATAGCACTCCGGAGTCTTATGTTTTAAGTGTGTGGCTGAACGGGAATGTTGGGTCACAGTGATAGTGGTACATAAGATAGTCAGCTTTCCTTTCTTTGTAATGTTACAAACTAAACTGCATGGATCATTTCATGTTGGACGTAGATTTTTGCTGTTTTCATTGCCTCATCATTTAGTCACATTGTTACATAAAAACAATTTGGCAGATATAAACAAAAACAGTAGTTTTCACACTCCAAAATATACTACCTAACTACTTTAAAAACACACATCACAATCTCTCTCTCTTATACATGCATTCATACACACACACACACACACACACATAACATGCATGCCATAAATTCTTCACCACAAGTTTTGGTTCTGACTTTGAGAACAACTAAAAGGCCGGAACCACATGATGACCATGAGACAAGATCACATTAACTCCCCAGTCTTTCATCCTTTACAACACAGACGTACACAGAGTTCACACTTCTTCCTGGTTTTAGTAAATACAGTTTCAAAAAATTGTTACAAAATGTGGCCTTAAGAAGTCTGAAGGTCACAGAACAATTAAAACCTTGTTAAATTAGTTTTACATGTGTTAACCTGATCTAACATTCCTGTGTTCAGCTGATGGTGAAGTGGTCTGTGTAACTCATCATCATCATCATCCGGGTGAAGATGTGTTTTAACTGGAGGTGAAAACAGTGAGTACAATGTGTAAATCTCGTACAATGTGTTGTGCTAAAGAACTTAGATAAATCAGTTATTCTTTCATTTTCTTTACATTTTTCTTTAATTTAAGCTGTTGAAGAGACTGAAAACCATTTAACTTCAACCCCTGATCTGAAACAAAATACCCCACCAAAGGGGATGAAAGGATGGACATAAGTCATCGAGTGAGCCTTGGCAGTTCAGAAAAACAAAAGATACTCATGTTTTTGACAACTAAGAGCTATGCTTCTCCTGCTCTGAGAAGCCTACATATCTTTTTGGCAGATGTACAGTATGTGTGTTTGTGTGTGAACCTACCTTTACAGTGTTCACAAACTTTCTTTTGTTTAACAAAGATAATTAAGATGACAATCACTGTAACACAGAAGGCCAATAGTCCTCCAAGTATGATGACAACAGGATCCGGCTTTGGTCTAGAAAACAATCCTAAGAGACATAATGAAATAATAAAAAAAAAATTTTACGGGAAATGTATGTGGTGAAAAAACAAAAACAAAAACAAAAAAGAAAAAAAAAAAAAATGTCCTGTGTTTGCCGATAACATACAATAAATACGTTTTAAGCCCTTCAAGAAATAATAAACTAAAAAGCCCAAACTCACTGTAAAGAATTAATTAGGGTCTGAAACACATTTAATGGTCTTGACATTATCAGTGTCTCAAGACAATAGTTATTAAACCTACATGATTATATTTGTCTTGTAGTTTGGACTTTGTTAAACTCCTTAATTTTAAAGAGCTGTAAAAAATAATCTATTCCACAGCTGATGTGTTTTAACCAAACAGATCATACATGATGAATTAAATACAACTGTAAATACATACCTGTTTCCACTTTAGTTCCTTCACCAAACAGGATGGCTCCACATGTGACCACAGCACAGTAGTACGTCCCAGCTTCAGAGGGGTCTATTATAGAGAGACTGTGAGAGCAGCTTCTCTCATCTTCATCACTAAAGTTTCCCTGAGTGTAAATAATTCCTGGATGAAATCCTTCTGATCCAGTTCTGAACCAGTAAACACTGTGTTCAGGTGGACACTGCACCCTGGTTTCTTTGTTCTTTGAGGAAAGAGAACACTTGAGAGTCACAGAGTTTTCCCACTCAATCAAGTCCGTCTTCAGACTTTGTTTCTCACTTAAAGATTTTGTCTGATTGTGATCTGTGGGGTTTAGTTAAAGAAAGACATTAATACAGATGAAAAACTTATGTTTCAGTAAAAAAAAAAAACATAGGTGATCAGTTAGACAAATAGAGGCAGTGAAAGAACCAAATTTTACCTTTTACAGCCAAAAATGTGCCACTGATGAACGTTTGTGAGTAACCTGCTCCGGTTCCACAGTAAAATGTAGCTTCATCTTCTTTGCTGACATTTGAGATTTTAAGAGAATACCAAGACTCATACTGAAGTACTTCAAAACGAGAGTCTTTAAATTGTTCATTCATCGTTATATGATCAAGTACCACACCTGCTACTGGTTGGAGCAAATTTCCAAGAGACTGCTTATACCAGTAAAGGTAGATAGGCTTCTCAGAGAGTTTACAGTCAAAAGTAACATCTTCACCCAGGCCGACCTCCTTCAAAGAGATCAAATGAGAGAGATCTGCAGTTTGAATCAGAGCTGTAGAAAAAGAGAGAATACATCAAAACAGTAGAAGTATAGTTACAAACAATCAATAGAAGAAATGCAAAGTTTTCACATTCTGTACAAACTGAAATTTGTATCTTTTTTTATCTTTCTGAAAACAAGGATTACACTTACATAATGTAATGAGAAAACTCCGAGCAGTCAATCTAGTGATCATTGTGTTGAAGTTACTCTTGTGTCACAATACTGATGTCACCTCACCCCAATGTGAGGAAATATTTAAGGGTTGACCAAAGTTTCCAAAGCAGAATTCAGTGATTGGCTGAACTGTAGAAGATGGGCGTCCCACTACATTTAGAAAAGCTGGGGTCCATTTTCGTATGAGAAGAGATGCAAATGTTTTTTTATTTCTTAAGGTCTTTATTGGAATTAAATTGAGTGTTTCTGTTTCAGTCATTTAAAAAAAAAAAAAAGCAATTTGTTGCTAAAGCTTGTTGCAATCTATTGGTCTGGAAAGTAAAGTTAACATGGAGATGAAAACCTATATATTTTTTTAATTTCCTGATAACCAACAAGGAATGAGTCTGTAAAGTCACAGCTTTACTTCTCATTTAACAATGCAAATATATATATATGTGTAATGAATGTGAATGTCATGGCAGTAACAGGCTTTAACCTGTTTAGCCTTCTTCTGGAAACAAGAATTTGGTGCATCAGTCTGCCTTTATAGTTGTCTGAAATCAACATTTCACAAGTATGATTAAAATGGTATTTTCAATTTAAATTATGAATAAATTGGGGATTTAAGTTCCAATACTGTTACATCAGGTATTGTGTTTGCTGCTAGATTTTGAATTGCACAACAAATGATGGCCATTCCTTGATGATGGTCATTGCTCTTGTTAAACAACAGCAAGGTCTTCTGGCGTCATTTGGAGCAAGATAGGACACAATTATTCACCATATGAATTTGAGGAAACTTCAAGTGACTAATCCTCTGATCTAGAACTCACAATCATTATAATGTGGTTTCAAGGCAACAATGTTAGAGAACATCTTGACTGGGGTTAGAATTAACAGCTTTGTCATGTTGGCACTCACTATAAGATCTTTTCTGCCAACAAGATATGATTTAAGATCCATCCATCCATCCGCTTATCCTGAGTCGGGTCGCGGGGGCAACCCAGACTTCCCTCTCCACGTCCACATTCACCGGCTCATCCGGAGGGATCCCAAGGCGTTCCCAGACCAGCTGAGAGATGTAGTCCGTCTAGCGTGTCCTAGGTCTTTGCCCGGAACACTTTACCAGGGAGGCGTCCATGAGGCATCCTAACCAGATGCCCAAGCCACCTCATCTGGTTCCTCTCGATGTGGAGGAGCAGCAGCTCTACTCTGAGAACCTCCCGGATCACCGAGCTTCTCACCCTATCTCTAAGGGAGAGCCCGGCCACCCTGCGGAGAAAACTCATTTCGGCCGCTTGTATTCGTGATCTCGTTCTTTCAGTCAGTACCCACAGCTCATGACTGGGGAACACGGTCGAATGCCTTCTCCAAATCCACAAAACACATGTAGATTGGTTGGGCAAACTCCCATGCCCCCTCAAAGACCCCAAAGAGGGTGTAGAGCTGGTCCACTGTTCCACGACCGGGATGAAAACCACACCTCTCCTCCTCAATCCGAGGTTCGACTATCCGACGAAACCTCCTCTCAAGCACCCCTGAATAGACCTTACCGTGGAGGCTGAGGACTGTCATCCCCCTGTAGTTGGAGCACACACCCCCTTTTTGAAGAGGGGGACCACCACCCCAGTCTGCCAGTCCAGGGTGACTGTCCCCGATGTCCACGCGATGCTGCAGAGATGTGTCAACCAAGACAGCCCTACAGCATCCAGAGCCTTAAGGAACTCCGGGCGGACCTCATCCACCCCTGGGGCCTTGCCACCAAGGAGCTTTTTAACCACCTCAGCAACCTCAGCCCCAGAGATAGGAGAGCCAGCACCAGCTACCCCAGACTGTGCTTCCTCATCAGAAGACGTGTTGGTGGGATTGAAGAGGTCTTCTAAGTATTCAATCTACCGCCTCACAACGTCCTGAGTCGAGGTCAGCAGCCCCCCCATCCCCACTGTACACAGTGTTGACGGAGCACCGTTTTCCCCTCCTGAGCCACCGGATGGTGGACCAGAATCTCCTCGAAGCCGTCCAGAAGTCATTCTCCATGGCCTCTCCAAACTCCTCCCATGCCTGAGCTTTTGCCTTAGCGACCGCCGAAGCTGCACTCCGCTTAGCTCGCCGATACCCATCAGCTGCCTCTGGAGTCCCACAGGCCAAAGAGGCCCGATAGGACTCCTTCTTCAGCTTGATGGCATCCATTACTGTCATGGTTCGTCTGATAAGGATCGGACGTCCCAGCTTCCCTGAATGCACCCTCTTTCCCCACACTGATTGTTGATGCGCTTCACCTGTACAGCGCTCTTTAAATACCTGCCTGTGACAGCTTCTCTCCGCCAGATCGTCTTGGTTCTTCCCTGCACGTATCCAGCCTTTGATTCTGCCTGCCTGCCTGCCGTTTGACCTTATTATTCTGGACCTGGATTTTCGTCTCTGCCTGCCCCTGTCTGGTAACGCTGATTTGTTTGTTATTGGATTCTTGGATTACTGACCTCAGGACCGTACACTGGATTTGGATTCTGGATCACGGACTTATCTTCTCTGCCTTGACGGAGATTTTCAGAAGCCCCGCTTCTGTCATTTGGATTCCCTGACCCCGCCAAGTTATTCCCTCACTAACCTGTTCTCTACTCAGCAGTTATCAACCCACCCAGCGGACTCCTTGCTGAATCTTCCGGTCCTGCTTTTTCCGTTCTCCCCGACAACCCAACTACACCTGGTACGTGGAGTAACATTATCCCACATCATTGCCACTGACTTTCTGCCTACTTACCCCTGTTCTCATACCCCACAGAAGAGCTGACCCTGCGAGACCGGATTGAACACCATTGCACATTCTTATTGTCCAATAAACCACTTTTTACCCAATCTCTGGAGCTCTGATACTTTGAGTCCTATCTGTGGGTTAGTGACAGAACGATCTGGCCAAAACAATGGACTCATCAGATTCCAGAGATTGGCGTGCCAGAGTTGAGAGCGCTATCTCCCAACAGGAAACGGGGTTGAATGAATTGGTTTTGCAGGTCAAGACACTGACCAAAGGGATCGCAACCCTAACAACGTCTGTTTCAGGGGCAACTCAGTCACCACCGTCTCCTCCTACGGTAAATCCAGGGTTCAAACCCCGCGTAGCTCCCCCAGAAAGATATTCCGGAGATCCAGGTCAGTGTCGGGCTTTTCTGGTTCAATGTTCTCTACATTTCGAGCTCCAGCCTTCGTCATTCCCCACTGAACGAGCCAAAGTGGCCTATGTCTTGTCTCTGCTGTCTGGACGGGCTAGGTTATGGGGTACGGCTGAGTGGGAAAGAGACTCGCCAGCGATTGCCACCTTCCGGAGCTTTTCAGATGAATTATGCCGGGTCTTCGATCCTATTCGTTCCGATCATGAGGCATCCAGGACTCTGTTCTTTGTTTCCCAGGCGGACCGATCAGTAACGAATTACGCTATCGATTTCTGCACTATTGCAGCAGACAGTACCTGGAATGCTTCAGCCCTGTTCGACGCCTTTTACAATGGTTTATCTGACCGGATAAAGGATGAGCTCGCTGCTCGGGATCCTCCTGCTGATCTGAATGCACTCATCGATATTTCCATCCGGATCGATCAGCGGCTCAGAGAAAGGCGGAGAGAAAGAGGACGTGCACGCGCGTCACACGACCTCCGATCTCCCCTCAAACCTGGTCCATCAGTAATTCCTGAAAGATTTGTCGCCGCCGCCAGTTCCCCTGCTGAACCGGAGCCCATGCAGATGGGTCAGTGCAAGTTATCACAAGCGGAAAGGGCACGAAGGATAACAGAAAGACTTTGTTTATACTGCGGTCAGTCCGGCCATCTCGTACGCGCCTGCCCAGTAAAAGAGCAGGCTCAGCAGGGAACGGGCGGACCTTGTTGAGCCGAACATTACTGGATCCGTCTGTCACTCGTCCAGTCTTCCAAATCCAGGTCACGGCGGCAGGTGAAGAACACACGTTATCAGTTTTCATTGATTCAGGCTCCGACTCAGAATTCATTGATAAGAACGTGGCTGAGCAGTTGGGCCTGAGCTTCTTTCCCCTGCCGGCACCACTACAGGTCCGAGCCTTGGATGACCACCTTCTGCACAGAGTTACCATAAGGACAGAACCTGTACCAGTGGTTTTTGATTCCTGTCATCATGAAAACATCAGCTTCCTTGTCATCGATTCCCCCCAGATCCCGGTTATTTTTGGCATTACCTGGCTACAAATCCATAACCCTCACATTGACTGGCGTGATGGCAGAATTATCAATTGGGATACGAACTGTTTAACCTCCTGTCTCCGTTCTTTTCCTCCTACAGTCAGTTCCACACCCGAGGCAGAGGAAACCAGCTACCCCTGTCTGTCGCAGGTGCCTGAACATTATCATGACCTGAAAGAGGTATTCAATAAAGCCAGGGCTACCTCTTTGCCTCCACATCGGCCATATGACTGCGCCATCGACCTTCTCCCCGGCACCACACCCCCCAGGGGGCGTCTGTTCTCTCTGTCAGCCCCGGAGAAAGTCGCTATGGAACAGTACATCTCTGACTCCCTCGCAGCCAAGCTTATCCGTCCTTCGTCCTCCCCCGCCGGAGCAGGTTTTTTCTTTGTGGAAAAGAAGGACGGATCGCTCCGTCCATGCATTGACTACCGGGGTCTTAATGAAATCACAGTGAAAAATCGTTACCCACTGCCTCTCATGTCTACAGCTCTAGATCTGTTACAGGAAGCCATTATTTTCACCAAGTTGGATCTACGCAACGCCTACCATTTGGTCCGCATCCGGGAAGGGGATGAGTGGAAAACGGCTTTCAACACCCCTACGGGACACTACGAGTATCTGGTAATGCCCTTTGGGCTGACCAACGCACCTGCTGTCTTCCAGTCCTTTGTCAACGATGTGTTACGGGACATGTTAAACAAGTTTGTTTTTGTCTATTTGGATGATATCCTGATTTTTTCCCACAGTCCAGAGGAGCATGTTTTTCATGTTCGAACAGTTTTACAGCGTCTTCTCCAGCACCAGTTGTTTGTTAAAGCGGAGAAGTGCGAATTTCACCGTCCATCAGTCACCTTCCTGGGGAGTGTCATTTCTGCAGGTGGGGTTGAGATGGATCCATCCAAGGTCTCGGTGGTGAGAGAATGGCCCACGCCGGAGAACCGTAAGCAACTTCAAAGATTCCTGGGTTTTGCAAATTTTTACCGCAAGTTCATAAAGAATTATAGTGTTGTAGCCTCTCCCCTCCATCAGTTAACTTCTGTAAAAACTCCTTACAACTGGACTACGGAGGCTGACTCGGCCTTCCAGCAGCTCAAAACCCTGTTCACCACGGCCCCCATCCTGCGAACACCTGATCCCAAACGACAATTCATTGTGGAAGTCGACGCATCTGATACTGGCGTGGGAGCGGTGCTTTCCCAGCGCAGCTCAGAGGACTCTAAGTTGCATCCCTGCGCCTATTACTCCAGAACGCTATCCTCCGCTGAGCGCAACTATGATATCGGGAACCGCGAACTTCTTGCGGTCAAACTGGCATTGCAGGAATGGCGGCACTGGCTGGAAGGAGCGGCAGAGCCGTTTTTGGTTTGGACAGACCACAAGAATTTGGAATATCTGAGAACTGCCAAAAGACTGACCCCCCGGCAGGCTCACTGGGCCCTTTTCTTTAACAGATTCTGTTTTACTCTGGCTTATCGTCCTGGTTCAAAAAACATTAAACCTGACGCTCTCTCCCGACAGACCGCCCACCCGGAGGAGGATGCGGATGATGCTGAGGACTTCATCCTTCCTACTCACATACGTCTGGGAGTAAACAGAGTTCAGCTGGAGGACGAGATCAGTCAGGCGCAGGCGGGAGCTGTCGTCCCCACTGGCTGCCCCGCAGGACGCCTGTTTGTACCACCTCATCTGCATTCTAAAACCCTGGTTCTCTGCCACTCTTCTCGCCTGGCCTGTCACCCTGGAGTGGCACGTACCTGGTTTCTCCTGTCCCAGCGCTTCTGGTGGCCTTCCTGTCGCCAGGACGTGCGGAGCTTCGTGGCCGGCTGCCCTGTCTGTGCCCGCTCTAAGCCTTCTAGGTTACGTTCAGCCGGCCTCCTGCACCCATTATCCATCCCTCATCGTCCCTGGTCGCACATTGCCATGGACTTCGTCACGGGTCTTCCCCCCTCTGATGGCAAGACGGTAATAATGACTGTTATTGACAGATTTTTTAAGATGGCCCATTTCGTTGCTCTCCCCAAACTGCCCACAGCTAAGGAAACAGCTGACCTTCTTTCTGTCCATGTGTTCCGCCTGCATGGAATTCCCCTGGATGTGGTTTCCGACCGTGGCCCGCAGTTCACCTCCAAGTTTTGGGCCGAGTTTTGCCGTCTGCTTGATATCAAGGTCAGTCTGTCTTCCGGATTTCACCCGCAGTCGGATGGCCAGTCGGAGAGGGCCAACCAGACGCTGGAGACCTGCCTTCGGTGCCTCTGTTCCGACGACCCCTCGACCTGGTCCAGGTCTCTGCCGTGGGTGGAGTATGCCCATAATTCCCTGCCCTCCTCGGCCACGGGTCTCTCACCTTTCCACGTTGTCACCGGTTTTCAGCCTCCGCTGTTTGCTCCTCAAGAGGCGGAGGTACGGGTTCCCTCTGCACACGCGGCGGTTCGCCGCTGTCACAGAATCTGGCAGCGCGCGCGCGCCGCGCTCCTGCAGGCTTCCCGGCGTTACCAGGCAGCGGCCAACCGGCATCGACGGGCAGCCCCTTCCTACCAGGTGGGTCAGAGGGTTTGGTTGGCCACCAAGGACCTGCCGCTGCGCCTGGAATGTCGGAAGTTGGCTCCGCGGTTCGTGGGGCCTTTTCCCATCTCGAAGGTTATCAACCCCGTGGCTGTGCGCCTTCGCCTTCCTGGGGCTATGCGTGTGCACCCCACCTTCCATGTGTCTCGGATCAAGCCTGTCTCCTTCTGTCCGCTTGTGCCCTCCTCCAGACCCCCTCCTCCCGCCCGGTTAGTGGACGGTGGGCCGGCCTTCACTGTGCGCCGCATCCTGCGCTTGCGTCGCTCGGGCCGCTCGCTGCAGTATCTCGTGGATTGGGCTGGTTATGGTCCTGAGGAGCACTCCTGGGTTCCTGCTCGTTTTGTTTTGGATTCCGCTCTCCGGGCGCGTTTCCATCGCCGCTTCCCTGCTCAGCCTGGTGGGTCGTCGTGACTCGACCCTTGTGGGGGGGGTACTGTCATGGTTCGTCTGATAAGGATCGGACGTCCCAGCTTCCCTGAATGCACCCTCTTTCCCCACACTGATTGTTGATGCGCTTCACCTGTACAGCGCTCTTTAAATACTTGCCTGTGACAGCTTCTCTCCGCCAGATCGTCTTGGTTCTTCCCTGCACGTATCCAGCCTTTGATTCTGCCTGCCTGCCTGCCGTTTGACCTTGTTATTCTGGACCTGG
The DNA here is from genome assembly GCF_017639745.1 of Melanotaenia boesemani. Lineage (NCBI taxonomy): Eukaryota > Metazoa > Chordata > Actinopteri > Atheriniformes > Melanotaeniidae > Melanotaenia > Melanotaenia boesemani. The sequence goes on from NC_055688.1 coordinate 17,032,817, forward strand.
ATTTTCGTCTCAGCCTGCCCCCTGTCTGGTAACGCTGATTTGTTTGTTATTGGATTCTTGGATTACTGACCTCAGGACCGTACACTGGATTTGGATTCTGGATCACGGACTTATCTTCTCTGCCTTGACGGAGATTTTCAGAAGCCCCGCTTCTGTCATTTGGATTCCCTGACCCCGCCAAGTTATTCCCTCACTAACCTGTTCTCTACTCAGCAGTTATCAACCCACCCAGCGGACTCCTTGCTGAATCTTCCGGTCCTGCTTTTTCCGTTCTCCCCGACAACCCAACTACACCTGGTACGTGGAGTAACATTATCCCACATCATTGCCACTGACTTTCTGCCTACTTACCCCTGTTCTCATACCCCACAGAAGAGCTGACCCTGCGAGACCGGATTGAACACCATTGCACATTCTTATTGTCCAATAAACCACTTTTTAACCCAATCTCTGGAGCTCTGATACTTTGAGTCCTATCTGTGGGTTAGTGACACATTACTGCCGGTGTCCACCAACGAATTCGGGGGTTACCACTACGACAGGCACCGACGACCTTATGGCCACAGCTGCGGCTGGCCGCCTCGACAATAGAGGCACGGAACACAGCACATTCGGACTCAATGTCCCCCGCCTCACCCAGGACATGGTTGAAGCTCTGCCAGAGACGGGAGTTGAAACTCTTTCTGACAAGGGACTCTGCCAGATGTTCCCAGCAGACCCTCACAACACACTTGGGTCTACCAGGCCTGACCGGCATCCTCCGCCACCATCTGAGCCAACTCACCACCAGGTGGTGATCAGTTGACAGCTCCGCCCCCCTCTTCACCCGAGTGTCCAAAACATGCAGCTGCATGTCCGACGACATGACTACAAAGTCGATCATCGAACTGTGGCCTAGAGTGTCCTAGTGCCAAGTGCACATGTGGACACTCTTATGTCTGAACAAGGTGTTCGTTATGGACAATCCATGACAAGCACAGAAGTCCAACAACAAAGCACCACTCAGATTTAGATTAGGGGGGCCGTTCCTCCCAATTACACCCCTCCAGGTCTCACTGTCATTGCCCGCTCAACTTCGCGCACCAGCTCAGGCTCCTTCCCCACCAGAGAGGTGACATTCCACGTCCCTAGAGCTAGCTTTTGCAGCCGAGGATCAGACTGCCAGGGTCCCTGCCTCTGGCAGCCACCCAGCTCACAATGCACCCAACCCCTATGGCCCCTCCTGCAGGTGGTGAGCCCACGGGAGGAGAGGCCCATGTCTCCCTTTCAGGCTGAGCCCAACCGGGCCCCATGGGCAAAGGCCTGGCCACCAGGCACTCACCTCCGTGCCCCACCTCCAGGCCTTGCTCCAGAGGGGGGCCCCGGTGACCCACGTCCAGGCAAGGGAAACCTTGGCCCTTGTTTTTCAACATCATAAGGGTGATCTGAGCCGAGCTTTGTCTGGTCCCTCCCCTAGACACCTGTTTGCCATGGGTGACCCTACCAGGGGCATGCACCCCCTATAACATAGCCGCTAGGATCATCAGGACGCATAAACTCCTCCACCACGATAAGGTGGCGGCTCAGGGAGGAGATGATTTAAGATATGTACATTTTTCAGTTTTACTCAGCTCACCATTTCCGTGGATGGCAGTCTCAAACTAATCCCAGAATTCTTGCCATTTTTATATGTCACTGTCATATTTAATAATGTAGAGCTTTGCCTGTTACTTCCACTAGTGGAATGTGCACTCACATCTCTCAGCTGTGCAGCTCTCCATTCAACAGGTGCTGTTGGGTAATCTTTTTCAACAATTCTCATTGCTCTGCTTTTCCAGAGGTTGAGGTGATCATGATAATCCACAGTTTAAACCACATCTGCCTCCTTTACATATCTAAATCAGACAAATAAATTAATAACTATATTAATCTTTAAAGATATAACACCAGACCTATTGGGTAAAGAAGCTGACTTAAAGAAGCCCCGTAAGTATAAATCCAGCTTGAGTGGGCAAGACATTGGCTCACTAATCCACACCACCAGAATCTACAGCAAGGCCATTTGGACTGGAGAAATGTGGCCACAGGTTAGTTGTAGTTACAGGTTTCTCAAGTTCGGTTTTTCATTCTCAGTTATTGGTGCAGTGCTGGACAATGGTTGTTGACGGCAGTCAAAAAAAACATTATTAACACATAAAGTTAGAATGATAAAAAAAGTCCACAGGTCTCAACTGAAGATCTTGACACAACATAATGCAAAAAATCAAATTTGCATGTGTGAAGTCTTTGCATAGAAAAAAAAAAGTGACTCATGTAACTCTGCATATTATAATATGCCAGAACAAAAAGAAATAAAAACGTTAGATTCTGCTTAGCTTTTAAGTTATTAGAAAAGTTCCATTTGTATCAGATACAGAGCAGCAGTGATCAAGTTTGACTTTATATTTACATCATGTGTGTGTGTGTCGGTGTCTGAGTTTGCAGGTAGGGCTGAGCAGGTTGCCATTCGACTCAGGGCAGAGTCTGGAGCTTCAATTGACACCACCTGCAGCTCATCATCCTGCTCGTTATCCTGTTCAACACCCTGCTATTTAGGGACAAGCAGGAGCTGCAGTCTTCACCAGATTTTTTCTCTTTACTGCGTGGTAATCAGGCCAGTTCCAGTGATTTTTCTTGTGCCTCTTTGCAAGTAAACTCACCTTGTTATCTCTACTCCTCAGCACTTTGATGTTCATCCCTTGGAGACTTACAAGCAACTCAGGATTCGGACTTCTCTTTCTGCCAGCCTACCACCTGCTGTTAGTGCCTGCCTGCTTAGCCTGCCTGCCACCTAACTTATTCACCTCAACCAGAGTTTATTCCCTGGCTTTACCCCTCCACTATCAGACAAGCACTGGATCATAGTAAGCCGCTGATCTTGCTGTTATTACCAAACATCTTTTCAGATCCACGCTAACCCTCTGCCCTCTCTTAAGAAGAGTTTTTCTGGACCTGGACCAAGCCTCCCACATATTAGTGTAGAGGTTCCACTCAGATTTATTTGTATACCTACAAAATATACATCCACCCTCTTTGCCTAAATTGTGAGAGCAAATTAAACATGTCTGCAAACCAAAGCCCACAATGTACCATTAAATCTAATGTCTGAAATTTAGAAATAGGAAATATTGCACAAAATCCTGTAGCATTCGTGGCTGATATACTCATATATATGTACTCGCTTTCTGTGATGGTGATTTCCTGAATGCTAAGCTAGTGTTGCATCCTTAAAGCAGACAGGACTCCTTCTTGACTTTGGCAACTTTATTCGCCCCGTGCTGCATATTCTTTGTTAATATGTGGATTTTCTTGAGGCAGCCAGAACATGCAAAATGACCACAACACACACACACACACACACACACACACACACACACACACACACACACACACACACACACACACACACACACACCGTGTGCACAGGCTGATGACTATAGTTCACAAGTGTTACATATTCCTGCAGCATACACAACAAAAAATACTAACAGAACAAAAGACTTGAAAAATTGCTTAAATAATACAAAAGAAAAATTAACATTGCTGAAATACTTCTCCTGGACAATATCTAAATTAGAACATATTATGTCTTAATCTTTCCAGGCTGCAACATTAGCACAAGCTTATACAAAAACACTGAAAATAAAGGCACAGCTTTTAAAGACTTTTCCATATAGTAAATATTTTCACGATTGTGCAAGATTAACTTTCTAGAGATTTTCTAAGAGCCATATGTGTCATAACTGTGTCATGTCTTATAACCTGTGTATGAGGCCCAAAAAAGGTCATGTTTCCTTTGCTCTCACAATTTAGGAAAAGAGGGTGGAAGTATATTTTGTAGGTATACAAATAAATCTGAGAGGAACATCCTGCAGGCCAGCTGGATGAAACATTTAAACAGATGAACAGATTCTGCTCACAAGGGTCAGTGCTGGTGTGCACAAACTATTGTTTACTCTGACCTCCATGCAGAAATCTCACATTGTGCAGCATCTGTAGCAGCAACTTGGTAAACATGGTTTAGATGGTGTAATCAGGACATAGACTAATTTATAAAATGTTTTATTTAATTGAGGAATCCACAAACACAAAGACATATTTAATGTTAAAATCAGGTTTCAATTCAAATGTTTTTTTTTTATTTATTTAGAATCTTAGTAACATACAGTGTGTTATTTGCCTGGTGTGGAAACACTGAAGCTGTTTTGGTGTTGGTGTGATTTAAAGAACAGAACAGTTGATGATTGTTTTGCAGCTCTCTGAAAACTTGGGAGAATTGATGGGAACCAGTCTATATAAAAATACTACAAACCAAGAGTTTATCAAGTTTTAAACCTGAGAATCTTACAGAAATTTAGTGTTTTCCCTTTTTTCCAGTACTTTTTGTGTTTAGCTAAATTCTCTTTGACATTAGATGTATTTCTTTAATTCAACTGACATTTTAAAGTGATATATGGATATATTTGTTTTGTTTCACAGTATATCTATACAGTATTTCAATTCTGTAACTAATTAAGTGCTAATATTGTGCTTTAGCATTAGCTGACTGTAACTATTTGCAGAAACTCCTTAGTACACATTCTGACATGTGAACCTAATCCCATAATTTTGACTTGCCAGTTGAAAATTAAATGATACACAATACAGATTAAGTAAGTAAGCATTCCTGACGAGGTTGGTGTCTGGGTCCTGCCTTCATCAAGAAGAAGAGACCTGCTGATGGTCTGATCTGACATCAGAGTAAACACATTCATGCTCAAATGCTTTCTTCTTCTCTCTTTCTGCTCTTGTGTAGAATGCAACTGATGCATAGTTTGCTTCCACTGCTTGACCAGCCTGAAAGGTGGACAGAGACACAGTTTTCATTCAAATGTTTCTTTGGTAAGAGGTATATTGTAATCTTGATTATCATTTCTGTATATAATACATACGTACAATAAAATATTCACCAAAGGCATATTTACCAAATCATTTGACAGCTCCATACTCGGTATGTGATGTCCAAGATTATGACAAATGTTCATCTCTCCTGCAAAGAAACAAACCCTCCTGAGTATTCAGATGTTAAATGTTGCTCCTTATTTCTCATTTCTAAATATTCTGCAATAAGGTTTTTACAATACTAGGATTTGTAACTCGATACCAATACCCAGAAAAACACTCTGTACGCTTCTAATATCATGGAGGGAAAAACCCTAAATGAATTAATTCATTTTCTGCATTGCATTTGTGTTCTTAACATGAACGTAGGGGCACCAGCACAAAATCAGGAACACTGTTTGAATCAGCTTTTATGTTTTTCATCTTGACCTTCTGAAAAAGAATTTTGTAATAAAATTTGAAAACCTAAGTAAGATTTTAAAGCAAAAATGTACACTAGTACGCTATTACAAGAAAAAAAATGTTGGAAGTCACAGGAGTAAACCTCCATCTCACAACATGGATCCTGGACTACCTGCCCAACTGACCACAGTATGTGAGGACACCAAACTGTGAGTCTGACGGAGTTGTCTGCCGCACGGGGACCCCACAGTGAACAGTTCTGGCTCCCTTTCTCTTCACCATCTACACTGCAGACTTCACACACAAATCAGCAAACTGCCACCCACAAAAGTTCTCAGATGACTTTGCAGTCGTCAGCCTCATCGCAGACGGAGACGACGGAGAGTACAGAGAACTGATCCAGGGTTTTGTGTGCTGGTCTCAGCGGAACCACCTTCAGATCAATGCAGGGAAAACCAAAGAGCTGGTGGTGGACTTCCACAGGTGTAAACACTCTCCTCCTGGACCAGTGAACATCCGGGAATGGACATTGAAAGGGTGACAACTTACAAGTGCCTGGTCCTTCACCTGAACAACAAACTGGACTGGACAGACAATACTAACGTACTGTACAAGAAAGGATGGTGTAGGCTGTATCTCATAAGGAGACTCAGGTCTTTTGAAGTGCAGGGGACACTGCTGAGATCCTTTTTTAACTCTATGGTGGCATCAGCCATCTATTATGGTGTGGTCTTCTGGGGCACAGCATCTTGACTGCTGACAGGAAGAGACAGAACAAACTGATTAAGAAGGCCAGCTCTGTACTGGGATGCCCCCTCGATCCAGTGGAGGTGGTGATGGAGAGAAGAATGATGGCTACGCTTTCATCTCTGATGGAGAAAACATGCCACCTCATGCAGGACTGTTTAACAACACTGAGCAGCTCATTCAGTGACAGACTGCTTCACCTGTGGTGTGTTAAGGAGAGATACCGCAGGTTGGTCCTTCCCGCTGCTGACAGACTCTACAATCTGCGCTGCTCCCAGTAGCCACAACAGTACACAGACGTGCAATATCAATACTAGTGCAATAATGTCAATACATTTTGTATATAGGCTTTTGATATAGACTTCTATATAGATTTTTTATATAGATTTTGATATAGTTTTATAGTTTTATTATATAGTATAGCACTTCCGAAGTGTTATGTTTAAAGTTTGTGGCTGAACGGGAATGTTGGGTCACAGTGATAGTGGTACATAAGATAGTCAGCTTTCCTTTCTTTGTAATGTTACAAACTAAACTGCATGGATCATTTCATGTTGGACGTAGATTTTTGCTGTTTTCATTGCCTCATCATTTAGTCAGATTGTTACATAAAAACAATTTGGCAGATATAAACAAAAACAGTAGTTTTCACACTCCAAAATATACCACCTAACTATTTTAAAAACACACATCACAATCTCTCTCTCTTATACATGCATTCACACACACACACACACACACACACACACACACACACACACACAACGTGCATGCCATAAATTCTTCACCACAAGTTTTGGTGCTGACTTTGAGAACAACTAAAAAGCCGGTACCACATGATGACCATGAGACACGATCACATTAACTCTCCAGTCTTTCATCCTTTACAACACACACCTACACAGATTTCACACTTCTTCCTGGTTTTTAGTAAATACAGTTTAAAAAATTGTTACAAAATGTGGCCTTAAGAAGTCTGAAGGTCACAGAACAATTAAAACCTTGTTAAATTAGTTTTACGTGTGTTAACCTGATCTAACATCTAACATTCCTGTGTTCAGCTGATGGTGAAGCGGTCTGTGTGACTCATCATCATCATCATCTGGGTGAAGATGTGTTTTAACTGGAGGAGGTGAAAACAGTGACTAATCAATTTTTTTTTTATAAACCTTGTACAATGTGTTGTGCTAAAGACCTTAGGTAAATCAATTATTCTTTAATTTTCTTTAAATTTTTCTTTAATTTAAGCTGTTAAAAGACTGAAAACCATTTAACTTCAACCCCTGAACTGAAGCAAAAAACCCCGCTAGAGGGGATGAAAGGATGGACATAAGTCATTGAGTGAGCCTTGGCAGTGTATCTCAATATTTGATCAAAGATCCTGGAACAAGATGACAAAAATTAAGTTTTACTTCAGAAAAACAGAAGATGCTCATGTTTTTGACAACTAAGAGCTATGCTTCTCCTGCTCTGAGAAGCCTACATGTCTTTTTGGCAGATGTACAGTATGTGTGTTTGTGTGTGAACCTACCTTTACAGTGTTCACAAACTTTCTTTTGTTTAACAAAGATAATTAAGACGACAATCACGGTAACACAGCAGGCCAATACTCCTCCAAGTATGATGACAACAGGATCTGGTTTTGGTCTAGAAAACAATCCTAAGAGACATAATGAAATAAAATATATAAAAAAAAAAAAATTACAGGAAATGTATGTGGTGGAAAAAAACAAACAAAATAAAATAAAAACAACTATCCTGTGTTGGCAGATAACATACTAATAAACACATTTTAAACCATTCAAGAAATAATAAACTAAAAAGCCCAAAGTCACTGTAAAGAATTAATTAGGGTCTGAAACACATTTAATGGTCCTGACACATTTTCAGTGTCTCAAGTGTCTCAAGATAATAGTTATTAAACCTACATGATTATATTTGTCTTGTAGTTTGGACTTTGTTAAACTCCTTAATTTTAAAGAGCTGTAACAAATAATCTATTCCACAGCTGATGTGTTTTAACCAAACAGATCATACATGATGAATTAAATACAACTGTAAATACATACCTGTTTCCACTTTAGTTCCTTCACCAAACAGGATGGCTCCACATGTGACCACAGCACAGTAGTACGTCCCAGCTTCAGAGGGGTCTTTTATAGAGAGACTGTGAGAGCAGCTTCTCTCATCTTCATCACTAAAGTTTCCCTGAGTGTAAATAATTCCTGGATGAAATCCTTCTGATCCAGTTCTGAACCAGTAAACACTGTGTTCAGGTGGACACTGCACCCTGGTTTCTTTGTTCTTTGAGGAAAGCGAACACTTGAGAGTCACAGAGTTTTCCCACTCAATCAAGTCAGTCTTCAGACTTTGTTTCTCACATAAAGATTTTTTCTGATTGGGATCTGTGGGGTTTAGTTAAAGAAAGACATTAATACAGATGAAAAACTTATGTTTCAGTAAAAAAAAAAACATAGGTGATCAGTTAGACAAATAGAGACAGTGAAAGAACCACATTTTACCTTTTACAGCCAAAAATATGCCGCTGATGAACGTTTGTGAGTAACCTGCTCCGGTTCCACAGTAAAATGTAGCTTCATCTTCTTTTCTGACATTTGAGATTTTAAGAGAATACCAAGACTGATACTGAAGTACTTCAAAACGAGAGTCTTTAAATTGTTCATACATCATTATTTGATCATATACTACACTCGCTACTGTTTGGAGCAAATGTCCAAGAGACTGCTTATACCAGTAAAGGTAGATAGGCTTCTCAGAGAGTTTACAGTCAAAAGTAACATCTTCACCCAGGCCGACCTCCTTCAAAGAGATCAAATGAGAGAGATCTGCAGTTTGAATCAGAGCTGTAGAAAAAGAGAGAATACATCAAAACAGTAGAAGTATAGTTACAAACAATCAATAGAAGAAATGCAAAGTTTTCACATTCTGTACAAACTGAAATTTGTATCTTTTTTTTTCTTTCTGAAAACAAGGATTACACTTACATAATGTAATGAGAAGACTCCGAGCAGTCAATCTAGTGATCATTGTGTTGAAGTTACTCTACAATGTGTCACAATACTGATGTCACCTCACCCCAATGTGGGGATATATTTCAGGGTTGACCAAAGTTTCCAAAGCAGAATTCAGTGATTGGCTGAACTGTAGAAGATGGGCGTCCCACTACATTTAGAAAACCTGGGGTCCATTTTCGTATGAGAAGAGATGCAAATGTTTTTATTTCTTGAGGTCTTTATTGGAATCGAATTGAGTGTTTCTGTTTCATTTTTAAAAAAAAAAACTTGTTGCTAAAGCTTGTTGCAATCTATTGGTCTGGAAAGTAAAGTTAACATGCAGATGAAAACCTATATATTTTTTTAATTTCCTGATAACCAACAAGGAATGAATCTGTAAAGTCACAACTTTACTTCTCATTTAACAATGCAAATTTATATATATGTGTAATGAATGTGAATGTCATGGTAGTAACAGGCTTTAACCTCTTTAGCCTTCTTCTGGAAACAAGAATTTGGTGCATCAGTCTGCCTTTATAGTTGTCTGAAATCAGCATTTCACAAGTATGATTAAAATGGTATTTTCATTTTAAATTATGAATAAATTGGGGATTTAAGTTCCAAGACTGTCACATCAGGTATTGTGTTTGCTGCTAGATTTTGAATTGTACATCAAACCTTTCCTTTAAATTATCGGCTTTTTAGATGTATGTTATATTGCAACTTAATGATGGTCATTCCTTAATGATGGTCATTGCTCTTGTTAAACAACAGCAAGGTCTTCTGGCGTCATTTGGAGCAAGATAGGACACAATTATTCACCTTATGAATTTGAGACAACTTCAAGTGACTAATCCTCTGATTTAGAACTCACAATCATTATAATGTGGTTTCAAGGCAACAATGTTAGAGAACATCTTGACTGGGGTTAGAATTAACAGCTTTGTCATGTCGGCACTCACTATAAGATCTTTCTGCCAAATCTGTCTCTGAGCATTGCAGTTATACTCAGTTAACTTTAGACCGACAATGGCTCTCGATGCAGCACCCACAAGATATGATTTAGGATATGTAAAATTTTTTTCTTTTACTCAGCTCACCATTTCCGTGGATGGCAGTCTCGAACTGATCCCAGAATTCTTGCCATTTCTATATGTCACTGTCATATTTATTAATATAGAGTTTTGCCTGTTGTCACATCTCTCAGCTGTGCAGCTCTCCGTTCAACAGGTGCTGCTGGGTAATATTTTTCAACAATTCTCATTGCTCTGCTTTTCCAGAGGTTGAGGTGATCATAATAATCCACAGTTTAAACCACATCTGCCTCCTTTACATATCTAAATCAAACAAATAAATGAATAACTATATTATTCTTTAAAGATATAACATCACACCTATTGGGTAAAGAAGCCCCTTATGTATAAATCCAGCTTGAGTGGGCAAGACATTGACTCACTGATCCACACCACCAGAATCTACAGCAAGGCCACTGGAATGCCATTTGGACTGGAGAAATGTGGCCAATGGTAACACTGAGGACGTTGCACTTCCAGAGGACAGAATAGCAAATGCTGAGGAGAGCTACGAGTACCTTGGCATACTACAGGCTACTGGCAACCATGAAGAGGCCACATCCTGAGAATTTCTATGCAAGTTATGTCTGTGTGCACTTAAAAAGCAAGTTACAACATCAGCCTCATCAAGGCCTTATTGTAGTTGAAGCATCCATCCAGTTCCAGAAGATATCTACAAGTCCTCACCATTAAAGAAAAAAGTCATAAGGAAAGGGCAAAAACCCCTGCCAACAGCACCTAATGACCCAGATCATACTGCATGCAGGAGTATGACTTCCCAGCAACAGGTTAGTTGTAGTTACAGGTTTCTCAAGTTCGGTTTTTCGTTCTGAGTTATTGGTGCAGTGCTGGACAATGGTTGTTGACGGCAGTCAATTGTTGATGACCGGGTCTCATTTCTGCCTTCTTGTGATGGAAAGTGGTGAAAGGTTTAATCTCTCTGGTGACATTGTGTTTTGCAATTTTGCGACTTTACCATTTAGAGTGTTAAAACAAATGAAAAAAGAACTGAACTTTAAACTAGCTCATGAGAAGCATGAACACTGTTGTGGCGTCATGGTAAAGAATTTATATTCCAACATGAAACGTGCTTACACAGGGGTGGTGGGCCTCAAAAGAACTCAACGGGAAATATAAAGGAAAGGAAGTGCACTGAGAAGTGCTCTGCCCAAAACATTTGGGCCATAATGAAGTGAAACTGACCAGAGTGCTGTCCATTTTGTCCAACTTATTACATAATCTTTCGAATTTACACATTAACAGAGTCTGCAATTTTCTGCCAGCATTCCTTCCAAACTGTTGCAGTGGCAACAGTGTTGCTTTTGGCCTAGATGATGTATTTGAATTCTTCAATTTTTGAAGAATAACTGTCTGCTCCTCCATGGTAAAGTATGCTCATCTGTAGGGTTTTTCAACGTTTTCAATTGGTCAGACAATGCAAATACCACATCTTTAATGTGAGTGCACTGACTGAGATGGCAAAACCATGGGTTGAGTTACCGAGTTGATAACCAGCTTCGTAGTACCGCTTATCAGGATTGCGAATGTCTGGGTAAGTCTACCCAGGTAACAGAGATACCCTGGGTATATTAATCCCGCTTTGTCCTACAATCCCCTGGTTGTTTAAGATCTAAAAAAAACTCTAAATCTAACTAAACTGCAAAAACGTCCTCAACTCAGCCACACTGAAAAGTGTTCATTGTGCTTTAATTTAATTTCTTCATCGGAAAACCAATAGACATGTGAATTCAGCAAATCCAGTAAAGGATGATGTAAAAACCCACTTAATTTCTTCCAAACGCTTTTTGATACTATAAAAAGATTCCGGTCTAGGACAAACCTACAATAGGACAACCTGCAGGATGAAGAAGGTGTAGTGAATGCATTACCAGCGGTTCTCAAACTTTTGAACTGTATGTATGTGTATGTGTGGGTTCTCTCCAGGTACTCTAGCTTCCTCCCACTGTCCAAAGACATGCATATTAGGTTAAATGGTTTCTCTAAATTCCCCCTAGGCGTGTGTGTGAGTGGTTTTTTGTCTCTATGTGTTGGTCCTGTGATGGACTGGTGACCTGTGTCAGGGTGTATCTTGACTCTCGCCTGCTAATTGCTGGGATAGGCTTCACTGTGACCCTAAACTGGACTAAGCAGTATAATAAATGGATGGATGGATAGATGGAAAACCAAGCATGGTTTCAGCACAGGGTTGGGCAGGGGGTCCATGGCCTTTTATTACTTGAAGGCAGTCCTCAAGGAAATAGGTTAGGAACCACTGCACCATATGTGTCAGTATACATTTTTGTTAGGGAGCCACATATAGCCAGACCAGTTAAATAGCAGCATATCAACCTATAAATAATGAGAACTCTACATTTTGCTCTTTGTCTTAGTGAGGAAAAAGTCAAGAACATAATTAAGATGTTGACATTTAATGAGCTATCCATGTAGAAAACATTATGAAGACACTGAGACATAAGTGCAGTTGTAAAAAAATTTAAAAATCATTTACACATTTAGATACGCTGTTATTTATTATGTGTTGATTATGACTTTTACTATTTCTAAATATCTGTACATGAAATGTGCTATACATGGCTGTGGTCCCTGTATGTGGTGCTTGGGGCTCGCTGTCCTCTGGTCCGCCTGGGGTGTCCCCCATGGGGCATGGTGGTTGGGTTATGTGTGATGTGACTGTGTGATAGTGAGTGCTTGTGGGTACCGCACAGGGGAGGGTGTGAGTGTAGGGTTATATGGGGTGAAGAATGGAGTAGGTAGGGAGTGGGGGGCACCCTGGTTCCAGGGGTGTGCGGCTAGAACATCGGGGTGTGTGCTGGTCTACGCCGGGTGACTGTCTGGGGGGGGGCTGGTCCTCCTAGGCATGTTGAGGGCCCTCTGCCTTTGGGGGGTGGGGTGGCTGCCTCTGGGCTTCTGGGGCCCTGGGCCCTTCACTTGGGCTGCCCTGGGTGGCTGGTCCCTGGTGGGGCCGGCAGCTGCTGATCTTGGCCCACTGGGACCTGTGCCCCAAGACCGTGGGGGGCTCTTGCTGGGGCTGTTCTCTGCCGTCCTTCGGGTGGGGCTGGAGTCGTCTTCGTGGTGGGGTAGCTTGGGTTGGTGCTCCAGGGCTGCTGCTGAGGGCCTGGGTCTCTGGCCCTGGTCTGCCTCTGACCTCCGTAGAGGCGTGGTCGCATTTGCACGATCTCACTCACCACTCTTCATTACTAATCACTCCTTATTCCTCATGCTCTGCATGCTGACACAGTCACTGAGTTGTCCAGTGGGTTTATATACTAAGAGATTATTCTTTTTTTTTTTTTTTTTCCTGTGAGTTAGTATCGGGTCGCTGTTATGTCTTTTTGATTTGGTTATTATTTAAAAACTCTTAATGACTAGCAGCTCTGTTTTTTCTGTGTGTGTGTGTTTCTGTTTTTGTTTTTGTAAAAGTTGTAGGAAATTTTGTTGTCTGGTGATGGTGTGGATTGAAGGGTTGTTTCCTTCTGTCTGTGATGTTTTTGTTTCCTTTCTTCTTTCCCTTTTTCTCTTTTTGCTATTTTCCATCTTTTTCAGTCCCATCCGGTCAGGTCCAGCAAGATTACATAGATTCCATGCTTGAAAGTAAATAAATAAATAAATGAATCAGATTATCAAGAGGAGCCTTACCCATAGGCCTCCCCTTGGCAGAGCAAATTTCGCTTTATGATCAAAGTAACTTTTCAAGAATTATGTTATTTTAAATGTTCCACATGTGTGTATTTATCCTGACTAAAAGAACTGACTCACCTCATAATACAAACTCAAGTCAGATTTAAAGAAAGACATAGAAGATATAGCAAGTTATTCCACTTATTATTTTCTCATGTACCTCCGGGAGTGTACCCCTATTTCAGAAACACAGCATTATGAATACAAAATTAAACAGAATAGTCTTTAAAAGATTTTGAGTAAAACATTGTGTGAGGCAAAAAAAGTTGCAAACTTCAACTTAACTTGTGCCCTAATGTTTCTGACCTGCATAAACAGATAAAAGGTGGTACAACTGCTTATAATAGAATAACTTTCCTATAGTTTCTAGTATATTAGGTGTCATAGTGTTTTTATAACAGCTAGTTTAACTGGTTCAGATGATAGCTTTCACATTCACCAATTTGACGGTTAATCTTTTCATGAATTCTATTTTTACCATGAAAATTTCCATCAACAAGCGGTTACACTGACAAACAAAACCTGTGGTTGGCTGTATCTCTGCCCCATGACCAAAACCAGAAGCTGTTTACTCAGAATAGACCAAGCTTTGAGCCTCAGGCAGATAAAAAAAAAAAGAAAAAAAAAAAAGAACAAAAAATAAAACTGTTCTCTATCCTTTTATTTACAATTAAATATAATATCTTTCTGTGTGTTGTTAAAGATGTACTATACAGCTACAACTGTTTAGATATTTAAAAAAGCATGTTTGTAGTTCTTATTTAGTTTCCATTTAAGATTAAAGCAGGGTTTGACAGGGAGACAAGCCCTTTTGTGTTCACACCTTTGTTTGAAGCCAAAACCACAGCAATGTGTCTAGTTTACTTTGTGCTTCCACTTCTTACTATCACTTTTAATCTTGATTAATTGCATTTTTATCACATAACCATATTTGCCCAAAAAAAGCATAATTTTTTATTTAAACGGATTTTAGTGGATGACTGCTTCAAATAATAGAAAGAGAAATGAAACTTCTAAACTCAAGCTCCAGTAATGTCTGGGAAAATGCATTCAAAACAGTAGAAAAAGAACAGAAAATGTTTCTGGCAAACACTGAACAGACCTAAAGTGTGATTTTAAGTACTTTAACTAACAGCTCCAGCTGATTAAAAATCTACAACATGTTACAGTGCTTTTAAGTTTTTAAATGTTTTTGTCAACACGCTATATTAATATCTGATGGTAAGCCAGGGCGATACCAGCTAGTGTCAGCTTTGCAGGTTTAATTTTTTTTTAATTTTTTTTTTTCCTGTCCTGTCCAGCATATAAGTAAGCCGAATGATAGTCTGGTTGCTGTGTTGTGCCAAACAAATTTGCTCTGCCAAGGGGAGGGTTATGGATATAATGCTCCTCTTCATAATCTGATTCATTTATTTATTTACTGTTATTTATTTACTTTGAATTATGGAACCTACCTTGCTGGACCTGACAGGAGGGGACAGAAGGGCCAGCAGCCGTTGACCCCCCAGGCACCAGCCATCCAGGGCAGCCCAAGCAAAGGGCCCAGGGCACCAAGAGCCCAGATGTCAGGCAACCACCTCCTCCTGCTTGCCCCCGGCAGAGCTCAGGGGAACAGGGGTGTGAGAGGTCCCCATTGCTCCCTGAGAGGCCCCCCAGGGCAAGAAAGGCCAGGAGCAGAATATCTGATATCAGATATTTTTATTAACATCTAAATGGGCTTAGTGAATAAGAAAACTCACTCAGCTATTGGTTAATATAAAGCAATTTCTGTTTCCTCTACATAAGAGTAAAACAGCAACTGCATTAATTCCTAATGGTTATGATAATATTTCTATCAGAACCTTTATCTTGTTCTTGTTCCATGTCTGACCATGAGCGATGTCTTCCAGACAGAGATGCCCATCATCCTGCACACAAGCATGTTTTAGTTGTGTTACACACAATACCACAATTGTGTTGTGGTGCTCTTCCTGTATTTGGTTCACCTGAAGTGAACCGAGAGCTACATTTGTAGGCAGACCAGAGATTTTCACAGGTTAGTTTGTGCTTGCTCTCTCACATCACTGAAGTTATTATTTGATCAGCTCCAAATAAATGTGTTTCTGTGAAACATACAATTCTGTGGCAGCAGTGATCTAATCCACTGAGAACTGAGGGCGACGGTTTCTCCTCTCTGCTGTGGTCTTCCTGAGAAGTGACTGACAGAGAGGGTCTAACATTAGCTTATGTTGGTGCTGCTGCTTCAGTTTGGACCTTTCTAATTTTTAAACTCTGTTTGCTGCTTCATTATTTAAGCCAAGCATGTGATAAAAACCCAACTTAAAATATGAAAGAAAAACTTGCTGCTGTTGTTGTTTTATGGGATCAGGTTGGAAAAATGGTTAATGTTATCTCTAAAGATGTTTGCAGCAAAGTACCAACATAGTAAAAGCCAAACAGGTTTTGAGATTGTTTCCTATCACTTTACATGACTGCAATAAAGTGAACCATCTAATAATAGGCTTTAATGGTGAAGTCACAGGTGAAGTAATGAGAGCAAATACTGTAGCAGGCTTAACTGCTGATGATGTAAGTATATATAGAAAGATCAAACCAACCAACCAACTTTGTTATTAAATTCACAATTAAGTTAATAATATAATTTAATTTAACAAGTAAGGACATGATATACAGTCATGGACAAAATTGTTGGTACCCTTCGGTTAATGAAAGAAAATATCACAATGGTCACAGAAATAACTTGAATCTCACAAAAGTAATAATAAATAAAAATTCTATGAAATTTAACCAATGAAAATCAGGCACTCCTTTTCAACCATGTTTCAACAGAATTATTTAAAAAAATAAACTCATGAAACAGGCCTGGACAAAAATGATGGTACCCTTAACTTAATATTTTGTTGCACAACCTTTTGAGGCAATCACTGCAATCAAACAATTCCTGTAACTGTCAGTGAGACTTCTGCACCTCTCAGCAGGTATTTTGGTCCACTCCTCATAAGCAAACTGCTCCAGTTGTCTCAGGTTTGAAGGAAGCCTTTTCCAGACGGCATGTTTCAGCTCCTCCCAAAGATGCTCAATACGATTTAGGTCAGGGCTCATAGAAGGCCACTTTAGAATAGTCCAATGTTTCGTTCTTAGCCATTCTTGGGTGATTTTAGCTGTGTTTTGGGTCATTGTCCTGTTGCAAGACCCATAACCTGCGACTGAGACCAAGCTTTCTGACACTGGCCAGCACATTTCTCTCTAGAATCTCTTGATAGTCTTGAGATTTCATTGTACAGGCACAGATTCAAGACACCCTGTACCAGATGCAGCAAAGCAGCCCCAGAACATAACAGAGCCTCCTCCATGTTTCAAAGTAGGGACGGTGTTCTTTTCTTCATATGCTTCATTTTTCCATCTGTAAACATAGAGCTGATGAGCCTTGGCAAAAAGTTCCATTTTTGTCTCATCTGTCCATAGGACATTCTCCCAGAAGCTTTGTGGCTTGTCAACATGTAGTTTGGCTTTTTTATGATTTGTTTTCAACAATGGTGTCCTCCTTGGTCGTCTCCCATTAAGTCCACTTTGGCTCAAACGACGACGGATGGTGCGATCTGACACTGATGTTCCTTGAGCTTGAAGTTGACCTTTATTCTCTTTAAAAGTTTTTCTGGGCTCTTTTGTTACCGTTCGTATTATCCGTCTGTTTGATTTGTCATCAGTTTTCCTCCTGCGGCCACGTCCAGGGAGGTTGGCTACAGTCCCATGGATCTTAAATTTCTGAATAATATGTGCAACTGTAGTCACAGGAACATCAAGCTGCTTGGAGATGGTCTTATAGCCTTTACCTTTAACATGCTTGTCTATAATTTTCTTTCTAATCTCCTGAGACAACTCTTTCCTTTGCTTCCTCTGGTCCATATTGAGTGTGGTACACACCATGTCACCAAACAGCACAGTGACTACCTGTAGCTTATATATAGGCCCATTGACTGGTTACAAGATCGTAGACACCTGTAATGCTAATTAGTGGACACACCTTGGATTAACACGTCCCTTTGGTCACATTATTTTCAGTCTTTTGTAGGGGTACCATCATTTTTGTCCAGGCCTGTTTCATGAGTTTATTTTTTTAAATAATTCTGTTGAAACATGGTTGAAAAGCAATGTCTGACTTTCATTGGTTAAATTTCATAGAATTTTTATTTATTATTACTTTTGTGAGATTCAAGTTATTTCTGTGACCATTGTGATATTTTCTTTCATTAACCGAAGGGTACCAACAATTTTGTCCATGACTGTACACAGACATTTTTACATAATTTTGATGATAGCCATGACTATGACCCTGATGTTTCCTCTTCAGTTATCTCTTCTGTACCAAGAAAACTTGTATTGGATCAGCACATTGTGTTTTTGTTCTGCATCATATCGCCTAATCATAGATGCAACTCCATAAAAAAACATAGCTGGTAAAAATCAGCTTGCTCTCTCAACGTGTTTTTAAAACTTGAAAGATGTTTCCCTGGTCTCACAGCACTTTATAAAGTCATGCGAACAAAGGTGAAGCCACATGCAGCAGCTACTCTGACAAACAAAAGCTGTGGTGGGCCATTTCTCCGCCTTTAGACCAACCACTGAACCTGGTGACTCAGAACAGACCTTCCTGAGCACCAGCTACACATGAAGTGTGAACAGCAATAAAGAATAACATTCTTGTTAGGTGCATATTCAAAGTTAAAATGGTACCCATCAACAAACTGCCCATCCATCATGTGCGAGTGATGTTATGGTAATTGTGTTTCAGTGTTTTTGCACTTACTCTTTTATATATACCAGTTCAAGACCTGCTTCCCATGATTAAAGCAAAGGTTCATACAGAAGAAAAGTGTCTTTGTGTTCACACCTTCAAAAGCCTGACTGCAGCAATGCTGAAGTTTAAATGCACCAATCATGTTTTTCTGTCTAATCTGTTGTAGATGCAAGCAGATCTGCACAATCAAAGGAACAATGGGGGGTATAACTGGACTACATTTTAAATAAATTTGATGTTTTGTTGTAAATTTGTTATTAGAATAGAATTTTTTTTGCTATTTTTCTATTTTCAGCTTTGCCTTCATTATGATTTATACGTGTGGGACCTGGGAATAATGTGGCAGAGAATTATCAGTTTGGGGTGCTAATTACAATTATAGGTACTGAAACACCAGTTTAAGTATTCAAAAGACTATTTCTATACATTTTGTTTATCCTTACTTGCATGGTGCACATACAAGAAGCTGACATGAAACATGATGTGAGACAGGGGGTGGGACATCAACATAAGTACAGTCAAAAGGAGGATGTTGTGGTGATGAGCCACCAAAATACTGAGCATTTAGAACAACTGTTGTCAGATAAATATGTTCTGGCTTGTGGTCAGTTATAAGATCAACTCAGCGAAGACCACAATCAAAAATTTTCCAGTCCACTATACACTTACAGCACTTACAGTTTTAATACTTTCACTTATATTTTCATTATGCTTTGCAAGATGTTGTTTCCTCAATTCTTTGCTCTGCTTCTTCTAGTTTATATTACATTTTAGTTTATGCATTACATCATCAAGAGGTTTTAGATTGAAGTCACAGTTGTTTTATTTAACAAACACGTTTTTCCTCCAGGGCCACATGTCTGTCCAAATTTTACATTTTTCAAGGTGAACATGCTTCTGTGATACTAAAATGATATTATAAAGATAGCAGTGAGGTGTGACAACACCTACCGGTTTACTTTAGTTTACCAACTGAGAGAGTGGGGAGTTTGTCCTTTTCAAGTAACACTACATAACTTTCTTAACTTAAAATTTTGTGCTTTTTCACTAATTTTAATAGTACACTGATATTCATTGTGTACATTTCTGGAGCCATTGTTGCCCTGCAGTGTCCCCCAGGCAAAAAAGCTGAACACTACTTTATTGGCCCACCCAAAGAGACAGATGCTAAATGAAGCCTTCTTCAGGGGGCGCCCAAGTTCAATAGTGGGACTGAAATATGTAGAGCTTTTGAATTGGCTGTCTTAGACACCATCTGATATGTCTTCTCTGTCTGTAAACTATAGCACAAACGGTGTGGAATCATCTTTTTGCCACAGAAGCAAAAATAACCACTTATTCCTATTTGGCTCAGTGTGACAAACTTTTTGTGAACATTATTGTGGTAGCATGTCAGAAACTGGCGATAAAGACCATGAAGTCTGACTTCAGCTTTAAATGCTGTTTTGAATAGTCCTTTAAAATACAGTTTAAATGTGTTTTTAAAGGAAGAAAATACAGTATAAAGATGCAAAAGGAGACAGAGGCTACAGATGGTCCCCTGCAACACACAATGTGATGAATAACTAGCAAATATATCTCCTTCACTCAAACAAAGAAGTTGCAAACATGTGTTTTGAAAAGCAAGCTAGTTACAAAATCATGGCAAAAAGGTGGACTGGTGTCATACACCCCCACAGATGCTTGGCCAATAAGATCTGTATCAATCTAAACTTCCATCTTATGTTTCAAGCCACTCGGTTGAGAAACTGTTTTCCATCAGCAACAACTGGGTAACTTTGAGACATGACTCATGGTGTACAGCCTTTTCCTAATCACAGAAAAATATGGGTATGTTTGAGCAGCATGAAGAGATGCTCAATAATCATCATTTTTTTGCTGGCCAAGGCCTGAGCACAGAAAACAGTCACACATGGCTGCCCATATATATATATATATAAATATATATATATATATATATATATATATATATATATATATATATATATATATATATATATATATACACTACCGTTCAAAAGTTTGAGGTCACTTTGCCATGGGATTCTATAGGGAAGTGACCCCAAACTTTTGAACGGTAGTGTATATATATATATATATTATTTCTGCATCATTTCACGTTTCTGTTCTTCCCTCAAGTTCTGTTACTTGTTGGTCCTCTAAAGCTAAATGACGTATGTGTGTATGTTTTTTTAATCTGCCTGACTATTTGAGTTTTAGATGGACGATTCTTATATTCTGAAAATGTGACAAAGTGCCGATAACAGAATGTGGATGACTACAGTTAATTCAGGCTGCTAGTGATGGAAACCAACCTTAAAACATGAAACGCAAACATGCTGATGGTGCTGTCTTATGTGTTCAGGTTGGAAAGATGGTTGTTTTATTTCCACTGTGGTAGTACAGTAAAACACCAACACAACAAAAAGCCAATCAGACTGGTTTGAAATTCTTCCCTCCCACCTTACATGATCATATGAAGATGAATCATTTATGACACTGATAATGAAATGCTCTGGCATATATGCAGACATCAGTGGATCAATGAGAAAATGCTGATCATCCTTTATTTACTGCTGAAGCTAAAAGTGGGATGTAAGTTTATAAAATCAGCTTCATATGCATATGTTTTACTATTATTTCTTAACGTATGACCTGTACTAATCTCTCTATGATTTGTTTTGTTTTACTATAAGATTGCACAGATAACCTGAAATTTGAAACAAAAACTGTTGCTGTTGGAGAGGATGTGACTCTGGAGTGTTCCCGTCCCACATCTGACTACGGTGCAACTTTATTTTGGATCAGACTTGTTTCTGGAAGCTGGCCTGAATTTCTGGGAGGAACATATGTCTTTGATTACGATGGTGTTAACAAGACTCCTCACATAACAGCAGAACAAAAGCCTGGAACTTATATACTGCAGATTAATGGAGCTAAGCTAAGTGATACTGGTCTTTACTACTGTATAAAAACAAATCAACTTCAGCTGACATTTTCTAAAGGGACTTTCCTCAGAATTAAAGGTAAATTAGAAGAAACAGAGTTTGTGTTTTCATTAGCAGATATATACATATTTTCAAACATTTAACCTCTAAGTCAAAAAAAAAAAAAAAGTTTGACCTGTTTGCTTCTTGTTGTTTTTCCAGGACCAGAACCAGATATCACTGCTGTCATTCAGGAGCCTCAGTCTGATCTAGTCCATCCTAGAGATCCAGTGACTTTTCAGTGTTCGGTCCTCTTTGACACTGAGAAGAAAATTTGTTCAGCAGATCACAGTGTGTTCTGGTTCAGAGCTGGATTAAAAGAATCTCATCCCAGTGTGATTTATGTTCATGGAGACGGTGGTAATAAATGCTGGAGAACTCCTGAGGCAAACTCTGCACAGAAATGTGTCTACAGCTTCTCCAGGGACGCCACCTCCACTGATGCTGGGACTTACTACTGTGCTGTGGCTACATGTGGACAGATTTTATTTGGAAATGGCACAAAATTGGACATAAAAGGTATTTGCATAACATTTTAGAATCTGGTAGAATCTATTAAATTATTTGTATAATCTTACCTGAAAAATTAGTTACCATTGATTGTTGCTTCTATTTTTTCAACAGCTAATGTGTGGGATATGCAGCCGGGCAAAGCAGTCTTCATACTGCTAAGTGTTGCTTTGACTGCTAGTTTTGTCATCATAGCCTTCCTCATTTGTACCATTAAGAAGAAAACTCACGTTTGTTCAGAGGGTAACACATCACTCATCATCCTATTTAATCATATAATTACAGCTTTTAATTATCCATTTTAAATGTTTCTGTCACTTCTCACAGATACGGTAACAGCCCATGATGATCAGCAGAGTCAGCAGGTAAAATGGAGAAGAAATTTACACATAATGTTTGGCACATATGTAATTATGAAACTTTACAATATCCTTCCATTTATTGATGTTTTCCTCAGAGAGATGAGGCCTCAGTGATTTATTCTGCACCGGCCTTCACCAGAGCCGGGAGAAGGAAGATAGACACATCCGAAGCAATCTATACACTTGTCAGTGCAACTGGAAATGATTAACAAGGAAACTTATTAATCATTAATGTCATTATTTTACCAATAATTGTCGCTTTTGTTTTGTTTTGTTTTTTGTTAAATGCACAGTGAAGGACGTCTTTGGGCTTGTTCGTTATTGTAAGTGAACAATATTTCATAAACTGGTATAGCCTGCATGAAACTGCTACATGTTTAACATTATTTTTCCGTCATGTTTAGTTGCTGTCATAAACATTTTTCTTGCTGTTACTTATGAAATTAAGTTAATATTTTTGCAGTTATTTTGAGTGAAATCTCACTGATAACCCTCAGCAGTGCACATCTCATACACTGTATTATTTCCTTTATTGTAGCATTTTTGTTTTACATTTGTTAGAATGTTAACTTCTGATATTGTTTCATTGTAAAACAATTATACTGCTCCTTTAAAATGTAATTTAAAAAATACTATACACATTTACTGTGACTAATAAAGGAATATTCTGTTCTACTAAATCTCCTGTTATATTTCACATTAGTTTGAGAACATATTCTATTTTCCAGGGCATCAACTTAAATTTCTTAAATTTCTTAAATTTTATATTGGCACTTGTTTGACTTAATTTCTAATTTGTTGGAAATTACTTATTTATCTTTAAAATTAAGTAGTTGCAACAATAATGATAAGACAAACAATTTGAGACTGTCATCTTTCTTTAAAGTGTTTGCATTACATAGAAGAAGAGTTAAACACTTTACACAGACTGGAATTTAGTGTTTGTCTAACATTATGTCTAGATAATGTGTATTTAAGGGATGTAAATCAAACACTGCATTGACATGAGATGTCAGAATTCACTTTGATAATTACAGGTACAGCATTTTATCAATATTCTTAGGAAAGAAGAAAATGTGCAGCCACAACTACAATGCTCTATACAAAACATATACTCACTGGGGAAGAATATGAGTTATCAATATTTTCAAATATGAGTAAACAATGAAAATATTGTGGTGAATTCTTTACATAATTTGTTATAACTTATAGTTATAGCAGTAGGTAATTCATACTGAATTTCAATGACTAATAAAAGTGTTTAAGAGATCAATAGAGGGCTTAGCGACATCATTTGGTTGTTAGAGTTATAGGAAAGAATCAAAGTGAAGAAATGTTTAAGGAGCACTAAACCTCACAATCAAGAGTATTCCCTATTTTTTCAGTCTTCTATTATACTCCTAGTCATCTGTCACTCATAATTTATTTTTATTTTTTTTAAACTTGTCCTATCCAGCACCACAGCAAGCAAATTGATAATCTCGTTGCTGTATCGTGCTGAACAAATTTGCTCTACCAAGGAGAGGCCTATGGGTAAGGCTCCTCTTGATAATCTCATTAATTTATTTATTTATTTACTTTGAATCACAGAATCTATGTAATCCTGCTAGACCTGACCGGAGGGGACAGAAAAATATGGAAAATAGCAAAAATATGCAAAAGGGAAAGAAGAAAGGAGACAAAAATCCACGCCATCACCAGACAACAAACTTTTACACTTCTACAGAAAATTTCCTACAACTTTACAAAGAACAAAAACACAAACACACACACACACACAAAAAAAAGAGCTGCTTGCTAGTCATTAAGAGTTTTTAAATAATAACCAAATCAAAAAGACATATCATGAAAGTAGCATAAAGGCAACCAGATACTAACTCACAGGAAAAAATAAAATAAAAAATTCTTAGTAAATAAAACCACTGGACAACTCAGTGACATGAGGAATAAGGAGTGATCAGTGATGAAGAGTGGTGAGTGAGATTGTGCAAATTCGAATACGCCTCTATGGAGGTCAGCGGCAGACCAGGGCAGCCCAAAGACCCGGGCCCTCGGCAGCAGCCCCGGAGCACTAACACAAGCTATCCTACCATGAAGATGACTCCGGCCACACCCGAAGGGCGGCAGAGGAGAGCCCAAGCTAGAGCCCCCCCACAGTGTTGGGGCGCAGGTCCCAGTAAGCCAAGATCGGCAACTGCCGGCCCCACCAGGGACCAGCCACCCAGGGCAGCCCAAGCGAAGGGCCCCAGGAGCCCAGAGGCGGCTGCTCCATGCTCCTGCTCATGACTTTGTGATGAGTGTGTTTTTTGCAAGTAAAACTGGGGCACTGGCCCCCGACTCCCACCCTCCATGCACCACATGACACGCCCCCCAGCAGTTGTTTGTGTGTTGTGTTAGTGTTTTGAAATATAAGTGTAATTTAAACTGAGAGGAGAGTAGCCACAGGGTGCAGCTATAGAAAGCCACTTGGGTGGCCCCCCTGGCTACACCCCGCATGATGTGCACGCCTCCCAAATCCCTATGTGTGTGTGTGTGTGTCTATGTGTGTATGTAAGAAAGATAGAGAGAGCCGAGAAGAAGAGGGATCCAGGGATGTAGGTCCGAAGGGAAGAGAACCTCCCTCCGGATGGTGAGCTGCCAGCAGCACTAGACACCAGCATTCCCCAGGAGGCAACCCAGGGCAAGACAGGCCAGAGGCAGCTGCCCCCCACGACCAGGCCACGCAGCGACTGCAGCCAATGAGCCGCCACCGACCCCAGAAGACACCCACCCACCAGACACCCAAGGGGGAAGGAGAGGAGTGGAAGGAGAATAGCGGGAGAGCCCAGATCCATGGAGCACCACCCCCAGGCCCACCCAGGCCCCCCCCACAGGGTCATGTCATCCCTCCCCACCCCACCTACTCACCTATGATCTTACACACTCCCACTCATTCTAGCACATGCATACGCACCCACACAAACATCATCCAAAGCATAGACACACCCCAGAACCTCCCCCTATAATCCCCCGAACCCCACTCAGACCCTCCTTCAAACCCCTACACCCCACCTGCCCCCGGGCCGTACTCTGGGTCCCAGGGCGGCAACCAGACACCAGGGCATGCACCAACCCACACCATGGCAGTACATCCGGGCAGGCCCAGAACCCCGGCACATACAGACCCCACCACCTCGGAGGGAAGGGGACCACCCCCAGGCACCAGAGCCCAGAACCCCTGCCCAGCCCACCCCGGAATAGCCTGGCCGCCCGGCCCAGGACCGACGCCCACCGACCCAGGCGCAACCAGTGGCCTCACCCCCTCACCACAAGGTGACTCCAACCACTGGCCCACACAGCCTCCAACAGGGCCAGACCCAGAGCCACCCCCATCGCAGAGCAGCCCGGTCCCGTACCACGCAACACTTATAAGTTTATAAAATCACAATAGGCCAATTTTGTATCTGCTTTCTTGCCATTGTTCTCACCCTGTGGGTCAAACAGCAACAAATGGGCAGAGCCTGATGGTCTATTTACATTTTGGGCTAACATGCATCCCAGTCGCCTTGATCATAAGTGCACAGTACTGAGTATCCGTTCACACCCCATGTCACAGTGTGTACCCAGAAGTGTCCAGACTTACCTCCTGTGATCGGATCACAGTTGCCTGGTCTTTATGCAAATAAAGATGGAGTCTACATCTGATCAGTTGTCAGCTGAGCAATGCAAATGCACCATCAGCAGGTCTGGCTCTGTAAAATCCCATTTTATATGAATTATATCATTATATATTTGTTTTATAGTCATCAAACTAACACAAATCCAAACCAGAAACTCACAAGGCATGACAGGCAATATATCTAAGATGCATATTTCTGGAATGTGGAATGCCCAGACAGAACTGATGAATGCACAAGGAGAAAATATATACTTCAGACAAAAGTTCAAACCAGGAACACTCTTCCTATGAGGTAACCTTGCTAACCACAACATCTCTGTGCAGCCTTCTACATGCAGCTCCTGTCAACAATATTAATTTCCTCTCGACAAAAGCCCCTTGCACAGATTGCAACATAAGATTCGTGCAATACAGAAGCTCTATGCACACACTAGTAAGCAGCAAACCTAACATGTAGTATACCAAATTGATGAGAAGACTCTCAGCAACAAGACTGTACCAAGCATTGGCAAATACTAAAATGAACATAAGATACATCCCAAGCAATTATTTGGGAATACAACAAAAACATGAAAACAGCACTGTCCACTTTAGAGCTGCTGTTATGTTTTCCACTTAAAGCAAACCACACAGTCTCATGTCAAAGAAGCAACTCCACTGTCTCATCTTTGTAATCAGCAGTATGACAAAAACTCTGCAAGCTAGCAGTCAAAGAGTAGCGATGAAAAAATATCTAAGTCATAAAGCAAATCTTACTTTTGCTGTTTTGTGGTCAAGTTTCATTCTATCTCAAAAAAGACTCTGCCTTTGTTTAAAATGTTAATGCAAATTCAAAATTGTCGCATGCAAACTGTGAGTACACACGCATAATAAATTCATACATAATTTAGACTGACAAATGTGTTTGACTGAGTAGCAATGGCAGTTTTTTTCTTCTTCCCCTCAAGTCAATTTATCAGACTTTAATAGCCTCAGCTGCACTCATTGCTTGTTTCTTTATCCCTAACCTAACTTGCACACAAAGATTGTTTTCACAGCTGATGCTGCCAACTCTAATACTATTATTTTTTGTTAAAATGCAAAATTTTGACGTAAAAAATTTCTTCACAGATGCATATATTGCTCTCACTGATCTCACAATACATATGTAGTTGTCTCATGAAAAAACAAGCAAACCCATATGCAATAGCCACACTCACTGAAGAACTGTGGTGAGCCATTTATTCAAACTAGTAAGGCTGTTTTATCAGAATAGGCCTGACAATAAGCTTCACCCACACATGAAGAGAGACAAGGGCAACAAGTGGCTTTGGTAGGCTAAATTTAGCTGGGCAACATCAACCGACTGCTTCAGTTTTACTTTCTCTCTCTCTCTCTCTCTCTCTCTCTCTCTCTCTCTCTCTCTTTTTTTTTTTTTAATTCAAATGTATTATTATTATTATTGTTGTTGTTGTTGTTGTTGTTATTGTTGTTTTCAAAGCACAAACATATACTTGAATATTAAAATGATCCCACCTCTACTTGAAGGAGGGCTCCCAATACATCTAGTGATGCACAAAAATAAATTTCATAAAAACTGTCAAACTAACAACTTATTATATTGATTTGGCAAAAGTTTTAAAGTATTTACCGTATTAAAAGATAAAGTGGGAAAATTAATGATGACTTGCAACTTTCCTTAAGTATAATGAACCGTCAGAATAAAAAAAAGGCACCTAATAGCAACCACACTACTGAACACTACACTACTGAAAGCTATTTATTTTTTGCAAGCTCTTAAACTGTTTTTCATGTTTTTTCTGATATCACTGTCCATTTTAGTAATTACATTGTACTTTGTGTCTTCAGAGAAAATGAAAAACAACAGTAGTTTAAAGTCAGCTTAAAGTGAGATTGAAGTGGTGATAAGGACAGGAAGAAAAGCCCTTTGCTATTCACACCCCCATCTGAGAGCCAAACCACAGCAATGCTAAAGTTTCCATGCATCATTTGTTAGTCAGAGGTGACTGTTAATTTCTTTGCTTGTTTGTCTTCTCTTGTCTGATGCAAAAAAAGGTGTGTATCAAAATGCAAAGAAGTGAACAACAGCACCCAACTAACAGAAACTTAATGTATGATTGATTTATAATTTTGTTTGTTTTAAAGCTGTTAGTTCTCTTTCTTTCACCCTTAAACGATTTTACTGATAATCTGCCCATATGTTCTAAACAGCGTTTATGTCAGGAAGTCATTAATTTGCTATTTTGCTTACAACGTTTAAAGATTATAATTGCTCTTTACTGACCAGTGAACAGTTAAGAGGAAGAGTAAACACAGATGAGAAGCTTTAATTACTGCATAGCAGATGTGGTTATGCAATTTTCAGCTTCTACATTTTCATTTTTTATAACTCATGTTTCCAGCTGTAGGGTAGATGTCACATTTACCCATGTTCATTTTTGCTGATCATGCAAAAGCTCTCTTTTGATTTATTTATTTTTAGATATTTAAAATAGAGTATAATCCAGTGCCACCTCAAAATCTGGGGTTATTTGTTAGTGTCTACTAGCTTCAGCAGATTACTAATGAGGAATTAAATGCAGATACAAAAGATGCAAACAGACCTCAAAATTAATCAGGAAACACAAAATTATGTGCTTTACGTTTCCTGTAACAGAGTTGTTACAGTAACCCTCCACCACCCCTAATGCCCTGTACCAGATGGCCCAGGTTACTTCAGGCACCAACTACAAATTTTTGGGGAGTATGTTGCTTGAGGTTAGAAAGGGGAGGCCCTCTAGATGTGGGTATAGAGGAACTCTGCCTCATTTATTTATTCAGCTGACTTGATACGACACCTGGACTTTTATTGACTTGGAGAGTTTCAGTTTCACAATGATAAAGTTATGACACTTTCCATATGGTCAACTGCTAAACAAAATGATAGTAACTTGTAGGATTTAGTTGTACAGGGAAGTTAATGGGTGAAAAGCTACACCCTCTCGGTTAGTTGGTATCCCTAGCAGAGGAGACATTATCTTTTGTTCCTGGACAGAGAAATATGGTGGTTGGTACTGAAAGGTAGACAAACTAGGGGAGAACATGGCAGGGCATAATGAGTACATTATGAGATGTCAAATTCTCATACAAAGCACCAAAGTCCCATATCCAGTTCTAGATTGAGCCTCTACATCTGCCCAATGGAATCCAGGTGATACCCCAACGACTGGTCTGCAAGTTGTCATGTGGAGAGTTGTAGAGGCTGTCTATTAGCTCTTACTAGTTTAAATATTTCTAATCATTGTAAGTGTTGTAAGGAAAATATCACAAGGAATGAAGAAAAAAAAATTAAATGCTCAGAAAGGTTCACTCGTAAGCTTCTAAGAACTGGTTTTAGAGTTTTATCCTTGAGACAGTTTTCTAAGGAGTGGGGCCAGTTTTTTGGCAAGAGACATGTCCATCCATTTGGTGCCTTAGCCTGGATCCATCCAAAGAGACAAGGCAAAAGAGATAGGGAAGGTCGAAGTTATTGGATGATTCTGGTGATTTAGACTAAAGAAAGTATGAATCACTTCAGCCTACACATCAGACTATAAGTGTTTATCATTTTGGCCACCAATCATCAGCTATATCTTGATAACTATTTTCCCTGGGGTGATTGATGATAGCACAAAAAGAATGTGGTCACACTGACTAGATTATGGGAGATTATTACCTCCAGCAAGGAGGAGGTTAAAAAGTTACAGATTTTAATTACATTTTTAGGAAAACCCATAAATCAGAATCAGATTTATTGCCAAGTAGGTTTACAACTTTTTTTGTAATATTAATAAAGATTAAATAAGCCACTAAATAGGAAAATTACAATAACAAAAAGAGGAGCTGTGCAAATAAATGCAATATAAATGTAAGTACAATCTGGTTATGGTTGATCCAGTGTCAGACATAGGGGGGTCCTGGGCCATGTTGATGAGGCTGGTTGCAGTGGGGAAGAAACTGTTTTTAAGGCGTGATGTTTTGGTGCTGATGGGCTGCAGCGTCTTACCAGAGGGGAGCATCTCGAAGAGTTTGTGACCGGGGTGGGGGGGGGGGGTCAGCCACAATCTTTCCTGTATGCCTCAGGAGCCTAGTGGCGAATAGATTCCTGAGGAGTCTAGATGCTGTAGGATGAAGTGGGGGGCCATGTTCACAGCATCGTCCACAGACCTGTTGGCTCTGTAGGTGAGTGGGTCCAGGATAGGGTTGGTGATGGCTTTCAGGTGGGACAGCACAAGGGTCTCAAATGACCTCATTACCACAGAGGTCATGGCAACAGGTCTGTAGTCATTAAGTCCTGTGGACCTTGGCTTTTTGGGGATGGGGATGAAGGTGGAGGTTTTGAAGCAGGCTGGCACATGTCTTCAGTGAGGTGTTGAAGATGTCGGTGAACACCAGAGACAGCAGATCAGCACAGTGCTTCAGGGTAGAGGGAGAAACAGAGTCTGGTCCGGCTGCTTTACGGGGGTTCTCTGGAACAGTTTGTTGACATCACTCTCTAGGATGGAAAAAGTCGTCACTGTGGTGGGGGAAGAGGGGGCCTCTAGGGTGAGCAGTCGTGGGAGGACCCAGGCCCTTGCTGTGGAGGGGGAGGTCGAGATGGTGGGATGGAGGTGGTGTAAAGTGTCACAGGGGATGGTGTCAGGACTGGAAATGGAAAAATAAACAAGTGATTAGATTTTGGTGGTGATTCTGGTCACTGCCTGGATCTAGGATTTTGTTAAAGGAAACTGTACTATGCGAAGATAAGGGTCATTTTGCCATTGGAGCTTCTAACTCAAAAATAATGCCCAGAATCATTCGTTAAAATAAATAATAATAAAAAAAAAAATTAGAGAAAAAGAAGAAAAAAAATTACAATGGATTGGCAGAGGTCTGCGCTCTGAGTCCTTCTACTTTTTAATTTAAATCTATTCATTCATTTATTCAATTTCTGTACCACTTAGTCTATTTAAGGCGTCTCAGGGAAGCTGGAGGCTTTCCCAGCAATCCCAGAGGCAGGGCACACCGTGGACAGTTGCCAATCCATTGCAGGGCCCTTACATTTATTATTTAAAAATATTCCAGAAAACTTTCTTTTTAACAAGTACACTCAGACTGAAAAGGATGTCTTCACATTAACACTGATTACATCAGAGTCAACACTTAAACTGGCATGTCATATTTACTCTGAGTTTCACTTACAAGAGAAACTCCCACAATGGTAGTTAAATATAAGATGACAAGGGCTTTGCAGCTGTTTTGTTTTTTGGTTGGAAAAGTGGCTCATGCTATTTCCGGTGAGGTAAAACCATAAAGCAACACTGTAATGAGCCAATCAGATTACTCTTAATTTGTCCCCTCCCTGTTTATATGATTACATTTGAGTGAATCATCTCTAAAAGGGGTTTCTTTTTTATAAAGAGCCCTTCACTGGAATAAGTGAAAATGCTGATTATAGTTTATTTATCACTGATGCTCATAGATGGACGTAAGTAGAAATGTCTGATTAATTTAAGATGTGTCATTTCAGTTTTTTGTAATTTTCTTTAGATAATTTCAGAGCAATCATGACTCTGTGTTGGATTATTTTTCAGGTTGTGCTGATCCAATCTTAGAGACAAAGACTAATCATGTTGGTGATTCTGTGAAGTTAACATGCTCACGTAGGTCAGCTGGAGACATATTTTGGATGAGGGCTGTTTGGGGAAATTCTTTTGAAGTCCTTAATACAACATATACCAAGAGGGATGTTATAGTTCAACGAGAGCCTGGAATACTGGACTTGAAAATTAAAAAAGCAAAGCTAAGTGATGCCGGAGTTTACATCTGTATGAGGAAGTATGATGGAAAGGATACAGTTTTGAATCTAACATACTTAAGAATTGAAGGTAAGTACATCACAAAATGTAAAACATCTTCTAGATTTTTAAACAAAGTCAAAATCCTTGGATTTCTTAATTCATAGATATAAAAGAGGGTTGTTTTAGGAATTCCTCTAGATGTTTACTTTTTCTCCTTTATAAACCAGAGCCTACTGCCACCCCAGTCCCTACATCTGGTCCGGTCTGTCCAGAAGACTCAGTAACTCTGCAGTGTTCAGAACTCAGTGATGCCAAGAATAAATCATGCCCAGTGGATTACAGAGTGCTCTGTTTTCATACTGGCTCCAATCAGTCTCAGGCTTTCAATAATACTGAAGTAAATGGACATATATATGAGAACAGCACTGAAGGAGGTGCATTTAAGCAATGTTTCTACAACAATTTCAAATGCTTTAGTTCCTCTGATTCTTCTGTGTTTAACTGTACTGCGGCCAAATGTGAGAAGGAAAAGAACACAAATAAATCCAAACTTGACACTGAAGGTAACTACACAACTTCTTTATACTTGCATTAATTAAGATACTTTTGTTAGATTTGAAATAAGTCTGAAATATTTATAAACAATAATCATAGTAACACTCTTACAAATTTTCTTTATTTATTTCATTATTTTTCTTTTTTTTTCCTTTGTGTTTGATGTCAGCAGTAAACATGTGGAAGTCAAGGAAGGATGATGCAGTTATTCACCTGTTATGTGCTGCTTTGGCTATAAGTCTGATTGTCATTGCCGTTCTCATATATTTCATCCAAAAACTTGTGAAAAGATTAAATGGCTCCTGTGATGGTAAGTTGAGTCCCTTATACTTTGATTTGTCAAACAGTAGATTCCAAAATCATGATACAGCTGTGTTTTATCTTTTAATTCAGCTTCAACTGTTGTGCAAACAGAAGAACCAGATGATCACAACAGTCCACAGGTAATTGTAAAAAAAAAAAAAAAAAACATTGCTGTTGTTATATTTTATAGCCTATTTATTTCATTTTCTATTTTTTCAGGCAAATGAAGACTCAGTGGTTTATTCTACAGCAGATTTTATCAGAAGAAAATCCAGTAAAACAGGGAGAATGGGTGTTAAACATGCAGAAGAAGAAACAGTTTACTCAGATATCAGGGTTCTTGGTGTTTGAAATTGCTGTGCTAATATCAAGGCTTTTATGAAGATTGAAAAATGTTTGGAATATGTTTGTTTTTGTTTGTTTGTTTGTTTGTTTTTTTTTAAAGATTTATAGCTGATAAGACATTTTGTCATATTAAGAAAAGTATAAATGTTGTGACAAATATGGTCTCACAAACATTTTTCTTGGTTCTCCTGGACACAGAACAGTGACTGTATAAAGCAGCATTTTGTGAAATAATTAAGAAATGATCTATGAATATTATTTAAGATGCAAAAAATTTGGAGCTCAGAGGAGTTGTGTCGTAAGGCTCTACAAATATTAAACTAATGTGCAAGATGCTAAGAGAAAATATGATCTGTTTTAACCTGTGACTGTGCTTTTTAGATGAGATTGTTGGTGTTTTAAAGCCCACAGGTTCTTCAAAAGATGCCAACCCTCCTCAACTTTCTTAAAGAGGTCTTTCCAGCTGTACATCCATCTTTTCTTACAGTCATCAATAGCAGTCTGGATTCTGGAATAATCCCAGGAAACTTGGGGTAGTTCAACCTCACTCAGTGTGTACAAATGCAGGCCGATTTTCAAATTTCCTTTTTATTCAAGATTTATGAAGGAGCATAATATTTTGGAGATGTTTCAGTCTGGTTTAAAAACTCTACATAGTACAGAATCAGCAGGGTTTTTAATTATATTTGATAGGTTACTGACTGTGGGGACTGTGTTCTTCTTTTACTTCTTAATTTATCTGAAGCTTTTGATACTGTGGATAATGAAATTTTGATAGATCATCTTGAGAATTTATTATTATTTTTAATTATTTAATTAGTTCACCGGGACATTGCATTTATACATAGTCACAGACATTTTTAGCCAGAGCTAATTCTCAATCCCTGTCCCTGGTTTGACCTTTATACACTACATTAAAATATAATAATACTCTACAAAACCTAAATAAAACACACACACACACAGTTTATTAACAAATGGGCCTAGAGGTGAAGGCTTTAAACTCAAATATGGTCTTAAGTTCAGTTCCACAGCTTTGCACTTTTGTAAGAAAAGTTAGACCGACCAAACGAAGCTCTGCAGTGTGGAAGTTCACAGTTCTGGTTGATGGAACCTCTGGTGCCTCTCTATCTGCTCTGTCTCTGAAGAAATGAACTAATTAGCTCTGCTGCTAAATTATTGATATATTTAAATAATAAGTTGAGAAAGCACAAGTTAGTAAACTTGCAAAGCCTTTTACTTCTCAAAAATTAAAGGTTAAAACAATTGAGGTAGCTTGTATTGTTTTTGAGAGTCTCTTAATGTGATTATCAAACGTCAGTTGGGGGTTAAGGACCAACCCAAGATATGTAAATTCTGTTGCAGATTGTATGTTTTTATTTTGCAAATGTATTTGGAAACTTTGTTGTATGTTTTGTTTTCCAATAGAAAAACACATTGATACCTTCTTAGTTAAGTTCAGCACCAACTGATTTTGAATGAGCCACTCACTCACCTCAGCCATACTAAAGGACAAAATTTCCACTGCCTGCTCCGGAAACTTGGTGGGTGCATAAAAAACTGCATTGTAGGGCTGCAACTAATGACTGTTCTGATAGTGGACTAGTCATCGGCTATTAAAAGGACTTGTCAACCAATCGGATTATGTATCTTATAATTATTAAATGGCTCTTATTTCACTTTCAGCTTTTAAATCTTGCATGAGTTTGTTTAAAAGATGTGCTAATTAAAAAGATGAGATGGACACTTCATTCAAAAATACATTTTTATTGAACTTATTACCCTAGTACTGATAACTTTGCTGCTGTAGTTTCCCCACTGTGGGACAAAGGATTATCTTAACAGAAGAAGTAAATACAAACTAAATATCCATTTAAAAAAATGCAAATTAGCAGCAGAAAACAGCAAATAAGCTTGAATTTTTATTTTTAAAAAAAGTGCATTTTGTGCAGTACATTGAGTGGCATATACTGTGTCTGTTGAAAGTAATTACAAGACGATATGTCAATCTGACCATTCATTCATGCTAAGGAAAGTCAACATCTCCACGTGGTCTTGGGTCAGACTAGCTCTCTTCTTAGAGCAGATATTCCCAGCTGCAGAGAAGATTTGCTGATGGGGTAGATGTTGCCAGATTTGACAGTGTGGGAAAACGCCACTCATTTTCCTTCCACCATCTAAGAGGGTCTTCCTTTTTGGATATTACTGGCTCTGTGAAGAACATCTGAAACATCTTTTTGTCCTCTTGGGTTTCCTCCTCTTCCTCACTCAGATTGTCTGTGTCAGACTTAAGCAGGTTTGCCAGTGCTGAGGTGTCACCTGGAACACTCACCCTCTTCTGCTGCAGCTCAGGGTCGCAGCCATCATGTATTCCAGTCTTCTCCTTTGCTTCTTTGATAAAAAGAACTTCAGCTGTTCGTTTCAACCTTGTGTCATCTTCAGCTGCCATAAAATTCTTGGGTCTATGGCAGCTGCAAGAACACGTGAGCTGGGTCTGTCTGCTGAGTGTGTTCAGATTCCCCAATCTCTCCTTTACTTCTTTTTCTGCACTAGACAGAAAGGCTTTTCCTAAGACTATAGAAGATGATCTTGCACGCTGGAAATCTCTACCAAATTCACTCATGGGGAGTGTTCCCACTCTAAAAATGATGGTTCTACCCAAAATCAACTATTTGTTTTCTATGATTCCTATGAAACCCCCCTCTACGTGGTTTAAATCACTAGAATCACACATCTCCCAATTTCTCTGGAAAAATAAACCTCCCCGGATCAGTTTAAAAACTTTACAGAAGTCGAAAGACAGGGGAGGATGAGACCTGCCTAACTTTCAAAATTACTTCCTAGCTAATAGGTTGTATTATGTCCTAAAATGACTTTGACAGCCTGGTGGGAATTTCTCAAAAAACCCAACTCCTCAATAATACCATCCGTAGGGACGAAAGGGGGGGGTGGGGGGTTGGGGGGGGGGGGGGGGGGGTGTAGGAGGAAGGGGGTGGCAGGGGTCCTGGTGGGCAGTGGGGGGGATTAGGGCTCATGGGTGATGAAGTTTGCTCTCCTCCTCGCTCTCTCCCCTTTCGCCGGGGTCTCCTTCGGGGTGGGTGGGGGCGCTTTGCCTTAGGTCCGACCAGGATATGTGTGTGCAACCTGGGGCTCTCTGGTCCCCTGGTGTGGTGGCGTGGGCTGCCGGGTGTGGGTGGGCGTCCGGGGCACTGGTGCGTTGGGCTCTTGGCCGGGCTGGGCCTTTGCCCTTCTGCCCTTGGGTAGTCCTGTGGAGGAGGAGGCACCTACAGCGGCCAGCTGAGGAGTTGGCTGCATGGGAGAGAGATTGTGCCTCCCCGAGCCCCTCTCCTCCCCCACCACCCCACATCATACACACCACACACGGGGGATGGGACCTGCGGAAATGTTGTTGTCCCTGGGGTGCCTAGCCTTGGTGTTGGTTTAGCGTGGCTGGCGGCGGTTTTGCCTGGGGCGGTTGGGCCCCGTCGGGTTCCTGGGCTGGGCTCAGTTGGGGGGAATGGGTGGCCCTTGGGCCTGTGGGGTGCCTCCCATCCGTGCGGGCCATGCCGCAGCGCTCGGCACCCGCTGGGCCTGCTCACCGTCGCCCTGTGCTGCCCGGTGTCCCTGCCCCGTTGCGCTGGGGGCCTCCGGTCTGGGGACCCCTCTGCTCTGGTCTGAGTGGGCCACTTTCCTGGGCTTGGTGCTCTGTGGACCTGTTGGGCTTTTGGGGCCTCGGGCTCCCCCCGTCCCCCACTGATGCTTAGGGGTGCGGCTTGACCACGGCCCCCTTGCAAGCACACATTTCTTCCTCGTTGCATGGCCACACACGCATGTTCATGCGTGCATGCTTACAAACGTGCTCGTCTCTCCATCTGCTTCTGACTAGATGTTGCTGATATTTGTGTGTTGGTATGTTTGATAACTACTTTTTCATATCATCATTATCCTATTTTCTTTATGTATCATGTAGTACTGTGGTAGCTTATATATATATATATATATATAGACCACCATTCTGTATGTTAGGATGCTGGACAGGACCGGGTAGAAAAAAAAAAAGGCTTTTCCTGGGCTCCTTCTAAATGAATTCGCTCCATGGACTGTTGCAGCCCTTTGACCATCTGTGGAAGACATGAAGCAGGAGCGTACTCCTGTCCACTGAGGTAAATGGTAGCACATTCAAATGGCTTCAATCCTTGCACCAGCTTCTTAAGCAGCACCCACTGATCTGGCTTTAAGTCAAAGTAATGCTTACCTCTGTGAGTTACCTCAGGATCTGATAAAGTTGCAGTAACTGGCCAGCACTGTTTCAGGAGCCTCTTTACCATATAGTATGTACTTTTTCTTCTTTAATTTAGTATTAGCCAGCTCACTTCTCCTGAAGTGTTCCACAAGGTTTTTTGCAGCACCAACTGCTTTGCTGGTGCTGGGATCTTTGAGGGCACTATTGACTATGAGCTAGAGGATGTGCCCAGTACAGTGGACTGAAGCCCAACCATGTTTTTCTTCCAGTATTCGCATTGCTGCCACCATGTTGGACCTATTGTCATGAACAACTGTTTTAATAATGTTCGGTAATATGGCAAATTTCCCTATCACCTCCTCCATCCATGTTACGATGTTGGCAACAACATGCCTCTCCTCCAGAGGCATGGTGGTGAGATTGAAAGTCTTCATTTGCCAATCTTTGGTGATGAAATGGCAGGACACTCCGAGCTATGACTCTGTGGCATTGCTGTATAATACTGTATGATTGGTGTGTCTGTGCACACTAAACATTTACCTTCAGGAGTGCAGTCTCATATTTTTTCTCCATCAGTTAGGTGAAATGGGTTCTGGATGGCAGAATGCACTCTAGGTTGAAATGGCGAATCATTTCTTGAAACCCTTCACAATCAACCATGGAGAGTGGCCTCATGTCATTAGGTTTAATACTGAATTGGCGAGGGCAGTCGCCTGCTGTGGAGTGCACGTCTGTTTCTTTTGCAGAAAGCCATCTACAGTACTACCGCTTTGCTTTGGCCTGTATAAATTTGATTAAGGATGCTTTTGTCACATACAGGGAAACTTTCAGCTTTTAAGCTAAAATATGACTTAGCAATATATGTGTAAGCCAGTTTTTGTTACTGATTCTAAAATCATGCATGCAGAGTTGTTCCTGTCTGCTACAACCAATTCATCCTCAAGTCCGACGTGCCTCCTCTTCAAGTGTTCATGCATTGCAGACGTACTTCCATGGGATGCAAGGTCAGTTTTACAAATCTTACATGTACATAATTTATTTTGTATGTTGAGTTTGAAGTGGTCCCAAACTTTCAAGGTCCTCTGCCACCGTTTTATTGCCTGGTCTGCCACCATATTTTTCCATATAAATATATATATATATATATATGTATATGTGTGTACATGTGTCTGTGTGTGTGTGTGTGTGTGTCTGTGTATGTGTAGATAGATAGCCATCCAACTCATTGCAGGTTGACTGAATTGATGTTGTGTTCCTCAAAGAGCTGTCAAAAATCTTAACTAAGCTTTTGACTGGCTTCTCTGTGATCATTGGGATGACTGTGCCTGTGATGTGAAACCTGAACTTGTCCTCCACCTTTCTTTTCCTCAACACCATAGATCTAGATTTAGTAGGTTTGAAACACATCCGGGCCCACTCTGACTCTGATGTGAATGTAGGGTCATCCATGAATGCACTGACTGGCCCTTCCTGCATCTCACCAGGTTGAATGCTTGTGCATTTTTGTTGCTTCTTCTACCACTTAAACACTTCATTTTTGCTCTGTCGATCTTCAAGCCATGTATGTTCTTGCAGACTTTACGACATGTTCACCTTATGATCATAGCCGTTTGTCCACTGCCTGTGTCTGTTGCCATTAGGTCCATCCACTGGGGTACTGCTGTTGTGTTCATGGTTTGACAAAGTCTCTGTTAAATCTTCAGTAGGACAGACCACCCATGAGAATGAAATTTGGAGACTGAAAAAGCTGATAATCTACTCCACACTAAAAAATGACTGAAATGTTTAACAGCTAAAACTGTGTATTTCTGATTGCACATCTAAGCTGTCTGCTTTTGTTATGGAGCCCAGCTGCCTCTGTCAGTGTGGTTTATTTGAGTCGGTGTAAGATCTATATCACTTCTGAACTGTCCTCACCTCACGGCAGGGACCGGCACTCATATTCTTGTGATTTTGCAAGTTCATTATATCTAATTTGTGACTGTTTTAGTTGTATTGGCTTTATGGTTAATAACATTTTTTGGAGACGAGAAAAGAATCTGAATGTATTTTTATTAGAGAGTGGATACATGAGAATGAGATGACATTTTTCTCAAAGACATGGACTAATGTGACAGGAAGTGCAACACCTTCAAGATGCAGAGTCTATTTTCTCTGATAACCAATCAGACATACCTACCAGTGTGACATATAGTACCATGGCCACATTAAATCTCCTCCTACAGTCATTGAAATACCAGTAAGTTCCATAACAAGTGACAGTGTCAAGATGATGGTGTTGTGGGTTACACTGCTCATTCTTCATCAAGGATGTGAGTTTTGTTATTCTACATGAGGATATTCTCAGTAGATTTGTTGAGATTCTGTCTTGCATAGTATGTTTTCTTTCAATTCAGATGCTGTAATTCCAGTGATGCCAGTTCAACTTGGTGGATCTGCAAGTTTCACATGTGATCTGCCGGGCACTAAAATGAGCCGTAGAGAAGTCTACTGGTACAAGCAGAGTCAAGGGGATACTCTAAAGCTGATTGTAAAAGTGACTCGATTGCAACAGAAACCATCCACTTCTAAGTTTGCACCAGAGTTTTCTGACTCAGGAATTAAAGTTCAAGATGAAACAACTTTTATCAGGCTGACCATCCCGAGGACAACCCAAGAAGATGAAGGAATCTATCACTGTGCGATCATGGATTGGGCCTCAGATATTAGATGGAGTGGGACGTATTTGATGGTCAAAGGTAAACAATGCGATTTACTTTAATATTTTAAATGACATGTTTTTATTTACACATTTCAATAATATTTAGTAATTTAGTAGATGTGTTTATTCACAGAATAGTAAGGAGAACAATTGAATAATCTACGGTGAGAAATCCTGGCATCTCTAGCGTAATCTAGATTTGCCAACATTTTAAAATTAAAGAATACATTTAAAGCAAGACAAGAAGTACAAAGTGAAATTTAGGTTAGGTTCGTTATAGTTATTATAAAATTATGTTGTTTTTTTTAGGAGATAAGCGCACAAATTCCAATATTGTGCAGTTGCTTCAGTCACTGATTAAAATACATTTAGGTTTTTAAAATGCTATTTCATTATTCTTTTTAAAATTTCGTTCATCATTTCATTCTATTTCATAACAAATATGGCTTTCAGAACGTTTTTCTGGTATGAGTATTGCACTGGATATAACTTTTCAAGTTGCATTTGATGCTTTCAGTGTCTCTCAAACTGTGTTGAGTTCTATTCTGTTCACTCGTTTATATTGCACAGGAAACACGGCAAAGACATTAAACTACAGAGTTGTCCAGCAGCTGACTGCATCAGATCCAGGGAACCCTGAGACTCTGCAATGTTCAGTTCTCTCTGACTCTGATGATTGGACGTGTCCAGAAGATCTCAAATTGTTGTGGTTCAGATCTGGATCAGATAATTCTCATCCACAGATCATCTACACTGATGGAAATAGACCTGATGACTGTGAAAAGAGATCTGATGCTCAGAGGAGCTGTAATTATAATTTTTCAAGGAAAGTCACCTCCTCAGATGATGGGATGTACTACTGTGCTGTTGCCACATGTGGAAAGATAGTATTTGGAAATGGAACCGTACTGGGAAAAGGTAAAGTTCTTTGTTTGGTAGGGGGACGTCAGAAACAAAATATATCAATAACCTAATTAATAACAGGTGATTCTGTTTTTCTATTTTCTTTTTTTTTTTCTAGAACAAAGAAAAGGCTCTGAGTATTTTTTCCTTGTGATAACAGGAAGCTGTTTGGTCATTTCTATTATTATAAATATTGTTTTTATCTGTTATCGAACTCCAAGACCAGCATGTGAACAGTTTGAAGATAAGTATTGCTTCATCTATCTTAGATGTGAAAACTGTTATATTTGGTTTTGCTCTAAACTTTCTTTAATAAAAACTGTAAAATGGTGAACATTTGAGCTAAGAGGTTATATAACATAAAAGGCATTTATTGATACATTTATTGTAACATTTAGTCTCTATATGACTTTTTCTGTTCATGCCTCACACGATATTTTCACTATATAACCATCAGAGCTAAATCAGCCATGTAATCAGTGCTGGTCACTAGTCCTCACTATTCACTTATCTTCTCCTATATCCACCTTAAAGCTAGGGTTTAAGAAAAGGAAAGTTTCAGCCTTTCCTGGTGGATTTTGTATACTGTTTTATGGTATTGTTTCAAATAATTACTCCATCAAAGTTGCCGCCAATTCTGGCTGATTTAGATTGTTGAGGTAGCTGTGTACCATAACTAAAATGTCATACTGAGTGCATGATGCTATTTTTTATTTATCATTGGGTGCAGAACACACCACTCCACTAGGAGGACATGACCATTTAAACCAGCAGATAGCTGAAGCTGTAAGTAATGATACCATATCAAATCACATTATTGGTTGTTTCATTATCATTATTCCATTTATCTCAATCTGAGGAAACCGCTGAATGATTTGCTGTTTTTTGCTGCACAGACTGGAGGTGGAAATGATCTAAACTATGCTGCGCTTCATTTCTCTGTGGGGAAAGCAAAGAGAGAGAGGAAGAAGAAAGAGCTGAATACTAAAGAAAGTCTGTATTCTCAGGTTAAATTCCAAAAAATTGAATAAAATGAAAGTACGGTTTGATAAACCATTTTTATAAATAAAAACTATCAATGAATCTGGATAAAACAGACTTTATGGTTAAGGTGTCAGTCAACTAAAAGGTCTTGAAATTAAAGTCATCTAAGTTCAAAGGTGTAATGATTGACAAAAATTTTAACTGGAAATATATTAATAAACTAAAGTTAAAATGATCTGAAATAATTGCAGAGCTTCACAAAGTTGATGATGGGATGAATACACAATATATTATGTATGTTTTGTGTTGAGTTGTACTATGTGATGTCACTAAGGAAAGGATAAAAAAAAGAGAAAAAAATAAGTTTTGAGATTGGTAGCTGTTTGTCCTGATTAAGTATTTTGTTGAAAATCTTGTGTATTGATGGCTAAGTAGAAAATGGACACATAACATAAAACTATTGCTGCTCCTTTTTCATTTAAATTTTAATGAAGCCATATCTGATTTTTTTTTATTTATTAAATAAAATATATTTGCATTGAAATTTTACATATAAATGAAACGTTACTAGATTTTTTAAGCTTTTACAAACAAGCTATTTCATGATAAAATAAAAATTATTGCATGTTTTCCTCATTGTGTTCTATAGTTTGCTTACATTTGTTTTTATATACCTATATTTGCCTGTGCTTCATTTCCGTCATAACCTCCTCTGCTCTTTTTGTTTAACTATCTTCATATTTTCTTTCTGCCAATTGGGAAATTATTTTAATCACAAAAATTGTATTTAATACAAAAACAGATAAAAAAAATTATAATAAAATGGTTCAAATAGGCCTTTCTGTGTGGAGTTTGCATGTTCTCCCCGTGTATGTGTGGGTTTTCTCCGGGTTCTCCGGCTTCCTCCCACCATCCACATGTTAGGTTATTTGGTCACTCTAAATTCTCCCTAGGAGTAAGTGTGTGTGTGTGTGAATGGTTGTTTGTCCCTATAAGTGTTTGCCCTGTGATGGACTGATGACCTGTCCAGGGTGTACCCTGCCTCTCACCTGCTAAAAATGCTGGGATAGGCTCCAGGTTACCCGTGACCCGTAATGGAATAAGCTGTACAGAGAATGAATGAAATAAATAAAAAAAACTGGAGCTGGGATGGCTTTCTGGCAAGGCAGACAAAGAAGGAGGAAACAAACCCAATGGCGGGGTGACTGAATCCTGGCCACCCCAAAGACTGCATCACAGCCACCACTATTTTACTATTTTTACACAGAACCACTCTCGCATTGTGACGGCGCTTCCAGACTTAAGCTGTGCACACATCCTGTCCTCACATAACTGGTGTGATTCACCTCATAGTGCTGGCAGCTGTCAGATGTGACCAAACCATGCACGGACTGGCCATCTGGCATACTGGGCATCTTCCCGGTGGGCAGACGTGTTTTATGGGCCGACAAAATAAATTTATCGGTAAATCAATGGCCCAACT
This sequence comes from Melanotaenia boesemani, assembly GCF_017639745.1. Lineage (NCBI taxonomy): Eukaryota > Metazoa > Chordata > Actinopteri > Atheriniformes > Melanotaeniidae > Melanotaenia > Melanotaenia boesemani. Next base: position 17,076,281 of record NC_055688.1, read on the forward strand.
AACTAACACTGGCCTGACCCACTCAAGTGTTTAAACACAACCTGTCTCACAGTGATCCCTGTGCATGGGTAATTAATTAATCTATTTACCACAGAAATTTCTTTCCTGACCATCAGCCCATGAGACATGTTAACATGCAGCCCTTTGGTTCTTAAAGACACCAGGCTAAACCAATCAGATACTTTAAACTCTGTTTAATAATAAACTCTTATTTGTCAGAACCGAGGAGGGTAAGAAAAAAGGAGGCGCAGAGAAGCTGTAATAAAAATAAAAAAACAAAAAAAAAAGACAGCAACCAGTCTCCAAAAATGATTAACGCTTCAACCACAGCAATACCTTTATCAGCTGCTGTGGATGATGATGATGGTAGAAGCTGTGGTAAGCTGCACTGCTTTCACATCACTGAGGTTCTTTTCTGAGTAAAGAGCCCCATTAAAATCAATAATTCTGATCCATACAAGCCATTTAGCAGTAAACACCCTAAGTGTTCATAATTAAATGATGGAAACACACCATTAAAACAGCTGTTGTATTACCTAGTTAACTGGTTGTTTTCACAGGTTGATACATCAGATCTTAGATTTAGCTCTTTAATGTCTTTCTAAACTAAATCCTCTTATTGAAAGTGGAAACATTTTCTCACCATCATTCATCAGCTTTAACAGCACGTCAAATTTCTTGATGCCATGGTGGGGTTTATTGGTTTATTTTGTGGAAGCAGGTGTTGTGGAGAAATAGTCTGTTGTGGCATTTTGTAGTTTACTGTCCTTAATAACATTCTATAGTTTTGTGACATCTGGTTGACAACTTCACCTCTCTCGGTGCTGTACGGTGGTTTCCCCTTTAGTGTCCTCGGTGTCTTCATAGCCGTTTCTGTGATATGATGACGTCATCATATGAGGATCTTCTTCTCTGGATCATACTATTTTGTAGTAAATTACTTTAGGCTTATGATGTGACAAAAATACTTTCAGGTAAAAGAAGAGCTCCGGACATCAGTTTTATGTAAAAATGATGGTTTATTACAAAAAGTGACATCGTAAACAGATATGCATCTCTGTGAGGTTTCTGAAGCCAATTGTAGAAAAACCCCCCGACTAGATTTGTAAGTCTCTCTTTTATAGTTTTCAAACAAAGAACATTCCTCAGTCCTGAATCGGCCAATCATAGATCAGACACAAATTTACATATAGGATGTTCGTGTGTTCTTCTCTGAATTTCATGTTTATATCCTGTGCTGGGAACATTTCTAAGTTGCAGAGTACAGTCCTTTAAGACAGACCCTTATAAGGAAACAATCTACTGTAAGTGTGTCTTACACAATGCTATGTTTAGATACTCCTAGAGGCCTATAAGCCTGTCCATGCTTGGATCATAAAGCAAAGAACAGTCTGCTTACACTGCAATGAAGTATAGTTCTAATATATGTATTTTAAGTAACTCTAATTATGAAATGTTGAGAATAAGATACTTCATTTCCCTATTTCGAGACTTAAATCAATAGTCTCGAAAAAACAACGTTATATAAGAAAAAAACTATATGACACTCAAATTAAATAAACACATATGAGAGCCCCAAAAGAAACTCATAAATGCCTAAAGGAGGCTAGTAACCTATCCAGCCTCTGTGAATCTAAATCCTGCCTAACAATTCTCTCGCAAAACGAAAAGATAACCACTCGAGGTCACCCATATGTATTCAAATAATAAGTGCCACAAAAAATTATCTATCAGGCAAGTGCTAGTTAAGCTAAATGCATTGCAGAGCACATAATATAACAAGACTCAGATTAATACAGAATATAATTAAATATTGAAACAAAATAAAACAAATAAAAATATATGACTCTGAAACCCCCAGATTGGTAGACTGATATGTTGATGTTTCAGTCCAGACGTCTCCATCATGGTGTCAGCTTTCAGCGTTCAGTGTCCTTGTTTAATGTCTCATTTGTGCTTTGAGAGTCCACTCAGAACGTTGGTGTTCTCCCACAATCAGCTCTCTCCCAGTATCTCACTGAGAAAAGAAAACAACACCAGACAGTATCTTGCCAAAACAAAATCACTCAAAACATTTTAAGAATCTGATGACATCCATCTGATTTTAAATCTCTTGCATTTAAGCAAACTAAAGAATCAACTAAAAATCAACAAAAAATTGTAGAACTTCATTTTTGCACTGTGGATCTTCAAGCCATGGATGTTCTTGCAGACTTTACAACATGTTCACGGTATGATCGTAGCCATTTGTCCACTGCCCGTGTCTGTTTCCATTAGGTCCATCCACTGGGGTACTTCCTGCTTTGCTTCCTGCTTTGCTGCCGTGCAGACTCTTCCTGCTTTGCTCTCCTTTCTGCTTGCATTTTCTTCTTTCTTTTCTTCTTTTTTTTATCTTTACCGGCAAGAAATTTAGGAACAAGGACTCCTGGTCACTTATAAATCACTGGAACGAATATATTTTTTGATAAATTTAGTTTATTGCCATCGGAGAACTAGTGGAATGATGTCTCCTAACCCTGCAGTATCAGTGAGCTGCACTGAGTGTGAGCAACTTCCTTTGAGGATAACACAGCTGGAGATGAGGATTGAAACACTGCAAGAAATTCATGTGAATGAAGAATTTATTGACTCTGTTGTAGCTTCTGTACAAGCTACTGAGTTGTCAAATGGATTGAGTCAAATCTTCATACACAAAGGCACGTCGAATGTGGAGCCTGCCGCTACAGACCTGGCTGATACAGTTCCTTGGATGTGTTCAAATGACACTGGAATAGCTAGAGAAAATCCCAAACCGGACCATCAGACTGATCTCTCCTACTGGAACAGTGTTGGTGCCAGACCAAAGTCATCAACCCCGGCCAGAACCTGGTCTGATGTTGTTCGTCGCAGAGGTCAATCCAGCAGGAAATTTAATGCTCCAGCACTCACTCCACCACCTGAAGTCTCACTGCATAATAAATGTGATGTGTTGACTCATATTAAAATAAATGATGATGAATGTAATGCAAGGATATATAAAAACTCAAGAAATAGCCCTAAAACTCAGCCCAGGGCTAACCAGAGCAGGAGGAAAGGCCTCCACACAAAAACAATTAGACACAATTCTGATTGGGGACTCTATAACACAGCAATATGAGGATGGCAAAGACGGAAAATCTAACACTTTTTGATACATCAGTCAGGGAACTGACAGAGATCTTGCCGACCATTCTGCCTTCACATCCAGATGGTATGAAGATTATTGTCCACACAGGGTCTTTTGATATTCTGAGGAGCAAAACTGGCTCCGAGATCCTGAAGAAAGACTTTTCTCTGCTGTTGGAAAGACTGTGTCAGTTTGGAGCACACCATGTTTACATTTCAGGACCCATTCCTACAGCGGGTAAAGGAATTGAACTTTTCAGTAGGCTTCTTGGCCTGAACACATGGTTATCAAACGCATGTATCACCCATGGGATAAAGTTCATTGATAACTTCAATATCTTTTGGAACTGTAAGGAGCAATTCGGACCTGATGGTGTGCATCCAAATCTAACTGGATGCAGATTACTTGGTGCACACTTGCTTCATGCTGTTGGGATGGCAAACCCAAACATGAGTGTACAGATAACAGCGAAGGACACAGCAGAGAGGCGATCAACTCCCAGCTCTTCCCCCTCACCAGACCCACTTCTTCACATCACCCGAGGTCTTCAAAGGATGTCTCTATCCCGGTTTGAACCCCAGCGACCACCATCTACCAAGAAATACAGGGCTCCCCCTCCTCCCCCTCCTCATCCTCCTCTTAGATCATCTGTCCTGGCAGAGCAGGGCACGGGAGGATGTGCAGGTGGTTCACAGAGCAGCAGCAGAATTCACAACAAAGATAACATGCCATGATGCATTCAGGGTCCTTGCTGTAGTTTTGCTACTACTGACAGCTGTTCTGAGATCAAGCCTGGACCCAGTAGGATTCCTGTGTTAGTTAGTAAGAAAAGGAATCGAACACAGTCAGTTTGTGACTGAATCGATCTAATCTGTGAACTGTACCTTGTATAACTCAGAATACAACAGAGACCAGTGTAAACTTCATAAAGCTAGCTTTACTTAATGTTAGATCTCTGTCCAACATGTCACTGTTAGTTAATGACTTCATCATTTCTCACAGTTTAGATTTTCTTTCTTCTGACAGAAACATGGTTAACAGAAGACACAAGTGCTACAGTTCTTAATGAAACAGCACCCCCTCATTTTAGTTTTATTAATAAATGTGAAAACAGGAGGAAAGGGTGAGGAGAAGTTGCCTTATTTAAAGATTCATTCCAGTGTAAAGAAATTTCATTTGCTGATTTTACTTCTTTTGAATATCTTAGTTTTATTTTAAGAGGGCATTCCTAAAATCCTGTTTCTAATTATCTACAGGCGTCCAGGACACTGTGTAAATTTTATTAATGAATTTTTTGAATTACTGTCGGTTATCTCTGATTTTAACCATTTCATCTTAACTGGGGATTTTAACATTCACACAGATAACATGACGTATGGTAATGTCAAGGAATTTTCTTCCATATTGAACATGTTTGGTTTGTGTCAACATGTAAAAGAACCGACTCACATTCAAGGTCACATTCTGGACCTGGTTATTTCAAAGGGTGTGGATATTTCTTCTGTTGCGGTCACTGACTTGGCCTTGTCTGACCATTTTTGTATTTTGTTTGATTTACTGATTACTCAGAATGTCCAACCAACCTGCTTCTTGGTTAGGAAGAGGTACATTAATGAAAGAACAAGTGCTAAGTTTGTGGAGGCCATAGCTATGTTACCAACAACCAGTGCAAAGTCAGTTGATGAACTCCTGGATCATTTCAATCTGAAAGTCTTGAATATAATGGATGCTGTTGCAAGAATCAAGAGCACAAACAGAAAACACCATGGAGAAACACTACTGTAGTTACCAGCCTAAAAAGAGATTGCAGAAAAACTGAGCGGAAATGGCGGAAAAATAAACTTCAAATTTACTATGAGCTGTACAAACAAAGCCTGCGTAACTATAACAATGACCTGTGCAAGGCCAGAGAGCTGCATTTATCTGAAATGATTAACAGGAATGTCAACAATTCTCACACTCTGTTTACTATGATTGAAAAACTTACAAATCCTCCTATACAAGTAAGCCCAGAGCTCCTTTCCACTGAGAAATGCAACCAATTTGCCAACTTTTTTAGCCAAAAAAAAAAAAATAAATAAAATTAAAACAATTAGGCAAAATATTCATTCCACACAGTCACACAAGAAAAGTAGTCTGTGTCTAAAACCTGGAAATAATTGTGATGGTATGTCGCAATTTAAAACGGTTGATTTAAAAATCCTACAAGAAACAGTTTGGCAATTGAAATCAACAACATGCCCTCTGGACATGATACCATCCGACTTTTTAAAAACAGTTTTTACCTCAGTAGAAAGTGATCTCCTACTGATAGGTAACAGCATACTGGCATCAGGCATTTTTCCCAAGTCACTAAAGATAGCTGCTATTAAGCCACTCCTAAAGAAAAGGACTCTTGACGCCTCTATAATGAACAACTATAGACCTGTCTCTAACCTCTCGTTATTTCCAAGATTATTGAGAAAGTTGTATTTCACCAGCTTTATGACTTTGTAAATGAAAGTGGAAATCTTGATAAATTTCAGTCTGGCTTCTGACCTCATCACAGCACTGAAACAGCTCTGGTCAAAGTGTTAAATGACATTAGGTTGAATACTGATTCTGGTCAAGTATTAGTCCTAGTTCTGTTGGATCTCACTGCTGCGTTTGACACTGTAGATCACAGAATCCTGTTGCACAGGCTGGAAAACTGGGTTGGACTTTCTGGACCGGTCCTTAACTGGTTCAGGTCCTATTTAGAAGGCCGGCGTTATTTTGTTACGATTGGCAGCTATGAATCCGAGCAAGGGGCCATGACTTGTGGAGTCCCCCAGGGGTCAGTCCTTGGACCTCTTCTGTTCAGCTCCCTTTGGGTCAAATATTACAGAACTATAGCATTAATTATCAAAGTTATGCAGATGATACCCAACTTTATGTGTCTCTGTCACCAGATGACTGCCATCCAATAGACTTATTATGTCAGTGTCTGGAGCAAATAAACACCTGGATGAAGGAGACTTTTCTAAAATTAAATGAAGACAAAACTGAGATTATTCTGTTTGGTAGTAAAGAGAAGAGGGTCAACATTTGTAAACACCTGGAGACTCGGGCTCTTAAAATCACCAATCAAGTGTTGATAGACTCAGACCTGACTTTCAGCAGCCACATCAAAGCTGTCACTAAGACAGCTTTTTTATCAGCTCAGAAACATCAACAGAATTAAAAGTTTAGTCTCCCAGAAAGACCAAGAGAAACTCATCCATGCATTCATCTCCAGTGGGCTGGATTACTGTAATAGTCTTTTAACAGGACTTCCTAAAAAGAGCATTAAACATCTGCAGCTCATCCAAAACGCTGCTGCTAGAGTTTTAACCAGAACTAAGAGATCTGAACACATCACACCAGTTTTGAAATCTTTACACCGGCTTCCAGTGAGTCACAGAATAGATTTTAAAACCCTTCTGATCATTCACAAATGCCAGAATGGTTTAGGCCCAGAATACATCTGTGATATGTTCAGAGAATATAAACCTAGCAGAGCTCTTAGATCCAAAGACTCTGGTCAACTAGTCCAGACCAGAGTCCAGACTAAACACGGAGAAGCAGCATTTAGCTGTTATGCTACAAACAAGTAGAACAAACTGCCAGTGGAGATTAAACTTTCACCAAATGTAGACATTTTTAAATCCAGGTTAAAAACATTTATTTTCTCATGTGCCTATGCATGAAATCTGCATGTTAACTTTTTAATTTATCTTTCTTTTAATCATTTTAATGTAATTTATTATTTTATTGTGATTATGTGTTGATGCCTTTTACTATTTTTAAATATCTGTAATGCCTTTGTTTTATGTAAAGCACTTTGAATTGTCCTGTATATGAAATGTGCTTTACAAATAAACTGCCTTGCCTAGCCCAGCTTAATCTGCCTCTGTCAGTGTGGTTTATTTGAGTCGGTGTAAGATCTAAATCACTTCTGAACTGTCCTCACCTCATGGCAGGGACCGACACTCATATTCTTGTGATTTTGCAAGTTCATTTTGTGACTGTTTCAGTCGTACTGGCTTTATAGTTAATAACATTTTTCAGAGATGAGAAAAGAATCAGAATGTATTTTTCTTAGAGAGTGGATACATGAGAATGAGATGATATTCTGCTCAAAGACATGGACAAGGCTAATGTGGCAGGAAGTGCAACACCTTCAAGATGCAGAGTCTATTTTCTCTGATAACCAATCAGACATACCTACCAGTGTGACATATACTACCGTGGCCACATTAAATCTCCTCCTACAGTCATTGAAATAGCAATAAGTTCTGTAACAAGTGACAGTGTCAAGATGATGGTGTTTTGGGTTACACTGCTCGTTCTTCACCAAGGATGTGAGTGTTTTCTTATTCTACATGAGGATATTCTCGGTAGATTTGTTCAGATTCTGTCTTGCATACTCTGTTTTCTTTCCATTCAGATGCTGTAATTCCAGTGATGCCAGTTCAACTTGGTGAACCTGCAAGTTTCACGTGCAATCTGCCGGGCACAAATATCAGCCGTAGAGAAGTCTACTGGTGCAAGCAGAGTCAAGGGGATACTCTAAAGCTGATTGTAAAAGTGACTCGATTGCAACAGAAACCATCCACTTCTAAGTTTGCACCAGAGTTTTCTGACTCAGGAATGAAAGTTCAAGATGAAACAACTTTTATCAGGCTGATCATCCCGAGGACAACCGAAGAAGATGAAGGAATCTATCACTGTGCCATCATGGATTGGGCCTCAGATATTAGATGGAGTGGGACGTATTTGATGGTAAAAGGTAAACACTGTGATTTACTTTAATATTTTAAATGACATGTTTTTATTTACACATTTCAATAATATTTAGTAATTTAGTAGATGTGTTTATTCACAGAATAGTAAGGAGAACAATTGAATAATCTCTACAGTGAGAAATCCTGGCATCTCTAGCGTAATCTAGATTTGCTAACATTTTAAAATCAAAGAATACATTTAAGACAAGTGCAAAGTGAAATTTAGGTTAGATTCATTATAGTTATTATAAAATTATGTTGTTATTTTTTGGAGATAATCACACAAATTCCAATATTGTGCAGTTGCTTCAGTCACTGAGTAAAACACATTTAAGTTTTTAAAATGCTATTTCATTATTCTTTTTAAAATTTCATTCATCATTTCATTCTATTTCATAACAAATATGGCTTTCAGAACGTTTTTCTGGTATGAGTATTGCACTGGATATAACTTTTCAAGTTGCATTTGATGCTTTCAGTGTCTCTCAAACTGTGTTGAGTTCTATTCTGTTCACTCGTTTATATTGCACAGGAAACACGGCAAAGACATTAAACTACAGAGTTGTCCAGCAGCTGACTGCATCAGATCCAGGGAACCCTGAGACTCTGCAATGTTCAGTTCTCTCTGATTCTGATGATTGGACGTGTCCAAAAGATCTCAGTGTGTTGTGGTTCAGATCTGGATCAGATAATTCTCATCCACAGACCATCTACACTGATGGAAATAGACCTGATGACTGTGAAAAGAGATCTGATGCTCAGAGGAGCTGTAATTATCATTTTTCAAGGAAAGTCACCTCCTCAGATGATGGGATGTACTACTGTGCTGTTGCCACATGTGGAAAGATAGTATTTGGAAATGGAACCGTACTAGGAAAAGGTAAAGTTCTTTGTTTGGGAGGGGGGTGTCAGAAACAAAATATATCAATAACCTAATTAATAACAGGTGATTCTGTTTTTCTATTTTCTTTTTTTTCTAGAACAAAGAAAAGGCTCTGAGTATTTTGCCCTTGTAATAACAGGAAGCTGTTTGGTCATTTCTGTTATTATAAATATTGTTTTTATCTGTTATCGAACTCAAAGACCAGCATGTGAACAGTTTGAAGGTAAGTATTGCTTCATCTATCTTAGATGTGAAAACTGTTATATTTGGTTTTGCTCTAAACTTTCTTTAATAAAAACTGTAAAATTGTGAAGAGTTGAGCTAAGAGGTTATATAACATAAAAGGCATGCATTTATTGTAACGTTTAGTCTCTATATGACTTTTTCTGTTCATGCCTCCCACGATATTTTCACTACATAACCATCAGAGCTAAATCAGCCATGTAATCAGTGCTGGTCACTAGTCCTCACTATTCACTTATCTTCTCCTATATCCACCTTAAAGCTAGGGTTTAAGAAAAGGAAAGTCTCAGCCTTTCCTGGTGGATTTTGTATACTGTTTTATGGTATTGTTTCAAATAATTACTCCATCAAAGTTGCTGCCAATTCTGGCTGATTTAGATTGTTGAGGTAGCTGTGTACCATAACTAAAATGTCATACTGAGTGCATGATGCTATTTTTTATTTATCATTAGGTGCGGAACACACCACTCGACGACGAGGACATTTAAACCAGCAGATAGCTGAAACTGTAAGTAATGATACCATATCAAATCACATTATTGGTTGTTTCATTATCATTATTCCATTTATCTCAATCTGAGGAAACCACTGAATGATTTGCTGTTTTTTGCTGCACAGACTGGAGGTGGAAATGATCTAAACTATGCTGCGCTTCATTTCTCTGTGGGGAAAGCAAACAGAGAGAGGAAGAAGAAAGAGCTGAATACTAAAGAAAGTCTGTATTCTCAGGTTAAATTCTGAATAAAAAAGGATCTTGATAAAAACTTGGATATCTGTTTGCAGATGATACTACCTTATTCTATTCTCGCAAAGATTTGTTATAACTGATGGAAGTGGTCCAAAAAGAACTGAATAAAATGAAAGAATGGTTTGATAAACCATTCTTATAAATAAAAACTATCAATGAATCTGGATAAAACAGACTTCATGGTTAAGGTGTCAGTCAATTAAAAGGTCTTGAAATTAAAGTCAACTAAGTTCAAAGGTGTAATGATTGACAAAAACTTTAACTGGAAATATATTAATAAACTAAAGTTAAAATGATCTGAAATAATTGCAGAGCTTCACAAAGTTGATGATGGGATGAATACACAATATATTATGTATGTTTTGTGTTGAGTTGTACTATGTGATGTCACTAAGGAAAGGATAAAAAAAGAAAAAAAATAAGTTTTGAGATTGGTAGCTGTTTGTCCTGATTAAGTATTTTTGTTGAAAATCTTGTGTATTGATGGCTAAGTAGAAAAGGGACGCATAACATAAAACTATTGCTGCTCCTTTTTCATTTAAATTTTAATGAAGCCATATTTGATTTATTATTTTATTTATTAAGTGAAATGAATAAATAAAATATTTTTGCATTGAAATTTTACATAAAAATGAAATGTTACTTGATTTTTTTAAGCTTTTACAAAAATGCTATTTCATGATAAAATAAAATTATTGCATGTTTTCCTCATCATGTTTTCTATAGTTTACTTACATTTGTTTTTATATACCTATATTTGCCTGTGCTTCATTTTCGTCATAACCTCCTCTGCTCTTTTTTTTAACTATCTTTATATTTTCTTCCTCCCAATTTATAAATGATTTTAATCACAAAAATTGTATTTTATACATTTGTTTCTATTCGTAATTTGAAGTTAATGGGCATTAGAAAACGGATAAAAAAAAAATAATAAAATTGTTCAAATACTGTCATGTGTGGCTGGCCTGGTTTCAGTCTCACCAAGTCCACCAAAATGTCTCTTCATGACTGTATGATAAAAAAAAGGGGCAACAATGCACAATACAGCCTTTGATTTATAGCACAATGGGGGGTAGGTTCAAACCTGGGGGACGGTGGCCTTTCTGTGTGGAGTTTGTATGTTCTCCCCGTGTATGTGTGGGTTCTCTCCGGGTTCTCCAGCTTCCTCCCACCATCCACATGTTAGGTTAATTGGTCACTCAAAATTCTCCCAGTGATGGACTGATGACCTGTCCAGGGTGTACCCTGCCTCTCACCTGCTAAAAATGCTGGGATAGGCTCCAGCTTACCCCTGACCCGTAATTAAATAAGTGGTACAGAGAATGAATGAATTAAATAAAGAAACTGGAGCTGGGATGGCTTTCTGGCAAGGCAGACAAAGAAGGAGGAAACAAACCCAATGGCGGGGTGACTGAATCCTGGCCACCCCAAAGACTGCATCACAGCCACCACTATTTTACTATTTTCCACTCAGAACCTCTCCCGCATTGTGACGGCGCTTCCAGACACTTAAGCTGTGCACACATCCTGTCCTCAGATAATTGGAGTGATTCACCTCATAGTGCTGGCAGTTGTCAGATGTGACCTGTTGGGGAAATTTCATATTATTCCCTTTATTATATTGTGTCTACTGATCACTCTCAGGGTAAACAGGTTGTTTAGGTTCTTGGTAATTAAGTTTAATACTGAGTAGCCTGTTGCTATCATGCATTCTTTAGAACAGTTCGTTCTGACCTGTGTGACTTATCTGATACCAGCCAGGCGCCTCAGGATGACCCAGCCGGGCATCCTGCCTTAATGTCACTGGAGTTGTTTATGTGCTCAATAAACTGAAAAAGCTCATTAGGTTTGCTGGAGTGTCTAATCCTGTGTGAGGAACAGACAATCTCTTTGTTTGTATTTCATGATGTGTTGTGACTGATCATTCTGCTTAAAAGATGCTGCATGTATGTTTCTTATCAGATTCTCTTCAGATCTCTGTGCTGTCAGACCTCTGAACAGTGTCTCGGATTGCAATTCTATTCTTTATATTTTAATCCTGTGTTCAATAAACTTGTAATCATTTTTCACTTCAGAACAGACTCCTCATCCTTGACAGAGTAACTTTTTGCCTCAACAGACCAAACCATGCACGGACTGGCCATCTGGCATACTGGGCATCTTCCTGGTGGGCAGACGTTTTTTGTAAATGTATTTATCGGTAAATCAATGGCCTAACTAACTAACATTGGCCTTGCCCACTCAAATGTGATCACAGTGATCACTGTGCATGGGTAACTAATTAATCTATTTACCACAGAACTTTCTTTCCTGACCAGCCCATTAGACATGTTAACATGCAGCCCTTTGGTTCTTAAAGACACAAGGCTTAACCAATCAGATACTTTAAACCCTGTTTGTCTGTGTACGAATGGATGCAGTTACCTGTCAGAACCAAAGAGGGTAAACAAAAAGGAGGCGCAGAGAAGCTGTAATAAAAAATATAAAAAAAGGAAGGCAGCAACCAGTCTTTAAAAAGGATTAACACACTTAACTCCATAATATTAATAGCGCTGTTTGCATTTTTACCAGAAAATCCAATAATTCTGTAATCGACTAGATCATTATGATAAAAAGAAACAGAAAACTGTTCAATCTTAAGTTAAACCTGGTTGAGATAACACAGAAGAGAAGAGCAGCAGCAGACACAGAAGCACTTCAACTGGAAAAAGTTTTCATCTGATCCATCATTTCACATGCCTGTTGTTTCTGTTTTTTTTTTTTTTTTTTTCTTTCTTCTTCTTCAAAAACAAAAGTAGGATAAATACTGCACTACCATCTATTGATGTGCTGGACAATGGGTGTCATTTTATTAAAAAATGACACTTTTTGGAACATGTCAGCTTTCACTGATTTCCCCAAACTGCATAATTTAGTGGCTTTAAGGAGTTGCATGGTTGATATTCACATTTAAGGGAACTCAAAGATTAGTGGTGTACATCAGTAGCCCCCAACCTGGAGTCTGGGACTTCCCAAGAAGGTCTCCTAGCAAGCACAGGAGGTCCCTGAGTCTGTGAACATTAAGAACGAGAAGCTTCAGCCAGGTTGAGAACATGAACGTGAGTCAGAGACACAATGTCAGTTACACACACACACACACGCAAACAGACCTACACACACAGTCAAACACAAAATCTTGAAAAGCTGAATTTGGGAGGCTTAAATTTGTTTTCGTTTACAATGTTGGACAGTAGGTTATGTACGCTTAGCATAGTAGGCAAGGCAGTTTATTTCTACAGCACATTTCATGTGCAGGACAATTCAAAGTGCTTTACATGAAACTAAAACATTACAGATGTTAAGAAATAGTAAAAGGCAGCAACACAGCAAGAATCACAATAAAATAACAAATTACATTAAAATGATTAAAAGCAAGATAAGTTAAAAAGTTACCGTGCAGATTTCATGCATAGGTGCATGAGAAAATAAATGTTTTTAACCTGGATTTAAAAATGTCTGCATTTGGTGAAAGTTTAATCTCCACTGGCAGTTTGTTCCACTTGTTTGCAGCATAACAGCTAAATGCTGCTTCTCCATGTTTAGTCTGGACTCTGGTCTGGACTAGTTGACCAGAGTCTTTGGATCTAAGAGCTCTGCTAGGTTTATATTCTCTGAACATATCACAGATGTATTCTGGGCCTAAACCATTCTGGGATTTGTAAACAATCAGAAGAGTTTTAAAATCTATTCTGTGACTGACTGGAAGCCAGTGTAAAGTGTAAAGATGTCAAAACGGGTGTGATGTGTTCAGATCTCTTAGTCCTGGTTAAAACTCCAGCAGCAGCGTTCTGGATGAGTTGCAGACGTGTAATACACATTTAAGGAAGTCCTGTTAAAAGACCATTACGGTAATCCAGTCTACTGGAGATGGATTCATGGATGATTTTCTCCTGGTCTTTCTGGGAGACTATACTTTTAATTCTGAAAAGAAAAGAAAAGCACATCAGCATCCAGCTAAGACATATCAGTATCTTAACCAGCTGCTGGCTCTGTGTTCTACCAGACACGTTCACTTTCAGTGTCTAAAATATTCACTGCATTATCATGTCCAGTATAACATGTGAGGTTCTGTACTGATAGTCAGCTACAGTGATTTGTACTAAAGTTGCTGCACATCTAGAAACAATTCTGTATGTAGTTAATTATGAATTGTTTCATCTGAATGAATTAAACCTCTGGTCTAGAGTTTGTTGGGTTGTTTAGGTTGTTTTTAGACTCTCTCTTGAATGGATTCTTGTTATGTTGATGTGTATCTTTAGTATGTTCGTTATGTTGATTTTTACCTAGCACACTATCTCAGAAGCAGCATAGCACACATTGTTTTACATAAGGCTGCTATCTTTTGGGCTGTTAAGTTTGTGTATCTTGTTAAGTTTTTATTATACAGTGCTTATTCTGATTATTTTGAATTTTGCACCTGACAAATACCCATATTTAGAAAACAAAAACTAATAGGAAATTTGCTCTAAAAACTAATTAAAGTTAACTGAATTTGAAAATAAGAAGTCATTCCTAACGTTATTCCTAACGAGCGAGCTGTGGGCCCTGATGGAACACAGCTGCCTTGAATGCAGCCGCTTTCTCGCTTTTGAAGCCCTGAAGTTATCCCCGTTGGTTGTCGAGGAGGAAGTGGGGGAAGAGCCTCGTCACACAGCTTGACACAGGGTAGATGGAGCCTAAGCGGTCAGACCGTGGGGAAATGCAGAAGGGAGGGGAGGGGGGGGGGGGGGGGGGGGGGGGGGGGGGGGGGGTCTCCCCTGGAACTGTCGCTAATCGCAGTGGAGACACCGGGCATTAACATTTACACACCTAAGACCACAGGCTGCAGGCCTGGGGTCGTAAGACATGAATTGAAGGTGAACATGGATACACAACAACAACGTGACATGAAGACTTTGTTTTCTAAACAAAGACAACAAAACAGAGCCGAGAGGTGAGTATAGAGTGTTCGCTAAAGCTAACTAACATTATTCAGTACTGAAGCCTTCAACATTTCACTATAGCAGCATCTAGCAACCAAACATCAACACTCATAGGAAAGCGGGTGGAATTTTTAATGAAATTTAAAAAAAAAAGAAAGAAAGAAAATGGGCTACAGACTCTGTAGCCCTTAAAGGAGTCATCACAAGTTAAAACGTGTATTGGTGTTAATTTCCCTGAAAGCCTTTCTTTTGAAGACAGTCAAGTTTTTCCATCTGGGCCCATTGTTCACAGCACAACCGGTCACAAGGGTAAACTCTCTCTAACGCATGATTTTAATTTTCTCCTGATTTTGTCATCACAGGAGGCTACTTGAATAAACCAGCCCTTCTACAAAGCCTAAAATCACCTGCTCAGCCTGGGCAGTCGCATTTATCAACAAGTTGTGTGAAGATGTCGAAACGGCGCCCTCATGTCAACTGCCCGGTTGTCAGTTGCCAAAACCAATATCAAAATGGTTTTAGTCTCCATGTAGCAGCGGACCAAACTACCAGGAACAAATGGATTAAATTAATTTTTGATTATAATGTACCTGTATCTCTGCCTGCAGAGCTCTATGTTTGTGCCAAACATTCTGCACCGGAATGTTTCAGTAATTTGGGACAATTTCAGGCGAAGATGGCATCAATCCTGCAATTGGAAAGAGGGGCAATTCCAACTTTGAGTGGCTCACCATCAATGCAGTCAGTAAGTAACACTACTGATAAAAAAGTCATGCTTTTTTGCTGATGCAGCTAATGCTAATACTAACACTAATGCTAAGGGACAAGCCTAAAAATTTAACTCCCTGCAATGTACAAATGGGCCCCGTATTTTCTTTTGTGCTCTGCCACGTAAATCTCAATATCAATATTTTGTTGTAAAAGTGCTTCTTCCACCATATCGGTATCTTCACTCTCAGGCTCGGAGTCTGGTTCAAACATAAATGCTGCTGCTCGGTCAGGTTAGCTCACCATCACTAAGCTGTTGATGTTTTGGAGGCTGACACATTGTGCATGCACTGGACCAGGGGTAGCCAACGTTGGTCCTCGAGGGCACCAATCCGGCAGGATTTCCAGATTTCCCTGCTCCAGCACACCTGACTCAAATTAAATAGATCCAACAGCCTATAAGGATCTCCACAATGACTCGTTAGTTTTAGTCAGGTGTGTTGGGTCACGGAAATCTGGAAAACCTGCCGGATTGGTGCCCTCGAGGACCAACGTTGGCTACCCCTGCACTGGACCATCCCCTCTTTGGGCTCTGGCCTCCCTGCTGCCAATCAGTGCGCACCTCATTAGTCAAAAGCTTGCATGAACTCTCACAAGACAAAGTTGTGGTATTATATATATATATATATATATATATATATATATATATTTGTATAAGAAAAATTTAAAGACTTTTAGAGGAAAGTGGATACATGAAAAGACCAGGTGATGACACCTTTAAAAATTTCTAAAGAAAGTTTATTAAAGAAATTGTATTTATGTAATTAAATGTTTTGTAATTAAATATTTATATACTATAAATTTATTTACAGTTTATTTCAATTGAACCTTTTTGAATGCATGTTTTTCACAACATCATTCTATTGATAAAATTTTCATCTTTTTCAAATTCTTTTTCTTTCTTTTATTTGAATTTTTATCCCACTGGGCCTCGTGTTGTATGTGCAGTTTCATATACAGATGATATATAAATGTCTCTGTGGTTATCTCACTGTATCATGTCATATTTATTTCATCACAAGGTTTAAACTGTTAAACAACAAGTGAATTTGGTTTAGTTATTAAATACAAATTAAATCAATATTGAGATCAAACACAACATTGTTAATATGTAAATGGACCCCAGACCATTTTGTACTGGAAAAGTTGGGCTCTGGCGTAAAAAAGGTTACGAATCCCTGCCCTAAACAAGGTGATTAGTCTTACAGAGGACCTGAATGTGGACAATAATAAATAAATGACAATGCAATAATTAGCATCATGAAAATTTTAAGTAATTATGAACATACAATATTTAATTATTTTGTTGTGTTGATGTCAGTTGCATTATAATCCAGTAAAATATCAACAATCATCAGACTTCATTGGTCAAAGTCAATGATGCTATCTTCATCATTGTGCTTTACTTTAAATAATTAGTAGTTCAGAGGATGAACTTGAACTGTGACACCATTTAGAGATATTGTCTTTCATATTTTAAATGACCATTTAAAGTACATCAGTTTAATGTAAAAACCAGATCAAGGGTCAAACACTGACTCCTCAGTTGTTGCCACGGTGGAGGTTCGTCTAGGGTTCCACATTACCTTTGACCGGCACTGTGTGGATTTCTGATTGCACCGCTTAGCTGTATGCTGTGGTTAAGAAGCCCAGCTTAGTCTGCCTCTGTCAGCGTGGTTTATTTGAGCTAATGTAAAACCCAAATCACCTCTGAACTGTTCTCACCTCAGGGCAGGGACCACCGCTCATTTTCTTTTGATATTTGCAAGCTAATTATATCTAACTCGTGATTGTTTCAGTTGTACTGGCTTTGTGGTTAATAACATTTTTCCCAAAAAGAAAAACAATCTATGTTTATTCTTAGAGTGGATGCATGAGAATTAGATATTTTGATCAATGACATGAACAAGGTTAATGTGGCAGAAAGTGCAACACCTTCAAGATGCAGATTCTATTTTCTCGGATAACCAATCAGACACACCTACCAGTGTGACATATGGTAGTGGCAGTTTTGGGTGGGTGCTGGATATTTACATATCCTCTGGTGGACTCAGTAACCCCTGGCAGCCTGCTGTTTTGGCTCTATGAACATTATGTTTTGGCTCTAAGAGACTTTCCACAAGCATTCAAGTGCTTGTGCATCCGTTGGGTTTCCAGTTCATTCACTGCATAGGTCCAGCATATTTGACCGTCTGGACCTTCCCGGATTCCTCTTTTTTTTGTGTGTGTGTGCACAGCACAGTCTTTTTATTTATTTAAATTCCTTTGTGGGCACTTTTAACTGACGGTGTTTTATAAAGTTTGATATTGTTTTATTTTGGGTTTTAAACATTTATTTTGTATGCAGGGGCTGGGACCCCAGGCAACTCTATCCTGGTGGTGACTTATCTTTGTTGTTTGTGACAATTGATTTTCTTTGTGCCAACTGGTTGGGCTATTTTTTTCTTTTTTCTTTTTTTCTTTTGTATTTTTAAAGCCAAAACAGCAGTGTTGGGACCAGGGACCTGGTTGTTAACTAATTTTGTTTGGTGTAGCAGGTCGGCAGGTGTCATGGAGGAGGAAGTGCAGCAGCTCAGGGAGATCATGTTGCAGCTTAAGGCAGACAATGAGCAGTTGAAGCAGGAGAAGGCTGCTTTCCTGGCGGGCTCTGACGACGCATCGTCTTCCTCTGCACTGGGCAGCGAAACCCAGCTTACGGGTGCTGCCGCTGTCACTGAGCAGTTGGTTGTTATTCCTAGAAGCCGTAAGTGTCCCATGTTGTAGGTCGGGTCGATAGTTTTGGGTGTGTGGTGGTTTCTGCCCCACCCCTTTTCTCCCCTCATAGGGAGTAGAGCTTGGGGAACTGATTTTGTTCTCCCCATTTCTTTTTATTTTATTTATTTGAAATAAAGTCCTCCCATAAGACTTCGGTTCCTTAATGGTGTTATTAAGCTTGTGGTTGCTTTGGCCTTCGTGGCTGATCCTAAGGGGATCGTTTTGGTGTTGTGGTCCCTTGCACACCGTTAGCACCTCGTGTTGGCCGCACCATCACCGGACGATGGCTTTGAACCTGTGGGGTGCCGGCCTCATAGGATTTGTATCCAGCAAGTGCGATTTTTATTTTTTTAAGGCCTAAAATCACCTGCTCAGTCTGCGCAGTCGGAATTATCAACAAGTTGTGTGAAGATGTCGAAACGGCGCCCTCATGTCAACTGCCCGGTTGTCATTTGCCAAAACAAATATCAAAATGTTTTTAGTCTCCATGTAGCAGCGGACCAAATTACCAGGGACAAATGGATTAAATTAATTTTTGATCATAATTTTCCTGCATCTCTGCCTGCAGAGCTCATTGTTTGTGCCAAACATTTTGCACCCGAATGTTTCAGTCATTTGGAACAATTGGGACATAAAGCTTGCATGAACACTCACGAGACAAAGTTGTGGTATGAGCAAAGGGTCAGAACAAGCTTTATGTTTGATTTTTTAAAAAGAATTCTGATAAAAGTTTATAATCCAGTGAAATATCATCATTGTGCTTTACTTTAAATAATTTTGTGGTTCATATGATAAAACTGAACTGTGACACCATTAAGAGATATTGTGTTTCATATTTTAAATGCCCTTTTAAAGTACATAAGTTTAATGGAAAAACCAGATGAAGGGTCAAACACTGACTCCTCAGTTGTTGCCACAGTTGAGGGTCATCTAGGGTTCCACATTACCTTTGACCGGCACTGTGTGGATTTCTGATTTCACATCTAAGCCGTCTGCTTTGGTTAAGTAACCCAGCTTAGTCTGCCTCTGTCAGTGTGGTTTATTTGGGCTAATGTAAAACCCAAATCACCTCTGAACTGTTCTCACCTCAGGACAGGGAATGCCACTCATTTTCTTTTGATCTAGCAAGCTAATTATATCTAATTCGTGATTGTTTCACTTGTACTGGCTTTGTGGTTAATAAGGTTTTTCCCAAACAAGAAAAAAAAATCAATGTTTTTTTCTTAGTATGGATGCATGAGAATGACATTATATTTTGCTCAATGACATGGACAAGGCTAATGTAGCAGGAAGTGCAACGCCTTCAAGATGCAGATTCTATTTTCTCTGATAACCAATCAGACACACCTACCAGTGTGACATATGGTACCGTGGCCACATTAAATCTCCTCCTACAGTCATTGAAATACCAGTAAGTTCCGTAACAAGTGACAGTGTCAAGATGATGGTGTTGTGGGTTACACTGCTCGTTCTTCATCAAGGATGTGAGTGTTTTCTTTTTCTACATGAGGGTATTCTTGGTAGATTTATACAGATTCTGTCTTGCATATTATGTTTCTTTCAATTCAGATGCTGTAATTCCAGTGATGTCAGTTCAACTTGGTGAACCTGCAAGTTTCACATGCGATCTGCCGGGCACTGAAATCAGCCGTAGAGAAGTTTACTGGTACAAGGAGAGTCAAGGAGATACTCTAAAGCTGATTGTGAAAGTGACTCTATCACAGCATAATCCATCCATTTTTAAGTTTGCACCAGAGTTTTCTGACTCAGGAATTAAAGTTCAAGATGAAACAACTTTTATCAGCCTGACCATCCCGAGGACAACCCAAGAAGATGAAGGAATCTATCACTGTGCCATAATGAACTGGGCTTTAAATATTAAATGGAGTGGGACGTATTTGATGGTAAAAGGTAAACGATTTGATTTGTTTTAAGATTTTAAATGACATGTTTATATTTATACAAGTTAATATTTAGTAATTTAGCAGATTATTAGTGTAGGTGCTCTATAATGTAAAGTATTTTAAGTGTATCTAAATATGTAAGGAAATTTTTAAATGTACAAATATGCTTGTCTTATGCAGGAAACACTGAGAGGACATCAAACTATACTGTTGTTCAGACAGCATCAGATCCAGTCCGTCCAGGAGACTCAGTGACTCTGCAGTGTTCGGTCTTCTCTGACTCTAGAAATAAGACATTTTCAAGAGATCTCAGTGTGTTCTGGTTCAAAACTGCATCAGAAAAATCTCATCCAGACGTCATCTATGCTGATGGAAACAGATATGATGACTGTGAGAAGAAATCTGACATTCAGAGGAGATGTGTGAATCGCTTCTTTAAGAACATCAGCTCCTCTGATGATGGGACCTACTACTGCGCCGTGGCCACATGTGGACAGTTATTATTAGGAAATGGATCCAAACTGGAAATTGGTATGACTGTGTTTAATCATGGAAACATTTTATGCATTGTGTTGATTCCATCATGATTTAATAAATATTGGTATTTTGTTTTATTTTCTTCTAATGTTTTTAGAGCATCCAGAATGTTCCAAATTCATCCTGGTGATAACAATAATCTGTTTGGTCATATCTGGGATTGTTAACATTTTTCTAATCTGTTACCGACTTCCAAGAGAAGCTTGTAAACATTGTAAAGGTCAGTGTGTTTTAATAAATTACATTTCTGACTTGGTAAAGTACAGACAACTAGTTGTTAAATGAAGAATGTTTATTTATGTTGATATTAATCTTTGTCATATATTAAAATATTTAGTTTATAATTTTCCTGTCAGCTGTGTACTGAAACATGATATTCTTGTCTTTATTTAACTTTAGGGATAGAAAGCGCCTCTTCACGGAGCAGACATGACAACTTGAGTCAGAATGGAGATGATATTGTAAATAATGACACTAATTCTTATGTTAATAATCAATTTATATTGTTTAAACAGATAGATGTGACTGTGTGATTTGTAATTCACTTTTTATTTTCTGCACAGGCTGAAGGTGGAAATGATCTGAACTATGCTGCATTATATTTCTCTGAAGCAAAACCAAAGAGAGGAAGGAGGAAGAAAAAGCTGAATACTGAAGAAAGTCTGTATTCTCAGGTCAAATCCTAAAAATCTAATCTTTATGAAAATATACTGATATTGCCATTCTACACTGGAAATAAATAATGACAAAAGATTTATTCATACTATTGTCAGCTATCAATTTTAGGATGAAAATAGAATAAATCATTACATACGTTCTCCTCATTAAATTGTCTATATCTATCTTACATTTGTTCATATTTACCTGTGTTTGCTTTTGCTTGTATCTTGTCATACATTTTTTTTGCCTGCATTTTTATTGTTTATGCTTTATGTTGTTTTACTTGTCAACTTTAACTTTGGTATGAATTTTGATACCAAAGCTTTGTTTCATCTCTTTGTTTACACTTGTACATAAAAAAAGAAATACAGCTGTGACTCTCCTGCTTAAATGAGTAATTATCATGTTCCTTATTGAGTGTAAATGTCCTATATACACAATAAAACAGCAGAACAAGTGATATGTATTTGTAATTTTAGAGGATACGATGAAGCAAGGTTAATTCAAGTATTTACATGGATAAAGTATCTATTTAGTATTTTAGAGGAAAAAAAGACACAAAACGTTCTGCAAGTCCTGTTAAAAGAACCTCTTATGTGCAGATATCTGTGGCGAGACAATGTGTGAGCAACGGAAGAATGAGTCCATTTGCAGGCTTGGGGTAGTAGACAAACACTGTTTATTGTAACATTCTGCACACCAAACATTTTAACTTCCCTCTGTGCAGTCCAACCAGTCTGCTGGGCAGCTCTTCCTGTATATACCCGGAGGCACCACCTTCTCAATTCAAATAGGCCTATCACTGCAGACTTCTGGAAAAACATAAGTTAATTTTTATTATTAATTATTTCGAAACATTGTCTTCTCACATCTACAGTTCATGAATTAACAATTCAAACAGGATCATAGAAAACCAAACAATATATTAAAATCAATGTTCACCTTTCACCCTCTAATCATACCCACTCAATTATTCAGTCAAGTCTCTGAACACACCCACGCACACTCTCTGCAAGAGAACTCCATTGTAGACAGGCCTCCTCATTCAACAATGACCAAAAATCTTTCTTAGAAGAGACACTTTGACATAATTCGCCTTTGCACACAAGAG
Source organism: Melanotaenia boesemani (assembly GCF_017639745.1). NCBI lineage: Eukaryota > Metazoa > Chordata > Actinopteri > Atheriniformes > Melanotaeniidae > Melanotaenia > Melanotaenia boesemani. The sequence continues at coordinate 17,098,779 of NC_055688.1, forward strand.
GTAACGTGAAGCACAGGAGGAAGCTAATGCCTCCTAACAGTATCTCCTGAGGGAAGTAGTACTGTTGCATGCGTTTTTTTTCTTCATTTAAATATATACTACAAAGAGAAAAATTATCTTTCTTCTCTCCAATTACTCCATAAGGTATGCTGTTAAAAAAAAGAATAGACAAACAAAACAAGAAGTCTCCACACATTAATTCACCTACAGCGAGAACTGTTCTTACGAGGATGTTGTCTCAATAGCACTTCACATGGCCCTGACTCACCTGCAGCATCCCAATACTTATGTTAGAATGCTGTTAATGGACTTCAGCTCAGCCTTTAACACCACTGTCCCAGACATGCTGGCCCTGAAGCTGCACCATCTGGGTCTGTCAGCATCTCTCTGTGCCTGCATCAGTGACTTCCTCACCAACAGCCCCCAGTTGGGAAGAATAGGGAAGGTGGTTTTCAGACCTTCATCCTGTTAGCCTGTTTTTGCCTGTAGTCTGGATTTCCAAGCCGTCCCTGAAGGCATCCTTCCTTCAGTGCGCCTCTGATTGCTGATGCGCTCCACCTGTGCGGTGCGCTTTATATACTAGTGCTTGACAACAGTTCTCTGCCAGATCGTCTCGGTTTACCCTGCAAATTTCCAGTCACTATTGCCTGCCTGTCTGCCTGTGTTCTGACCTCCAACCCGTTTTCTGACCTGGAATACCTGATTCTGCCTGGCCCCTGTCTGGTAACTCTGCTGTCTGTTGTTTGGATTCTGCCCGTGTATTGACCCTTGGACTGTCTTATTGGATTTGGATTATTGGATTGTATGATTGGATACTGGATTTGGATACAGGATTTCGGATGTGGATCTGGATGTGGATGTGGATTCGGATATATCCCTAACGCTACCTGTCCTCCTCTTTCTCTTTATCAGAGGATTCAGTGGACCTCAGTAGGGATCTTAGGCCTGACTAACTGTTTTTCCCCTCAGCCTTTTGCCACCAACCTTGTCTCAACCCTTCACACAACACCACAGCCTCAGTGGACCTCCTTACCGCCCTCCGGGTACAGCGATCTCCCTGCGTCCTCCATCTCCTCGGCCAGTACGTAAGCGTCAGAATTCACACTTCCCCATTTTGCCACGCTTATTCTCACCTTGGATCTCCTATTCTCACAGGCTAGTGGGCGACGTGACCAGACCTGGATTTCCTGAGCATTATTCAGTCCCTTACAATAAATCTGTTTTCTTACAAACCCTCTGTCCTGATCTCTTTTGTGGTCCAGTTTGCTGAAACCGTTACACGTGATACATTTTTTTTCCTGGAAACTGGAAGACTGAGAAAATGTCCTGATGGAAGATCCCAGCAGTTACCATAGAGCCAGGGTACATCCTGGTCAGGTCACCAGTCCACTGCACAGTCAACAGAGACACAAACAACCAGTCATGCTCACAATGAATTTAGAGTGTGTCAAGGTTGAGGTGTCGTGGTTAGGACTCAAGTGCAGCCTGATGAGGAGGAGACATAGGGGGTTTCATTTATAAAGCTGGCATAGGTACAAAAACTGGCGGACACCAAATGTAGTCATCTTTTGGGATTTATGAAAACCAAACTTGGCGGGACAATGTTCCTACCTCCACGGCAACTCTGACTCTTGCACACGCACAAAATCTGGTAAAACGGGAAACTGCGACACCAACAGTACAGAATAAAATCAAGGAAATGATGAGGTGGAGAGTCGGCTGCCAACATGTACCTGGTTAGTAAAAAAAAAAAAAATGTGAGAAATAAGCTTTGGTCATTCATTCTAAGACCCAGCGTGGGACGCAGACTGGAGGCTGGAGCGTCTAGAAGTGATGCAATGCTAATGAAACACAAAAGAGGTGGATTTCCTTTTATTTATTCATTCTTATAAAATCCTTGTTTAATTGTTGTCCCAATTTCTGTCAAGACAGTCTCCATTTCCCACAACTCCTTGGCCACATTGTTAATAGCTGTGATTGTGCCCCTCTGCACCTGCAGGACTCGGAGGACACTGCTGCTGCAGTGCTTTGTGGAGTCTCTGGCCTCACCCTCTCCACCCACAGCTGTAGCACTGCCGACACAGCTGGAACACCCAGGAACTAAAAAGAAATCTTATTTAATAGTAAATAAACTGGCACCAATATCAGATGTATCTTTACATATTTATTTTATATATTAAAACAAAAAACTACATTACGTGCATCGTGAGTGTCATTTAGCAGATGCTTTTCTCCAAAGCGATCTAATGTAGGCTGTAACGTCTTGCCTAAGGCCTCAACTGGAGAGTGTTAATATTCACCCATGTGAGATTCAAACTTTGATCTCCTGCATGGCAGAGGGATGTCCTGCCAACTGAGATATCCAGCCGCACCTATCGATGCCTGTGGTGTGTCTTGGCTTCTGAGACACAACATTGACAGCATCTGCCATCTGCTGCCACTATTCTACCTTTCCGACAAAAGTAATGCCCACGTCGTGCCCACCAATTAAACCTTTTTCACATTTTCCAACGTGGTCCATCAGGATCTCAGTCTGTCATTCCAAAAAAATCTGCTTCTTCCCTCTTTTCCCCTCCCAAGCCATCATGGAAATGATCTGATGAATATTTATTGTAGGCATTTGCCTGACCTTTTATAGTCACCATGTGGAAGTGGCAAGGCATTCCCTCACGTGCACCAACTTTAGAGTTGATTCGGATTTATAAATTGAAACAGTTGTGGGACATGCATGCACACGCTTTTTGTCCTTGCAGACGCCACCTGTAGTGTCCTTTGCCATGCACAGTTTTATGCATGAGGCCCCAGGGCAGGAGTCGATGTTTATTTAACATGACCTGAAGATGAACACGGAGGTAACAGAGGACACACAACGGTAACATGACATGAATACTTACAATGAAGTGGCAGAGCTTAAATGAAACTGTGTAGTAATCTGGTATTGTATACAGTATATTTGATTTTGTTTACAAAGGTATACATTTTATTTTAGTACAAAATAAAGCATAGATTGGTTTAATGTGTTTCACTACATGACTAAAATACTTATATTACTTTTATTGGTTCATGTTGAAATATAGACCCAAAGTGTTTCTATTTATTTGACCTCCAATGTGTACCAACGGTCTAAACTGCAAGCTTGCATAAAAATAATACATGAATAAAAAAACTGAGTGTACTCTAAAACGATTTTGATCAAACATGGTTAAAATGTTTTATAATAATTGTTTTATAATTTTTGTTCCTTTATTACAAAAGCAAATTTTAAATTGCATTTGTGCATTTCTCAATTTCTTTCGTCCCAGCAGCAAGCTACACTGTAAAAAATATTATTTTTGAGCTACTTGTAACTTACTGTACTAACTCATATTTTCAGAGAAATCCTCTTTAGTGTTACATTTGTGAGTGAGAGTCATATTAGACCCTAGACAGGTTTTTACATTGTGATGTTTCTTTTATTATATTGTTTATTTGAAAAAGGAAAAAAAGAAGTTGTATTTTAAGTAAATGCTCCCTTTATCATAACGAGCTGGTGGTTACACCAGTAAAATATCATCATTATGCTTAATTGTAAATAATTAGTAGTTCATGTTCATGCTCATTTTGTGCTTAGTTCATGCAAGGCTTAGTGAGTAAGGTGGTCCTCTTGTAGCTTGAGGATTGTCAGTGTCACCGTTGCACCAGACTCTGCTACGAACACACCTGCTCCTGTCAATCACCACCGCCCCCCCTTTCTGGAATACTAATGAAACACACATGCAAGTAATCCCAGCTTCAGGACCTATAAGCTCCAGCTCTTCTACCAGTCTCCATGGGACCTAGTTCATGCATGAAGAACTCGTCCTTTTCCTCTTCCCGGTCCCGACTGGCCAAGCTGACTACTTTGACTTTATACGAACTTTGAGATAGTAAGATTCTTTCTGAAGCAAAATACCTTGTGAGCAATAAAACCTGTTAATCTAGTCCTGTCTCCTTGAGGTCCTTCATAACAGTCGGTTCGATCCTCAGCTTGTCAGCTCATGTCGATGTGTCCCTGAGCAAGACACTGAAACCCAAATTGCTCCTGATGGGTCGTGGTTGAGTGCCTTGCATGGTAGCTTCTGCCATCAGTGTGTAAATGTGAAGAATATTTGTAATGCTCTTTGGGTAAAAGCACTACATAAATACAGCCCAGTTTACCATGTGACAAAACTAAGCTTTGAGAACATTAGGATATATTTTATTTAATATATTAAATGCGCTTTTAAAGTACATCAGTTTAATGCAAAAACCAGTTAAAGGGTCAAACACTGACTCCTTAGTTGTTGCCACAATTGAGGGACATCTAGGGTTCCACATTACCTTTGACCGGCACTGTGTGGATTTCTGATTGCACCTCTTAGCTGTATGCTTTGGTTAAGTAACCCAGCTTAGTCTGCCTCTGTCAGTGTGGTTTATTCGAGCTAATGTAAGACCCAAATCACCTCTGAACTGTCCTCACCTCAGGGCAGGGAATGCCACTTATTTTCTTCTGATCTTGCAAGCTAATTATATCTAACTCGTGATTCTTTCAGTCGTACTGGCTTTGTGGTTAATAACATTTTTCCCAAAAAGAAAAACAATCTATGTTTATTCTTAGAGTGGATGCATGAGAATGACATTATATTTTGCTCAATGACATGGACAAGGCTAATGTAGCAGGAAGTGCAACACCTTCAAGATGCAGATTCTGTTTTTTCTGATAACCAGTCAGACACACCTACCAGTGTGACATATGGTACCGTGGCCACATTAAATCTCCTCCTACAGTCATTGAAATACCAGTAAGTTCCGTAACAAGTGACAGTGTCAAGATGATGGTGTTGTGGGTTACACTGCTCGTTCTTCATCAAGGATGTGAGTGTTTTCTTATTCTACATGAGGGTATTCTCAGTAGATTTATACAGATTCCGTCTTGCATATTATGTTTCTTCCAATTCAGATGCTGTAATTCCAGTGATGCCAGTTCAACTTGGTGAACCTGCAAGTTTCACATGTGATCTGCCGGGCACTGAAATCAGCCGTAGAGAAGTCTACTGGTACAAGCAGAGTCAAGGGGATACTCTAAAGCTGATTGTGACAGTGACTCGATTGCAACAGAAACAGTCCACTTCTAAGTTTGCACCAGAGTTTTCTGACTCAGGAATTAAAGCTAAAGATGAAAAAACTTTTATCAGCCTGACCATCCCGAGGACAACCGAAGAAGATGAAGGAATCTATCACTGTGCCATCACAGATTGGCCCTTAAGTATTAAATGGAGTGGGACGTATTTGATGGTAAAAGGTAAACGATTTGATTTGCTTTAAGATTTTAAATTAATTGTTTTTATTTATACTGTTCAATAATATTTAGGTGCACTATCATGTAAAATCTTTTTGAGAATATCTAAATATGTAAGGAATTTTTTAAATGTACAAATATGCTTTTCTTATGCAGGAAACACTGAGAGGACATCAAACTATACTGTTGTTCAGACAGCATCAGATCCAGTCCGTCCAGGAGACTCAGTGACTCTGCAGTGTTCGGTCTTCTCTGACTCTAGAAATAAGACGTGTTCAAGAGATCTCAGTGTGTTCTGGTTCAGAGCTGCATCAGAAAAATCTCATCCAGACGTCATCTATGCTGATGGAAACGGATATGATGACTGTGAGAAGAAATCTGACATTCAGAGGAGATGTGTGAATCGCTTCTTTAAGAACATCAGCTCCTCTGATGATGGGACCTACTACTGCGCCGTGGCCACATGTGGACAGTTATTATTAGGAAATGGATCCAAACTGGAAATTGGTATGACTGTGTTTAATCATGGAAACCTTTTTTTGCATTGTGTTGATTCCATCATGATTCAGTAATTATTGGTGTTTCTTTTATTTTCTTTTAAATGTTTTTAGAGCATCCAGAATGTTCCAAATTCATCCTGGTGATAACAATAATCTGTTTGGTCATATCTGGGATTGTTAACATTTTTCTTATCTGTTACCGACTTCCAAGAGCAGCTTGTGAACATTGTAAAGGTCAGTGTGTTTTAATAAAATACATTTCTGGCTTGGTAAAGTACAGACAACTAGCTGTTAAATGAAGAATGTTTATTTATGTTGATATTAATCTTTGTCATATATTAAAATATTTAGTTTATAATTTTCCTGTCAGCTGTGTACTGAAACATGATTTTCTTGTCTTTATTTAACTTTAGGGATAGAAATCACCTCTTCACGAAGCAGACATGACAACTTGAGTCAGAATGGAGATGATATTGTAAATAATGACACTAATTCTTATGTTAATAATCAATTCAAATTATTTAAACAGATAGTTGTGACTGTGTGATTTGTAATTCACTTTTTTATTTTCTGCACAGGCTGAAGGTGGAAATGATCTGAACTATGCTGCATTATATTTCTCTGAAGCAAAACCAAAGAGAGGAAGGAGGAAGAAAAAGCTGAATACTGAAGAAAGTCTGTATTCTCAGGTCAAATCCTAAAAATCTAATCTTTATGAAAATATACTGATATTGCCATTCTATGTTGAAAATAAATAATGACAAAAGATTTATTCATACTATTGTCAGCTATCAATTTTAGGATGAAAATAGAATAAATCATTACATACGTTCTCCTCATTAAATTGTCTATATCTATCTTACATTTGTTCTTATTTACCTGTGTTTGCTTTTGCTTGTATCTTGTCATACATTTTTTTGCCTGCATTTTTATTGTTTATGCTTTATGTTGTTTTACTTCTTCAACTTTAACTTTGGTATAAATTTTGATACCAAAAGCTTTGTTTCATCTCTTTGTTTACACTTGTACATAAAAAAAGAAATACAGCTGTGAATGTCCTGCTTAAAGGAGTAATTATCATGTTCCTTATTGAGTGTAAATGTCCTATATACACAATAAAACATGTGATTTACAGAATTATATGCAATTATTTAGCCAACTTTGTAATTCTTTCAAACTTCGTATAATTTCCCCCAAAAATAAACAAATCATAAAAAACATGCAGTGCATCTAAAATAATAACAAGCTCATATTTGTACAGGTACAGCAGAACAAGTGATATGTATTTGTAATTTTAGAGAATACGAAGAAGCAAGGTTAATTCAAGTATTTACATGGATAAAGTATCTATTTAGTATTTTAGAGGAAAAAAAGACACGAAACGTTCTGCAAGTCCTGTTAAAAGAACCTCTTATGTGCAGATATCTGTGGCGAGACGATGTGTGAGCAACGGAAGAATGAGTCCATTTGCAGGCTTGGGGTAGTAGACAACCACTGTTTATTGTAACATTCTGCACACCAAACATTTTAACTTCCCTCTGTGCAGTCCAACCAGTCTGCTGGGCAGCTCTTCCTGTATATACCCTGAGGCACCACCTTCTCAATTCAAATAGGCCTATCACTGCAGACTTCTGGAAAAAAATAAGTTAATTTTTATTATTAATTATTTTGAAACATTTTCTACTCACATCTACAGTTCATGAATTAACAATTCAAACAGGACCATAGAAAACCAAACAATATATTATAATCAATGTTCACCTTTCACCCTCTAATCATACCCACTCAATTATTCAGTCAAGTCTCTGAACACTCCCACGCAAACTCTCTGCAAGAGAACTCCATTGTAGACAGGCCTCCTCATTCAACAATTAACAAAATTATTTCTTAGAAGAGACACTTCGACAGAGATTGATTAACATTACACAAATTAGAAAACAAACACTGTTTAATGGGTGCCAATAATTCACCTTTGCACACAAGAAGTAACATAAAGCTCAGGAGGGAGCTTGTGTCTCCAAACAGTATCTCCAGAGGGAAGTAGTGCTATTATTATAGTATTAGTACTGTTAGTACTATTATGATCTTTCTTTTAACTTCTCTCCAATTACTCCATAAGGTATGCTGTTAAAAAAGTCTAGACAAACAAAACAAGAAGTCTCCACACATTAATTCACCTACAGCGAGAACTGTTCTTACGAGGATGTTGTCTCAATAGCACTTCACATGGCCCTGACTCACCTGCAGCATCCCAATACCTATGTTAGAATGCTGCTCGTGGACTTCAGCTCAGTCTTTAACACCATTGTCCCAGACATGCTGGCCCTGAAGCTGCACAACCTGGGTCTGTCAGCATCTGTCTGTGCCTGCATCAGTGACTTCCTCACCAACAGCCCCCTGTTGGGAGAATAGGGAAGGTGGTTTTCAGACCTTCATCCTGTTAGCTGTGATGCTTTTTTTTTCTGGAAACTGGAAGACTAAGAAAATGTCCTGATGGAAGATCCCAGCAGTTACCATAGAGCCAGGGTACATTCTGGACAGGTCACCAGTCCATTGTACAGACAACAGAGACACAAACAACCAGTCATGCTCACACTGAATTTAGAGTGTGTCAAGGTTGAGGTGTCGTGGTGAGGACCCAAGTGCAGCCTGATGAGGAGGAGACATCGGGGGCGTCATTTATAAAGCTGGCATAGGTACAAAAACTGGCGTACACCAAATGTAGTCAACTTTTGGGATTTATGAAAACCAAACTTGGCGGGACAATGTTCCTACCTCCACGGCAATTCTGACCCTGGCGTACGCACAAAATCTGGGAAAACGGGAAACTGCAACACCAGCAGTACAGAATAAAATCAAGGAAATGATGAGGTGGAGAGTCTGCTGCCAACATGTACCAGGTTAGTAAAAGAAAATGTGAGAAATTAGCTTTGGTCATTCATTCTAAGACCCAGCGTGGGATGCAGACTGGAGGCTGGAGCGTCTAGAAGTGATGCAATGCTAATGAAACACAAAAGAGGTGGATTTCCTTTTATTTATTCATTCTTTCAAAATCCTTGTTTAATTGTTGTCCCAATTTCCGTCAAGACAGTCTTCATTTCCCGCAACTCCTTGGCCACATTGTTAATAGCTGTGATTGTGCCCCTCTGCACCTGCAGGACTCGGAGGACACTGCTGCTGCAGTGCTTTGTGGAGTCTCTGGCCTCACCCTCTCCACCCACAGCTGTAGCACTGCCGACACAGCTGGAACACCCAGGAACTAAAAAGAAATCTTATTTAACAGTAAATAAACTGGCACCAATATCAGATGTATCTGTACATATTTATTTTATATATTAAAACAAAAAACTACATTACGTGCATCGTGACTGTCATTTAGCAGATGCTTTTCTCCAAAGAGATCTAACGTAGGCTGTAACGTCTTGCCTAAGGCCTCAACTGGAGGGTGTTAATATTCACCCATGTGAGATTCAAACTTTGATCTCTTGCATGGCAGAGGGATGTCCTGCCAATTGAGATATCCAGCCTCACCAATCGATGCCTGTGGTGTGTCTTGGCTTCTGAGACACAGGGTTGACAGCATCTGCCATCTGCTGCAACTATTCTACCTTTCCGACAAAAGTAATGCTCACGTTATGTCCACCAATTAAACCTTTTTCACATTTTCCAACGTGGTCCATCAGGATCTCAGTCTGACATTCCAACAAAATCTGCTTCTTCTCCTCCGAAACCATCATGGAAACGATCTGATGAATATTTATTGTAGGTATTCACCTGACCTTTTATAGTTACCATGTGGAAGTGGCAAGGCATTCCCTCACGTGCGCCAACTTTAGAGTTGTTTCTGATTTTTAAACGGAAACAGACATGGGACGTGCATGCACACACTTTTATAAATCTTAAAGTTTTTTTGCGTCGCATTTCCTTTTTGTCCTAGCAGACGCCACCTGTAGTGTCCTTTGCCATGCACAGTTTTATGCATGAGGCCCCAGGGCACAGGGCAGAAGTCGAGGTTTGTTTGACATGAACTGAAGACGAACACGGAGGTAACAGAGGACACACAACGGTAACATGACATGAAAACTTACAATGAAGTGGCAGAGCTTAAATGAAACTGTGTAGTAATCTGTTATTGTAAATCAGTATATTTGATTGTGTTTACAAAGGTATACATTTTATTTTAGTACAAAATAAAGTACAGATTGGTTCAATGTGTTTGACTACATGACTAAAATTACTTATATTATTTTTATTGGTTCATGTTGAAATATAGACCCAAAGTGTTTCCATTTATTTGAGCTCCAATGTGCACCAACGGTCTAAACTGCAAGCTTGCATAAAAATAATAAAGAAATAAAAAAACTGAGTGTACTCTAAAATGATTTTGATCAAACAGGGTTAAAATATTTTATAATAATTGTTTTATTATTTTTGTTCCTTTATTACAAAAGCAAATTTTAAATTGCATTTGTGCGTTTCTCAATTTCTTTCGTCCCAGCAGCAATCTACACTGTAAAAAATATTATTTTTGAGCTACTGGTAACTTACTGCACTAACTCATATTTTCAGAGAAATCCTCTTCAGTGTTACATTTGTGAGTGAGAGTCATATTAGACCCTAGACAGTTTTTTACATTGTGATGTTTCTTTTATTATACTGTTTATTTGAAAAAGGAAAATATCAGTAAAATATCATCATTATGCTTAACTGTAAATAATTAGTAGCTCATGTTCATGCTCATTTTGTGCTTAGTTCATGCAAGGCTTAGTGGGTAAGGTGGTCCTCTTGTAGCTTGAGGATTGTCGGTGTCACCGTTGCACCAGACTCTGCTACGAACACACCTGCTCCTGTCAACCACCACCGCTCTCCCTCTCTGGAATACTAATGAAACACACATGCAAGTAATCCCAGCTCCAGGACTTAAAAGCTCCAGCTCTTCTGCCAATCTCCGTCGAACTTCGTTCATGCATACAGAACTCTTCCTTTTCCTCTTCCCCGTCCCGACTGGCCAAGCTGACTACTTGAACTTTGTATGAACTCTGAGATAGTAAGATTCTTTCTGAAGCAAAATACCTTGTGAGCAATAAAACCTGTTAATCAAGTCCTGTCTCCGTGAGGTCCTTCATAACAGTCGGTTTGATCCTCGGCTTGTCAAGCTCATGTGGAGGTGTCCCTGAGCAAGACACTGAACCCCAAATTATTCCTGATGGGTCGTGGTTGAGTGCCTCACATGGTAGCTTCTGCCATCAGTGTGTAAATGTGAAGAATATTTGTAAACTCTTTGGGTAAAAGCACTACATAAATACAGCCCAGTTTACCATGTGAGGAAAATAAGCTTTGAGAACATTAAGATATATTTTATTTAATATATTAAATGCAAGTTTAAAGTACATCAGTTTAATACAAAAACCTGATGAACCCTGACTATTCAGTTGTTGCCACAATTACCTTTGGGTTCCACATTACCTTTGACCGGCACTGTGTGGATTTCTGATTGCACCTCTTAGCTGTATGCTTTGGTTAAGAAGCCCAGCTTAGTCTGCCTCTGTCAGCGTGGTTTATTTGAGCTAATGTAAAACCCAAATCACATCTGAACTGTCCTCACCTCAGGGCAGGGAATGCCACTTATTTTCTTCTGATCTAGCAAGCTAATTATATCTAATTCGTGATTGTGTCACTTGTACTGGCTTTGTGGTTAATAAGGTTTTCCTAAGCAAGTAAAGAATCAATTTTTTTTCGTAGAGAGCGGGTGCATGAGAATTAGAATGTATTTTGCTCAATGACATGGACAAGGCTAATGTGGCAGGAAGTGCAACGCCTTCAAGTTGCAGATTCTATTTTCTCTGATAACCAATCAGACACACCTACCAGTGTGACATATAGTACCGTGGCCACATTAACTCTCCTCCTACAGTCATTGAAATACCAGTAAGTTCCGTAACAAGTGACAGTGTCAAGATGATGGTGTTGTGGGTTACACTGCTCGTTCTTCATCAAGGATGTGAGTGTTTTCTTATTCTACATGAGGGTATTCTCGGTAGATTTATACAGATTCTTTCTTGCATATTATGTTTCTTTCAATTCAGATGCTGTAATTCCAGTGAGGCCAGTTCGACTTGGTGAACCTACAAGTTTCACATGTGATCTGCCGGGCACTAAAATCACCCGTAGCGAAGTCTACTGGTACAAGCAGAGTCAAGGGGAAACGCTAAAGCTGATTGTGAAAGTGACTCTATCACAGCGTAAACCATCAATTTTTAAGTTTGCACCAGAGTTTTCTGACTCAGGAATTAAAGTTCAAGATGAAACAACTTTTATCAGCCTGACCATCCCGAGGACAACCCAAGAAGATGAAGGAATCTATCACTGTGCGATCTTGGATTGGGCTTTAAATATTAAATGGAGTGGGACGTATTTGATGGTAAAAGGTAAACGATGTGAATTATTTTAAGATTTTAAATTACATGTTTATATTTATACAATTTAATATTTAGTAATTTAGCAGATTATTAGTGTAGGTGCTCTATAATATAAAGTATTTTAAGCATATCTAAATATTTGTAAGGAATTTTTTAAATGCACAAATATGCTTTTCTTATGCAGGAAACACTGAGAGGACATCAAACTATACTGTTGTTCAGACAGCATCAGATCCAGTCCGTCCAGGAGACTCAGTGACTCTGCAGTGTTCGGTCCTCTCTGACTCTAGAAATAAGACGTGTTCAAGAGATCTCAGTGTGTTTTGGTTCAGAGCTTCATCAGAAAAATCTCACCCAGACGTCATCTATGCTGATGGAAACAGATATGATGACTGTGAGAAGAAAGCTGACATTCAGAGGAGATGTGTGAATCGCTTCTTTAAGAGCATCAGCTCCTCTGATGATGGGACCTACTACTGCGCCGTGGCCACATGTGGACAGTTATTATTAGGAAATGGATCCAAACTGGAAATTGGTATGACTGTGTTTAATCATGGAAACCTTTTTTTGCATTGTGTTGATTCCATCATGATTTAATAATTATTGTTTTTTCTTTTATTTTCTTCTAATGTTTTTAGAGCATCCAGAATGTTCCAAATTCATCCTGGTGATAACAATAATCTGTTTGGTCATATCTGGGATTGTTAACATTTTTCTAATCTGTTACCGACTTCCAAGAGCAGCTTGTGAACATTGTAAAGGTCAGTTTGTTTTAATAAATTACATTTCTGACTTGGTAAAGTACAGACAACTAGCTGTTAAATGAAGAATGTTTATTTATGTTGATATTAATCTTTGTCATATATTAAAATATTTAGTTTATAATTTTCCTGTCAGCTGTGTACTGAAACATGATTTTCTTGTCTTTATTTAACTTTAGGGATAGAAAGCACCTCTTCACGAAGCAGACATGACAACTTGAGTCAGAATGGAGATGATATTGTAAATAATGACACTAATTCTTATGTTAATAATCAATTCAAATTATTTAAACAGATAGATGTGACTGTGTGATTTGTAATTCACTTTTTATTTTCTGCACAGGCTGAAGGTGGAAATGATCTGAACTATGCTGCATTATATTTCTCTGAAGCAAAACCAAAGAGAGGAAGGAGGAAGAAAAAGCTGAATACTGAAGAAAGTCTGTATTCTCAGGTCAAATCCTAAAAATCTAATCTTTATGAAAATATACTGATATTGCCATTCTACGTTGAAAATAAATAATGACAAAACATTTATTCATACTATTGTCAGCTATCAATTTTAGGATGAAAATAGAATAAATCATTTCATACGTTCTCATTAAATTGTCTATATCTATCTTACATTTGTTCTTATTTACCTGTGTTTGCTTTTGCTTGTATCTTGTCATACATTTTTTTGCCTGCATTTTTATTGTTTATGCTTTATGTTGTTTTACTTGTCAACTTTCACTTTGGTATAAATTTTGATACCAAAGCTTTGTTTCATCTTTTTGTTTACACTTGTACATAAAAAAAGAAATACAGTTGTGAATGTCCTACTTAAAGGAGTAATTATCATGTACCTTATTGAGTGTAAATGTCCTATATACACAATAAAACATGTGATTTACAGAATTATATGCAAATATTTAGCCAACTTTGTTATTCTTTCAAACTTAGTATAATTTCCCCCAAAAATAAACAAATCATAAAAAACATGCAGTACATCTTAAATAATTACAAGCTCATATTTTTACAGGTACAGCAGAACAAGTGATATGTATTTGTAATTTTAGAGAATACGAAGAAGCAAGGTTAATTCAAGTATTTACATGGATAAAGTATCTATTTAGTATTTTAGAGGAAAAAAAGACACGAAACGTTCTGCAAGTCCTGTTAAAAGAACCTCTTATGTGCAGATATCTGTGGCGAGACGATGTGTGAGCAACGGAAAAATGAGTCCATTTGCAGGCTTGGGGTAGTAGACAAACACTGTTTATTGTAACATTCTGCACACCAAACATTTTAACTTCCCTCTGTGCAGTCCAACCAGTCTGCTGGGCAGCTCTTCATGTATATACCCAGAGGCACCACCTTCTCAATTCAAATAGGCCTATCACTGCAGACTTCTGGAAAAACATAAGTTAATTTTTATTATTATTGTGAAACATTTTCTACTCACATCTACAGTTCATGAATTAACAATTCAAACAGGACCATAGAAAACCAAACAATATATTATAATCAATGTTCACCTTTCACCCTCTAATCATACCCACTCAATTATTCAGTCAAGTCTCTGAACACTCCCACGCAAACTCTATGCAAGAGAACTCCACTGTAGACAGGCCTCCTCATTCAACAGTGGCCAAAAATCTTTATTAGAAGAGACACTTTGACAGGGAATGATTAACATTACACAAATTAGAAAACAAACACTGGATGATGGGCACCCATAATTCACCTTTGCACACAAGAGGTAACGTGAAGCACAGGAGGAAGCTAGTGTCTCCTAACAGTATCTCCTGAGGGAAGTAGTACTATTATTATAGTTTTAGTACTGTTAGTACTATTATGATCTTTAACTTCTTAAGGTATGCTGTTAAAAAAGAATAGACAAACAAAACAAGAAGTCTCCACACATTAATTCACCTACAACAAGAACTGTTTTTATGAGGATGTTGTCTCAATAGCACTTCACATGGCCCTGACTCACCTGCAATATCCTAATACCTATGTTAGAATGCTGTTAGTGGACTTCAGCTCAGCCTTTAACACCGTTGTCCCAGACATGCTGTCCCTGAAGCTGCACAACCTGGGTCTGTCAGCATCTCTCTGTGCCTGCATCAGTGACTTCCTCACCAACAGCCCCCAGTTGGGAGAATAGGGAAGGTGGTTTTCAGACCTTCATCCTGTTAGCTGTGATGCTTTTTTTTCTGGAAACTGGAAGACTGAGAAAATGTCCTGATGGAAGAATTTTAAATCTAAATCTAAATGTTATATGTTAAATCTAAATGTTTAATCTAAATCTAAATGTTATATGTTAAATCTAAATGTTTAAATCTAAATCTAAATGTTATATGTTAAATCTAAATGTTTAAATCTAAATCTAAATGGTATATGTTAAATCTAAATGTTTAAATCTCCTCACACACACACAGGCGCTCGCACACACGTCTTTACTGTGAATGTCTCTCTGGATGGCGTCGAACATGGCTGGTTCTCTCCCAGCAGAGGAGATTGAGCGCGCGGTCATCACAGGTGTACGAGCTGCACTTCAAAGTGCACTTCCAACGCAACCACTCACACCATTAACGGTAAGATATATACATTTATTTTTTATCTAATTTAAGCAACATTTTGTTGTTTAAAAACTTTCCTCTAACTTTCACTGTTAGCTAGCTACTTAGCCGTAGCTAGCGTCCAACGGCAAATTTATCACTATCTCCTTATAGTAAAGAATCCTTAACAAAAATCCCTGGATTCAGGCATTGATGTGGATCACCCCGCAAAGTCGATTACTGTTTTCTTATTCTATCTCTGGGATTCCATTAAAGTTTCATCGAAATCCGTCTATTACATTTTGAGTTACGTTGCTAAAAGACAGACAAACCAACGCCATCTAAAACACAGCCTCCGCCTTGGCGGTGGTATAGAAAATTAGAACATTTAAAATATCCACGTTTAAAATGTGGACTCTTTTTCGCAGGTCTCTGGACTACAGACTAACTCGCAGGTTCTTCCAGCAGTGCCCAGAGGCGAGGTGACCCAGTTTTCAACAGCAGTCACGGCACAAAGATCAGTGAGTGATACAAAAATGCATTTGCTAATCCTTAACTGAGTAAACATTGTAATGTCCAAAGTTTTTGTCCAGGCCTTATTAAATTGTAAATAGTATGCGTGGTCTCATTTAACTGTGTCTATCAAACAAATACTGTCAAATGGTTAGGTTATTATAGCAACACACTTAAAAGGCACAGTAAAAAGCACTATTTTCTACCCCTGTATTTACTAGTTAAATGGTAATGAAATAAAACACTAATGTCCTTTAAACTATTACATTTTTTGGGTGTAGCAGCAGAGTTGCAAACATCTGTTGTGAAACTAAGAAATTTGATGGTCACATTTTTTTTTTGTGGTAAGAACAAACGCCTCAACGAAGTTGAAGTGGATACAGGAGTTGCCATATCAATATAAACTTATAATCTATTCAATACTTTTTATTAAATAAAATTGACTTGGCTACATTAATATGAAATCAGTGAACTACTTTTTTTTTAAATCTGAATATCTTGTCCTTTTCATTTAGGATGGACATGCCTTCATTTCCAAAGAAGATATCGAGGGTCTGTTGTTTCAAAGGACAACTGTTTCTGAGGCAGCCTCTGCTTTGCATATTTCCAGACCCACATTGTACAAACTCATGCGGGAATACAACATAAGGCACACCAGATTTACTGAGATTTCTGATCGGGAACTGAATGTAATGATATGTGCCATTAAAGCTGAACATCCTCATGTAGGAGAAGTTATGCTAAATGGGCATTTGCGTGCCAGAAACATTATTGTCCAAAGACGTCGTCTCAGAGACTCAATTAAAAGGGTTGATGGTGCTGGTGTTGAGTCCAGAAGGGCAACAACAATACAGAGGAGAGTGTACACTGTGCCCTTCCCAAACTATGTATGGCACATCGATGGCAATCACAAACTGATCCGATGGAAATTAGTCGTACATAGTGCAATGGATGGCTACAGCAGAATGATAACTTTTCTCCAGTGTTCCAACAACAATAGGGCTGAAACTGTAATGGATCTTTTCACTACAGCCATCTGGGAAGTTGGACGGCCCATTCATATTAGAACTGATCATGGAGGCGAGAATGTGAGAGAGCACATGAGAGAGCACAGAGGAGAAAATTCTGTATTGACTGGAAGTTCAGTGCATAACCAACGCATTGAGAGATTCAATCGGGACTTAAACAGAAACTGCCGTGATGTTTTTGCGCCCATATTTTATGAACTTGAGTCCATGGAGGCCTTAGATGTAGACAATGAATCAGATTTATTTTGTCTTCACTATGTATACATCCCCAGGATCACTCGCACCTTATACGAGTTTAAAACTGCATTTAATAACCATGCCATTTCAACAGAAAATAACAAAACTCCTGTTCAGCTATTCACCCAAGACAGACATCTTCTGTTATTAAACAGCCCAGAAGCAGCAGCTGAAGAAACACTGGACTTTGTATCAACTCAACAGGTGCAGAACTCATTTTGCCCCCTTAATAATCGTGACTTGGAAGAACTGTTTGTTGTAGTGAACCCATTTGAAAATGATGGTAACAAGGGAAAAACACTGTATCACACTGTTCAGGAATTTGCATATAATAAGATGACAAGTGTGTAACTATTGTGTAAACCAGTGATAGGGAATCTTGGCCCTTTTTTGTATTTCCCTTATCTAAAACACCTGATAAAATAACAGCCAACATTGCATGAACTCAAACATTTGTGTGCTGTCTTGCATACACAGCATGTGGGTTTCCTCACAGTGCATTTTCAATAACTTCAGTTATGGTGTCTGAGCTTGTGCTGAGATGTTTTATACTGCACTAAAAATTGCTCCATTCATGAGAGCCACTATGAAGCTGTACTCAAATTCATCATCATCTGCCAGCATCTTTGTGTTAACAAAGATTTGAATCTCATTTGAGCATGTGTGAGCAATGGGAAGGTGTTTTGTGTCATCATGGACAAAAGTCAGCTTTGGACTGGGATGAAATCCAACAGCAGGAACTTTGCCACTGCCAGTTGCAAAGGCCAGGATGTGTCCAGGATTCAGAGTCTGAATGAACGCTTTTTCTGCTTCAGTGAGGTGTCTGGAATTGAGATGTTCTTCCAACTCATTCTCTACAAGACAGAAAAGTACAAAACATGAGAAAATGTTATTGTATGAGTCTAGTTTTTACTGCATCTATTATGTCACAGCTTTCCCTGTAGCTGTCAGCATATTTCAGTGGGTTAGTAATGTAATGCAAATTTGATTTACAACTGTGGTCTATAGATTTAAAGTAAATTTTCAGCCACAGTGCTGATTGCCTATTTTGTTAGGCAATCAGCACTGCAAGACATAAAAAGACCTTTGTTGAATAGTGAAAGGGTTAAACACTTGGTTATTAACTTGGTGGACTTTAAACATTAAGAAATGGTCAAGAAGCAAACAAACATATACACATTTTCTTGAGCCTGTGAACACAACACTTTTTTAAGTTATCTTGGCTAGTTCATTTGTAGATGTACCAGGTACTTAAAGTGTTACATTTAGTGCTTATCGTAGAAGAAAAAAATTCATTTAAGCTTGATTACAAATAAAAGTACCTTGGATATGATGGAGAAACTCTCTGAATTTAACCACCATTAACTCCTCTCTTGGTCTTCTGTTGCTCCCCAGGACAGAATAGCTGGGTTTAAGGATTGCAGCTAGAACATCTGCTGTAACATCACTAGGTCCTTTCGGCATGTCCAGAAGGATCCTGATGGTCGGGGTTTCTTTCATGAGAACCTGTGAAAATGTTACGCATATTTAGTGGTTACTAAGATGAGAAATGGAGAGCGATCTGAATTTAGATGTTGATCCTGCAGTTTCAGGACAAAAACATGATCCTAAAGTTATAATTCAAGGTCTGCATATACAAAACAGCCTCTTACCAAGTGACAATACAGTTTGGTATTAAAAAAGCGAACTATACCTGAAGATTGTTTTACAATCTGCATATAATATACAGTATTAGTTAAGTCAAGAAGTAGGGGCGGCATGGCTTAGTGAGTAGAGTGGTGGTCGTGTAGCCCAAGGGTTGCTGGTTTGATCTAGGCCCGGACAGCTCATGTCGAGGTGTCCCAGAAGAAGACACTGAACCCCTAATTGTTCCTGATGGGTCGTGGTTGAACGCCTTGCATGGCAGCTTCCGTGTGAATGTGTGTGTGAATGGGTGAATGTGATGTACATGTAAAGTGCTTTGGGTAAAAGCGCTATATAAGTACAGACCATTTACCAAGTAATCCATACCTATTTAATCTAACAGGTATGTGTCCAAATTTGTGACTGGTATTGTACAGGTAAGTGCATTTGTATTTTGCAAACCATATTGTTAATAATATTGACACAGTCACACATTTCAGATATCCCTTTCTTATGCAGCTCACATGCACATGTAAATAAATTTGCCTTTAAAATAAACTTACCCCATAGTATTTCAAACCCTCAGCCAACTGATCGTAGCAGCTCTTTCGTTGCATGAGGACATGGAAAAGTACTGCACTTTTCACAAATGCATCTTTGTTTTCCATGTTGACTGGGTTTGGAAGTCCTTCAATTTGGTATCTCCATGAGTCACAGCATTCCACAGCTTGAGCCAGATCATCTTCATTTTCTGCTTGATCAACCTCAGTGTGAAAAGGAAAGATAATAAATATCATGCATTCAGAACACAGAAATTGAAATTGGAAACAAAAACTTGTGAAAATCTTACCATTTTCAGGGATCCTCTCAGTTCCATGTCAGCCACATCATCAGGAGTGGCATTCACCTCAAAGATGTTTCCTGTCAGAAGGTAGTCTGCCACAAGAGGAGACAGGAGGGCTGGGGGTTCACCACCTTGGACAATTATGGTAGATATCATCTGTCCAATAGTACGATACACTCCATTTTGAACATGAGAAATGTTCAGTCATGGAATGAAGCCATTTGGGGATTCTGGATGACAAAAAGTATTATAATTAATTATTTCATTAAAAAATGAAAAATAAATTGTAGATATACATTAAAAACAAGTATTTAAGATAGCTAGCAGCCTCAAATCACATATTTATTACTTCTGATATCTTGATTTTTACAGACAGAAATTAGGGAGTTGGTGTTTGTGTACTGCTCTGTTCATGTGTGTGTATATCTGTGTGACTGTGTGTATGAGAGATAATGAGTTTTTTAAATTGCTATGTTCTTTGCTTTGCTGTGTGAATGCTTATATTACTTTAATATGCATAAATTGTGTTTACCTTGTAAAGCACTTTGTGTTGCCTTTAGCAGGTAAAGCGCTTTATTAATTTAAACTTATTTGATTTGATATAATGTTGTCCCTATTAAAATACTTAAATACTAAAATACTGTTAATAGAAGTACAGTTTACCATCTACCTACTTGCCTGATTATACCTGTAAAATTTAACTAGGTCAAGTGGTTTTGAAATCACACAAAAGTTGTGAACTTACACCAAATTAAAACAGCAAATTTTCACTGTAAATGCAGCTCTTCTACCAGAAATTTGAGAAGATTTACAAATTAATCACTGAGTCTCTGACCTCATATCTAATACCACAGCGAAGGAACAAATTTAACAATCACCATTTAACTCCAAAATGTTTGTAACTTGACTGAAAATTCTGTTCCTATTATCTTGCTTAGTGGTAACACTGCCAATGATTATCTTCCTCCTATTTAAAACTTTGGTGTATGGCCCCTTTCCTTTTACTATGCTTTCAAGACAATGATCACAAAGAATGACAAGAATACTGCGTTTATCACTCAACCTTTGGACTACTATGGATATCCCGTTATGGATATCCGATGTATGATACACAGGAACACTAACTGCTGAGTCACAAAGTCTTTAATGTCCAAAACCCAGAAGATATTGTGGCCAGATTTTATAGTGACTGCTTAGATCTTTATTAAATATTAACAGGACCTTTAATGCAGAACCAATAACAATCTATTAAGCTACACCATTATCACCATGTCAAAAGCAAAAATTAGTTTAATCTGCTGTCTATGATCAAGATTTAACAGCTACAAATCACCTAACAATATGGTTTTTAAACTTTAATATAAATTTAACCAGCATCCAGGAAAGATCTGTTTACCCTTAAAACAGTAACAAGGTTAATAGTTCCAGTGTCAAACATTTAGGATGTTCTGTTACAAGACATGAAATATTATTCATAGACCTATATAACTGTTATTAGTGTAGAATGAAGTCTAAATGAGCCATTAATTTTGTTATGCTGACACTTGTCATCAATATTTACAAGTGGCATCCTCCTTGTTGTCTGCCATGTTGCAACACTGTATCTCTAAAAGCCCTAAAAGGACAAAATAAATATTGTCTCTAGAGTAGGCCTTGTAAAATTTTATGCAGCCACCCAAGTTCATGCTAAACACAAGTGGAAGCTGAGGCATGGTTCTTTAGTATGTTGTAGCTAACAATTTTGACCCCTACACACTTAGACTCATATGCATTAGTTTTAATATGTAATACGTTTATAAGTAAACTTATTTATAAGACATAAAAATGCCCAACCTTCAAATGCGCCACTATCTTTGTAGATTGCCTTTACAAGTAGACGGAAGAATTCCCGCCGGGGCCCTCCAAGGTCATCAGCTTCTTCACTGATGTCTTCATCGCTAGCAAAGGTCACATATAGCACATCAGTACTATCCACAAATTTCCGTCTACTAAACTGTCGGAGAGCAGACTTCCACACATTGGCTCGGCTTATGAAGATTGGTCTGTAGGCAGTTGTGACAACTCTCTCACTGTGTGCCCTCACGATTCCTATAATTTCTTCTTTGCTCAAAGTTTTTAGAAACCTTTAAAGCATAAAGATAATAACTTTTACTAACATAAAAAATACCATTGCGCTCTTCATACAGTATGCAGCCCAACCATTTCAAGCTACATAAAGGTTCTGAAACAGACCTGAAATCTTGTGAGGACTGTACAGTTTCATCTAAAAGACTTTGTCTGATGGCTTCCTCAATGGCTTCATCCCCTTCGACATCAATTGGGCTGCAGATGAGAAGGAAAATTCTGAAAAATGTTCAATAAGAAAAACAGAATAACAGAAATAATATAGATCTCATGTAAAAAAATTGAATATGTACATGAAATCTGCAAAGTGAACACGAGCTTCATTTGGCCTTTGTTGTTCTTGAAAGTCCATTTCATCATGAGCTGGAAGACTGATTTCACCATCATCCTCTCTCTCATGTTGTTCCCTCTGGCTTGTTGAAGGACCCTCATGCTGACTCACTATATGACAAAAATATACTTAGTAATTCTTGAAAAAGCTTTAATATTAAATAAATTACAAATTTAACAAAAAAATAAAAGGAGAGCAACAGTTTACTTTGTCAGGCTATTTACACAAAGATGAAATGTGTTACCAGTATCTTTTACCCACCTCTCCTACGTTGTAAAACTGGGCTTTCAAAATCACTATCATCTGAAAGTTCCAGAGGCCATTCTGAGCAAAATATTATGACAGAAAAAGAATTAGAAAGTAACAGCATTTAAAAAATATTCCAAATTAAGTTGGTGCTCAAAAACTTAAATGGGAATGACTGATGCTCTGACAGTCCAAATGCTCCTTTGAAGATGGCAGTTTTTTCAGCTCTTAGTTGATCTTCAGACCATTCTGTGGAAAAGGAAATTTTTCCAAGAAGACCAGCCTGAGCTAATCTGGTCCAAGTTTCTCCTCTGGGTATAACAAAGACTGATGCTTCTGGAGAAAAAGGCAAGCATACAACTTCTTTTGTATATGTTTTTAATTGTCTCCGGCTAAAGTAGCCTGATGAAGCCCTATTTCGTCGAGGGATAGATGGCAGAGGAGCGTATTGAAAAAGAGAAAAAGATTTTTTTTAATGGACTGGGTACAGGTAGTGGCTTTTAAATAATACAGACACAAACTTTGGACATTACAATGTTTACTCAGTTAAGGATTAGCAAATGCATTTTTGTATCACTCACTGATCTTTGTGACATGACTGCGGTTGAAAACTGGGTCACCGCGCCTCTGGGCACTGCTGGAAGAACCTGCGAGTTAGTCTGTAGTCCGGAGGCCTGCGAAAAAGAGTCCACATTTTAAACATGGATATTTTAACTGTTCTAATTTTCTATACCACCGCCAAGGCGGAGGCTGTGTTTTAGATGGCGTTGGTTTGTCTTGTCTTTTAGCAACGTAACTCAAAATGTAATGGACGGATTTTGATGAAACTTTCATGGAATCCCAGAGATAGAATAAGAAAACAGTGATCGACTTTGCGGGGTGATCCACATCAATGCCTGAATCCAGGGATTTTTGTTGAGGACTCTTTACTATAAGGAGATAGTGGATCATATCTACACTAACATCAAGCATGCATACAGGGTCGTACTCCTCCCCCACCTTAGACAGTCAGCCCATCTTTCCCTCCTGCTTCCCCCAGCCTACACCCCCCTCAGACGTAGGAACAGGCCCACCACAAAAACTGTAACAACCTGGCCTGAAGATGCACTCGCCAGACTCCAAGACTGTTTCCAACAGACAGACTGGGACGTGTTTGAACAACAGGAGCTGGAGACATTCACAGGGACGGTACTGGACTATATTCAGTTCTGCATCGGGAATGTGACTGTGAACAAAACCATCAGGGCTTTCCCTAACCAGAAACCCTGGATGACCAGCCAGGTCCGCGCACTCCTCAGAGCCCGGGACGCTGCCTTCAGGTCAGGGGACAGAGCACTGTACAGTGCTGCTCGAGCTGACCTGAAAAGAGGCATAAAAAGAGCCAAGGTGGACCACAGGATGCGCATAGAGTCCCACCTGTCCAGCAACAACACTCGGGAGGTGTGGCGGGGCATACAGGACATCACCAACTTCAGAGGTTGTGATGTGTCGACAGCAGATCAGAGTGCAACACTGGCAGAGGAGCTAAACTGCTTCTTTGCCCGGTTGGAAACTCAGCAGCATGCATCTGCTCCAACCATGCCCCAACCCACACCCACACCCCCATCTGGCTCCCGCACCACCCCACTCACCATCCAGGAGCACGATGTCAGACGGGTGCTCCTGGCAGTGAACACTAAGAAGGCTACTGGCCCAGACGGAGTACCGGGCAAGGTGCTCAGAGCGTGCGCCCACCAGCTCACCCCCACCTTTACCAGGATCTTCAACCTCTCCCTGGATCAGGCAGTCATCCCACACTGCCTCAAATCTTCCATAATAGTCCCGGTGCCGAAGAAGTCTCCCATCACCAGCCTGAACGATTACCGACCAGTGGCCCTCACTCCGGTAACCATGAAGTGTTTTGAGAGCCTTGTTCTTCAGCACATCAAGGACCATCTCCCCCCAGATTTCGACTCCCACCAGTTTGCATACCGTGCAAACAGATCCACTGAGGACGCTGTAGTGTCTGCGCTGAACCACCTGGAGCAGCAGCAGAGCTACGTCCGGATGCTCTTCGTGGATTACAGTTCTGCGTTTAACACAATAATCCCGGACAGACTATGCACAAAACTGGACACTATTGGCCTCCACCCTCTCACATGTGCCTGGATAAAGGACTTTCTAACAGACTGACCCCAGACTGTGAGACTAGGTCCCCACCTCTCCTCCACCCGCACGCTGAGCATCGGCTCCCCACAGGGCAGTGTGCTGAGCCCCCTCCTGTACTGCCTCTACACCCACGACTGCAGGCCGGCCCACAATGACAACCTCATCGTCAAGTTCGCTGACGACACTACAGTGGTTGGACTCATCTCCAGGGGTGATGAGGCTGCCTACAGGGAGGAGATCCTGAAGCTGGCTGCTTGGTGTTCTGAGAACAACCTCGCGCTCAACACCAAGAAAACCAGGGAGATTATCATCAACTTCAGGAAGCTCAGCACAGACCCAGCCCCCCTCTACGTAAACGGCGAGTGTGTGGAGAGGGTCCACACCATCAGGTTTCTTGGTGTCATCATCTCGGCCGACATCTCCTGGTCAGAGAATATTATGTCAATCACCAAGAAGGCTCAGCTGACATACTGCATCACAGTATGATACGGCAGCTGCACTGTAGCAGACAGGGAGAGGCTACAGAGAGTTGTAAAGACAGCACAGAAGATCATTGGCTGCCCTCTCCCCTCCCTGATGGACATTTACACCTCCCGCTGCCTCAGCAGAGCCAGAAACATCATAAATGACAGCTCCCACCCTGGCTCTGATCTGTTTGCCCTGCTGCCCTCTGGCAGGCGCTACAGGTGCATCAGGACAAAAACAAACAGACTCAAAAACAGTTTCTTTCCAAAAGCAATAACTGCCCTGAACTCCTGTAGGACTTCAGATGTGAAATACTTGGGACACTAACGACATATGTGCAATACTTTCTGTCATGTGACATGTACAACATATCATGATACGTGCAAGAATACTTTGAATGTGCAATATATTTTCTGACTTGAATATGTTTCAGTGTAATTTATATATTTTCAACTCGAACACTATATACATGTATAGTATACAGGTATATACATCATACTTATATCTGCAAATAACTCAATGAGTGTGCACATCTGTTTATTTCTGTAAATATTTTATACCTTAGATCTTTTATTTATTTATCTTCTATACTGCTCTTTTGCACTGACATTGGTGATGGCTAAATCTCATTGTATATGTGTATAATGACAATAAAAGGCATTCTATTCTATTCTATTCTAGTGATAAATTTGCCATTGGACGCTAGCTACGGCTAAGTAGCTAGCTAACAGTGAAAGTTAGAGGAAAGTTTTTAAACAACAAAATGTTGCTTAAAAAGATTAAAAATAAATGTATATATCTTACCGTTAATGGTGTGAGTGGTTGCGTTGGAAGTGCACTTTGAAGTGCAGCTCGTACACCTGTGATGACCGCGCGCTCAATCTCCTCTGCTGGGAGAGAACTAGCCATGTTCGACGCCATCCAGAGAGACATTAACAGTAAAGACGTGTGTGCGAGCGCCTGTGTGTGTGTGTGTGTGCGCGCGCGCGAGAGTGTTTTCCTACTAGCCTATTGGTTGAGGCTAAAAGGGGCGGGGTTAATTAGCATATATTCTAAACATTTAGGTTCAACATTTAGATTTAGATATAAGATTTAACATTTAGATTTAACATATAACATTTAGATTTAGATTTAAACATTTAGATTTAACATATAACATTTAGATTTAGATTTAAACATTTAGATTTAACATATAGCATTTAGATTTAGATTTAAACATTTAGATTTAACATATAACATTTAGATTTAGATTTAAACATTTAGATTTAGATTTAACATTTAGATTTAACATATAACATTTAGATTTAGATTTAAAATTTAGATTTAACATATAACATTTAGATTTAGATTTAAACATTTAGATTTAACATATAACATTTAGATTTAGATTTAAACATTTAGATTTAGATTTAACATTTACATTTAACATATAACATTTAGATTTAGATTTAAACATTTAAATTTAACATATAACATTTAGATTTAGATTTAAACATTTAGATTTAGATTTAACATTTACATTTAACATATAACATTTAGATTTAGATTTAAAATTTAGATTTAACATATAACATTTAGATTTAGGTTTAAACATTTAGATTTAACATATAACATTTAGATTTAGATTTAAACATTGAGATTTAACATATAACATTTAGATTTAGATTTAAACATTGAGATTTAACATATAACATGTAGATTTAGATTTAAACATTTAGATTTAACATATAACATTTAGATTTAGATTTAAACATTTAGATTTAGATTTAACATTTAGATTTAACATATAACATTTAGATTTAGATTTAAAATTTAGAATTAGATGTTCTGTTTGACCATTATACATGTGGTTAAAAGTTATGTTAAATGTAGGAAAATGTAGGAAAAATGTGCTAAATGTGAGAAAAGTCAGATAAATAATGAAAATGTGTCAGCTAGAACTTTATACTGAATTTTTACACTTGGCGCCCCATAGACACACCTACCAGTGTGACATATGGTACCGTGGCCACATTAAATCTCCTCCTACAGTCATTGAAATACCAGTAAGTTCTGTAACAAGTGACAGTGTCAAGATGATGGTGTTGTGGGTTACACTGCTCGTTCTTCATCAAGGATGTGAGTGTTTTCTTATTCTACATGAGGATATTCTCAGTAGATTTATACAGATTCTGTCTTGCATATTATGTTGTCTTTCAATACAGAGGCTGTAATTCCAGTGATGCCAGTTCAACTTGGTGAACCTGCAAGTTTCACATGTGATCTGCCGGGCACTGAAATCAGCCGTAGAGAAGCTTACTGGTACAAGCAGAGTCAAAGGGATACTCTAAAGCTGATTGTGAAAGTGACCCTATCACAGCATAATCCATCCATTTTTAAGTTTGCACCAGAGTTTTCTGACTCAGGAATTAAAGTTCAAGATGAGAACAACTTTTATCAGCCTGATCATCCCGAGGACAACCCAAGCAGATGAAGGAATCTATCACTGTGCCATCACAGATTGGCCCTCAAGTATTAAATGGAGTGGGACGTATTTGATGGTAAAAGGTAAATGATATGATTTACTTTAAGATTTTTAAATGAATTGTTTTTATTTATACAGTTCAATAATATTTAGGTGCACTATCATGTAAAGTAATTATTTTTAAATATATCTATATATGTAAGGAATTTTTTAAATGTACAAATATGCTTGTCTTATGCAGGAAACACTGAGAGGACATCAAACTATACTGTTGTTCAGACAGCATCAGATCCAGTCCGTCCAGGAGACTCAGTGACTCTGCAGTGTTCGGTCCTCTCTGACTCTAGAAATAAGACATTTTCAAGAGATCTCAGTGCGTTCTGGTTCAAAACTGCATCAGAAAAATCTCATCCAGACGTCATCTATGCTGATGGAAACAGATATGATGACTGTGAGAAGATATCTGACATTCAGAGGAGATGTGTGAATCGTTTCTTTAAGAACATCAGCTCCTCTGATGATGGGACCTACTACTGCGCCGTGGCCACATGTGGACAGTTATTATTAGGAAATGGATCCAAACTGGAAATTGGTATGACTGTGTTTAATCATGGAAATATTTTATGCATTGTGTAATTCCATCATGATTTATTAATTATTGTTTTTTCTTTTATTTTCTTCTAATGTTTTTAGATCATCCAGAATGTTCCAGATTCATCCTGGTGACAACAATAATCTGTTTGGTCATATCTGGGATTGTTAACATTTTTCTTATCTGTTACCGACTTTCAAGAGCAGCTTGTGAACATTGTAAAGGTCAGTGTGTTTTAATAAATTACATTTCAGGCTCAGTAAAGTACAGACAACTAGTTGTTAAATGAAGAATGTTTATTTATGTTGATATTAATCTTTTTCCTTTATTAAAATATTTAGTTTATAATTTTCCTGTCAGCTGTGTACTGAAACATGATTTTCTTGTCTTTATTTAACTTTAGGGATAGAAATCACCTCTTCACGAAGCAGACATGACAACTTGAGTCAGAATGGAGATGATATTGTAAATAATGACACTAATTCTTATGTTAATAATCAATTCAAATTATTTAAACAGATAGATGTGACTGTGTGATTTGTAATTCACTTTTTATTTTCTGCACAGGCTGAAGGTGGAAATGATCTG
Organism: Melanotaenia boesemani; assembly: GCF_017639745.1. Classification (NCBI taxonomy): domain Eukaryota; kingdom Metazoa; phylum Chordata; class Actinopteri; order Atheriniformes; family Melanotaeniidae; genus Melanotaenia; species Melanotaenia boesemani. Next base: position 17,127,501 of record NC_055688.1, read on the forward strand.
AACTATGCTGCATTATATTTCTCTGAAGCAAAACCAAAGAGAGGAAGGAGGAAGAAAAAGCTGAATACTGAAGAAAGTCTGTATTCTCAGGTCAAATCCTAATGAAATTCTATATGGAAAATGAACAATGGCAATAGATTTATTTACACTATTGTCATCTATCAATTTTATAATGAAAAAGAATAAATAATTACATATGTTCGCATTAAATGGTCTATATTTTACTTACACTTGTTCTTATTTACCTGTATTTGCCTTTGCTTCTATTTTTTCATACATCTTTTGCCTGCATTTTTATTATGTTTTATTTCTTTAAGTTTATATAAATTTTAATAACAATTTTTGTGTTATCTGTTTGTTTCCACTTGTAAAATAAAAAAGAAAAACAGCTGTGTCTGTCCTGCTTAAAGGAGTAATTATCGTGTATCTTATTGAGTGTATAAAAATGTTTTCCTATTTAGCATTTTTCTAAATGTGCAAAGAAAAAAGAAGACAGACACATAACATACATAACAGATACATAATAGGCTGAGCACAGCAGACCTCTGGAACAAATAAGTTAACAAAATTATTTTGAAACATGTTGAATTCAATTCTACAGTTCACAAATTAACAATTCAAACAGGATCATAAAAAAACAGACAATATATTTGCACAATCCTCAGTGTTCACATTTTAACCTCTAATCACACACACTATTCAGTCAAGTCTCTGAACACACCCACACACACTCTCTGCAAGAGAACTCCATTGTAGACAGGCCTCCTCATTCAACAATGACCAGAATTCTTTCTTAGAAAAGACACTTTGACAGAAAGATTAACATTACACAATTAGAGAACAAACACTTAATGGCGGGTGCCCATAATTCACCTTTGCACACAAGAGGTAACATAAAGCTCAAGAGGGAGCTCATGTCTCCTAACAGTATTTCCTGAGGGAAGTAGTTATCTTGTGTGTTTTTTTTTTCCTTTAAATATATACCAATAGGAGAAAAAAATATATTTCTCTAACTTTTCTCCAATTTCTCCGTAAGGTATGTTGTTAAAAAAAGAAAAAACAAACAAAAAAAGTGTCCTTGCCATCAGGGATCCACACATTAATTTGCCTTGAAGGAAAACCCTTCTTAAGAGGATGTTGTCTTGATAGCATTTCACATGGCCCTGACTCACCTGCAGCACCTATGTTAAAATGCTGTTTGTGGACTTCAGCTCAGCCTTTAACATCGTTGTCCCAGACATGCTGGCCCTGAAGCTGCACAAGCTGGGTCTGTCAGCATCTCTCTGTACCTGCATCAGTGACTTCCTCACCAACAGCCCCCAGTTTCATGATATATAAATGTCTTTTTGGTTATCTCACTGTATCATGTCATATTTCACAAGGTTTAAACTGTAAAAAAAAAAACAGGTGAATTTGGTTTAGTTATCGAATACAAATTAAATCAAGAGTGAAATCAAACAGAACATTGTTAATATGTGAATCGGTCCCGGACCATTTTGTACTGGAATAGTTGGGCCCTTGTGTAAAAAAGGTTACGAATCCCTGCCCTAAACAAGGTGATTAGTCTTACAGAGGAACTGAATGTGGACTATATTAAATAATTGATAATGTAATAATTTTCACTATGAACATTTTAATTCTCAAACTACAAAGATTTTATTATTTTGTTGTGTGTTTTGATGTCAGTAGCATTATATTCCAGTATAATATCATCATTGTGTTTTACTTTAAATAATTAGTAGTTCATATGATAAAAATGAACTGTGAGACAATTTAAATGCCCTTTTAAAGTACATCAGTTTAATGCAAAAACCAGATGAAGGGTCAAACACTGACTCCTCAGTTGCTGCCACAGTTTAGGTCTGTCTAGAGCACCATATTGTCACAATTCTGCTGCTTGTGTGTCCTTTTCCTGGGCTTTAGGTGGGGCTGTGCAGGTTTCAGGAAGCCTTGGGCAGAGTCTGGTCTGCTCCTGCTTCCACAGCTGTTTTCCATCTACTCTCATCAAGCCTCCCTCTATGAGACTGTAGGAGCAGCTAAAGCTTGCCAGGTTGTCTCACTATTTCCGTTGTAAATCAGGCCTCCATCAGTGGTACTTGTGCTTTCAGTCGAGTATCTGACCCTGCCTTACCTTTTTCTCCCTCCTAGCATTGTCTTGCTGCTCCTGGACTTCAGTTCATCTCAAACTCCAGTCTTCCTTTGCCAGTCATTCTCTTGCTACCCTCATTTACCTGCCTGCTCACCCCACCTCCTCCAGCTCAGGAACTGCAACAGCTACCTTCCCCTCCTCTCAGGATTTTCACCAGGATTCAGTAAGTCACCCACTAAGATCGGATAGTTGGATTATTTTCTAACCAGGACTGCCTCTAATCATTCTCCTCTCCTCCCAGAGATTCAAACCCTACTTTTTTCAGTTTACACGTCTGCTATTTGGGTCCTGCTTCCACCTTATTCAGATGGCTGGACTCAGCCATGACACACATTACCTTTGACCGGCACTGGGTGGCTTTCTGATTGCACCTCTTAGCTGTATGCTTTGGTTAAGTAACCCAGCTTAGTCTGCTTCAGTCAGCGTGGTTTATTTGAGCTAATGTAAAACCCAAATCACCTCTGAACTGTCCTCACCTCAGGGCAGGGACCACTGCTCATTTTCTTTAGATTTTGCAAGCTAATTATATCTAACTCGTAATTGTTTCAGTCGTACTGGCTTTGTGGTTAATAACATTTTTCCCAAACAAGAGAATCAATGTTTCTTGAGTGGATGCATGAGAATTAGATGATATTTTGGTCCAACACATGGACAAGATTAATGTGGCAGAAAATGCAACACTTTCAAGTTGCAGGTTCTGTTTTCTCTGATAACCAATCAGACATACCTACCAGTGTGACATATACTACCGTGGCCACATTAAATCTCCTCCTACAGTCATTGAAATACCAGTAAGTTCCGTAACAAGTGACAGTGTCAAGATGATGGTGTTGTGGGTTACACTGCTCGTTCTTCATCAAGGATGTGAGTGTTTTCTTATTCTACATGAGGGTATTCTTGGTAGATTTGTTAAGATTGTCTTGCATATTTTTCTTTCAATTCATACGCTGTAATTTCAGTGACGCCAGTTCAACTTGGTGAAGTTTCACATGTGCTCTGCCCGGCACTGAAATCAGCCATAGAGAAGTCTACTAGTACAAGCAGATTCAAGGGGATACTCTAAAGCTGATTGTGAAAGTGACTCTATCACAGCATAAACCATCCATTTTTAAGTTTGCACCAGAGTTTTCTGAGTCAGGAATCCTTTTCCAGAGAGGATTCAGGTCTTCTCTGGGTCCACCTGGTCCCATGTCCTTATACAACCTCAAGACTCCATTTAGGTAATGATTGTAAAATGGCATTTATACCAGTGAGACAACTCTGATATCAGGAAAGGGAGGGGATTGGAGCTGTAAATTAACAAATATTCAGAAAGATTACAATAGCCATTCAAAATCTAAAAACCATTTGTGTATTTTTGGACATCTTTGGGTCACATTTGTTAATTGTCAAAAAAGTTTCTGATTTTCCTCAACATAAGAGGGCCAACATTCACATTCTTTTTACTTAGTCCCCTCCGACTATCTGGCCATCTTTGTCTCTGCAGGTTGTGCGCTTTGTCTAAAATTAACATTATTGTAGGTGATTTCTGACAGAGCATCTCCTGTAACATTTATGTTAGATGTAAGATGAAAAATTTCAAAAAGTTGGTTATGCTGTGACAACAGCTGACTAAAAGTCATTTAACTTTATACAGATTTAAAATTAAATTCTTTAATACTGGTTCAGCTTTTAAAGTCCAGCAGTTGAGTAACATTAGCATTTAACCTCACAACAGTCTGAAGGTACGACTGGATATAAAATACTCATCTCAGATGTTACAGTCCAAATAGTGGCCATGTGGTATTACAGCAGACTCTAATTACATTACACAAGTACTGATGCTGTTTTGCTAAAATGGTTCTTTAAAGGACTAGATCAGGGGTGGCCAACGTCGGTTCTCAAGAGCCACAAACCTGCAGGTTTTCCATGCATCCCTGCACCGACACACCTGACTCAAACTAATGAGTCATTGTGCAAATCCTTATAGGCTGTTGGATCCATTTAATTTAAGCCAGGTGTGTTAGTGCAGGGATGCATGGAAAACCTGCAGGATTGTGGCTCTTCAGGACTGACATTGGCCACCCCTGTACTAAATAATTCCAAAATACTGCTTCCACATAATTACCTTTCAATACCAGATAGGTCCCATGCCAAGCATTAAACTATTCTGTTTCAGTGATACATTCCTTCATCATTCTGATCTGTTCTGAAAGGGATCGGATGGCTGATTTTGCCATCATGTGTTATATTCAGTCTTGATGAAGAAAAGTCTGACCCATAGTCGGGTGTGGTTCATTTCCACTGCTTCGCAATCAGCTTTAGAGTATCTCCTGCCCTCTGTTTGTACTAGAAAATGTGAACGTCTGCTTTTCTCTCCATCAGGAATGTAACATGTCAAAGTCAAAAGTAGAACTGTGACCACTGGAGCCAAAGCATCTGCAATAAACAAAGAGATAAGAATGGCACACAATAGCAAAAATTCTAATAACCAAGCATTTAAAAAAAGAAAAACCGATGAGCATTTACATTGACAAATCTAATAAGCATGCATCTATTTAAATTAAAAAATATATTTACTTCAGACAGAACGTACCTAATGAGAGGGAGGATGCCATGGCATAGGCTGGCGGATCATCAGGACCTATTGAAAAGAGAAGTTTGGTAGTGAGACACAGGACGGATAATGAGGGAGGGGCGGACATGGTAACGGACACAAACAAGGAGAGGCCAAACAGTAGCATGGACATCGGGTGCAGCAGCAGAAAAAGAGGGCCAGGAATCAACAGAAAATTAGTAACTCAGAGATGTTCAGTGCTGGGTCTGAAAGATGGGTAAGGAGACTGGAGGTGGGTACAGGGGAAAAACAGCCGATTCAAAGATGTCATCCACAGGGTCTGAGTCAGGCCGTTTAAACTGAAGGTACCAACTGACCACAGAGTGTGCCGAGCCAGAAAAGGAAATGAGCAGCACCTTCAACAGATAAAGGGACATGTACACGCCTGTACATGTGAGTGGGCTGAAGACCAGGTATAGGCGTTAGCTGAGTCCTGGAATATTGTTTCACAGTGATCAGGAAACAGCAGAGACATGACTGTATGAAATCAAGGACTTTTAACTATATAGTTGGTTTCATTCATTTTTGTCACATCTAAATTAACTTAACTAACTTATGTTTTTTTTAATGAGCTGGAGTCTTGACAACTCAAGGTAAACAGTCATGCTAAAGAACCAAGAAAAATGCAACTCGTGGCCAGTCTTGCATTTGAAAATAGTGCATTTAGTCTAATAACAAATTATCTATTGAATAGATTTAAAACAATTTACATAAGTCGAATGTAAACAAAATTGTTCAGCGATTGCATCACCTCCGAGCAAAGACCTGCATGAAGGAAGTAGGTGGGCAAAGACTTCTGGTGAGTAACCACTGGTATCAGGAAGAGACCAAAAATATCTTAATTACCGTTCATGATCTAAAATCAAAAACACTAGATGTGGTGTATAGGATATTTTTATGTACAGTGTAGTTTTTATTCATCAACTAAACTAAGTCGTGTCCTTCAGGATGCATCATGATTTCTCCTTCACCACAACTCCAGGCCAAATACACAAACATTCACAAAGTATTTGATCAGTTTATATTCATGGTTTTATTTAGCAAATACACCAACACCTGACCAAAAGTCAGTCTTCACGGCTTTAATAAAGAGTAAGACTTGAACTGAGAAAAAAAGATAAAATAATTTGAGAAGCAGCTGCAGCTATTTTCTTTAACATACAAACAAGTGTACAAAAACTTATATTGTAATCCAGAGAAAAATTTAACACAAAACTGTATTTTAGTTGTGATTAGTGCCTTATAATAAACAAATGTGCCTTTAAAGTTAACAGCACTTATTCATTGACACTGTAAATAAAACAATCTCACACAAACATATAATATAATCATATTTACAATTTTATCTGAGAATACACACTTTCTTCAGTCGACACTTTTTTCTTCTTCTTTCCTCTTGAAGCTTTTCCTCCAGAGAAACGTAAAGCAGCGTAGTTCAGGTCCTGTCCACCTTCAGTCTGTGCAGCAAAGAAAATTACAAAATTATATGGTACATCAATCAGTTGGAATTTATTCAATTATAATATCAATGAGTTGAATTTTAATTACGGTATCATCTCCAGTTTGACTTAAGCTGTCATGTCTTGCATGTGAAGAGGTTCTTTTTTGCCCTGAAAATGGATAAAAAGCATTAAAAACTCATGTACCAAATACGTTCAGAGAAGATCCACAAAAGGTTAAACTAGTTTAATCTTAAAAAAAAATAAAATAAAAAAAATAAAAATACCGATTTGCTTTGGTAAATTTTTGTTTTTGTGCATTTTGAAGATTTAACTGTAAGAAGGTAAATGTGGAACAGATTAATTCACACTGTCCTACAAATGATGATAATATGTCATCTTACTATTTTTCCTGTTTTTCCATGTTCCTGAACTTAAGTTTTAAGTTGTCTTCTGTGGTGACACTGACTTTCCTAAAGTTATAAAATGTTAGTACTCAGTAAAACGTAGTCGTTACCCTTCAATTGTCTGCATGCTGCTCTTCTTTGGTAACAGATGAAAACAATGTTTATGGTCACAGAAATGACCAAGCAGGTTACAGCGACCACCAATACAATAAATCCATATGCTGCTGGTGGTGCTACAAGAAGAACAAGACAAAACAAGCTTTTATTTTTTTTAAATAATTTTCAGTCTTGTTTACATCACTATATTACCAGTTACAATATTAGCTAAAAATAACATCTTACCAGTTACCAGTTTAGTTCCATCTCCAAATAAAATCTCTCCACATGTGGCCACAGCGCAGTAAAACATCCCATCATCAGAGGAGCTGATGTTCTTATAGAAATTATAAACACATTTCTTCTGAGGGTGAGATCTCTTGTCACATTTATTATGTATGTTTCCATCAGTGTAGATGATCTGTGGAAGAGATTTATCTGATCTAGTTTTGAACCAGAACGCACTGAGATTTCTTGGACACGTCTTATCCTCAGAGTCAGAGAAGACTGAACACTGCAGAGTCACTGAGTCTCCTGGACGGGCTGGATCTGATGCTGTCTGAACAACAGTGTAGTTTGACGTCCTCTCACTGTTCCCTGTGGTATAAAACATAAACTATGTGAGTCAGAGATGAAAATTAATTTGCAGCCATAGTTGTTGAAGCAACCAAACCCAAATAAAATCCTTCCATTCTAAATTTGTTTTCTCATTGAGATTATTTGTTGAAAAACGTTTCTTAACATTTGGATGGAGCCTGTGATGGTGGATAATTACTGATGCTAGACGTCACATATGTGGTGAAATCAGTAAAGTACATGTTCTCACTGGATTAATAAAATGATAATGGAGAAATGTTTACAGTTGTTAGAGTGAATAAAAAAAAAAATGTTGTGCTCTCTTTAAGTTTTTGTTTTCTAACATGCAGATTTCTGACTGACAGTCTGCTGCTATTGACTTGTTTCTGTTTTTACAAGCTTTGGTATAAATATTGATGTAATTATAGAAATGATCCCTTTAGAGAGAGCACCCGCTGTTTAAAGTGCACAAATAAGTATAATAATAAAGATGTTAATAATAAATTCAGCTACATATGTTTAATGAAAACACTCAAATAATACCATGCAATTACCTTTTAATGACAAATACATCCCATTCCATTTATCCTGAGACCAGTCGATCTTAGCACAGTGATACATTCCTTCATCATCTTGAACGGTCTTAAAAATGGTCAGGTGGCTGAATTTTCCATCATGCGTTACATTCAGTCTTGAGGCAAAATATCCTGGTCCAAACTCAAGAATTTTGTTTTTCACTTGCTTTACAATCAGTTTCAGAGTATCTCCTGCACCCTGCTTGTACCAGTGGAGAGCAGTACTACTCTGCTCTTCATGTGGCATAGTACAGGTCAAAGTCACAGTTTCACCAAGTTCACCCGTGGTCACTGGAACCAGCGTATCTGCAGTGAATTAAAGAATAAATATAAATAACAAGAAAATACAATCAAAACAACAAAAGACTTATAATTTCAGGTACATAAACATGAATATGAACAGTCAGAAATAATCACGGAGCTATTTAAATGAAAAACTTACATCCCTGATGAAGGAGGAGCAGTGTAACCCACAGCACACACATCTTGTTTGTGTTCACTATAAAAATGTGTTCATATTTAGGTGACACGAGGAGGTGTGGCAATCCAGAGCGTCAAACACATCTGATTGGTTGTAACAGAATACATCATCGAAGTGCATTTCCTGCCACACTGGTCATTTCCTTCCTTATTTCTACTGTTTTACCTTTAATTCTTACACTTTGCCAATAATGACTTTGGTGTGATTTTTGAGAAATGTCTTCATCTTCTTCTGTTGTTAAAAGGGGTAGGCGAATTTAAGCTTTTGCTTCTGCCTATAGCCTTTAGGTTTATTTGGTTTATTTAGTTTATTTCTTTTATGTCTGTTGTGTTTTGTATTTGCCTCCATTGAAGGAACCAAACCAATAAAGAAAAAAGAATAAAGAAATTGTTATGATATACTAAGTCATAAATATGGGAACTGAAATTGGGATTTTACATCCTGGACCTTGTTTTTTCTTTTAGATGCAATCAAATTATAGGCACATAATCCTTTGTAATTAGACCCATAATGAACATCATAACCTGCACACGACTTTGATATTATATAACAAGATAATTAAATTTCTCAGTAATCATTCTTGTATTTTCCTCGATCAGCCTCTGATGTTCTGTCTAATAATAATATGTAGATCTTGTCTATGAAAACAAAATGTGTTAGTCATGGTGTGATTTGTTTGTATTATTACAACGTTATTATTATTATTATTATTATTATGCAGTTATCCATTTGTTTACATGTGATGTGGTACCAAACAATGAAATGGTGAGGTGTCAGACTGGAATAAAAGTGCTATCAACCGAAGTGGAACTGTGCTATCACAGCCCCTGGGGACTTCAGGGAAATTTTAGGCCAACAAACGTACAAAACAAAGGTTGGTGTACTTCAAATCAAGTCAGTAGCTCATAGTTTTACATTTCATGCACTTTCTGTCAAGGCAGACATTAGTAGTTAGACTGAACAATAGGTTTATTACCAAGAATCCATGGTGTTTTACTAAGACGAAAACCAACTCAACAGAAGACTGAAGTCAGAAAAGCACGAAATTTGCTGACAAACAAACAAGAAAAGTAGCGACAAAACACAATTAGTAAGTACAGGGACTGTCAGGATGTGGTTACACAGCTAACAACAAAGCTGTCATATATACACACAATGAACTTCAAAGGACCAAGGAAAACCTGGAGCATATATTTAGAGGGTTTAATTACAAAACGAGAAGGAGGTAATGAGGAACCAGAATGAGGGAGCAGGAAGTAAACTGAACACAAGGGAATATACTTTATTAAATAAAAACAGCAAACAAGACAGAACACTAAAACAAAACCCAATAACCCAACTGTTCTCTCCAACTACAGGCCAATATCTAAACTACCTTTTCTCTTTGACGAAAGCAGTTTTTAAATCAACTTCATAACATAACATAAATCTTTAGAAACACATGACATTTGGGAGGAGTTTCCGTCAGGTTTTAGGTCATACCACAGCACAGAGACAACCCATTTAAGAATTGTTACTCCTCCATAGTTAGGTGACTGTATTATTTATTTTTTTTCTATTCTTCTATTCTTTTTTTATCTGCAGACTTTCATATGATAGACCACAATATTGTGCTTTTTCCATTTGGAACAATGTTGTTGGTATAAAAGGCCTAGCTCTGTCCTGGTTCAAATCATACCTTACAGACAGGAACTTCTCTAAGATTTAAAAAAAAAAAAAAAACTTTGGGGCTCATTCCTTTTCAGCATCCCCTCTTTATTTTGGTTTTTTTTTTTTTGTACATGTTGCCACTAGGTTCTATCTTAAAAAGGCATAACATACTAGTTCATTTTTTGCTGATGATATTCAGGCCTATATATAGCTAACCAGTAGTAATGCTGTTGACACCCTTATTAAACTGTCTCGCAGAAATTAAAACCTGGATGAGGTTAAATTTTTCTAAACCTTACAAAAAGAAGACTAAAGTCATCCAGTTCGGAAAATCTAACCTCATCATCCACACATCTATGAGAGCACTCTGGTCAACCATCCAGTTTCTTCTTAATGTCCCAAAATCAAAGTTAAAAAAGTCAGCAGGTAAGGCAAACAGTACTCTGCCTCACCTCAAGGGGGCAGACTCACACACCAACACGGTGTGTGCAGTGTTGTCAACTTAGTGACCTTGTCGCTATATTTAGCTAGTTTTCATACCCCTCTAGCACTTTTTTTTCAAAAAGGTGACTAGCGACAAATCTACCGACTTTGTCTGGTAGTATTGGAGGCTTCTGGAGACTGACGTATATGAACGTAGTTTATTTTTCTCAATGAGGAATGGGTGCTGCGCAGGCCCGTCCCCTGTCCAAAAGCAATCAGAAGAGGTGTCACGCAGCAGCAGCTCCCAGGTGCATTTAGAGCAGGAGATAATCGCCTCTGTTTCATGACCAGGCTGAAAATGAAACGTACAAAGCTGCTGCTGGATGATCTCGTGCTGGCTTACCGTCAGATATTAATGTCTGTGAATGAAGAGTGTGGAGGAAAACATTTAGAAAGTTAAAAGTGTTGTGAAATGTTGCAGACTCCTAATTAGTAACCTACACTTAATAAGATTAAATGATTATAATTAGTCTTTATCTAAAGAATCAGAAACCACTTCTTACACAACATGTAGGACAAGACATGACTATTAAATGTACTATCACTTGTAAAAATATTATGACATTGCTTATAAATAACACACCATTTCTTGATTGTTATTAAATTCATGTGAAGTTTTATTATACATTCAGCTTTATGTATACACTAAACATAAACAACTTCTGGGTCCAAAGTGGCCCCATTTCAAAGCAGCTTGACAGGAAAGGAGGCAAAGTGAGAGGGAGGACAACATATATCAAAAGGCCCTAGTCAGCCCAGGGACCCATACTGCCTTTGCTGAGGAGTCAGCCTCTGCACATTAGGGTATCCACCCCTCCAGGTGAGACATCCAGCACCCCAAGAATTTTTGTTTTAGAAGAATAAACACTCATACAGAAATATCAATTTTACTGTGACTGTTTTACATTGAATCGTTACAAATAGTAGAAATTATGGATAATACACTCAATGTTTGAGTAGAACAGTAGCTGTGTTTTGTTATGACTGGGTGCAAGTGGGTCTGCACCTTTTATCACAGAATTTTAACTCAATTTAAACCAGGCAATCAGCCAGGACATCAGACACTTCACCCGCTCAGATACAACAGCTTGTTAGGCAAGAATGTTCTTTTTAAACATTTGGGTACAACAAAACAAATAAGTCGTTCTTTCAAGAAACTTAGAAAATGTTACAACCTGGTAATATTGATGTGTGTGTTGATGACTTCGCATTAATAGATTTCTCCAACAACTTCTGCTGATTTTATGATTCTTTCCAGCTGCTCTAAGCAGCGAAGTTCTGCTCCAGTCCAACTAATTGTCCTTATATGTTCAGAGACCTCCAATGGACACCGTTGCACTTTGCAGACTACAAGCTGAAAGAAATTCTTATAAGATTATGGCTTTATTATTAACTTATTATTTTTATTATCAATTTTGCCCTGAAAAATGCATGCCTCTTCTGTTTTGGTAAAGCCCCTTTCCACCAGCAAACACTTTCCTCCTCCACTACTTGTCAATGCTTCTCCCAGGTCACCACCTGGCTGATGGTAAAGGAATGAACCGAGCGCAGCCTCACACACAAACAACCAGCAGACGCAGCAACAGCAACTCCAACGAAAACAGAGAAAGAGTTTTAATCTGGAACCACAGACATCACTTTTCCAACACAGCGATAAAATACAAGAATGTTATTAGAAAAGTTCATCATAACCAGAAACAATGTTTTTTATTTCATGGTGACTGTAAGCAGTTAGAATAACAAGAAGCACCTCTCCTGAGGAGGATACAAAAACACCACATCCAGCAGCCTGATATTAATGTCAATGATTTAATTTATTCCATTTGGTTTCCATTTCATTCATCAGTCAGATCTAATATTTGGTTTTAGTATGAATAAATGAACATGGATGGATTTGAAATTCCATCAAAGGCAACATATTGAACATTTTTTTTAAAGTAATAGAGTTGTTAATTTTCATAGATATTAATTACTTTTATAATGTTGTAACTCCGTTACTAATGGCGTTACTTTTTGCAAGAAGTTACTAGTAACTATAATTATTACTTTTTTGAAGTAAGGTGCCTAACACTGCTCTCAAGAGACTAAATAAAAGAAAAATCAACTTCAGTCAAAATGGAAAGCATACAAAAATATGTAAAGTAGCTTTAATGATCAGCAATGAATCTGCACTAATAAAAGAGGTGAAAGAAAAGCCTCAATGCTGCCCAAGCACACATTATACAGTCTATAAAAAAAAAACTACCATTATCCAATTAAAAGCATTGTTAATCTATCCCAGAACTCTGATATCAGAGTAGACTGTCTCCTTCTGTGATGTTTTCATGTTCTTTCTCTCAGCTCTGCCAGCTTTTTTCTGTGTGAAAGTAGGTGCAGCATACGTCAAAGAGACCTCAGTCCTCTGAGGAAAAATATGAAGTCATAGAAGAATTTTAGAAGAGGGCAGATTATTATACGAGCAGATAATAATATGTGTTTATCTTTTCACTTTACCTGTTGAATTTGCTGATTGTCGCAGTTCATAACAGCATCTGCAGTGCAACAAATATATATATTAATATTAACTTACAGTTACCTGTTGCTAAATATTTTTAATGAAACTTGTTTTACCTTTCCAACACCCACAAGTTGCCTTCTTGATTTTATAAACTAGGACAGATATAACAACGAGGCTCACAGTCAGAGCAGCACCTAACAGCAAAATAACTGTGTTGGACACCTTCAAATCCCACAGGCTGGATGCTAGTAAAGTAAAAACAACCGTAAATCATAACAAAATGATCTGTAACAATCACACAATACGTTTTGGAATCTACCAGATTCTAAGTCATGAATTTTATTATCCTGTAGTTACCTTGGATGTCCACTTTTGTTCCATTTCCAATTAAAATCTCTCCACATGTGGCCACAGCACAGTAAAACGTCCCAGCATCAGAGGAGGTAACTTCACTGGAGAAGCTGTAGACACATTTCTGTGTGGGGTTAGTTTCAGGAGTCCTCTCACATTTATCACCACTGTTACCATGAAGATAAAGAAAACTGGGATGACGATCATCTGATCCGGCTTTAAACCAGAACACACTGTGATCTGCTAGACAAGTTTTCTTCTCGGTCTTAAAGACTGAACACTGCAGATTGACTGGGTCTCCTGGATTTAGCGGCTCAGATGGAGGCTCCTGAATGACAGCAGTGATATCTGGTTCTGGTCCTGGGAAATATAATTTTAAAAAATTACTCGATGTTCAAGGAGAGAAATATCTAAAAAAATGTTATTAACAATATAATAAATTCACTTTTATTTACCCTTAATTTGAAGAAATGTTCCTATAATAAAGGTCAGATTAAGTCGTTTTACTTTAATACAGTAATAAAGACCAGCATCATTGATCTTAGCTCCATTAATATGGAGAACAAATGCTTCATTTTCTTGCTTTGCTGTAATGTGAGTTATCTCTGTAACACCATCATAATCAAAGTTAAATGTTCCTCCCAGATATTCAGGCCAGTTTCCAGAAACAAGTCTGATCCAGTGGTAGATTTCTTGGTGCTGAGATTTCTGACGAGGACACGTCAGGGTCGCATTTTGTCCAACAGTAACTGTGTTCGTTATGAACTTTAGATTATCCATGCAACCTGCAAAATAAACCCACACAAATAGAAAAAAAGAAAAACAGATCACAATTGCTCAACAGACAGAATCTTAAACACAATGTTGTCTCAGTAACAGAAATAAATCAACACATTTCCTTTACGTCGTCTATTTCTTTGTGTACTTACGTCCCACACTGAGCATCAGCAGTGTATAAAATATGATCAACATTTTGGATTAAATCCACAAGTGGCTGCGATCAAATAACAGCACTTCTTAAGGTGGGTCACTTTAATATAATCCTGCAGAGTGGGAGTGAACAATTTAATACAATCTGATTGGTCTTGTTTCACTTTAAAACCACCACGGAAATAATGGCAACCCTTTTTTTTTTTTTCTTTCCAATTTGAACATAGAAAAATACCAACAGCATTATATCTTTTCATGCTTGATGGTTTCCATCATTTACTCAGTGTAAACACAGTTCACACAATAATAAATCAAGTAAAGTGCTCTGAGATGACGTTATTGTGAACTGGCGCTATACAATAAAGCTGAATTGATTTGAATAAGTCTCTTTTTCTAAAACTCCTGCGGGTACTGCAGAGCAGAGCTCCTTCACTGTCAGACACTAACACCAAGTGTGTGAAAAAGCACTTTTGCAGACCTTTTCTTCCTGCAGTAGTAAAACTGTACAATAAAAAGTCTATATAAATTTTTATTGAACATAATTTCAAAATAAAGAGCTTTTTTTTCCCTTATTCATGAGGATTATTTTCTTTTCTATGGATTTCTACAATTTCTTTTTTCTTATTCAATCTTTAATTTTTATGACTTTGCTTTTTCTAAATATATTGACTGTTGAAGTACCAAAATTATCTTCGTTAGGTACAATTGAAGGCATCTTATCCTACCAAGCAAATTGCTGGAGCTGTTTTTACCATGCAGCACCCTTGGGCTGAGAAAGTACACGTCACAACTTTGTGTTGCAGCCTGGATCATTACAAGAGATCTACATTTTGCTTCACAGCACTGTATTACACGCCAGCAACTGGGTAACAACACCATCAACACGTTGCCCATTCAGGTTACCCACCATCACTGATGAAGAAACTCAATAGAAATTACTGGTAGAACTAAAGAAAAGAAAGAGAAACACACTTCTTATCCCAAGGATAAGAAACATGCAAGATAAAATACAGTATAAATAAACTAGAAACACTCAGTGTAAACCTCTGGCAAGCCACTGTATTTTTTATTTTATTTATTTATTTCTTAATTGTCATTGACTGTGGGCATTAGTTTTCTAGTTAGAAGCTCTAAGGCAAAGTTATCGCAATTTTTCCATTGGCAGGCTCAAACTACGTCACCAATCGGTGGTCACGTGGCCATGAGCAGCTTACCGTTGAAACCAAACCCCACCATACCAGCATTTATACTTAAGTGTGCAACTTCTTCTTATAGTTTTAAGTTTTCTCTATTTTTTTTTTTTACAGAAAATTATCTGTATTGTCATAGAGTTATATGGATACCCTTATTGTCAAGTCTAGAAAAAGAGATGAGACGAAGCTTGTGGCAGTAGGATTGAAGGCAGTAGGACTTATGTCAATCTGTCATCACACTGAAGAGCTGCTAACAAGAAACACTGAGAACTTCACAACAACCACCAATAAATGTTCGTTATTGTTAGTGTAACCAGCAATTTCATGGTATTTTGGGTATTTATACAAAAACAATTACAAGTTTTAAACAGCAATGTCATAATTAATGTTTTACTCACCAGACACAAAATGATCTGAACAAATTGAAAAATTTTGAAGGACTCTAAGGGAGTCAGCATTAACACGCTCAATAGCCGCCAGCCAGTTAACACATCTTTATGGGCTATTGTGTCTTTTTGGTAACTCAAAGAGCGAGCTCTCGTTTTCTGTGGCACAACTATGTTTATGGCAGCCGACCACAATACAACTTTTGGCATATTTAAAGAAACCCTGTGAAAATCAAAGAAAGTCTTAGAGGATCAATGTGTAAAATTAAATGGTGTCACATTTAGCACCTTTTGTTTTCACCAGCGAAAGAGCCGGATCTGAAAAAGTACAGCGATGAACCCAGAATCTACAGTGTTTTGCATCAATGTCCTGTAGGTTGGAAAAGGTGGTTCTGATGGTCAGGTCAGCTGAACGGTTCTCTCTGCACCAGGCCTCCAAATGGGAGATTTTTTTTATTATTATAAGAGACTGAGAAACATGAAAGTGTTTTAGCCAGCTGGTGTCGCTGGTGTAATTTATTGTTCGTCTTGTTCCGGCACAAGCGGCGGCTCTTGACATCTGTTGACTAATTGGAAAATGTCCCAGTCCATTAAATCAAACGCACTGATCTTCGTAGCAATCACTGTGTTTGGGAAGAAAACGTGCATGTTCCAGTTGTTAAGCACTTTAGTTCTGTGCCATTAAAAAAAAAAAAAACATGAAACAACTGCTTACTCTTCTACTGATTTTAATTGGAGCAGTCAGCAACAAACATAAAGCCACCAAGCTCTCTCCGAGGGGCAGGGGATGAGCAGGGCAAGAGCCTTGAGGAAGAGAGGGATATAAGCTCCGTCCAGTATGTACCAAAACAGCACTGACAGTTCAGAAACAATTCAGAATGAAGGCATTTTTTAATATACAAAGTATTTTTTCAAAACTGCATGTTGCTAATGGATCTATTGTCTGATTATCTGATCCAGAGTGGTCGTGACTGGTTCTCTTTATAGCAGGCAGCCACTCTCCTAACATCCTGGTACTATGTACCGCCAGTGAATCTTTTAGAGGTACACAATACTGGACCGTACCAGCTTACTTTCACCTCTGACTATGGGCGTATTTAAATATTCAGCTGGGAGGTCAACGGAATTAATGAGATGTTAAATTCCCCTGCTTTTTATTTCGTGCTCCATTTTTGTGAATACAACATAGCAGTTAAAACACAAAAAGACTTGAAAATATAAATCACGCATGGAAACTTCAGTATTGTTGTGGTTTGGCTTCTAAGCATAGGTGTGAAGTCAGCGTGGTATTTCTTCCTGTTAAACCAACTGCTTTCATTTCAAGAAGATGGTTTTCAGCTGATGTTTAACCTTTATCGGGATTAAATTGTGGCATCAAATTATTGCAAATGTCAATTCTAAAAATTACTCTGAAAAGAAGTGAAGGCATACAAGAAGGATCAATGTACACAACTTTTGTTTTTGATAAAGCTTTTTTGGTGTTTTTTGTGATAGCTGCTTATATTTTAGAAAAGGTGCAAGACTTTAAAAAGTCTGCATAGTTTCTGTCTGTAGGTCTCACTGCCTTGCTGAAGTCTGTTTTAGTGCATATTATTTGGCACAGTGATGGACTGGCAGCCTGTTCAAGCTGATGAAGAATGAATGGAATTAAAACTGAACATGAGCTAATCTGAAAATTAGCACCCTCCCAGTGCTGCTGCTGTTTGTTTTTCTTCATATCTGATTAAAGCTGAAAGTCAGGTCTGTTCATTTTCAATGGTTGGTCAAAGGTGGAAAAAAAAGCCCACCACAACGTTTGACTGTTAGTGTTGCTGCTGAATGTGGTTTCACATTGTCGCTACACAGATAGCCTTCACAAAGATACAACAGTAAGGAAACAGATGTACAAAAATGTTCAGAAATTTGTGTTACATTTTTCTCCAACACTCATTTTACCAAGTTGTTACACTCTTCACATCTTCACACAGGGAATGAAACACATGAAAAATATCAGATATAGCCTAATTCAGTTTTTTAAAATAATGCCATAAATAACATTGTTTCTGGACAACCAATAATAAATTTATACATGTAAGGCTTGAAAAAAGTCAGAATCTTCATATATAAAGGGTGTTTTGGTATTTTGGGTGCCAATATTTTAATGAGGTGAGTGGAAAAGGAGACAAGCTTGGAAAATAACCATAATCTTGCCTACCTCCACACACATAAGTATAAAAGACAAAAGCTCAGTAACACACACCTAATCATACTCTCTTTTTCACACCTCAAACACACATCATCACACCAACACAGCATATATATACAACCCCACCTATCTTTGCACAAGCTAAAACTCTGACTTTTTGTTTCTGTCTCTTTAACTGAAACATACCTGAAGATAAACATCTGGCTTGATGCTGAGGTGAGGAAACAATATCTTGGGGATTCGTCCACACCAGGAGCCACCTCACCAAGAACCACAGAGGACATCACCACAGGAAAACCTCCCAGATCAGGGCAGGCTGGGGCCCACACCGCAGCCAAGGCTGCAGTGCAGGGTCCCCCAACTTCCCCAAGCAGGGCGATCTCCACAGTAAGAACCCACAGACCGTGTAGGCATAGCCCCCGCTGTGGAGAATCCCCATGAGGAAAACACTGACATTAAAAAGTTAATAACTAAGAACAAGATCATTTATAAATAAGAATTTTGTAAATTTCTGGAGCCATCGCTACCAATAAGGTAATTTGTAAATAAGAGAAAGAGGCAAAGAAAGGCCTTTTAAAGAGGCACTATGGAACTTAGGCAGATTTTCTCTGTGAAGCACACACTAAAGATGGCTAATTCAGCAGCCATCCAGCATCATACCTGTATTATGAGCTCTTTCCAGACAGTGAAAGTCAGTCCTATATTGACTTCTCTTATCTCTTGCTCGTTCTCTTTTTCTGTTTATTTCCTCTCTTCCTACAATAACGTCCCCTAGGTTTCTTTGCCTGTGTGCTTTCTAAAAGGTCCATGTGTTGATATTCATTTGCTAGTGTGTGACGTGCGTAAAGTGAAACTCTGGTGTAATTTCCTGGATGCAAAAGTTGTGAAGTGCAGTTTCTCTGCTTCAGGACGCTGCCGGGCAGCGAGGGATCCAGAAATGTAAACAATAAATGTCACTGTGCCATCAAATGAGTCAACACAGAGTGAAAAGGTCGAAAGTTATATAGTGTGACTTTAAATGTTGTAAATTTGTTGTAGTAATGTTTCCTTACTGATCTGAGATGACTTTGTGCCCATAGAATTTAAAGAGTTTTCATTAATATATCAGTTCTTTCTTCTGACTGTTCTGTTCTGTTCTATTATGACCTGTACATACTGAAAAAGCAAAGTTCTTCACAATGTTTCTTTAAAAAGTTTTATTTTTTAAACTTCTTGATGATTTCGAGCCGAGTTGGCCAAAGTTAGTGATCCACATCTCACTGGTTCATCTATTGATATTAGATTCTCCCAGCTGTTTTTGAGTGTTTCTAGCAATAAATAGTTGATTTGTACCTTAAATAAATCATTTAAACAAGTAAACATAACAAAAATAAAAGTTTTTTATTTTCTTTTCTAACATTTACTTAAAAGGGTTAATAAAAAAAGCTGATGTTTGATATGTTGACAAGCAGGTTGAAAACATACACACAGGAATGTAACAAGAAAAAAGCAATTTAAGTAAAACAGTATTGCAGCGTTAAAGTCTATTCAAACATGATTCATGTATGATGATCCAACTTTTAAAAAGTTTAGCTGCCCCACTATCGATTCTAGGGTCTGATTTAAAATCAATGTTCTTCTTTTATAATTAATGTTTTTTTTTTTAATTTACCAAGCTTCTCAATAACCTACAGACTTCCTAACCTCTTTGACAATATTATGACCTGTACATACCAAGGAAGCAAAGTTCTTTACTATGTTGCTTTAAAAAAAAATATTTAAATATAATTATAATTATATATAATAATTATTTATATTATAACTTAAACTAGATCTTTTTTATAGACAATCCTGATTGTCACTGATTGTAGATTCTCCCAGCTGTTTTTGAGTGTTTCTAGCAATAAATAGTTGATTTGTACCTTAAATAAATCGTTTAAATAAGTAAACATAACAAAAATCAAAGTTTTTATTTTCTTTTCTAACATTTACTTGAAAGGGTTAATAAAAAAGCTGATTATGTTAACAAGCAGGTTGAAAACATACACACAGAAATATAACAAGAAAAAACACATTTAAGTAAAACAGTATTGCAGCATTAAAGTCTATCAAAACATGATTCATGTATGATGATCCAACTTTTAAAAAGTGTAGCTGCCCCACTATCGATTCTAGGGTCTGATTTGAAATCAATGTTCTTCTTTTATGATTAATTCATTTTGCCTGTCAAATAATTACCTTATTTAAGGTAGGATCAAGGCAAGAAAAAAGAAAATTTTGTTTAAGTGGTGAAATAAAGCAACAACACAGTTGACATATTTTGACTTGGAACCTATTATTACATTATCATAAGGTTTAGGCCTAATTTTTCTTTTCATGGAAAGACAGTTTGTAGACTCTCCTTTCATGTATTCAATAACATTTTCATGAGAAAGATCATTTCACTCCAAACACCTTTAAACATAAAGTCAAAACTTGTTTATAAAGACCAAGTAATACACATGATTCTAAAAACTGTAATATGACTTTTGACTCTAAGCAAACACAAAGTTGAATACTGAAGACGAAGTGACATCAAGCATCAATTAACTGACTAGTTTAACCCAAAAGCCTTGATATTAGCGTAGCTCCTCTGTTTCTCTGCTGCTTCCTTTATTGCTCTGGTGTCCGTTTTCATCATGGCGAAGACGACAGCAGAATAGACCAATCTGTCCTCATCTGTCTGGGAAAATTATTTCATTAAACATTTAGGTGATTTTTGAAGCATTTTAATTTAATCTGATTTTTACCTGCTGGCTTTTCTGACCACCACTGCATTTCTGCAGCACAGCTGCAGCTGGATTATAAAGTAATTAAATGAATAGATAACAATAAATTAGTGTTCTGCACTTTGAATTTTCTTATCAAGAGAACCATGAGTAACTTCTCTCACCTTCACAATGCTCACAGGTGTTTTTGTTTGTGGCATAAATGAGGACGGCTATAACAATCAGACTTAGAGCCAAGACAAAACTCAGTAGGAAAATAACTGCTCTCACATCCTGTGACCACAAACTGGATCCTGAAACTATAAAGAAGAAGCAGTTACAGTTAAAGAAGAGTAAAAAATCAACTTGGTTAAATGTAACATTTAATATGACAAACAGAATCTAACTAATACATCCAATGATAAAATCCCCTTAAACATCCAGTTTAGTTCCATTTCTAATAATAATAATAATAATAATAATAATAATGACAATTTTCAGTCTTGTTTACATCACTATATTACCAGTTACAATATTGGCTAAAAATAACATCTTACCAGTTACCAGTTTAGTTCCATCTCCAAATAAAATCTCTCCACATGTGGCCACAGCGCAGTAATAAATCCCATCATCAGAGGAGCTGATGTTCTTATAGAAATCATAAACACATTTCTTCTGAGGGTGAGATCTATTGTCACATTTATTATGTATGTTTCCATCAGTGTAGATGATCTGTGGAAGAGATTTATCTGATCCAGTTTTGAACCAGAACGCACTGAGATTTCTTGGACACGTCTTATCCTCAGAGTCAGAGAAGACTGAACACTGCAGAGTCACTGAGTCTCCTGGACGGGCTGGATCTGATGCTGTCTGAACAACAGTATAGTTTGACGTCCTCTCACTGTTCCCTGTGGTATAAAACATAATCTATGTGAGTCAGAGATGAAAATTAATTTGCAGCAAATGTTGTTAAAGCAACCAAACCCACATAAAATTCTTCCATTCTAAATTTGTTTTCTCATTGAGATTATTTGTTGAAAAACTTTTCTTAACATTTGGAAGGAGCCTGTGATGTTGTATAATTACTGAAGCTAGACGTCACATCTGTGGTGAAATCAGTAAAGTACATGTTCTCACTGGATTAATAAAATCATAATGGAGAAATATTTACAGTTGATAGAGTGAATAAAAAAAATACTGTGCTCTCTTTAAGTTTTTGTTTTCTAACATGCAGATTTCTGACTGACCGTCTGCTGCTATTAACTTGTTTCTGTTTAATACATTTTTTACTTTTACAATGCTATAAATAATAATGTAATAATAGAAATGATCCCCTTAGAGAGAGCACCCGCTGTTTAAAGTGCACAAATAATTATAATAATAAAGATGTTAATAATAAATTCAGCTACATATGTTTAATGAAAACACTAAACTAATACCATGCAATTACCTTTTAATGACAAATACATCCCGTTCCATGTATCCTCAGACCAGTCGATCTTAGCACAGTGATACATTCCTTCATCATCTTGAACGGTCTTAAAAATGGTCAGGTGGCTGAATTTTCCATCATGCGTTACATTCAGTCTTGAGGCAAAATGTCCTGGTCCAAACTCAAGAATTTTGTTTTTCACTTGCTTTACAATCAGTTTCAGAGTATCTCCTGCACCCTGCTTGTACCAGTGGAGAGCAGTACTACTCTGCCCTTCATGTGGCATAGTACAGGTCAAACTCACAGTTTCACCAAGTTGACCCGTGGTCACTGGAACCAGCGTATCTGCAGTGAATTAAAGAATAAATATAAATAACAAGCAAATACAATCAAAACAACAAATGACTTATAATTTTAAGTACATAAACATGAATAATCAGAAATAAACACGGAGCTATTTAAATGAAAAACTTACATCCCTGATGAAGGAGGAGCAGTGTAACCCACAGCACACACATCTTGTTTGTGTTCACTATAAAGATATGTTCATATTTAGGTGCCACGAGGAGGTGTGGCAATCCAGAGCGTCAAACACATCTGATTGGTTAGAACAGAGTATATGATCAAAGTGCATTTCCTGCCACACTGGTAATTTCCTTCCTTATTTCTACTGTTTTACCTTTAATTCTGCCAATAATGACTTTGGTACAATATTTGAGAAATGTCTTCATCTTCTTCTGTTGCTGAAAGGGGTCGGCAAATTTAAGCTTTTGTATCTGCCTATAGCCTTTTGACTTATTTGGTTAATCTAGCTGATTTATTTTTGTTTTTTTGTCTGTTATGTTTTGTATTTACCTCCATTGGAGGGACCCACTCACAAACCAATAAATAAAAAAGAATAAAGAAATTGTTGTGATTTACTAAGTCATGAATATGGGAACTCAAATGGGATTTTACATCCTGAACCTTGTTTTTTTTATTTACATTCGATCAAATTATAGGCACATAATCCTTTGCAATTAGACCCATACTGAACACCATGACCTGCAATTAAACTGCTCTGTAAACATTCTTGTATTTTCCACAGACAGCTTCTGATGTTCTGTCTACCAATAATATGTAGATGTTGTCTGTGTGTTATGAAGGACCTCACACAGACAGATCAGAGATGAGCAAGGATTTATTACAGGCACGGATCTTTAAACAGGTGCTTACGACAAGGAGTAGCCAGGGAGAAAACACTGGAGTCCGAGGATCAGCCAGGTAAGTCGAGACAGAGAAGGGGAAAGCAGGAAAGGCCAACAGAGTTGCAACGAGGTCTGACGGGGAGTGAATGTGGAGTTGGAGTATATATGGCCCAGGGATCAGATTGATTGCAGGTGTGGCTGATTAATATTCAGGAGATTGACTGCGGCAATGCGTGGCAGATTTGTCCGTGGCAGGGCCCGGTGCAACACTATGAAAGCATGTTTTTGTCATGTTGTGATTTTCCTTAAAAAGTGTACTTTTTTTATTTTTGTGGCTTTAGACAGCAAAGGGCTCCAGGGTCAGATGTGTCAAAGATCTGCATAATGAATGCCCCCTTTCCAGCGCCCTAGTTAATTCAATTGTAACCGTGTTTCATTATTATTATTATTATTATTATTATTGTGAATGTCTGTAGTTATCTACTTGTTTGCATATGATGTGGTACCAATCGATGAAATGGTGAGGCACCAGACTGGAACTAAATTGATTTTAACCAAAGTGGAACTGTGCTATCACAGTCTCTGGGGGCTTCAGGGAAATTTTAAACAAACAAACATACAAAACAAAGTTTGGTGTACTTTAAGTCAAGTCAGTAGTGCATGGTTTTAAATTTCATACGCCTGCTTTAAAGACTCGCAGCAGCTGGAGATGAGGCGGTAGGACCCAAATGCAGGTGTGGTGGTACGCTAGTAGTTACACTGAACAGAATGTTTAATGTCAAGAAACCAAAGTGTTTCCATAAGTGAGAAACCAACTCAACAGAAAACTGGAATCAGTAAAGAACAAAATTTACTGATAAACAAGTTATCTGGTGACAAAACATAATTAGTAACTACAGATTGTTAATGACTATAAATGAAATTTGGAAGGACAAAAAACACTAAGTCCTGGTCCTACTGGATCTGAGTGCTGCCTTTGATACGGTAGATCATCACATTTTATTAAACAGACTTAGAAGTCTGGTGGGCCTCCCAGGTACTGTTCTTAACTGTTTTTACCCCTATCTCACAGATTGATGGTTTTATGTAAGTATGGATACACGATCCTCAAGAATTGATAAAATAAAATGTGGGGCAATTCTAATCCTACTTTCTAGGATAATAGATTATTGCAAAGCCCTGCTCTCTGGTCTTCCAAAAAAGAGTATTTGTAGTTTACAGTTGCTCCAGAACTCTGCTGCACATGTTCTGACGAGAACCAGAGGGCAGGAAAATATTAAATTGCTGCACTGAAATTAAAATTGTTTATTTATTTAGAATATTTTGAATATAAGCATGAAAAGCAAAAGAAAATAAAAAACAAAAGAAGAAGGAAAAAAAACAATCAAGCATACAGGTAGATACAAATACCTATTCAAAATGGAGTGTGAAGACGAATAACTTGTGAACTCCCACCCCTTCTCCTTAAATAATAAATAATAATGATAATCTTCCTGGTTTAGGCCTGTCTACAATCTAACATGATATTAGTAGTTAAATAAACGTAGACTTAATTTTATATACATATAATACAACCATGTTCAATGTAAACATACACATACATACACACATTTACATACACACAGTCATATGTACTCGTACCCATACCTCGTAAGTGACCAGTAAAGAAAGAAATAAACACAAGCACAATATCGTAACAGTTAGTGCTACCCAACACCTTCCTCATTCCTACACCTCTGGAAGGTAGTGTATCTGTGCTTCATTTTGAATTGTTTCATGTTTGGACAATGCTTCAAATCTATGGTGACCCTGTTCCATAGTCTCACCCCAATGATGGAAACACAAAAACCTTTCCTGACTGTACAAATTAAGAGATTAATTTATTGAATATACTGTATTTATATTAATTAAGTTAATTTCCCCCCTTTCCCTTATGAATAGTAAATAATAGCTGCATGTTTCTTTGGTAATAGATTATTTTTAGCTTTGAACATTATTTGGATTGTTTGATATGCCACAATATCATATATATTGGAGTGTGTGCAGCCTTGATGCGTTACCTTGTGCCTTCCAACTAATCACAACACATCTTTTCATAATACCCAGCATATTTTTGAAGATTGACAGACATAACATATATAAGGCGTCCTGGAGAAGTCACTGCAATGATCGTCCTGCCTGGATCATTCTCTGCTTGCCTGTTCAAGAAATGGTCAGTCGTCTGTCAGAGTGGTCTTAGTGAAGAAATTTTGCTTCTTAGTTAAACTTCCAGCTTAAACAGATGAGACAAACTTTTCCCTTTTTAGGATTTATAAATCCTTTCCAGTTTTTCTTAAACATTAGTCTGATTAACACCACAGGTTAATTAACTTCCTGATAGGTTGCTTTCACATTTGTCAGGTCAATCTGCCCATCAAAGAGGATGCAGGAGATCGACCTTCCTCCCTGCACTTTTCATCAAACTCTTCTCCCAGCTCTACCATCAACTTCTCCTGTGCTCTCTTGACCAAGTTCTTATCAATCACTTGTACTGTCTTCTGTGATGATTCCTGCATCAATCAGAGCTGCAGTTGCTATTGCTGCAGTTGGCCTCAGCCCTTTGCCATACCTTACACTAGCAAGGGCAATGTTTGGAATCTCACCAGCCTCCTCAAAATCGAGATTTCCTCAAAAAGACGGCTACTCCAGCTGCCATCCCAAATAGAAGTTACCAAAATAAACACCTTAACTTTAAAATAAAAAGTTGTTTTTTCCCCCAGAAGAATAACAAAATAATAAAAAAATATATAAAATCAACTACAAATTGATGTAGGTTAGGGTTATCAGA
Organism: Melanotaenia boesemani; assembly: GCF_017639745.1. Taxonomy (NCBI): domain Eukaryota; kingdom Metazoa; phylum Chordata; class Actinopteri; order Atheriniformes; family Melanotaeniidae; genus Melanotaenia; species Melanotaenia boesemani. The sequence continues at coordinate 17,153,667 of NC_055688.1, forward strand.
ATTGAAGAAAAAAAAACTCAGATTTGTGTTCGACACACTAAAGTACACAATATGAACACCCCTCGTGATTGATTTTCAAAAAAAAAGTATGGCCCACCCTATTATTGCGTTCTCTGTCCATGTTGTTGTTGTGTTGTTGTTGTCATTCATAGCTAAAATTGTAGCCACAACAGTGGTTTTTAAAAATAGCTGGGCCACAAGAAGTGGAAATGAATAAGCAGTAATCCAGCAAGGGGGGTAGCTACCAATCACCAAATTCCTACATCATGTGGGTTCCTATGGAACCCCAAAAAGACCCTGCCGAAATAGTTCCTACAGTGGGAAAGCAGCTCATGAAATACTGGGTTTAACGCATTTATGTCTTAAAGTTCCCAGTGCGCATGTGGGATATGGTCGACTTCTGTGCTTTGGTTGTGTTTTTTATGTGGTTTCCTTGGTCAGGGAAATAAATAATTCCAGGTGTTTATATGTGAATGGGTCATGGTATGTTAGACTAGGTTTTGTAAAGTGTGAGTGTGTTTAATGAGTATTTGATCTATCTACCTTGGAGTGGACCAGGGATTCAGTGGTGGGATGAGGTATGTGTTAAATTTAATGCAAGGAATTTTTTTTAAAAAGGTTCAAGATTAAGGAATTTGTGAAAACACAATTGGCCCTCCACAGCAACACCACTACTATCCATCTAAAAAGAAAACATCTTCCAGTATCTGACCTCAATAATGTGTTTATGGAGGTGTTATGACCCACTTTAGGGGTATTCTGGGTGGGTAATTTGCTACCAACTAGACACAGAAAGCATACAATCAATTGCCACCACAGGTCTGCCAAGCTGACGGAGAAACCGTCTGTGTCAAATAGTTTCACCCTCCAGAATGATGTCCTTTATTTCCTGGTGGATGGTGGCTTGTGTTGTGATTGGTCGAGTGGTGAGCCAACCAGAGGGGAGGAGATGAAGGTGTGTCTGTTCTGGCCACACCTAACAGGGAACAGGGACAGGTATTTCCATGTGTCATTATACGGCGTATACCCACTTATTTTTCGGTCAGCATTGCGTATACCCACTTCTAAATCCCCCTGATGCGCACCATTCAGTAATATCTGTGAGCCAGGTAGCCCATTTTTTCCTTAAGGATCATGAAGCCACGACCCACCCTCTTCTGCCTCTAATTGGCTGGTACTCGCAGCCTTCACTGATTAGATTGGTTAACTTTAGACATGAGTACAGATGAGCCAATCAGAGGCAGAGGAGGGCGGGTCATGCCGAGAAAAATATTGCTAACACCTCAGGTGCCAGTGGAAAAAAAAAACTCGCTAACAGCAGACAGCAGGCGGCGGTATGCCAACCCAGTTGATGAAGGACATCATCCTGCAGGTGAGTTTTAAGGTGGTTTCCAAATAAGTCATTGTTTTAACCTACTGGCAATATGACTAGACATTTAGAAGAGACGAGATTTTGTCACCAGTAGTTAAACTGTGCGAGTTGCTAGCGTTATGAAAGGCTAATGTTACCCTAATGTTAGGTTGCTGAAGCTAGCTAGATTGGAATAATGAGGGGAAACCGCGCCATTGTTGGTTTTCAGTAAGTGTTAATTAGAATTTCATACCAGACTAATGTTAGATGAAACTGATTATCTCAGTTTCTATGAAGCTTGTTTGTTACTGTGAAGGTCTAAATTATAACGTTTAATTTAAAGGTAATTTTAATTTTAAAGTAGCTAGGCTGGTAGTTGATTTTTCAGTACAGTAAGTTAAAAACACAAGAATTGGGACAAATAGTTTAAGATTCGGCCTAAAACAATATTGAGGTCTAATCAGAATGTCTTACTTTGTTTAGGGACAGACAAAAATGAAAAGAAAGGGAGATATTGCAGATTTTTTTATAAAGAGGCACAAATCAGGCCCAGACCAGCCCCAGGCAGACCCCAGCCCTGAAACCAGCAAACCTGGCAGCTCCCACCTGGGCGCTAGCCAGGCAAGTCAACCCAGTCTACCACCACCAGGTCAGAACATACAGAGGAAGTAAATTCTCCAGCTTATTGAAAAGTGAAGCCTCAACAAATGGTGATTTTGACAGATAACACCTCATTTTGAATGTTGGTTGTTTATGAAAATCGGGGGATCCATGATCCATGTCTTGCTGATGACTATTGTGAGTGTATGTGAGAGAGAGAGACATGGAGATGCAAAATATTTATTTTTATTTTTTTTATTTAGACATAAATAATGACTGGCCAGACCTGTGGAGTGCTAAACAAACAGAAGACTTCAAATCCAAGAACCCCTGGTTGGGATCCAAAAACAAAAAATTAGGTAAGTTTAGGTAGATTGCCAGTTAACTAACTAGGTAACTTCTGAAACTGTGTGTGTGTGTGTGTGTGTGGGTGTGTGTGGGTGTGTGTGTAGGTGTGTGTGTGTGTGTAAAAGGACCATTCTCATGTACAGCTGTGGGTACAGTATTACATTGCTTGTTTATGCTTCACAGGATGTCTGGTCTGTAGCAGTGTGAACTCCATTGGGATCAACAAGGAGCAAGGTGTGTCACTCTCAAGAGAATGGATGAACTTTGAAATTCAAGTGTCTGGCCATGAAAGTAGAACAACAAGTCTGTCAGTCTTGAGAAATAAGGTGAGGAAACATGCGTTGTCCAAGGCCCACTCTCATGCTGTGAAGGTGGCAGAGCAACAGAAAGAAGCTGCCATTGACAATGCAATGGAGACCATGACTGAGTCCTACATGAAGGAAACTGAAGCTGTGTTTCGAACAGCCTACCATCTGGCCAAAAATAACCGACCCTTTTCTGACCATGAAAGCCTCATTGAGCTGCAAGAACTGAATGGTGTAAAAATGGGCTCAATACTTCATTCACGTTACAGTGCAACGCAAATAATACAGCATGTTGCTAGTGAGATGCAGAGCAAAATTGTCAGTAGCATTATAGCATCATCCAGTAAGTTAGCTGTTCTGATTGATGAGGCATCTTCTTTAAGTCACAAGGCTGTCATGACAGTTTCTATTAAAGCATCAATTCAAGAAGAAAGCCCTGAGTTTATATTCCTGGAACTTGTTGAACTTGAAAATCAGAGAGCAGATGGCATAGTACAGGCGTTACTTACCTGTTTAACTAATGCTGGCTTTACAGAAGAGTGGCTTCATGAAAACTGGGTAACATTTGTATCTGATGGAGCCAGTGTCATGCTAGGAAAGAAGTCAGGAGTAGCAACCAGGCTGACTTGGAGATTCCCGAAGCTTTTTGTATGGCACTGTATGAACCATAGACTTGAACTTGCTGTGTCAGATGCAGTTGATGAGGTAAACTCTGTCAATCACTTTAAAGCTTTTATCCAGAAGCTATACTCTCTGTATAGTGTGTCAAACAAAAATGAACGTGAACTTGTGAATGCAGCAGCTGAAGTAGGCTCACAACTTCTTCGCATTGGCAGAATCTTGGATGTACGTTGGGTGGCCAGTAGCTTTCGAACTGTTCGTGCTGTTTGGACATCCCTGGGAGCTCTTGTGCAGCACTTTAAAAATGCTTGCAGTGATGAGATAAGGTCCACAAAAGAGAGGCAGATGTACAGAGGTTTGTTAAACCGTGTCCAAAGTCCAGAATTTATTTGTGACCTTGGGCTTATGTACGACACACTCCATGAATTAAGTGTTCTGTCACAGGAGCTTCAGTCTCGTTCTATAACTCTCCTCAGAGCAGAGCATCTGCTGAAACGCTCAATCAGAGTGATCCAGTCATTCAAAGAAAGTCCAGGTGAGAAATATAGTGAGGCTTTAGAAGCAAAACAGACTGGAGAGTATCGGTCTATAACCCTGAAAACAAATGCAAAGCTGAAGTCCATCAATCCAGGTCAGTTCTTACAAAGCCTTGTGAACAATCTGGAGCAGCGCTTATCTTTTGAAGATGAGACCGTCATGGACCTCAGCATCCTTGATCAGAGTAAGTGGCCATCAAAGCCCAGCATTCGCCATGGTGAAGAACAAGTTAAGCGACTGTGCAAGCGATTTAACTTGTGCACAGACCAAGCACTGAATGGGATGTGGGACCTACTGGAAGAGCCCAGTAGTGAGCCTAAGGACCTAAAACCACTTATCAACTGTATGAAAACATTCCCTGTCAGCACAGCAGAGTGTGAGAGGAACTTTAGCCTTATGAACAATATAAGCTCAGACAAGAGGGCTGTCCTTCTGATCTCAAACATATCAAAGTTGATGATTATTAATATCAATGGCCCACCAACTTATAGGTTTGATCCTAGAAAATATACAAGGACCTGGTTGAAAAGCCATCGTAATGCCTCTTCTTTGCGTTCCAGACAGTGCAGGGTGAAAACCCCTGAAAGCAAATCTGTCTGAAATGTACTTTAGTATGTATCCCCTTTAATGAACATGAAATGAATGAACATGCCCACTGAAGAAAGTACAAGCTGAGTGAAAGCTGATCCTCTTTTCCCTTTGTATAAAGTCTTTAGTCTGATATTCAAAAAATGAAATTCAATATTTGTAGCAATATTTATGTACATGTGTTCAGTTATTGAAAACAAAATTATTCATTTACATTTGCTGACAGTGCACTTTTAAGTTTATCTGATTTTTTTTTATGTTTGGAAGAGAATGATTTGTGTGTTTTATTTATGATGAAAAATGAACAAGGATGCATTGTCAACCTCAGATTTGAAGTATTTTCTTTAAATAAATGTTAAAAAAAATTACTGAAACACCATGTGTGCCTCATTGTAAATACATTTTACATTCATCCATGCTGCTTGTGTGACCAGTAGTAGTAACTAAAAACTGCTCCTAATCAAGTCATAAATCATTTTATAACAGTGAGCAAGTAGAAACGATGGATTTTTGGGTAAACAACTATAGTAGTCTAAACATGTCACTGTTTCTAAAACAGCTTTTTTTGGACTACTTGGAAAAAAGGAAAAAAACGTGGTGAAAATTGAGTATACCCACTTCTCCATGGACCACTACACCACTGGTCAGAAATTCCTAGAAACACACTCCTAAACCTTGTGGAAAGCCTTCCTAAAAAGTTGAAGCTGTTATAGCTTAAAAGTGTGGGCCAACGTACATGTATGTATATTTTTAATGGGCCAGGAATCAAGGAAACATTAGCCAACTCAGAAATGTTCAGTGCTGGTTCTGAGAAATGGATAAGTGACCACAGAGTGTGCCGAGCCAGAAAAGGAAATGAGCAGCGCCTTCAACAGATAAAAGGACATGTACACCCTTGTACATGTGAGTGGGCTGCCGACCCAGTATACACATTATATTTTAAATATCTTAAATAACATTCATGAAATAAAAAATATATTTATATATAGATGTGCTGTATAAGATGTCTTTACATATGCTGTAGATTTATCCATAAACTAAATTAAGTTGTGTCCTTCAGGATGCATCATGATGTCTCCTTCACCACAACTCAAGACCAAATACACATAAACATTCACAAAGTACTTCATCAGTTTATATTAATATTTTTTATCTAGCAAATACACCAACACCTGATCAAAAGTTAATCTTCATGGCTTTAACAAAGAATAAGACTTCAAAAAATTAAATAATTTGAGAAGCAGCTGTAGCTATTTTCTTTAACATATAAACAATTGTACAAAAACTTATATTGGAGTCCAGAGAAAAATTTAACACAAAATTGTATTTTAGTTGTGATTAGTGCCTTATAATGAACAAATCTACTTTTGATGTTAACAACACTTATTCATTGACACTGTAAATAAAACAATCTCACAGAAACATATAATCATATTTACAATTTTATCTGAGAATACACACTTTCTTCAGTCGATACTTTTTTCTTCTTCTTTCCTCTTGAAGCTTTTCCTCCAGAGAAACGTAAAGCAGCGTAGTTCAGGTCCTGTCCACCTTCAGTCTGTGCAGCAAAGAAAAGTATCATTACAAAATTATATCAATACAACAGTCTTTTGGAATTCATTCAATTATAATATCAATGAGTTGAATTTTAATTACGGTATCATCTCCAGTTTGACTTAAGCTGTCATGTCTTGCATGTGAAGAGGTTCTTTTTTGCCCTGAAAATGGATAGAAAGCATTAAAAGACTCATGTACCAAATACATCAAAAGAGGATCCACAGCAGGTTAAACTAGTTTAATCTAAAACTAAAAGAAAAAAAAAAAGAAAAATACTTCCTTTGGTAAATTTTTGTTTTTGTGCATTTTGAAGATTTAACTGTAAGAAGGTAATCGTGGAACGGATTAATTCAGACTGTCCTACAAATGATAATATGTCATCTAACTATTATTCCTGAACTTAAGTTTTAAGTTGTCTTCTGTGGTGACACTGACTTTTCTAAAGTCATAAAATGTTAGTACTCAGTAAAACGTAGTCGTTACCCTTCAATTGTCTGCATGCTGCTCTTCTTCGGTAACAGATTAAAACAATGTTTATTGTCACAGAAATGACCAAGCAGATTACAGAGACCACCAATGCAATAAATCCATATGCTGCTGGTGGTGCTACAAGAAGAACAATACAAAACAAGCTTTTATTTTTAAAAATTATTTTCAGTCTTGTTTACATCACTATATTACCAGTTACAATATTAGCTAAAAATAACATCTTACCAGTTACCAGTTTAGTTCCATCTCCAAATAAAATCTCTCCACATGTGGCCACAGCGCAGTAATAAATCCCATCATCAGAGGAGCTGATGTTCTTATAGAAATTATAAACACATTTCTTCTGAGGGTGAGATCTCTTGTCACATTCATTAAGTCTGTTTCCATCAGTGTAGATGATCTGTGGAAGAGATTTATCTGATCCAGTTTTGAACCAGAACACATTGAGATTTCTTGGACACGTCTTATTCTCAGAGTCAGAGAAGACTGAACACTGCAGAGTCACTGAGTCTCCTGGACGGGCTGGATCTGATGCTGTCTGAACAACAGTATAGTTTGATGTCCTCTCACTGTTCCCTGTGGTATAAAACATAAACTATGTGAGTCAGAGATGAAAATTAATTTGCAGCAAATGTTTGTATTACCTGGTTTGTATTAAAATAATTGTGTATATATATCTTTAAGTTTAGTCCGGCTCGTTTTTGTTATTGGCCCTAGGTCCCCTGGATTTGAGACGGGGTCGTAACAGACCCGAATAAAATTCTTCAATTAAATATATGTTTTCTCAATGAGGTTATTTGTTGAAAATTGTTGCTTTTCTGAAATCACTGAAGTACATTTTCTCACTGTATTCATAAAATGATAATGGAGAAATATTTACAGTTGTTAGAGTGAATAACTTTGTAAAAATGTTGTACTTTCTTTGAGTTTTTTTTTCCTCTAACATGCAGATTTCTTACTGACAGTCTGCTGCTATTAACTTGTTTCTGTTTAACACATTTTTACATTTACAAGCTTTGTTATAAATAATAATGTAATAATAGAAATGAAAATTATCTCTTTAGAGAGAGCACCTGCTGTTTAAAGTGCACAAATCATTACAGTACTAAAGATTATAATAATAAATTCAGCTAAATATGTTCAATGAACACTCAAATAATACCATGCAATTACCTTTTAAAGACAAATAGACCCCATTCCATATATCATTCCACTGAGTTATAGCACAGTGATACATTCCTTCATCTTCTTGAACTGTCTTAAAAATGGTCAGGTGGCTGGTTTTTCCATCATATGTTACATTCATTCTAGAGGCAAAATCTCCTGGAACAGACTTAGAAATTTTGTTTTTAAATTCCGTAAAAATCAGTTTCAGAGTATCTCCTGCACCCTGCTTATACCAATGGAGAGGAGTACTACTCCGCTGTTCAACTGGCACAGTACAGGTCAAAGTTACAGTTTCACCAAGTTGACCCGTGGTCACTGGAACCAGCGTATCTGCAAAGGCAAAAGCAAAATTATTTGTACAGCACATTTCATGTACAAGACAATTCAAAGTGCTTTACATAAATCATTACAGCAGGGTGCAAAAAGCAATACAAGTGCATTAAAAAAAAAGATTAAAAGAAATGCAATTAATTAAATAAAAGCAGAGGGAATATGCTAAAATGCTGTGAATTAAAGAATAAACATAAATAACAAGCAAACAGAATAAAACCAACAAATTGCTTATAATTTCAAGCACATAAACATGAAAATAAACAGTCAGAAATAAATACGGAGCTATTTAAATGAAAAATCACAGAACTTACATCCCTGATGAAGGAGGAGCAGTGTAACCCACAGCACACGCATCTTGTCTGTCTTCACTATAAAAATGTGTTCATATTTAGGTGACATGAGGAGGTGTGGCAATCCAGAGCGTCAAACACATCTGATTGGTTAGAACAGAATATATGATCAAAGTGCATTTCCTGCCCCACTGGTAATTTCCTTCCTTATTTCTACTGTTTAACCTTTAATTCTTACACTCTGCCAATAATGACTTTGGTATGATTTTTGAGAAATGTTCATCTTCTCCTGTTGCTAAAAGGGGTAGGCGAATTTAAGCTTTAGGTTTATTTGGTTTATTTAGCTCATTTATTTATTTATGTATTTTATTTTTATTTTTTTTTTGCCTTTTTGGAGCTTACAGTCCCTTGGGAAGACTGCATTGAAGAGGCTCACAAGCATAAGAAGCCCAAGTACCAGGAGCTGCTTGAGAACTGCAGAAGGAGCGGGTGGAGGGCACACTATGAGCCAACTGAAGTGTGCTGTAGGGGATTTCCAGGCCAGTCTCTGCACCACACACACAAGCTCCTTGGTGTCAGAGGGTTGCAGGATAAGAAACCCACCAAGAACATCAGTGAAGTAGCGGAGAGCACTTACAGGAAATTGTGGATCAAAAGAGGGAATCCATGGTGTAGCAAGCTGCTTGGACACAAGCCGGGGTCTTGTCACTCCTGGCTGGGTCGCTCAGGTGAGGGTGTGTGAAGATCAAAGACCCAAAACACCCAATGACCCTGGGTAATTTACTGATGATGTGTCCAAGATGCCCATCTATGTAAATGATGTTTCTTTAAAACTGGAGCATATATTCAGAGGGATTGATTACAAAACAAGAAGCAGGTGTGATAATGAGAAACCAGAATCAGGGAGCAGGAAGTAAACTGAACAGAAAGGACAAGGGAATAAACTTAACTAAATAAAAACAGTAAACAAGATAACACTCAAATGACAAGACCAGAATAGAAAAACCAGCAGACAATGAACCCAAACCCCCCCCCCCCCCCCCCCCCCACCCCACCCCCCACCCCCCCAAAACCCTAACTAGTGTTCAATATATTTATTAAAGAAGTTTTCCAATACAAAAACACACAACAAAAGAAAAAAAAACTAAGAAAGCATTTACACATATATACACATATACATATATATATGCATATGTATACACATTGTACATACAAAACAGTAGTGAATAAAAGAATCCACCCCACATAAAAAAAAATAAAATAAAAAGAAGGAAAGGCCTCCAAGTCTGATAAAACTTCTTTTCAGAACCCCTTGTGACATATCTCATTTTCTCAAGCTTTTAGTGAAATAACACATCTTTAATACAATGGGATACTGTGGGTGGAGCAACATCCTTCCATTTCAGGCATCGTGCGAGCAACGTTGAAAAAGCAATGAGCTTCCTCCCCCCAGCAGGTAATGTCAATTCCTCTGGGCAGACCCCGAACAAAAACAATAGGGGGTTTAGAGTTACGGTAATACCAAACATGCAGGAAAATGCTAAATAAATACCTTCACAAAACTGTTGTATTTTGGGACCCTGCAAGAAAGTGTGGATTAGAGTGGCCTCCGCTTATTTACACCTGTCACAGGTGGCGTCAACATTTGGATAGATCTTGGCCAATTTAGATTTATTAAGGTGTAGTCTATGGACCACTATAAACTGAATAAGACATTGTCTCGTACATATGGAAGATGAGTGAATTTTCCTCAGGATATCATCCCATTCTGGGTCACCGATGTCCATTTGGAGGTCCTGCTCCCAGGACCTTCCTATTGCCAGCATAGAGGTGGAATCTTAATGGTAAATCAGGCTGAGCAATCTAGATTGCCTTCTTTTTCATCGGGTCAAAAGACATCACATCATCCATTACATTAGCATGAGGTTCGTCTGGAAACCCTGGGATGGAACATAAAACAAAGTGTTGAATCTGTAGATATCTAAGAAAATGTGAGGCAGGCAGATTATATTTAGTTGACAGCTGCTCAAAAGAGGCAAATTTGTTTTCCATAAATAAAACTTTAAAACAATTCAATTTTACAAAACCAGTCTGATCAGGGGATATAATATTGGGTAGAACCTTTTTAGGCAACATGCCACAACCTTAGCTAGAATTTTGTAATCAGAATTCAAGAGTGAAATGGGTATATATATGCTGTTCTCTCCAACTACTGGCCAATATCTAAACTACCTTTTCTCTTCAAAGTTTTGGAGAAAGCAGTTTTTAAATCAACTTCATAAATCTTTAGAAACACATGAGATTTGTGAGGAGTTTCAGACAGGTTTTACGTTATGCCACAGCACAGAGACAACCCTTTCAATAGTTTTTAAGGTGTAACTACACCCTCTACTTCTTCTGAACTCCACCCACTGCCGAATTTGAAAAGTGCCTGAAAAGGGTTGGGGTGGAAGGTGTGAGGTGATCATTTAGCGGCGAGTGGGCGGGTTGTGATACAGAGGCAGAAATTATTGACAGGCAGCAGTTCAGCTCATTAGCAAGATGCAAAGCGAGATTCACAAAGCACCTACGCTACTTTTCCCCTCCTGAATTCCCTCAGCTACACAAAAATAAGGAGATCCTGAACTGTATCAGTCTGACCCGTTACCACTGATACACTGGCCTGTCAGGAGCTCCAGCAGACTCTGGAAAGCTGTGGCGACTTGCGGCAGGTTGTGGCAGCTGCAGGAAGTGCTGCTGTAAATTTCCGCTGCTACTATTTGAGCTGCTGTCTCTCCTTAAGCCTGGTACACACAACGATTTCTTTAATCTTATGAGATTTTCTATCTGGTCGAGACCTTACCTGTGAAGATAAAAATCAGTTTTAATCATACTGTGGGTGGTGTGCTCCAATAATGTAATCACAGAATAACACAAATGACACACACATGACGGTCCCGCAACTCATCGACAATCTAGTCCTCTGAGCTGGACAAACGTTGAAATGCAGAAGAAGAAACATAGCAACAACCAGCAAAAAACGAAGAAGAAGAAGCATAGCAACAACCGGAAAACACAACACACAGCATGGAAGAGGATATATAGAATGAGGGAATGATGGTGGTCTTCGGACTATTGTTAGCAGAAAAAGCCAGAACTAAAACAAAAAAAAATAACTAAAACACTAAGATCATCCAACAGTTTGGAGCGCCTAAACGTTTGTTTTCAGACCAGGGCCCAAATTTTGAGTCTAACTTAATGAGAGAACTGTGTCATTTGTATGGCATGTCGAAGAGCCATACAACACCGTATCACCCTTCAGGGAATGGAGCCTGTGAGAGACTTAATCGTACGTTCCTGGGGTTGTTGGGCACCCTGGGGGAGGAGAGGAGAAACTGGCACGAACATTTACCCGAGATGATGCAGGTATATAATAACTCCGTTCACAGCACCACAGGATATACTCCACATTATTTAATTTTTGGAAGGCATGGATTTCTTTTACAGGATCGTCTTTTAGGTCTCCCTGAAAGCATTGGCTGCACTTCTGCGGAAAACTGGGTGACCTGTCATTAAAAGCGTCTCCAGTTTACAATAGAAAAAGCAAGGAAATGTAAAGACTCTGAAATGGCTCGTCAGAAGGCTCAGTTTGACCGGAGGTCTGCCCCACCTTCACTGCAACCAGGTCAAAAGGTACTTTTACAGGACATGAGGGCCAAGGCACGGCGTAAACTTGCTGATAAGTGGGAGGAAACACCATATTCAGTTGTGCGACAACCGGACCCTGACTTACCTGTTTATGTGATTAGACGTGATGGAGGGAATCTGGAGAAAGTGGTGCATGGGAACTTGTTAATCCCATTGCCAGAACAAAGACTGGAACCTAGTCAACTAGGTCATCATAATCCTGTGCCTAGGTTTAAGCAGGGAGTTCCTCAGCCTGATATAGGTCCTTCATGGGTTGGGTTTTGGGCTCCTACAGGTCCAGACACCAGAGGGAGTACTGAGCCTACAGATGATACTGTCGCTCATCCAGATGTGGCAGACCCACGGGGGTCCACCAGGGTGACCAGAGGAGTACCACCCCCACGTTATAGAGATGCCTAGCGTTGTGTGCCAAGTGGTCGCTGGGACGACAACCATTCAAGCAGGGAGGGATGTAACCTGGTAGAGCTGTATCCAGCCTATGTTCTTTTGTGTGGTTTGCTGTGGGAGTGTTTGTGGGTGTGGTGAACCAGGTGTTTGCAATCTGCTCAGGGGAGCACTACTTTATTTAAGCAGCAGACACATAATGCTCTTCCTCTTTGTGGCGTGGTGAACTCTGTGTCCAGGTAACTGGATATTGGCATAACACACATTGTACCGGTACTTATTTTATTCTTGTATTTATATAATGGGGTTATATTGAGACATTTCATGGTTATGCTTTTCTTCCTCTCTTTGTGGCGTGGTGAACTCTGTGTCCAGGTGTGCTCGGAGGGGGATCCTGGTTTTGCCTAGAAGGAGGAACTGTATGGGCCTGAGTCGGTGGTCTGGGCTGTCTGACCCCTAATACAGCCAAAACACAAGCATCGCTTGGCCGACTGTAGCACGTTGCTACAGATTGATGACTAGGAGTAACGGACCAAGTTTTATTCCTTTTTTAATGTTCCCTGAACCCTTTTTTGTAATAAACCTATCTTTTGACTTGGTTCGGACTTTGCACATTTTTGTCCACCTCTTACTGGTTGGTCAGAAGCACCTGAGTTACACAAGCAGTGGCAAAGAGATCGGGTGCAGCAGCGGAAAAAGAGGGCGAGGAATCAAGGAAACATTAGCCAACTCAGAGATGTTCAGTGCTGGGTCTGAGAGATGGCTAAGGAGACTGGAGATGGGTACAGCAATGACAGCTGATTCAGAGGTGTTACCCCAGGATCCAATTCAGGCCAATTAAATCAAAGGTGCCAAGTGACCACAGAGTGTGCCGAGCCAGAAAAGGAAATGAGCAGCACCTTCAACAGATAAAGGGACTTGCACATCCTTTTACATATGAGTTGGCTGCCGACCCAGTATACACATTAGCTGAGGGTCCTTCGCCCTGTTTTAAAATAATCAGGAAACAGCAGGGACCTGACTGTATGAAATCAAGGACTTTTAACTATATAGTCAGTTTCATTCATTTTTGTCACATTTAAAGGCGAAAGACTTCTTTTATCTTATGTTCTGTTTTTTAATAAGCTAGAGTCCTGTCAACTCAAGGTAAACAGTCATGCTAAAGAACCAAGAAAAATGCAACTCATGGCCACTCTTAATTTGAAAATGGTGTATTACGTCTAAGAACAATTAAATTAGACATTAACTGTTGAAAAGATTTTAAACAATTTAAAATGGTTGAATTTGAAGAAAACTTTTCAGCGATTGCATCACCTCAAAGCAAAGATGTGCATGAAGGGTGGGCAAAGACTTCTGGTAAGACACCGCTGGTATCAGGAAGAGGTGGAGAGCTGAATATTCAGAGAGAAGGTCATTTGACCAAAAATATCTTAAATAACATTCATGAAATAAAAAATATATTTATATATAGATGTGCTGTATAAGATGTCTTTACATATGCTCTAGATTTATCCATAAACTAAATTAAGTCGTGTCCTTCAAGATGCATCATGATGTCTCCTTCACCACAACTCCAGGCCAAATACACATAAACATTCACAAAGTACTTCATCAGTTTATATTAATATTTTTTATCTAGCAAATACACCAACACCTGACCAAAAGTTAATCTTCATGGCTTTAACAAAGAATAAGGCTTCAAAAAATTAAATAATTTGAGAAGCAGCTGTAGCTATTTTCTTTAACATATAAACAAGTGTACAAAAACTTATATTGGAGTCCAGAGAAAAATTTAACACAAAACTGTATTTTAGTTGTGATTAGTGCCTTATAATAAACAAATCTGCTTTTAAAGTTAACAACACTTATTCATTGACACTATAAATAAAACAATCTCACAGAAACATATAATCATATTTACAGTTTTATCTGAGAATACACACTTTCTTCAGTCGATACTTTTTTCTTCTTCTTTCCTCTTGAAGCTTTTCCTCCAGAGAAACGTAAAGCAGCGTAGTTCAGGTCCTGTCCACCTTCAGTCTGTGCAGCAAAGAAAAGTATCATTACAAAATTATATCAATACAACAGTCTTTTGGAATTCATTCAATTATAATATCAATGAGTTGAATTTTAATTACGGTATCATCTCCAGTTTGACTTAAGCTGTCATGTCTTGCATGTGAAGAGGTTCTTTTTTGCCCTGAAAATGGATAGAAAGCATTAAAAGACTCATGTACCAAATACATCAAAAGAGGATCCACAGTAGGTTAAACTAGTTTAATCTAAAACTAAAAGAAAAAAAAAAGAAAAATACTTCCTTTGGTAAATTTTTATTTTTGTGCATTTTGAAGATTTAACTGTAAGAAGGTAATCGTGGAACGGATTAATTCAGACTGTCCTACAAATGATAATAATATGTCATGTAACTATTATTCCTGAACTTAAGTTTTAAGTTGTCTTCTGTGGTGACACTGACTTTTCTAAAGTTATAAAATGTTAGTACTCAGTAAAACGTAGTCGTTACCCTTCAATTGTCTGCATGCTGCTCTTCTTCGGTAACAGATTAAAACAATGTTTATGATCACAGAAATGACCAAGCAGGTTACAGAGACCACCAATGCAATAAATCCATATGCTGCTGGTGGTGCTACAAGAAAAACAAGACAAAACAAGCTTTTATTTTTAAAAATTATTTTCAGTCTTGTTTATCATTCTTGCATATTTGTAGACGGTTGGTCAAAAAAGGTCCGGAGGGGCCTCCAAGTCTGATAAAACTTCTTTTCAGAACCCCTTGTGACATATCTCATTTTCTCAAGCTTTAAGTGAAATAACACATCTTTAATACAATGGGATACTGTGGGTGGAGCAACATCCTTCCATTTCAGGCATCATGCGAGCAACGTTGAAAAAGCAATGAGCTTCCACCCCCAGCAGGTAATGTCAATCCCTCTGGGCTGACACCGAACAAAAACAATAGGGCGTTTAGAGTTACTGTAATACCAAACATGCAGGAAAATGCTTCATAAATACCTTCCCAAAACTGTTGTATTTTGGGACCCTGTGAGAAAGTGTGGATTAGAGTGGCCTCCACTGATTTACACCTGTCACAGGTAGCGTCAACATTAGGATAGATCTTGGCCAATTTAGATTTATTAAGGTGTAGTCTATAATAATAATAATAATAATAATAATACATTTTATTTAAAGCGCCTTTCAGGGCACCCAAGGACGCTGTACAAACAAATAATAAAACATTAAAAGTACAGGATAGGCACACATATACAACACAATCTAAAAACCTAAACATAAAGGGCAGAGTGGCGAGGATGTGATTGAAAATAATGTTACAGAGAGTATGCTGTTCTGAAAAGATCAGTTTTGAGTTTGGAGATGAAGGTGAGGAGAGAGTCGGTATTGCGGAGGTCAGGAGGAAGTGCGTTCCAGAGCTGGGGAGCAGAGCGACTGAAAGCTCTGCTCCCCATGGTGCTGAGACGGGCAGGAGGGACAGAGAGATGGATAGAAGAGGAGGAGCGAAGACATCTGGAAGGGGTGACTATGTGGAGAAGATCTGAGAGGTAAGGGGGTGAGAGTTTATGTATGGATTTGTATGTATGGAGGAGGATCTTGTATTCTATCCTGTACTTGATGGGAAGCCAGTGGAGTTCTTGCAGGATGGGGGTGATGTGATGAAAGGAAGGAGTTCGGGTGATGATGCGGGCAGCAGAGTTCTGAACCATTTGGAGTTTCTGAAGGGATTTTTGTGGGAGGCCAACGAGGAGAGAGTTGCAGTAATCCAGGCGGGAGGTGACAAGGCTGTGCATCAGGATAGAGGTGGTGTGGGGGGTGAGGGAGGGGCGAAGACGGTTGATATTGCGCAGATGGAAATAGGCTGAGCGGGTGATGTTATTGATGTGTGAGGTAAATGATAAGGTGCTGTCGAGGATGACACCCAGACTCTTGACCTGAGGGGAGGGGGAAACTGAGGCGCTGTTGATGGTGAGGGAGAAACTATTAACTTTGGAAAGGGTGGATTTGGTGCCAATGAGGAGAATTTCAGTTTTATTATTGTTCATGTGGTCTATGGACCACTATAAACTGAATAAGACATTGTCTCGTACATATGGAAGATGAGTGAATTTTCCTCAGGATATCATCCCATTCTGGGTCACCGATGTCCATTTGGAGGTCCTGCTCCCAGGACCTTCTTATTGCCAGCATAGAGGTGGAATCTTAATGGTTAATCAGGCTGAGCAATCTAGATTGCATTCTTTTTCATTGGGTCAAAAGACATCACATCATCCATTACATTAGCATGAGGTTCTTCTGGAAACCCTGGGATGGAACATAAAACAAAGTGTTGAATCTGTAAATATCTAAGAAAATGTGAGGCAGGCAGATTATATTTAGTTGACAGCTGCTCAAAAGAGGCAAATTTGTTTCAATAAATAAATCATTAAAACAATTAAATTTTACAAAACAAGTCTGATCAGGGGATATAATATTGGGTAGAACCTTTTCTAGGCGACATGCCACAACCTTAGCTAGAATTTTCTAATCACAATTCAAGAGTGAAATGGGTATATATATGCTGTTCTCTCCAGCTACAGGCCAATATCTAAACTACCTTTTCTCTCCAAAGTTTTGGCAACAGCAGTTTTTAAATCAACTTCATAAATCTTTAGAAACACATAAATTTAAAGAAAAAAAAAAAAAAAAAAAAACAGACTGGAGATGGTGTAAACACGGATTTTATTTACTTCCTTGTTCCCCAGCCAGCTCGCTCTTTGATTGGCTACATTCCGTTTCATATCACCATCCACACAGTCACAAAGATTGGCTGTATATAAAGGATGGGCGGAGCCTCCTTGACGTCACCCGTAGGTTTCTGAAGAGCAAAAGTGAAGCTTGTTGGGCATTCCCACCGTCGCCATCTTGGTTGTGTGACGCTTGTCGTTAGTCTCAAAAAATCCAAAAATGGGCAAAGAGGTAGAACTGAGAGGGGGACTGTGAAGGTGGAGGTGGATGATTGACAAACTCCGAGCTGCATGTAGCTAAGAGCCAACTGAGCTAACCCCAAAAAATGGTAGCTAACCAGCTAATGAAGGTAGGCGGGCTAAAGCTAAGGCATGATGTTGTGCTGCACTCTCCCTTCTTTCCGAGAATATTGGATACCTGTCAATCAAAAGAAAACGCCCCTAATTATGCAGAATTTCAAGATTAAATAACACCCAAACGGATGAGTTAGAAAAAATTCACCCTCCTCACAGTTGTCATGAAGGTAAACTTGACCTATTAATTCTACAATGGATTTTTGTACCAGGCTTTAAACATGTTCATTTCTGCTGTGAAGTTGGTCTTTTTAACATGGGAGTATATGGGGATTTGCTGTGTTTTGGAGCCACCCCTAGCGGATGAGGGATGACCTGCAATTTTTTGCACTTCCGCATAGGATACACATTTTACAGGCGAAGGTTGCCGCTTGGTCACAATGCACGAGTCATCAGCGTTCCTCAGAAATCGGCTCTACAATACTGAACATGTTCAATATTTCCCACTGTTGGCTACAACCCATTTCAGAGCGGATTATCAGGACAAATCTGCTCGTAACAACTCCAGACCAAATGATAATTGGACAGGGAAATCTCACAATGTACGTGTCTTTGCTGTCCGAGGTCGGGAAGAAGCAAAATCGGGACAAAAACAGCCCAAAAATCCTCATGCATGTACAAGGCTTTAGATAAGGATCGGCAGATAAAGAATAAAGTGCGATGTTACTTTTACACCCCTCAAAGCACAAATCCGTCCCACTGCAGGAATATTTTATCAGAAACTCTGTAAAAGAATAGAAGTCTGAAACTAGCAAATCTAGACCATATAAGCTCATATCCCTTCATATGCATTGGTGGGCGTGGTTTTCTATGCCTGCAAAGCAAGGATCCATGTTTGCATCTGGAGGGAGGGGGCTGTGGGGTTTTTAAAATTTTCTCGTGACATAGATAACCTCTTTCTTTCACAAAAATCATAACCTGGTTTTACCCTGTAGAGGACATTATAAGCCATTTTTTACCCACAAAATCCTGTTTTTAAAATAAAATACAAATTTTATCAACAGTATATGTGATTTTCATCACAATTAAGTAATAATGTGTTGTTTACAGCTCAAAAAACACATTTTTAGGCGCACTACCCCTTATACTCTAGATTCAGGGAATTCTATTGTTTTTTTTTTTTTTCTTTTGAACTCATCTGCAGACTTTGATACCATAGACCACAATATTCTGTTTTTTCAGTTGGAACAATTTTGTTGGTATAAAAGGCCCAGCTTTGTCCTGGTTCAAGGGAAGGCAAGGGAAGGCAGTTTATTTGTATAGCACATTTCATATACAGGACAATTCAAAGTGCTTTACATAAAACAAAGGCATTACAGATATTTAGAAATAGTAAAAGGCATCAACACATAATCACAATGAAATAATAAATTACATTAAAATGATTAAAAGCAAGATAAGTTTAAAAAAAAAAAAGTTAACATGCAAATTTCATGCATAGGCGCATGAGAAAAGAAATGTTTTTAACCTGGATTCAAAAATGTCTACATTTGGTGAAAGTTTAATCTCCACTGGCAGTTTGTTCCACTTGTTTGCAGCAAAACAGCTAAATACTGCATCTCCATGTTTAGTCTGGACTCTGGTTTGGACTAGTTGACCAGAGTCTTTGGATCTAAGAGCTCTGCTAGGTTTATATTCTCTGAACATATCACAGGTGTATTCTGGGCCTAAACTATTCTGGGATTTGTGAACAATCAGAAGGGTTTTAAAATCTATTCTGTGACTGACTGGAAGCCAGTGTAAAGATTTCAAAACCGGTGTGATGTGTTCAGATCTCTTAGTCCTGGTTAAAACTCTAGCAGCAGCGTTTTGGATGAGCTGCAGATGTTTAATGCTCTTTTTAGGAAGTCCTGTTAAAATCATTACAGTAATCCAGCCTACTGGAGATGAATGCATGGATGAGTTTCTCTTGGTCTTTCTGGGAGACTAAACTTTTAATTCTGTTGATGTTTCTGAGCTGGTAAAAAGCTTCTTAGTGACAGCTTTGATGTGGCTGCTGAAAGTCAGATCTGAGTCTATCAACACTCCGAGGTTACGAACTTGGCTGGTGATTTTAAGAGCCCGAGTCTCCAGGTGTTTGCCAATACTGACCCTCTTCTCTTTGCTACCAAACAGAATAATCTCAGTTTTGTCTTCATTTAATTGTAGAAAATTTTCCCTCATCCAGGTGTTTATTTACTCCAGACACTGACACAATAAGTCTATTGGACTGCAGTCATCTGGTGACAGACACATCAAGGTGTGTATCATCTGCATAACTTTGATAA
Organism: Melanotaenia boesemani; assembly: GCF_017639745.1. Taxonomy (NCBI): domain Eukaryota; kingdom Metazoa; phylum Chordata; class Actinopteri; order Atheriniformes; family Melanotaeniidae; genus Melanotaenia; species Melanotaenia boesemani. Next base: position 17,173,299 of record NC_055688.1, read on the forward strand.
TTAATGCTATAGTTCTGTAATATTTGACCCAGAGGGAGCATATACAAGTTGAACAGAAGAGGTCCAAGGACTGACACCTGGGGGACTCCACAAGTCATGGCCACTCGCTCAGATTCATAGCTGCTGATCGTAACAAAATAACTCCGGCCTTCTAAATAGGACCTGAACCAGTTAAGGACCGCTCCAGAAAGTCCAACCCAGTTTTCCAGCCTGTGCAATAAGATTCTGTGATCTACAGTATCAAACGCAGCACTGAGATCCAGCAGAACCAGGACTGATACTTGACCAGAATCAGTATTCAACCTAGTGTCATTTAACACTTTGACCAGAGCTGTTTCAGTGCTGTGATGAGGTCGGAAGCCAGACTGAAATTTATCAAGATTTCCACTTTCATTTAAAAAGTCATTAAGCTGGTGAAACACAACTTTCTCAATAATCTTGGAAATAAAAGAGAAGTTAGAGACAGGTCTATAGTTGTATATTATTTAGGCGTCTAGAGTCCTTTTCTTTAGGAGTGGCTTAATAGCAGCTATCTTTAGTGACTTGGGAAAAATGCCTGATGCCAGTGAGCTGTTAACTATCAGTAGGAGATCACTTTCTACTGAGGTAAAAACTGTTTTTAAAAAGTCGGATGGTATCATGTCCAGAGTGCATGTTGTTGATTTCAAATGTCAAACTGTTTCTTGTAGAATTTTTTAAATCAACCATTTTAAATTGCGACATAGCATCAAGGGGGCGGGGGCGGCATGGCTCAGCAGTATAGAACGGTCGTCTTGTAACCCGAGGGTTGCCGGTTCGATCCTTGGCCAAGTCGAGTTCACGTCGAGGTTTCCTTGGGCAAGACACCGAACCCCTAATTGCTCCTGATGGGTCATGGTTGAGCGTCTTGCATGGCAGCTTCCGCCATCAGTGTGTGAAGGGGTGTGTGAATGGGTGAATGTGATGTATGATGTAAAGTGCTTTGGGTATCATCCCAGGTACAGTTAAGCGCTATATAAATACGGACCATTTGCCATTTCCGCCCTTTCCGCTCAGTTTTTCTGCATTCTCTTTTTAGGCTGGTTACCACAGTGGTGTTTCTCCCTGGTGTTTTCTGTTTGTGTTCTTGATTCTTGCAACAGCATCCATTACATTCAAGACTTTCAGATTGAAATGATCCAGGAGTCCATCAACTGACTCTGCACTGGTTGTTGGTAACATAGCTATGGCCTCCACAAACTTAGCACTTGTTCTTTCATTAATGCACCTCTCCCTAACCGAGGAGCAGGTTGGTTGGACATTCTGAGTGGTCAGTAAATCAAACAAAATACAAAAATGGTCAGACAAGGCCAAGTCAGTGACCACAACAGAAGAAATATCAACACCCTTTGAAATAACCAGGTTCAGAATGTGACCTCGAATGTGGGTCGGTTCTTTTACATGTTGACACAAACCAAACATGTCCAATATGGAAGAAAATTCCTTGACATTACCATCCGTCATGTTATCTATGTGAATGTTAAAATCCCCAGTTAAGATGAAATGGTTAAAATCAGTAAAGATAACCGACAATAATTCAGAAAATTCATCAATAAAATTTACACAGTGTCCTGGACGTCTGTAAATTGTTAAAGAAATTGGTTTTTAGGAATGCCCCTTAAAATAAAACTGAGATGAAATGAAATCTCTTTACACTGGAATGAATCTTTAAATAAGGCAGCTTCTCCTTCCCCTTTCCTCCCGTTTCGACATTTATTCATAAAACTAAAATGAGGGGGTGCTGTTTCATTAAGAACTGTAGCACTTGTGTCTTCTGTTAACCATGTTTCTGTCAGAAAAAGAAAATCTAAACTGTGAGAAATTATGAAGTCATTAACTAACAGTGACTTGTTGGACAGAGATCTAACATTAAGTACAGCTAGTTTTATGAAGTTTACGCTGGTTGTATTCTGAGTTATACAAGGTCTAGTTAACAGATTTGATCGATTCACCCCACAAATTGACCGTGATCAATTTCTTATGTTGCTAACTAACACAGGAATCCTACTGGGTCCAGGCTTGATCTCAGAACAGCTGTCAGTAGTAGCAAAACTACAGCAAGGACCCTGAACGCATCATGGCATGTTATCGTTGTTGTGAATTCTGCTGTTGCTGCTCTGTGAACCTCCTGCACATCTTCTCGTGCCCTGCTCTGTCAGGACAGATGATCTAAGAGGAGGTGGGGGAGCCCTGTGTTTCTTGGTAGATGGTGGTCGCTGGGGTTCAAACCGGGATAGAGACATCCTTTGAAGACCTTGGGTGATGTGGAGAAAAGGGTCTGGTGAGGGGGGGAGAGCTGGGAGTTGATCACTTCTCTGCTGTGTCCTTCGCTCTTATTTATACACTCATGTTTGGATTTGCAAGTGTGCACAAGGTAATCTGCATCCAGTTAGATTTGGATGCACACCATCAGGTCTGAATAGCTCCTTAGAGTTCCAAAAGATATTGAAGTTATCAATGAACTTTATCCCATGGGTGATACATGCGTTTGATAACCAAGTGTTCAGGCCAAGAATTCTACCGAAAAGTTCAATTCCTTTACCCGTTCAAATCATATCTTACAGGCAGGAACTTTTCTATGAAAAAAAATATTGGGGCTCATTCCTATTCAGCATCCCCTCTTCATTTTGTTGGTTCCCCAGTGGTCCATTAGGATCATTGCTGTTTTTTGTTTGTTTGTTTTTTGTTTTTTGTTTTTTTGCCAATAGTTTCTATCTTAAATAGGCATAACATACTATTTCATTTATTTAGATCAACCTTCATACTGTTTCCTTGTTTCTAAAATAGGATGAACCCAGGGTTGTTTTTTTCTTATGTACCGTTGAGTTAACAGTAGGATTTCTGTCAATTTGAGCAAAATCTTCCACTTTTCATCCTTGATGCCTTGTCTGACATGGACTGCTTTGTCAAAATTTCCTCCAATGTCATAACAAATCAAATTCTTTGTGCAAAAGCAATCAAAAAGCGTAATGCACAACGCTGCCACCGTCGCTGCTGTTTGTTTCATTTCGTGTGTTGGGTTTCCCATTGGTAGCATTGCATTTCCCCTTTCGCTGTTGTACGACACCATGATTGTAGCTCTCCCCAGCTGTCATGGGGTTTTGATAAATGAAATCAGGTGTAACATACTTAGCCTACTTTTTAGGCCACCTCGAGAAAACAAGCATCGTTATTTCGAGAATATTAACTTATCTCAAGAAAACTATTTAAAAATGTTATGATTAGTCTTAGCATAAACAATCAGAAACCACTTCTTACACATGTAGGACAAGACATGACTATTAAATGTAATATTATTTATAATAATATTATGACATTGCTTTTAAATAACACACCATTTCTTGATTGTTATTAAATTCATGTGAAGTTTTATTATACATTGAGCTTTTTGTATACACTAAACAATAACAATTTCTGCGTCAAAAGTGGCCCCATTTCAAAGCAGCTTGACAGGAAAGGTGGCAAAGTGAGAGGGAGGACAACATATATCAAAAGGCCCTGGTCAGCCCTGGGACCCATACTGGATGTGCTGAGGAGTCACAGCCTCAGCACATTAGGGTATTGTAATGGAAAATTTATACACATAACCCTTATATTCTGTAATCTACACTTTGCATTATTAAAACCATGATTTATGTTTCACTGAGCAGAACAACCTGCACCCAGAAAATATTTTCTAATGAGCTCTTCTTTCTTATCACACCGCTGTTAACATTCTTTAGAAACTTTGTACCAGTGTGAGCAGGGTCTGAAGACAGTGTACTGAGGATTTACCTCAAACGACCTTGATGATATCATGTCATGCGAGTCTATATTAACCAAGCCCATGTGTATCTCTGCAGACTCGCTCAGCCAAAGCTGTTTGACTGTGTGACTCTCATTGCTGATCAGCTCTTAATAAAATACTTTGTTTGATTCTCACTTAGTGTGTGATCTTTGATAATAAAATTCCACTACAGTATCCACCCCTCCAGGTGAGACATCCAGCATCCCAAGATTTTTGTTTTACAAGAATAAACACTCATACAGAAATATCAATTTTACTGTGAATGTTTTACATTGAATGATTTCAAATAGTAGAAATTAAGACCAATAACACCACACATCTCAAAAGACAGGAAACATCTTGTTGAAAATAATAAATCTGTTAGTACGTTCAGGTACAGTAAGGATGGGCTTTAACTTCATGAATATGTCTTAATATAAGCGCCTGGAGAAAATGGATGGATCGATCAATTCCCTCTTAAGCAGTGACAGGAGTAATGGTATTAAAATAAGCAGCTTTATTAACTGCGTTACTTTTTTTGCTAATGTCTAACTAATCGCTCTTTCCATTGTTACAACATTGTTTCCATTAATGAGGATTAAACCTTACTGACAAGGCCTTACTACGATAAGACTAATTTTTGTTTTGGGCGAGTGATACAACTGAAACTGTTGAATAACCTCAATGTTTGAGTAGAATAGTAGTTGTGTTGTGTTATGACTGCTATGACTGGCAAGTGGGTCTGCACCTTTTACCCCAGAGTTTTCACTTAATTTAAACCAGGCAATCAGCCGGGACATCAGTCACTTCACGCGCTCAGATCCAACAGCTAGTTAGGCAAGAATGCTCCTTTAAAACATTTGGGGGCAACACAACAAATCAGTTGCTCTTTTAAGAAACTTAGAAAATGTTACAACCTGATAATGTTGAGGTGTGGCTCTTTATTTGTTCAGCAGATAACTTTGCATTAATATGATTCCTCAAACAACCTCTGCTGATTTTATGATTCTTTCCAGTGATCTAGGCAGCACAATTCTGTTCCAGTGCAACTAATTCTCCTTATGTGTTCAGAGACCTCCATTTGACACTGTTGCTTTTTTTCATTATTTTTATTAATAATTTCGCCCAGAAAGATTCATGTCTTTTTTGTTTTGGTAAAGCCCCTTTCCACCAGCAAACACTTTCCTCCTCCTGCAATGCTTCTCCCAGGTCACCACCTGGCTGATGGTAAAGGAATGAACCGAGCGCAGCCTCACACACAAACAATCAGCAGACGCAGCAACAGCAATTTCAACGAAAAAAGAGTTTTAATCTGGAACCACAGACATCACTTTTCCGTCACAGAGATAAAATACAAGAACATTATGAAAAAAGTTCATCATAACCAGAAACAATGTTTTTTATTTCATGGTGACTGTAAGCAGTTAGGATAACAAGAAGCACCTCTCCTGAGGAGGATACAAAAACACCACATCCAGCAGCCTGAGATTAATGTTGATTATTTAATTTTTTCTTTTTGATTTCCATTTCGGTCATTATTATAATTCAAAGTTCCGTCAAAGGGAACATATTTGAACATTTTTTAAAAAGTAATGGAGTTGTTACTTTTCCGAGTAATTAATTACTATTATAATGTTAACTAGCAACTATAATTATTACTTTTTTGAAGTAAGGTGCCCAACACAGCTCTCAAGAGACTAAATGAAAGAAAATTCAACTTTAGTCAAACTGGAAATAATATGTAATCAACAATGAATCTGCACTAATAAAAGAGGTGAAAGAAAAGCTTCAATGCTGCTCAAGCACACATTATACAGTCTATCAAAAGAGAAAAACCACCATTATCCAAATGAAAGAGTTGTTAATCTATCCCAGAACTCTGATATCAGAGTAGATTGTGTCCTTCTGTGATGTTTTCATTTTCTTTCTCTCAGCTCTGCCAGCTTTTTTCTGTGTGAAAGTAGGTGCAGCATACGTCACAGAGACCTCACTCCTCTGAGGAAAAATAAGAAGTCATAGAAGAATTTTAGAAGAGGGCAGATTTCAAATACATACGTGCAGATAACAATATGTGTTTATCTTTTCACTTTACCTGTTGAATTTGCTGATTGTCGCAGTTCATAACAGCATCTGCAGTGTAACAAATGCATATATTAATATTAACCTACAGTTAACTGTTGCTAAATATTTTTAATGAAGCTTGTTTTACCTTTCCAACACCCACAAGTTGCCTTCTTGATTTTATAAACTAGGACAGATATAACAACGAGGCTCGCAGTCAGAGCAGCACCTAACAGCAAAATAACTGTGTTGGACACCTTCAAATCCCACAGGTTGGATGCTAGTAAAGTAAAAACAACCATAAATCATAACAAAATGATCTGTAACAATCACACAATACGTTTTGGAATCTACCAGATTCTAAGTCATGAATTTTATTATCCTGTAGTTACCTTGGATGTCCACTTTTGTTCCATTTCCAATTAAAATCTCTCCACATGTGGCCACAGCACAGTAAAACGTCCCAGCATCAGAGGAGGTAACTTCACTGGAGAAGCTGTAGACACATTTCTGTGTGGTGTTAGTCTCAGGAGTCCTCTCACATTTATCACCACTGTTACCATGAAGATAAAGAAAACTGGGATGACGATCATCTGATCCGGCTTTGAACCAGAACACGCTGTGATCTGCTGGACAAGTTTTCTTCTCGGTCTTAAAGAAGACTGAACACTGCAGATTGACTGGGTCTCCTGGATTTAGCGGCTCAGTTGGAGGCTCCTGAATGACAGCAGTGATATCTGGTTCTGGTCCTGGGAAATATAATTTAAAAAAATTACTCGATGTTCAAGGAGAAAGAAAATGTTTTTAAAAATATAATAAATTCACTTTTATTTACCCTTAATTTGTAGAAATGTTCCTTTAATAAAGGCCAGATTAAGCTGTTTTACTTTAATACAGTAATAAAGACCAGCATCATTGATCTTAGCTCCATTAATATGGAGAACAAATGCTTCATTTTCTTGCTTTGCTGTAATGTGAGTTATCTCTGTAACACCATCAAAATCAAAGTTAAATGTTCCTCCCAGATATTCAGGCCAGTTTCCAGAAACGAGTCTGATCCAGTGGTAGGTTCCTGTGTGCAGAAGAGATTTCTGACGAGGACACGTCAGGGTCGCATTTTGCCCACAGTAACTGTGTTCGTTATGAACTTTCGATCATCTGTGCAACCTGCAAAATAAACCCACACAATTAGAAAAAAAGAAAAACAGATCACAAATGCTCAACAGACAGAATCTTAAAAACAATGTTGTAAATAAATCAACACATTTCTTTTATGTCGTCTATTTCTTTGTGTACTTGCATCCCACATTGAGGATCAGCAGTGTATAAAATATAATCTTTGTAGCAATCGCTGTGTTTGGGAACAAGACGTGCATGTTCCAGTTGTTAAGCACTTTAGTTCTGTGCCATAAAAAAAAAAAAAAAAAAAAAAAAACATGAAACAACTGCTTACACTTCTACTGATTTTAATTGGAGCAGTCAGCAACAAACATAAAGCCACTGAGCTCTCTCCGAGGGGCGGGGGATGAGCAGGGCAAGAGCCTTGAGGAAGAGAGGGATATATCGGGTGAAAGCTCCGTCTAGTATGTACCAAAACAGCACTGACAGTTCAGAAACAATTCAGAATGAAGGCATTTTTAAATATACAAAGTATTTTTTCAAAACTGCATGTTGCTAATGGATCCATTGTCTGATTATCTGATCCAGAGTGGTCGTGACTGGTTCTCTTTATAGCAGGCAGCCACTCTCCTAACATCCTGGTACTATGTACCGACAGTGAATCTTTTAGAGGTACACAATACTGGACCGTACCGGCTTATTTTTACCCGACTATGGGCGCATTTAAATATTCAGCTGGGAGGTCAACGGAATTAACAAGATGTTAAATTCCCCTGCTTTTTATTTCGTGCTCCATTTTTGTGAATACAACATAGCAGTTAAAACACAAAAAGACATGAAAATATAAATCACGCATGGAAACTTCAGTGTTTTTGTGGTTTGGCTTCTAAGCATAGGTGTGAAGTCAGCGTGGTATTTCTTCCTGTTAAACCAACTGCTTTCATTTCAAGAGGATGGTTTTCAGCTGATGTTTAACCTTTATCGGGATTCAATTGTGGCATCAAATTATTCCAAATGTCAATTCTAAAAATTACTCTCAAAAGAAGTGAAGGTATACAAGAAGGATCAATTTACACAACTTTTGTTTTTGATAAAGCTTTTTGGTGTTGTTTGTAATAGCTGCTCATATTTTAGAAAAGGTGCAAGACTTTAAAAAGTCTGCATAGTTTCTGTCTGTAGGTCTCACTGCCTTGCTGAAGTCTGTTTTAGTGCATATTATTTGGCACAGTGATGGACTGGCAGCCTGTTCAACCTGATGAAGAATGAATGGAATTAAAACTAAACATGAGCTAATATGAAAATTTTATGTTTCAAGACTCTAGTGTTGGTAGATTGTGATTGAGCTTCATTTTAAGAAACACACAGAAAGATTAAAATGTTTTTAAAATTGAATTGACTGTAAAACCAGTCGTTCCATTTAACCAGTTAACCACATTGCTGCACCCTCCAAGTGCTGCTGCTGTTTGTTTTTCTTCATATCTGATTAAGGCTGAAAGTCAGGTCTGTTCATTTTTAATGGTTGGTCAAAGGTGGAAAAAAAGCCCACCACAACGTTTGACTGTTAGTGTTTCTGCTGAATGTGGTTTCACATTGTCGTTACACAGATAGCCTTCACAAAGATACAACAGTAAGGAAACAGATGTACAAAAATGTTCAGAAATTTGTGTTACATTTTTCTCCAACACTCATTTTACCAAGTTGTTACACTCTTCACATCTTCACAAAGGGAATGAAACACTAGAAAAATATCAGACATAGCCTAATTCTGTTTTTTTAAATAATGCCATAAATAACATTGTTTCTGGACAACCAATAATAAATTTCTACATGTAAGGCTTGAAAAAAGTCAGAATCTTCATATATAAAGGCTGTTTTGGTATTTTGGGCACCGATATTTTAATGAGGTGAGTGGAAAAGGAGACAAGCTTGGAAAATAACCATAATCTTGCCTACCTCCACACACATAAGTATAAAAGACAAAAGTTTTTCACACCTCAGACACACATCATCACACCCACACAGCACATATATACAACCCCACCTATCTTTGCACAAGCTAAAACTCTGACTTTCAGTTTCTGTCTCTTTACCTGAAACATACTGGAAGATAAACATCTGGCTTGACGCTGAGGTGAGGAAACAATATCTTGGGGATTCGTCCACACCAGGAGCCACCTCACCAAGAACCACAGAGGATGTCACCACAGGAAAACCTCCCAGATCAGGGCAGGCTGGGGGCCCACGCCGCAGCCAAGGCTGCAGTGCAGGGTCCCTCAACTTCCCCAAGCAGGGCGATCTCCACAGTAAAGACCCACAGACCATGTAGGCATAGCTCCCGCTGTGGAGGATCCCCCTGAGGAAAACACTGACATTAAAAAGTTAATAACTAAGAACAAGATAATTAAGAATTAAATTTCTGGAGCCATCGCTACCAATAAGGTCATTTGTAAATAAGAGAAAGAGGCAAAGAAAGGCCTTTTAAAGAGGCACTATAGAACTTAGGCAGATTTTCTCTGTGAAGCACACACTAAAGATGGCTAATTCAGCAGCCATCCTGCATTATACCTGTATTATGAGCTCTTTCCAGACAGTGAAAGTCAGTCCTATATTGACTCATCTCTTGCTCGTTCTCTTTCTCTGTTTATTTCCTCTCTTCCTACAATAACGTCCCCTAGGTTTCTTTGCCTGTGTGCTTTCTAAAAGGTCCATGTGTTGATATTCATTTGCTAGTGTGTGACGTGCATAAAGTGAAACTGGTGTAATTTTCTGTATGCAAAAGTTGTGAAGTGCAGTTTCTCTGCTTCAGGACGCTGCTGGGCAGCGAGGGATCCAGAAATGTAAACAATAAATGTCACTGTGCCATCAAATGAGTCAACACAGAGTAAAAAGGTCGAAAGTTATATAGTGTGACTTTAAATGTTGTAAATTTGTTGCAGCAATGTTTCCTTACTGATCTTAGATGACTTTGTGCCCATAGAATTTAAAGAGTTTTCATTAATATATCAGTTCTTTCTTGTGTAATATATGTGATTAAATGTCTGGATGCAACAGAATGCTTATTAGAATAATTTTGCAAGGTACTACTGAGTAGAGGCGGCCTTTGTTTTTTATAAATCCAATGGGTCACGGGATTCCTGCAGGATTCCCACGGGATGGGAGTCAATGTTACTATTAATCACGTGATTGGGACGGTACAGGATAAAAAGTTAACAGGAGCTGACAGGAGCGGGAACCAAACGAAAAAAAAAAAAGATAGCCAACACCATTTTGTAGTTTTTGCTCAGTAAACCTACACTGTCAAGAAGTATAAAAAGAACTACAGAGCCCAGAAGCCAACACTGCTTTCTGGCTGCTGCTTCCCTACCGGAGTTGAAATAAGAAAAGGAATGGAGATAGCAAACTACGGAAGCATGGCGTTGTCACCCAAATAAAAAAAACTGGGACCTTATCGCGTTATAACGTAATAAGCTTATTCTAAAAATGTGAAACGTATCAAATTATAACATAAGTTTATTATAAGAACATAGCCTGTACTGTATCCAGATGTTGTTGCGACCTATGTTGGAGCAAAATACATTTTATGGAAAATATACTCATCAAGCAGAAACATTTCAGTTCTTTTTGACAATGATTAATTGTTCTACTCTGGTTTATTGTTGTACATACAGAAATGTGGGACAGTTATGAGCAACACGGTGCGTCACCTGCCTGCGCACAGCGAGACGGTGCGTGCGTGTGTCTGAGTTGCAATAGAGTGTGAGCGCTGCTTTTAGTTAATAACATGTTGTCTCCTGAAAATAAAAATGAAAATTATAAAGACTTTATGCACCGCTGGGACTGGGGAAATAAGTTGCAGACACAAAGACGTGGTTCTGTCTGTTTTAAGGGTGCAACGTCGACAATATCACAGTGTCCTCCGAGCTTCATCAAATCTCTCCAATGCAGTAAAACTTAATCCCATTTGGTAAATTAGGCATATCTCTGGACGTAGCACACAGTTCCCCCATACCACGACAAATGTGGTTGATAGTCCACGTTTTCACCACAAAACGTATCTCGCTGTAACATGATACGTTTCACGATTTTACAATAAACATATCACGCTATAATGTGATAAGGTCCCTGTTTTTTTTTTTTTATTTTGGTGACAGCTCCATGCTTCCGTAAACCCGCAGAGAAACCGATATGGCAAAATATGATTTACAGCGCAAATTTAAATATAATGACTTGTCTATTTAGGTTGGCAGGACTGGTTAGAAAAGGCGGACATATTAATGAACTTCACGAGAGTCAAGTGCGACGGTTTTTAACACACTGTTTGCCATTTGTAAAATATGTTTAGAAATGAGTGAAATACAAATTTATATGTTCTGTTTGGGTTTATTTAACTTAGGTAGACATGGTGTGAACCATGTACTGTTTTATTGTTGTTCTCCCTGGTTTTGTTTTGTTTTTTGTTGTTGTTTTTTTGTTGTTGTTTTTTTTTTTCAATAATTTCAATTGACCTCTAAAAAAATCTAGAAACACTTAGCAGCTGGTCTAAAAAAGAAGGGTGATCACATTTAATCAAATTCAATGTTTTGCCTAAAGACTAAATAAATTTGTCCTTTCCTTTTATGCGCTCACATTTCTACAGACTTCCTAACCTCTTTGACAATATTATGACCTGTACATACCAAGGAAGCAAAGTTCTTTACTATGTTGCTTTAAAAAAAATATTTAAATATAATTATAATTATATATAATAATTATTTATATTATAACTTAAACTAGATCTTTTTTATAGACAATCCTGATTGTCACTGATTGTAGATTCTCCCAGCTGTTTTTGAGTGTTTCTAGCAATAAATAGTTGATTTGTACCTTAAATAAATCGTTTAAATAAGTAAACATAACAAAAATCAAAGTTTTTATTTTCTTTTCTAACATTTACTTGAAAGGGTTAATAAAAAAGCTGATTATGTTAACAAGCAGGTTGAAAACATACACACAGAAATATAACAAGAAAAAACACATTTAAGTAAAACAGTATTGCAGCATTAAAGTCTATCAAAACATGATTCATGTATGATGATCCAACTTTTAAAAAGTGTAGCTGCCCCACTATCGATTCTAGGGTCTGATTTGAAATCAATGTTCTTCTTTTATGATTAATTCATTTTGCCTGTCAAATAATTACCTTATTTAAGGTAGGATCAAGGCAAGAAAACAGAAAATGTTGTTTAAGTGGTGAAATGAAGCAACAACACAGTTGACATATTTTGACTTGGAACCTATTATTACATTATCATAAGGTTTAGGCCTAATTTTTCTTTTCATGGAAAGACAGTTTGTAGACTCTCGTTTCATGTATGCAATAACATTTTCATGAGAAAGATCATTTCACTTCAAACACCTTTAAACATAAAGTCAAAACATGTTTATAAAGACCAAGTAATACACATGATTCTAAAAGCTGTACTATGTCTTTTGACTCTAAGCAAACACAAAGTTGAATACTGAAGACAAAGTGACATCAAGCATCAATTAACCGGCTAGTTTAACCCAAAAGCCTTGATATTAGCGTAGCTCCTCTGTTTCTCTGCTGCTTCCTTTATTGCTCTGGTGTCCGTTTTCATCATGGCGAAGACGACAGCAGAATAAACCAATCTGTCCTCATTTTTTACCTGCTGGCTTCTCTGACCACCACTGCATTTCTGCAGCACAGCTGCAGCTGGATTATAAAGTAATTAAATGAATAGATAACAATAAATTAGTGTTCTGCACTTTGAATTTTCTTATCAAGAGAACCATGAGTAACTTCTCTCACCTTCACAATGCTTACAGGTGTTTTTCTTTGTGGCATAAATGAGGACAGCTATAACAATCAGACTTAGAGCCAAGACAAAACTCAGTAGGAAAATAACTGCTCTCACATCCTGTGACCACAAACTGGATCCTGAAACTATAAAGAAGAAGCAGGAACAGTTACAGAAGAGTAAATGTTAAACTTGGTTAAATGTAAAATTTAATATGACAAACATAATCTAACTAATATGTCCATTACGTCAACTACCTTTTAATGACAAATACATCCCGTTCCATTTATCCTCAGACCAGTCGATCTTAGCACAGTGATACATTCCTTCATCATCTTGAACCATCTTAAAAATGGTCAGGTGGCTGAATTTTCCATCATGCGTTACATTCAGTCTTGAGGCAAAATATCCTGGTCCAAACTCAAGAATTTTGTTTTTCACTTGCTTTACAATCAGTTTCAGAGTATCTCCTGCACCCTGCTTGTACCAGTGGAGAGCAGTACTACTCTGCTCTTCATCTGGCATAGTACAGGTCAAAGTCACAGTTTCACCAAGTTCACCCGTGGTCACTGGAACCAGCGTATCTGCAGTGAATTAAAGAATAAATATAAATAACAAGCAAATACAATCAAAACAACAAATGACTTATAATTTTAAGTACATAAACATGAATAATCAGAAATAAACACGAAGCTATTTAAATGAAAAACTTACATCCCTGATGAAGGAGGAGCAGTGTAACCCACAGCACATGCATCTTGTCTGTCTTGTCACCTAAAAATGTGTTCATATTTAGGTGCCACGAGGAGGTGTGGCAATCCAGAGCGTCAAACACATCTGATTGGTTAGAAAAGAATATATAATTGAAGTGCATTTCCTGCCACACTGGTCATTTCCTTCCTTATTTCTACTGTTTTACCTTTAATTCTTACACTCTGCCAATAATGACTTTGGTATGATTTTTGAGAAATGTCTTCATCTTCATTTTCTTTTGTTGTCGGTTATGTTTTTTATTTACCTCCATTGGAGGGACCCATTTACAAACCAATAAAGAAAAAAGAATAAAGAAATTGTTGTGATTTACTAAGTCATGAATATGGGAACTCAAATGGGATGACATCCTGGACCTTGTTTTTTTTATTTACATTCAATCAAATTATAGGCACATAATCCTTTGCAATTAGACCCATACTGAACACCATGACCTGCAATTAAACTGCTCTGTAAACATTCTTGTATTTTCCACAGACAGCTTCTGATGTTCTGTCTACCAATAATATGTAGATGTTGTCTATGTGTTATGAAGGACCTCACACAGACAGATCAGAGATGAGCAAGGATTTATTACAGGCACAGATCTTTAAACAGGTGCTTACGACAAGGAGTAGCCAGGGAGAAAACACTGGAGTCCGAGGATCAGCCAGGTGAGTCGAGACCGAGAATGGGAATATATATATATATATATATATATATATATATATATATATATATTTGTTATCATTATGAACAAAAGTGTACTTTTTAAAAAAAAAATTTGTGGCTTTAGACAGCAAAGGGCTCCAGGGTCAGATGTGTCAAAGATCTGCATAATGAATGCCCCCTTTCCAGCTCCCTAGTTAATTTAATTGTAACTGTGTTTCATTATTATTATTATTATTATTATTATTATTATTATTATTATTATTATGAATGTCTATAGTTATCTACTTGTTTGCATGTGATGTGGTACCAATCCAGACTGTAACTAAATTGATTTTAACCAAAGTGGAACTGTGCTATCACAGTCTCTGGGGGCTTCAGGGAAATTTTAGACAAACAAACATATAAAACAAAGTTTGGTGTACTTTAAGTCAAGTCAGTAGTGCATGGTTTTAAATTTCATACGCCTGCTTTAAAGACTCGCAGTAGCTGGAGATGAGGTTGTAGGACCCAAATGCAGGTGTGGTGGGACGCTAGTAGTTAGACTGAACAGAATGTTTAATGCCAGGAAACCAAAGTGTTTCCATAAGTGAGAAACCAACTCAACAGAAAACTGAAATCAGTAAATAACAAAACTTACTGATAAACAAACAAGTTATCCGGTGACAAAACATAATTAGTAACTATAGATGGTTAATGACTATAAATGAAATTTGGAAGAACAAAAAACGCTCAGTCCTGGTCCAACTGGATCTGAGTGCTGCCTTTGATACGGTAGATCATCACATTTTATTAAACAGACTTAGAAGTCTGGTGGGCCTCCCAGGTACTGTTCTTAACTGTTTTTACCCCTATCTCACAGATTGATGGTTTTATGTAAGTATGGATACACGATCCTCAAGAATTGATAAAATAAAATGTGGGGTTCCTCAGTCATCAGGAGACACGGAGTTTATTTTCATAGCTACGCTGATGATAAGCAGTTTTACATCTCAGCGTCTCCTCATGACCTAGAGCCAGTTAATGTCCTTTTAAACTGTATTTTTGATATAAACTCATGGATGGCAGAGAATTTAATTGGAGTTTTAATTATCATTCCTGAAGACAAGTAAGAGATCATTTCAGCATTTCTGCAGTATTTCAAACTCTCTCAGTGTGTGAGAAATCTGGATGTCGTTTTTGACTCTAAGATGGATTTTATTCCACACTTTAAAAATATAACTAAAACAGGATTTTATCATCTTAAACAGAGCCTGCCTTTTTCTCTCTCTTTCCAGCACCGAGGTGCTGATGTATGCTTTCATTTCTAGGATAATAGATTATTGCAATGCCCTGCTCTCTGGTCTTCCCAAAAAGAGTATTTGTAGTTTACAGTTGCTCCAGAACTCTGCTGCACATGTTCTGACGAGAACCAGAGGGCAGGAAAATATTAAATTGCTGCACTGAAATTTAAATTATTTATTTTTTTAGAATATTTTGAATATAAGCATGAAAAACAAAAGAAAATAAAAAAACAAAATAGGAAGGAAAAAAATCAAGCATACAAATATAAGAGATACAAATACCTATTCAAAATGGAGTGTGAAGACGTATAACTTGTGAACTCCCACCCCTTCTCCTTAAATAATAAACAACAATGAAAATCCTCGTGATTTAGGCCTGTCTACTATCTAACATGATATTAGTAGTTAAATAAACGTAGACTTAATTTTATATACATATAATACTACCATGTTCAACATACACACATACACATTTACATATATGTAGTCATATGTACTCGTACCCATACCTTGTAAGTGACCAGTAAAGAAAGAAATAAACACAAGCACAATATCGTAACAGTTAGTGCTACCCAACACCTTCCTCATCCCTATTCCTCTGGAAGATAGTGTATCTGTGCTTCATTTTAAATTGTTTCATGTTTGGACACTGCTTCAAATCCATGGTGACCCTGTTCCATAGTATCACCCCAATGATGGAAACACAAAAACCTTTCCTCCTAAGAGATTAATTTATAGTATATAATTATATTAATTAAGTTAATTTTCCCCCTTAAATTATAATTTCTCTTATGAACAGTGAATAATAGCTGCATGTTTCTTTGGTAATAGATTAGATAGATTGTTTGATATGCCACAATATCAGTAAATTTTAGTAATTTTGATAAGATAATAAGTTTGTGGATTCCCAATAGGCAAGATTATAAATTATCCATATTGATCTTTTTTTGAATAGTAGTCAGCGGCTGTAGTGATGTTTTGTACTTGTTGCCCATATCTCAGCAAAGTATTGTAAGTATGGTGAGAATAGGGAACAGTAAAGAGTATGGATTGATTTCTGATCCAGGACCTTCTTAGTTTTGTTCATTATTGCAATACTTCTTTACACTTTAGTTTGTACATGTTTCTCATCTATGATTACCTCTAAAAGTTTTACTTCATGCAGAGAAAGTGCATGAAATAAAATTGGCTCCCTTTGCAATTCGGGGTTGATTTTTTTTTTTTTTTTTTTTTTATAAATGTCTTAATTGTGTTGGGCCTTCCTATTTATCTGACCAGCTTTTAAATTATAAAGCCTTACAGACCCTGAAGTCTTCTGGTACTGGCCTGTTAGTAGTTCCTAAAGAAAGAACTAAAACTTATGGAAAGGCCTTGTTCCATCACTACGGTCTTCGTCTATAGACTAGCCTGCCTGCGGGGACTATTAATGTTTTTAAAAAGAGGCTCAAGACCTACCTTATTAGCTTAGCGTATAACAAGTTTTTACTTAAGTTATTCACTTTTAAGTCTTTAACCTTTTACTTACTTACTTACTCATTTTAATTCTGCTTTTATATTCTGCTTTTATGCTCATAGGGGTTCACTGCACTGGGAGCTATGCCTGCTGACTGTGCGGTCGTTGCCATGGGGATTGTACTTGTCAGGGTAATCGGGGCCCTGTACTGCAGAAATATGGCTGTGGTGTGGGCCCGGTCTGCCCTGATCTGGGTCATTCCCATAGTGATGACCTTTGAGGTCACGGGTTTGGTTGGCTCTTGGTGTGGATGGATCCATAGGATTCATTTTGTCACCTGGGGCCAAGACAAATATTTGTTTATACTGGTATTTTTTAGTTAGAGACAGTTTATTTTATGGATGAATGGATCATGCATTTAGCTTCTGTGAGAGAGAATATGATTTAGTGTGTGTGCTTTGATTTGTTTTGTAATAAACTTTAATTGTGCTTGTGTTTTATTATTTAAACTGATGTTCTCATCATGTAAAGCACTTTGTGCTGCTCTTATGCCTGAAAGGTGCTATATAAATAAAGTTTGATTTGATTTGATTACAGGTACTGACAGGATGTAGTTACACAGCTGGCAACACAGCTGTCATACACACAATGAACTGGCAGAAGGCCAAGAAAAACTTGGAGCATTTATTTTGAGGAGTTGACTACAAAACAAGATGCAGGTGTGATAATGAGGAAACAGAATCACGGAGCAGGAAGTACCCTAACAAAATAATAACAGTAAACAAGACAGAACTCAAATGACAAGATCAGAAAAGAAAAAAAAACCAAACCATGAACCCAGAAATATTGACAGTTGCTGTAATTAATTTCCACATTCTCTGGCAGATGGTTCTGTGTATCAAGTAATCTGTCTCTTTAGGGTAATTAAATGTACAGGAGCGCTTCTGTTCCCTGCTGACACTTACTGCTTCGCTCTCCCCTCTGCTTGCATTTTTCTGCCAATATTCTTATTTTTCTACTAAAGAAACTTATGAGCAATGGCTCCTGGATACTCAATCACTGGGACTGTATTTTGTGGTAGATTTGGTTGGATACTACTATTTTTTAAGACTCTTACAATCTTGTCAGTGCCACATCAGCATGGCCTACAAATAGCAGATGAATTATCTACAGTTACTCAGGAGCTAAAGTTAACTAGCTGCAAGATGCCTCCACCTCTACAGATGACTGTCACAAACATCTACAGAGGATCAACATGCTAGAAACAAAGATTCAACAGCTCGAAGTGAATGTGGAAGGGAACGGATTGTGTGGAAATGAAACAACCTTGCCTTTAATAAAAAACAGCGGGCAAGATTGTGCTAACACATAGCTAATTAGCACAAACTTAGCTGGAAAGAAAAAGAAGGACAATGTACAAGGTCCCAGTTTGCTGAGATTAGCAACGTGATCGGCTGGCCTGCTCTTCCATCCAAACTAAGCACATCCTCAACCCCTGCCATTAGCAAGACACAGTCATGGCCAGTGATCAAAAGGAAAACTAACAAATCATCTCCACAACAACCAGACATTCAACTACAGAATAGGTTTCCTCCACTGCTGCAGGATTCTGGATCTACATCTGATCACCAAGATGAAATCTCCATACACACCAAGGTTGGACCAAAAAACAACTCAGAAAGTAAGAGGCGACAAGAAAAGGACAGCAAACCTCTGCTAAAAAGGGACAATCTAGACAAGACACAAATGAGCAACTACAGGTCGATTGCAAATCTTCCTTTTCAAGGTAAGATAATCAAAAAAGATGTTTTTTTATCAACTAAGTGACTTTTTATCACAAAACAACTGCTATGATGTCTTCCCGTCAAGTTTTAGACAGCACCACAGCAATGAGACTGCTCTGACCAAAGTCATTAATGATATGATATATGTTTGAACACAGATGATGGGAAAATGTCAGTCTTGGTCTTACTGGACCTCAGTGCTGCATTTGACAGTCGACCACAATATATTACAGGTCTACCTAAAAAATCAATTAGACACCTGTACCTTATTTAGAACTCTGCTGCTCAAGTCCTCAATAAGACCAAGAATGTGGACCACATCAGTCCAGCTCTGAGGTCTTTACACTGGCTGCCTGTCCGTCAGAGGATAGACTTTAAAGTTCTGCTGCTGGTCTAAAAAGCTCATTGACCTCTTTACCCAGTATGAACCGACCAGACCCCTCAGGTCATCTGGATCCAGTTTCTAATCAGTTACCAGAGTAAGAACCAGTCATGGAGAAGCTGCATTCAGCTTCTATGCTCCACATGTCTGCAACAAACACTGCTTATTTAAATCCAGGTTGAAGACCCACCTGTTCTCTGCTGCATTTGACTAGTTTTTATTTAGAAGTCAAAATCTACATCTGGTTCTTTTAGGCTGGAATAATGTTTTAATACTATCTTTCCCCACACTGGAACTTTATTTCTTGCATTTTATCTGTTTTATTTGAGCTTTTTCTTTCTGTTTTTATTTATTTAATTTTATTTTTTTATTTATTTATTTATTTTTTTATGCACTTGTATTGCTTTCTGCACCCTGCTGTAATGTTTTATGTAAAACACTTTAAATTGTCCTGTACATGAAATGTGCTATACAAATAAATCTGCCTTCCCTTGCCTTTTCTATTATTTTACAGGCAACTGTTAATGGAAGAGGTTTGTTTTGGAATGTGTACACTGGGCAACCTGGCAGCTTGTATGACGCCAGAGTTTTACATTTGCCTGCACTGTGGGAACTGGCAGAGAGAGGGAAGGTATTTTCACAGCAGTTCAAAAACATTGGAGGACAGGATGTTGGCTACTACATCATCGGAGACGCTGCCTATCTGCTGACAAGCTGACTCATGAAACTCTTCCCAGACAACAGTGAAGTCACACACCTACAAGACATTCAACCTAAAAACATGCAAAGCTAGGGTTGTGGTTGAAAATGCTTTTGGCAGACTAAAAGGAAGATGGCCTTTTAACAAAAGTGCAATGACTGCAGACTTGAGGGAGTGAAGTCCATAGTGCCCACATGCTGTGTGCTTCACATCCTCTGTGAGAGCCATGGTGAGGAGTATAGAGAGGAGTGAAGACAACCCTTATCCACAGCCTGATATTCCAATACAAGATACTGACGTGTGTGCAGCCTTGATGCGTTACCTCGTGCCTTCCAACTAATCACAACACATCTTTTCATAATACGCAGCATATTTTTGAAGATTGACAGACATAACATACATAAGGCGTCCTGGAGAAGTCACTACAATGATCGTCCTGCCTGGATCATTCTCTGCTTGCCTGTTCAAGAAATGGTCAGTCGTCTGTCAGAGTGGTCTTAGTGAAGAAATTTTGCTTCTTAGTTAAACTTCCAGCTTAAACAGATGAGACAAATTTTTCCCTTTTTAGGATTTATGAATCCTTTCCAGTTTTTCTTAAACATTAGTCTGATTAACACAGGTTAATTAACTTCCTGATAGGTTGCTTTCACATTTGTCAGGTCAATCTGCCCATCAAAGAGGATGCAGGAGATCAACCTTCCTCCCTGCACTTTTCATCAAACTCTTCTCCCAGCTCTACCATCAACTTCCCCTGTGCTCTCTTGACCAAGTTCTTATCAATCACTTGTACTGTCTTCTGTGATGATTCCTGCATCAATCAGAGCTGCAGTTGCTATTGCTGCAGTTGGCCTCAGCCCTTTGCCATACCTGACACTAGCAAGGGCAATGTTTGGAATCTCACCAGCCTCCTCAAAATCGAGATTTCCTCAAAAAGACGGCAACTCCAGCTGCCATCCCAAATAGAAGTTACCAAAGTAAAAACCTTAACTTTAAAATAAAAAGTTGTTTTTTCCCCCAGAAGAATAGCAAAATAATAAAAAAAAGTATAAAATCAACTACAAATTGATGTAGGCTAGGGTTATCAGAATTGAAGAAAGAAAAAAACTCAGATTTGTGTTCTACACACTAAAGAACACAATATGAACACCCCATGTGATTGATTTTCAAAAAAAAGTATGGTCCACCCTATTATTGCGTTCTCTGTCCATGTTGTTGTTGTGTTGTTGTTGTCATTCATAGCTAAAACTGTAGCCACAACAGTGGTTTTTAAAAATGGCTGGGCCACAAGAAGTGGAAATGAATAAGCAGAAATCCGGCAAGGGCCATAGCTACCAATCACCAAATTCCTACATCATGTGGGTTCCTATTGAACCATGAAAAGACCCTGCCGAAATAGTTCCTACAGTGGGAAAGCAGCTCATGACATACTGAGTTTAATGCATTTATGTCTTAAAGTTCCCAGTGCGCATGTGGGATACGGTCGACTTCTGTGCTTTGGTTGTGTTTCTTATGTGGTTTCCTTGGTCAGGGAAATAAATAATTCCAGGTGTTTATATGTGAATGGGTCATGGTATGTTAGACTAGGTTTTGTAAAGTGTGAGTGTGTTTAATGAGTATTTGCTCTATCTACCTTGGAGTGGACCAGGGATTCAGTGGTGGGATGAGGTATGTGTTAAATTTAATGCAAGGAATTTTTTTTAAAAAGGTCCAAGATCAAGGAATTTGTGAAAACAGAATTGGCCCTCCACAGCAACACCACTACTATGCATCTAAAAAGAAAACATCTTCCAACATCAGTATCTGACCTCAATAAAACATTTTGATGTTTTTTATCTAGCAAATAGATAAACACCTGACCAAAAGTTAATCTTCATGGCTTTAACAAAGAATAAGACTTTAAAAAATTAAATAATCTGAGAAGCAGCTGCAGCTATTTTCTTTAACATATAAACAAGTGTACAAAAACTTTTATTGGAGTCCAGAGAAAAAATTAACACAAAACCGTATTTTAGTTGTGATTAGTGCCTTATAATAAACAAATCTGCTTTTAAAGTTAACAACACTTATTCATTGACACTGTAAATAAAACAATCTCACAGAAACATATAATCATATTTACAATTTTATCTGAGAATACACACTGTCTTCAGTCGATACTTTTTTTTTCTTCTTTCCTCTTGAAGCTTTTCCTCCAGAGAAACGTAAAGCAGCGTAGTTCAGGTCCTGTCCACCTTCAGTCTGTGCAGCAAAGAGAAGTCTCATTACAAAACTATATCAATACAACAGTCTTTTGGAATTTATTCAATTATAATATCAATGAGTTGAATTTTAATTACGGTATCATCTCCAGTTTGACTTAAGCTGTCATGTCTTGCATGTGAAGAGGTTCTTTTTTGCCCTGAAAATGGATAAAAACCATTAAAAGACTTATGTACCAAATACGTTTAGAGAAGAGCCACAGAAGAAATTTTTGTTTTTGTACATTTTGAAGATTTAACTGTAGGAAGGTAATCGTGGAACGGATTAATTCAGACTGTCCTACAAATGATAATATGTCATCTGACTATTTTTCCTGTTTTTTCATATTCCTGAACTTAAGTTTAATATTGTCTTCTGTGGTGACGCTGACTTTCCTAAAGTTATAAAATGTTAGTAAAACGTAGTCGTTACCCTTCAGTTGTCTGCATGCTGCTCTTCTTCGGTAACAGATGAAAACAATGTTTATGATCACAGAAATGACCAAGCAGATTACAGAGACCACCAATGCAATAAATCCATATGCTGCTGGTGGTGCTACAAGAAGAACAAGACAAAACAAGCTTTTATTTTTTTTAAATAATTTTCAGTCTTGTTTACATCACTATATTACCAGTTACAATATTTGCTAAAAAATAACATCTTACCAGTTACCAGTTTAGTTCCATCTCCAAATAAAATCTCTCCACATGTGGCCACAGCGCAGTAATAAATCCCATCATCAGAGGAGCTGATGTTCTTATAGAAATTATAAACACATTTCTTCTGAGGGTGAGATCTCTTGTCACATTCATTAGATCTGTTTCCATCAGTGTAGATGATCTGTGGAAGAGATTTATCTGATCCAGTTCTGAACCAGAACGCACTGAGATTTCTTGGACACGTCTTATCCTCAGAGTCAGAGAAGACTGAACACTGCAGAGTCACTGAGTCTCCTGGACGGGCTGGATCTGATGCTGTCTGAACAACAGTATAGTTTGACGTCCTCTCACTGTTCCCTGTGGTATAAAACAGAAACTATGTGAGTCAGAGATGAAAATTTATTTGCAGCAAATGTTAAATGAAATAGACCCTGTCACATTCCCCGGCCTGTTGCCAGTTTCTGTGCAAATGCAACTCCACAATTGGCCGTAGATCTGAAGGAGACCTCCCTACTCTTCCGATTCCCTGATTGGTCGCCTCCAGTCACACTTACTACTTGGGTGAAAACTACCCGAACATCCAATTAGACGACTGCCCCCCGCACATCCTCATTGATAGCAAACCAGCAGAATGCCTGGCCTTTAAAAGAAAGGAAGAGCCAGCACTGGAGGCAGCTGTTGTCCATTAGGCCCACAGCTCGCCAATCGGGATTGCATTGTTGAAGTGGCTGGTCTGAGTAACTGAGTGGTTGTAAGAGAGTTTGAACTCCCTTTAGTTTAGATACACTATTGTGTTTAATTTGAGATAATTGAGATTGTTCGCTCTCATCGTGTGTGAGTAGCTTTGAGTTAAGTTTTATAGCTGAGTTTTGTTTGTAATTTGCATAGCATTTTGGTTTGTATATTAGGCTACCATTTGGTATTGAATTTTGATTAAATTATTATAAGACTTTTGGTTTGTACAGTATTTTGGAATTAAGATATATATTTTGGTTTGATTTTGTAAAAGTAGCATAACTAAAGAGAATTTTTATTTTCTATTTAGTTGTTAATTATTAATGTTAATTATTACCTCAGTTGAGAACACCTTTTGTTCTTTTAACTTTAACTGGATAAGATATACCGACTATAGGATACCTTTTCTTGTTTTTTTTTTTTTGTTTGTTTTTTGTTGTTGTTGTTATTGTATTTGAACCTGGTTTGTTTTAAAATAATTGTGTATATATATTTTTAAGTTTGGTCCGGCTCGTTTTTGTTATTGGCCCTAGGTCCCCTGGATTTGAGGCGGGGTCGTAACAGACCCAAATAAAATTCTTCAATTAAATATATGTTTTGTCAGTGAGATTATTTGTGGAAAATTGTTGCTTTTCTGAAATCAGTGAAGTACATTTTCTCACTGTACTAATGAATGATAATAGACAAATATTTACAGTTGTTCGAGTGAATAACTTTTTTAAAAAATGTACTTTTTTTGAGTTTTTTTTTTCTCTAACATGCAGATTTCTTACTGACAGTCTGCCACTATTAACTTGTTTCTGTTTAACACATTTTTTACATTTACAAGCTTTGTTATAAATAATGATGTAATAATAGAAATTAAAAATATCTCTTTAGAGAGAGCACCTGCTGTTTAAAGTGCACAAATCATTACAGTACTAAAGATTATGATAATAAATTCAGCCAAATATGTTCAATGAACACTCAAATAATACCATGCAATTACCTTTTAAAGACAAATAGACCCCATTCCATATATCTTTCCAGTCAGTTATAGTACAGTGATACATTCCTTCATCTTCTTGAACTGTCTTAAAAATGGTCAGGTGGCTGATTTTTCCATCATACGTTACACTCAGTCTAGAGGAAAAATTTCCTGGTACAGACTTAGAAATTTTGTTTTTAAATTGCATAAAAATCAGTTTCAGAGTATCTCCTGCACCCTGCTTGTACCAGCGGAGAGGAGTAGAACCCTGCTGTTCATTTGGCAAAATACAGGTCAAAGTTACAGTTTCACCAAGTTGACCGGTGGTCACTGGAACCAGCGTATCTGCAAAGGCAAAAGCAAAATTATTTGTACAGCACATTTCATGTACAAGACAATTCAAAGTGCTTTACATAAATCATTACCGCAGGGTGCAAAAAGCAATACAAGTGCATTAAAAAAATAAATAAATAAATAAAGATTAAAAGAAATGCAATTAATCAAATAAAAGCAGATGGAATATGCTAAAATGCAGTGAACTAAAGAATAAATATAAATAACAAGCAAACAGAATAAAACCAACAAATAGCTTATAATTTCAGGTACATAATCATGAAAATAAATAGTCAGAAATAAACACGGAGCTATTTAAATGAAAAATCACAGAACTTACATCCCTGATGAAGGAGGAGCAGTGTAACCCACAGCAGACGCATCTTGTCTGTGTTCACTATAAAAATGTGTTCATATTTAGGTGACACGAGGAGGTGTGGCAATCCAGAGCTTCAAACACATCTGATTGGTTAGAACAGAATATATGATCAAAGTGCATTTCCTGCCCCACTGGTAATTTCCTTCCTTATTTCTACTGTTTTACCTTTAAGTCTTACACTCTGCCAATAATGACTTTGGTACGATTTTTGGGAAATGTTCATCTTCTTCTGTTGCTAAAAGGGGTAGGGGAATTTAAGCTTTAGGTTTATTTGGTTTATTTAGCTTATATATTTATTATTTATTCATTTATTTATTTTTTTTTTTTGTTTGTTTGTTTTTTCCTTTTTGGAGCTTACAGTCCCTTGGGAAGACTGCATTGAAGAGGCTCACGAGCATAAGAAGCCCAAGTACCAGGAGCTGGTTGAGAACTGCAGAAGGAGCAGGTGGAGGGCACACTATGAGCCAATTGAAGTGTGCTGTAGGGGATTTCCAGGCCAGTCTCTGCACCGCACACACAAGCTCCTTGGTGTCAGAGGGTTGCAGGATAAGAAAGCCACCAAGACCATCAATAAAGTAGCGGAGAGCACTTCCAGGAAGTTTTGGATCAAAAAAAGGGATCCATGGTGTACCAAGCCGGGGTCTTATCACACCCGGCTGGGTCGCCTATGTGAGGGTGTGTGAAGATCAAAGACCCAAAACACCCAATGACCCTGGGTAATTTACTGATGATGTGTCCAAGATGCCCATCTATGTAAATGATGTTTCTTTAAAACTGGAGCATATATTCAGAGGGATTGATTACAAAACAAGAAGCAGGTGTGATAATGAGAAACCAGAATCAGGGAGCAGGAAGTAAACTGAACAGAAAACACAAGGGAATAAACACAACTAAATAAAAACAGCAAACAAGACAAAACTCAAATGACAAGACCAGAATAGAAAAACCAGCAGACAATGAACCCAAAAAAAACCCCAAAACCCCAACTAGTGTTCAATATATTTATTAAAGAAGTTTTCCAATACAAAAACACACAACAAAAGAAAAAAAAGAAAGCATTTACACATATATACACATATACATATATATGCATATGTATACATATTGTACATACAAAACAGTAACAAATAAAAGAATCCACCTCACTTAAAAAAAAAAAAATAAATAAATAAAATAAGTCTGATCAGGAGATATAATATTGGGTGGAACCTTTTCTAGACGACATGCCACAACCTTAGCTAGAATTTTCTAATCACAACTCAAGAGTGAAATGGGTATATATATGCTGTTCTCTCCAACTACAGGCCAATATCTAATCTACCTTCTCTCTCCAAAGTTTTGGTGAAAGCAGTTTTTAAATCAACTTCATAAATCTTTAGAAACACATCACATTTGTGTGGAGTTTCAGACAGGTTTTAAGTTATGCCACAGCACAGAGACAACCCTTTTAAGAGTTTTTAAAGTGTAACTACACCCATATATATGCATATGTATACACATTGTACATACAAAACAGTGGCAACTAAAATAATCCACCCCACAAACAAAAAGAAAATTAAATAAAATAAAATAAAAAAAGGAAAGTGACCTATTGTAACACTTAGCCAGAAAACAGATAACTAACAGTAGAAAATCATTCTTGCATATTTGTAGACGGCTGGTCAAAAAAGGTCAGGAGGGGCCTCCAAGCCTGATAAAACTTCTTTTCAGAACCCCTTGTGACATATCTCATTTTCTCAAGCTTTTAGTGAAATAACACATCTTTAATACAATGGGATACTGTGGGTGGAGCAACATCCTTCCATTTCAGGCATCGTGCGAGCAACGTTGAAAAAGCAATGAGCTTCCTCCCCCCAGCAGGTAATGTCAATCCCTCTGGGCTGACCCCGAAGAAAAACAATAGGCGTTTTAGAGTTACTGTAATACCAAACATGCAGGAAAATGCTTCATAAATACCTTCCACAACTGTTCTATTTTGGGACTCTGCCAGAAAGTGTGGATTAGAGTGGCCCCCGCTGATTTACACCTGTCACAGGTGGAGTCAACATTTGGATAGACCTTGGCCAATTTAGATTTATTAAGGTGTAGTCTATGGACCACTATAAACTGAATAAGACATTGTCTCGTACATATGGAAGATGAGTGAATTTTCCTCAGGATATCATCCCATTCTGGGTCACCGATGTCCATTTGGAGGTCCTGCTCCCAGGACCTTCCTATTGCCAGCATAGAGGTGGAATCTTAATAGTTAATCAGGCTGAGCAATCTAGATTGTCTTCTTTTTCATCGGGTCAAAAGACATCACATCATCCATTACATTAGCATGAAGTTCGTCTGGAAACCCTGGGATGGAACATAAAACAAAGTGTTGAATCTGTAAATATCTAAGAAAATGTGAGGCAGGCAGATTATATTTAGTTGACAGCTGCTCAACAGAGGCAAATTTGTTTTCAATAAATAAATCATTAAAACAATTCAATTTAACAAAACCAGTCTGATCAGGGGATATAATATTGGGTAGAACCTTTTTAGGCAACATGCCACAACCTTAGCTAGAATTTTGTAATCACAATTCAAGAGTGAAATGCTCATTCCTTTTCAGCATCCCCTTTTCATTTTGGGTTTCCACAGTGATCAATATTGGAACCATTGATGTTTTTTTTTTTTTTTTTTTGTACATGTTGCCAATAGGTTCTATCTTAACTAAGCATAACATATTTATTTTTTTTGCTGATGACATTCAGGCCAATATATAGCTAATGCTGCTTAGCTATGTTGACACCCTTATGAAACTGGCAGAAATTAAAACCTGGATGAGGTTAAATTTTTCTAAACCTTACAAAAAGAAGACTGAAGTCATCTGGTTTGGAAAATATAACCTCATCATCCACACATCTATGAGAGCACTCTGGTCAACCATCCATTTTCTTCTTGATGTCCCAAAATCACAGTTAAAAAGTAGAGGTGATCCAGCATTTGTTGTGTCAGCCCGATGACTGTGGAATACCTTAACGTCTATATGTCCACATCACTCAGAGCAAACAATCATTTAAATGTCTGTTAAAACCCATATTTTCTTTTCTGGGCTTAAACTGTTCTGTATTTTATTTGTTATTGTTTTGTTTTTTTGTTTGTTTGTTTGTTTGTTTTTGTTTTGTTTCTGCTATTTTATGATCATTTGTGTAATTGTGTACTCTCCCCACTGCATCTTGCCTCCTGCTCCTCTACTTCTGAGTTATCCAGAGCACTTTCCCCAGCACACAGAGTACAATACTCTAGAAATTATATAATCTGCAAAACTTAAGTTTTCTAACAGAATTTTCCCAAACAATATTTTCACTCATACTTTTTACACCAACACTGACCTAATATTTCTACATTTTTAACAAAGCTAAGTCCTAGCATCCACATATGTAGATATTAATTTTAGAGGCATACTAGATCTTTACTGTTATAAACCATTTTTAAATTTGCATTCCATATTGAACAAACAACACAAATATGCATAACTTAACTACAATTAACAATTCCTTAAACAGCTGCTTAAACAAAACTGAGAGGGACCACAACAGACAAAATTACTTAAAGTCAAGACAAAGGGGAAAAAAATCACTTTTTAGGTGGCCGTTCTATACTGCTCGTAAGGAGACAAACTGATGCTGAATGAAGAGCAATCCCAGGTTTTTATGCTGGAGCCAAATGTGGAACACCTGTGTCCAATGATTAGCCACTCAGGAGCGCTAGAAGGAAGGAGGAGCAAAAACACAAATCCCCACAGGAACTTGCACAATGAGGCAAAAATCACTGCAATACTCCAGGTAAGCAACAGGCGACATTTGTCCATGTAAAATATTGTTTCATTCACATATAAATGCACACAGGGGCTTGCGACAAGACACTAGGAAGTTGAAAAATGTTCAACTTTTGGTGTTGTCGCATGGCACTACAACCAGCCAGCTATTTTATTTAATTTTTATTTTCAAAAACTAACATATTTCAAATTAGGCCTACAGAACATGTGCAACAGATACAGTTTTTATTGCTGCTTTAATAGTCTTGAGCCTTGCCCTGTGTGTCCAGTTTGTTCACTTTTTATATTGCACTCCTTTCCAACTTCTATTTCTCTACACCTCTCTCCCATTGCCATCTTTTTTTCCCCTATTTTTCCTGTTGCGGTGGCAAAATAAGGATGTGACTCTGTGTCAGAGGTCATGACATCAAGGGTATCCTTTTCAATTGACATGATGGCCAGATCATTCAGCCTGTCTTGGCCCATGATGCTCCTCAACCATGTGTGCAAATGGCGTAAAGCGCTGAAGGAGCATTCACAGATGCAGCTGCTTACTGGAATTGTGAGGGCAACTTGGAGGACAGCTTTCAGGGTAGGAATCATATCTCTGTCAAGAAACCTGAATGGCTATGTCCAGTCCTCGCTCTTTTTTATTAACTGTCTCAGGGAATTTTTTTGTCTTGTCTTTCTCAAACCATCTCTTGAAGAAATTTTTTACCACTAAATGTTCTTCTGGCTTCAGTTTGATTCCATAATGGTTAGTAAGGCTTTCGAGAGCATCTTCAGAGAGAAAGGTTGGTATTGTTGGATTGCAGACTTGAATGCCTGACATAAGCTCTTCTCCCACATCCGAAAACCGATGGGTGAGCTCCTGTATCATGCTATCCAAGCATGGATAAAAAAGGTGGCTTCTGAACTCATTTGAGGTGATCAGATCAGAGCCTGCCCCAGAGGCTGATTCCACCACAAAATCATTCAATATGTTTAGTCTTTTCCCTTGCATGGACAGATGGGGAGCTGGATGAGATTTTCCTCACATATGGTCATGGCACTCTTGAAAAGATCTTCAAAAAGTGTAGAAAAGCACCAGTGATCTATTTAATCAACAGTTGTTTACTTTGGGTGATGCTTCTCTATGACTTTTATCACTGCTGCACAAACACTCACTTACATGTAGAATGTACAATAATCATGTAATGCTATACAAGGACAGTCTCTCCTTGGCAAAATCTGCTTACTACTCTGGTGTCATTTAGTCCAATCAACACAACTCCAAAACTCTCTTCTCTCTCTTTACCAATATTACAAAGCTGCCTGGCTCTCTTCCCCACCACATGCAATCCACTGACTTCTGTAACTCACTCATGTCTTTCTTTGTCTCCAAAATCTCTAACACTCAACAACACCTGGCCTCATGGGGAACTGCAGTCTTGGGAGTGGACTTCACCGCCCCCTACTCATCACTCATCACCCATAACCACATTCTCCAGTTTTTATTCTCCCCTCCGTCCAAGCCATCTCTGAATTTATCCTCAAATCCAAACCCTCTACTTGTCAGCTCGATCCAATCCCTACAGCTCTTGTTAAAACCTGCCTCTCCTCACTTGCTCCCCTCATCACCAACATCATTCACTCCTCCCTAAACTCTGGAACCATCCCTCCTGCACTCAAAACCACTACAGTCACACCTATCCTGAAAAAACCTGGCTTGGACCCCAGTAATTTCAATAACCCATGTCTGATTTCCAATTTACCTTTTATTTCCAAAATCCTCGAAAAACCTGTTGCTTCTCAACTTCATAACCATCTTATCATCAATAATATTTATGAGCAGTTTCAGTCTGGTTTCCGTCCCCTTCACAAAATCTCCAACGACCTTCTCATAGCTTCAGATTCAGGTTTACTATCCATTCTCATCCTTCTTGACCTCACAGCAGCATTTGACACCATCTCTCACAGCATTCTCCTCAACAGACTATCATCCATTGGCATCACTCACATCCCCCTCGCATGGTTCACTTCTTACCTTTCTGGCCACACACAATTCATTCGACTGAAATCCCATGTATCAAACTCTTTCCCTGTCTCTGCTGGCGTGCCCCAGGGCTCAATCCTGGGGCCCCTCCTTTTCATTATTTACATTCTTTCGCTTAGTTACATTTTTCGCAGACACAATATTCATTTTCATTGCAACGTGGATGACACCCAGCTCTATCTCTCTACCAAATCATCCTCTTCACTTCCACCAACCTCCCTCACCACCTGTCTACAAGACATCTGTTCTTGGTTTTCATCTATTTCTTTCTCAAACTCAACAGTTCTAAAACAGAAGTCCTCCTGGTAGGCATGCCACACACTCCTTCCAAATCTAACAGTTTTCCCATTTCTATAAACAACTCACTTGTCCTTCCCTCCTCTCAGGTAAAGAGTCTGGGTGTCATTCTCAACAGCACCCTTTCCTTTCACTCCCACATTAACAGTATCACCCAGTCTGCATATTTTCACTTGAGAAACATTTCTTGTCTCCGCCCCTCTCTCACCCCACACACCACTGCCATCCTCGTCCACAGCCTTATTACCTCCCAGATTGACTACTGCAACTCACTTCTCTTTGGTCTCCCCAACAAATCCCTCCGGAAACTGCAACTCTCTTACAACAACTTCACTGGTTTCCCGTAAAACAAAGAATTACCTTCAAAATTCTCCTCATTGCTTTCAAAGCACTCCACAATCTGGCCCCACCATCTCATTTCCTGCACATAGCCACTCTGGTCCATCCTCCTCCTCTCTCCAGCTTCTTGTCTTCCCTGAGCGCCTCGTCACTCCCCACCTCTGGAACTCTCTTTTCTCTGATATCTGTACCATAGACTCTCTTCCTCTCTTCAAATCACAATACAAAACACATTTGTTCAAACAGTCCTATGCCAGTTTGTCACTCACCATCTTTATGTTGTACATCGTTCTGTTCCATTTTGTTTTATTTTGTACTTATTTTTTAACTATTTTAATGTTCTTTTGTACAGTGTCCTTGGGTGTTTTGAAAGGCACTTTTAAATGAAATGTATCATTATTATTATAACTTCAATGATAAGAAATAAAAAAAAAAACTTGTTTTTATCCAGATCATCAGTATTATCAGAGTTTCTTCATCAGTGTTGGCTGTTTATCACCATGGAGACAGTTGGTGAGATGATGATATATGAATTCTGAATGCTGATCTAGAACATGGTAGAGATGATGTAGAAAAACAGAAGTACATTACATGCTGCATTTACTTACCATTGAATATCTGACATTTACCCAAGAGAAGGTTAGTTAAAAGCAAATATTTGTAGTATTGGCTCGTTCTGTTGATACAATCAAGTAAAATGGGCAAATTTCAGGCACATAAAAACTTACAAATGGTGATTAATCATTTTGAAATAATTTGAAATTTGTCAAAGCTGTGATTAATCATGATTAATTAATTTCAAATCTGTGAATAATTTGATTAAAAATTTTAATAATTTGAAACCCCAATATAGTATATATATATATATATATATATATATGTATATATGGATAGATAGATAGATAGATAGATAGATAGATAGATAGATAGATAGATAGATAGATAGATAGATAGATAGATAGATAGATAGATAGATGATATTGCAAAAGTAGTTTGAAAAAGGATAGTTTAACAAATTAATGTTACCAATTATTACGGAGATATTGTTTACATGAATACGACTGATATTGTTTGGCAGTGCATTAATGTGCTTTTTTACTCATTGTGTAGATTCGTTTTTAAGTCTACACAAACAAACATAAAAACACACAAAAACTACGTATACTGTAGTTTTTATTCACCATAAACGAAGTCGTTTCCCCCACCACAACTCCAGGCCAAATACACATAAACATTCACAAAGCATTTGATGAATTCATAATAATGTTTTTATTTAGCAAATACACCAACTCCTGACCAAAAGTTAATCTTCATGGCTTTAACAAAGAACAAGACAAGCAGCTGCAGCTATTTTCTGTATAAAAGAGGGTAGAATATAAACAAGTGTACAAAAATATATTGGCGTCCAGAGAAAAATGTAACACTAAACTGTATTTTAGTTGTGATTAGTGCCTTATAATAAACAAATCTTCCTTTAAAGTTAACAACACATATTCACTGACACTATAAATAAAAAAAATATAACAGAATCGTATAATCATATTTACAATTTTATCTGAGAATACACACTTTCTTCAGTCGATCCTTTTTTCTTCTTTCCTCTTGAAGCTTTTCCTCCAGAGAAACGTAAAGCAGCGTAGTTCAGATCCGGCCCACCTTCAGTCTGTGCAGCAAAGAAAATTACAAAATTATATGGTAAATCAATCTGTTGGGATTCATTCAATCATAATATCAATGAGTTGAATTTTAATTACGGTATCATCTCCAGTTTGACTTAAGTTGTCATGTCTTGCATGTGAAGTGGTTCTTTTTTGTCCTGAAAATGGATAGAAAGCATTAAAAGACTCATGTACCAAATACGTTTAGAGAGGATCCACAGCAGGATAAACTAGTTTAATCTAAAACAAAGAAGAAAAAAAAAGAACTTGATTTTGTACATTTTTGTCTTTGTGCATTGTGAAGTGTAAGAAGGTAAAGGGGAACAGATTAATTCAGACTGTCCTGCAAATGTTTATTAAAAAAATCATTTGATAAGATAATAATAAAATGTCATCCGACTATGTTTTTCTTGTTTTTCCATGTTCCAGAACTTGTCTTCTGTGGTGACACTGACTTTCCTAAAGTTATAAAATGTTAGTACTCAGTAAAACGTAGTCGTTACCCTTCAGTTGTCTGCATGCTGCTCTTCTTCGGTAACAGATTAAAACAATGTTTATGATCACAGAAATGACCAAGCAGGTTACAGAGACCACCAATGCAATAAATCCATATGCTGCTGGTGGTGCTACAAGAAGAACAAGACAAACCAAGCTTTTATTTTTTTTAAATAATTTTCAGTCTTGTTTACATCACTATATTACCAGTTACAATATTAGCTAAAAATAACATCTTACCAGTTACCAGTTTAGTTCCATCTCCAAATAAAATCTCTCCACATGTGGCCACAGCGCAGTAATAAATCCCATCATCAGAGGAGCTGATGTTCTTATAGAAATTATAAACACATTTCTTCTGAGGGTGAGATCTCTTGTCACATTCATTATGTATGTTTCCATCAGTGTAGATGATCTGTGGAAGAGATTTATCTGATCCAGTTTTGAACCAGAATGCACTGAGATTTCTTGGACAGGTCTTATTCTCAGAGTCAGAGAAGACTGAACACTGCAGAGTCACTGAGTCTCCTGGACGGGCTGGATCTGATGCTGTCTGAACAACAGTATAGTTTGACGTCCTCTCACTGTTCCCTGTGGTATAAAACATAATCTATGTGAGTCAGAGAAATGTTGTTGAATCAACCAGACCCACATAAAACCCTCCCATTCCAAATTTGTTTTCTCATTGAGATTATTTGTTGAAAATTGTTGGTTTTCTTAACAGTTAGATGGAGCTTGTGATGTTGGAGGTGTTAATTACTGATGCTAGAAGTCACATCTGTGGTGTGGAAATCAGTAAAGTACATGTTCTCACTGGATTAATAAAAGCATAATGGAGAAATATTTACAGTTGAGAGTGAATAACTTTGGAAAAATGTAAAATGTAAAAAAGTTTTTGTTTGCAGATTTCTGACTGACTGTCTGCTGCTATTGACTTGTTTCTGTTTAACACATTTTTTTACTTTTACAAGCTTTGGTATAAATAATGATGTAATAATAGAAATGATCCCCTTAGAGAGAGCACCTGCTGTTTAAAGTGCACAAATAATTATAATAATAAAGATGTTAATAATAAATTCAGCTACATATGTTTGATGAAAACACTAACCTCATACCATGCAATTACCTTTTAATGACAAATACATCCCGTTCCACGTATTCTTAGTCCAGTCGATCTTAGCACAGTGATACATTCCTTCATCGTCTTGAATCGTCTTGAAAATGGTCAGGTGGCTGATTTTTCCATCATACGTTACATTCAGTCGTGAGATAAAATCTGCTGGTACAGACTCAGGAATCTTGTTTTTCACTTGCTTTGCAATCAGTTTCAGAGTATCTTCTGCACCCTGCTTGTACCAGTGGAGAGCAGTACTACTCTGCTCTTCATCTGGCATAGTACAGGTCAAAGTCACAGTTTCACCAAGTTGACCCGTGGTCACTGGAACCAGCGTATCTGCAGTGAATTAAAGAATAAATATAAATAACAAGCAAATACAATCAAACCAACAAGTAGCTTATAATTTCAAGTACATAAACATGAATATGAACAGTCAGAAATAAACACGGAGCTATCTAAATTAAAAGAACTTGAACAGAACTTACATCCTTGATGAAGGAGGAGCAGTGTAACCCACAGCAGACGCATCTTGTCTGTGTTCACTATAAAAATGTGTTCATATTTAGGTGACACGAGGAGGTGTGGCAATCCAGAGCATCAAACACATCTGATTGGTTGTAAGAGAATACATCATCGAAGTGCATTTCCTGCCACACTGGTCATTTCCTTCCTTATTTCTACTGTTTGACCTTTAATCCTTACACCTTTAATCCTTACACTATGCCAATAATGACTTTGGCACGATTTTTTTAAAAATGTCTTCATCTTCTTCTGTTGCTGAAAGGGGTAGGCGAATTTAAACTTTTGCTTCAGCCTACAGCCTTTTGGCTTGTTTGGGTTTATTTATTCCTTTTTTTCTTTGTCTGTTGTGTTTTTTATTTGCCTCCATTGAAGGAACCAAACCAATAAAGAAAAAAGAATAAAGAAATTGTTATGAAAAAGTAAGTCATAAATATGGGAACTCAAATTGTGATTTTACGTACTGGACCTTGTTTTTTCTTTTAGATCAATCAATTTTCAATCAAATTATAGGCACATAATCACTTAGACTAGACACTTAGCAATTAGACCCTTAATGAACATCATAACCTGTACACGACTTTTATACAGAAATTAAATTTCTCAGTAATCATTCTTGTATTTTCCTCGATCAGCCTCTGATGTTCTGTCTAATAATAATATGTAGATGTTTAATATGAAAATTTGTTGTCATTTGTTTTAGTACTTTTTAAAATGTACTTTTGTGGCTCTAGACAGCAAAGGGCTCCAGGCTGGGATTTGAACCTGGGGTCACGTGTGTCGAGGACCTGCATAATGAATGTCCCCATTCTAGCTCCCTAGTTAATTTAATTGCAACACTGTTATTATTGTATTATTCGACATTATTATTATTATTATTATTATTATTATTATTATTATATTATGTAGTCACCCATTTGTTTGCATGTGATGTGGTACCAAACAATGAAATGGTGAGGTGGAACTGTGCTATCACAGCCCCTGGGGACTTCAGGGAAATTTTAGGCCAATAAACAAAACACAATTAGCAAGTACAGAAACGGACAGGATGTAGTTACTCAGCTAACAACACAGCGGTTTTATATATACACACAATGACCAAGGAAAACCTGGAGCATATATTTAGAGGGTTTAATTACAAAATGAAAAGCAGGTAATGAGGGAGTTACAGGGCAGGAAGTAAACTGAACAGAAAACACGAGGGAATAAACTTAATTAAATAAAAACAGCAAACAGAACTCAAATGACAAGACCAGAATAGAAAAACAAGCAAACCATGAACCCAAAATAAACCCCAACTGTTCTCTCCAGCTACAGGCCAATTTCTAATCTACCTTTTCTCTCCAAAGTTTTGGCAAAAGCAGTTTTTAAATCAACTTCATAAATTTTTAGAAACACATGACATTTGTGAGGAGTTTCAGACAGGTTTTAGGTTATGCCACAGCACAGAGACAACCCTTTTAAGAGTTTTTAAGGTGTAACTACGCCCTCTACTTCTTGTGTAACTCCACTCACTGCCGAATTTGAAAAGTGTCTGAAAAGGTTTGGGGTGGGAGGTGTAAGGTGATCATTTAGCAGCGAGTGGGCTGGTTGTGATACACAGGCAGAAATGATTGACAGGCAGCAGTTCAGCTCACTAGCAAGATGCAAAGCCAGATTCACAAAACACCTACGCCACAAAGGGGCCTTTGAGGTGGAAGACTTTCCCCGATTAAAAAGGCCCTTTGAGGTGGAAGACTTTTCTGCTCCTGAATTTCCTCAGCTACACAAAAATAAGGTGATAATGAAACGTATCAGTCTGACCCATTAGCACTGATACACTGGCCTGTCAGGAGCTCCAGCAGATTCTGGAAAGCTGTGGCTACTTGCGGCAGGTTGTGGCAGCTGGCGAAAGTGCTGCTATAAATTTCCGCTGTTACTATTTGAGCTGCTGTATCTCCTTAAGCCTGGTACACTCAACGATTTCTTTAATCTTATGAGATTTTCTATCTGGTCGAGACCTCACCTTTGAAAATAAAAAAATCAGTTTTAATCATACTGTGTGTGGTGTGCTCCGATAATGTAATCACAGAATAACACACAAATGACACACACATGACGGTTCCGCAACTCATCTACAATCTACATTGAAACGTAGAAGAAGAAACATAGCAACAACCGGCAAAAAACGAAGAAGAAGAAGCATAGCAACAACCGGAAAACACAACACACAGCATGGAAGAGGATATATAGAATGAGGGAATGATGGTGGTCCTCAGGCTATTGTTAGCAGAAAAAGCCAGAACTTAAAAAAAAAAAAGAAAAAAACAGAAACAGACTGGAGATGGTGTAAAGACGGACTTTATTTACTTCCTTGTTCCCCAGCCAGCTCGCTCTCTGATTGGCTACATTCCGTTCCATGTCACCATCCACACAGTCACAAACATAGACTGTATATAAAGATAGGCAGAGCCTCCGTGACGTTACCCGTAGGTTTCTGAAGAGCAAAAGTGAAGCTTGATAGGCATTCCCACCGTCGCCATCTTGGTTGTGTGACGCGTGTCGTTAGTCTCGAAAAATCCAAAAATGGGCAAAGAGGTAGAACTGAGAAGGGGACTGTGAAGGTGGAGGTGGATGATTGACAACCATCAAACGCCGAGCTGCCTTAGCTAAGAGCCAACTGAGCTAACCCCAAGAAACGGTAGCTAATCAACTAACGGAGGTAGGCGGGGCTAAAGCTAAGGCATGCTGTTGTGCTGCACTCTCCCTTCTTTCCGAGACTATTGGATACCTGTCAATCAAATATACGCCCCTAATTATGCAGAATTTCAAGATTAAATAACATCCAAACAGATGAGTTAGGAAAAAATTCATCCCCCTCACAGTTGTCATGAAGGTAAACTTGACCTATTAATTCTAAAATGGATTTTTGTACCAGGTTTATTTCTGCTCTGAAGTTGGTCTTTTTAAGATGGGAGTCTATGGGGATTTGCTCTGTTTTGGAGTCACCCCCTAGCGGATGAGGGATGAACTGCAATTTTTTTGCAACAACTACAGACCAGATGATAATTGAACAGGGAAATCTCACAATGAACGTGTCTTTGCTCTCCGAGGTCAGGAAGAGGCAAAATCGGGACAAAAACAGCCCAAAAATCCTTACGAGGCTTTAAATAAGAATCAGCAGGTAAAGAATAAAGTACGATGTTACTTTTACACCCCTCAAAGCACAAATCTGTCCGATTGCAGGAATATTTAATCAGAAACTCTGTAAAAGAATAGAAGTCTGAAACTAGCAAATCTAGACCATACAAGCTCACATTCCTTCATATGCATTGGTGGGCGTGTTTTTCTATGCCTGCAAGGCGAGGATCCATGGTTGCATCTGGATGGAGGGGGCTGTGGGGTTTTTAAAATTTTCTTGTGACATAGAAAACCTCTCTGTCACGAAAATCATAACCTGGTTTTACCCTGTAGAGGACGTTATAAGCCATTTTTTACCCACAAAATCTTGTTTTTAAAATAAAAGTCTAATTCTATCAATGTTTGTTTTCATCACAATTAAGTAATAATGTGTTGTTTACAGCTCAAAAAACACATTTTTAGGTGCACTACCCCTTATACTCTAGATTCAAGGAATTCTATTGTTTGTTTTTTTCTTTGTTTGTTTTTTTTTTTTTTTTTTCTTTTGAACTTATCTGCAGACTTTGGTACCATAGACCACAATATTCTGTTTTTTTAGTTAGAACAATTTTGTTGGTATAAAAGACCCAGCTTTGTCCTAGTTCAAATCATACCTGACAGGCTGGAACTTTTCTATGGAAAAAATATTGCGGCTCATTCCTCTTCAGCATCCCCTCTTCGTTTTGGGGTTGCTGTTTTGTTTTTTGTTGTTGTTGTTGTTGTTTGTTGTTGTTGTTGTTTTTTGTTTGTTTGTTGTTGTTTTTTTGTTTTGTTTTTTTTTGGTAATAGTTATTATCTTAAATAGGCATAACATACTATTTAATTTATTTAGATCAACCTTCATACTGTTTCCTTGTTTCTAAAATAGGTTGAACCCAGGTTGAACCCAGGCTTTCTCTTATGTACCGTTGAGTTAACAGTAAGATTTCTGTCAGTTTGAGCAAAATCTTCCACTTTTCATCCTTGATGCCTTGTCTGGACTGCTTTGTCGCTGCTGTTTGTTTCGTTCTTGTGTTGGGTTTCACTTGGGTGGCATTGAATTTCCCCATTCGCTGTTGTACCACACCATGATTGTAGCTCCCCCCAGCTGTCATGGTGTCATGGGTTTACACTTGTTGGTGCTTCTTCCGCCTCTTTCCTTATTCGGATGAGAGGCGGCTCCACTAATCAAGGCTGCGCAGCTGAGGTGAATCGGGCTCATCAGAGGACTACATAAAGACTCCAGGATCTTCTCTAGCTGGATCGTACAACTAATAGCGGTAAACGGCTCTGCACAAATCTAAGTCTAGAATTATCTATCTGTGTTCTTACCTGCATATTATTCTCTCCCAAGCTCCCTGCCCTGGATTGTACAATGGACTTGTGGAATCCTGTCTGCCCGCTCTTCGCCTTGTCTGCCTGCCTGCTCCTCGCCTCGAGTCACACTGGAACTCACCTGACTCCTCACAATCGCTTTGTAAATAAACACTCACTAATTCCAACTGTGTGCTTTCCTCCTTGGGTCCTAATCCAGATCCTGACACATGGAGTTTTGATAAATGAAATCAGGCGTAACATACTTAGCCTACTTTTGAGGCCACCTCGAGAAAACAAGCATTGTTATTTCCAGAATATTAACTTATCTCAAGAAAATTATTTAAAAATGTTATGATTAGTCTTAGCCTAAACAATCAGAAACCACTTCTTACACATGTAGGACAAGACATGACTATTACATGTAATATTATTTATAATAATATTATGACATTGCTTTTAAATAACACACCATTTCTTGATTGTTATTAAATTCATGTGACCCTTTTTATACATTCAGCTTTTTGTGTACACTAAACATTAACAATTCCTGGGTCAAAAGTGGCCCCATTCAATAGCAGCTTGACAGGAAAAGAGCCAAAGTAAGTGTCATGGTTGCAGAGCTGCTCTGCAGAGCTGCAATCAGGATGATCTCCGACACCTTCCCTGATTGTGATTCCCCTCACCTGCTCCCTGCCCTACTTATACACTCTTCACTCTCTGCTTCCCTGCCAGATGTTCAACAGTACTAATCTTGTTGAGATCCAGCTATTTTCTTGTTCCAGACTTTCTTGTCATTGACCCTGTTACGTCCGTGGAGATTCTCTTGCCTGACCCCTGCCGGATCCCTTCAAGTGCCCACCTGGATATTGACCCTTGCCCGTATGACCACGGAGATTGCCTGTCCCTCTGGATAAGTACTGCACTGAGCCTCACTGTGAATGAGCATTGCCTGCCCTGACTATGTCTTTTAGATTTGTAGACTTATATTCCTGTATGACGTTCATTTCAGGAGTCCTCACTCACAGACCTGGGATTGCCTGACTCCTCCAGCTAACCACAACTGGTTTCACTCCCTCCATCCCCTGGCCCTAAATAAACCTTATTCTGTTCAAACCATCTGTTCTACGTGTGGCTGAATTTCCGGGTCTTCAGGAGCAAACCTGACAGTGAGAGGGAGGACAACATATATCGAAAGGCCCTGGTCAGCCCTCGGACCCATACTGGCTGTGCTGAGGAGTCCCAGCCTCTGCAAATTAGGATATCCACTCCTCCAGGTGAGACATCCAGCACCCCAAGAATTTTGTTTTACAAGAATAAACACTCATACAGAAATATCAATTTTACTGTGACTGTTTTACATTGAATGATTCCAAATAGTAGAAATTAAGATAACACCACACGTCACAAGACAGGAAACATCTTGTTGAAAATAATAAATCTGTTAGTACGTTCAGGTACAGTAAGGATGGACTTTAACTTCATGAATATGACTTAATATAAGCGCTTGGAGAAAATGGATGGGTCGATCAATTCCCTCTTAAGCAGTGACAGGAGTAAT
Source organism: Melanotaenia boesemani (assembly GCF_017639745.1). Lineage (NCBI taxonomy): Eukaryota > Metazoa > Chordata > Actinopteri > Atheriniformes > Melanotaeniidae > Melanotaenia > Melanotaenia boesemani. The sequence goes on from NC_055688.1 coordinate 17,214,656, forward strand.
GGTATTGAAATAAGCAGCTTTACTAACTGCGTTACTTTTTCTGTTAATGTCTAACTAATTACTCTTTCCATCTTTATAACATTGTTTCCATTAATGAGGATTAAACCTTACTGACAAGGCCTTACTACGATAAGACTAATTTTTGTTTTGGGCGAGTGATACAACTGAAACTGTTGAATAACCTCAATGTTTGAGTAGAATAGTAGTTGTGTTGTGTTATGACTGCTATGACTGGCAAGTGGGTCTGCACCTTTTACCCCAGAGTTTTCACTTAATTTAAACCAGGCAATCAGCCGGGACATCAGCCACTTCACCTGCTCAGATCCAACTGCTAGTTAGGCAAGAATGCTCCTTTAAAACATTTGGGGGCAACACAACAAATCAGTTGCTCTTTTAAGAAACTTAGAAAATGTTACAACCTGATAATGTTGAGGTGTGGCTCTTTATTTGTTCAGCAGATAACTTCGCATTAATATGATTCCTCAAACAACCTCTGCTGATTTTATGATTCTTTCCAGTGATCTAGGCAGCACAATTCTGTTCCAGTCCAACTAATTGTCCTTATGTGTTCAGAGACCTCCAACTGACACTGTTGCATTTTTTATTATTTTTATTAATAATATCACCCAGAAAGATTCATGTCTTGTTTGGGTAAAGCCCCTTTCCACCAGCAATCACTTTTCTCCTCCACCTCCTCCTCCAATGCTTCTCCCAGGTCACCACCCGGCTGATGGTAAAGGAGCGAACCGAGCGCAGCCTCACACACAAACAATCAGCAGACGCAGCAACAGCAACTCCAACGAAAACAGAGGAAGAATTTTAATCTGGAACCACAGACATCACTTTTCCGTCACAGAGATAAAATACAAGAACATTATGAGAAAAGTTCATCATAACCAGAAACAATGTTTTTTTTTATTTCATGGTGACTGTAAGCAGTTAGAATAACAAGAAGCACCTCTCCTGAGGAGGATACAAAAACATGACATCCAGCAGCCTGAGATTAATGTCGATGATTTAATTTATTCTTTTTGGTTTCCATTTCGTTCATTATTGGAATTCATAGTTCCGTCAAAGGGAACATATTTGAACATTTTTTAAAAAGTAATGGAGCTGTTACTTTTCCGAGTAATTAATTACTATTATAATGTTGACTAGCAACTATAAATATTACTTTTTTGAAGTAAGGTGCCTAACACTGCTCTCAAGAGACTAAATAAAAGAAAAATCAACTTCAGTCAAAATGGAAAGCATACAAAAATATGTAAAGTAGCTTTTATGATCAGCAATGAATCTGCACTAATAAAAGAGGTGAAAGACAAGCCTCAATGCTTCTCAAGCACAAATTATACAGTCTATTAAAAGAGAAAAGCTACCATTATCCAATTGAAAGCATTATTAATCTATCCCAGAACTCTGATATCAGAGTAAACTGTCTCCTTCTGTGATGTTTTCATGTTCTTTCTCTCAGCTCTGCAAGCTTTTTTCTGTGTGAAAGTAGGTGCAGCATACGTCAAAGAGACCTCACTCCTCTGAGGAAAAATATGTCATAGAAGAATTTTAGAAGAGGGCAGATTATTATACGAGCAGATAATATGTGTTTGTCTTTTCACTTTACCTGTTGAATTTGCTGATTGTCACAGTTCATAACAGCATCTGCAGTGCAACAAATATATATATTAATATTAACTTACAGTTAACTGTTGCTAAATATTTTTAATGAAACTCGTTTTACCTTTCCAACACCCACAAGTTGCCTTCTTGATTTTATAAACTAGGACAGATATAACAACGAGGCTCACAGTCAGAGCAGCACCTAACAGCAAAATAACTGTGTTGGACACCTTCAAATCCCACAGGTTGGATGCTAGAAAAGTGAAAACAACCATAAATCATAACAAAATGATCTGTAACGATCACACAAATTTTTTTGGATTCTAATGTTATTATCCTGTAGTTACCTTGGATGTCCACTTTTGTTCCATTTCCAATTAAAATCTCTCCACATGTGGCCACAGCACAGTAAAACGTCCCAGCATCAGAGGAGGTAACTTCACTGGAGAAGCTGTAGACACATTTCTGTGTGGTGTTAGCTTCAGGAGTCCTCTCACATTTATCACCACTGTTACCATGAAGATAAAGAAAACTGGGATGACGATCATCTGATCCGGCTTTGAACCAGAACACGCTGTGATCTGCTGGACAAGTTTTCTTCTCGGTCTTAAAGAAGACTGAACACTGCAGATTGACTGGGTCTCCTGGATTTAGTGGCTCAGATGGAGGCTCCTGAATGACAGCAGTGATATCTGGTTCTGGTCCTGGGAAATATAATTTAAAAAAATTACTCGATGTTCAAGGAGAGAAATATCTAAAAATGTTATTAAAAATATAATAAATTCACTTTTATTTACCCTTAATTTGTAGAAATGTTCTTTTAATAAAGGTCAGATTAAGCTGTTTTACTTTAATACAGTAATAAAGACCAGCATCATTGATCTTAGTTCCATTAATATGGAGAACAAATGCTTCATTTTCTTGCTTTGCTGTAATGTGAGTTATCTCTGTAACACCATCAAAATCAAAGTTAAATGTTCCTCCCAGATATTCCGGCCAGTTTCCAGAAACAAGTCTGATCCAGTGGTAGGTTTCTTGGTGCAGAAGAGATTTCTGAAGAGGACATGTCAGGGTCGCATTTTGTCCAACAGTAACTGTGTTCGTTATGAACTTTCGATCATCTGTGCGACCTGCAAAATAAACCCACACAATTAGAAAAAAAATCACAAATATTCAACAGACTGAATTTTAAACACAATGTTAAATAAAAGAAATAAATCAACACATTTCCTTTATGTTATCTATTTCTTTGTGTACTTACATCCCACACTGAGCATCAGCAGTGCATAAAATATGATCAACATTTTAGATTAAATCCACGAGTGGTTGCGATCAAATAACAGCAAATCTTAAGGTGGGTCACTTTAATATAATCCTGCAGAGTGGGAGTGAACAATTTCAAAACAATCTGATTGGTCTTGCTGTTTCACTTTAACACCACCACGGAAATAATGTCAGCCTTTTTTTTTCCAATTTGAACACAGAAAAACACCAGCAATATTTTTTCATGCTTGATGGTTTCCATCAATTACTCAGTGTAAACACAGTTCAAACAATAATAAATCCAGACACATTTACTTCACATTTTCAGTTTTTTTTTTTTTTTTTTTGTATCTCATATGGTGTTAGAATGGAGTCAGATCGTAGTTAGAACTGGGTTTATTAACACAAGGGATGTTCAGAAAGCTTCTTACTACTACAAGCACGAGGAAGGAACACTGGAGTCCAGTTATCTGCTCCAGACCAGGAAGGGGAATGTAGAAAGTCCATCTGAATCCAAAACAAGGTCTGACAAGGAATGAATGAGTAGCTGGAGTATATGAAGTCCGGAGGGAGATTGATCACAGGTGTGGATAGTCAGTACTCAGGAGAGGGACTCCGGTGTACATGGCAGTGGGTGTGGTCCTGACAGAGCCTGGTGCGTGTGTGATAGTACCCCCCTCCAGAAGCTACATCAGGGCAAAAACAGAGCCGGCGCCAGGGCCGACCCCGAGGATGGAATCGAGGTCGACTGGGATGCTGTATGTGGAAGTCTTTCAGCATGGAGGGTTCCAAAATATGAATCCGAAGAACCCATGACCACTCCTCAGGACCGTAACCTTCCCAGTCGACGCCCATGGCACCATCTCAAGTCCAGAATGCCTCAGATGATGGTTGATATCCCAGTACACGGATCCATCCTCCATATTTAGAGGAAGAGGAGGAGGAGAAGGTAGAACATCTGCCGCACCAGACTCTGTAGAAAGAGGAGTGAGAGGAGGATGGCAAGGCTTCAGCAATGAGACATGAAAGACTGGATGAATTCTATAGGAGCCGGTAATTCCAAATGGTACGTGACTGGATTGACTTGGGTGAGTATCTTAAAGGGTCCTTTGTAACGGTGACTTAGCTTTCGGCAGACAGCATGGGAACGAATATCCAGAGTGGACCGCCACACTAGGTCTCCCTCAGCATATGTGTGTTCCTGGGATCTCCATCGGTCTGCCTGCATGGTGTAGCATCTGATGGCACATTGCAGGTGTCGATGTGCCTGACTTGGGATTTTGTGATCTGTTAGAACCGTGAAGGGATGTTGTGCGCCTTCCAACCAATGTCTTCATTCTTCCAGAGCCAGTTTGATGGCTAGAAGCTCTTGATTGCCGACATCATAGTTTTTCTGCGCTGGGCTGAGTTTCTTTGAGAAAAAGGTGCAGGGTCGGAGGCGAGGGGAGTTATCTGACTATTGTGAAGGACAGCACCACACCTGTAGTGGAAGCATCCACTTCGACACAGAAGGGGAGGTTAGGATTGGGATGTTGCAAAACAGGTGCAGACACAGTCGACTGATGGAATGAACATTTTTCTGCCTTCAGGAAAAGATTATGTGCTTGGAGGCGTTCGAGTACCTGTTTGACGTGGTGGACATGGGATTGGAGATCAGGGGAGTAGATCAGTATATCATCGATGTAAACCAAGAGGAAGTGATTAAGCATGTCAGAAGAGATTTCATTCATGAAGCCTTGGAGGATGGCGGGGGCATTAGTTAGACCAAATGAGAGTATGCAAACTGCTGAGCTCTAATTTGGAAAAAAACTCAGGCTCCACAGAGTTTTTCCAGGGCTGATGGCACCAGTGGGAGAGGGTATTTAAACTTAACCATAATTTGGTTGAGGGCTCTTTAATCGATGCAGGGTCTCAGTCCCCCATCTTTCTTCCTCACAAAAAAGAAACTGGTGGCTGCTGAAGACGTGGAAGATTAAATGTGACCCTGAGGCAATGCCTCTGAGACATAATTTTCCATAGCCTTATGTTACTTTGTCTAGGGGTCTGAGGATGGAACATCAAACACCGGATAAAGTAAAAGTTCACAATTTATTTGTCACAATTTACCATAAACGAGTTCACAAACAAATAAATGTTGCCCGAATGTTGACTTGTCCACAAATAAACAATATGTAATACAAACCAAATCAAACTAAAAGTGTCCATTAGAGAGTTACCAATTACATCTAATATTTAGAAAACTAAACAAAACAAAAGGTGTCTTTTAGAGGGTTTAACAATTACAATTTATCTAATCAAAACAGAAAATGTCCCAAGTAACAGGTTACACGCACACAGGTAGTTATACAAAACACAACCAAACCAAAATGCCCTTTTTATCTCAAGTAAGGACGACAATTCAAACTCAGAACTATATAGACTTTAACCACTACAAGTTTAACACCATATACGAAATTCCTTCTCACAACAAGACACGAAGTCACTCCCAAACAAGCAAACTGTCCCACAGTCCAGTTGGTGGCAAACTGCGTCCCACTGTCCACAGTCTGCCCTGATTGCTGGTGCAGGTGCAGATTTAATAGAGGATGTCCCCAGGGATTGGTCGGCCTTCCCGGAAGCATTCCATCTGTGGCCCAATCCGGCATCGAGGAGGCGGGATCCGTACTGTCAGCCTTAATTTGAACAGCTGCAGCTTCTTAGGTTAATCAGCGCTTCAGTCCCTTTTGGCTGTAGAGCTGTCAGCCGTAACACCGTATTCTCTGGAATGGAGAGGGGGTAAATTCTGCCAGCAGGAAGTTTACCTCCTGGGATCAGATCAATGGGGCAATCCCAGGAACGATGAGCTGCTCTGTGAGGACCAAAGACGTCCTTGAAATGTTTGTAATCAGGTGGAATATTTTGGGCTGGACTTCTGTTGGGCTTTCCACTGTGGTGGCACCCAGAGAGAATCGAGTTACGGGATTTGGTTGGGGTAGTTGAGGAAAGCTCGAAGGATGAAGAATTGAATCAAAGTCAAGATTTTATGCAATCTGTTGGTGTTCCTTAACTAGGCTATTATTTATTACAAATTGGCTCAAATTGATTTGTCTGTAAAGTGCCTGAGATGACCTTACTGTGAACTGGCGCTATACAAATAAAACTAAATTGATCTGAATAAGTCTCTTTTCCTAAAACTTCTCCAAGATAGCGAAAGCTCTGGATGTGAAAAAGTACAGCGATGTTACAGAATGTTTGCACCTGCCCTGCACTTGTAAAGAATCCTTTAAAACAGACGTTCACCAGCGAAGGCATAACATCTGCCTTGGTGGAGATAAATATGGGTGGTTTTTATGTAGAGTTTGCAGATATTGGAAAACTGAGCACAAGATTTAAACTGTGATGCGGATTTATCCAGTGAATGGCCTGTAGAAAGAAACTTCTTTTCATCTTTTATGTCTTAAGGATAATTTACTGTATGTTCTCTTTATGTGGGTAAATGGGTAACTCTGTTTCAAACGTCAGTGTCCTCATACTCATGCATCCTTTACATTGGTATGGTTATTAGGCAATCATCAGAGGACAATTCAGAGTTCAGAGAGCATATCTGAGTTCCAACGCATAGTATATAGTGTTGGTCTATTGCAGCTCCCTCTTTGTTCTTTTCACTGGTCAGATGTGAGCAATACTGCACAACATTGCTCCCACTACTTGGTATGCTCCTTCCAGATACACACCTACAAGTTCTCTATAAACAGATCAAATTATGCATGTAAAGGATAGAGAAGATGGGTGAAAGCTTCAGTATCTGTCTTTAGTGTAGAGCATAAATGAAACTTTAGCTCTCAGGCAGAGTGTCAAGGCTGTTTAATGATCTTCTGAACTCAGAATCTGCAGTGTTTTGCATAAATGTCCTGTCAGATGGAAATGGTGGTTCTGATGGTTAGTTCAGCTGAACGGTTCTCTCTTTACCAGGCCTCCAAATAGAAGATTTTTTAATCTCTGTAAGTTATTGATAAACATGAAAATCTGATAACACAATGCAGATTAGTTCAACAGCAAAAACTTATTATTTTTTAAATCATACTAAAGTAGTGTGGATATTTCTGGAATAACTTAATCTGTTTGTAAAATATAAGAGGTTAAAATTACAGCAGCGTCTGTTACACAGCAAAAGCACAACATCCCCAGTTTGACTGGAAATGATGATGTGTGTTGTATTCTCAGTTTATTACAGGTGCGTCACCTTATGTTTCCTGTAAGTGTTTTCACTGCTCACTGGTTTAAAAAAGTCAGTAGTATAGGGCATATTTAAACATTCAGCCGGGAGGTCAAGGAAATTAACAATACATTGCTTTTTACTTTATCATCCATATTTGTGCGTACAGCATAGCAGTTAAACACAAAAAGACATGAAAATATAATTCACTCATGGAAACTTCAGTGTTGTGGTTTAGCTTCTAAACATAGGTGTGAAGACAGAGTGGTATTTCTTCCTGTTAAACCAACTGCTGTCATTTCAGGAGGATGGTCTTTGGCTGATGTTTAAACTTTATCATAATCAAAGTGTAGCATCAAATTATAGCAAATGTCATTCATATAAATTACTTTCAAAAGAAGTGAAGGGATAAAAGAAAGACTGGTGTGTATTGAGTTGCAGTTCAAGAAACCCATAGAAAGATTAAAATGTTTTTAAAATTGAATTAATTATGAAACCAGTCTTTCCATTTAACCAGTTAACCACATTGCTGCACCCTCTCAGTGCTGCTGCTGTTTTTTTCTCTTCATATCTGATAAAAGCTCAAAGTCAGGCCTGTTCATTTTCAGTTGTTGGTCAAAAGTGGAAAAAAAAGCCCACCACAGCGTCTGACTGTCAGTGTTGCTGCTGAATGTGGTTTCATGTTGTCGTTATGCAGATAGCCTTCACAAAGATACAACAATAAGGAAACAGGCGTTCACAAATGTTCACAAGTTTAGCAAAACTGAAAGAAGGGGAAACTGTTAAAAAAAGCTGGACATTTAAGTTAGATTAAGTTATTTAAGTTATTACAGTAACTAAATATATTAAATAATCACATCATATCCAACAAATGAAAATGTTTTTCATGCTGCTGAGTTCAGCAGTAGGAGGTAAAGGAGGGGGATTTTGTCATGCAGGTCATGACTGTTCTCTCACATGTCATAATAAATCATTAAAAAATCATAAAAAACAGATCAAGTATAACAAAAAATATTATATACAAGAAATTATGTTTGACAGTTTTGTTTGTCTCTCTGTTTTGAAAGCCCTTTCTTGCCATTTAAATGTTATTTGTGTTCCATTAGATGTATTTCCTAGTCTCTCTATCTAAGATGATTTCGTGCCCATTGGACTTGGGGAGTTTCTGTATTAAGTTCATGGCTTCCCTTTTTATTCCAGCTGCTGCAAGAGTAATTTCTCTTTTTTTTTTGTACTGTGCACACAGAATTCTACAGACACACTGACTCATTTGACAATATCAGGCCCTGTACATACTGAAATACCAAAGTTCTTTTCAATCTTTCATTGAAAAATACTTTTGGAGCCACAGCTCACCTTTGCTTAGAGATGCTAAATATTTGGTGGATGTTCCTTTTTATAGTCCACCCTGACACCTTCACCTGTCCCTGGTTAAAATGTTGTATCTTTCAGAATACTTCCATAAACTTTTCAATCTTTCTTTTCCTTTTTCCCGACTTCTTGTGTGTGTTTTTCTGGCATCCAGTTTTTGATTTCTTTAGATTGGTTTATTTTGTAAACACAATAAACTATAAAGACATTGAAATAATAACTTTATTATGTTTAATACATGTTCAAGCCAGATGAAAGTTTTCATACTTTTTTGTATTTTATAAAGTTTTCTGAAAATAATAATAATTACAATAAAAACAGCCATATTGGCAGGTAGGCTGAACAGATAATCACACACGTCACACACATATAATCATAAAACAAATAATCTTAATACAATTTAGTACACCAGTGTTACCAATGTTTATCCAAACATGATTCATGCATGATGATCCAACTTTCAAATTACTCATTTGTCCCACTATACATTTCAGGTACTGATTAAAAAAAAACACTTAAATGTTTTTTTTTTTACATATATATATCATTTCTTAAATTTGCCGAGCTTTGGGTCCCCTGAATTTATTCTTTCTGGTGGTTTTCTCAATTATAATATTATTTCAGGAATGCTCGCGGTAACTAAATAATTTTGTTTGAGTGGTCGAATGAAGCAACTACACCATTGATATATTTAAACTTGAAATCCATTATGACAACATTACATTGGTTTTTGGGCCTATTTTGTTTTTACATAGAAGAGGAGAGTGTGGATTCTCCTTTCATAGATGCAACAACACTTTTAGAGAGATTTACTCCAAACACCTTTAAACATAAAGACAGCTTGTTTATAAAATCATATTAATACACGATTTATAGACATACATTAATACACAAGTACAGAATTATTAAATTTGACTCTAAACAAACATGAAGTTGGAGTCTGAAAAAAGAGATGTCAAAAATCTATTAACTGACTAATCAAACCCAAGAGTCTTGATTTTAGCGTAGCTCCTGCGTCTCTCTACTGCTTCCTTTATTGCTCTGGTGTTAGTTTTTGCCATGGTGAAGACGACAGCAGAGTAAATCCATCTTTCCTCACCACTCTGCGAAAACCATAAGATAAACATTTATGTAATACTGAAGCCTCATAATATTATTAGTTGATTTTAATTTATTACTTTACCTGTTGGCTGTCTTGACCACAGCTGTGTTTCTGTGTGTCTGCAGCTGAATAATTCAAATAAATAGATTATTATTAAGTTTCTGTAGTGTTCTCACTGTCAGTAACTTCTCTCACCTTGACAATGATCACAGTTGTTTTTCTTCATGGCATAAATGAGGACAGCTATAGCAATCAGACTTAGAGCCAAGACAGAACCCAGCAGAAAAAAAACTGCACTGGTATCCCGCAACCTCAAAGTGGATCCTGAAATTATATCAAACAATGGAAATTATAAAAGTTACAGATATTACAGGAATGTCCTTATTATTTATTTATTTATTTATTATCTGTTTGTTATTTTTGCTAAGTCATTTTATTGATTTTTCCATGTAACTTGAAAAAAGGAGAGAATTAACCAGAAACTACACAGTTCATGCATGACATGGCTTTATGAGTCAGTTTTGTTTGGGTCACATCCTGCCTGACATTTGAAAAGGAGTTGCTCATATTTTATCTTTACTGTTTAATCTGAAAAACATTAATTTCATCAAACTCAGTGGTTCCCAACCTATTTACCGTGGGGACCCCCCTTCATGCAAACACTAAAACGGCATGGACCCCCTGCCCCATCCTGTGCTGAAACCCTGCTTGGTTTCACTTTCAAAATTGAGATTCTTACTTAAATAATGTAATCTGTTTGAGTCCTGTCCTTCAATTTAGTTAAAGTTAAATTAACAGCATATAACAGGGGTTTCCAAGTCCAGTCCTCGAGATCTATTATCCTGGAAGTTTTCAATGCAACCCTTGTCCTATACACCTGAATCAAATGGCTAAATTCCCTCATCCACGTCATTCAGCTCCGCAGACACCTGGTCGAGCCATTCATTTGATTCAGGTGTGTTGGGAAAGGGTTGCATATAAGAGTTGCAGGGTAGTAGATCTCAAGGACTGGACTTGGGCACCCCTAACATATAACCTTACATTTTTTTCTTAAAATAGGGAAATGTGTGGACTTTACTTACAATGGCTCTTAATGTTCAAAGACTTGGGTAACCCCTGTGTTCTTTGGGGGACCCCAGGTTGGGAACCACTGATCTAACTAATGCATTTAATGATAAAAAAAATTACCTTGAAAATCGAGTTTGGTTCCATTTCCAAATAAAATCTCTCCACATGTGGCCACAGCACAGTAAAACGTCCCAGCATCAGAGGAGGTAACTTCACTGGAGAAGCTGTAGACACATTTCTGTGTGGTGTTAGTCTCAGGAGTTCTCTCACATTTATCACCGCTGTTACCATGAAGATAAAGAAAACTGGGATGACGATCATCTGATCCGGCTTTGAACCAGAACACACTGTGATCTGCTGGACAAGTTTTCTTCTCGGTCTTAAAGAAGACTGAACACTGCAGATTGACTGGGTCTCCTGGATTTAGCGGCTCAGATGGAGGCTCCTGAATGACAGCAGTGATATCTGGTTCTGGTCCTGAGAAATATAATTTTAAAAAATTACTCGATGTTCAAGGAGAGAAATATCTAAAAATGTTATTAAAAATATAATAAATTCACTTTTATTTACCCTTAATTTCTAGAAATGTTCTTTTAATAAAGGTCAGATTAAGCTGTTTTACTTTAATACAGTAATAAAGACCAGCATCATTAATCTTAGCTCCATTAATATGGAGAACAAATGCTTCATTTTCTTGCTTTGCTGTAATGTGAGTTATCTCTGTAACACCATCAAAATCAAAGTTAAATGTTCCTCCCAGATATTCCGGCCAGTTTCCAGAAACAAGTCTGATCCAGTGGTAGGTTTCTTGGTGCAGGAGAGATTTCTGAAGAGGACACGTCAGGGTCGCATTTTGTCCAACAGTAACTGTGTTCGTTATGAACTTTCGATCTGTGCAACCTGCAAAATAAACCCACACAATTAGAAAAAAAAAATCACAAATATTCAACAGTCAGAATTTTAAACACAATGTTAAATAAAAGAAATAAATCAACACATTTCCTTTATGTTGTCTATTTCTTTGTGTACTTACGTCCCACACTGAGCATCAGCAGTACATAAAATATGATCATCATTTTTAAATAAATCCACGAGTGGCTGCGATCAAATAACAGCAAATCTTAAGGTGGGTCACTTTAATATAATCCTGCAGAGTGGGAGTGAACAATTTGATACAATCTGATTGGTCTTGCTGTTTCACTCTAACACCACAACGGAAATAATGTCAGCCTTTTTTTTTCCAATTTGAACACAGACAAACACCAACAGCAATATTTTTTTATGCTTGATGGTAAGTAAACTAAAATGATAAAACTGCTTATAAAACTCGTAAAACAGTTCAGACTACTTTTGATAGCACAGTTGCATTAATTGTGCACATCGTTGAAGTTGTCATTACCCAGCAGCGTCCCGGGACTGAGATACTGCCCTTCACAACCTTGAGTTCCCACCTGTAGCTCTGCATGACAGCTTCATTTTGCATTACAGAACACGCACCAGCAACTGAATATCAACACATTGGCCGTATCAGATGACATACCATGACAGGTTAAGCAAAGAAACAGAAAATAGGAAATTATTGGAGTAAGCAAGGAAAAGAAAGAGAGAATGTGACAGAGCAAGAGTTATGACAAAAATCATCATCAGACTAACTTTTACTGACTGAAGAAAGTTAATTGAAGAGATGCAGAATTAGGGTACACTCACTCTGATCTGCTTTTAGCCGATCATTGTTCACCTCCATGAATAGTACGGTTCATTCAAAGTAGTCGGAATGTTCATTTGCACGCTGGTGTTGATCTTTGGTTTGCTTGAAAACCAGGAGTGTCGGTTCACTTGCAAGTGAAGCCTGGCATAGTTGGCTTATAACATGAAAGCATACAAACCATCCAGTGAATCAAAGAGAGGAAGTGACGTGGAGTGTGTTGTAGAGCAATATGGGGGATAGATAGTTCCTCTCCTGCTGCTCATACTGAGTAGCTTCTTGTGAAAAACGCATTAGGATTGAACACCAAAGTAAACACAGAAACCCCAAGGCTGCATGACTTGCTTCATTATTTACTGAACGAGCTGGCTGAAGAGAAAGGAGTTCCATTTTCGATTCTGGCCAATCAATGAGCCACATTTTCTTCTTCCTGCTTTTTCTACTTCTTGGTAAATATTTGTTTCAGGCAATACTACTACCAAACAAGCAGTCGGAATTGTGTGACATTGTCCAGCCAGTTTAGTCTGAATGAATAAAGCTGGATTTACTTCAGTGTGGTTGTGGTTTGGCTTCTAAACATGGGTGTGAAGACAGTGGTCGTTTCTTCCTGGTTTAATCTCAAGACGATGGTCTTTGACTGCCATTTAAATGTTTTTCAGATCGAAATTGTTGCATCACATTATTACAAATATCAATTATATGAACTGCTTTCAAAAGCAGTGAAGGTATACAAGAAGGATTGATGTACATAATCCGATGCTTGTTAATCAAGCTTGTTGGTGATTTCTAGATAGCTGCTCAAATTTTAGGAGAGTTGACTGTAAAATATCTGCATAATCTCTGTCTTTAGGTCTCACTGGTTTGCTGAAGTCCGTTTTAGTGCATATTATTTGACACAGTGATGGAGGATGAATTGAATTAAAACTAAACATGAGCTAATATGAAGATTTTATGTTTCAGGACTCTAGTTTTGGTAGACTGCTATTGAGCTGCACACATAGAAAGATTAAAATGTTTTTAAATTTGAATTAATTATAATTCATTTCATTTAACCAATTAACCACATTGCTACAGTCTCCCAGTGCTGATGCTGTTTGTTTTTCTTCATATCTGATTAAAGCTGAAAATCAGGTCTGTTCATTTTCAGTGGTTGGTCAAAGGTGGAAAAAAGCCCACCACGTTTGACTGTTAGTGTTGCTGCTAAATGTGGTTTCACATTGTTGTTATACAGAGAGCCTTCACAAAGATACAACAATAAGGAAACAAGCATTCACAAATATTCACAAATTTGCCAAGACATAAGCAAGAAGAGTGTGTTAGAACACTGGACAGGAAATTTTCTTTCAACTAAGTTATTATAATAATATAAACATGTAAATTAGTTGCACAAAAACCCAAAGTGTTTCAGTGTTATGTGTTTGGATTCAACAGGAGGCAGAGCTAGCCCTTTGCACGGGCCATGTAGGTGATCGCCTAGGGAGCTGCACACTGTGGTGGGGGCACCACTGTGAGATGTCAACAAAAATTAAAAAATGGAATGGCAACCTTTCCTTGTACTCTGTCTTGAAAATAAAAAGTGAACATACAGAAAAACTATATCTCTCACCCCTTGTTGTTTCTCAACTGTTTGAGTGACCTGGACCTAACCTGGAATGTTAGGTGCTTTAACCTAACATTAAAAATGGTGTTTAACTTTTAGTCTGTTCTAGCTAGAATTTAGCCGAGCTAAAATAAAGCAGAGTTTCCACAAAATGAAGCTGTAGATCCTGGGTCACAAAGTCATGGCTCATGTGACAGATCCTTCTGAAGATACGGAGCCAGAAAGAAAGAGGACAAGTCCAAGCTTGAGCAAACAAGGCCCGACAGGGAATGAGTGTGGTGCTGGAGTATAAGTAGCCAGATGAGTAGATTGGATACAGGTGTGGATGATTAGTATGCTGGAGAGTGATTGCTGTGGTGCATGGCTGGAAAGGGTGTAGATGATCAGCAATCTGTAGAGGGTGTAACAGCGGCATAGCAGCACAAACAATCTCTTATCTTCACACAGGGAATAAAACATGAAAAGTATCAGATAGAGCCAAATTCAGATATTTAAAATAGCGCCATAAATAACATTGTTTCTGTCACAAGGGCAATATGGTGGATCCAAAGAGCAGACTGAGTTCTGGAGCTAAGAACAAAAAAGATTTATTTATATGATCAAGAGTCTTTGTGAGCTGATGAACGGGCAGATAGATGATTCGGGGTGTTCCAAGTAGGATCCGAGGCAGCAATATGCAGGTGGGGATGTGGTTATGTCCAACAGGTCTGAAACTGATTCTCTGGAAGAAAAATGCATAAGTTAACCTGGAAGCATGAAATGAATGAAGGGAAGAATGTGGTAAAAAAATACACTGCTGTTGTGATGACTAGATGACCAGCAGCTGTGGTGATTGGAAGAATGGCAGCTGCAACTCATGAACCTGTTAGGAAAAAACAACCACGCCCACAAACACACATACCCACACACCCAGGGGAAGAGTCCAGAGTCCCATTACAGTTTCTGGACAACCAATGATAAATATCTACATTTGAAGCTTGATAACAGACATAATTTTCATAAATAAGGGGTGTTTTTTGTATTTTGGGCTTCAATATTTGAACGAGGTGAGCGGAAAAGCTAACAAGCTTGGAGAATAACCATAATCTTGCCTATGGCACCAAAGTTGCCAGTGCCCTGATAGGAGTGACTTACGGTGATGGTATATTGGAGACAATTTTCTCTATAAAAATTGATAAGTTACCTTGGAATTGTTTTTAAGCATAAAAAACATAATGAAAAATGTAAGGGTTTCTTCATACTGTTCATGACATTTCTCTTAGTATTAACACAGGTAGATTAAAAGAAGATCTGATTAAAGTGAAATGAGTACTCAAATCAAATCAAATCAAATCAAACTTTATTTATTAAGCACTATTAAGCAGTGAAAAGTGCGTCTTTGGACACGCTGTGCGCGGTCCGTTGGCAGCTTTGAAAAGTAGTCTGGTGTCCACCGAGGCTCCTAAGAATTTGATTGACTTCGTGAATGGTTTTCGTCATCGCTTGTATATGGCGGGGTGTATGGCGAAAGAGAGGTTGCAGGTGGCCCAGGATAAAATGAAAAGGCAGTATGACCGCCGTTCAGAGCGTCATGAATTTGGTCCTGGGGATCAGGTCCTTGCTCTGACACCTCTCGTGTGTTCCCCTTTTCAGGCGAAATATTCTGGCCCTTTTACGGTGGAGGAGAAGGTCACAGACTTGAATTATTTGATAGCTACTCCTGGTCGTAGGAAGTCAACACGGCTCTGTCACGTCAACCTCCTGAAGCCGTACTATCAGCGTTCCGCGGGTAGCAGCGGCGTGGCTGGTGCCGTGTCTCCGGCTCTTGCTGTGGATGCTCACACTCTGGCGCAGGAGGAGGACGGGGTGCCGGTCCCTGATGACAGTGCGTTGTGTGGCAGGTTGAAAAATTCTGAGTCGCTTAGAAATCTGGAGGCATTGTTGTCTCATTTATCTCCGTCACAGCGTTCTGACTTGGGCGTGCTTATTCGGAAATTTCCAATGCTTTTTGGGGATGTGCCCTCCCGCACTGGTTGGATTGTGCATGATATCGACGTGGGAGAGGCGCAGCCGATTACGCAGCGGTTTTACCGCATGGCTCCTGCAAAACTTGAGAGTTTAAACGCGGAGGTGGAGTACATGTTACAACATAATATTGCTGTTCCGTCCTCATCTAGTTGGGCCTCCCCCTGTATTCTGGTGCCAAAGGCTGACAGGACCCCTCGTTTTTGTACGGATATGAGGAAGGTCAATTCGGTCACAAAATCTGACTCATTCCCTTTGCCTAGGATGGAGGATTGTATAGATCGGGTTGGTTCAGCTAAGTTTGTGTCTAAGTTCGACCTGCTTAAAGGTTATTGGCAGGTTCCACTGTCACAACGTGCCCAGGAGATCGCTTCCTTTATTACTACCTCTGGCCTGTATTCTTATACTGTCATGCCTTTTGGTTTGAAAAATGCTCCAGCGACGTTTCAGCGTCTTATGAATCGGGTCACAGCAGGTTTGGAGGGTTGTTCGGTCTGCTTGGATGATTTGGTTGTGTTCAGTGATACGTGGCATTCTCATCTGCGCAGGATCAAAGCGTTGTTTGAGCGGTTGTCAGAGGCGCAGTTGACAGTTAATTTGGCCAAGTGTGACTTTGCCAGAGCGACGGTGACTTACCTGGGCCGCGTGGTTGGCCAGGGTAGGGTGGCGCCTGTTGACGCCAAGGTCGTTGCTGTGGCCGACTTTCCGCAGCCCACGACTAAGAAGGAGCTCCAACGTTTTCTGGGCCTTGTGGGTTACTATAGGAGCTTCTGCAGTAACTTTTCTACGGTGGTGTTTCCTCTGACGGAGCTTTTGAGAGCTCGGGCGCACTTCGTGTGGTCCTCCGATTGCCAACAGGCCTTGGAGAATGTTAAGTTACTTTTGTGCTCCTGTCCTGTTTTGGCGTCTCCCCGGTTTGACCGACCTTTTGAACTCCAGGTGGACGCCAGCCAGGTTGGGGCTGGTGCCGTCCTGCTCCAGGGGGGTGACGATGCGGTGTTGCGGCCGGTTTGTTTCTTTTCCAGGAAGTTTAATCGCTATCAAAGCCATTATTCGGTTATCGAAAAGGAGGCACTGGCGCTAATTTGGGCGTTGCAACACTTTGAGGTCTATGTGGGCGGCATGGTTCCTCTGGTGGTGTATACCGATCATAATCCCCTGGCCTTCCTGAGGAGCTTAAAATCTCCAAATCAAAGGTTGGTCAGGTGGTCTCTATTCCTGCAGGGCTACGATTTGGACATCCGCCATATAAAGGGGCAGGATAACATCCTGGCGGATGCCCTGTCGCGCGCTCCATTGTCGTCTCCAGGTTAAGGTTGAGGAATGGTGACAATCATTAAGGGTACTGATTATATCTGCTGCTGTGGACTCTGGGTCTGTTGCTGCCCACTAGCTTGCTCTCTGTGTCTCAGCCTTTCTTAAATACGCTCCACAGCGCCTGGTTGCGGAGGGGCGAGTGGTACTGGGGGGTAGTTTGTTGGTGGTGGTGGCTGTGCCATGGGTCCTGTGTGGTATCGTTGTACCTTGGTGGTTTGTCTCATCCTAATTGGGTGTTTTGGTGATATCTGGGGTTGTTTTTGTATCCTTGTCTGTGAACCTTTGTTTCACAGCTTAAGGGGGAGGGTGTGACAACCCCAGAGTGGGCTGTATTTTGTCCGCCTCTGGGGACTTTACTTTTTGCTTCCAGCTCTGTCTCTTGTTCTGCCTCTTCCTCCTTCTCTCCGCCTCTGTCCTCCATTTCTCAGGTGGCCAGTATGCTGCTCCGGTCCTCCCGCGGTACCTGGCAGGGACGTGGCCCGTTTGGGCTTAAATACCAGGCCTTCTCCACCTGCGGGGCTCTTCGCGCCAGCCTGCTCACTGGCAGCACTCTGTGTCCTTTGTTTATGCACTCATTAGTTTATTCACTTTAGCTTTTCCACACAACACCTTCCCACAACCAACACTCCCATACACTACTGATGCTACAGATTATACACATAGGCTACACTGTTAAGCTTCGTTTATTTACTTTGAGCACCTTTTCTTAATAAATTATACTTTAATTGGCATCCCTCGTGTTGGAGAAAACCTTAAAAATGCACAAGTAATAAAGAACAGGTACTTCTTCCCATAGTATTAAAGTAGACAGGTACTAATTTCCCACTTTCCTAATTAATAAGGTACTGTTCCACACATTTTCTTTCTACCTTTCTCTTTAGGGTCTTCTCCTGCGTGTTCTTTGATGGATCAAAATATGACAGACTACTTCTCTCAGTTAACTAATTTATTAATTACAATTGATATGAGAAATGTGCAAATACAGAATTCTGGATTCGTATTGTCTGTCCCCTGGACTAATACAATACGGAGTCTGCTGCTGTTACAGTCAGAACTCCCTCTAACTGATCCTGGAATCCTTATATAGGGGTCTGAATATACACAGTTTTGCTGACTCATGCTGGAGTTGCAGAAGTCTGGTTGGGTGTAGTCACAGATTGATCTCATGCAGATGTCGACCCCCCTTCCTTGTGACACCCATCCATTTGGTGGCTTCGTGTGCTCTGGAAAACAGGGACAAAGCAACCACACACAAAACAAATAAGGTATCTCCTCTGAACTCCGGTCGACCCAGAAATCTCCCTTAAGGGTAACATTCCATGCTGTTTTATAGTCAATACACCGTTAGTCAGCCCCCCACATGTTCTTTTCATATGGGGGGATGTGAGGAGTCTCATTGTTGCTTGATGAGTATCTCTATAAATTTCTTTACACTCGTTGTCCCGCTTCCTTGTTTGTCAAGCTTTCACAAGCCGGGCTTGACAGGAAGAAAGAGGACAAGTCCAAGCTTGAGCAAACAAGGTCCGACAGGGAATGAGTGTGGTGCTGGAGTATAAGTAGCCAGATGAGTAGATTGGATACAGGTGTGGATGATTAGTATGCTGGCGAGTGATTGCTGTGGTGCATGCCTGGAAAGGGTGTAGATGATCAGCAATCTGTAGCGGGTGTAACAGCGGCATAGCAGCACAAACAATCTCTTATCTTCACACAGGGAATAAAACATGAAAAATATCAGATAGAGCCAAATTCAGATATTTAAAATAGCGCCATAAATAACATTGTTTCTGTCACAAGGGCAATATGGTGGATCCAAAGAGCAGACTGAGTTCTGGAGCTAAGAACAAAAAAGATTTATTTATATGATCAAGAGTCTTTGTGAGCTGATGAACGGGCAGATAGATGATTCGGGGTGTTCCAAGTAGGATCCGAGGCAGCAATATGCAGGTGGGGAAGTGGTTATGTCCAACAGGTCTGAAACTGATTCTCTGGAAGGAAAATGCATAAGTTAACCTGGAAGCATGAAATGAATGAAGGGAAGAATGTGGTAAAAAATACACTGCTGTTGTGATGACTAGATGACCAGCAGCTGTGGTGATTGGAAGAATGGCAGCTGCAACTCATGAACCTGTTAGGAGAAAACAACCACGCACACAAACACACATACCCACACACCCAGGGGAAGAGTCCAGAGTCCCATTACAGTTTCTGGACAACCAATGATAAATATCTACATTTGAAGCTTGATAACAGACATAATTTTCATAAATAAGGGGTGTTTTTTGTATTTTGGGCTTCAATATTTGAACGAGGTGAGCGGAAAAGCTAACAAGCTTGGAGAATAACCATAATCTTGCCTATGGCACCAAAGTTGCCAGTGCCCTGATAGGAGTGACTTACGGTGATGGTATATTGGAGACAATTTTCTCTATAAAAATTGATAAGTTACCTTGGAATTGTTTTTAAGCATAAAAAACATAATGAAAAATGTAAGGGTTTCTTCATACTGTTCATGACATTTCTCTTAGTATTAACACAGGTAGATTAAAAGAAGATCTGATTAAAGTGAAATGAGTACTCAAATCAAATCAAACTTTATTTATTAAGCACTATTAAGCAGTGAAAAGTGCTTTACAGAATAAAAACATATTTTGAATATATATTAAACCTCCACACACTTAAGTATAAAAGATCAAATAACACACACCTGATCATACTCTCTTTTACACACACACACACATCATCCCACCCACACAGCACATATAAACAGCCCTACCCCTCCATGCAAAAGCATAAACTCTGACTTTTTGTTTCTGTTTCTGTACCTGAAATGTACTCGGAGATAAATAACTGGCTTGGGGATTCGTTTGCACCAGGAGCTACCTCACTAAGGACCACAGAGGACTTCACAGTCAAACCGCCTAGATCAAAAGAGTTCGGGGTTGCCCACGCCGCAGCCAAGGCTGCAGTGCAGGATCCCCCAACTTCCCCAACCAGGGCGATCTCCACAGTGAGGACCCACAGACCGTGTAGGCATAGCCCCCTCTGTGGAGGATCCCCATGAGGAAAACACTGAAATTAAAAAGTTAATAAATAGGAACAAGATTATTTGTAAATAAGATCATTTATAAATAAGAATTTCTGGAGCCATTGCTGCAAATGAGGTAATTTGTTAATAAGAGAAGAGGCAAATAAAGGCCTTTTAAAGAGGCACTATGGAACTTCCCCTCTGTCCCTGAGCCATCACCTTACCCAGTTTGCATGTCCTGATGATCCTAGTGGCTATGTTGTCGGGGGCTTTATGAATAATAATAATAATAATGGATTAGATTTATACAGCGCTTTTCAAGGCACCCAAAGCGCTTTACATTGTGTATCCATTATTCATCCACTGCTCACTCATACCTGGTGATGGTGAGCTACGTGTGTAGCCACAGCTGCCCTGGGGCTCGGTTGGGCTTAGCCTGAAAGGGTGACATGGGCCCCCCCT
Source organism: Melanotaenia boesemani (assembly GCF_017639745.1). NCBI lineage: Eukaryota > Metazoa > Chordata > Actinopteri > Atheriniformes > Melanotaeniidae > Melanotaenia > Melanotaenia boesemani. The sequence goes on from NC_055688.1 coordinate 17,235,382, forward strand.
CCCGTGTGCCCACCCCCTGAAGGATTGGCCATAGGGGTCAGGTGCAGTGTGAGCTGGGCGACTGCCAGAGGCGGGGCCCTTGGCAGTCTGATCCTCGGCTGCAGAAGCTAGCTCTAGGGACGTGGAATGTCATCTTTCTGGCGGGCAGGGGCCTGAGCTGATGAGCAAGGTTGATTGGTTCTGGCTAGATATAGTTGGACTCACCTCAACGAATGGCTTGGGCTCTGGAACCACTGTGCTTGTGAGGGGCTGGACCCTCTGCCATTCGGGAGTTGCTCCCAGTGAGAGGCGCAGAGAAGGTGTGGGCATGCTCATTGCCCCCCGACTTGCCGCCTGTATGTTGGGGTTTACCCCAGTGGACAAAAGGGTAGCCTCCCTTCACCTTCAGGTGGATGGGTCATGACTGTTGTTTGTGCTTATGCACCAAACAGCAATTCACCCACCCTTTTTGGAGTCCTTGGAGGGGGTGTTGGAGAGCACTCCTTCCAAGGACTCCCTCGTTCTGCTGGAGGACTCCAATGCCTAAGTGGGCAATGACAGCGAGACCTGGAGGGGTGTGATTGGGAGGAATGTCTATGGCGTTACATCGCTGCCAACGACCTTGATGAGCGTACCAAATACCCTGGTGTGAGCGTATTTATGAGTTCAGCAGTGCATTTCTTAATGGAGAGAGCGCATTGTTCTGATCGCAGGAGTTTTTAATTACTTGCAGGGCCGTGCTGCATCTGCAGTGATGCAGACTCTGCATCAGTCTGTTGTGGTGAAGAGGGAGCTGAGCCAAAAGGCAAAGCTCTTAATTTACTGGTCGATCTACTTTCCTACCCTCACCTATGGTCACGAGCTGTGGGTAGTGACCAAAAGAACAAGATTCCAAATATAAGCGGCCGAAATTAGTTTTCTCTGCAGGGTAGCCAGGCTCTCTCTTAGGGATAGGGTGAGAAGCTTGGTGAACCTGGAGGGGCTCAGAGTAGAGTCGCTGCCTCAGCATCGAGGGGAGCCAAATGAGGTGGCTTGGGCATCTGGTCAGGATGCCTCCTGGACTCCTTCCTGATGAGGTGTTCCGGGCACATCCCACTGGAAAGAGATGGATGGATGGACAATGGAACTTAGGCAGATTTTCTCTGTGAAGCACACACTAAAGATGTTAAATTCAGCAGCCATCCTGCATTATACCTGTATTATGAGCTCTCTCCAGAGAGTGAAAGTCAGTCCTATGTTGACTCATCTTATCTCTTGCTCTGTCTCTTTCACTGTTTAATTTCCAATCTTCCTACAATAACATTCCCTAGGTTTCTTTGCCTGTGTGATTTTAAAATGGTCCATGTGTTGATATTCACTTGCTAGTGTGTGACATTGTGTGTAAAGTGAAACTCCGGTGTGACTTTCTGGATGCAAAAGTTGTAAAGTGCAGTTTCTCTGCTTTAGGACGCTGCTGGGCAGCGATGGCTCCAGAAATGTACACAATAAAAGTCACTGTGCCATCAAAAGAGTGAACACATAGTATTAAGGTCAGGAAGTTATATAGTGTGACTAAATATTATGTTTGTTGTAGCAATGTTTGATCTGAGATTACTTTGTACCCATAGAGTTTAAAGAGTTTTTGTCAATATATCAGTACTTCATGTATTATGATATGTGGTTAAATGTCTGGATGCAACAGAATGCTGATAAGAATGTTAATAAGAATAATTTTGCCAAGTACTACTGAGCCCATGTGGCTGTACTGTTGGCATCATGATTTGTCATGTAATGTTGGCTGTGGCTTTAAAAGTGGTATGGCTCAAGAGGACTTTCTGTCCTTTCCTTATGCACTCAGATTTCTACAGACTTCCTAACTTCTTTGACAATATTGTGACCTGTACATACCAAAAAGCAAAGTTCTTCACAATCTTTCTTTTCTTTTTTTTTTTTTTTTACATTTTTATTTATTTATTTTTTTTTTTTTTACTTTTTGATGATTTCTGACCGAGTTGGCCAAAGGTAGTGATCCACAGGTCACCTTAGCTTAGACTAAATCTAATGATTGTCACTGGTTCATTGATTGATTGTAGATTCATCCAGCTATTTTTGAGTGTTTCTAGGAACAAATTATTGATTTTAACATTAAATAAATTTTAAACAAATGAAAATATCAAAAATTGAAGTTTTTATTTGCATAAAGTTTGCTTGAAAGGGTTAATAAAAAAGCTGATTATGTTGACAAGCAGGTTGAAAACATACACACAGGAATGTAACAAGAAAAAAGCAATTCAAGTAAAACAGTATTGCAGCATTAAAGTCTATCTAAACATGATTCATGTATGATGATCCAACTTTTAAAAAGTTTAGCTGCCCCACTATCGATTCTAGGGTCTGATTTAAAATCAATGTTCTTCTTTTATAATTAATGTTTTGTTAATTTACCAAGCTTCTCAATAACTGATTCATTTTGCCTGTCAAATAATTACCTTACTTAAGGTAGGATCAAGACAAGAAAACAGAAAATTTTGTTTAAGTGGTGAAATAAAGCAACAACACAGTTGACATATTTTGACTTGGAACCTATTATTACATTATCATAAGGTTTAGGCCTAATTTTTCTTTTCATGGAAAGACAGTTTGTAGACTCTCCTTTCATGTATTCAATAACTTTTTCATGAGAAATATCATTTCACTCCAAACACCTTTAAACATAAAGTCAAAACATATTTATAAAGACCAAGTAATACACGTGATTCTAAAAACTATACTATGTCTTTTGACTCTAAGCAAACACAAAGTTGAATACTGAAGACGAAGTGACATCAAGCATCAATTAACTGACTAGTTTAACCCAAAAGCCTTGATATTAGCGTAGCTCCTCTGTTTCTCTGCTGCTTCCTTTATTGCTCTGGTGTCCGTTTTCATCATGGCGAAGACGACAGCAGAATAGACCAATCTGTCCTCATCTGTCTGGGAAAATGATTCCATTAAACATTTAGGTGATTTTTGAAGCATTTTAATTTAATCTGATTTTTACCTGCTGGCTTTTCTGACCACTGCTACATTTCTGCAACACAGCTGCAGCTGGATTATGAAATAATTAAATGAATAGATAACAATAAATAAGTGTTGTACACTTTGAATTTTCTTACCAAGAGAACCATGAGTAACTTCTCTCACCTTCACAATGCTCACAGGTGTTTTTGTTTGTGGCATAAATGAGGACGGCTATAACAATCAGACTTAGAGCCAAGACAAAACTCAGTAGGAAAATAACTGCTCTGACATCCTGTGACCACAAACTGGGTCCTGAAACTATAAAGAAGAAGCAGTAACAGTTACAGAAGAGTAAAAAATCAACTTGGTTAAATGTAACATTTAATATGACAAACATAATCTAACTAATGCATCCAATAATAAAATCCCCTTGAACATCCAGTTTAGTTCCATTTCTAATAATAATAATAATAATAATAATAATAATGACAATTTTCAGTCTTGTTTACATCACTATATTACCAGTTACAATATTAGCTAAAAATAACATCTTACCAGTTACCACTTTAGTTCCATCTCCAAATAAAATCTCTCCACATGTGGCCACAGCGCAGTAATAAATCCCATCATCAGAGGAGCTGATGTTCTTATAGAAATTATAAACACATTTCTTCTGAGGGTGAGATCTCTTGTCACATTCATTATGTATGTTTCCATCAGTGTAGATGATCTGTGGAAGAGATTTATCTGATCCAGTTTTGAACCAGAACGCACTGAGATTTCTTGGACACGTCTTATCCTCAGAGTCAGAGAAGACTGAACACTGCAGAGTCACTGAGTCTCCTGGACGGGCTGGATCTGATGCTGTCTGAACAACAGTATAGTCTGACGTCCTCTCACTGTTCCCTGTGGTATAAAACATAATCTATGTGAGTCAGAGATGAAAATTAATTTGCAGCAAATGTTGTTGGCGCAACCAAACCCAAATAAAATCCTTCCATTCCACATTTGTTTTCTCATTGAGATTATTTGTTGAAAAACTTTTCTTAACATTTGGATGGAGCCTGTGATGTTGGATAATTACTGATGCTAGACGTCACATCTGTGGTGAAATCAGTAAAGTACATGTTCTCACTGGATTAATAAAATGATAATGGAGAAATATTTACAGTTGTCAGAGTGAATAACTGAAAAGTTTTTGTTTTCTAACATGCAGATTTCTTACTGAAAGTCTGCTGCTATTGACTCGTTTCTGTTTAATTCATTTTTACTTTTACAAAACTTTAAATAATAATGTAATAATAGAAATTATCCCTTTAGAGAGAGCACCCACTGTTTAAAGTGCACAAATAATTACAGTACTAAAGATTATAACAATAAATTCAGCTACATATGCTTAATGAAAACACTAAACTAATACCATGCAACTACCTTTTAATGATAAATACATCCCGTTCCACGTATTCTTAGTCCAGTCGATCTTAGCACAGTGATACATTCCTTCATCGTCTTGAATCGTCTTGAAAATGGTCAGGTGGCTGATTTTTCCATCATACGTTACATTCAGTCTTGAGATAAAATCTGCTGGTACAGAGTCAGGAATCTTGTTTTTCACTTGCTTTGCAATCAGTTTCAAAGTATCTCCTGCACCCTGCTTGTACCAGTGGAGAGCAGTACTACTGTGCTCTTCATCTGGCAAAATACAGGTCAAAGTCACAGTTTCACCAAGTTGACCCGTGGTCACTGGAACCAGCGTATCTGCAGTGAATTAAAGAATAAATATAAATAATATGTCAATCAAAACCAAAACAGCAAAGAGCTTATACACTGAAGTACGTATACACAGTAGGAATGAGAAATTAGAAATTTCGTACAAATACAGCTATTAGTTTAGACAGAACTTACATCCCTGACCAAAGAGGAGCAGTGTAACCCACAACAGAATCATCTTGACTCTGTCTTTATTTGAAAATGTGTTTGTATATATGTGACAGAAGGAGGTGTGGTGTTGCAGAGCGTCAAACATGTCTGATTGGTTATCAGAGAATGTACCAAGTTCATTTCCTGGTCTTGTTGGAAAAGAACAAGACCACACTGGTCTTGTTCTTTTCCACGTAAACATGTTTTAGCTTTAACATTTACAGCTATAGATGAACATTGTTTTTACTAAATAAAGCCTTAGTGAATGAGTCTCACGTCAAACAGTTTTCTTTATGGGTTTTATTAAAAAATTGGTCAATCAGGAGTAAATGAGAGATAGCAACAATTCTGGTATAAAGGGCTCAAAGAATCTTTTCTCTGTTACATCACTGATAGCACAAAGAAATGTGCAACAAATGATGTCACACAGTTATCAGTGATCATGTCCTCTACTGCTTATTGTTCTTCTACCCGGTACACAGTGGTCTGAAAGTACTGTTTACAACATTACTAAAACACATAATATATAGAATAAGATCAACCTCAACACAGTCTGATAATGAAATATTATATAATTTTGAAAAAACTTCCAAGTACATATAGACAATTCAATCCTATTATTATTTTCATCAAAAAATTACATTTCTGTATGTCTGTGTTCTTGTTAGCTATTTTTTTTTTTTTTTTTTTTTTTTGCTTGCTTGTAGGTGGATGTAGACGAAATTTATTGTTTTTGAAAACTAGTTATTTCTAAATACAACTTCATTTTCAAATTTAGAAAACTTTTGCAGTCACTGAATCCTGGAAAATGGAAAGAGCTGACTGGAAGTACCCAACCATACCATACCACATTTATTTACATAGCACTTTAGAAATATAACCCATGGTTGACCACAAATAACAGAGCCTTAAAACTGACTCTAAATGAATAGGAAGCCTATGCAATGAAGCCAATATCAAAGTGATATGCTCTCCTTTCCTTGTACCTGTTAAAAAATCGTCGTGATTTTGCAGCAGCTAAAGACGTGATAGAGTTCCCTGGTTAATTCTTATTAAAAGTTACTGTAATCCAGCCGGGAGGTTTTAAAAACATGGATTACTGATTCCATATCATGCCTTAAAAGAACGGGTTTAAAATTTGAAAGCTGTCTGAGCGCAGATTGGCTACCACGTTTCCGTTTGTCTGCTCCAGGGTAGCTGTGGCTACACATGTAGCTTACCATTACCAGGTGTGAGTGAGGAGTGAATGAATAATGGATACAATGTAAAAGTGCTTTGGGTGCCTTAAAAAGCGCTATATAAACCATTATAAATCAAATAAAACCATTTCAGTTTTACGTTCATAAAAATGTAAAAAGTTAAGATCCATCCATGACTTTATATCAAGACAGTCAAGAAGGGGTTGAATAGAGTGACCATCTGACTGCTACAGGTAAAATACAGGTAAAACTTTAGAACAAGTATTATTTGAATTTAACAGAACTGTGAAAAACACTAATCTACTAACTCCTCTCTGAAATGTTAGGATTTTCCAGAACAACCATATAAGAATGACTATGGCATTTTTATGCTCGTAGTAAGACACATTACCTGTCTGGTTAAATATTGCTGACTGTAAAGGCAGATTTGGGGCGGCATGGCTCAGTGGGTTGAGTGGTCTTCCTGTAGCCCAAGGGTCACCGGTTCAATCCCGGCCCGTCGAGCTCATGTCGAGGTGTCCCTGAGCGAAGAGACCGAACCCCAAATTGCTCCTGATGGGTCGTGGTTGAGCACCTTGTATGGCAGCTTCTGCCATCAGTGTGTGAATGGGTGAATGTGATGTATATGTAAAGCATATTGGATAAAAGCGCTATACAAGTACAGACCATTTTACCATTTATGGTTGTACGGCATCTGTGTATGCGTAACCGCCGTAGGCTCGGCGTAGCTCTGGAGAGGCTCAACGCACACCTCTTCCAGACCCCTCCAACAGAGGCGGTTATGCAGAGATACTCCCTTGTGATTGGTCAGTTTGGGATAACGTGTTGCCGGATATCTGAATTTTCTTGCTGAACTTGTGTAGTAACCACTGTTTTTAAAAACAATAACCAGTGGATCAAGTTGATGAGAGGCTGATCAAATTATTTCTTCGTTATCTTCCACAAGCTAATAAAGACACTGAACCATACTGGACGCCATTGTTGTTTTAAAACAGAAAATACCTACCAGACTGAAGTGAACCATTTAAAGAAATCCGACCTGCTGAGTTTACCAGCCGATAACACTCCTGCTGTCACTTTCAGATTAGAAAGAGAAACTCACCAGCGTTAATTACGCTGTAAACGACCACACTCAGACGGCGCGCGAGCATAAATCCAGCTTAAATCAATTCATATTAAATTGTTCATAGAATGCCACACTGTGCACCCTGTAATTTTTCATTGTAATTGTCCAATTCAACTTATTTATAGAGCACTTTAAACACAACAATCTTGACCCAAATGCTGAACAATAAAATATCAACAAATCATAATAAATCTACTGAACATTGTCACCTCTTCTCTTTATTTCATTTATTTATTTTTTTTAAGCTGTGGCATTTGCCCATTGGACAGTCCTGCAAAGCCCTCTTGTGAGGTGACGTTTTATCAGTGTTCAAACTGAAGGAAGGGATGCTGGATCACATCACCAAGGTCTGTAACGTGTGTGTATGCCCCAGATTAACTATACTGAATTATATCTGGTGCGATTAGGACCAGGAGCAGCTACAGACTCCACAGTCTGTCTCACTTCATATGGAGGAAACTTTGGAAATAGGAAAGTTTTGTTCTAGTTGTATGTATTTTTTGTTGCACCAATTTTGTTGTAGGAGACTTTTTCCCACTTTTCTTTAGGACCACAAGGTGATTCATGACTGCAGGAAAGCAGCACAGTGGCTTGAGGAAGACAAAAATCTTAGTTGTCTGATGTTTTGATGATGGGAGAGGAGAACTTAGGAGAGGCTGCAGAACTCTTCAATAAACTCTGGCAAGAAGACAGCCACAGTACTGATGAGCGTGAGGGGAAAATTATTTTGGGAAGTTTATTTTAGAGAACATTTGGATGTTCTTAACATGTGGAAGTTTGTGGAGGAGGTGGCAGATCGCCAGGGTTGGCTGCTATACTGTGAACACAGAGCTTGAACAATAAAGGATTTAAAGAAACAAGAATGTTTTATTATTTTTGTATTCTATGTAATTGAGTATTGAATGGGTTCCTGTTTATACAATGATGAAAACTAAAGGTAAAATGATGTGTTTCACAGATGCAGCACAGCTATAAATTAACAAATAAATGGCTCAATTTGGAGGTAAAACATGGAAAAGCTTAAACAGACAAAATTAGACATTACTGAACTATATAAAGCAGTTTTGAAATTCCATTTATTTTGAAAATGTTTTGTTTCTTCCTGCTCTATGGTGGAGGTGACCTGAGAGTGGAGCTCTGCACCGGAACTGTCTCCACAGTGGAGCTCTGCAGCCAGACTGTCTTGTAGATTTTCTACAGCCTCTGTGCCATATAGACGTAACCTGTGTCCCATTGACTCATTCTCATGTTACAGAAGGTCTGCTTGGTTAAGAGATGGAAACATTGGTTAGATGTAAAAATACAATCTTTGCAACTCTGCATGGCAAGTAAAAAGCTTTAAGACAAAAATGGAGTAACCCCTAACTTATTTAGAGACAGTAAGATGACATCTTTGGTTTCCAGAAATGCCAGTTCAGCTGCAACAAAAGTGAGCAATGAGGGTATGCACAAGAGTGGTTTCTCTCTGAACTGTAAGGAAACCTCACAGTTTCATTCTCATTGAGTTTCACCAACTTCTGCCAGAAAGTCACATCTGCTTTAAGGGAAAGAGCTTCTGTAATTGGCTGAAAGGAAAAGAAATGGCTCGCTGAACCTTTTGTCCCAGTGGCAGGTGCATGTGACTTTTGTTGTTGTTCTTACGACAGTCGTCCATTGTTAAACCAAAAAGAGGTTAAAACTCTACCCACCAAAATTTTCTTTTCATGCCAACTCTATGTTGAAATTCCAAATAATCTGATGTGTCAGGGTATTAAAAAAAAAAAGACCAAACAAGTTCATAAGCTCTACAAAGACTTGAAATTTAGATGCCAAAATCTATATAAAAAGAACCATAAAAAGATTTGTCAGGAAAATAAAAATTAGCAATACAATTAATATGATTACTTGGGTTTATCTAAGATATTATGAAGTCAATAAGATTTTGCTTTGACAGCTAATGTAGCATAAGACATGAAACGATTATTAACACCTTTAATTTTTATCAAACAGGTTTTAATGGCATTGCCTATTGATAGCACAGCTTTTCGGCACATTATTATAGTTATTTGTTTGTCCTTTAGGCTGTAAAGGTGACATTCTAAATGGTTAGGGTTAAAGAAAAACTATTGCTCATGTTACCATTGCTTCTCAGCATGATATGCAATGAAACAAACTGAACGTAATGACACACAATCTGACTTGGTATTCTATTAATTAAATACTTTGTGAGACCAGGTTTCATAAAGGGCCTTCTATCCATCAGTCTGGTAATCTAATGCAAGTTACTCTCAGCAGTAACTACTTATTTTTAGATAAATAAATCATGTCTAACTAGATAAATATGAAAAGATTATTTCATTATATATATATATATACTGTTTTGTTTATTATCTAGTTTACACTGAAATTAACACATGTATAACTGCATATACAAAGAAATGAGAAAAAAAAATCATGTTTAATTCATCCTGTAGATTGAGAAATGTAACCCAAAAAAGAACAACAAAAAACACTATTCTCCCAAATATGTAAGTGATTCTAGAAAATTGATGAATAATTATCTGTTTTGTCCTAAGAGACTAAATAAAACAAACTTTGTGATGACTTCAATCAGATTAAATAGCTGAACATGAAGTCTCTACAATGATACTCAATGCATAATAAACAGAAGGGTGAAAAAAGCCATACACAACACAACATTTTACAGTGTATGAAAAAAAAACTACACTCAAGTAGCAGATTCACAATATTGTTAATTTATCCCAGAATCTCTTACATCAGAGACTGTCTTGTTCAGTGCTGTGTTTATATTCCTTCTCTCAGCTCTGTCATCTTTTTTCTTGGTGAAGGTTCATGCAGAATGAGTCATAGTAAATGTTTATCTTTTCCGCTTTACCCGAATTTGCTGATCACCACCGGCCGTTACAGCATCTGCAGTGCAACATAGAAATGTAACATTATTAAGTCCATATTCTGCTTCTTTACTAAGTATTTGATAAACCAAAGTGTGAAACTTGTTGTACCGTTGCAACAGCCACAAGTTTTCCTCCTGATTCTATGAACTAAGACAGCGATCACAATGAGGCTCGCAGTCAAAGCAGCACCTGACAATAACAGAACTATATTGGCCGCCTTCAAATCCCACAGACTGGGTGCTGTAAAGTAAAGAAAAAAATACCCATAAATCATAGTTAATTATTTTTAAAACATTAGAAAATATGATTTTTGGGATGATTAGAAGGGATTTGTCCAGTTTCTATATCATGAAAATCGTTAAATAGAAAATTGTGTAATTACCTTGGAGTTTGGTTCCACTGCCAAATAAAATCTCTCCACATGAGGCTACAGCACAGTAATAAGTCTCACTATCAGAGGAGGCGATGTTTCTGGTGAAGCTGCATTTCTGTGTGGTGTTAGTCACTGGTGTCCTGTCACATTTATCAGTGTTGTTTCCATGGAGATAAATCAAACTGGGATGAGACTCATCTGATCTAGTTCTGAACCAGAACACACTGTGATCTGCTGCACAGGTTTTCTTCTCAGGGTTAAAGAAGAATGAACACTGCAGACTGACTGGGTCTCCTGGATAGACCTGATCATATAGGGGCTCCTGAGTGACAGCAGTGACATCTGGTTCTGGTCCTGGGAGATAAAAACAATGATTAATAAAAAAATACACATCAAGGCTAACACACACTAAAAAATGTTGGGTTAAAAACAACCCAAAATGGGTTATTTTTTAACCCAACACTGGTTAAATATTGGACAGAACACATGCTGGGTTATTTTGACCCAACAAGTTGGGTTGGTTTCCCTAAACCAACAGTTGGGTTGTTCTAATAACCCAACCATAGGGTCAATTTGACTTTACTGCTGGGTTCTTTCTACCCAATCATTTGGGTTGCCAATTTCTAATCAATATAATTAAATATTATGGTCATTATATATTGATTAAATATATTGACACAAAAAATTCAATTTTTTTTTTTATTAAACTTTAGAGTCCACAAAATATTTTAAGCAACAAAATTTTCTATTAAAATAGAGAACAGTGAATACTTAACACAATAAATACCACAAACTTATTAACATTAAATATTTTAAAACATTGGATATTTTCTTATAAATATCTTAAATTGTAATACACATATATCTTATCATAACACTAAGTAATTTCTATCTAAAAACAGGGGAACAGGTACTTAATCTTTTCAGAACAAAAAAACTATACTATCTAAACACAATATCTCCAGAAAAAAAGGGGTGTTTTGTCCTCCCCGAGATAACAGAGAACGCTTGGGAATACTGCGTCCCGCTGTCCAGCAGGAGGACATAGGGGCAGGATCTTGATGTTTTTGCCTGGTCCAAGTATTCAACCATGTTGATTCCGACCTATGATGAGAAATGAAAGTAGGTAAATATCTCTACAGGGACAAAGCAACAAACAACTCAAGCTCTTTCAACCCATTCCTTCACAAACTTTGATGAAACCCCTTCCACTGAAGTTACATCTCTGGCAAACTCAAGCTGGCTAATGCGGCGCGTGCTAACCGTTAAAAAACGTTTCTCACAAGCCATCGCTAACTACAAATGACCGAGAGCTAACAATCACTGCTACAGACGTTCATATTACAAATATACACAGTTACTAAAATAAACTTTATACATATGATTCATATACATGAAACAATAGTGAAAATGTAACAAACCTCGCTGTGTAAAGTAGTGTCGCTCCGGTAAGATATTCTCGGGCTTCTCCTTCCCTTCACCCAGGACTCTGGCCAAACGGCTGCAACCGGTGGGGTAACGGTACTGTTTGTCGCGCATGCGCGAACATCGACCCAACATGTTGGGTAGTCCCAAATGACCCAACACAGTATAATGGGAAATTCAACCCAACAGCTAATAACTCAACTACCAACAACAATAACCCGGCAAGTTGGGTTCTTAGATTACCCAACTTAATGAAAACAACCCAATTAAACTACCCAACAGTCTCAACCCAGCTGTTGGGTTAAAAAAATAACCCAACATTTTTTTGTGTGCATGATTAATCACAATAACTAACAATCATAAATGCACTTTTTTTACCTTCAACTTTTAGAAATGTTCCTTTAATAAACTTCATGTCAAGTTGTTTGACTTTAATACAGTAGTAAAGACCAGTATCATTGATCTTAGCTCCATTGATATGTAGAACAAATGTTTCATTCTCTTGTTTTGCTGTAATGTGAGGTATCTTTATAACATCTTCAAAATCAAAGTTAAATGTTCCTCCTAGAAATTCAGGCCAGTTCCCAGAAACAAGTCTGATCCAGTAGAGGGTTTCTTGGTACAGAAGAGATTTCTGAAGAGGACACGTCAGGGTTCCGTTTTGTCCAACAATAACCGTCTTTGTTAAAAACTCAAAATCATTTGTGCAACCTGGAAAACAAAACCACAAAAAAGACAAATCATCAACAAAGACAGAATCAAGAAAACAGTTTCCATAGACAAAAGAAATTAATTGGCATATTTCATATGAACATTCCATATTTTACATGTGCTTACATCCTACTCTGAGCATTAGCAGTGAATAAAATATGATCAGCATTTTCCCCAAACGACTGTGTTCGAATAACAGCACATCATACGGTGGGTTGCTTTGCTATAATCATGCAGAGTGGGAGTGAACAGTTTCAAAACATATCTGATTGGTTTTGATGTTTCTTTGTGGAACCACATTGCAAATCATGTTAACATTCCCCAGCGGGTTGCCTGGTAGAAAGTTTAAGTATTCAGTGATTTTATTTGTCTTGCGTAAACACTGTAGGAAAATGGTCGGAGCTTTAACTGCAAACAGATTTTCTGAATTTATAAGTGTTGTTTTTTTACTCCACTGACTGGCTAATATTATGGATATATGCAAATATGTTATGTAAATATCAGCTCAAAGACCTTACTAACTGTTCATGACATAATGTATAGAAACTAGCAAAAATAAATCTATCACATATGCCCTGTCATTTAAGAAGAAAAAAAAAACTAAATTCCCCTTTTTTGCCTCTGTATGAAACAGTTTGTGAGATTTATGATGATACATGACACATTAAGCTCAAAATGTGAAAGCAAAACTAACGTGGGGATAAGAAGTACAAACTGCAGAATGGCTGAATGCATATCCCCGTTCGATATGACTTTAGGCACACTGACAGAGTACATCTCCATGTTACAATTTCCAGCTTTTAAGTGTACATATGAACAGCATCTGCTGAGAAAGTCCAGACCAAAAGTGCACATTTTCGAAAAATGATCTTTTCTTTATGTATGATGAAAACTCCAGAAGCCTTAGATGTCTATGACTCATTTCTCAGAAATTGCTCTAGTGACATACAATACATTAGTTCCTTTATGAGCAACTGTATTTACAGTAGGATGTTGGAGGGGTAATGATGGAATAAGCCACAGGACATTCAGCTGAAAGATCCTGATTTGACCTTGTTTTATAGCCCCTTTCAAAGTTTGAGCTTAAAGCTGCAATTATGAGTCCTTTAAGCCGCAATAACCCATTTAAAAATTAACTAAAAATGCTGGCTATATCTCATTGTGAGTGGCTCTTGCTCAGCTGTAGGGGGGAGGGGTGAAGCTGTGGTTCAGGGAGCAGCAGTAGGTGAGATGTATCATGTGTAATTATCATCTGTCTTTATCTGCAGTAGTGTGCTGAAGCCCAGAAAGAAGGAACAGAGATGGGAGCAGACAGCCAAGGCTGGCTGTCTTGTTTGTGTTGCACAAATAATGAAATAGTTAAACCATAACTGTGTGGGAACTTTTGTTGGTACCCTGAAGGTGTTGATACATCTACACTCATAACAGTATTTTAGAATCAGAGTGGGCTTAACATTAACTCAGACAAGCTGGCATGTAGTTTGGCAGATAAAATGTGCATCTGATAAATCTCTTATACCACTTTCCCAGTTTGCCATAATTAACCCACACTGTTATGAATGTGGTTACAAAATTAAAATATTTGGACTTGTTGTATTCTAGTGTGTATGATTTTGTGCAGATTGTTCCCACTTTTAAATCAAACAGTGTGCTTGTCACATAAATCATACAACTTCATACTCGTGCTGCGATGCCAGTTTGATTCTTGATAAGTCACATGAGACGCATCTACATCTTGTCCTTTACCACCTCCTGTGTTAGCTTAAAGTCTGTTCCTTACAGAAACAAAAAAATAATGGTTCCTCACAAACTGTAGTGTCATCAGTGGGTAAAGAAAGGGTTTACCTGAACGCAGGACCAGGATGTTGACTGGCTGTCGGTGTTCACACAGGTGTTGTATTACATGCTGTTGTTATGATGTCAGGTTCAAGTTAAGAGATGTTTGTTAGTCACATTTTAAGTCGGGCACCTGGGCTGCCAGCTGGGAGGGTCCTTGGGTGGGACTAGTGGATGAGAGTAATTTTGCATCACAGGGGTCCGTCAATGTGGATAGTGCTACGGTACCAGTTGCTGGTTGAAATAAAAGACCCTGTTGAAAATGTGCTGTGTCTCTTGAGTCACTGAAAACTGACTTTATTACAGCTATGTTTCAGTAAAACAAAATAATAAATACATAAAATACAAACCAAATTATCAAGTTTAAGAAATTAAAAAAGGAAAATCACAACAATACAAACGACTTGGGCAACAGTGAAGTCGGATGGGGTGTTCTATGTTCATCTGTGAAGCAGCTGGACAGCATGATGCGCCAGCGATCACCAAACCTAGTAAACTGCAGTAAAGCCAGCCGCCTCTCGTTTTCATGTAGTCAAGCCAGCAATTCCTGCATTTCAATTGCGTCCATATTATAGACTTTACGATAGAAACACAAGGACGGCTTTCAGCGCCAGAACACTACAGCGTGTAACAGTTGAAGGTTTGAAGAAAAAAAGAAGAAAAAAAAGATGGGTAAATGGGGGCAATTAAAAGTTTTTATTATCCATGACAGGTTTTGTGTAACTGGGTCACATGACCTAGAATTTATTTTACTAAATTATTAACATTAAAAAACGAAGAAAAAAGATGCAGACTATTAAAATGTAAAAAAACATGTGTATCTCAGCCAGTCAATTGAGTACTGTCAGTTTAATTATAGATCACAAATGTCAATTTTAATATGTCTGTTTTACACTCAACCTGTAAATGTATATGTATATATATATATATATATATATATATGACCATGTGTGTGTGTGTGTGTGTGTACACATGTAAAACAGCATATAACAAAAAGAAGAGATGGGTAACATCTTAATGTTATAATAAAAATGCAGCTGGAAAGTTCCTGAATATGAAAGTGAATCTAGAAAATTGCCCAGTAAATGAAAAACTTTTTTTTAAAGGTTAAAACTGAAAATAAATCTTTTAAGTGACTTCAATCAGACAAGATAGTACATATGAAGTAGCTTTAATTAATAAGCAATGCATGTATGCCAAAACAATAACAAAATAATAAAAAAAAAAGAAAGAAACAGAGGAACATAGATACAAAAAGAACTGCAATTAATAAGCAGATTCAAAACATTGTTAATTCATTAAAAGACTCTGACATCAGAGTACACTGTCTCCTTCGGTGATGTTTTTTTATTTCTTCTCTCAGCTCTGACATTTTGTCTCTTGGTGAATGTTGCTGTAGAATAAATCAATGAGACCTCATTCTTCTGAGAAAAAATATAAAATTCATCTTAGCATTTCATTAGAGGACAGGCATCACACCGAAAACAATAGATATTTATGTTTTCCACTTTACCTGTTGAATTTGCTGATCACCACCGGTCGTTACAGCATCTGCAGTGCAACAAGGAATGTAACATTATTAAGTCCATATTCTGCTTCTTTACTAAGTATTTGATAAACTGAAGTGTGAAACTTGTTGTACCGTTGCAACAGCCACAAGTTTTCCTCCTGATTCTATGAACTAAGACAGCGATCACAATGAGGCTCACAGTCAAAGCAGCACCTGACGATAACAGAACTATATTGGCCGCCTTCAAATCCCACAGACTGGGTGCTTTAAAAGTAAAGAAAAAAATACCCATAAATCATAGTTAATTTTTTTAATAACATTAGAAAACATGATGTTTGGGATGATTATAAGGGATTCGTCCAGTTTCTATATCATGAAAATCGTTAAATAGAAAATTGTGTAATTACCTTGGAGTTTGGTTCCACTGCCAAATAAAATCTCTCCACATGAGGCTACAGCACAGTAATAAGTCTCACTATCAGAGGAGGCGATGTTTCTGGTGAAGCTGCATTTCTGTGTGGTGTTAGTCGCTGGCGTCCTGTCACATTTATCAGTGTTGTTTCCATGGAGATAAATCAAACTGGGATGAGACTCATCTGATCTGGTTCTGAACCAGAACACACTGTGATCGGCTGCACAGGTTTTCTTCTCAGGGTTAAAGAAGAATGAACACTGCAGACTGACCGGGTCTCCTGGATAGACCTGATCATATAGGGGCTCCTGAGTGACAGCAGTGACATCTGGTTCTGGTCCTGGGAGATAAAAACAATGAATAATAAAAAAATAAAATAAAACGCATCAAGGCTAATATGATTAATCACAATAACTAACAATAATAAATGCACTTTTTTTTACCTTCAACTTTTAGAAATGTTCCTTTAATAAACATCATGTCAAGTTGTTTGACTTTAATACAGTAGTAAAGACCAGTATCATTGATCTTAGCTCCAGTTACATGTAGAACAAATGCTTCATTCTCTTGTTTTGCTGTAATGTGAGGTATCTTTATAACATCTTCAAAATCAAAGTTAAATGTTCCTCCTAGAAATTCGGGCCAGTTCCCAGAAACAAGTCTGATCCAGTAGAGGGTTTCTTGGTACAGAAGAGATTTCTGAAGAGGACACGTCAGGGTTCCGTTTTGTCCAACAATAACCGTCTTTGTTAAAAACTCAAAATCATTTGTGCTACCTGGAACAAAAATCACAAAAAAAAAAAAAAAAATCAATAATAATGGTAAATTCACAATAAACAAGAGGTATAAATTGATGCATTTCATATATTTACAGATGTTCATAGGTACTTACGTCCCCCTTCAAGCATTAGCAGTGCATAGAATATGACCAACATTTTCGGATTTAATTCTTGAGTGGCTTCATTCAAATAACAGCACATCATAGGGTGGGTCACTTTGATATAATTATGCAAAGTGGGTGTGAACATTTTTTTCAACAATCTGATTGGTCTTGATGTTCCATTGTATCACCACAATGGAAATAAAGTCAACCATTTTTCCAACCTGAACACATAAAACACAGACAACACTTTTCTTTAAGGCTTGTGATTTCCTATTGTTACAGAGTATTATGTGATGTCTTTGAGCAATAGTAAAACCAGACACTCTTGTTTACAACATTTCCTTACATTTTTAGTAGTAGGACTTCTCAGCTGATACTAGCTAATGAAACAATCCTTATTTATTGTGAAAATCACTTCATTGTGACTAAAATTATGATGGTTTAAAAGGGCATTCTATCAATGAGGTAGGTCTATAGGTCTAGAGATTCAATAGTTGAGGATAAAAAAGATGTTTTTCAAAATATCAAAATCCACTCAAAGCAGGGGAGGACAAGGAATCTATGTTTTTTTTTTAACAGTGCTGTGATCACTTGTGGAGTGAAAAGGCCCACTCCCAAAAAGTCCAGTGTGTTCTGCTTGGCCAGCTCCAGCACCCTGAACAGGCTCCAGCCACCATTCAGCATCACTTTAAATGAAAGTTAAAATTTGAAGAAAGCATTTCATTCAATGGAAGATTAGGATATCTCTCAGAGTGCGAGGCAAGTAATAAATATTATTACACTGTGGACAGAAATGAGAAAACACTCTTCAGAATACATAGAAAAGAAAATGCATTTGTCATTTTCCAACCTTTTTGGCTTGTCAAAGTCCTGAGGTAACTGACAGGTATCGTCGGGGTAAGCAGAATGACGCCTCAGTAGTTGCTGAGGCAAAAACTCTGGAATCAGAGGAGTTTGGTGGGGTCATGGAGAACGATTTACAGACTGCTTCGAGAAGATTCTGGTGCAGCATCTGGTGGCTCAGGAGGAGGAAACAGTGCATCATCAACACTGTATGGTGGGGATGGGGGCCTACTAGGGGGCCATAAACTAATGACATTGTTGGTCGATTGATATAATACTTCAGTGACCTCCTAAATCCCACCGACATTCTTAAATGAGGAAGCAGTCTAGGGACATGGAGATAGGCTGTTCATAACTTTTATGGAAAGGATTTCTAGACACACCTGAGCTGTTGAGGGGATCCAGTTTCGTGGCCTCAGGATTGGGTCTCAGATGATGTGGTTCTATTGGCTTCATCAGGCAGTGATTGCCAACAGTCACTGGAGCAATTTGCAGCTGAGTGGGAAGCAGCTGGGATGATAATCAGCACCTCCAAATCTGAGACCATGGTCCTAAGCCCGAAAAGGGCATAGTGTCTTATCTGGGGTCTTGTTCACAAGTGAGGAAAGGATAGAGAGGGAGATTGACAGGTGAATTGGTGGCTTCTGCAGTGATGCAGACACTGCTGCAGTCTGCTGTGGTAAAGAAGAAGCTGAAAGGTGAAGCTCCCAATTTATAAGTTGGCCTACATTCATAATATCACCTATGGTCACGAGCTGTAGGTATTGAACAAAAGAATGAGATTGCGAATACAAGCCACCGAAATGAGTTTCCACCGCAGGGTGGCCAGGCTCTCCCTAGAGACTGTAGAGATAGGAAGAGAAGCTTAGTCATCCAGAACAGACAAGGGTCGCTGGTTCTCCACATCAAGAGGAGCCAGATGAGGTAGTTCAGGCATCTAGTTAGGATGCCTCCTGGATGCCTCCCTGGTGAGATGTTCCAGGCACGTCCCATTGGAAGGAGACCCTGAGTGAAGAACCAGGACACACTGGAGGGAAAACATCTTTCAACTAGCCTGGGAATTTATCGGGATCCCGCTGAATGAGCTGGAAGACGTTGCTCAGGAGAGGTATGGGGCTTAGGCAGTTGCCCATGCGACCTGATCGTGGATAAGCGAAGAAAAATGGATG
Organism: Melanotaenia boesemani; assembly: GCF_017639745.1. NCBI lineage: Eukaryota > Metazoa > Chordata > Actinopteri > Atheriniformes > Melanotaeniidae > Melanotaenia > Melanotaenia boesemani. Next base: position 17,254,641 of record NC_055688.1, read on the forward strand.
ATTAAATATGCTATTTTCAAAGCAACACATTACTTGAAATCCATTTGTACATGTTTGAGCCAGAATTAGATCCAGAATAGGGAGGTGCACAGTATGACGAACCGCCACACATTACAGCCAAAAGTTTGTTGTAATTATGGTCATTAACTGACGTTGTGCCACTTTCCAGATTATGTTATTTTTCAGGTCCTCCTTGACTATATATTTACCTCACAGTAGTTTGGGCTTATGTTTTGGGCAGCATACCTCTATCTGTCTGTCCATCCATCAGTCCGTCCGTCTGTTAGCAACATATGTCTAAAGTTATATTTTTTTAACATTATAATCAACAACATTCCAATACCTCCTAGAACCACTAGTGGGGGTCATTTTGACACCCTTGAACCAGCATAACATTTTCTTCTTTTTAACTTTTTTTTTCATTTGGGATCTTCAATAAATAAATAATTAACTTATTAGCATGTGAAATTACTTTGGGCATGTGCTGTTAATTAAATACACAATGTCATATACTAGCTTACACTGTTCTCTTATCAGCTAGCATGTAACAAAATGAAACAATTTTTTTTAGTATTTTGTTATGTCCCCAGTCTAGGGAAGAAGAGACGCAACACATGAGTGGACGTTTAACCATTTATTGCCTTGGATATCAAATATCTCATACTCAGCGACACGGGTGTTGGGAGTAGCAGAACTGCTGAAAACAACAAACATAACACAAACAAAAGGAGGCCTCCCCCACAACAACCAAAAGGGGGATTAACTCAGTCTCAGTTGCTTTACGCAAGTCAAACAAAACAAAACGCAGCAGTTCCAATAAACTAATAAGGGGTCTTCTAAACCCCAGCAACACCAACTACTCTAGCCCAACACTTAACAGTCGCTAACCCAAAATCTGTCCCACTCCGGTAACAATACCAAAACTAAAGAAGCAGCTTCTAAAGATGAATGTATAAAACAAAACACACGAGAGGCTACACCACCAGCAACCAACACTATTCTACTCTCTACAAACGAAATCGCCTCTATATCATACAACCAAAGGAAACAGAAGACAGTTCACGCTCAACCGCTTCTTCTCTTCCTTCCTACACCTGCGCTACCCTCCCAACGGGAGAATGTTGCAGGCCTTTATTTCCGGGCGGCAAGCAGGGTGCAGCATGATTGGTCAGGGCTTATCCAATCTCAGGGGAGGAGACGAAGGTGTGCCAGACGCAGCCACTCAGAAGCCCAGATCCGCAGCAGGGGTTGTTGCACCAGATGAGCCTCAGGTGACAGCAATGATCAGGGGCCGTAACAATTTATATTTTTTGGCAATTATTTGAGGGGGAGAAATTACAGAAAAAAACATCATATAATGCTAAAGTAACAAAACAGAGCACTGGATGTCAGCTGATATTGATTTATTGTATCGCACATCAACTGCTCAATAATGAACGCACGTCAGGTCATTCTGGCAATGATGCAGCTCTGGTAGAGGATCCATGCATTCAGTGCACCCATGTCCGAAAAGTTATAAAATACCACAAGAAGCCATCTTCTAGTTAGATTTTGGCATGATACGGATGACTGTCTGGATCCAGCTATTTTTTTTAAAGAAGTCTTTACTGTTGGGAGATAGGAATTATTTTGCCATTACAGCTTCTAACTTATCAGATAAGGTCCAGAATCATTGACAAAAACATTACAAGTTGTTATCATGCTAGTTATTGTAAGCCAACACTGTTTGACCCTGATCATGTTGATATTCTGGATCTGGTGATCCCAAAGGTTAAAAACATATGGGGTATTGGGTGGGCTGTTGGGGTTTATCTAAGGGAAGTGACCCTATGGCTTGGTGGAGGTCTGCACTCTAGGTGTTTCTAGTTTCTGTATACTCCCGTGGTAATAGGCGCACATGTGGGAATTGTATGCCAGTTGAGGCAGAAAACAACTGCTTTCCCAATATATAAAGGTAATTTTTACACATTCCTCTAATATTATTATCCTCACATTATTTTTATTAACTAGCATGTAAGGACAAATTTGTATATGTTTAAATTAGATCACACTGAATTGGCTTGAATTGATTGTGTCTGTAAAGTGCCTTGTGAATTGGTTATATACAAATAAAGTTGAATTGAAATTCCTCCTAGGTTAAGTTGCTAATGGATTTTGTTTGTACATAATGTGTGCAGTGTCTTGGGAGTTGGTAAATGCTTGCTTCTGTTTGCTTGTGAGTAACTCTATGTTTCTAGGCGACTTTTTTTTTTTTTTTTTTTAACCTGTCCTGCCCAGCATCATAGCAAGCAGAATGATAATCTGGTTGCTGTGTTGTGCTGAACAATCAGATTAATAATCTGATTAATTTTTTTATTTTTTTTACTGTTGAATTGAATTACGGAATCTATGTAATTGTTGCACCAGGACCTGCCACGGACACACCTGACGCACATCACTGCAGTCAATCCCCAGAATTCTAATCACCTACACCTGTAGTCAATCAGCTCTTTGGACTATATATATCCCAGCTCCATAGTCATTCCCCTTCCTGCAATAAACCTTATTATTTCCTGAACTGCCTGTTCGAGGTCCATCTTAACAGTAATCTTGCTGGACCTGGCTGGAGGGGACAGAAAAAGAAGAAAGACAAGAAACAGAAGCAAAAGGGAAAGGGAAAGCAAAAAGAAGAAAGAGAAGACAAAAACACCACAGACAGAAGGCACCCACCCTTCAGTCCAAATTATCAACAGACAACAAACTACTACTTGTACATAAATACACCAGAAAATTTCCTACTGCTTTTACAGAAAAACAGAGCTGCCAGTGATTGAGAGTTCTTAAGTAATAACCAAATCAAAAAGACATATCACAAACATATCACAACAACAACCAAAGTACCAGATACAAACTAAAAACATATATATATTGTATTGTATAAACCCACAGGACAGCTCAGTGACTGTGTCAGCATGCATACTATGAGGAATAAGGAGTGATCAGTGGTGAGGAGTGGTGAGTGAGTGAGCTCAAATGTGACCACGCCTCTATGGAGGCTAGAGGCAGACCACAGCAGCTCAGAGACCTGAGCTATCAGCAGCAACCCTGGCAAACAAACCCAACCAACACCACACTGAAGACGACCCCAGTCCCACCTGGAGGATGGCAGAGGAGAGCACCAGCCAGAGCCCCCCCGCGGTCTTGGGGCACAGGCCCCAGTGGGCCAAGATTGGCAGCTGTCGGCCCCACTCGGAACCGTCCTGAGCGAAGGGTCCATGGCCCCAAGAGCCCAGAACCACAACTAAACACAAACACACACATACACACACACACACACAGATTAGGCAGAGGGTCCACACAATGCCCAGGAGAACCAGGACCCCAAGACAACCACCTAGCGTGGGCCAACACACAACTCAATGTTCCAGCCGTATACCCAAGAACCAAGGCACCATCGACCACCCTCCCCCACCCTCTGCCTACTCCGACCTCCACCCGATATAACCCCTCACTCACAACCTCCCCTGCGCCATACCCATAAGCACTCACTTTTACACACTCACATCACACATAACTCTATCACCATGCGCCGTGGGGGACGACCCAGGTGAATCAGAGAACAGCTAAGAACTAATTTACTGTCATTATAGAGAGAGTGGAGGTCACAAAAGAGGTCAGATTGTTAAGGCAAGGCAAATTTATTTTTTTAGCACATTTCATGTACAAGACAATTCAAAGTGCTTTACATAAAACATTACATCAGGGTGTAGAAAGCAATACAAGTGCATTAAAAAAGAAAACAAAGAGCCTAAACTGTCCTTAAGAGAGATATTTTGGAAGCTGAAGGCATTATGCTACATTAGTGTCTGCAAGAAGGTTCCAAAAAGGAACCATTCTCTCATCTTTAATCAGTGTGTTTGATTTATTTACTTTTAATAATAACTAAAAAACAAAGAATAAACTTTTATTGCAATGTAACACACTGATAGGGCTGTCAATACAATATTGAATATAGTCCAGCCAATTCAAAAGCACCATGTCACAAATGATGACCCAGCCTCCCTGACTGTGAGAAACTTTTATCAGGAAGAAGACACAGAGTTGGGGAGGTGGATGTGGTCACCCTACATCTTGTATACTTCCTTTGTCTCTGTAAACAACTGAGAAGCAGAGGCAGTGCACTGCTCTAACACCTTCAATGAGGGACATTCACACTAAGGTGATAAAAGTTTCAAACCCAACTGGTGCAAATGTGGTAAATGTGGGAGGGTAAACTCATGTGACACCAGAAGGAGATGACGTCAAATAAAATGAAAGATTTTGCTCTAGGTTGCCATGAAATTATAGAAATAAAATGTGGATTATACTAACATTAAATACATTTTTATTTAAAAAGTTACTAAAGTGTGTTTTTCTGGAATTACTTTATCTGATTGCAAAATGTAGGAGGTTAAGACTGTAGCAGTATTTATCAGGGCACAATGTTCTGGTTCAAATTAACATACTGATAACTTTAAGACAAAACATATATTTGGCCTGATTTGATTGGAGTTGCTAATGTGTGTTACTGTCATACTGCATTGTCTCATTTCATTGTTCATGTTGTGCTTTCATTGCTCGCTGTCTGAAATAGGTAAAAATGACAAAAAGCTGTTCTTTGTAACACAGTTGGTGCTGCAGTTTTAATAAGTACACATGAATGATTTGTTCACACTGGTGTTCAATCTCAAGAAATTGTGTTTGACTGCTGCTCAATGCTTTTTATACATGCAAGCATAACACCACCTTATTGTCTATGGCTACTATGAATATCAGAACAGTTTACAGCTGCTGTTAAGGAGAACAGGAAGGATTGATGTGCACACCTACTGTTTGCTTTTCTGTAGTTTGGTGTTTTTCCACATATAGTTGCTTATAAATTGTGAAAACTGCTAATCATTCACTTTTCTGGTCTGCTCTTCGATGTTTTCCAAATTATGGCCTTTAGGTGTAACAGTTTTTTAAAATTTCTGTTCTAGTTAGCACAATCCGACCCAGTGATCAGTGCAAACTGATCACTGGGTCGGATCATTGCTTTAAAAAACAAAATAGCTTTAAAACTAAATATGAACAAACATGCAGATGAAATGTTTCTAGATTACAATTTTTGTAGTTTATTAATGAGTTGGAAGTTAAAAAGTACATACAAAAGTGGACTTATTTTTAGTTAAATGTAAGTATTCTAAAACCAATCCATGCATTTAAATAAAGTGAACTTAACCTGTTGCAGTTCTTTTTTTGTTCTCTCTCGTATCTGATTGAAACTCATAGTCAGTTCCATTCTGACTGAACATTTTCAGTGGTTAGTGAAAGGGCGGGAAAAAAGCCCACCACAGCCTTTGTGTGGCAGGGTTGCTGCTGACTTTGGCTTTGCTTCTAGTTTTCTTCATGCAGAGAGCCTCAAAGGGGCAACAAGGAAATAGGTGTGTTCAAGAATGTTCACAAGACTATGAAGACTTAAGTTAGTAAGATTTGTTTGAAAAGTTGGGTATGTTAAACAGTAAATAATTATTTGAATCATGTTAACAAATCAACAATAAGAAAATAATTCTTTAATGTCGTTGATTTCTGTGGCTCTACTTTTTGCTTGGAAAGCTTAGGTCTTTTGTGAATACTCCTTTTGCAGGCAACCCTAAACACTCTCACCTGCTACCAGTTCATACCAACTGTAGAAACTTCCAGAATGTTAATACATGTGTATTCTTTAAGCTTTTCCTTCTATGATTCTTTCTTTCTGATGTTTCTAGCATGTTATATACACAAACTCTCACACACACACACACATATATATATATGTTTGTTTTTCTGTGTGTTTCCATTTGACTCAGAGGTAAGATGGCTTCCTACACTGAATACTGTGAAATTGTGAGTATCCCAGCATTCAGGCCACACACTAAAGTAAAAGTTAGTTTATTTTTTCATGTGCTTAAAGTTCACGACAGGAAGTTTACACTGTATTTAACCATGTAAGGACCAAAGACACCAGGCCAGACAGCTTCAACCTGCTAACATTTTACACCACCAGATCACAACAGACACATGAATCGACAATCAGCATTCATCCATACTCTCTCTCTCTCTCTCTCACACACACACACTCTCTCTCTCTCGCTCTCTCTCTCTTTCTCCATATAAATGGCCTGTTTTGTCAGGTACAGAACTGATTGTACCTAAAACAGAAAAAAGAAATAAAAATAAAACAGATTCATGGAAGCTTTTGTATTGCTGCAGTTTGCCTTTTACACTCAGGTGTGAAACAAGTGGCTTCTTTTCCTGTCTAACCGCCTACTTTCATTTCAGGAAGAGATTCTGAACGCTGACTTTAAATATTTTTCCAAATAAAGATCTATTCCAGTGAGCGTTATTTGGGATTTGTCCTGTTTGTCCTGAATTAACAAAATTTTGATGACAACTAAACATGAACTTCTAAGATTGTGTCTTTCAAGAATGTATTTTTGTGCTGATGAGTTGCATTTAAAAAAATAAAAAATTACAGCATACAAAGATGGACTTTACAGTTTCACACACACACACACACACACACACAAAAAGAATCTTCTAGACCCTCTCAATGCGGTTGTTTTGTTTTTCCTCTTCCTTTCTGATAGGCTCATAGTCAGGTCTGTTCTGAGTAAACATTTTCAGAGGTTGGTCAAAAGGTTAAAAAAAGGCCCACCACAGCTTTAGTCTGTCAGTGTTGCTGCGAAATGTGGCTTTGCTCGTTCTCTTCACAGACATGCAGAAAGACTTCACAAAGAGGCAACAATCAGGAAACAAGCATGTGCAAGAGAGTTTGCAAGATTACTGAGAATTAAGTTCACAAGATTTGTTGAAAAAAATTGCCAAAAGTAACAGAAAGTTATTATGTAAACATGTTCATCCAAGAGAAATTAAAATAATCAAAAATGTCAATCTATAATACTGTTGCATTCAGCAGGCGGAACTTCTAAACTTTGGCTGTAAGAACTGAGAATCCAGCTTGCAAATGCATTTAAGCATTAAAAGCAATTTGAGAAAAAAAATTAAATTGATGCTTTGATGTCTGAAAAAGTTACATACCTCATGAAAACCGTTTGCCTCTGCCCTATACACATTAAGGCTACATTCACACTGCAGGCAAATCCAACTTTTTTTGCCCATATGTGACCCATATCTGGTTTTCTTTTGACAGTCTGAACAGCACAATTGCAGTTTTTAAAATCTGACACAGGCCACTTTTATATGTGATACATCAGTTCAATATTACATAAAATCAAAACCTTGAAAAATATATCTCATTTGTGCCCCCCTTTTCATGGTCAGCGCCCCTGCCTGGCCCCCCATCAAAACCTTTCTAGGCCCGCCCCTGAATACCAGAAGTATGAATAATTTGAATGAAGGGCCCTGCACTGTAGTTGTTCATAATTCTGTTCATAATTTCTCTCATCACCTTCATGTCCCCTAAATGATAAGCCCTGTGTCTCCAACATCTGCACAGCACAAAAGATTTAGAGAAAACGTCCTCTTGCTTCCTTTTGCTGTTTCACCCTCACTACATATGTGAACCTGATCTATCTTCATAGATGTGTGCATGGCTGTCTAATGACTAGTAGATTTTACAGCTGTTTCAGTAGCAAACCACACTAATACTGAAAACTTATATGAAATAACAATATCTAACTGAAATGGTTGCTGTAATTAACTTGTTTCATTCTTCAACTTTATGTGCTAGGGACATGGGTCTGATAGACACAAGACTGATAAATGTTACCTACTTTCACTAGAGCGGGGCTGGAGCAAAGGGAAGCTGTCACACTGCGCAGAACAGAAACAAAGAGGACCGGAACAGTTGTTTTTTTCTCTCTCTCTCTCTAATCCCCCAAGTTTGGCCTGTAAATAAAATATACTTGGACAAATATGAAATTTTGACTAAATAAGTAGTGGTTATTTATATATAATAATTAATATATATATAAATTATATAAAAGTGAAATTTTAATTTACTGTCATAAGCTGTATAACTAAATAAAATATTTTTACAACATGAAGAGAAATTAGGGTGGATGAGATCTGTAACAGAATGTGAAAGTTTACTCCAGAATTATTTTTTTTTTTTCTTCTTCTTTTTTTTTTTTTTGTATGGACAATACTGAAATCAGTGAATTAGTGCTTTTCTTTGGACATGACAGAAAATGCAGTATATACTAATATCACATTTAAGTCTTTGAAGGTAGCGGTTGGTGGGATGTAACCTATGCAGCATTTTAATTTATAGCAAGTATATTTCCAAACTTATTGGTCCAAAAAAAAAAAAAAAAAAAAGGAAATTGTGTAGTAATAACCACTCTTTAATCCAAGAATTTTTCTAAAAACTGGACTAAGAGGTGTGAGCAGAGGGTGAGCATGTGATTTCTCATGGCTCCAGTGTCGCCACCCGCTCCAGTTCTTCAGCGCCCCAGGCCGGCTCCCAGGTCTGTTCCAGCGCTCCAGCCTCTGACGCCAGCGCCCCGGTCTGCTCCGACTCTGCTGCGTCCGACGCGAATGCCACGGTCTGCTCTAGCTCTGCTGCCTCCCACGCCTGCTCCCCGGTCCTGCCTGGGTCCTCAACGTCCGGTGCCAGCACCACGGTCTTGCCTGGCTTCGCAGTCTTTCATACCTGCACTCCGGCCCTGCCAGGTGTTTCAACGTCCGTTGCCAGCTCCCAGGTCCACGCAGCCTCTGGTGGTTCCTGTTTTAGAGGGGTTCTCTGAGCGAGACGCTTCTCTTCAGCCTCTGGCCCCTTCCTGTCTGTTGGTTCATGTATCCGAGGGGGTCTCTGGTTGAGACACTCTTCACCGGTTTCCGGCTCCGAGGGGGTCTCTGGTCAAGATGCTCCTCACCGGCTTCTGGTTTCCGGCTCCGACAGGGTCTCTGGTTGAGACGCTCTTCTTCTGTTGCCTGTGGTCCCCCCTGCCGAGGAGTTCACTCTCCACTCCATTCCACCACTGCCTGTGGTCCGTGCCACCAAGGAGATCGATCCTCCACCGCTGCCAGTGGTGTTTAAGGGGGTGACCACTTCTCAGCTTCTGACTTCCAAGCTCGCCATGATGGGACTGTGAAAGAGACCCTTTGTGACTCAGCTCCTGTCTGAGCAGCCTCCCAGTCACCCACCAGAGACCCAGTACCTGTTGAAGTGTCCTCCAGATGACATATTAATCTTTGTGTGTCTTCCAGAGCTCCAGTCTGTGTTTCCAGAAGTTTTGTCTCCGTCTGCTTGGTTTCCTGGTCGGCCACTCCCGAGACTCTCTCTCAGTCATCCTCCGGACATTATATTAATGCCTGTTTATCTTCTAGAGATATCTATCTTCTTCATTCCAGTAATCCAGCTCCAGTCACCCGGTCAGTAGTATGGGCTCAATATTAAGTCATAAAGATTTTGCAGTTGTAAATGAATGCTTGCACATAATCTCAGAGTTTGCGTCTGTAAATCAAGCTTGTCACCCTGTAAAAACAATCTGCCTGTAAAATTAAGTGTGCAAATGTGCAGAAAAGGTGTTTGGGTGGTTGTAAAAAAGATTTGTATTTGTGGGGGGAAAAATAAAGTTCTTTTGCGAAAACCCTGTTCATAGATGCAAAGCACCAAACTGCGTGCGAGCCTCTGAAGTTGCGGTTGCGAATTATGTCTCTATCTTTACACTTCTATCTGATTGGATGGTGACAAATCGAACTGTCCAATCAGAGCGCAGATGGCTTCCTGTCCTTCCGCACCGCTGTAGACTCTTAAAGGGGAGTAGAGTGTCAACAATGGACGAAGGCGCGAGTACGTCTGTTACACCGGTGAGTTCTAATTTTAAATATTGCTGGAATAAAAGTTCGTATTTTATGTCACAACTTTATTGAAGCATTCAGTTGTTTTAGTATCGCTCCAACCAAGTTGTCCTTGTGTCTCTTCTTAGTTAAGAATTGCGGCCTATATATTTTTTTTCTCAAATGAAGATCAGCTTTTCCGGTTTATATTAGCCTCACGATGTGCTAGCTGACAAATCAGCAATTACTAAATCCAGTCGTCTACGGTCGTTTTCTGCAGGTTATGGAATTTTATTTCAGTCAAAGGGTCATTACGGGGTTTGTGTATAATTTGATAACAAGCTATTGGTAAACCATATAATTAGGATCAGGATCGTGTCCCAGAAAGCGGGATTCAGACAGTAACGAGATCTGCTCTGTCTGTATGTATCCCAGTACAGAGGCTTCTCCTTATTATCCTCTTCCTGCTCCTCCTGTGAGGAAGTATTACATTGTCAGAATACATTACACAGGACAGACATGCACTTGTTTATTGTTTGGCTTCATAGGTGACTGTAGACCCAGCGGAATCTGGTGTGTTTCTATCCAATATAGATGCCTCCTCTGACTCCTTGGTAAGTTGATTTAAGTTGTTTGCACATGTAAATTATACTGGTCTCAGTTTATCTTTTTTTTTTTCTTTTTTAGTAAACTGTTGTATATCTAGTAAACCATGAATATACTAATATCTGTGTAATTTGTAATTGCACTTGTACAGTTCAAGCTACATGCAACATATTTCCCGTTATATCAGTAGATTAATAACTGCATTTTCTATTTATCAGGTGGATTTAGGAAAACAGGTCCTAGAACAATTACAAAACAGACTGGAACAGGCTTGCCAGCAACAGCCGTTGGACCTTGACAATGTGGAGTTTATCACTACAAGTGCAATGACTCTGATACTCTCCCTTTCAGCTCATCTAAACTTTCCACTATCGGTGGGTTAACTGAACTTAATTAATTGTGGTACCACTTGTAATATACAATATGTGTTTCTTTACTAACATTTTGTTCACAAAAATTATTATACAGTAAACATCCATATCCCAAATATTCCATATTCCCAAATATCCCTGAGGGCTCTCTGAAGGGATTAATAAAGTATTTCTATTCTGTTCTATTCTATATCCAAATATCCATTATGTAACAGGGATAAATTGCTAAGGAATTTTTAAATAAATTTATTTTTCGTATATGATTGTTTTTTTATAGGTACTTGAAGGTCTGGAACAGCTTATTGCCCTCATTCAATCTGAAATGGACAGGAGGCGGCCAGCTATTATAGTCGACAGGATAGCTAGTGCACGGGGACGCCCCAGGCTGAGCATTTCTAACGACCATCTTCAAGACCTAATTGAGATGGACCTTTCTGTGTCTTGTATCTCCAAGATTCTTGGTGTGTCAGTGAAAATGATCCACCGTAGAATGAGAGAATGGGGTCTTTCAATAAGAGATACCTACAGCTCAGTGTCAGATGATGAGCTTGACAGCTTGGTGTCAACAATCAAGCAACAATCAAGAAATCTGGGTCAGTTTGAGAAGTTAACTTGTTCATGATGTTACAGCTTTTCCTGGTTTTTTTTAATCACGTTATTCTTAATACAGTGACAAAGGGTTAAGGCTTTTTCTAAGCTGCACCATGTAATAGTGTTGAAATTTGTCTCAATAAAAGTGTGTCATATTGTTTGACTTAAACACTGCACTGTCAATTTACATAAATTTCAGATGTATTGTTCTGCCATGATATTTAAAATATGTCTTCCTGTAGGTCACAGAATGGTGAAAGGACGTCTGAGGGCACTGGGCCACAGAGTGCAGTGGACCAGAGTATGGGACTCCATGCACCGGGTAGACAGTGTAGGAATACTTGAGAGAATGGCAAATCTTGGTTGCGTTGTCAGAAGGACATACAGTGTTCCTGGTCCTCTGTCTCTTATACACATCGACACGAACCACAAGTTAATCAGGTGAGCTTAATATACAGTAGAAGTCAAAATCTAGAACACACTGATGCAGTCCTGTGTACCTCTGTGCATATACCAAATGGATTACAATGTTAACAGTCCTCTGTCTGTCTATCTGTGTTTGTCTATAACTGTACAGATATGGGATTGTAATGTTTGGTGGTGTTGATGGCTTTTCAAGAAAGGTTTGTGTCCTCTTTCATTTCTTTAGTTGTTGTTATTCTTCAAGTCACTGAAATTTAGTTTAAGCAGGAATGGAAACAGTTTTAACATGGAACCAACTTCAGTATCTGTAAATTCAAAATGTGTCCTCGTAGATCCTGTACCTGAACACAGCAAACAACAACAAGGCATCTACAGCTCTGGAGTTCTTCCTTAAAGCTGTAGAGAATTACGGCTGTCCATCTCGGTATGATGCTGACTTTTGTGTGTGTGTGTTTTACCATTCACATTAGAGCCAAAGATAAATGCAACTTGAAAGTGTTTACTTAACAAACTTTTTTGTATTTAACACCTTCATAATTGTTACTCATTCATATTGCCTTAGGGCTGCATATTTCCTACTCACTTCATTTACAGTGTGCTGTTTTCCATGTTAATTTTCCATGAGTACAAATTTTTAGTATACTTAACACCTGGTCACCTTTCAAATATTGGTAAAATGGTGCATTAGGATTTCATACATATTTGACACATATTTACAAATATACTTGTAGAAGATGACGCATTGGCTTGTTTTTATTGCTGCTGACCATTCACTCAGACACAAGCCTTAAGTCTCTCAAACTGTATTCTTCGTCAGTTAGTGAATAATTCCGTCAGGTTATGGAGGTGTCCACGTGTATCTCTGGGAGGTTCTCACAGCAGTGCAAGCAGATATGTATTAAAGTGCCAAAGCAGGGATCTCGAACTCCAACACACCTGATTTAAATAAAATGGATCCAATAGTGTCAGGTTCTGCACAATGAACCATTAGTCAGAGTCAGGTGTGTTGGAGCAGGGAAACATCTAAACCCTGAAGGACAATGACCTTTGACGACCAGAGTTTGAGATCCCTGGGCTAGATAAAGCCAAACTTCACTGTCACATTATCGTACCTGCTTTGTCTAAATGGATGTGGACCTGTCGGGAAAATGGTGGCATTGAGCTGCTGCAGTAAGCCCACTCCCATCTGGAAACCTGCACAACATTTTAGACCTACATTAGAGAGTGCTCTCACCTCTACCGGACATGTCATTCAGCTCATTCTGATGAGAGACATTTATATCCTATAAGTTCCTGCTACATAAACAAATGAGTAGTTTAGAAAAAGAAAACATTTTGTAATTTTAGGTTGTACAGTTTTTTTTATTAAGTATATTTGAAAGATTCTTCGTTTGTGTGTTTTTATGGCTGTTATTAGTGTGAGAGGAGATCAAGGAGTTGAGAATGTGGACGTTGCTCGATACATGTTTGATGTTCGAGGCTGTGGAAGAGGCAGCTTTATGTCTGGAAAAAGTGTCCACAACCAAAGGTAATTATTTAAAGTTTAAGTGAGCTGTTGCATTTGCTGGCTTTATTGGTTTGTTTGTCTCAATGGAAAATCCACGAGCTGTATAATTGTTGCAGTTTCTCATTTGAATGAATCAGTTAATTTATAACTGATTGAAACTACCACTGTATTTCTGTTCCAGGAGATTAAGAAATTGTAGTTTAAAATCTATCATTAAAGAAGTACTTCTGACTTTTTCCCTCATTTTAGTACTTCTGATATGCCATTTCTACACATTTTCAATTCTATTTTTCTATATCATTTGTTTATTATACCCCCCCCTTTTTCTTTGCATTCTTAAATTGTGTTTTTCAATAAACACAGGTTTCTGAAAAATATGTAAAATGTCTTTTTCCAGGATTGAGCGGCTGTGGCGGGATGTTTGGAATGTTGTGTCAAGCATCTACTACGATGTCCTTCATGGCCTCGAGGAGGATGGACTGCTGGATCCATCAAACTGCACAAACCTTTTTTGTGCACAGTATGTGTTTTTACCCCGTATCCAAGGAGATCTGGATGCATTCACAGAGGGTTGGAACAACCATTCGCTACGGACTGAGCAGAACTACACCCCAAATCAGCTCTGGGAAATTGGGAAGACTCAGAGTCCAGTCAGTCCTCCTGAAAATCTTGATGTAAGATTGAAAGCTTACAGAATTCTTATTTTAGTAAAAATGCATGCTTGCCATCTTTTAATGTAATTATTCTCTTAAATTCATTTCAAAGCCCACAGTTACTCAGTGTTTCATTTCAGGCCAGGTTTCTAGATGGAGACGTTGCAGACATGGACCATGCTGGCATTCAGATCCCAGAGCTGGTGTCGCCCCTTAACCCTGAGCAGCTGGAAATGCTGAGTCAGCTGTTCGACCCCATGGCTCCGTCTTCTTGTTTTGGGGCAGACATCTACAGCTCTGTTGTCCAGTATGTAGAAAGTGTTGAATCATAATACTCCTAAAAAATTAAAAAGTTATTAACACTTAAAAGTCTCCTCATTTGCTGCCACCTCTGATCGCCATCACTTGTGTTGTCAAGTTTCTCAGGATAGGTAGTGTGTAACTATGTGGTAAATTGTGACTGATACTTGTAAGCAAAGCTGTTAATAGTCTAAATATTGATTAAATGGCATTAAAACTGAAAATGCAATAAAAGCCAAGACAACCCAATCATTTAAAACACTAACAGCTTTAATATTAAACCAATCAGTGTACATGTTGAACATATTTTCAGTCATTTTAAAACACATTTTAAATATTTCGAGTTATGCTGTTCTCTGTAATTCTTTGAAGAGACGCATTAACAAGTGATTTAACAAAAAATCTTTTCCAAAGACCATTTGATTGAAGACAAACTTCAGGATATGGTAGGCTTGAATCTTATTTTTAACATTTCAAAACTGACTCAGCTTGAACCTTTTGTAACACGAGCCATATTTGGATCAACAATGGGGATGGGCAGGGGGCCAGCACGGGAAACAGCCATGCAGCCATGCAATAGGCAATGTTGTGAACCAAAAGGGTTTAAATTAGGCCAAAACCTGTAGCATAAGTTCCTATGCAGCTATCCACATGTTTGGAGAAAACACTGTACTCATGGAAGTTCCCAGGAACACGCAATGTAGCAAAGCATGTGGAGGATGACAGATAGTCTGCCTTGACTACCTCGACTTTCATCTGGCCAGTAGGGATTTCCCACCCGACCCAAAACTTCACCAGCTGGCTGAGCTGGAGTGGAGTGGCTGCAAGATATAATAACAATAATAATAAATATGACGTCAAATTTAACTTAAAACTAAATAATAAACTTGCCTGTTTCAATAAAAGTTCTCAAGAATCCTGCTATCTCATTCTGGACCCTCAGTGTGTAGGGAGCATCATCATCATCATCATCACTGTCATCCCCTGGCCAAACAATGTGACTGAGAACTGCCTTAAAAGGAAGAAAATGCAGAAACAATGTCAGATTACTTTACAAACCTACCAAATACTGAAGTTACAGACATTTGCTTCAATTAAACATGGACTTGTGTACATTGACACTGATCCCAGTTAAGGCTGGGCTGTACCTGGACAGTGAGAATGCTTTCAGCATGCCGGGGGAAGATGATCGGAGCAGTTTCAGGCCTGTCTTGGAGCAGATTCCACAGTCTGGTGTCCTTTAGTCCCTTCCTAATTTGCTTTGTTTGCCTAATGGTTCGTCCAATCACCTAAAGAATTTGACAATAGTTTTAATGGAGACTTTGGGTCATTTAATACCAAGTTTAGAAAAAGAAAGAAATGAACAAATCTCACTGCATGATGGAGTAACTGTTGGAGCAGCCATTTACGATTTTCTGTGTTAACAGGTGGCAAGTCCCAGGAAATTGCAAGAGTGTTAACTTCATTCTTCTGCTCCTCAGACAGGGGTTTGTCTCCATCAAGCTTAATTAAAATAAAAAAATAAATAAAAATCACAGTTGCTAGTTTAAATGTTTGCCTTAATTTTGATCATATTTGCAGGGTTTTATTGTCCCAGCAAAAAGAGAGGACTAAACTAACATCCATGAACAGTCATGTGAGAAACGCTGACCAAGGCTTTCAATAAGTCAGTATCATTTACCATTTGGATTGTTGTTCGTATGTCAAGATCTGGCACATCTTCAAGCTTTACAGTGACAGTATCTCTGTTAGCATGCAGAAGCATGTGAACAATTGCATCACTGAGCCCATGAAGACGAGGTCCATCGTTCAGGAATGAATGCCCAATCATTCTTCCCGCCACCAGAAAGAGGTCACTGTCAACCAAAATCCGAGATGTACAGGGGATAAGGTGGTCCTGTTGTCCCTCAAAAAGAAGGGTTGTGTCAGCTACACCTGTGAAATAGCAAAAAATCTAATAAATAAACTGTTTGGGAGTTACAAATTTCAGGAGTCAAACAGCTCTTAAAATATAAAAGACTTTTAAAAATGCATCATTTATAGATCACTATAATTCTGTTCTGTTACAGTCATGAATTTGCAATTGTGTCAGAAAACAGAAGTAAGTAAGGAAGAAAGAAATAAAGAAAGTTAGTTTATGGAAGCATACCACTGTTTATGTTAAAACCATGCTGCAATTTTAGCATGGCTAAACTGAGAAAATGTCTTTGGACACCAATGCCAACAGCTGTGTCACCTATAATATGCAGCAGAGAAAAAACAAAAAGGAAAACAAAGTCATTATCCTTAACGCAAGATTCACAACTAGATACTTAATTTAAGATCAACAGTTTACAATTAATTTGATTAAAAAAAAAGTATTTAAGTAAAGGCCACAGCTATGCTAATTTCATAATTACATGAATTACAAGAATGTTAAAGGTTCCATATTATGCAAAATTCACTTTCTAAAGGTTTTCTAACGCTCATGTGTGTCCTCATAGCCTGTGTATGATGCCAAAAGATTAGAAAATTCTGTATCCTCTCTCGCTTGCTCCACTTGTTCGCGAATGTGTGCTTAAACAGGCAAGTCTTAGATCTTTCTCTTTTTTCCTCACAAAGGAAAATGACCACTGTATCTGGTAGTGGATACTGCCTTTTATTCCTGGGGATACCCTCTAAAATCACAAAGTGGGCACCAGCAAAACCCAGATCTTCTCCCAGAGAGGGGCGTGGACAGGCACCACTCATGAACATTTAATGATTCAGACACAGAAACAGCCTGCTCTCAGTAGAGCTCACTAGAGCCACTTTTGGAACAACTGAAATTAAGGACCAGGGCTGAATTTGGGGTAATGCACTTTGAAAAAACTGTTGTTGGACCTCTGACACACATGTAAAATTGTTGAAAAAATGTATAATATGGGACCTTTAAAACACAAAAAGTATTACCTTGTAATAAACAGTGAAATGGTCTGGTCCAGTCAATCTTTGGCCTTTTGTAGAAGGCAAGGATGTCACGACTTTGGGAAGTTTGATCATCACGGATGTCAATGCTTGCCATGATCGGGGGTTCGTTCTCCTTTTCTCGCATTAGGTACTTTTTAAACAGTGTAGCAGCTTCTTGGGGAGAACTAACATTTTTCCAAAGTTCAACTGAAGAAATATACAGGAGACAATTGCAAATAGACAACATTCCTGTTAGATATTTTATATTAAGTCAAAATGTCAAATTCTTGTACATTTTAATATATTAATATATTGTAAGATATTAAACAATATCTTAAACACATTTTAATCAGATGCTAGTAAGCCAGATGTCCAGCTTATTTATCGAGCACCTTCATGGCCGGTGACTTCACACAATGATGCAGCACTGAGGTCGTCTCCATCGCTGCTCAGTGCAGCTCCACCTTGTGGCCTTGATGTTGTTGGAAAGTCTTCCATTACACTTTAGTACAATGGAAAGAACAATTAGTAAATAAAAATGTATTGCTAAATGAGTATTGGATAGCGAGGTGGTGGTGCATGCTCAATAAGTAATCAAAGCAATTCACTCACATATTGGAGACTTTGACACTGATTAAATGAGAGTGCACATTAGAGATGCGAGATATAGAAGATCCCATAAGATGGGAAAGATTAGGATGAGTAAATCTGTGTGAAATCCTAAATTCAAAAGCTACTAAAACATTTTACAAGGTGAGATTCAGATGGTTTGGGTATATTGAAAAATGAAATTATATATATATATATATATATGTGTGTGTGTGTGTGCTGCCAGGCAAAGAAACAGAAATGAAAATATGGAATAGATGATCCATTGTCATCCAGTTTTAACCCTTTATAGGGTAAAAAAAAAAAAATAAAAAATAAAAACACATGCATGTATCACCTGTGTTTGATCTGTTTATTTCCACTTGTACAGTAAAATGAACTTACCTTTCACCACATGTACTGGCATGCAACATTAACACCTCTCTGGAAAATTGCTTGCCACAAACAGGACAGGAAGGCTGAGGAGAAAACCAAAATTCAAATTAGTCTTCTTTAATAACTTGAAGTATGCAAAGTGGAGTTGATTCATATGTTAGACAAATCAACACAATAGCGGATTCTGTGAAGTAAAGGCTGGAAAACACCAGCCTTGAACGACACAAATCCAAAATTATTTTGCATTAAAATCTCCTTTACCGCCAGGTTTATAAATATTACCTTAACACGGGCCTATTTGTTCTGAAGTCAACAAATATTTAAAGCCATAATGACAGACAGTTCTGATATTACAAAAAAAATACCACCTGGTCATTCACTGGTCAACAGACTGGTAGTGTAGTACACAGAATTTTTACTTTCTGAATTTTGCTGAAATTTTTTCATGTTAAACATTAAAATTATACATTATGATTTTAATTAGGATAAGAAAATTACAAGTCCCAGGTTAAATTCCACAGTATCGTACAACCATGCTCCCTGCTGATAGACAGCAGGATGGACCCACATTGCACACTTTTTAAAATGTAAGATTACAATCCGTTTGAGCTCTGTTGGAAAACAGTTGGCATACGCTAACATGGTATACACTAGCCTGGTATATGCTAGCCTGCCTGCTATTTTCTGGACATGATCTCAATTATCAAAACAGACATTGCAGCACCAAGCTTTCTACTGGTGCTAGGAAGGGTACGCAAAGTCTGGAGTGATCCCACACTTTTATTTTTCCGGATTAAGTGATTAATGATTTTCATTTGATTAAAGACGAATGTGCAGATATATTCCAATATTAAATTTTGAATGAATTTACCTGGACTTGAACTTCTGTAGAAATAACAGGTTCTATGTGTGGTGCCTGTTCAGGGATGTCATCAAAGTCAGATTCCTGAAAAATGACAATTTTGTGAAAACTTTTCCATAACATGTACTGTTTACCACAAGGTTTGTACATTTTGTAGTGTCTTTATCAAGCTTATACACAAATCACAACTACATATACAAATATAGTATAAACACCCTTTTGTAAAGTCTAAAAAATTACCACATATTAGAACATTTTTCTGAAACAGCATAAGAAATAAGTTAATTTTAAACACTTCTATGTTTTAATATGTCCTTTATTTAACCAGAAAGGTGTTGTATAAATACAAGATCCCTTCCTTCTGGTCATTTACTGCATAGTATAGTTATGTTACAGCCATACTTAGTGGTCTATATTTTTCTCCGTGAACTTACCTGTCCACAGCTTTCAATGTGATTAACAAGTAGTTGAAGAGGCATATTCAATCCACAGTTCTTGCACTGGGACTTGGGCATTTTCCTGAACTCTGCAGCATCATGAGGAAGAGGTGTAGTATCAATTTCTTCCTGGAGCGGAACAATGTAAAGCATGTGCTTCCCATTGCTGGTGGCCATCTTCAGCATCTTTGACGTGTAGCCCTGCGATCCCTGAGCCACAACAGACAAGTTCCTCTGTCCATTACCACCTTGGATGTAGAAAACAGACACGAAATTAAACCCATAACACACAAAAGCAGTAAACATGCAGTCAATATTGTAAATTGCATTAATTAGAAACATCGATCTGGGTAGCGACCATAGATGGTATATAAAAGATGGACAGAGCCTCCGTGACGTCACCCATAGGTTTCTGAAGAGCAAAAGTGAAGCTCATTGGGCGTTCCAACCGTCGCCATCTTAGTAGCATCAAGTGTCTCCTTAATCCAGGAAAATCCAAAATTGGGCAAAGAGGTGGAGCTGAGAGGGAGACTGTGAAGGTGGGGTGGATGATTGACACCCCATCAAACTCTGAGCTGCCTGTAGCTAAGAGACAGCCCCTAGCGGATGAAGGGGGAAGTGCAATTTTTTGCACATCCGCATAGGCTTCACATTTTACCAGCGGAGGTTGCCGCTTGATAGCAACACTACAAATTGAGATATTTTTTACAAAGCATTGCATTCATATAAGCATTTCTGCAGTATAATTTTACGAAACTTAAATTTAGTCTCCTTTATAAGTCATCTAGTACAATTAAAATGGTTGTTACCTGCAGATTTATACAAAAGCCATCCTCCGGTTAGGGTCTTCATTTTGGGATATTCACCATGAAGAGCTTTGGTGATCTAGGTTAAGAAAAAATACATAAAGACTAATGTGATAATCCAAAGATCTGTCTGATAAAATCCAAAGATCTCACTAGGGTATTCCAGGAGATGCAATTTCCAATTCCTGTCAACAGACACCAAGAATCTAAGACCAAGAAAATTACCTGTTCATGATCAGCATTATCAGCTATGCCAATTGTCCGTCTTCCCAGTCCAGCTTGAAGGAGCTTTATTTCGTTTTTGGGAGTTTTTGTTGTTGAACCAGGCAAAAGACAGAAACTGAGCTCTACATGGCGAGCTGCTGGTATGACAACGCTTGGTGCTGGAAAAGGTCGCTTTCCTCTGTTCTGTCTTCTTTGAAACATTGCTGGAAATGACCTAACATTCATTCAGTAATTTATTAATAAATATACAAATGGGGAGAAAAAAACAACAAAAAAACTAAAATCAATCACAATATTTAAAAAAAAATAGAGCCAAATGGGCATTAATAAACTTGCAGTTCAACAAGTTGGCACATACCTTTGCATTTCCCTCAGTGTGTTCTCTCTGGTGGTCTGTGGGCCGGCTGGTGGCTGACTACTCTGTCTACTTACAGTTTCACCCCCCACTTCTGACCGGACATTAGATAGAACATCAACAAAGCTGCGTATAGCTCTCTCTACAGCAGATTTTTGTTCCTGTCGAAAATACACATACATCTACATAAATACTAGCATGAAAACACCATCTGAAACTAAACCAGGTGGGAAAACATCAAACCCTGACCTTTATTCAGTGTTCAGCAGATTGTAACTGTCTAAGTTATTAATAATTAGTGTTTCTGCATCATAACGATAACTCACTTCTGTCAGTTGATCGTGGTGAGGATGTTCCTCTATATTGTCTTTTCAGACATGTTTTAACATAACTTTACTCGGGAGAAACCTGAAAGGGCACATGAAAACAGTAGCTGGGGCTCTATTAACATGGCCGACCAAGCCCCGGTGACGTTAGGTGTTCAAGAGGCTACGGTGCTAGGAGAGGCCACTTCTTAGCTAATTGTAAACTAATATTTAAACACACTTTGTTGGATAAATTAAAAATGAACGGTAAACTTAATAATCGTTATCACGCTCTTCATTTAACGGGACTATTCACAGGAGTTTAAAAAACATCTTCAGCCTGCTTTGGAAAATCGGTTTTGGCTACAGTCTTTTCTGCAATTGATCTTAAAAACTGTACAAGGACAACTTGGTTGGAGCGATACTAAAACAACTGAATGCTTCAATAAAGTTGTGACATAAAATACGAACTTTTATTCCAGCAATATTTAAAATTAGAACTCACCGGTGTAACAGACGTACTCGCGCCTTCGTCCATTGTTGACACTCTACTCCCCTTTAAGAGTCTGCAGCGGTGCGGAAGGACAGGAAGCCATCTGCGCTCTGATTGGACAGTTCGATTTGTCACCATCCAATCAGATAGAAGTGTAAAGATAGAGACATAATTCGCAACCGCAACTTCAGAGGCTCGCACGCAGTTTGGTGCTTTGCATCTATGAACAGGGTTTTCGCAAAAGAACTTTATTTTTCCCCCCACAAATACAAATCTTTTTTACAACCACCCAAACACCTTTTCTGCACATTTGCACACTTAATTTTACAGGCAGATTGTTTTTACAGGGTGACAAGCTTGATTTACAGACGCAAACTCTGAGATTATGTGCAAGCATTCATTTACAACTGCAAAATCTTTATGACTTAATATTGAGCCCATAGGTCTGCACATCCTCCTGAGATCCGGCCCAGGTCTGCTCTTCATCCAAGTCGTCTTTCAGTGATCCAGCACAGGTCTGTTCGTCCTCCGAGTCTTCTTCCAGAGACCCGGCCCAAGTCTGTTCACAATCCTGGTCGTCCTCCAGAGATATGGCATCAGTCTGCTTGTCCTCCAGGTCTGCCTCCCTCCAGTGATCTGGCCCTGTCTGTTTGCTATCCAGGTCGACCTCTAGCCACCCGGTGCCAGTCTGTGTGGCTTCCCAGCCATCCTCTTAAGAGTCCTTCCCCTGCCTTCAAACCTCCAGTGCCCTCTCTATTGTCATCTTGGCCTTCCAGCCATCCTCCTAGGCTGTCTGAAATCTGGCCCTGGAGGGGTAGGATACTGTCACGCCCTCACTTGGTCCAGCCGGGCACCACAGCCACCACACTCCAGATTACTCATCAGTCACACCTGTGTCCTGTTAACTCACCCTGCTTTATATACCCCAGCACCAGGCTCATTCTTTGTCAGACCATAACCTACGCACACATGGACATGTTCTCTCTCCCCTTCTGGCTCCATGGTTCCAGTAACCCCAGTCAACTCCACCGTTACCCACCTGTGTAAGATCAATCCTTGCAGTTTGGTATTTATAATAAAGTTCTGTTAATCCTTCTTTTGTCTCTGTGAGGTCCATGCATAACATGAGGAATTAATGGTTGAGTAAAACTACCTGCTGTACCTCATACCTGACGAATGCTGCACGTGTGTTAAATGAGTTAAAAATACTAACACAATTAATTACATGAACTGGTTATTAGTTTTGACAACCCTGTTTTAAATATACTGTTTTGGCCATATTTAATTTAGTCTGTTTTGTTACGTTGGACCAGACAGGTGATGGTTTCTGGACCCACAGTGCAGACACTGAATAGCCAGGAGGCAAAGGATGATTAAGTAAAAGGATTTTAATGCAGACGTGAAATGAACAGGAATCCATGTTCCAAATCCAAGGACCAGAGTGGTAAACTGCAGACTGGACGGCTGAGCAAGCAGGCAGAGTCAGACGTGAGGCTGGTTGGAGCCAGAGATGAGGAAGTTGATCGGAACGGGGGAAAGCAGTCCAGGAGGTTGGCAGGCAGACGGGACAGGCAGGATCCAAGACACCAGGAGTCTAGACACAGGAATGAAGTTATTAAACACGAAACTGGTTTCAACAGAGAAACTAGAAAGGCCACGATATACCAGATGGGTAACTGGAGGATCCGGCGAGGAGTGGAGAAAAGCCTGGTGTTTAAATACTGTGGTGGTGATGAGAGGATGAGGTTCTGGTGTGATGATCTGCCCAGGTGAGATGATTGCTGCTGCTGCTGCTGCTGCTGAAATCTCCAGGTAGGAAACAAACATGACGCACAAGACAGACAGAGGGAGCCAGACGCACACACTAGGATAATCTGGGAACACATATACACAGGGGAGACAGACAAGGACCCTAACATGTTTTCCGTATTCTTTGCCTTAGTTCAATTAAGGAATTTGTGCTCGGAAGTCATCATTATATTATCATGATTTATGGACCTTTATTTGTTTTTTTCTCTCTCTCTTGCTTTGTAGATATAAAACACATAAGAAGAAATGAGAAATAGGAAAATATAACAAAAGTCTCAGGCCAAAAGGAACCACAAATGCAACTTCTGATGTTTTTGTGTATGTAAGTACATTTTCATTAAAAAGATCCTTTCAATTCAAATACATTTAGATTGTAACATAAAGACAGAAGTTAAATAAAATCTTTCCACATGTGGCCACAGCCCAATAGGAGCTCATGTTTCTGTAGAAACTATAAACACATTTACTGTGATTCTAAGATTGTCACATCCATTATGTCTGCTTTCATCATGATGTCTGCATAAGATGATGTGATGTGGCATGAACTAGACCACATAGAGATCTAGTAAACATAATTTGTTCTCAGATTCAGACAGGACTGAACACTGCAGGATGTCTCCTTGACGGACTGGATCAGAGACTTTTGGATGCTGGAATACCTTTTAAAGACAAATAAGTCATATTCCAAGTATTATTAGTCTAGTCAGTGAATGAACAGGGATATATTCCCTCATCTTCTTGAATGGTCTACAAAATTATCAGATTACTATGTTTCTCATAATA
The DNA here is from genome assembly GCF_017639745.1 of Melanotaenia boesemani. Taxonomy (NCBI): domain Eukaryota; kingdom Metazoa; phylum Chordata; class Actinopteri; order Atheriniformes; family Melanotaeniidae; genus Melanotaenia; species Melanotaenia boesemani. The sequence goes on from NC_055688.1 coordinate 17,278,862, forward strand.
TGTTATCTTCACTTATGAGAGAGAGAATTCTGGTCTACACACACAGGGTTTGTATTTCTCTTCAGCATCACAATTAATCTCAGAGGATCTTCTGCATTCTGCTTCTACAAGTAAAAGCTTCTGGGGATCTTCTTAAAGGTTTGGCTTGTGTGGGAGGCACCCAGCAGGAAAACAAACACATTCTTGTATTGTAACATATTCTTGCATCTCTTTTGCTATGAGGTTTTTAAATGCTAATGACAGTGCTTAATATACTGTTCTATTCTATAGTCATTTAGTAAACTCTTTTCTCCAAAGCATGTGCATGTACATGTATACATGTATATATTTACGTGCAGTATATGCACACAAATACATACAGATATATGTGAAACTAAATAAATAAATAAAATCAAGGACAATATACAGTGAGGAACACCCTGCTATTTTGCAAGTACTCCCACTTTGAAATCATGGAGGGGTCTGTAATTTTCTGAAATTTTCATTGTAGGTGCATTTCCACTGTGAGGGACATAATCTAAAAAAAATCACAATGTATAATTTTTTTAACAATTTACTTGTATGACACAGCTGCAAATAAGTATTTGAACACCTGAGAAAATCAATGTTAATATTTGGTACAGTAGTCTTTGTTTGCAATTACAGAGGTCAAACGTTTCCTGTAGTTTTTCACCAGGGTTGCACACACTGCAGGAGGGATTTTGGCCCACTCCTCCACACAGACCTACTCTAGATCAGTCAGGTTTCTGGGCTGTCACTGAGAGACACAGAGTTTGAGCTCTCTCCAAAGATTTTCTATTGGGTTTAGGTCTGGAGACTGGCTAGGCCACTCCAGAACCTTGATATGCTTCTTACGGAATCACTCCTTGGTTATCTTGGCTATGTGCTTCGGGTCATTGTCATGTTGGAAGACCCAGCCACGACCCATCTTTAACTGAGGGAAGGAGGTTGTTCCTCAAAATCTCACAATACGTGGCCCCGGTCATCCTCTCCTTAATACAGTGCAGTCACTCTGTCCCATGTGCAGAAAAACACCCCCAAAGCATGATGCTACCACCCCCATGCTTCATAGTAGGGATGGTGTTCTTGGGATGGTACGCATCATTCTTCTTCCTCCAAACACGGTGAGTGGAATAAAGACCAAAAAGTCCTATTTTGTTCTCATCTGACCACAAGACTTTTTCCCATGACTCCTCTGGATCATCCAAATGGTCACTGGCAAAATTAAGACGGGCCTTGACATGTGCTGGTTTAAGCAGGGAAACCTTCCTTGTCATGCATGATTTGAAACCATGACGTCTTAGTGTTTTACCAACAGTAACCTTGGAAACGGTGGTCCCAGCTCTTTTCAGGTCATTGACCAGCTCTTCCCGTGTAGTTCTAGGCTGATTCCTCACCTTTCTTAGGATCATTGAGACCCCATGAGGTGAGATCTTACATGGAGCCCCAGTCCGAGGGAGATTGACAGTCATGTTTAGCTTTTTCCATTTTCTAATGATTGCTCCAACAGTGGATCTTTTTTCACCAAGCTGCTTGGCAATTGCCCCGTAGCCCTTTCCAGCCTTTTGGAGGTCTACAATTTTGTCTCTGATGTCTTTGGACAGCTCTTTGGTCTTGGCCATGTTAGTAGTTGGAGTCTTACTGATTGTATGGAGTGGACAGGTGTCTTTATGCAGCTATCGACTTCAAACAGGTGCTTCTAATTTAAGATAACAAGTGGAGTGGAGGTGGACTTTTTAAAGGCGGACTAACAGGTCTTTGAGGGTCAGAATTCTATCTGATAGACAGGTGTTCAAATACTTTTTTGCAGCTGTATCATACAAATAAATTGTTAAAAAAAATCATACATTGTGATTTCAGGATTTTTTTTTTAGATTATGTCTCTCACAGTGGACATGCATCTACGATGAAGATTTCAGATTCCTCATGTTCTTGTCCCTGTGGTGCCTAGCCTTGGTGTTGGGTTGGCGTGGCCCGCGGTGGTTTTGCTTGGAGCGGTCGGGACCCGTCGGGTTCCTGGGTGGGGCTCTGCTGGGGGGAATGGGTGGCCCTTGGACCTGTGGGGTGCCTACCCTCCATGCAGCCCTCGCCACGGTGCCCAGTGACCGCTGGACCTACTCACCGTCACACTGGGCTGCCCGGTGACCCTGCCCCGTCACACCAGGGGGGCTCCAGTCAGGGGGCCCCTCTGCTCTGGTCCGAGTGGGCCACTGCTCTGTCTGCTTTGGCTGTCCTGGGCTTGGTGCTCTGTGGACCTGCTGAGCATTTGGGGCCTCGGGCTCCCCCCATCCCCCGCTGATGCTTCTGGGTGCGGCGTGATCATGGCCCCCTTGCAAGTACACATTTCCTCCTTGTTGCATGGCCACACATGCATGCTAACACATGCATGCTCACAAACGTGCTCGTCTCTCCATCAGCTTCTCACTAGATGTAGCTGATGTTTGTGTGTTGGTACGTTTATCTGCAGGTACGTTTGATGACTATTGTAATTTTTCATATCATCATCATCCTATTTTTCTTTTGGTATCATGTAGTACTGTGGTAGTTTATATTGTTTTTTGTGATATGTTCTAGGCAGCCTAGACAACTGTTATTTCTACATTTTAATCCTATCCTTTTCTCCCTTTTTTTTTCTCCCTCTTCCTCCATCTCCCTGTCAGGTTAGGCACTGACATATAAAGACTAAAGAAAATAAGATTACAATAAAAATAATAAAAAATATCAAGGGCAGCCATGTATATAACATGTCTCCCTTGGTAGAGCAAATCTGTCAAGCAAAATATGGCACACAGACCACCATTCTGTATGTTAGGATGCTGGACAGGACAGGGTAAGAGAGAGAAAAAAAAAAAAGATTTCAGATCCCTCCATGATTTCTAAGTGGGAGTACTTGCAAAATAGCAGGGTGTTCAAATACTTATTTTCTTTACTGTATATATTTATATTTGAAATGCTGTAACTCTTCGACCTTTTACGATATGTAATTCCACTGGATACAGAAAGTGCAGCTTTGCAGTGATATGTGTAACATTAGGATAGTGACACAGCTGCCACCTCAGCTGCATCTAGTTTTAAAGGGCTTTCTGTATCTTACAAAATAAATAATGTGAAAGAGCAGTATAAAACGGATTAAACATTGATAAGCTGTGTTACATAAAGGACAGCAGGATTGTGCTAAAGGTTTCAGTCTATAACAGAATTCAGATATTTTTGGAACATGGCTATTTGAAATTTAATATACAGTGGGAGGTGAAGACTCCCTTTAAAGAGAAATAAAATATATAAATATTTTTGGAACATGGAACAAAAATGTTCTCTAGTCAGCTTATTGAAATACACACAAACATTTTAAATTGTCAATTGCATTTATTTGCTAATTTGCTCATGTCAGGGTCCTGATTGGCAATATAACCAGCCTGCCTGTCCTCAGTCAGTGTGGAACCTTAACCGACGCACACTAAGAACTCACCCCTTCTCTGCTCCTGGTTCCTTGTTTTCCCACCGACTCCAACAGGTCTGTCTTTGTAAGACCATTCAGTATATTTATGTTGCACAATAAAGAGGGGTTAATCTGCCTACATCTTGCGTTACAGAAGGTTCCACCTACTAAAAACATGAGTCGCAAGAGGAGAGAGGAACTTCCCCTAGCTGGCCCACTTTTTTCTGATGAGGTGGAGATGACACGATGCACCAAATGATAGCCATTCAGAAGAGTGGTCCTGAATGGTCTCCTTACCAGGGCTCAAGGCTGGCAATTTGGAGGACTCCAGCCTCCAAGTTCTCCACCCCGGAGCCGCCATCACAGCCACAGTTAGCCCCGGTTCTGCAGCCGCCTACGCCTGCTCCCCGGTCAGCTCCAGCTCTACAACGTCCAACACCACAGCAACGGTCACCTCCGGCTCTACAGTGTCCGACGTCACAGCCACAGACCCAGGCACCCGAAGACTGCTCCCCGGTCAGCTCCGGTTATCCCACGTCCGACGCCGATGCCACGTCTTGTCCCTGCTCGGCCTCCGAAGCCTGATCCACGGGCTGCTCAAGTTCTGCCTCTGACGCCTGCGCAACGGTCTTGCCCGGCGCTTACAAGTCCGAGGTCAGCTCCAGGGTCCACGCAACCCCTGGAGGTTCTTGTCTCCGAGGAGGTCAGTGGTATCGGCGCTCCTCTCCAACCAGTGGTTCGTGTCTCTGAGGGGGTCGACAGTCGCGATGCTCCTCCCCAACCAGTGGTTCCTGTCTCTGAGGGGGTCAACAGTTGCGACGCTCCTCTCCAACCAGTGGTTCCTGTCTCTGAGGGGGTCGAAGATCGTGTCGCTCCTCTCCACCCAGTGGTTTCTGTCTCCGAGGAAGTCGAAGGTCACGACGTTCCTCCCCTGCCCCCTGCCAGGGACGCCAGTCTCCACACGGGTCTCTGAGCGAGACGCTCCTCTCCGGACCCTGGTTCTTTCCTGCTTATTGGTTTCCAGCGTCGAGGTGGTCACAGCACAGGAAGCTCCTTGCCTGTTACCTGGGGACTTTTCTGCCGAGGAGACTCTTCCCTTGTCTAAGCGACCTCCTGGTAGCCCGCCTGAACTAATGACTTGTGCCTATTTTCCAGAGCTCCAGTTAGCGCGCCACCCTGCACTCAAGCAGTTTCGGTCAGCGCGCCTTGCAGAGATCCAGCCTGCAGAGTTCCAGCCTGTTCAACTTGTGAAGATCCAGCCTGCACATCCGCCAAAGACCCTGTTGTTGGCGCGTCCTCCAGGTCCTCCTTCCATGACCCGGCCCAGGTCTGCCCGTCCACCGGGTTGCCCTCCAGAGATCCGCTCCTGGTCAGCTCGTCCTCCGGGTCCTCCTTCCGTGACCCGGCCCAAGTTTGCTCACCCTCCAAAGATTCGGTCCTGGTCTGGTTGTCCTCCCAAGCTCCGGCCTTGGTCTGCTCGCACTCTGGGTCGTTCTCCAGTGATCCGGTTCTGGTCTGCTCGTCTTTCCATGGTCCAGCCCCAGTCTGCTCAACTTCCCAGGTCACGGCCCTGGTCTGCTTCCCCTCCGGGTCGTCCTCCAGAGGTCCAGCCCCGGTCTGCTCAACTTCCCTGGGTCCGGCCCCTGCCTACTCATCCTCTGGGTCGTCTTCCGGAGATTCGGCTCCTGTCGCCGCGGCTTTCTGCCATATTTTTTGGGCTGTCTGGAATCCGGCCCTTAGAAGGGGGGGGCTCTGTCAGAGATCTCCTCCTCCTGCAGTCCCCTGATCATCCACACCTGATCCTGATTGGCTGATCACCATCAGGACCTATTAGGTACACCTGTTCCCCAGGCAATATAACCAGCCTGCCCTGTCCTCAGTCAGTGTGGAACCTTAACCAACGCACACGAAGGACTCACCCCTTCTCTGCTCCTGGTTCCTTGTTCTCCCACCGACTCCAACAGGTCTGTCTTTGTAAGACCATTCAGTATATTTATGTTGCACAATAAAGAGGGGTTAATCTGCCTATGTCTCAGAAGAGTCTTGCGTTACAGCTCATTATATTTATTTTATTAAGCAATATTCAGCTTTTTATATTTTATCCTGTAATCATATTACTAGGTTATATCATTACTGATTAAATCATCTAATTTTCATTGTTTAGGGTTAGGGTTAACACGATTCAGTCACAAGATCTTCAAGGTAAAGGAAAAATCTTATTTGATTAATCTAATAAGTTTTGTTGTTTTTTCAGACATGAACGGACATGAGCCTTAATATCTGCAGTGTGAACATAGCCATAAACGTAGGTGGTGAAACTACCAGCATATGTTATAGGCCTGCTAGCTGTATAGTGGTGTTGGGAATGACCGGGTGCAGCCAGCTTTCCAATAATCATCACATCAAACAACAGGTGAGTAGCACCAATTTCTCCATATTATGCGTGACACATTGGCATTTTTCTAGAAAATGTATGATAGTGATGTCTTATGTGGATTCCTCTCTAGCCTAGTCAGTATGTCGGACTGGCATCCCCTCTTCCGATTTTCTCTCTCTTGAATCAGCATTGCCTGCCCAGACAGCAGATCCACAGTGACAAACTTATCTGGGATGTTGTGATTCCTTTGAAAGACGGTCACAATGTACATGCTGCAGCAGAGATCGATATCAATTAACTCTTGCCAATTATACACATATTCTTCTCTATACAGATGAAATAACTGGGGTCTCTTCAGAGTTGCCATCCTGTAGGTCTTAGATGTTTCCTTGTGGCAACACACCTAACTCAAATGAAGGGGTCAGTGATTAGCTTGTGCAGAGCTTGACAACAAGCTGTTGTGTGGGAACAATCAGAGAAATCCATTTTCTGCCTTGTTTTCCTGCCATGGAAAACCTGTTGGAAAACCCTAATGACTGTGTTTAAAAATCCATAGCTAATGTGGCATTTAATCTGCTTAGTTTAAATAGAATGATAACTTAGACAGTGTCATTAACATGAGCAGCAGAATGGTGATGTTAAGACATGGGTTTTTATGTAAAACCCGTTTCCCACTGTGGTCCTCCACAGAAATCCAGAGGTCAGACATGTTATAGAAGACATTTAAAATGATGTGATGACTTGACTCTGTGGTAGATCGCTGACTGTGGAAAACCAAGCCAGTGAAAACCAACTTAGAACTGGTTCAGATATTCTGGATAACTGCTTACACAGAGTTTACAGATCTGTTTGGTGTTAGAGTAAAACTAAGCATTATAACATTGTCTATTGTAACTGTTGTCTTCACCTTAGCCTTTCTCTTTAGTTTTTTTTTTTCAATTTTCCATCAAGTCAGTTTTGCTGACCAGCGTCAACACCTACAGCTCTAACCACTAACCAACATTTAAGCATCATTTAGCATCAGCGATGAGGGTTTGTGTGGTTAAGTTTTTTACTTCTGCAGGGTCTGAGAGCACTGCAGAGCAATACCTAAATGAAAGCATAAAAAGCCTCATACACATAAACATTCACAAAGTATTTTGGCTTTTTATATTCATGATTTCAATTAATAAAATATATTTTGAACTAAAACATATGTAATTTGTTTTTTAAAGACATTTAAACGTACAGACCATTTACTTGATTTTATTTTTCAGAGCTCTCTCAAAATTAGAATTAAAAGCACGAAATCTATCTATTTACTTACATAAAAAGTCCATATTGGAGTTTATATCAACCTACACCAGCGCACAGAAATGGATATTTATCTGTATTTTACTTGTGAATACACACTTTCTTCAGTCCTCGACTCTCTCTTCTTCTTTCCTCTTGCTTGTCCCACATTAATTGCAGCGTAGTTCAGATCATGTCCATCTTCAGTCTGTGGAGGAAATTAAATGTTAATTTTGAACTCATAATATACAGCAGTTATGAGTCCTTTCAATGAAACGACTAATAAGATGATTTGGTATCATTACCTCTCCTGGTTGAGTTAAGTTATCACATCTTTGTGAAGAAGTGTTTTCCATCCCTAATGATGAAGAAAAATAATGTAATTTATTCATCCTGTTGTTTCAGAAATGTTTCACTGATAATATAAATGAAAATAGCTAATAACATTAAAGTTTTAAGAACACAAACAACATCAAGGAAATTCAGGTTTTATTATTTAATTTATTCAGAATAATCTACATTTTAAAATTAGAAATGAGTTTTTTCTAACTTATAACGAGTTCAAATTAATTCAAGCGAACACTTACTATTAAATCGTCCACGTGCTGCTCGTGGAGTTTTGTAGCAGATCAAAACTATATTTCCAGTCACAGAAATGACCAAGAAAATTATTGTCATCATCAGCACGGGAAACTGAAAACTTGATGTTTGCTCTAAACAAAGGACAAAAAGAGAGTACATATTTACTTATGAATAAATAAAAGGAAAGTCATACCAGTTTCCTGGTATGTGGGTCCGATAGCAGTCAAACATCTAGACGCACTTTTCCGTTGAACTGTGAAAGTTTGTCCAAACTTTTGACTGATATTGTATGTCATCTAATTAATGCATCCACTGGTTAAATTACCTTGAGCATCAGCTGTGGTTCTATTTCCAAATAGAATCTCTCCACATGTGGCCACAGCACAGTAGTAAGTCCCATCATCAGAGGAACTGATGCTCTTGGAGAAATTATAAACACATCTATCCTGAGTCTGAGATATCTTGTTACATTTGTTGTGTCCGTTTCCTTCAGCGTAGATGATGTCTGGAAGAGATTTATGTGATGTAGCTCTGAACCAGAACAAATGAACATCTTCCGAACATGCCTTGTTCTCATGTTCAGAGATGACTGAACACTGCAGAGTGTCTTCTTGATGGACTGGATCAAATATTTTTGGCCTCTGGACAACTGTGTAAGTTGATGTCTTCTCTGAGTTTCCTGTTTGAAATAATTGTATGAATTAAGACATTTGCTTTTTTTATTTATTTATTTTTTATTTTTATTTATTTTTTGTTTTTGGCATTACAAAGCAACAAGACCATAAATAATGTCATATTTGATAATTTACTGTTCAACCCCACATACTGGTCAATTAAACAAAACAGTGACTTGACAGTGTTAACATGTTTCTTTAGCTACAGTTACATACACAATGCAGTTGTAAGTGCATGCATGTCAAAAGAGATCCAAAAACACAGTATAAAATAATTACCTTTTAATGACAGATAAGTCGCACTCCAAAATGCAGTGGTCCAGTCAATGGCTGCACAGTGATACATTCCCTCATCTTCTTGAATTGTTGACAAAATAGTCAGGCTGGTGCATGTCTCATTAGACTCTGCCTTCACTCTTGAAGGAGGGAATTTTTGTCCATACGCAAGGTTTGTATTTTGATTTAGCATCACAATTGATGTCAGACTATCCCCTGCGTCCTGCTTGTACCAGTAAACTTTTGTTTTCCTGTGTTGTACTTCAGGAAAACAACATGTCATCCTCACAGGTTCCCCCTGCTGAACTTTGACCACTGGAACCAGCGTGTCTGCACGATATCAAAAGAAGATACATGTGAAACTTTCCCACATATAATCTAAAATGAAAAACAAAAAAGAAGAACTGGATGTGGATAAAGTATTACATATCAGATGAAAACTTGTATAAGATAAAAAGTTCCATTTCTGTTTCTTTAGATCCTACTTACATCCTCGATGAAGGAGAAGCAGTGTCACCCATAACAGAATCATCTTGATACTGCCTTCCTTCAAACACCAGTTACCTAAGTGAGAGAGGTGTGGTTTTCCAGAACGCCGAATGCATGTAATTTGTTACTCAATGTGCAAGTTGCATTTCCTGCCACAGTGACCTTTTGCTCTGTGTGAATTTTTTTCCTCCTTATCCTATAATTTCATTAAGGTATTTGATGATAATATCCATGTTCAAACTGTCCGTAGCACTTTGTCAAAATTGATTAGAGTAACTCACAGATCTCGTACAGTTGTGGCCAAAAGAATTAAAGGCTTTTCTCCAAACACCACCAGCAGGTCAGCATTTTCACTTAGCCTATTCTATAAGCATTTACTGAACTGACTGATTCAGTGTGCAGTGGCACTGGAGAGATGTCCATCGTTTATTCAGTACACTATAAAGATAGTAAAGCGTTATCCTTTGTTCTCAGAAGTCGGTGCTGTACTGTTCCTCCAATAACAAGTTCTAGTTAAATCAGTTTATAAACCCCCTTTCTTGAGCATGAAAGGGTAGCCGGTGACAGTGGAAAGAAACTACTGCGCTTTCCACAGGAAGAGATTTTTAGCAGACTCAGAGCCAAGAAGCATGACCATCTGCATCAACCAGCTTGAGCAATAAGGTAACAGGACGGAAACACGAAGAGCTGCAAACACACAACGTAAAAGTTGTCTGCTGTGGTAAAAAAAAAAAAAAAGAAAAAGATAAAGTTAATAACAGCAAATATGAGTAAAGGCTCCTCAGTCATGTGCTCAGTGCATCATGGGAAGTTCCCCACCAGCCTGTAGCAGGACACTTTAAAAAAAACGAAGGGTTTTTATGGGTCACTAACACAATTTTTAAATAAATTTGCAGGCCTGAAAATGCAATTATTGCTATATATCAACAACCGAAACAAATTTGATTAAACAAAACATGAAGTATATTGGGTTTGTATGTCTGCAATGAAAGAAAAGTCTTAGGTTAATGTCACAATCCCTGTGTTTTTGTTTATTATTTCTGTTCTGTATTGTTTTGTTTAATTTCCATTTTCCATACTTTCCCAGTTTGCTTTTTTTTTTTGTTGTTGTTGTTGTTGTTTTGTTTTCTAATTTGGGGGTTGTAATTGATGGGGATTTATTTGTGAAGAAGTCAATAATTTAAATGGTCATGAAGGCATCCAACCGATATTCACATCCACATTACAGTGCCTGCTACATTGTATGAAAAGTAGTGTAAAGATCGAATACCATTAATTCTAATCGTACAGCCTGCTTTGTCCTAATGAGAGCGAGCTTGCTGAAGAAAGAGGAAGATTATATCTTCAACATCAACTCCCACACTGGTATGCAAACTGCAGTGAGCCCTGAGTTTCGTACTTGCCTACATAAATAGCCTAATAATGGTCTCTCCAGGACTTTAATTATGTGGGATGTTAGGGTGACTGGTCTGTAGTCATGAAGTTAAAATCAATGGTATTTTTGTTTCCACACCACAAGGCAGGGTCTTGTCTATATATCAAGAAACTTCTGGCTGAAGAGGTGCAATAGAATTCTACAGCTGTTCTGCTCAAGCTCAAGACATCTGGACCTCCAGCATAAATTTTTCCTGCTACTTCTACACCTGACTGATGGTGGGAGGTGGAAGCAGAGAAGATTTGTGTCCTGACAAAATGAAATATAAGATCCAATACTCATGCAAGATGGAGACTGTGAGCTAGGGCGCCAAAAAGGGGGGGTAAAGGGGAAGGATTCTAGGGGCCCATGATTGACAGGGGCCCAGAAGGGCCCTCAATGCAATTGTAATACTAACAAAATGATCTAATACTCAATGATACACTTACAATAACGCAAACATTTCAGTTACAATGCATTGGTATGACTAAGTTTCTTTGTTTTGGAAACATTTATGAACACCCACCCCTCCTCTATATTTGCCTTAAATTGTTCAGTCCACCTGCTCCTTTAGCTGCGGAGCAGCACTACAGACAGACAGCGAGTGGATGGTAAGATGGCAGGATGCCTCAAAAATCAGGAACTTTAAAAAGACTGGAGGGAGAACAGAGGGGTCAACAGTATGTCACCCATTTCTTACAGACGAGGTGAGGTGGGTCAGTTTATCTGATGAAAAGTTGTGGAACATCAGCTTGTTGTCTCTTTTAAACTTTGTCCATATAAGCTAGCTCACTTTGCTCCCACATTAGCTCATATTTCTGAAGAAAATGCTGGATTTAATTCATTTCACTGTTGTTTTAGTCAAATAATCAAGGCAGGGAAATGATTAGAAAGCTGCTCTGCAAAAAAAAAAAAAAATAGCATACAATACACATGTTCTGAACAGACATGAGAGCAGCCGAAGCAGATGCTGCCAGACCCCCCTCCCCTCCTCACCTGAGGAAGGAGGTGAGCAGCTGAGCGTTGAATTAAGTGATTATTGTGGAGAAAAAACATTATATAATAGAAAAAGATTGTTCTGATTTAATAATAGTAAATAGTTTGTATTTATTTTAGAAGGATTTGAATGGTTCAGAAAATGCTCAGCTATCACTGTAATGTTAGGTTAGGTCAGTAGTTTGGGACTCTTCCTCCTGCTTTCTGTCATGATCTGTGATGTGAGGCTCAGTTTTTCCAGCCGCCCTGAACGCCTCAGCTCCACCAGCTCTTGATTAGGGCTGATGCGCTTCACCTGTCCCAAGCACTATTTATACAGCCCTGCAACATTCCTCCAGTGCCAGATCGTCTTGGTTCTTCCCTGCACGTATCCCGCCTGAATTATCCTGCCTACCTGCCCGCCTGACGCTGATCTGACTTTGGACCTGGATTCTGATTCTGCCTGCTCCCTGTCTGGTACTCTGCTTTGGTTGTTATTTTGGATTACTTGGCTTTCTGACCCCTGGCTTGTCTAACAGGATTGGATTTCGGATCACGGACTGATATATCTGCCCCCAACCGGACCATTCACACCCTGCCTCTGCGGTCCTCTCATTCAGGTGCTTCTACCAGCAACATGTATCCCTCCATTAACCTCTCCTCTGTTCAGCAGCTTTCCTTCCGCAGTCTTCCCCCCGGCGGCCCTTCTCCAACCCCTGGATTCAACACCCTGCGCCCCGTTGGATTCCCACTGCTGGTATGTGAACTCTCAATCCCTCTCAGAGTTCTCATCAGCTGCCTGCCTCCTAACTTCCACCTTGTGTGTTCACAGACCCCTGAGCGGAGAAAAGCCGGATTGCACAATCTCATTATTCATCTCTGTACAATAAAGATCATATACCTATCCCTGGGAACCTGAGTATTTTTGAGTCCAAACATCCGAACCATGACAGAACGATCTGGCCAAACAATGGACTCCTCAGATCCCAGGGATTGGAGAGTAGTAGAGTAGAGAAGAGAACACTATTTGTCAGCAGGAAGCTGGTTTAAATGAACTTATCACACAGGTTAAGACTTTGGCAAGAGGGATCTCCACTCTGACGACGTCAGACGCCACAGAAACCCGCACACCCGTTAATCCTCCAACCGTAAACCCGGGCTACGAGCCTCGTATGGCGCCCCCTGAAAGGTACGCTGGAGACCCAGGTCAGTGCCAGGCCTTTCTGACACAATGTTCCCTACACTTTGAGTTACAACCCTCTTCTTTTCCCTCGGAGAGAGCCAAGGTGGCATTCGTTTTGTCCCTGCTGTCAGGTCGAGCCAAATTATGGGGAACCGCTGAGTAATAATAATAATAATGGATTAGATTTATATAGCGCTTTTCAAGGCACCCAAAGCGCTTTACATTGTGTGAATCCATTATTCATCCACTCCTCACTCATACCTGGTGATGGTAAGCTACGTGTGTAGCCACAGCTGCCCTGGGGCAAGCTGACGGAAACGTGGCTGCCAGTCTGCGCCTACGGCCTCTCCGACCATCACCGAACATTCATCCACACATTCATACACCAGCGATGCCAACACTGGAGGCAAGGAGAGTTAAGTGTCTTGCCCAAGGACACAACAACAGATGACTGCGGGAGCGGGAATCGAACCGCCGACCTTCCGATCATTGGACGACCTGCTCTACCGCCTGAGCCACTGCCGCCCCCAAAGCTGGGTTAGACCGTCGTGAGACAGGTTAGTTTTACCCTACTGATGATGTGTTGTTGCAATAGTAATCCTGCAATAAGTAATCCTTATTTGCTGTAGTCGTTGCATCGCCTCAGGAAGTCCAGGAAGTAAACTCGGGCGGTCTGGACGATCTCCAGTGTGAGTGAGTGGGAGAGGAAGTCATCTGTCACCGGAACCTTTCAAAGCTTCTCAGGCGAATTACGCCGGGTGTTTGATCCTATCCGTCCCGATCGAGAAGCGTCACGAACTCTTCTCTCCATCAGCCAGGGTAACAGAACGGTGACGGATTACGCCATCGATTTCCGGACTTTAGCAGCTGATAGTACCTGGAACTCTGCCGCTTTGTTCGACGCTTTCTACAGTGGTTTGTCCGATCAGATTAAGGATGAGCTAGCCGCCAGAGACCCACCAAAAGACCTAAATGCTCTCATAGACATCTCAGTTCGCATTGACCAGCGTCTCCGGGAAAGAAGGAGAGAGAGAGGGAGGATGCAGATCCCGAACGCCCACCGCACTCTTCATAGACCTGCTCCTCCACCCTCTGATAACCCCACCTCGGCATCTTCGCCGGACTCTGAACCTATGCAAATCGGTCGGTCAAAATTATCCCAAGCTGAGCGAGACTGGCGTATCTCTAAAAGACTTTGTCTGTATTGCGGCCAGGCTGGCCATATCGTTCGCTCCTGTCCAGTAAAAGGAAGGGCTCAGCAGGGGTTGGGAGGACCCTGCTGAGCCGAACTCTTGTAGATTCATCCGTCTCCCGTCCAGTCTTCCACATCCAAGTCACCGCAGCGGGTCAGGAACATGAACTCTCAGTATTTATCGACTCAGGTTCTGATTCTGAATTCATAGATAAAGAACTGGCTGAACAGCTGGGCCTCCACTGCTCCCCGCTGTCAAAACCCTTGCAGGTCCGAGCTCTCGATAACCATCTTTTACATAATGTTACGTCAAGAACTGAACCCGTCCTGGTGCATATGGACAATTGCCATCATGAGACCATCCAGTTCCTCGTCATCGACTCACCACAGGTCCCGGTCATCTTTGGCATTACCTGGTTGCAATTACACAACCCCCAGATAGATTGGCGGGAGGGCAGGATAATTAACTGGGGCACTAACTGTCTGACCACTTGTCTCCGTTCTCTTTCCCCACCAGCCAACACGCCAGCTGCATCCACAGAGGCCAGTTACCCCTGTTTATCGCAGGTACCAGACCAGTATCATGACCTCAAGGAGGTCTTCAATAAGAGCAGAGCAGCCTCCCTACCACCACACCGTCCCTATGACTGTGCCATAGACCTCCTGCCGGGCACCACACCTCCCCGAGGCCGTTTGTTCTCCCTGTCTGCACCAGAGAAAAAGGCCATGGAACAGTATATCATTGAGTCACTCGCAGCTAAACTCATCCGTCCATCCTCTTCTCCAGCTGGGGCAGGATTTTTCTTCGTCGAGAAGAAGGACGGCTCACTTCGGCCATGTGTGGATTACAGGGGCCTCAATGACATAACCATCAAGAACCGTTATCCACTACCCCTCATGTCAACCGCCCTGGATCTCTTGCAACAGGCTACCATATTCACCAAACTGGATCTCCGCAACGCATATCACCTGGTTCGCATCCGAGAGGGAGATGAATGGAAAACGGCTTTCAACACTCCTAATGGACACTATGAATACTTAGTCATGCCGTTTGGTTTAACCAATGCCCCCGCCGTTTTCCAGGCACTGGTTAATGATGTTTTACGAGACATGTTGAACAAGTTTGTTTTTGTTTATCTAGATGACATCCTCATATTTTCCCAGAACCCCGAAGAGCACACATTTCATGTCCGTACTGTCCTGCAACGTCTCCTGCAGCACCACCTGTATGTTAAAGCTGAGAAGTGTGAATTTCACCGCCCTTCCGTCTCATTTCTGGGGAGCATCATCTCGGCTGACGGCGTGGAGATCGATCCTGCGAAGGTCTCTGCTGTTCGTGAGTGGCCCACACCGGTAAACCGTAAGCAACTCCAGAGGTTTCTGGGGTTCACCAACTTTTATCGCAAGTTTATTAAGAATTACAGTGCCATTACCTCCCCTCTTCACCAGTTAACATCAGCAAAGAAACATACACCTGGACCGATGATGCTGAGTCCGCCTTCCTCCAGCTAAAGCTGCAGTTCACCACAGCTCCAATTCTGCGCACTCCTGATCCGGCCAGGCAGTTTATAGTGGAGGTTGACGCCTCCGATTCTGGCATCGGTGCTGTTCTCTCCCAACGGAGTGTGGATGACTCGAAGGTTCACCCCTGTGCTTATTTTTCCAGGACCCTTACGCCGGCTGAACGGAACTATGACATCGGAAATCGGGAACTGCTGGCAGTCAAGTTGGCTCTGCAGGAGTGGCGTCACTGGCTGGAGGGCGCTGCAGAACCATTCCTCGTCTGGACTGACCATAAAAATCTCGAATACCTGCGTACTGCCAAGAGACTGACGCCCCGCCAGGCCCGTTGGGCCTTATTCTTTAACAGCTTTCCAGTAGGAACACGGCACCTTTCTAGTGCAGCAGACTGGGTGACTGCTTTCAATCCAATAAGAGAAATATTTACATTTTCTAGATATCAGAAGATTAACTAGCACCAACCATAGAGCATCATAAATGTTTTCTCTACTAATCTAATGCTTCACCTGTGAGTCTACAGATCTGGAGATAAATTAGACTCGTATATGTTGCTACATCTTTTGAGATTTTTTATCTGGTCACATGCTCCGAAAATGTAATCACGGAACAACACACACATGACAATGCTGTCCAGCAACTCATCTACAATCTAGTCCTCTGAGCCGGACAAACATAGCAACAACCAGCAAAAAACAAAGAAAAAGAAAACAAGCAACAATCGGAAAACACAACACTGTGATTCGGACTCTGCATCAGTCTGTCGTGGTGAAGAGGGAGCTGAACCAAAAGGCAAAGCTCTAGATTTACCAATCGATCTACGTTCCTACCCTCACCTATGGTCACAGGCTGTTGGTAGTGACTGAAAGAACAAGATCACGAATACAAGCTGCCGAAATGAGTTTTCTCCACAGGATGGCTCTTCCTTAGAGATAGGGTGAGAAGCTTGGTGATCCAGTAGGGGCTCAGAGTAGAGCTGCTGCTCCTCCAAATCGAGAGGAGCCAGATGAGGTGGCTCGGGCATCTGGTCAGGAAGCCTCCTGGACGCCTGCCTGGTGAAGTGTTCCAGGCACGTCCCACCGGAAAAAGGCCCCGAGGAAGACCCAGGACACGATGGATGGATTACATGTCTCGGCTGGCCAGGGAACGCCTTGGGAATCCTTCGGATGAGCTGGTGAATGTGGCCGGGGAGAGGGAAGTCTGGGTTTCCCTGCTTAGGCAGCTGCCCCATCGACCCGACTCCGGATAAGCAGCAGAAAATGGATGGATGAATGGATGTTTCTACACAAGGTGTAATATGATCTGATGTGTTTCTGTCAAAAGTAAAAAGTAAGTTGGATGGTTTACAATGCAATGCAATACAATGCATCCATCTTAACAGGTTATAGGGATTTTATGAATGATCTTATGGAAAGATGTGGATATTACAGTTGTTGGTAGCATTCTCTTAACCACATAATTTCCTTCTAAGCAGCAGCTCTAGCCAATTTCAAAGCTAACAGGTGGAGTAACGGGTATTGTGGAGCTAGTTTATCCAGCAGGATATGCAAAATTCAACTAAAAGTTCAAAAGCTTCATTAGGGATGATCATTAGCAGATTTTTTGACAAAAATGAATGCAGAATGGGTCATCTGACTTACTGAGATTAAAATGCTGTGTGTTTACATGGTTGCTACTAAAATATTTAATGCTTGAATATGAAGCTGTGTGTTACGTATGGACTCCACAGAGACATTGGTAGGTTAACTATACTTTATTATCAAGACTGAACACAAGGGAAAGGTCTTACTCAAACCGAATAGAAGGAGACGGTTGGAGGGACAGGAACCAGGAGAAGGGGTGAGTCCATGAAGTATGCAGGTTTAAGGTCCGACGAGGACTGAGGGCAGAACTGGGGATTATAAGGACTGGAGGACAGGTGTGACTGTTTAGACTTGATGATGATGAGCAGGTCAGGACCAGGTGTGGAGAATCTGAGGACTGGCAGAGGTCTGCCAGCCCTGGCCAGGTGAGGTTGTAACACTGTGGTTCAGCGAGCTGTGGCAGCTCAGACAGATCATGATATATAACCTGTCTGAACCTGCAGAAGAAACACCTTTTTAGCTTAGCTTTTAAGTGAATTTTATGTGATCATAATTTATTTGATGTAAATTTATTTCATGTTATTTTATTCCTATTCTACTCAACTTTATTACTTTTTTGAAGTGCATTATTTTGTGAAGTTCCTTATGTGTATTTTTTTTTATTATTGCTGCTCTTAGTTGTTCTTCTTGTTTCTTAAGGTTATTTAATCTTTTGTCCAGTGTTTTCCTCATGGGGATCCTTCAAGACGGGGTTTTTGCCTGCTCGGTCTAGGAGTTGTTGCCACGGTGAGTGCCCTTTTCTGGGTGGCTAGGGTCCTGCAATGCAGCCTTAGACCCCAGTCTGCCCTGATCTGGGTGGTTGCTGTGGTGGGGGCAATTAAGGAGTCGTGTTTGTGCAGAATTTGGGGGTGCTGCTTTGTTCATGTGTATGTATGTATGTGTGTGCGTGCAACTGTCTGTGAAAGAAACTTTAATAAGTGTTTTGGGGTCTTTTGTTTTTCAATTGTTATGTAATCTGCTCTGATGTGTGTAAAGGCTTGTTTTATTTTCAGTATGCATATATTGCTTTTTTATCATGTAAAGCACTTTGTGTTGCCTTCAGCATGAAAAGGGCTTTATAAATAAAGTTTGATTAGATTCCATTTGATTTGTTTTGATTTGATTTGATTTGACCAACAAGCTGCAGCTGTGTCAGTCCCTGTCTTGCTGGGGAAGAAGGCCGGACTGACTGCTGTATGACTGTATAACCATGTCATGAACTGTCATCACTAGCAAAAAAGCCCTTAAAAGTGGCAAAGTATGATTTAAAGTGTTGCTTTGTGTTGGATAATGATGAAAAGATGATGTTGCAGATTAGATTTAAGATTCAATACCGCTTCTTTGCTTTTCACTCTTTGAAATACAAGAAACAGACTAGACATTTTGTGTCCAAGTACTCAAATTAATAGATTAAATTTCATTACTTTTTAACAAGCTGAGAGCTCAAAATTCATTCAAAAAGATTTGCCTTGACAGCGCTAATAAGAAACAGCTTTTTTTCACATTTAAAATTACTCCTATTCAACTTTCTACCCTACTATACACACTTGGGACTGCACTGCAGGATTATTATTTTCTTTGTACAGATACCTATATATTTTTACTGATATTGTTAAACAACAAGTGAGTTTTCCATCTTTATTTTGAAAGCTGCTCCTAATGCTGGTTTGTAACCACACTTTGTACCTGCTTGGCTGCAGACCTTAAAAGCCACCACTGCAAGCTAAGTAACTGAAAGTAATGTCATTTCTCGTGGCTTACAGGACACAAATGAGAGCAGAAGGGTTATTGCTTTGCTAGGTCTGCCTCACTACATATCAGGTGAATATCCATCAAATGTCATCAGGATGTGTGATGTAAGACCATAACAAATTTTTAATGCTAATCTGTATATGTTCTTGCCAATACTTTTTGACTGTTTCACTTTTTATAATCTTTTTGTAATATTTGTATGTATGGGTGGGGGGATTGTAAAATCAGTGCATTGTGCAGCACAGAAACATGTGGATAAACTGATGTGGCTAAGAGCAGAACATTTTAACCATGTACGAGGAGTCCTACTTAATCCTAGTCCTAGTTAATGTATCCTACATATTTAGGATGTTTTCAGTGCTGTTACTTGCAGCTCTTTAATGCAGCAGGGTAAACAGCAGTCACAGCTGTGCTTATATGCAGCTCTATGAATACTGGACATCAAAAGGAAGAGCTGCCTGATGACAAAGTGCTGAAAAAACTTTGAATATGTTGTACACTAAAACTTACATTGATTCTTTTAGGTAGGGCTTCTTTTGTGTGGTTAAATAGATTAAACATCTTTTGTTGTTGGTCTCTTCCACAACAGTTTCTACTGCCCTGCTTTTTTTAAGAGTACTTTTACATAACAACATAGCATGATTTTACAAGTAGCAAATAAATGGTTGACCTGGTTGGAATGTACATGGAGAACATGCAGTCTGTTGCTATTGTTATTATTATGCATGTTGCTATTATTACAATCACAACAAGCAAAAAAATCAGTTTGGGAGAAGACTTTGAAAACACAGGTCATACCAGAGTATTACAATAGGAATCATTTAAGAAATTATCTCTTCATTTCTGAATTTAACAGTAATTTAGTGTTGAATTCAGAAATGCAGAGAAAATACAGAATCTACAGTTTATAAAATAAGAATATTTGTTGTCCTTGGCTAAGTATAGTTCCTTAACTAGTTATTGGGAAAATTCCCTTTGTGTTGTAACAAAGCTTTGTACCTTCATTTTGAGACTACTCAGATTTAAAAAATTACTGATTGAAAACTTTATGTTCAGGAACTGTACATGCCAGTCCTTGACATCACAAGATGCTAACAGCATCCATCACCCCCTCATCAAGTGTCGGATAATGAAAGAGTCCCTTCCAGTTAGCAGTCTGTGGTTTAGGTAAGTCTCTTTGTTGCGGCTACTCTGCAACACACATGCTCAAACGCTAGATTATAGTGATAACACAAGTAAATATTTACCAAAAATTATAGACATAATAAAAATTTAAAAGGGAAAAAAATAACAAACAAACAAAGCACACTGGATTTCCGTTTAATAGGAGAATAATTTAATGCAAGATTTATTTATTTATTTATTGAGTTATATAGAAAATGATAATAAAAACACAGAGATAACAGTAGAAAATCAAATTTTATAAAACTTCAGAATATTCAGGGGCTCTTTATGCCCAACTGTCTCATCAAAGCTAACTTTGCATTAAACATATTATCTGCTCTTAAAATAAATATGTAATTTACCTGTGGGAATCACATCTGTGGTCATATTTTACATCTAAGATGCTACCATTAAAGAGGATCCTGCACCTGCACAACATCTCCCTCTTTTACTGATAGTCTCTCATGTCTGAATAAGTACAGTTCCCAGATAACTCCCTGTTGTTTTTCTTCAATCTTTTAGCTTTTCGTGATGGAAAATCCAGCGCAACATAGTTTATTCCAGCTTCTTCGCCACCCTGTGAATTATTTAGGTTAAACATTAGTAATATCACAAACTATTCAATGTTATTCAAAAAACAAAATTCATGAAGCAGATCAGAGAGAAACTCAGTCTAATGGAAATTAAGTTTATACACAACTCATATAAAACAATAAATATCTGCTAATGGTAACACTAACTTTATATAGTAAACATTTTATCTTAACATAATGAACAAATAAATTTAGGTTATATTGCAAGCTATTTATATAAAGCACAATGTTTTCCTAACACTATGTTAACCAGAGTATGTTACCTTGTTGCCTAAACCTAACCACAGGCAGATCTAAGCATGATAACTAGCATCATAAGAGGAAATATCAACAAACTCCAGCATTTACTGTTACACTCAAATAATATGAATCATTTAAGAAATATATGAAGTACACTTTGTTGATTTGTAATTTATATGTTCTTTATCAAGTCCTGTAGCTTTGAAATATTTATGACTTCATCACAAACTACATATGGAAATGGTCAAAATTTATGGACCATCTAACAAAATATTGGTTGTTACATTATTACACAGTGACTGTGGAAAATTTGATCATTTCATTACATTTACCATGTTGCTTGGTTGATCAGAAGATGGTCCATTCTGTTCAGCATAACCGGAAGCTGTTCGTTTATCTGGTTATAAAAAAATAAGACATGAACAATAATAAATCCAGTTGTTGCATTTTCATATCAATATCTATCCATGCAAATATTAATATGAAACTTTTTTAGAGTTAGCACAGGTTTTTTGCCTGTTTATTCCTAAAATATCAGTGAGGTCAAACATCTATGAGATATTCTGGAAAAAAGCCAAAAGACAGAAACAGCATAATGAAGAAAACAAATGCAGTGTTTGAAACATTCAGGACTAAAGCTTTTGGAGAGCAAGTGTTTATCTACGAGCATAAGTTGCTATTACTAAAAATTCAAAAATAAAGTTATATCACTTAGTCCTCTGTGGCTGCTTATTTGAGTTTTTACAGGTAATCACTAACCATCTGAAAAGAAGGTTGTGGTTTTTATAATGTCACTGCTGTTCTCTTGTATAATGAGCTGGGGATGAAAGGTCAAGTTTAGTGTTGAATTTGACAGCAGTCACAAAATAATGTGATTGAGAATCTTCTGCTGCAAATGTCTCGCTTACACAAACAAACAAATCACAAAATTTATTTAGACAGTACACATAGTAAACTTACCTTTGCAAAGTTCACAAGCTGGCTTTTGGATTATTCTGGTGATAATCAGAATGACATTCACAAGTACACTGCAAGCCAACAGGACCCCAAGCACAGTGACAAACAAGTATTCTTGTCCTGAAATCAGAAAACATGCCATTTAGCTATCAAATGTTTTATAGAGGTTATCCACATTTATAAACTTACTTTGAACTCAGGTTTTGTATTACAAGTTTTATGTAAGTAATTTTTTTTTTTTTTTTTTTCGAACGTGTTTTATGTGTGTTTTTATGGGTCACCCCTGAAATATTCATTGACCCCTGTGGACACCTAAAATATGACTGGAGGCTTCTCAAGTTTATTAACATGGGAACCAGGGTAAATGACTTCTTCTTCTTCTTCTTCTTCTTCTTGCTTTTGTCCTTATATTATTATTTATTATTAGACTCATAGAAAAATATCTGTAGTACAACAGCTAATGTACTTGCAGAAAATTACCAGAACATTTTAACTTCTGTTGATTCAAAAGTGAACAATTCTGTATTTGTGTTGTCACATTCATGTAATGATACCACACTGAATAAAGACGAGAACAGCTGAATAAAAAAAATTGCTTCATGGTTCCAGCACATGTTATAGATGTATTTGTTGAATTGAGCCAATGCTATGTGGTTAACTAACCAGTGTTAGAAATATGGCCGGACATAGTGCTAGGCTAGTGGAGGTTGACGGTTTGGTGGGTAACCGCCATTACCTTAAAATAGAAACACAATTAAGCCAGTGGATTCTAGCATCTACAAGAACAGCAATACTTGTGTTAACTGGTTGATCATTGATCTTTCGGTGTAGATACTCTGCATTGTCAGTAATGTTTAAGCCTTTATCAGCCAGAGCTGTGAGACAAAGGATCTTTTGTTTGTTTGTTTGTTTTTGTTTGTTTGTTTTGTTTTTTTAAAACCAATTAGTTTTTTCAAAGTTCATGTCTTATTTTTATAAGATATTAACTTTAAAATCTGAAAAGAGAGATTTTGGCATTGAAAAATTACATGTATCTACTTACTGGACACTCCATGCCAATTTCTGTATTGTCTTGGCCACTCCATTAAAATCTTTCTGGATACACCACTGATATCCATGACTTTTAACATATCCATTTGCATTAGTGCATTAATGGTTTACTGTTACAGTTAAATTATCTGTTTGGTTGCAACCAGGTGATTGACTGACTGCCTGGATTTTTCCAGCAACTCCCTGGCTGTGTCAGTGCTCGTCCGTGGATGGCTGGCTCCATAGTACATACCTGGCTGTGCCATCACACGTTCATGATTGGTCCACTCTGTCTTCACTTGCCAGTGATTGGCCCAAACATCTGACGTCCGACCAGAGCTCCACTACATAAGATTGCTGCTGACAATCATGTGGGGCAGCTGTGATCATTAGGCACAGCTTGCCATATGCAGTCTTTGGACTTGGTGTTGGAGTGTGTGTTGGAGCTGAATTGTTAGTAGATTGACCTGTTGTTGGTGTTTGCGTTTGAACAAGCTTGATATGGGCTCTTTTGTTAGTTGGGTAACTTTGTGAATGGCTTTAAGCCTTTAGCATTATTTTGGTTAATCTTGAAATCCCTTGGTTGTGGGTGTTTGCTTTAAGTTTCATTCCCTTTGGCTTTCAGAACTGTTCATTTAGCTTTAGTTTGACTATTAGTCTGGTTTGATTGTAAAACAAACCTTTTACTTACACTACTCAATTTCTTGTCCTTAATGTTGGCATCCCCTTTCCCCTAGCAGAGCCAGGGTTGTAACATTAACAAATACCCTCCATATTATTGATTTCCCCTCAGCCTCAGAAAATTTTGCACTTGGTTTTAACATTCTTTATTAAAAAAAACAGAATTATGATCTAATAACCACTTCCCATCAAACATTTGGACAAACATACCTATTAAATCTAATGGGTAAGTGTGTCTACATTTTTGGCTGGTAGTGTATGGACGTGTAACATGCTTCAGACAATTCTTAAGAAAGAAATTATAAAGGGAACACCATACAGATTAAATGAGCTGAATTAACTATTTTGGTTGTAATTTCAACTTTTTTCCTTTGCACTGAACTGCTAGTTTCAGTACTGTAAATTGTCAAGTTAACAATTTCATAAAACAACCCAGATTGTTATACAGACTGCACAAGAGATTACTCAATGTAACAACAGCGTCACTGGAAATGACAGGAAAGCACACACACATAAATACCAAAGCAAACGACAAGAAAAAAAGAGAGACGAGCAGAGGAAACCAAACCCCACCTAACAAAACACCATCACAAATACTGTACCACAGAAACTAAATCAGTTTCCAGCTGTTTCATGACTCTTTGAAATCATCTCTTACATTGTCATAACAGTATTTATATCTGTTAGCATTTCATAAAGAACTTATATGAACTTAAAAAAACCTGAACAAGTAAAGTACATATGTAATAACCATATCAACTTACTTATCTCCACTTTAGTTCCTTCTCCAAACAGGATCTCTCCACACGTGGCCACGGCACAGTAGTAATTTCCAACATCTGAGGGGTTCTGAATAATTTTGGACAGACGTGAAACACATCTTCTTCCTGATTGTTTGTCACAGCTGGACTTGTCAGCATAAATGAAGCCTGGATCAGATTCTGATCCAGCTCTGTACCAGAAGACTCTGTCTTCATCTGGACACTGACGTGGACTCTCTTTGTTCTCCAAGAGAAATGAACATTGCAGGTTTATCTTGTTGCCCAGCGAGACTAACTCCACATCTGAACTCTGTTCCACAGTTTTCTGCTTATTTTGAGGATCTGCTTTCACAAAAAGACAGGAATGGGAATTAACTGCATTGGCTTTGTTATGGCATTGATATAGATTTGTAAAACAGAGCAAAATGAATATAACTTACCATTTACGGCTAAATGTGTGCCATTAACAAATGACATCTGATATGCTGCTCCTGCCTGACAGAAGTACATTGCTTCATCTTCTTTGCTCACATTTCTTATGGTGAGAGAATGGTCCTTATCCACTTTGAATTTTGAGGTGTTAAATTGTCCTTGAAGTGATGCTGTTTGAAAAGTCCCCATAGCAGCTGTTTCAAACATATATCCAAATTTCATCCTAAACCAGTAAAACAACCCAGAGTAATGTTTAGAGGGTTTACATGTCAGAGTCACGCTATCACCAAGATCAACCTCAGTCAAAGAGATCTTAGGAGGAACGTCAAGGGTTTGAATCACAGCTAAAGAAAAGAGACAAAGAAAAATAAAACACGAGTTACAACATAAGACAAGGTCCTATACTACAGGGTAAACAAAACTTTCACACAGTACAGTTAGTAGTATTCCTCTTACAGGAACTGAGCTCACCCAATGTACTTAGAAGAATGAAAGAAGCTCGTCCTCCGATCATTGTGGTACATTACCCCTCTGTTGCACAACTGATGTCTTCCCACTCAGATAGTAGGTTTTGACACTAGGTGAATAAAGTTTACGAAGTGGAAAATCTTACTGATTGGCTGAAACATTGAAAATACACTTCCTACAATTGTGTACAATGGTGACCTATTTTCACTGAAAGCTATAAATGTGAAGCTGTATTTCAACAAGGTTGACATTACTAAAAAATAGCATATTTGTAAATAAAGGAAGTGGAATTTCTTATATTTAAAGATTATATTATTTGTATAACAACTATATTTCAAATGAGTGTTGTGATTTCCTTATAAAGACTATCTTGTAATATAAATCTTTTTAAATCAAACACAGCGCTATCAATAGTTATAGTTATAGTCCAGAAGTGTCTATATTTATCAATCTTGTTTCTATGAAATATATACATACCTTAGATAAATTAATAAAAATGGATGTAGAAAATATATTAATTTTCCTATAAAAATTAAATAGAAAACATTAGAGTCTGAAGCTGAAGAGCCAGCTCATATAAGATCTCAATATAAGATTCACCTTATATTCCAAACTAGTTACTTAAAAACATAAAACCTGTCCTTAAGATTCCTTTGAAAGTATTTAAGTTTTCCTTACCATGACCTAATAATTGAGGGAAATAAATCAAGCTGTTTTAATAACATTAGCAACCTCTGAGGGAAACATATCGAGATGTCGTACATTGTACTTTAACAGCAACAAAGCAGAGTTTATGACAATAAAGGAAGGGAAAAAAAACAAACATGAGTGTATTCTGATGAGAACCTGTTAGATACATTTAACATTTAACAAGGAAATCATTTACCACTATAAATTTTGATGGTACAGTTTGTTATTTGTCCAGTCGTTCAGTCAGATTACTGGTGGTCACTTCACAGCAGAGGTGGGGGGACTCGAGTCGATGACTTGACTCGAGTCCGACTCGAGTCGCCAGATTTGTGACTTGTGACTTACTTGATCAACATTAAAAAAAGCTTGACTTGACTTTGACTTGCATTTCCTGACCAGCGACTTGACTTGACTTTTGTCATGTGACTTGCAAAGTCACATGACAAACTTGTCTTGTTAAAACATGTTTTGTTTAAAAAATAAATAAATAAATAAATAAATAAAATTATTAGGTCGACGTTGCTTTATTGTGAGCAAGTGCTCCTGACCTGCTGCATATCAGCAAACCTGGCAACCCCTCCTCCACACAACGCGACGTGCCTGCACGAGTCTAGTGCTGATCAGCAGGAAAATGGAGGGCACTCGGACCAACACCATCCCGAAAATAATACATTTTGGATTCAAAGATTACCAGACAACAGCAAATAAAAGAGGAGCGACATGCAACACCTGCAGTGTTAAAGTTAGTGATACTGCAAGCACTACGTCGAATTTCATCCGACATTTCAAGACAGCTCATAAAGAAAGGTGAGTAACATGACGTAACTTAGGTTAAAGCTAGATGGATTAACGTCCTGATTATTATTTTGTGTTAATACGTTAATATTTTTCTTATCAATGATTTTTTACTTTAGCTAAAAAATAAAAAAGTGGCAAGTAGCTGCAAGCAGCGCTAACGTTAGTGCTAACTAAGTTAGCTGTAACAGCAGAACTGGCTAATGTTAGCATACCCGCTAAATATCTATACACTAATACCTGTAATGTGGTTTTGGTAACTTATAATAATGAGGTTATAGTGTAACCTCATTGCAGTCATAACATCTGGAAAAAAAACGTATTGATTCCTAGTACATATTTTTTTTTCAGATGTTATGTTTATGGTGCATTGTAGGTAATGTTAGGGCACATGTTCAACATTGACGCCAGGCAAAGTTGTTTCTCTTCCCATCTTGTCCTTATGTTATATGAAGTCTAATTTAGTGCCTCCTTAAATGCCTCTGCCTTCCTCTCTGTTGGCTGTTGTTTTGCATAGCCCTTTGTGTGCATCACACACACTCTCTTTTGCGTTTGCAGCTAGGGCTGCAACTAATGACTATTCTGATGGTCGATTAGTCACCGACTATTAGAACGACTAGTCGACCAATCGGATTATGTATCATGATTATTATAAATGGATCTTATTTCACTTTCAGCCTTGAAATCTTGTATGAAATTATGTAAGTCCGACATGCCTCCTCTTTAAATGTTTGAGCATTGCAGACGTACTTCCGTGGTACACAAGGTCCGCTTTACAAATCTCATATGTATTTAATTTATTTTGTAAGTTTAACATGAAGTTATCCCAGACTTTTGACGTTCTCTACCGCCGTTTTGTTCCCTAGTCCGCCGCCATATTGTTCCCCTGGCAGACTTTATTGCGCATGTGCAACTCTCAGCAGAGATAAGAAAAGAAGATGATGTCTCACTGTGTAGTTTTTCTTTTCCCTCTTTGCGCATGTGCATTGTGTAACTCTCAGCAGAGATAGGACTAGAAGACGATGTCTCACTCTGTAGTTTTTTTCCAACGACAATAGTCGACGGCTAAATTTGTTGTCGACTATTTTTATTGTCGACTATTGTCGACAGCGTCAACTAATCGTTGCAGCCCTATTTGCAGCCCTGAGTTTTAACACCAAAACTGCTTGCCTAGAATGAGTCTATATGTATTTAAAACTTTATTTTCAGATGTTATGGAAGTTTTGGTGTTTAAGCTCATTGATGCAAACACAAATGGTCAAAAAAAGAGCTAATTAAGGCACTAATTTAGACGGGAAGAAAAACAACTGCATACATAAATTTGAACTAGTTCTCTTTTCCTGACCATACAATGCATATGCATTCCTGAGCTTAAACACCAAAACTGACTAGTGTGCTTTCTAAATATCTATGTATGCATGCAATGAGGCTATATTAAAACTTTACTTTCAGATGTTGTGACTCCTTTGTAGGCAGTAATGGCAAGCTGTGTGCAGTGAATACATGAATTTAAAATGTATCTTTTCTCTCCCCCCTCTGGCCCAAATGTTTAGATACGAAGAGTACCTTCGCTCAAAAGCAGCTCCTTTGACAGACTCAAGTCAGCCCCAGATCTCCCAGTTCATCACAAGCAACAAGCAACACTACAGTACTAGCCATCCCCAGCAGAACGCCATCACACGTTCAATACTTTTAGACCTGGTTATTGATTGCAACTTGCCATTGTCTGTCATAGAACACCCAAGTTTCCGGCGCTTCATGTCTGTTGTTGACATAAGGTACAACCCTGTAAGCCGAAGAACTCTTACTTCAAAACTGGATGGTGTAATGCTGGAAAAGCAGACAAAACTGAAGAACAGTCTTGCAAATGCTGAAAATCTATCAGTCACAGTTGACATATGGTCAGATCGGAAAATGCGGGGCTTCCTAGGAGTTACTGCTCACTGGTTGGATAATGGAGAAGGTGGTGGAATAGTCCTGAAATCTGCTTTGCTGGCTTGTAAGAGGTTCAGCGGTTCCCATACAGGGGAAAGAATATGTGAGGAATTTGAGCAAATATGTGAAGAGTACCAAATCAAAAGGAAGCTATTGCACATCATATGCGATAATGCTGCAAATATGAGAAAAGCATTCAGCACTTGTTTTCCACAACATGGAGATGAAGAGGATGACGATGATGAAGGAGTTGAGGACGACAACTTGTGGACTGACTTGCCAGTCGAAGACCAAGAGAGAGTGGATCTTTTTCTCCAAGCTAAATCTCAGACAAGACAGCAGTGTTTTGCCCACACGCTGCAGTTAGTTGTGGGGGATGGCTTAAAAGACACAAAAATAGCTAATGCAGCTCTTGCAAAGGCCTGCAAACTGAGCAATTTACTCCACAGCAGCACTTCGTTCAAGGACATTTTTGAGAGAGAGTTTGGGCAATCTGGCATCCCTTCCTCAGTTGTCACACGTTGGAACTCAACGCTTAGGCAGTTGAAAGCGGTACTGAAATGTGACTCCACAAAGCTCACAGCCATTCTTCAAGAGTCTGGCCACAAAGAGACAGCATTCACATCAAGAGAATGGAGTCAAATTCAAGAGTTGGTGCGTGTGCTTGAACCTTTTGCCCAGGCCACCGACCTCACTCAAGGTGAAAAAGTGGTGACCATAAGTGCAGTGGTTCCCTGTGTCCTCTCCCTCAACCACCATCTGGAACACTTAAAAGGCACTATGTGCTACTTGGGGGCCTTCATCAAAACCTTACAGACATCTCTTCAAAGGAGGTTCAAGGGGATTTTCGTAAATGTGAAGATGGCAGAAAACTCATCA
The DNA here is from genome assembly GCF_017639745.1 of Melanotaenia boesemani. Lineage (NCBI taxonomy): Eukaryota > Metazoa > Chordata > Actinopteri > Atheriniformes > Melanotaeniidae > Melanotaenia > Melanotaenia boesemani. Next base: position 17,308,251 of record NC_055688.1, read on the forward strand.
TCTGATTGCCAGCCATTGCCCTTCTCTGACCCACTGTATCTGAAGGCAGCCATGCTGGATCCTTCTTTTGGCAGCATGTGGGTCACACATGATGTTTTGGTCCCTGACAACACTAAGGAGGAGGTATCAAAGATGATCAAAGGTATGTTACAACTTTATAGTAAATACATGTCAAGTTAACCCATGTATAAAAAATATTACAGTATATACACATTATCGTATTATTTGGTGATTGAGTGATATTGTTTTTGCTTTTGCTCAAGACTTGATTCTGGAAGAAGCGGTGAAAGTCACTCCAACAAACACACGCATAGAAGAGGAAGAAGAGGTCCAGGCGACAGAGCCTCAGTCAAGCCTCTTTGCATCCTACCACAACAAGAGACAAAAGAAGGACTCCGCTTCAACACCTCATATGCAGCTCACACACTTCTTGGACATTTGTAGTGGACAGGACTGCCTCCACTTCTGGACACTGAACAGACACACCCTTCCTTCTCTCTTCAAGGTTGTGGTAAGACTGTTGCATATCCCTGCATCCAGTGCCCCGGTTGAACGTGTGTTTAGCCATGGTAGTGTGATCATGAGACCCCATCGGTCACAACTCAGTGCAAAGGTTTTAACTAGTTTAATTTTTTGCAAGTGTAATGGCCACTGGTAATTGCTCACAAGTCAAGATATTCTGATGCTTTGTTACTGTAGGCTCACATTGTTTCACACTTTTGTTAAATTAAGCACATTTTAACTGTTCCTGTTTCTTTTCATATACCGTATGTGATCGTTGCCACAGATACCTGACCCCAAAATGAGCAATTCAGTATTTGAACATGTGCGCACATTTAGCTACAGTGCTTCACTCATTCGCACGCACACACATACACACACACACACACACACAATGAAAAACAACTGTTGTTTTCTGACTCAGGATAACATAAGTGATAATGGTATTTCATATTATACAGAATGAATGGAGGCAAGTGTATGTATCCAGATTTCTGAAACATGATACAAATAGTTTATAAAAGTCATTGGTAGTTAACTGGTTAAAACATGCAGACACAACTACTGTTCATTGTCCTTTCTTCCTGTTGTGTGCTCTCTCTCTCTGTCTCATTCAAAATTAAAATAAAAATTTGCTGTTTTGAATTCATTCATGTTGAGCTGATTCATTTGCTTGTCAGCTTACATAAAAAAGATTTTGACTCTGAAAAACAGGTTTGGTGAAATACAGACAAATCTAATGACTTGACTCGTGACTCGACTTGACTTGCTTGACTAAAGCTCTGCTTGGACTTGACTTACTTGATCCTCCCATAGAGACGACTTGGACTTACTTGAGACTTGAGGGCTAAGACTTGTGACTTACTTGAGACTTGCATGTGTGGGACTTACTCCCATCTCTGCTTCACAGTAAATACTAGATGTTTGGTTTTGTTACTAGATGCTGCAAACAGCAGAGTTTAGTCTAAATGAGGAGGCAGAGATGAAGGTACACTTGGCAACAGCAATCATCCCTGTGCAAAAGCTTGTACAACAAAAAGATCAATTAATCAAGAGGAAAAAAATGTGTTTCATAAATGTATAGTTACATTGTGTTCATGAAAATAAACAAATAAAATTTAGTTGTTTTTTTTTATTTTATTTATTTTCTTTTTTGCTTTGTTTTTAACTTATTTACGGTTCTGTCAAGTGTAATTGCTACTCAATCGACATCTTCCATGGAAAAATGTTATCACCATATAAACTAGTAAAGGTGTTTTTTCTCAACTAAGAAGATTTTATAAAGATTTTTTGCATTATGGGACTTTACACAAGTGTCCTGATTTATGTAAATATCTGCATGACATATTCAGTTTCCATAATGTTAAAATATAATGATATATAAATATCATATATAAAATATTATTTAAAATATAATATATAAAAATATAATACAATGTGATGTTATACCTCTCTGTTAGACATTTGTTTTGAGTGGATTCAAGCCATATATTTTTTATCAGAAAAATTTAAAACAGTGTACAGAATTTGTTGTAAGAAGAACAAGAATCCTGAGGAAATAGATTCAGATGTTTACAGTAACTGTCTCCTCCTAAACAGAAAGTCTGGAGCTCCACTTCTGCAGTGGAGACATTACTATCGTGTTATGAGAGCACTAAGACTAGTTAAAGTAACAAAAATGTATCTATACAAACAAAGTATTTATATATTATTCTAACTGATATAGTTTGTGTGTATTGTACTTAATTTCTTGAGGAAACAGCATTGCTTTCTACTCCACTATATTAATCAGACGACTAGAGTTTTTATCCACTGTTCATATTAATACTTTGCAAATAAAACATTTGATGTATTTAGGTATGCAACATTGGTCTGCTCTTTGAACATATGACTTTAGCAAGGTTAATACCTTCAGTAATATTCTAAATGCATCCACAACTGCTTACTAAATAGATTTATTTGTAGAGAACTTTATTGGAATGCGCAAAGAGAAAACACAAACATGTCAAACAAATAATAAAATAAAACAAACAGTTTAGGAAAATCAGTTATAACGACATCCAAAGAGAATAAAAACACACAAAGACTGGAGGCCGTAGCAAATGTTGGTCTTTAGCTTCATTTTTAAAATCTCTGTATAACTTGACAATCTAATATCAAGTAGAATGCTATTCCACAATGCTGACCCTTGGGACTTTCAGAAGACGAAAACCCAGAGAACACAGAACATAATTAAAGGAACACCACATGTAAGGTGTTGCAATAATCCAAAGTTATTCTTCAACCCCCCCCCCCTCCCTCGGTTGACCTTTTTATCTGTGACATGCATTACAGTCACGTATCCACAGAAGCCACAACTTCTTGAGCAACTATCTAAGCAATGAGAAAGAAAGATGAGAGTGGGAAAAGAGGTCACCACAATGGTGTACTGGTATACAGGAAAGAGGTGACTGCTGAAAGCTGTGTTCACCTCTAACATCATGAAAATCAGGCCTTTTGAAGTTGTAAAATTTAATTAATTTTAAATTAGCACAGTCTACACAACTCAAATTTTCATGGTTTATTGGCCCAACAAGAAATTCTGTCCCTGTTATATAGATTTCTAGCAAAGTGTGTGAGTCATACATTATCAGAAATATTGATACTGAATAAAAAATCATACAGATAAAGTTAAAAGATAAAAATCAGATAAAGTTAGCCATAGTGTGTTTACCACAGTGTGTTGTACTGCAGTCGAAGATAATTATGGGCCTCATCAAAATATATACAGCCATGTTTTCAGCATTTCATTAACATACTTTCCTATTATTTGATCGGCTCTTTTTTCTGATGATCACCAAAAATCTCAGACAAGAGTTTTCATCAGAGAGGTAATATTAGTCAAAGGTGAAACTGAAGAAGTTGGAAAGTGTCACCCACAGGGATGACCAAATCCGGACCTCATGGGCAAGTGTCCTGACTCTATTTAAATGGATTCTACAGCCTATGAAGCTATGCACAATGATTTATTAATATGGTGTATTGCAGCAAGGGAACATTGAAAACCTGCAGAACACTGACCCAACAGGTAAGTGTTCTGCAGGTTTGGTGATTCCTCTTCTACCATCTGTTGATGCATTAATTTCAAGCCTCATGGTCAGGAAACATGATCTTTTGTTTTGCATTTAAACGATGCAACGAAAGGGTCTGAAATGGTGGGCTATTTTTATACACATGAGGTAATATTGCAACAAAGGCATCAAAGACACATATGGAGGAAGGTACCTTGTTCAGATGAGACTATTTCCCCCCCCCCATAAAGAAAGCATTATTTTCTGTTTCAGTTTTACAGGGAATCAAGAAGTGAATCTTTGAGCATACTGACTACTGCTGCTATAGAGCATGGTTTGAGAGGGTGGAGGGGAAATGACCTAGTCAAGGCCTAAACATCAGTCAGACTGAGAATTTGTAAAAAGCTATGACTTAAAGCAATCTTAAAGCTTACTGTGGAGCAGCTGTGGTTTGAGGAAGAGTCCAGAACTTCAGTGGCAGCATGTAGCACACTTGTACTATAAAAGACTTGCACCTTGATAATACACTTACTAAACTTCAGTTTGGATTCTTCTTCAGTTTTGCCTAATAGTCTGCTTTCTAGAGTCTTTTTATATTTGGGGTGTTTTCTTTTATATTTTTTCCTACTTTGTCTTTGTTTGCACTATCAATTCAATAAGGATTTGAGATGGTTAAATGATGCAAACACCCACATAATGTTTGTAACTACAAAAATCAACTTTATTTTAAGGCTACAAGATGATAAAACAGGGAATTACTGAACAGGGTGAAAAATTTTAGAATGATTCTCATGTAGTTTTTTTCAGTGACTCATAAACTTTATTACTTGTGATCTAAGTAGAAATTTGTCAGTGTAGACTCAAATTACTTTCTCCCAGAGGACCGTAAAGTTTATTACTTTTCATGTTTTCATTTGATATTGAGCAAGAATTGAACACAAATGTTATACCGGCTCTTCCTCAGATCTTAAAGCACACCAAGTAGCAGGTGTGCTTTGATGACAAAAGATGGCTGTAAGCATGCTTTTCAGTGGGGTTTACCACTTCAGAGTAGGCATATCATATTCTCATCTCTGGAAATCAGAGAATAGATGAACCTGCATGCTACGGGCTGCAAGTACATCAAACTATAAGTACACATGCTATAGAGATTAACAAACTCTTCCGTTTCAATACATTTTTGTCTGTTTGTTCCCTGTTGAATTCAATTGATTCATTGATATTTTTCTGTGTTTTACTTGAGTTATAATTGAGGCAAAAGTATGAAATTAAAAGATCAAAGTGTTTGTTCTCTGTAGGTCATGCTGCCACAATGTGAACTATTTTGAAGCCCATCCAGTTGTATTGATCCAGCCATGTTTTGCAGTATACATCAACTAAAGGAAATTAGTTTTTACTTGACTGCAATGCCAAAAAAGTTGAAAAGCTACCCTTACCCTAAAAATCTGTTTAAGGAGGAAATCATACATGTTAACAAAAGCCAGCTCTCATGCTGAGGAGTTATTACACAACAAAGGTTGTGCATGTCAAACAAGAGGCAAAGCCACATGTGGCTGCTGAGCTGTGAGATGTAGGCTGTGGCTGGCCATTTCTCAGCTTCTGACAAACATACAAGCATGTTTACTCAGAACAAATGTGACTTTGGGCATCAACAGGATATGTAGCTGTACCAGATGCCTCGGCAAGCTAAATTTAGCCAAACGGTTAACTTCCCAGGTCTGCTTTCCCAGATATGGGTTCTTTTAGTATAAATAGATGTACAAAATTATCAGTTCAAAGTATTTAACCCCACAACCATAAGCAGTTTAATCCTTTCTTAATCTTTTGTTGTATATAAATCATTCTAATTGAATTCATTTGATTAAAATCTTACAAAATCAGACATATTTACAGTTACAGTCTACCACAGCTTTCAGTTTCAAACAAAAGTGTTAAATAGTCAATAATCACATACTAGCCTCGGTCTTTGCAGCATGCGACTCTGTGATGTTAGACCATTCTCTGAATGCTATTTAGGGATCCTGCAACTCTAAGACAGGAGGTTTGAAGGGTATTTTTAGGATTTACTAAAGACACTGAATCAGACTGGTTTGATTTGACTGAACTGACGTTATATAAGTGGAAATAAGCAGGTTAGTGAAAGGCTGATTAACAACTTTAAAACTTTTGCAAAAATGTAGGCGAGGTCAGTGACTGAAGTGACCAAGCAGCACTTTCTTCATTATATAAAACTTCATTAGAAAAGAACCACGCCCACCACTGCTGCAAGGGAAGTGCTCAGTGCTCAACTGATGCATCACAGCACAACATGCATGTCTATTTCTGTACGCTGGTGTCATTAAAAAAAAATAAAAATAAAAAAAAAAAAATCCCAATGTGTTTTTTATTCCACTGCCCTTGCAGAAAAAGACTATAAAAGTGTTAGCCCCCTGTCTTGAAACTAAAACCTTACAAAACAAGAGCGGAAAAACACCCTGTTGTGGGTTCACACCTCATTTTGACCACACAGTCTCTTTGGTGTTGAATTTTCCATGCATCATTGCCTGTTTATCACTGTGTAATATATGTGCTAAATATCAGTCATTGTTGACTTATTATTCATTATTGTCCACAATGCCAAAGAGAAATTGACAATTTTGTAAGAATAAGGACAATGAAAAGAATAAGAATAAGAAAATGTACTTTATTAGCCCCTCAGTAGGGAAATTCCATTGCTGCAACAGTACAGGTGCAGTAAGCAGAAGCACACAGGGGATGTCAAACAAGAACACACACACAAATAATATGTACAGTACACGGTCTGACAGGGTGAGTATGTACTGTATATAAACATGTATATAAATAAGTAAACACTATTTACATGTGTTCATTGTAAGACAGCAGCAGGGAGAAAAGGCCTGCGGTATCTCTCCTCACAGCAAGGAAGGATCAGTCTGAATCTGCTCTCCAGAGCAGACAGGGTGTCTTGCGGGGGTGGGACTCATGGTCCAGCATGGATGTCAGTTTTGCCAGATCCCTTTTGTCACCTACCTACTGCACTGAGTCTGTCCGAGGATCTGTGTGGGGCTCTGTGTGGGGCTCTGTGCTGGGGGGGGGGTGGGGCGGGGGGGTGGCTGAGTCTAAGGAAATGTGGAAAGTGTATCCTAAAGAGAGTAGTCTAAAACAATAATTACAGTATGTAATCATCTAAATTATTAAAAATATGTTTACCTTTTTTTTTCCTCTGTTGCGTTTCAATAATGTCTACAGTATTGTGGTTCTTGTGTATGCACGGTTGTATGTTTGTATGTATGTACGTTATTTATTCCTGCTGGGGCCTCTTGGCCGGGTCATGTTTGCAAATGAGAGCTGGTTCTCAAACATTTTTACCTGGTTAAATAAAGGTTAAATAAAATAAATAAAATAAACTGTTCTTAAAGGGTTTTACTCTTATCTCATAGATCGACAATTTTTTGTAAGTATGGATACATGCTCCTCAGGAATCCATAAAGTCAAATGTGGGGTTCCCCAAGGATTGATTTTAGGCCCAATACATTTTAATTTGTACTTGTTGCCTCTTGGGGATGCCATCACGAGACACAGCATTGATCTTCACAGCTATGCTGATGACACACAGCTTTACGTCACTGTGTCTCCTGATGACCTGGAGCCAGTTAATGTTCTTTTAAACTGTATTTTAGATATGAAGCCATGGATGGCAGAGAACTTCTTACAGCTTAATCAGGACAATACTGAAGTTTTAGTTATATCGGTCCCAAGGGCAAGAGAGACATCATTTTATTAAAATTACAACATTTTAATCCTTCTCAGTGTGTGAGAAATCTGGGTGTTCTTTTTGACTCTGAGTCTGATTTTACTCTACACATCAAAAATATAACAAAAACTGGATTTTATCATCTTAAAAGCATCGTCAGGGTCCGCCCATTTCTCTCTCTTGCCAGCATTTAGAAAAGCAATCTCGGCAGGACTGAACCTGAGAAACACACACAGATACACAAAACCATTAGTGTCTAAGCAGTCAAACATTACATGCCCACAACACCTAAAACTATCGAAGACAGGCAGTTAGTGTTGTGTTCTTTGCAAGTGCATTATAGCATTATTACCTAGTTCTACTCCCTGTTAGGCCACTAGGCGGCACTATAAGTTAGCACTGCAGGTTATCACCTTCTTTGGTGTTGGTAGAATAGCAGGGAAGAATCACCTAAAAAGATGATGAATAAAGAAGCTAGTTGTTCTTGTTGATTATCTCCTACACGTTTACTTACACCAGCCAACCCAAAGAAGAAAAATGAGATAAAAACACAATGGATAGAAGACAACGACCCTTCAATACAAACTATCGCCAGAAAACCAACTGTTACATTTGTACAGAAATACACCAGAGAATTCCTTACAGCTTTTACAAAAAAACAGAGCTGACAGTAATCAAGAGTTCCTAAATAATAACCAAATATAAAAAAACATATCACAAACATATGACAACGACAACCAAAGTACCAGATAAAAAAACTATCTCTTAGTGTATAAACCCACTGGACAACTCAGTGACTGTGTCAGTATGCAGAGAATAAGGAGTGAGGAGTGGTGAGTGTGATTGTGCAAATGTAACCATACCGAGGCTAGAGGCAGACTAGGGCAGCCCAGAGACCCGGGCCATCAGCAGCAATCCCAGAGCACAAACCTCAGCCACCCCAACATGGAGACGGCCCCTGACACACCCAGAGGGTGGCAGAGGAGAGCCCCAGCAAGAGCCCCCCGCGGTCATGGGGCACAGGCCACCACCAGGCATCAGCCATCCAGGGTGGCCAGAGCAAAGGGCCCAGGGCCCCAAGAGCCCAGAGGCAGAGGTGTTGTTTGCAATTAAAATTGAGGGGCCGTGACCACATTGCCTGGGAGGGAGGCCATATTAGCAGCCCCGCCCGTCATCCACTACATGGTACGCCCCCCAGAAGTTGTTTGTGTGTTGTGTTTCTTGTGTTTTGAGGTCTAAGTGTAATTAAAACTGAGAGCCAATTCGCCACAGGGTGCAGCCAAGGAGGCCACTTAAATGGCCCCCTCGACCCCGCATCACATAAATGCCTCCCAAATCCATACATGTGTGTGTGTGTGTGAGAGAGAGAGAGAGAGAGAGAGAGAGAAGGGGGGGGAGACTTCCTTCTAAAAGGTGAGCTGCTGGTGGCACTAGGCACCCCTGTTCTCCGGGAGGCCCCCCAGGGCAAGACAGGCCAGGAGCAGCCACCCCCCATGACCGGGCCACACCGCAGCCAATGAGCCGCCACCAACCCCAGAAGGCACCCATTCACCACATGCCTAAGGGGGAAGGACAGAAGGGGGAGGAGGACAATGGGAGAGCCCAGACCCATAGCCATAGACTGTATATAAAAGATGGACAGAGTCTCCGTGACATCACCCATAGGTTTCTGAAGAGCTGAATTTTAGCTCATTGGGCAGCTCCCACCATTGCCATCTTGGCAGCGTTACGTGTGTTGTCATTCCCGGAAAATCCAGAAATGGGCAAAGAGGTTCGAGCTAAGAGGGAGACTGAAAAGGTGGGGGTGGATGATTGACACCCATCAACGCTGCCTGTGGCTAAGACCAAACCGAGCTAATCCGGATCTAACGGTAGCTAACCAGCTAACAGAGGTAGGCAGGTTAAAGCTAATGTGCGCTGTTAGCCAGCTAAAAGCTGCAGTTTTGCTGCACTCTCCCTTCTTGCCGCAGATATTGGATACCTGTCAATCAGAAGAACACGCCCTTAATTATGCCGTATTTCAAGATTAAAAAACATCCAAACGGATGAGTTAGAAAAAAAATTAACTCCCCTCACAGTTGTCATGAAGGTAAACTTGACCTATTAATCGTAAAATGTTTTTTTGTACCAGGCTTTAAACATGTTTATTGCAATTGTGAAGTTCCTCTTTTTAACATTGGAGTCTATGGGGATTGACTCTGTTTTGGAGCCAGTCCCTAGCGGATGAGGAGGGAACTGCAATTTTTTGCACTTCTGCATAAGCTTCACATTTTGCATTGTGCATGTGATCCCTCCCCACCCCACATACACACCTATATCCTTGCACACTCCTACTCATCCTGGCATACACACACACAGCATAAATGTTCACACAAACCACCTCCTCATCCCCTAAACACACCACAGCACATCCCCCTACAATCCCCCAAATCCCACTCAGCTTCCCTTCAAACTCTTACAACTCAAACTCTTTTAAACAGTAGAAAAATGTGGTCTATATGAATGAACAACAAAACTCTAGAAGATAAGAAAAAAAAGCTTAAATGAAATGAAGACACAAAACCTGCTGCTATGTGACGACTCTCTGGTAGTCTTTCACATTCACTTCGCATCACCCGCTGAACATTTCTTCACCATCAGAATGTTGCATTTATGGGTTATACTGGTCATTATCAAGGAGGTACATATGATTTACCTTTTTTCCTTTACATATTTAATTTAAATGTTTTTTTTAGGAAAAGTCATGTTTTATGTGAATCTTACTCATGATACTTCATTTAGTGTTGACTTAGGTCTGGTACACACGTGTTTTTTTTAATCTGATAAGATTTTTTTTTATCTGTTCCAGACCTTATATATTGTAGTGGATTCCATCATCTTTAAAATAAAGATTGGAACTTTTGTTTAATCCTGACTGAATAAAACATTTGAGGAATTTTTCTCTTTACAAACAGTCCCTCTCACTCCAAAAGTGGAGGTCTGACTGGTAAAACACCCAGGACTCAGATTTATGACTTGGTTTTCAGCTACACAGGTCAACAAAGGTCAACTCTCCAACCTGGACTGGGTGAGTACTTTGTTATTTCAAAGGTCTGGGAAGTTTCTGAACTTTAATCTTCTGCAGCACAGCTCTACCAGGATTTGCCTTATAAAAAAAACTAAATGTTTTATGGATTTCAAATGTAACTCATCACCCAGAATGTTGTCCACTTTGAAGCTTTGAAGCTGTTTCCTTCTAAACTTGGGTTTCCCTTTAATTGATAAGCAACCCTCTTTCACAGGCAACCTTAACTGGAAACTGACCATCCAGACACACCAGAAATGTTTATTCTTGACATACCAAGAGGTAATAAAACATGTAAGGTCTTCTCTGTGTCCCAGCATGGAGAAATTAAACTTTGTATGAAGAGTAAAGATTCTGCTCTTATTATTTTAAAATATTCAGTTAAATACATATATATGTATATATATATATATATATATATATATATATATATATATATATATATATATATATATATACATATTCACAAATGTTTAATTTGATACTTTTTACGAAATGATCAGACCAGCCTATGGCTGTTATCTGAGCTGCCCACTAAAGTCCTGAATGCTTGTTGGTCAAAATAATGGTCCCACATCCACCCGTGGGGCGTGTCATCACACTAATACTTTTGAAACTTAGAAAAAAAAAATTAGTTCAGAGAGGATTTCTAATGAGGAACGTCTGATGATTTCGGGGGACAACAAGGCATTCAGACTTGCTGCCTGCATGACCCGTTTTTGTACAGACCCGGAATGGACTTTGAGTAGCCACAGGACTGCTACAGAAGTCTCCCCAAAGAGAGATGGAGCGATGATGCCGGAGAATTAGGTTAATTAACCAGTAACTTAGCCAATAAATGATCAGTCATCTTCATCTTCAAACAAAGATTTGACTTGGACATTGAGACAAAATTATAAATACTATAAATTGGGCTTTGGTTCATGATAATTTGACATTATAGAACACGATGGCAATTGTTAGACAAGACCTTAAAAATGCATACAGTATTAAAATAGGCAGGTACTAATTTCCCACTTTCCTAATTAACCAGGGACTGCTCCACACAAATTTGTTTTTACCTTTTACTTTCAAAGAAAAAGTTTATGAAAACCATGTAAATGAATGCACAGGGTCACAACTGTCATTTTTAAATCATTTTTATTTGTTAATTTAATTGTTTAATCATGAAAGGTTTGAAATGTAGTAAATTTTGTATTATTTCACAGTAACTGTAATGTTACAGGTTGCATATAAACAATATCTTAGACTCAACACCAAATTTGGCGTCATGAAGGCATTCTGTGGTTTCTGGAGTCTGGGTGGAGAAAAGCAGAGTCGTTTGATGAAAATATTTTTAAAAATCTATAAATACAAACAATTTTAATCAGCTTATGTAACTGAACTTACCTTTAGTCTCTTGCACATACGAGGATTGCAATCACAATCACAGAAAGAGCCAACAGTGTTCCAAGAACAATGACAGGTAGACCCCATTGTTCTCCTAAGAAAATACAGAAAAACAGATATTTTGCATTGATCTTTTTTATACATTTCAGACTTAATAATAATGGATTAGTTCTATATTGTTCTTTTCTGCTGCAGTATTCAAAGTGCTTACTTTGTATCTACTATATACTGTTCACTACCGGTCATGAGTTTGGGAATACTTTTCCAATAAATCCATTAGGAATGTTTCCCAAAACGTATGACCAGTAGTGTACATATATGCATTTTTTTAATACTTTGTTAATGGGCTAAATAAAGCTAAATAATTTTCTGTTAATTAATTCTTAGGTCAGGCATTAAGACATTAATTACTCAAATAAAATAGCACATTACAGAAATTCTTATACACCTGTGAAAACAAGACATGATAATGAAATAACATTTTGCTTTCAAGACTACTGTATAGCAACTGGTCACCTTGGTTACTATTGCGTATTGCAGCCTTCGTCAAAAGAAAAGATGGAACACTTCAAGAACTTTGCTTGATTTTCTATTTAACATCTGATGGACTTTTTCTTACAGACAAGGACAATTCCCCCAAGAAGTAGTAAGAATCTGACTTTTGGGTAGTTGAGCCTACCACGCAGCTGTTTACAACTTGGTCTGATCTCCACAGGTCACAAGGTCAACTCTGGCTTAGGTCAACTTTTCATAAACTTGGTATCTGGGAAGTTTCTGAAGAAAACCTCCTATACACCCACAAATCTGCCATCATGTGACTAAAAAGAACAAATGTTTTAATGGTTTCAAATGGAGGCCAGACTCATGACCCAGGAACCTTCTTCTTTTCTCAAATGTTTATGTGATACTTTTACAAAGGGAACTAGAAAGGTTTAGCACTGAACCAGCCCACTTTGGTTATCTGATCACCAACCAAACTCACAGAGCCTGCCCTCTGCCTGGAGATAGTAAGCTATATGGGCATTGACAACCCTAAACTTCCAAAAACTTAGGACAAAGGAAGAACTAGAGAAAAAGAGAAAGAACTTGGTCGAGTTCTGCAGAGATGCTTCCAGAAAACCTCCTGTGTGATGTCTCTTGAGTAAGAAGTTGCTTCAGAAATGGAGAGAAAAAGAGGCAGAAGAATTAGGTTTCCACCATCTCCTGACACCTCCGATCCAGCAGACGGAACCTTCAGACCCAAACCTGCGGACCATCAATTGTGAAGACTCACAGGCCTTCCTGGAAGCTCAGCCGGGATTCAAACCACCAGTTCAGACTTTCCCTCTGTGCACTGGAGTGTCACCTCAACGGTCATAAACGGGTCGACATGATCCAAACAAAAAACAGACTAGTCCTGCTAGTATCATTTTCTGCTTGTCTGCTAAGAAATGGCAGGGTGTGTGATTGAGGTTATAGTGAAATAATTTCCTTTTCAGTTAAGGCCTGTTACACACATAATGATTTTTTTATAATAACATAACATAGCAACAAACGGGAAACACAACACCCAGCATGGAAGAGGACATACAGGACGAGGGAATGAGGGTGGTCTTGGGACTATTGTTAACAGACAAAAAATAATAGACTGTGGAGGGCGTGAACACAGACTTTATTTACTTCCTTGTTCCCCAGCCAGCTCGCTCTCTGATTGGCTCACTCCATACCATGTCACCATCCACGCAGTCAGAATGCACGAGTTGTCGGCGTTCCTCAGAAATCAGCTCTGAAATACTGAACATGTTCAATATTCATAGTTGTCGGCTACAGCCCATTTCAGAGCAGATTATCGGGACAAAGCGGCTCAGACCGCAGGCCCGAACTGGCCGTGGGGAGCAGCGGGACTATTCTCGGTGGCCTGGGCTCTTAAGTGGCCTAACTGGAGAAAGAAAAAAATAAATAAAAAGAATAAAAAGTACAGCTAATTGGTCTGCAGAAACTGGCACCCGCCCACCAATAAAATGATTCGTGTTCGTAGGTCAGGTCAAGTTTTTTTTTCAACACGAGAACTAATCAACACAAGAGCGCATGGAGGCGAAAGAGCAGAGAGACAGAGTAATGTGGTGCTGGTAGGCTACTAATGGACTAATCGAAAAAAACAGAGGAAAGGGGGGACAGAAAGAGAACTTATAAAAAACAGAAGGCGCTTGAAGAAGAGGCGGAAAATGGAGGAAAATTTATGATATTTCCAGATCCTCCACCAGCAGAGGTGTCCAGTGACCCGCGACATCACGTTTAATAAATGACAGATGCGGTGGGAGGGGGGCCAGCGTGTTGTTTGGGGGCAAACTTTTATCTGAAAATAACATGATGATCAGTGGTTAAGATTCTCCATGAGCCCTTTTATGTATCTGATTTGTTGTTTTATTTATCAACCTCACATCAGCCCAAACACATAACTACAAATGCATATGCTCACCGTTTATAGGTCATATTTGGGGTTTCCTGGTATAACCTGGATAAAATAAAATAATTAGTTAATTATTTGTGTTGAATTAAACTGACAGATGGATATTTTAATACTTTGGCTGCTTGGCTATAACAGTCTGTTCACATCTGTCCCTGTCCAACACACAAGTAGTTGGGAACTTTTGATTTAATCAGTGTGTCAGTGTGTTTATCTGGACGTAAATAATGTGGCTGCAGCATTTTATGCTTGTTGGGTAAATGTTGATGTCTGAGGTTTTAGTTAAAACTCCATATGGAGTGTGTGTGGATGTGTTTCTGTTCCCATGGTAATGACATGGCTTATATTCCTGCATGAAATATTTATACAAACATATCTCCACAGATGGGCTGCTGCATGATAAAGTTTGGGAGCCCCTCCTAAAGTTGGACAGTCTCTTATCTAAGTTGAGAAGATTTTAATTTTCTGATGTTATTTGAATCACATCAGGTGAACTTGCTGTTGACCACTTCATGTTTTTAGTAGTGAATATTGCTGTTGGTGTATTAAATGTACTATGGTAAACTTGCATGTAAATGATTTGCGGACTAAATGAAACAATCATGTTATTTATCTCAACAGAAGATCATCATTAATATAAGAGTACTGGTTTGACTTTTATATTGAACATTTTGACGAGAAGAGAGAAACACTGGACTAGTGATTTGTAGCTTTATGTGAATGTTGGTCTAGAATAATGAGCTTTGGTGATTATTAAGTCCATGTGTGTGTATGTTCACTTGCACAATGGGTCCCAGTCCGGCTCTGACAGACCATATGATGATTGGACAGGGAAATCTCACGATGATCGGGCATTTGCTGCCCGAGGTCGGGAAGAGGCAAAATGGGGACAAAAACAGCCTAAAAATCGTTATGTGTGTACCAGGCTTAAGCTCCTGGAGTAAACAGATGAGATTTTTTTTTACCTTTCTTAGAATTCAAAAATCCTTTCCAGCCTTCAGTTTAGAAGTTAATTCACTGGTTAATTAACTTCTCTTTTATTTTCTCCACATCTCACAATTGCCTTACTACAGTGGTACTCAAACTTTTTCTACCATGCCCCCTTTGGAGGACTAAACATTAATCTGTGTTCATGCAGCCATCCAAACTAGCATGGTGGTGCCGCGTTTTTTGTCCAATAATATTAATAATTCATATTTTATATGAATTATTAATATTAATATTTAATCTAAACAATTTTAATGTTTAATGATGCTAGATCACTACATTACTAAACACCCGGTGTTAAAGAGGCAATACAACACAGAAGCTTTCTGAAACATGTAACTGCCATTAAATTAAAAATGAATATACAGTTGTAAAAAATATATACAATTTCTTAGTTTGAACATTTGCTCTGTTTTCTTGCTAACAGAATTGGAAAAAATAATTAGATTGTCTTAATTGTGGCTCAGTGGGTAGAGTGGTCATCTTGTAGCCTGAGGGTTGCCATTTCAATCCTCAGCCTGTCGAGCTCATGTCGAGGTGTCCCTGAGCAAGATACCGAACCCCAAATTGCTCCTGATGGGTTGCTTTGCATGGTAGCTTTCACCATCAGTGTGTGAATGTGTGTGTGAATCGGTGAATGTGATGTATAATGTGAAGTGGTTTGGGCATCAGTCCAAGTACAGTAAAGTGCTATATAAATACAGACCATTTACCTTTTTTAGGAGGGAGGAATTACCCCCCCAATTTACTCTCAGGTGCGTGTGAGCTGCATAAATTCACCTTCAGGTCTGTCGAGCCTCTGTGGACCTACCATAGACTGTATATAAAAGACCTACGTAGAGCCTACGGTGGTGACGCAGACACAGACACAGTAAGTATAAGTCCACCTTAAAGACGGAGTTGTGTAGCTCTAAAGCTGGATTTATGCTTGCTCGACGTCTGGGTGCGGCTGTTTACGGCGTAGCTGACACTGGAGAGTTTGCTTTCGCAACAATAGTCTATACACTATTATATTTTTTTCTTGAATTAAATAACATTCGAAAAATGTGATTATTTTACAAAAAATACAATTGGTTCAGGATAGATGAAATCATTAATACTTACTTATCTCCACTTTAGTTCCTTCTCCAAACAGGATCTCTCCACACGTGGCCACGGCACAGTAGTCATTTCCAGCATCTGAGGGGTTCTGAATAATTTTGGACAGACGTGAAACACATCTTCTTCCTGATTGTTTGTCACAGCTGGACTTGTCAGCATAAATGAAGCCTGGTTCAGATTCTGATCCAGCTCTGTACCAGAAGACTCTGTCTTCATCTGGACACTGACGTGGACTCTCTTTGAGAAATGAACATTGCAGGTTTATCTTGTTGCCCAGCGAGACTAACTCCACATCTGAACTCAGTTTCACAGTTTTCTGCTTATTTTGAGGATCTGTTTTCACAAAAAGACAAGAATGGGAATTAACTGCATTGGCTTTGTTGTGGCATTGATATAGATTTGTAAAACAGAGCAAAATGAATATAACTTACCATTCACGGCTAAATGTGTGCCATTAACAAATGACATCTGATATGCTGCTCCTGCCTGACAGAAGTACATTGCTTCATCTTCTTTGCTCACATTTCTTATGGTGAGAGAATGGTCCTTAAACACTTTGAATTTTGAGGTGTTAAATTGTCCTTGAAGTGATGGTGTTTGAAAAGTCCCCATAGCAACTGTTTCAAACATATATCCAAATTTCATCCTAAACCAGTACAACAACCCAGAGTAATGTTTAGAGGGTTTACATGTCAGAGTCACGCTATCACCAAGATCAACCTCAGTCAAAGAGATCTTAGAAGGAACGTCAAGGGTTTGAATCACAGCTAAAGAAAAGAGACAAAGAAAAATAAAACACGAGTTACAACATAAGACAAAGTCCTATACTACAGGGTAAACAAAACTTTCACACAGTACAGTTTAGTAGTATTCCTCTTACAGGAACTGAGCTCACCCAATGTACTTAGAAGAATGAAAGAAGCTCGTCCTCCGATCATTGTGGTACATTACCCCTCTGTTGCACAACTGATGTCCTCTCACTCAGATAGTAGGTTTTGACACTAGGTGATCTTACTGATTGGCTGAAACCTAAAAAATACACTTCCTACAATTGTGTACAATGGTGATCCATTTTCACTGAAAGCTATAGCCTTTTCTTTTCTTTTTCACTTATATAAATGTGAAGTAATAGATTGTCATTACTGATTAAAATAGTATATTGGTAAATAAAGGAAATGGACAACTATACTTCTAATGAGTGTGTTGTGATTTCCTTATAATAACCATCTTGTAATATATATTTTTAAATCAAACACAGCTCTATCAATAGTTATAGTTATAGTCCAGAAGTGTGTACTTTTATCAGTCTTGTTTTTTACTTACCTTGTACAATTTAAGACAATGGATGTATGAAATATTTAACTTTTCCTAAATAAATTGAATAGAAAACATTACAATCTGAAGCTGAAGAGCAAACTGCACAAATTACCTCAATATGAGATTCACCTTATATTCTAAACTAATAACTCAAAAACATAAAACCTGTCCTTAAGATTCCTTTGAAAGTATTTAAGTTTTTTTCTTACCATGACCTGATAATTGAGGAAAATAAATCAAGCTGTTTTAATTACATTAGCAACCTCTGAGGGAAACATATCAAGAGATGTCGTAAATTGTAGTTTAACAGCAACAAAGCAGAGTTTATGGCAATAAAGGAAGGAAAAGGAAACTTCCAAACACGAGTGTATTCTGATGAGAACCCGTTAGATACATTTAAGATTTAACAAAGAAATAATTTAACACTATAAATTTTGATGGTACAGTTTGTTATTTGTCCAGTCGTTCAGTCAGATTACTGGTGGTCACTTCACAGTAAATACTAGATGTTTGGTTTTCTTACTAGATGTTGTAAACAGCTGAGTTTAGTCTAAATGAGGATGCAGAGATGGAGGTACACTTGGCAACAGCAATCATCCCTGTGCAAGAGCTTGTACAACAAAAAGATCAATTAATTAAGAGAAAAAAAATTCATTTAAATTTCTAGTTACATTGTGTTTCTAGTTACATGAAAATAAACAAATACATATAGTTTTCTTTTGTTTTGTTTTTGTATTTATTTACAGTTCTGTAAAACTTGCTATTGAATAGATATCTTCCATAGAAAATCTTACCACAATAAAAATGGTTAAAGTGTAAACAAACAATTTTTTCTCAACTAAGAACATTTCAGTCAACATCCTTAAGTCACTATAGCTAACTTAAATGTAAGGGACTCTCCACAATTATCCCTTGATTTATGTTAATGTCTGCGTAAGATATTCAATCTTCTGTAATGTTAAAATACATTGATTGGGACAATGTGATATTATACATCTGTATTAAACTTTTGTTTTGCGTGGGGTCAAGCCATTTATTTTTCTCAGCAAACTCACAAACAGGGACCCTGGAGGAAATAGATTCAGATGTTTACAGTAACTGTCTCCTCTTTAACAGAAAGCCTGGAGCGCCACTTCTGCAGTGGAGCCATTACTATCACGTTATGAGAGCACTTTGATTAGTTATAGAAAGTAAGAAAATGGATTTATATAAACTCTGTATTTATACGTTATTCTCATATGTTTGCGTGTATTGTACTTCATTTCTGGGGGAAATAGCATTGCTTTCTACTCTACAATATTTATCAGGCAACCAGAGTTTTTAGACACTTTTCATACTAACTCTACGCAAATAAAACAGTAAATCAGTAATAATATAAATACATCTACGACTGCATACTGAAAAAGTTTATTTGTAGAGAAATTTATAGGAAAATGCTTTACTGGAATGAGCAAAGCAACACAAACATGTAGAACAAATAATAAAGTAAAACAAACAGACAAAAGAAACATCAGCTATAACATCAGCTATAAAGATGCTGACCCTTGGGACTTTCAAAAGACCAAATCCCTGAGAACACAAAAACCAAATAGGTATGGCCCAAACGGCACCCTCCAGGGGTAAAATGCAAAGCCAATGCGAAAGTGAAATAAATTGCAGTTCACGCCTCATCTGTAGGAGCAGGCTGTAAAACAGAGCCAGCAGTTAACCTTTTTATCTGTGACACGCATTATAGGCACGTATTCACAGAAGCCACAACTTCTTGAGCAACTCTCTAAGCAAGGAGAAAGGATGGTGTTGGGGTAAAAGAGGTCACCAGAATAGTGTACTGATCGTCAAAGAGACTGACTGCTGAAAATTGTGTTTACCTCTAATGTCATGAATATCAAGCCTTTTGGAAGTAGTCATTTTTAATTACCAAGCATTACACATAATTGCACAACTCAAATTTCATGATTTACTGGCCCAACAAGAGAATCTGTCCCTGTTGTATAGATTTCTAGCAAAGCATATGAGCATTATTGGAAAACATAGATACTGAATAAAAATCCCAGTCTGATAAGTTAGCCATAGTGTGCTTACTGCAGAGTTGTTGCACTGCTGTCAAAGATATCTATGGGCCTCTCTAAAATGTATATGACCATGTTTTCAGTATTTTATTGACATACTATTATTTGAACTGCTCTTTTCTGATGACTAAAATGACTAAAAAACCCAAAGGTAAAACTGTAGAAGCTTTAGACTCTAAAACAAGGATTACCAAATTTGGACCTCTTGGGCAAGTGTCCTGTAAGTTTTCAATGTTTCCCTGCTCCAACACATCTGACTCAAATTAAATGGATCCAACAGCTTGTGAAGATCTGCACATTGACTCGTTAATTTGGTGTGTTGCAGCAAGGAAACATTGAAAACCTGCAGAACACTGACCCAAGAAAAAGCATGCTTACAGCAAGAGGTCAGTGTTCTGAGGTTTGGTGATCCCTGTCCTACCATCTGTCCATGCATTACTGCAATTTCAAGTATCTTGCTCAGGAAACATGATTTTTGTTGAAAAGCTTAAAATGCATTTAAACAATGCAACAAAAGGGTCTGAAATATTTTTACACAATGGCATGAGGTAATATTGCAACAAAGGCATCGCAGAGACATATGGAGGAAGGTACCTTGTTCGGAAGAGATTATAATTTAAATTTTTCCCATAAAGACAGCATTATTTATTTTCTGTTTCATGCTTACAGGGAAGCAAAAAGTGAATCTTTGAGCATACTGACTACTGCTGCTTTAGGGCATGATTTGAGAGGGTGGAGAGGAAATGACCTAGTCAAGGCCTAGACATCAATCAGACTGAGAATCTGTAGTAAGCTATGACTTAAAGTAATCTTAAAACGTACTATGGAGTTGTGGTTTGAAGGGGCCAAAACCTCAGTGGCAGAATGGTGCACACTTGTAGACATACATTGTACCATAAACAAGACTTGCACCTTTATAATGCACTTACTGAACTTCAGTTTGGATTTGTCCTTCAGTTTGTACCTAATAATCTGCTTTCTAGAACTGTTTTTGTATTTTGGGTGTTTTCTTTTACATTTTTATCCTACTTTGTCTTTGTTTGCACTATCAAATCGATAAGGATCTTGAGTTGATTAAATGCTTCAAACTGATGATAAAACAGGGAAATTAGCAAACCGGGTGAATAATTTTGGTAGAATGAATGAATGAATGAATGAATGAATGAATGAATGAATGAATGAATGAATGAATGAATGAATTTATTGTCACAGCACAACAATTACATCAGCAATCATTGGCAGTGAAATTCTTAGTGTTATGACCCCTTTCAGAACTAGGGGAAGCGGAGTCAATAACAAAAAAAACCACCGGACTCAAACTAAAAGATATACCAGTATTTATTCAAAACCCCAGGCAAATAACAATGTCTATATACAGTAAATAAATAAACCAAAATGTCCTAGGTATTATCAGTCCGGTTTTCAGTTATCCACACAATTAACAAAACAAATAACAAAAGGTGTCCTTATTTCAAGGTTATTAAATTACAACTTAACACAACAAATGTAGAGCTAATAGAAAACAACCAAAACAATCAGCTTAACAAACAAAATGTTTTATCTCCCAAAACACAAACAAAAGCTCTCCTATTGAGACTAGTTAACAATACAAACTTAAATCAGCTACTCAATTATGAGAGCGTCTCTTCTCAATTCTCTACAAGACTACACAAACGTGTATCCAAACTACCAAAAAAGGGAAATCTAACGGCTTTAAACAACACTACTACAGACCAGCGTCTCTCCAACAATCCCAAGGCAAACTGTGGGTCTCAATGGATCACAGTTGCCACGAATGCAGCCTCATTCAGTCTTTTAAAGATCCAGGTGTTCTTGGATAAGTCTCGAGGTAGGAAGTGCGGGAGTGGCAGCGTCCAATCCTGACGAAGGAGGGTTGGTCTGCAGACGGAGGAAGAAGCGGCCAATCACAGAGGAGGATGGTGCAGAGGGTGTTAACCGGCTTGACAGCCAATGGTCGAAATGTTCCTGTTCAGCCGGCTTTGCATGAAACACGGTCTCAGGCCAGAGGCCTGGGGACGTGACATTAGATCCCAGGCTCTCCTAACAATACTAAAAAGAATATAAACCATAATTAAAATAGTCAAACACAAAAAGCAAGAACACTAAAAATAAGTTATACAGTAAAATATGTAAAAAGCAATAAGAAGATGCTATTATTTAAAGGTGGTGTTGCTGCTGACAGCATTTAGAAGTCTTATGGCCTGTGGTATGAAGCTGTCCCTGAGCCTGGTGGTACAGGTTTGAATGCTTCAACATGGACGGACCACTGTAGAATGGTCTACGTCACTGGTCCGTGACACTTCAATTTCTGTTTATAGGAAGGCAGCAGCAGAACTTCGGCGTGATCGGATTTCCAAAAAAGAGAGCGAGGGAGGGCCTTATACGTGTTTGCATAAGGGGTGTAAACATGATCAAGTATGTTCTTGCCACACGTAGAACAGCTGATGTGTTGGTGGTATCTCTGCGGGACTTTCCTCAGGTTGGCAGTAAACACAGCCTCCGGCCATGAAGTCTCTGCCCTGTCGATAACTTCAAACAGTTCCGCACATACACTACTGTCATGACAACCGATGTGAACTCACGCAGAAGATAATAAGGCCGGCATTTGATCATGAGGTGCTCCAGTACATCCCGTAGAAATAATTCCCACATCTGAGCACCACTTGTTGTTCACCATGAAACAGACACCACCTCCCTTGCTCTTTCCTGAATGTATATTCTGGTCCAGCCAATAAACAGAGAGTCCCTCGGGAACAATGGCCTAGTCCGAGATCGAAGAGTCAAGCCAAGTTTCTGTTAAAGCAAAAACGTTACAGGTGTTAATCTCCCATCATGCTCCGAAGTTCATCCAGCTTGTTGTCCAATGACTGAACATTTGCCAGAAGAATACTTGGGAGAGGAGGCCCATTCCCCGTTCCCTCAGCCGGACCAGGACTCCAGCTCGTGATGATGATCTTCTCATCTGCCGCCTCCGCTGCTCAGGTGCAACAACAGGTAGGTGCCGCCATGAAAATTCTCCACTGTAAGCTGGTGGCGGTGGTGGTGGAAATAAAAAAAAAATTTCCACCTGATGCATAGTAATTATCTTTATCATATTGCATGATCGGGCTTACTATAGCAGGTTGCATAACTAAGAAAGAAGAAAAAATTAATAATAAGAGACTAAATAGGGACAATAAATAACGTTGGGGGAGAGAGCTTGAGATGCAGCAGCCATCCTCGGCGCCATCTTCAACAGTATCCCAATGATTTTCATGTAGTTATTTTATCTTGTACCTACAATGACTCATAAATGTTTATACTTGTTGTCTAAGTAGAAATTCGTCAGAGTAGACTCAAAATACATTCTTCCAAAAGACCATAAAGTTTATTACTTTTATGATTTCATTTGATATTGAGCACGAATTGAATACAAATGTTATACCGGCTCTTCCTCAGATCTTAAAGCACACCAAGTAGCAGGTGTGCTTTGATGACGAAAGATGGCTGTAAGCATGCTTTTCGTGGGGTTTACCACTTCAGAGTAGGCTTATCATATTCTCATCTCTGAAAATCAGAGAATAGATGAACCTGCATGCTACGGGCTGCAAGTACATCAAACTATAAGTACACATGTCATTTAGATTAACAAACTGTTCCATTTCAATACGTTTTTTTCTGTTTGTTTCCTGTAAAAATTTAAGTCAATTCAATTGGTTCATTAATATTTTTCTGTGTTTTACTTGAGTTATAACTGAGGCAAAAGTATGAGGTTAAAAGATCAAAGTGTTTGTTCTCTGTAGGTCAGGCTGCCACAATGTGAACTATTTTAAAGCCCATCCAGTTGTAGTGATCCAGCCATGTTTTGCAGTGTATATCAACAAAAGGATGAGTTAGTTTTTACTTGGGTGCAATGCTAATACAAGTACTAAAGTACTTTTATTTCTTTTAGTAAAATGGTATTTTTTTAGTAAAAGTACTAAAAAGTACCCTTATTTTTGGTGTATGAGGATAACATAAAAATCTGTTTATGGAGGAAATCGTGGTCTTCAGACATATTAACAAAAGCCAGCTCTCATGCTGAGGAGCACAAATTGTTTTTACGCAACGAAGGTCGTGCATGTCAAACAAGAAGCAAAGCCACATGTGGCTGCTGAGCTGTGAGGCTGTGGCTGGCCATTTCTCAGCTTCTGACAAACATACAAGCATGTTTACTCAGAACAAATGTGACTATGGGCATCAACAGGATATGTAGCTGTACCAGATGCCTCAGCAAGCTAAATTTAGCCAAAACGGTTAACTTGATAATTTTCGGTCTGCTTTCCTGGATATGGGTTCTTTTAAATAGATGTACAAAATTATCAATTCAAAATATGCAATCAGTTTAATCCTTTGTTAATTGTTTGTTGTATATAAATCATTCTAAATAAATTAATTTGATTAAAATGACTAAATCAAACATTTCTAGAGTTACAGTCTACCACAGTTTTAAATTTCAGACACAATAATGTTAAATAGTAAATAATCACATACTAGCCTCGGTCTTTGCAGCATGCGACCCTGTGATGTTAGACCATTCTCTGAATGCTATTTAGGGATCCCGCAACTCTGAGACAGGAGGTTTGAGGGGTATTTTTAGGATTTACTAAATACACTGAGTCAGACTGGTTTGATTTGACTAAGTGACGATAAGTGAGAAGAAAGCAGATTAGTGAAAGGCTGATCAACAACTTTAAAACTTTAAAACAATGATGTAGGCGAGATCAGTGTTTGAACAGACCAAGCAGCACTTTCTTCACTATATAGAACTTCATTAGAAAAGAACCACACCCACCACTGATGCGCGGGAAGCGCTCAGTGCTCAACTGTTGCATCACAGCACAACATGCATGTCTATTTCTGTATGCTGGTGTCATAAAAAAACATTCAAATGTGTTTTTTATTCCACTGCCCTTGCATGAAAAGACTTAAAAATGTGTTAGACCCCTGTCTTGAAACAAAACCTTAAAAAAACAAGAGCGTAAAAAAACCGTTGTGGGTTCACACCTCCTTTTGACCGCACAACCTCACTGGTGTTGAATTTTCCATGTATCATTGCCTGTTTATCACTGTGTACACTGTGTGATATACGTGCTAAAAAATCAGTCATTATTGACTTATTATTTATTATTGTCCACGATACCAAAGAGGAGAAATTGCATTATTGCAACAGTACAGGTGCAGTAAGCAGAAGGGTGCAGATGGTATCAAACAAGAACACACACAAATAATAAATAATAATATGTACAGTAGTATATATTATTATACTACTGTACATATACCATATATGGTCTGACAGGGTGAGTGGTCAGTATTTAAATATGTAAACACTGTTTATATGTGTTCATTGTAAGACAGCAGCTGTGGTATCTCTTCTCACAGCAAGGAAGGATCCGTCTGTCACTGAAGCTGCTCTCCAGAGCAGACAGGTCCTGCAGGGGGTGGGACTCATGGTCCAGCATGGATGTCAGTTTTGCCAGGACCTTTTTGTCACCTACCTCCTGCACTGAGTTCAGAGAACGGCGCAGGATAGAGCTGGACTTGCTGATGACTTTGTCTAGCTTGAGAGGACAGCAGACTGGCGCCTGCAAAAACCCACCACCATCTCCTTGGTTTTCCCCGCGTTGATCAGGAGGTGGTTTTGCTAACACCAGTCCTGCGTCAGTCCTCTGTACCCCACGTCATTATTCTTAGTGATCAGTCCGACAATCGCAGACTCATCTGAGAACTTCTGCAGTGCAGTGTTGTGTCTGAAGTCTGCAGTGCAGAGGGTGAAGAGAAACAAGGCCAAGACTGCCCCCTGGTGGACATCTACACTGCAGGTCAGCAGGTCAGACACACAATCCCAGGCTCACAAACTGGGACTGGTTTTTGAGACAGTGCAGAATCTAGTGTGCCAAATGAAGGTCTACCCAGGCATATCCAGTTTGGCTTTCAGGATCTTTCTTCATCGTGTTGAAGGCACTGGAGAAATCATGGCTGAGTCCAGGAGATGTAGAAAATGCATCCAAATTAGAGTAGTCTTAAAGAATATTTAATTACAGTATGTAATCATCTTAATTTGCAATTATGAAAAATATAATATAATATATTTACCTTTTTTTTCCTTTTTTTGCATTTGAATAATGTCTTGGCATCGCCCTCCCCAACTCAATTCATTTTTAACATGTCAGTAGATGCTAATTTGGTCATTTACTTATGTAAAGCTAATGTTGGGTATCTTTTTTGTTTCTTTATGAACAATAGTTACAAACTCAAGAAATTGTAATGTTAATAAAAACTAAGCTTAATAGTTCCAGTGTACACATTTGCAGGTGCATACACAGCTAACTGTGGGCACCATGGAGCCTATTTTAGTTTGCATTTGCAGACTGGTATCTACAAAAAGGGATATTTGCACATATATGCTACAAATCTACTCAGGAGATAAGTCCACACACAAAAAATAAAAATAAAAAAAAAGGAAGGAAGGACTGTGAGCAGAGAGCCTCACAGATTAGTAACCACAGTAACTGTAGAAGTGGCCCTAACTGTTTGTCTTTGGCTCAGTGGAGTCATGCAATTGCATTGCTGGCACTAGGAGGTGCTGAAGTAAGTTGATGTTTTATGCATATTGACAGTTTCAAAAGTTATGAAAAAAGTTTTAATTTAAATGGCAAAGTTACAAGTTAAAAATAGTTCTGAACAGCTATAAAACACACATATTTACTTGCTTGCATTGTTTGACCTAATCTAAATGTCTAAATATTTAGCCATGATCAATTCTCAAGACCCCAAATAAAAACTTCCGCTCAGAGGAAGTAGCTCAACGCTGACTTTCTTCAAAACAGAGGCTGGTTAATATTAACTCAGGTTATCAACCATAAAGGTTAAGAATGCAGTTCCTCACTGTGAAGATAAATGACTTGTCACCACACCTTGTTTGTCTGTGTCTACGCCAGTAAAGAGCTAAAGCCAATCCCTTTTTGTGAGGATTTACTTTCCTGAGAGCACAATATCTACAGAATCATGGCAAAGCAATGGCACATGGTGCTCGTCTGCACTGTCTGGTATTTCCAGATCCTTATTGTTGGAGGTTTTAACCTGGACACCCAGAATGTACTGCAGAGAAAAGGAGATCCAGGTACTCTCTTTGGATTTTCTGTTGCTTTCCACCAGCAGCTGAGCCCTGCCAAGAGAAACCTGTGAGTAAAAGATGAAGTTGTTTAATTAAATTTTACTCAAATCAATAATATGTTCTTATGTATTATTCTTTTTCTTATTTTAATACTTGGCTTCTTCCATCAGACTGCTTGTTGGAGCTCCACGGGCAATACACCAGAATCAAGTGAACGTTACCGGAGTGGTTTACTGGTGTGATCTGTCTACAACAACTGAGCGCTGCCAGCCCATTGAGTTTGGAAATGAAGGTTTGTTTACCTACATGTTATGTAACTATTGACATACAGTTTAAATTATACATATTCCCCTTAAATGTTTCAGATTTTTGTGTTATGGAATTTTTCCATTTTTAAATCCTTAAAATTTAATCTTAATCTACAAAAAAAAAATGAAAAAAAAAAGATTTTTTTTTTCATAGGTTGCAGAAATTCTTCTTTCCTAATTTCTGACAAACACTCAGATCCCCTGATTCTTATGATAAAGTTATGCATGCATGAATAAGTCCACTTAGTTAAGTTAAGGTCACATTCATTTCATTACCAGAGATCTGGATCGTTGTACACACCAAAGTTCTCCAGGAAAAGAATCTTTTGAAGTTTGAATATTGAAATGCACATAATAGCATTGTTTTCCACATTTTTTGTCTTTTTGTAAAAAAAAAATCAATTTGTAATACATTTAAAAATCTAAGACCCCAAACCCAAGACTCTTTATATCCCCTGCATCTGAAAGAGTTCTCAAGTTCCTTTTATGCTGAATTAAGTCCTGATCAGAGCTGTAGAATTTTCTAAAGTGAGACAAATGCTGATTCTTCCTAATGAAGCAACATCTGCAAGCTAGTTGAGGCAGGCAACTTGAGCTTTGTTTACCCTTTTATTTGCCTCATATTTTACATGAACTATCTCAGATATACCCATCTTATGTGGGTGGTCTATTAAAGCTGCACACTTCATGTCTTGCTCTCGGCATTATACTTGGTACTGCTGCTCAAAGACCCTATTCTAGTTGCTTTTCTGCTCCTCCACCACCACCAAGGGGGGGGGGGGGGCATCTCATCAATCTAATATGCAACTAAGAAAAGGTGTGAGCCATGAGTGACCAGATCATAACCAGATGCAAGACTTCAATAATATCCTTTTTCTAAACATTCCTGTGAGTCGTCTGACTGAAATGAAATTAGGGTTATATTAATCACCATGAATGAAGATTCAGTTTCTCTGTTGTTTAGATAAATTTGTTTTCACATTAATTTTAGTCTTTTATTGCCAAAATGTCTGAAGAATTTCATCTGCTCAGAATGGAAAGACAAAATACATTTTAGACATTTGCTTTGAGTGTTGATAAGATTAAAAAAAACTGACGAGGCTTCTGATCCCATCCAAAATAAACATAAATGAGACCAAAGTACCTCCTATAGATAGAAATATGTGATTACCTGATGATTAAAGATCTTGTTTAAACAATCCAGGGAGGCATTTTTGATCTCATGGCCACTCCTGACACTCAAAACAAAAACCAATTATCTTACATAGGCCTTCATCAAAAGTGAGTTAAAGGGTTTGAGCCCTTATTACCAGTTTACATTAGCATCCTTAATGGAATCTTTGGACTGAATTACTTCATAGAGAGTTGCATGTATATGAGGGTGCTGAGGTAACAAAGGCTGATATTTTTTAGTTCATGGTCCATTTTCTGCAATAATAGGTCTATCTAAGGTGTAAATAATTTTTGAACTTCAGTAAAATGTTAAATACAAGAATGATAATAATTCAGCCATCATGAAATAATATTCATGTTTAGTAATATCTTCTCATTCCATACTAGGGTTGTTATCAATGCATAACTTTGTATTTTGATAATGAGTTGTCTCTTTACTTCTTGTTTATAAAGACAACAATCTTATATTACAACCAAGCCTTCTTTATCAGCACTCCTAGATAACAGCTGATGTGTCATAGCGATGTGGCCTTGAGTTCATCTCTTTGTTTACTGGACAAATTCTCAGCCACTTTAGATTCTCATGCTGAAAATTAGCCAAATATCTCTTTCTACCTACAACAATAAGTCTTGTGTTTAGGTGGAATAAAAGTAGATTTGCCTCTAAAGGATGCTGATGTCATTTAGATTAATGAGGAGGGGAATCACATGAACTTGTGTGTTGCTGGCAGTCATGCAGGAGTTTTCATCATTCTTAGAAGTGATAACTGAGATTTAAATATTTTAGGTGTAAAAATGTGGTACAGAATCCTTTAGGGTAGTGGTTTACCTGGAATATTTTCTTGCAGAATAAGTAGCCTTTACTATAAAAAAAATATGTTTATGTTCATTTTACAGATATAATTAAAGAGGATTTTAAAGGTCTGGGTTCTTCTGTTTAATAAACTTACAGTGGCAATGCAGCATCATGTAAGTCTAATTTGTTTATTTTTTAGAGTTCCTTGAGAGTAAAGGCATTAACAACCAATGGATGGGAGTAAGAGTCACAAGTCAAGGTCCTGGTAAAAATGTAATGGTAAGGAAATCATACAACTTTCTTTCAGAAATGTAAAAAGAACACACAGCTGTAGTAAATATTGCTACTGTATCATCCTTCCCCTTTAGTCATGTGCTCATCGATATCAGCAGTGGAGCCAAAGCCCAAGTCTTTCTGTCCCTCACCTGCTGACGGGTCAGTGCTACCTGTTAGGAGACAACCTTCAGGTTGGGGAGGAAGAAAGGACATGGCGAAGGGTAGTTTGTGATTATGAACACCTAACTAGAAGACAAAAGGACCATGAGTGGTTTGGATACTGTCAACAGGGCCATGGAGCATCTTTTGCCAAAGATAACCAGTCGTTGTTATTTGGGGCGCCAGGAGCTTATCAGTGGAAAGGTACAGTGAAGTCTAATTAATAATCCCGTTAAATAACCTTGTTAATGAGAAACAAACAGTAAAATTATTCTGGACGTTTTAAATATACATGAAAAATAACTAAATAAATCAGTTGTGCTTTTTCATTTTAACATATAAATTTCTCTTACACTGAATCCAAAACATAACCATGTGACCTGTGTTCATACTGGTGAGAGCTACAGTAAGGCTCTACAACTCTGCTCCCTGAGGGACACCACCCTGCATGTTTTAGATGTTTCCATGCTTCAACACACCTGACTCAAATTAATAGGTCATTGTCCAGAACTCGACAACAAGCTGCTGAACCAATTTAATTTGATTCAGGTGTACTGGAGCAGGGTAGCATCCAAAACCTGTAGGACAGTTGCCTTTAAGAACTGGAGTTGAGGAGCCCTGGACCACAGTATATTTTCATTCGAAGAATTTGGGACCTCTCGTGGTTGTAAGAGCAGCTGCATTTGAATAGTAAGAACAGTGTTGACAAGGACAAAAGTCCATTGTGTAAGAATTTCACCCAAATGGGCAAGACACACGGGAGGCAACCAACGACAGCGACAGGCGAAACTCATCGCAAAGATGTAAATACACCATTAAAAGCTACAGTAGATGAACATCCCATGGACATTATTCAAGAGTACATAGTGCATCATTTGGGGACTAACTTTGATTCAAATTCAGACTCACACAGACTTTTTATCATAATTTAAATACACATAAAATGGACGTTGCAATAATATATTTGTTGTTCTTCCATTTTTATGCAATGTAATTATAATTTGAAATTACTGACCATCATAAAGCAAATGTTAATGTGAATGTGTTGAAGGATGATTAAAGGTTGACCTGCTTTTTACTAATTCTTTTTCATGCGTTTAACCTCATTAACTTATTTCAGCTGTGTCTTGATTGGTTTTAAACATACATTTTCAAACATGGCATTATTTGCTGTATATTTTCCTTCCTAAAATGCTTTTTTTTTCTTCACTCTATTTTTGTATGTGATGCCTCTCAAAGGAATTGTACGAATGGAGGTTCTGGATAATCTCCACATCACCAGCAAAGATCCTCGTGAAACTGGAGATATAGACCAGTTTAACCAGAAACTCATTCCTCTCCAGAGAAACAGCTACCTAGGTCAGCTTTCTGGATAGTAGGAGACAGTTTTTTAATTTATACTGAAAATCTTGTTTATTACATATAATGAACATTTAAATACTAAAATGAAGATGTAACAAGGACTAAAACTCTGGTTGTTACAAAGTGGGACTTTCCAGTCAAGCAGCTTCTTCTCATGTCTCCAGGCTTCTCTATAGACTCTGGGATGGCTCTGATCAAGAAGGGTGACCTGACAGTCGTATCAGGGGCACCGCGAGGTGGCTACAGTGGCCAGGTGGCGTTCCTGAAGGAAGACCCTGAGGCTCAGAGAAATTTGTCTGTCAAGCTGGTTCTCTCTGGGCCAGGCCTGGCTTCTTCCTTTGGCTATGATGTGGCAGTGGTGGATCTCAACAGTGATGGGTAAATTTAATCAATAGTAATTCGAACCTGACCTTAAAACAGTCTATTATAGTATTTATTTAGCATTTTGTGTGGCATTAACACTGTCATTGCCTCAGTCTGTGAATACTGTTCAAAACTAAGAGTCATTTTATGTATAGAGAAGGTTTTTCTCATATCACTAATCATACTTCATCATCATGAATATCATTTAAAAAATGTGACATGACAATGTTCGGTGTTTTCAGCAGATACCATTTTTATTCAGTAAATGATTAAAATTATAAAGTTCTAAACTTGGCATCCATCCATCCATCCATCCATCTTCTACTGCTTATCTGAGGTCTGATCATGGGTACAGCAGTTTAAGCAAAGAAACCCAGACTTCCTTTTCCCTAAAACCTTCTTCCAGGTAATCCCAGGAATCCTAAGACACTCCCAGGCCAGCCAAGAGAGTGTCCAGTGTGTTCTGGGTCTTCTCTGAGGCCTCCTCCTCCTCCCGGTAGGATGTACCCAAAACATTTCATCACAGAAGCATCCAGGAGGCCACTATGAAAGAAACCCCATCCGCAATCTCATTCTTCTTATTCAGCTTGTAACCATAGGTGAGAGTAGGAAGGTAGATCAACCAGTAGACTGAGAGCTTTGCATTTTGACTCAGCTGCTTCCTCACTACAAAAGACTAATGCAAAGCCTGCATCACTGTGGATGCTGTACTGATCCAGCTGTCATTCTACCCTCACTTGTGAACAAGACCCCAGAATACTTGAACTCCTCCACTTGGTGCAGGATTTCATTCCCAACACAAAGAAGCCACTTCTCCATTTTCCAGCTGAGGACAATGGTCTCAGAATTGAAGGTGTTGATTCTCACCCCAGTTGCTTCAGACTCGTCTAGAAGCTTTTCTTGTGAGAGTTGAAGATCATGGCCAGGTGAAGCAAACAGGACCAAATCATCTGCAAAAAGCAGAGACCCTGTCCTGAGATCAAACCAGAGCCCCTGAATGCCCCAGTTGCTCCCATAAATTCTATCCATAAAAGTGCTTTAGGTTTGTTGCAGTGGATGAAAAAAAAAAAGTCCAAATTCACACAGCAGATTGCAGTTAAAATTATCAAGAACAATCAAGTCCCTCAGAGAATATTCTTATTTTAAGACATGAATATTGTTCCAACACAATAGTCTGTATAACATCCAGTTTGCAGTTTATGCTACAACCTTTCACTCCATGATAATATTGCATTTGCTACATTGCAGCCTTGGAGAAGCAGTACAGGTTGGTGCATGAGCTGCACTGTCTCAAGTGTTAACTAAATGTAAATCATGTCTGGACAGGCTTGCAAAGGATTATGTTCATTGTATTAATCATAAGCCTATTGTGTTGAAATCTGTTGTGTGTTTTTGGTGCAGGTGGGACGATCTTGCTGTAGGCGCACCGGAGTTCTTTGTAAAAGATGGGGTGGTGGGGGGAGCAGTCTTCATCTATATTAACACCAAAGGAAAACGCTGGGAAAAGATTGTCCCAATTGCACTTTATGGACATGAAGACTCCATGTTTGGTCTCGCAGTGGAAAATATAGGAGACATCAATCAAGATGGTTATGGAGGTAAAGACATTAAAATATACGTATCATTTAGGGTTTAAAGAAGCTGAAAAATTCTTGAACAGTTTGAAAAGGACAGAGTAACAAATTAAAGATTTAGTTTAAATGTACAGCAAACTACCACCTGTGTCACTGATTTGAGTTTTTAACTTTGTAAACAGATATTGCTGTGGGGGCACCATATGACGGTTCTGGTCGGGTTTACCTTTACTGTGGCTCATCAGATGGTATCAACAGAAAAGCTGCACAGGTAACTATTATTTCTTTGTTATGAATAATCAACACATCAAATCTCTTCTTGGAAATATTCAGGTTTTAGAGATAAATTTAGAAAGATAATCATTTCTTAATTTGTCTTTCTTCAGGTACTCTCACCAGGATCAAACACAGTGAGTTTATTTGGATATTCTTTAAGTGGAAACCTGGACGTGGACGACAATCAGTACCCTGATCTGGCTGTCGGATCACTCTCAGACTCTGTTTTTGTTTTCAGGTAATTTTATGATTTCGGTATAACATAGAGAAAAATACAGAAGTTTGAAAAAGTTTTTTCTTACCAGCAGCAAGTTGTTTGTTACAGAGCACGGCCAGTCATCACTGTCAGCACCTCTCTGAAGATAACACCAAATCAAATAGACATCACAAAAGAACGGTGTGATGAACAGACGTGGTGAGATGTTAAAACCTCAGATTATAATTAGTTATTACTCTGATCTCATGACATTTTAATCCGACACGTGTTTGTACAAACTTCAAGTTATTTTGCAGGTCAGGCTTGCTTCACCTACACAGCACAGCCAGCATCCTTTAACCATACATTGAGTGAGTTTCCTTACTTTATTTTTACTTTCCTTCACACTATAGGTGATGTGTAACATTTTTGGGAAATCCATACAGTGATGTTACACTGTTAGATGCCTTGTGATTTTGAAAGAAGCAGTAAAAAGTTACACGTTGCTGTACTTTTGGTAGCCCTGTGATGCATATGCATATCAATAGTATAGTTATTGTTCCCAGTAGAAATTAATCAATTGATTATACTTTAATCTATATGGTAAATATTCTTTACAGTGTTAAACTACACTTTTGAGGCTGATTCTGACAGAAGAAGATCAAGACCCAGAGTCGACTTTGTAGATTCTTCTCGTGGAAAACTGGAGCTGCCTGAACAAGGGAGACCAATTTGTACCAACACAATGCTCCGACTTGTGGTATGTTATCATAACTGCCCCTTAATATGACATATTGTATAACCTTTTATAAAGCCATGCAGTTTTAAGTTTGTTGTTGGTAGGGTTTTTTTAAAGGCCCGTTTTGAATGTTATAATACCCAAAGAAAGCACACAGACACATATACAGTAACTCATGTTGTCATTTGGTGAATTCTTTACATGCAGTGTTGGGGTAGTTACTCTAAAAAGGTAATGAGTAACTAGTTACTCATTACTTCTATAAATTGTACTGAAATTACTTTACTAGTTACTGCATTTGAAAAGTAACATCACTGCTTATTACTTTACTTTACCATTTCTTGATTTACTGTGTAGACATGGACAAACATCATAGCCGAATCATCTCTGCCTGTCTGCATAGTTGGTGCACAATCAGCTACTTCGTGCAAATCGATCTCTATGGCAACGTGCCCAGTCAAGCATACACACAGGCAGCAGCATTTCCGTACCACTTAAAACAGATTAGGACTTTACACATAGGCAAACACGGCTCGAGTAAGGCAGAAAAACACGTTACTGTAGTCCAGCAAAGTAATTTAGTTACTGATATTTTTAAGTGTAATGCACTACTTTACTTTGCTACCCAAAAAAGTAATATCGTTACTGTACCGCGTTACTCCCAACACTGTTTACACGAAACGTCTCAGCAAGCAGTTATTACAGCAGCTTTGCCCCAAATACTCCACAGTGTCACAATGAACCAAAATTAAGCTTTTATGTTCCAGAGAGACATCACCGACAAGCTGCGCAGTATCCCTGTCTCTGTCACTGTGTCTCTATGGAGCTTCAGTGAAACAACCAGTGCAAGTACACATGTGTCAAGCATCACTCCTGTCCTCAACCTTTACCAACAGAAGACCACTGTGTCAGAGGTATGACTCCCTGTCCATCTCTATACATTATAACCATATGAATAATTTATTTAAGAAGCCTGTTTGTAACAGAAGTTTGAACATGTAGAAAGGAAACAATTTCTCTATCATTTTTTTCCCAATAAAATGCAGATAACTCTAATAAATGAGGGCTGTGGCAGTGACAACATCTGCCAAAGTAACCTGCAGGTCCAGTATAAGTTCTGCTCCAAAGAGACAAAAAATGGTCAAGAGGTTTTTACATCACTGGTCAGGTAAACAGAAATATCCAAATGCAAAAACAGAGTTCTGTTTTAAAGACTGACCCCTTCCACGCAAACCACCCTCTCATCTGTGATCATATCACCTTCCATAGGGAGGAAGGAGTTGCAGTCATCACTCCTTCTGATGAAGACATTGCTCTGGAGATCACTGTGACTAACATAAATGGGGAT
Organism: Melanotaenia boesemani; assembly: GCF_017639745.1. Classification (NCBI taxonomy): domain Eukaryota; kingdom Metazoa; phylum Chordata; class Actinopteri; order Atheriniformes; family Melanotaeniidae; genus Melanotaenia; species Melanotaenia boesemani. The sequence continues at coordinate 17,343,655 of NC_055688.1, forward strand.
GATGCACATCAGAGTCACTCAGTCATTATGCTTCCAGACACATTGCGCTACTCATCTGTAATCCACAGTGAAACAGCTGTGAGTACAAACAGCTATGAAGGAATAGTACTCTGGTTTTGTTACTATAAGAAACTATCAAACAAGAAACAATAAATGCATGAGGTACACTTTCATATTTATTTCACATTTTTATGTGAGTGTTGTCCCCACAGGAAACACAAGTGAGTTGTTCAGCCAATGACAATGGAACACTAATAGACTGTGAACTGGGAAATCCACTCCAAAGAGATGCTGAGGTGAGAGGTGTTGCTTAGTTTCTTCCATGTGAGTGACACCATTTGCACCAAATGACTGATTATTTTACTCCCTCCAGGTGACCTTTTATGTCATGCTCACAACTTCCGGCATCTCATTAAGTACGAAACATGTAAACGTCACTTTGCAACTTGAAACGTATGTAGGCTAATCAGTACAGAAATTTGCACTAGTAATTGATTACAGGACTGTAAACATGTATATATAAATATATTCTGTCATTCCTGTGATGTAGGACAAGTGTGCAGGAGATACAGCCGGTTGAGGTATTAGCCAAAGTGGTTTTTGAGTTGAGGTTGCAAATACATGGGTGGGTACTGGCTGCTGTTTTTCTTGTTTATCATGCATATATTGCTTGTGTGCCAGCACTGAAAGCACCTCTTGATTTTCTAATTAAGCATGCAAAAGGAGTTTCTGAATTATTCACAATAACATTTTATGGGGTTTGTTTTAATAAATTAACAGACATTATTACTAACAATGTTTTGTTTTCATGTCTCAGGTTAGCCAAGCCTTCTCAAGTCTCACTTGGTGAAAACCTAAAGGGTGAAAGTGCCATTAAATCAGTGGATGAAATAGGACCATCAGTTCAATATGAATTCAAGGTAAGCTAATGTTTGCCTTTATTTAGTTGTAAAATGCATTTCACTGCATGGTTGTACTGTATTTTGTTCAAACACACTGTAGGTTCACCTAATATTGTATTTCCTTATGCAGATAACAAATTTAGGTAGACCACTGAGGTCATTTGCAAATGCATCATTAAACATCTTCTGGCCAAAGGAGGACTCTGTAGGAAAATGGCTTTTGTACTTGACTCGTGTTAGCAGCACAGGTATACATTCTGTCCCCTGTTCACCTGTGAATGAGGTCAATCCACTCAGAAGTGTAAAGGTATAAATTATTCCACTTTTTCCACAATTTCTTAAATTTTAACCCATGTTTATAAAGCTCTAAAAGGATGATATCTGGAATCAAGGGTTGGGATGCTCCCTCAAGGCAAAGACGTGAAGCTGGATATGAAGCTCTCTCTACTGATGACTTTAAACTTCATCCAACAAGAAAATACAAAACTTTGGTAAGAAATCATAAAGCTGAACAGTTTAGGCTTAGTAGAATGCTGTAGAGATGTTATATGCTTTTAAGTAAAGGTTAACCTGTTTGATCTCCTGTCTTGGGCCTGTTATCTTCCCTTTCAGACATGCTCAGATGGCCTCAGATGTGTGGAGATACGCTGCCCTCTGCTGGGCCTGGACAGTACTGCACTGATGATTCTACATTCACGCCTTTGGAACGCAACTTTGGAAGAGGTGTTTGATTCATAATATAAACACAACAAGTTAAACTGAGGGTTACCTCAACATTCTTGTTTTAATGTATCCACTCCATACATATTACATTTTTTTCCTAATTATTTAAACACATCTCCAATATTACCATTAGTTGTTTCTGCATATTTTATCTTCACGAGGCCATGTAATTTTGTGTAAAAGTTCATTTAGGATTTGCTACTTTAATGAGGTGTAGGAATTTTGGCCTCAGAATAGCATTTACTGTAAGCTACGACATGCATACAGCACAGAAGTTATGTATGCTGCAAAACTACTAATTTCACGTATGAAAAACACAAGAATCAAATACAAGATTTTAACAAAAAACAATTTAATGCATTTATTGCTGCAAGGCAAAGACATGCAACTGGACATTTCAAAAAGTTAAAAAAATTAATTAAATATTATTGCATTTAACCTCCGGTCCAGGTCATTAGATCCACTGTATTTGCTCACCTTTGTCTTCTTCCTAATCATGAATGATGATTACCAGCTATTCCTCTTCAGCTTTGTTACAACTGAGTTTGTACATGTGCAAAATGAGTAAGACTAATAATCAGTATTTTGCGTTTTGAAAGCCTGTCTTCATAGATGAATAAAGTGTGAAAAATTATGGAGTTTATATGTAGAGTTTAGCTAAACTGTGGTTTCCAACTATATTCAAATGAAAACAATAGAATTGTGTATAGAGTTTAGCAGATTGAAGTCATTTTGTTGTTAAATGAGCTTCACTTTTTTCAACATTTAAAGTTCCATTTGTGTCTGTGTGTGTACATTTGGGAAATCTATTCTATTCTATTCTATTCTACAGTCATTTAGCAGACACTTTTATCCAAAGCGACTTACATTTGAGAGTAAGAACAACACAAGCAAGAATTCAAACAAGATGGGACATCATAATTAAGTGGTAGTCAGACTGCTGTGAGTCCAGTGCAAATTTTATTTATTTATTTATTTTTAAGTAATTTTGTTTAAATACAAGATAGTGAATTCATCAAACAATATCAACTTGGGCATAAGTGCATGATTTCATCACACAATATCATTGTGGGCATAAGTGCACACAGCTTATTCAGAAAACTGTAATAATGTATTAAATGACAGATAATGTATTGTTAAAAATGTATTATTTTCTGTGATGACTTCCCAAAACTCCCATTAACTTTATATAGTTTTAGGTTTTAGGCTAACTGCCAATTTTCTCATTGTATTGTCCCACAATTAGTTTTTCTTGAGCACATACCCATGTGCAAGTGAAATAAAAACATAATAATTTAGGATAATGAAAATACCACCAAGTTTTACAAAACATTAACATGGTTTTTCAGCTTTGTGGCATACTCTGTCAGCCTCTTTATCGGTCACAAATACCAATAACTCATAATTTTCCATCTCATTTTAGGATTACAGCTCTTTAAACTACCTTAACATTGTGGTGGAGGCTACTCTCAGTCTAACCAAATCTCTGGAGAATATTGGATTCAAAACAGAAAACCCCAGGACTCAGGCAAGTTCCAAGCAACTATATTTAATAACATAATAAAAACTCTCCCACGCACCTTGGTTGTAATTACTTTTTATGATTTTGAGTCTGTACATATTATTTAATCATCCACAGGTAAAACTGACAGTGTTCCTTGAGAAAAAGGTTAATTTCTTAACCAAAGTAGCATGGTGGATAATCTTCCTGTCAGTCTTTGCAGCTCTTCTGTTGTTGCTGTTTTTTGGCCTCTTGGTTTGGAAGGTAAGTGCAAAAATATCAAGATTCTAATCAGTGAAATTATTTTGAGTGTAAAGTGAGAAAATTGAGTAAACATTTAAACAATTGAACATAAAAACATACTTTAACAGCAAATAGGGTCAGTGTTTTCTATTAAAACCTCCTTAACTTTAACATTTTCATAAATTTGATTTTTCTGTCTTCCAAGGTGTAGTTGGAAAGTGATTGTTGGGTTTTTCAGCAGTTTTTGAGAATTAAGAGTTATTTTATTGTGAAGTCATGCTAATAAATTATGAATAATTAAGGAAAATAAACATGCAACATATGAAACTGTATATTGATTGTCTGGCTATGAAGGTTTGTGTGGTTTGTCATAATGTGCAATGAATTTATTTTCTATCACCATATTTGCATGTACTTCCTCAGGACTCTTATTTTATCTTTTCTTTCTTCAGCGGAAAAGCATCCATTGTTTTGATAATAGCAAGAAGCTCCCAGATGATGAAAAGCCAAAGACAGGGTGGACTCTCCTTAAAAGCTGATGAAACATTTTTCAGGATGCTCCGAGTTGTACATTGACACAGCCAATGAAAATTTTATCTACACTTTTAATTATTTTACTAAGGAGGCCTGTGAAGGATTTAGAGATGACTTTTTATGCTCTGACACCTTAGTTTGTAAGAAAAAAAATATATAAAAAAGTACATTTGGTTGTAATCTGCAACTTCACCACTAGATGTCACAAAATCCTTTACATTGCTGGTATAACTCAATTAGCTTATTAAAAAACACATAACTTATGGGATGTTGACTTTTTAAACTTTCTATTTGGCTATCTTTGTGAAAATAAAGATTAAAAAAAACTTTACTGTTTTTCCAGTTTTTTTTTTAATGGAGCAAAAAAAAAAACACGTATTTCATACCAAAAAACAGTTACAACATAAAAAGTTGTGTTATACTTTTACCATGAAGGAATGTGAAAGTACAAGGAATGGGACAAAGAAATATTTTCCTGAAATTCTGTGGAAACATTGCAGCCACCACTGAATTAGCCGACTGTTATCCATCAACAGCACATTATTACAACACAGCATTATTTGGAATACCGGGAACACCTTTTTAATAGTGCAATACAATACTGAGTGTGGTAAAATCATGTACACAGTTACTGCTTCTACCATCTTGGAAGGCTTTGATTTCAAACTGGCATACCTATATCTGACTGCTGGTGGCAATATATCTTTAAAAAGCATTCTGAAAAGTGCCTTTAAAAATATATATTTTTGGCAAAAGTGGAGGTGTTTTAGGGTCAAGCCTTTTCTAACATTAATTATTTTATAACCATGTTGTATTTCACAATTCCTTATTCAACAGAAGTGTCACTTTGTAGCATTTATACATTCCTTGATATTCTCTGACTCTCTGGAGAAGTTCAACATTTTGGAAAATATGCTTAATTTGCTTAGTAGTTGGAGCTTTAACTCAAGCTAGCTAGTTAGCTTGACTTGAAACTGGAGCTTTTTCATAGTTAATAAAAACACAATAGTGTTTTTTATTTATTTATTTTAATTATTTTTTTAAAGAACATTTTAATGTAAAGTTGAGGCTTTGGGGTTATAAGTAGCACTTCTACTTGAGCCTGAGATTCAGCTGATTATGCTAGGCTACATGGCAACTACCCCTGCTAATAATAGTCCAGTACATAGTTTTACGAAATGTCAAATTTTATTTTTAAATATAAGTTCTATTAAAAATGAGACAAAAACTAATCTGTGAATTTTGTTGGCACTGATGCACCTTTTAAACAACCTCCTGCTAGCTAAGCTAACCAGCATGGTCTAGCAAAAAATAAATAAATAAATAAAAATGACTGAACTCTGCAAATTAAGCAATTTTACCACTATGTCAATCTAATCCTGTTTCACCAAAAGCCTTTCCTTTCTTTTTTAATATTCTTTGATCTCATCTTCATCGAGGCACACTCAGCAATTATAAATTGAGAAAAATTAAAATAAGAATGAAGAGATTTAGAAGTTCTTGACATCATTTGTTTTTTCTAATCAATCATCACGCCACATCACAATAAGAGCTCACCCACTCAGCACGGTCACATACACAATTGAGTTAGACTACGGTTAAGAATTTGACATGGCCCTTTAATTGGACAACTGTCACTGTCACAGCATATGCATGGAAGGGTAATGGACTTATGCTATGGGATACCTTACTGACGTCACAAAAGTTAATGCAAAAGCTAGCGCAACAGGTGCTTTGGTGTTGTACACCCCTGATTTTTGTAACATCACATGCACTGTGCTGGTATTGCAGTGGATAAACGGGAAGCGAGAACTTTCCCTTTTCTGCAGGAATCTGTAGATCACTTCTAAACCCCAGAAGTAGATGTAGAATTATTGTAGATGTGCTTTTAATTTGGTTTAGTTAGTTTTGAATTCATAATTGTTTTTTTAATATTTCCATATTTAAAAATTCTGGTGTTGGTTGGTCTAACAATTTTTTCTATTGTCATGTAAACACGCTGAGTGTTTGAGCATTATTTGTTTTCTATTAGGTACAACAAGTACAAAAATAAACTTATAAAAACATCTCAACTTCTCAACAAAATCTCAGAACTTGACAGCAGAACATAAAATATAAAACCATCATACATGCATACACGTTTTCATACATAATGCATCATTATCTCTGGTTGAGACAAATAACACCAGAAAGAAACTGCAGCCGTTATTGTTATTGCAGTAACAATACTCTAAATTCACTGATTTTATTTTTTTTTTCACTGTTTTCCCCTCCAGAGAACGTTAAAGATAAAAACACTCGGATGTTGCCTCCAAACTGATAAAAGAAAGAACAATAGGAATATATTACAAATTAATTAAAAAAATAATATGTTAAATATAAGCAACCCAAATAAGTCTAAGCTTTTACATTCACACTCAGCTCCTTGTTTGGTTTTAAAAGTCTCCTTTTTTACTTTTTTTCAGAGATTAAATAGAGCTAGTAAATTAAATCCTAACATTTACACAAAATTTAAAACAAAACAATATTGTTTAAAAAACTACAGCCAAACTGAACCCAAATTATACATTGCCTGGCCAAAAATAAATAAATAAATAAAAATAGTCGCTGCCTATTGGATAATGACTGCATGGGCGATTATCTTTCAACTGGCAACAAGTTATTTGACAAGAAGTTAAGGCATGCAAACCGTCTCTTCTATATGTTGTTCTTGACATGGCCGGCATTGATCTACATGGTGGAAATCCGGATTTGGTGATTCTGAAAAACAGGATTTTGGATCAGGGTGATCCAATACTATTTTGCTTTGAATAAAAAAGTAAGCCAGAAAAATGGGATTCCCAAATCCGGAAAGCTTTCATCCAGATTAAATTTTTTGAACAACCAGCCCAAAGATCTTGATAAAAAATTAATGCAACACTGGATAGAAATAAATCTTATGACATTGTAGAAGCTTATCGAAACAATGCCACAGTGAATGTGTGCTGTAATCAAAGCTAAAGGCGGCCCAATGAAATTTTAGAGGGTGTAATGTTTTTTGTTTTTTTGTGGCAACTTATTTTTGGCCAGGCAGTGAATGACTGAGCTAAATTTCATGAGAAAAGTAACAAACGAAGAGTATTAGTTGTCACAACTATTTTCTGCCTCATAGATCGTTAAACCATGCTGTGGCTCTTTCATCCAGCCAAACTGCCAATTTCACTAGATGTAAAAAAAAAAGAAAAAACATTTCTCTCTCAAGACTTCCAGTGGAGCTCACCATTCAGCATCAAACTTCCATAGGTCAAAATCTCACAAATGGCCCTAAAAACATGGCTGTGCTTATTAGGTTTTGTTTGTAACCATTAATGCCAAGTAATGTCTGTTTTTCTTCATTAGGGAATGGGAATTTTAATTTATTTGGATTTATTTAGTGCAGTAAAAAGATTGATTATTGCTAAATTAGCATGTCCTAAATTTTCCTTGTTTTGTTTTTATTTTGCTGGTATTCCCAATTAGAACATAAATTTCCCCCCTTCATAATGTGCTTAAAAGACTCTCTGGATAGTAATAACCAGCTATCTCCACATGGGGGACACAGAGACCATGAAAGGCAAAGACAACAGAGAAAGTTGGGAGAAGGTTTGCAGACTGGCTGCAGACCGAGCCCGTCCATGGCCGTTGTTTTTGTTCCACTTGGGCCCATTTCTATCTCTGCCTCGAGGAGGCTTTGCAGGACTGGACGCAGGATTATGTGGGGGTTTACTGTAAGGTGGAGAGTATGGCCCATATCCTGGCCAGTCATCATTGTACCTTTCACCATGATCTCCACCACCTGAGCCACTGCCCTCCTCACCTGAAACAAGGAGAAGATTTCTTAGTGATGTAGATGTGTCAGGAGGCAACTTCAGCAAATTCTTACCTGACATATGATTACATACTGATAAATATAGTGGATTTTCCCAAATTCATTTTCACATATACACATGTTGTAAATGTCAGAAACACTCACTGTCCATGAAGTCCATGTCCAGTCCGCTCTGAGCGTGCTTGAGTTTATTTGTCACCACCCTTAATTCCATAATTAGCTGTCTGGTTCTCACATCTGGACGGGCAATGTCCACCTCCACCTCAGGGTTGTTGATCTGACTAACAAGTCCATCACCTGTCACATCTGGCAGGTATCTGAGCACGAACATAGAAGCATATTACAACATTAATTGTAATAATATGCACTGGAGAAGCTTGTGTCCTATGAAATTTTCAGCCAGGTTTAAATAAATTTATTTGAAATTTGGTGCAATTTGTACTAACTTTTAAGGAGTTCCTAGGTTTAACAATCAGGGTATAGACTAGCAAAACATGTCATGTTTCTGTGCTATATGCAACATTTCTGTATAAGCATGTCCATATTTGGAGAGGACTTCTTGCAATTAGTGAGTTCTGATCATCCAGAAGTGCTTTGACATGGATTGCAGAGGATTATTCAGTCATTCCTTCCAAACCCAGGATAAAAGAACAGCTCAGTTCAAAAATGAACTGGAAACTTTAGGAAAAAACTGAAAAACTTTTGATACTTCACATTTTTATTTGTGCTTTTTACTGCCACTGGAATTTTCCAAGGGATGGAGAGGCAGGAGTTCTTTGGATGCAATCTCAAGTTTTGTCATTAGATGTCACTCAAACCTAATATTTAATTTTTCACATCTAGTATTACAGATACTTTATCTAACCTTTATCCTTCAGGATAAAAGTATTACAGCAGGGAATATGCTGCATTGCATTTTCTTGTGCAATTTGTACAAATTATAATAACTTGAATTTCCAGTGTGAAATACAAACTGGGGTATTATAAATTGTAATGGCCAAAGAACATCTGTAAAAGAGATGCTTTTAATATATAATTTCAGTTAAATGAAAAATACTTTAATCCCAGAAGGAAATTGCAATTGCAACCAATTTTAGCAAATAATAATTGTGAATAATATAAAGGAAATATACTATTTGCCACACTAACATCCTTGTATAGTTAAATGTTCTTATAAACCCCCAATAATTCGATTTTCCCCTGTAATACCAGTTGGAAGACTGGCATGCCAGCCAACACCCAATAACCTTAGAGTATCTAACAGCCTTAGGACTTGTGATAACCATATAAGGAATTATTTTTCTTCAAACTTCAAAGAAGACATGCTGGGTATGGCTGTCTCCCAGCTGTCAACACATAAATATAAGATACAAAGGAACTTGACACTGATCTTGTATTTGACAAGCTGCTGTTGAGTCAACCCGTTTGCAAAAGCTTGTAATAGTGTCTTTATTTCACATTTCTGCCACACTAATGTGATAAACATAATAATTTGACATTGGCTTCAGTACCGCTTTGAGATTAAAACAGTAAAAGTGGTTGTATCTAAACTGCTTTAATAAAGCTGCAACATCACAGATGCCATTGTGCAGACTTGCTTTGCCTCTTAGCTCTTTACAACAAACACAGAGGACTCTGCAGTGTCTCTATATCAGCACTGATAAGTAGTGTTGGTTGTATTTGTGTGCATAAAGGCTAGCAGACCCACGCACAAACCATGTGGGTGACTGGTGATGGCTAAATTAAATAAACTTAGTTCCATCTGTTGCATCCTTCCACCTCTACACTGTCACTCCCTCTATCCGACCCCCCACCTCCAGCCTTTTTGCTCTGATCTTGCTCACCTCCCCCGAGTCTGCCCATTCCAGCAGCGGTCCTCATTAGTGACGTCGGCAGCCATCTTCTCATCGTTGCAGATGGTGTGTGGGAGGGACACCCAGAAGCCTCGCATGGGCCGCAGTCTTTCCTTCAGCTCAGTAACCTGTGTGGAGGTGGAAAGAAATTTATTATGAGTCAGACCTGGTTTTAAAGTATCCTTATTTATATGTCTGGAAGAAAGTGTACGTTACTGTGGTGCTGAAGCTGGGTAAAGTGAAAATCTGACATGACACTGCTTCTAGGTCAACCTTTAAACCACACATATTTTTGGTCTTATAAAAGGATAAAAAAAATACCTTTTTGCTCTTCCTCCCTTTCAGCTCTTGATATCAGATATTTTTCGAGAACTTCTATATTGCAAGGCCACATAAGTCACAGATGAACAGGCTTGGACTTATTTCAGTCCTTTTTTGCTCACTAGTTGCTCAGCTGTATCTCAGTCTTGATGCATATTAACTGAACACATTAAAATGATGAGCATTTAAAACATAATTGAAAAGTGTGACTCATGATGAACACAGAGGGTTTTATACTCTTTCAGGCTATTGATTAAGATTTTAAGTTTAGCATTTATGAGTTTAAGTTGCTGTTTGTTCCTCACCAGTCGGTCCAGGTTGGTGCCTGCAGCAGTGGTGGGTTTCTCCTCAGGGGTGTAGGTGCGGAAGGGCCTCCTGTTGCCCCCTGGTTCTTTGGGTGAGCGCTTAGACCGGGCTGGAGCTGGCCTTGGGTTTCCACAACCTTGAAAAACCTGAGGTAAACAGCAAAACATCACAATCCAGGAACATCTCTGTTTCTCACCAGATGTGCGCATCTCTCTGGCAGATCTAATCATACACTTAGGTTTATTATGCTCTGTGCAAAATTCCTGTCATTTTCTGCATGCATTAGTCAGATTAAAATTAAATAATCATCAAGACTTCAGCTTTTGGTATGTAGGAGTGGATTATTGAGAACAGCAGATGATTATATTTAGTTCAACAGCTTTGATGTCAAATTACAGGAAAGCAACTTAAAAAAAAGAAACATTTTAGTTTCCTGTTAGATCATCGTCTGCTCATGACCTCTTTCTTACCTTACTGGAGATGCTGACACTGTTTTCCTGCATATGCATAATGGCCTCTGACACTTTTACAGAGATGGAGTCGGCTGCAAGCTCAATGTTAAACGGCCCCTCCAGCTTCTCTGAAACCAGGTACAAAGCATCTGGTAGAAGGCAGAGCAAGAGAAAGTGGGGGATAAAGTTTGCTGACTAAGACCAGACCAATGGTAATACATTGAGAGTAAAAGAGGTTTCTCTAGTTTTTCTTTTGTAGAGCCTGACCAATGTCAAGACAATGCCTGGAATCTAACTGGCTACCAGCTGAAAGGGTTTGATTTACATCTCTTTAGAAGGTGATGTAAATCAAACCAGTAAGCTGTATTCATAGGAAGAGAAGAGTGGAAAAAAGAGGACAGGTGGTTTGAGAAGAAGTATTTAAAATGTAAAATGGGTTTCAGTGCGGTAGATGTGGATGGTGTGATGAAACATAAAAAGGGCACTGTACATGAAAAGAAAAAAAATGAAGGGGATATACATGTTAGATGAAAGGGAAAGGGAGGCAAGAAGACAGATCAGTTGTGGCAGCGCAAAGAGGCGTAAATGATTAATGGAGGAGGAATTCATTACAGGAAAAAGAAAGTAAAAGTAAATGATTGACAGGAGCACAATAAAGGGACTCTAGTTTTGGGCATGTCCAGTTAAATTATGCTAATGATTCATGAAGCCACTAAAAGTAATTTGGGCACCGACATTTTTATGCACACACATCTGAAATCATTGAATTAGAAAGTATTGAATATGAGAGTTTTAGTTGAAATACATAATCTACCTCACCTAGAAACATAAAAGATTTAGCTGGGAGCAGCAATCAGGGGCCACAGGCATGTCAGCAGAGCACACCATGGCTACTTGATCTAATTATGTTAAAGCATGACTGTAAGGAAAAGTAAGATAAGTGGCAACTTCTGAGGCTGAAAAAGGATGCCAACATCAAAGCAACAAACACTGCAGGTTCACAGATGGACACTTGAGGCTGGTCTCAAACCTGACCTTAGTGTTAAAATGCCCAACTGTTGATCCAACATGTGTACAGTTTGATGAATAAGTTGAGCCTCAAAATTATGCAGAATTACTGTTCCAGTTTTTAAAACCTTTCACAATTTGGTCACCGATCATAAGACTTAAACTGCAGAAGAACAACAAAGATGAAAAAGGAAATCTGCTCGGCTCCACATTGTAACAGCTCTGACCAAATACAAATATTATATACAAAATATCAGGATGTTGAGTTCCATCCTCACAAAGCCCAACTTTTTCCCCTCACCCACCAATGAAATTGTTCCATTCTGTATCCAAATCAGCCTGATTGGCTAAGCAGCCCTTCATCACATTAAGGCACAAGGAGTGGCAGGGCCGCAGGAAGGGCATGCCTCGACACAGTGGGCAGTACCACTGACGCATCAGGCCACGCACGCACTCTGAATCTGCAGTCAGCTGAAAACAAAGCAGTAAATAAGGAAGAATAAATCACAAAACATGATAGTAAACAAGAGAACTTTATGGATGTCATTATTTTTGTCAGTAATTATGCAGCAATCAGTTATTACTTATAGTCAGTTCTTATTATTTGTTACTCTTAATTTTAGGTTGGAAACACCCATGATTACCCTGAAACAGGTAAATATGGGTGAACAGGATAAATATGCAGCATCCACTAACTTGTACTAGTTGCTTTAGAAGCTACAGTAGATAAATATTGCAAATGCATAAATGATTATTAAAAAGAACACTGTTTGCTTGATGGTGACAGTAAGGGAATGCATTTTCTGTTATAGACCTGTCCATGTATTTAGGCAGCAGTAAAATTAATCTGGGATTAAACAGTGAGTATGATAAAATACAGAAACCACTCACTTTTGTTGCTTTGTTCACAATATCCCGACCAGTAGCCAAGCCCTGAGACAGTGCTCTGGCTGCTATGAACGCCCTTGAGACCTAAATATGAAATCAAAAATGTCCAAATAAGATCAGTCATATATCACAACCCACTGCCATTCCATTAAAAGATGTATCTGATGTTCAGTACATACACACCTGTACTCGAAGTTTGCGGGGCACATCTCCAAACGGCTGCAGTTGCTCAGCATGCTTGCTCACACACTCCAGATAGTCCTCACTGAACTGATACTGGGGGTTGACCAGGGAGAAGACCCGCTCCACCAGTCGGGACCAGAAATCTGAAAGGACCTCTGACAGACTCACACTTCCTCCTGTGGACATAAGAGTCTATCAGAACACACATTCTCTTATCTGAAAAGAGAGAAATAACACATCAACCCAGGGGCATCTTAAATCTTTAGATCATTTTCTTACTTTTCGATTTACCATATTTGAGCAGCTGAGTGTGCATTAAATTTCTACGTTTGTCATGCAGAAAAATACAGTTTGGCTTCACACAATATTATTCATTAATTAATTATTATTCACTACTTTAAAAAAAATTTAAACGCATATCTTTTATTGGTTTGAATCTAGTCTAGGAAAGAAACTAATCTACAGTCAACAACTTGTGATGATGCTAATTCAGGTTTGAACTGATTCGGTGTCTGATTAAAAGGATAATACATGATGGTGTTTTCATGGTAAAAGTTAGTATAAAAAAATAAAAAATACTGCAGTTAAATCAAAGAATTTGACAAAACCATTACTTATAAGAGAACTATAAATCAAAACATATTCAAAACATGAAAAAATATCTGTTGCTTCGTTCATTTTTACACTAACTGCAAAACACAGTAATATAGCAAATTATGCTGATACAGAATGAGTACGCCACCGTCTGTAGTCTACGATATAGCCTTAAATTAGCCAAACATGCTGTTTGGCAGACAAAGACAGGTTGACTAGGCAGCAATAGCCTGCAGATGGACTCGCCAGCGAGCGGCTGTCATGCCAAAACAGAGTGATCCAGAACAGAAATAGAAATGGTCTGGCATCCGTGGGAATCCAATTCTCTCTCTCTTCTCTTTTTCTCTCCTCCAATTCCTCTTGGCACGTCAGCACTCCTCAAAAAAACAAAACTGCATCTTTCCTGCTGTCCAGAGCTGCTGTGGATTTACTTAACTGTCAATTCAGCAAGGAATTATGACAGTGCTTCTGCAGAATGCAGACTATAGCCACAGTGTTTTTGTTGCAACCCAGTGAAAGCTTTTTAGACTAGAAAACCACCAGACCAAGCCTTATCTTATTGTTTTATATGGGAAACACACACAGTTAGAATTCCTTTATGAGATTGGGGCCAAGGTGGACAAAGCAGTGATTAAACCAACCAGAGTAATATCTGCGAAGCTCCACGAATAGTTCCTGGAAGACGTGAGCATTCTGAGTGAATAGCAGGCCGTAGGTCTTCGTAAACATCTGGTTCATAGACTTCTCTGAAAGGTCAATAAGCTCTCTGAAGAACTCTGCACAGAGACAGGATAAGCAGAGATTAAATATCAACCTCTCACCTGCCTTCTTTTATTCTAATATCTTAGCCTGGTTTCTACGTAGGCGCTCAATCACCCTCCCTCCCCTCTGTTTAAGATTAACAGCTTATAGATCCTGCACTCTAGTGAATAAGTGTAACAACATGTACTTTTTTCCCCACAATCTGTCTTTAGGACTCATATGCAGTCTCCCACTCCTTAAACATCTTCATATGACTCATCAGATATTATATAAAAGTGTGAGGAGGTCAAAAAAAAGGTGTTAGCAGTCTATGGCAGGTAGGAGGAGAGAAATAAGCTCGATGAGGCTGCCTCAAATCTGCAGCAATACAAACAGATTAAAATGCATTCATTAAATACAGACAGCCATGAAAGCTGTTATGGTTATCAGAGATGTCTTCAGGCTTTATTCGGCTTGATTTAGAATATTTCAAATGTACAAAAGGAAGTCTGCAGAGGAGGTTTAAATATTCAGCGTTTTAATAGGGTAGAAATGGTCTGATCAAATACAGTGTTGAGTTAAATGATCAAACATGAAAGTGCCACTGTCTGTAGAGAAAAGTAGGCTGTTAATGTCTTTTTCTTTTAAATGCTCCCCCTAAAGCATAAAACAGTATAATTATACTTTAACTTTACAGCAGATAATCTTCATATTAAAACTGATAGCAGTAACAGTGTCTGAATCTCTCACCGTCAAACCTGCGGTGTCTCTGAGTGAAGGTGGTCAAAAGAAACTGGCTGTTGTCTTCAGTGGCTTTGAGGAAGTCTCTTTCGCTCTGGAGGGACAGCGTCTCCTCCATCTGACTGGAGCAGCAGGTGTAGTCCTGGGGACAGAGCCGCAGGTGCTCACCTATGCCAACATTACAGTTATTACATTACAGTACAAGGAATGCAAGGTTAGATGTCTTCGGCACCAATCTGAAGAAACGAGATTTTTTTATTTAATGTCAACATACATTATAAATCTATGCCGTTGCCTTGAATTTGGGGCTAAAAACCTTTGCTGATAAAGCTAGTAGGTTCATTTTTAGCAAGAAGGTCAATTCCTCAAGTAATCTCTCTGTTCAGTGAATAGGGACATTTTTTATCAAAGATAACTGTGAGAGAGAAAATTGCAATTTCCCTGCATGAATTATTCAGCTTCAATCTGTCTCTTTGTCAGCTCAGGTTGGGTCTTTGATTTGTCTGAGGTAATAATATATGCAAACAATAGTCAGGAGGAGGTGGGGATAACACACAGCACTGGGAGTGTGGAATAGGTTCAGGTCTTTGTTTCAATAATTTACATTTGGCATGAATATGCGGCTGTTTATACAGTGGAAAGTCTCTTTCTCAACTCCACCCGCAATCTTGTTCCTCCCTGCATCTTTTGTTCTCTCTGTGTGTCTCACCACTAGCCCATTCTCATCCCTCTATTTCCATTTCTAAACTGCCTCCCTTCATCCCTCTCTCTCCTGGCCATCTGCTCCCCTGGCCCACGGGACAGTGAGCCAAGACTCAGGCATTGATAGCCCAACACACACATACTAAAATCAATCAATTATGCAGTTGGCTCACACACTGAGCTGATTTGCCATGAAATCAATCCTTTGCAAGCACACGTTTTACTCACAATTACTTTTGAAAGTAATCTGAATGTATGTAGCAGACAAGGTGTCAGTAATTCACATGCATGAGGCTATTACCTCCAAGTAAACAATATCTTCTATTCTCTTCATCACATGGTTAGGTATTTTTGCCTTTTCCCTCATGTCTTTTTAATTTTTGAAAATCATTTTGCCCCCATTTTCCTCAATCCAACACCCCTTACCAAAACTTGAAATTAACCTAAAGAACAGTTTGTTACCAAAATGATATCTCTTCACTCTGAAAATAAGATTATCAACAGTGAACAGAACCAATGAGGAAGCTATACCAAGGATTTAACAGTGGGACAGTGGGCAAATACTAATTAAGGGCGAGGTTCTTTGTTGGACCGGTGTTGGCAATTTGCTCATCCCCTTAATCATCCTATTCAAACCGCACAGAGGGGAGAAAGGCGGAGGCTGTAATTTGTTTTAAACCACGCTGCATTAAATCTCAGGGGAAAAACTCATCATGATGTCTGACATTCTGTTTTTTCTTTCTTTAAGTGAGTTTAGAGCCATGTTGTCTTCTGTTATGCTTTCCAAGGCTATTTCTAAGGAATCTTCTGCTATACTGGCACAATGTTTCTGTAAGGATGTGTCGTTAGCCTACTGAGCGGTGAGATAGCGTTGACCTTAATATGCATAATGTTATTTTTAACCCAGATGAAAGCAAACTAGAGCATGCTGACGCGCCAACATTTCTGTTGCGACACCCTAACTTAACTTTAATAATGGGTATCTCTCTCATAGTTCACGATATGAAAGTTTAGACAGTTTTATGTTCATCCAAAGCACACAAGGCTGAAGAATCGTACCTGAGATTTGAGTCACCGGAGCGGTGCTTGTGCTGTACCCTTTCTCGGAGTACACCTGCCGGGTGTCAGCACAGCTCCTCCCCGCAGCAGCCACGGGGCTACGGGTCCCCGACAGGGCAGCGACAGCGCAGAACAGAACCAGCAGCCGGGTATCCATCCTCACCACAGGACTCAGAAAAACAGACACCAGCAGTGTGGGTGGGTTGATTTAAGACAAGCGGCAGCGAATGACAAATGGAGGACTGGCCGAGACAGATGCACGCAAAAGTAAAAAGGTTAACAGGATCCAAAATCGTTTATAGCATAATTTCGCTGAAAAATACAATTAACACCCGGTCTGGGTTTTCACACCACATACGTTTCCATTGGACGCGTCCGGTGGATGTCTCCTTCCCTGTGGGACCCTCTGGTGTAGTCTACGTAAATACAGGAGTGTGAATAAGATGCTCCTGGTCCTGAGCATCATCTGACACAGAGCGGCGTTAAACCCACGGGTCGTAGCTATGGTGATACCGGAAACAAGAATACCTTCAAATTAACATTATTTTGCTAAATGGCAACGCGTTGTCAAAAATTGCATGGAAATTAATCTGCATTAGTCATAGTGTTAAGGTAAAAGTGTTTGAAAATCTTAAGAAAGGGTGTTTTGTATAATTTTGCAACATTTAATAATGAAAGGGGTCACTGAGCAAGCAGCCTTTGTAGTTGACTCATTCAAAGGATCATGTAATGAAAATATTTTTGTCTTTCTAGCAAGTAGCAGTTTTCTGACAAATCTTCCACTGTTGACTTCACACATTCACTTCTGTGTCAAAGTACAGCTATTGCTTTTATTTTTAAGTTTAATACCGGAAGCTCACTTTCAATCCCGACTTGTTTGACACTAGTAAATAGCCTTTCAAACACCGAACAATGGACCATGTAGAGAAGGGCCAAACGAGGAGAGAAGGATGAGGAATCCCACATCAGTGCTGTGTGGACCCACTGAGTAGACCACCTCAGGATGCTAAAAATTGCACAGACGGACTCAGTACTTTAAACATAAAGCAAAATAAAGTATTCAGAAGATTCACAAAAATAAAAGCACCACACCCATCTATGATTTAAATAAATAAACTGCAACAAATTTATGGTAGTGTGAGGTGGCGCTCAACGACATGGTAACAGCTAATTTGGGATGACCAATGGACATGAAAAGAACCTGTGAATGGACCAATCATTTTCTGGTCTGAGATGGCGCTGGCCAATCCTGAGAGTGCAAATACCGCCCAGCGTTGGCGTGCGTTCGCGGTTACAAAGAAGTGAAGTTGCAAAGTTTCTCCCCAAAGAAAAGATTAATTTATTTGAAGGTGGTAAAGTTTTATAATTAACCCAATAATTCTGATAATTGATTAGTTATCTGGATACGGTTTCAGACGAGCTAACGTTTTGAAACGATTACCTTCCGAAGCTTCAAACGGCTAGCAGTGTATAACATTTATATTGGAACCGCATTTCTTTTGCTAGCTTGTTTTACAGACACATTTGTTCGTTGCTAAAACCTATTAAGAAGTTTTTTCTAGAAAGTCCTGGAACTACGTTACAACGTTAAAAATAATAATTGGAGGCTTTACCTATGCTAGCATAATTGAATCTCTCCTCACAGTTTGTCTCTTGGTGGACAGGTAGAGGAAAAAAACGCTAACAGCAACCAGACTCCGCTCACGATTCTTGGTGCCGTACATCAGCCAAAATGACAAGCGAAAGCTCAGTTTTGAACAGGTAAAGTTAGAAAAGTAATTATCCTAAATCTGTAGCTAAAAGTGGAATATTCCCACCATCGAGGTATTATTTTACAATGTAGAGTTGCTCCATACATTGGTTCACAACCAGGAATTTATTACAAGTGTTTGTTCACAAATGAACATTGCAGAAGCAGCCAGTGAAGTTTTGTTAAATTTAAGGCGGGATTCTCTTTAACAGAAAACGTAAAGAAAGAGCTTGGTTAAGAATAAAACTTTTAGCAACGCACTGCTTTATAAATAAGATTGTAACGGTTTAATGAAGATCTGATCAGTAAGATGTAGTCTATTAATGTGCTAAATCTGCCTCTGGAGTCAGTAGAAAGAAACACAACATTGAAATGAAAAGGACAAATTTAATGTGTTACATCATTTGAAGGGAACTAATTTTTTTCATCATTATGCCTACTCAGATCTATGCTATTTATAGGCATAGTCGTAGAAGTTTACTGATGCTGACATTTAGTTGCTATTTAAATGTTTTCTCTTTTGTCAGCTTTGAAAAGCAGGATTACTTCTCAGATTCAGGAAGTGTGTGTGAGCTGGAGATGAAAGCCACAAAGCGAAAAAAACAGGCTGCACTTGAGCCTCAGGTACACATTTTTCTTAATGTCTCTACATTATCTACTCATTTAGCAATGGGATAGATCATGGCTATGATCTTGTTGGTGTATGGTATTTTTATGTTAAGTCAGAAAAACATTATTGTCAATCATCCTTCAGTTGATGTAAAAGATCAAAACTGCAGTGAAAATAACTGCAGTGTTGTAATAGATGCACAGAAAAGAAACAAGGCTTCAGCTTGTCACGGTGTTCAGCTGACTACACCAGTTTACTTCAAATCCCTAAATAAATCTCTTTTATGTCAAGCCACCCAAGAGACCCAGACCTAACGCTGGATTGAGAGTGACACACAGTCCCAGTAGCAGCTCCATCCCTAGTCCTCCAGACCCCTCCCTCAAACAGCAGCAGCCATCATCTCAGGGGACATCCAGACAGGTCTCTCCCAGACCTGTGAGAAATGGCGAGAGGAACCAGGCTATAAGTGCAAAGGATATCTATGATGCAGTCAGCTCTGGAAAGAGTGCCATGGTGGTGAGCAAACCTTTAGTTAAAGGGAAGGGGGAGAAAAGATGGAGATAAGCACATGAAGGGAGGGAGGTGCTGAAGGAGGCATATGTAATGAGACATAAAACAAGCTGACAATGAGAGAGGTTATCATCCGCTGTCAGTGGCTGACTGATGTGATCCTACAGAAATGCTTTTGATACGCAAAGAGGAAAAAGGACTTTCACTGGATCACACAGTCGGTGACTGACAGCACTTATCTGTTGTAGGTATTGTGCTGTGGTCAGTTTCTTCCAGATAAAGACTAAAGGTCTGAATAGCAAAAAGACAAACATCTGTAGTGGGTAATGATAAAAAGTTTAATTTTAATGCAGTGGTTATGCCAAGTTGTGATGAATAAAGTTGGAATTAAGGTAAGAAGGATGCAGCATACAGACTCGTATACATCAAACAAAAAAAACATACAAAATAGTGCAGGATTGAGAGGTTAAAGCTGAAATCCATGATGTTAGTGCATTTTATTTGTATACATCGTCCCATTGATCTGTGTGCCTTGTTCCTATTGTCCAATTTTTCTCTGTCAAAAAGACGGTGGTTGACGAGTGGTTGGACAGCTACAAGCAGAGCCGAGAGGCGGGGCTGCTGGTGCTCATCAACTTCATTGTTCAGTGCTGTGGATGCAAAGGTCAGAGGTTACGAGGGAGGCCAGGAGATGGGTGACAGGGGGTCACAGCTGAAGAGATTATCTTTCCAATTTTAGCTCAGGCAGTCGTTTGTGGTATTGATCTCACTCTTATGTATGCTCAAATATGATCTTAGCGCTGTGTTAATCCTCTGTCTGTTGCCAACAATATTAATATTTAATGAGTGTACTGAAAAAGAGAAGTTGGGTGTTTTATTTTAATTTCACTGTGGAAGTTCTGCTTTTGTTTTTTTCTCTCTCCAGGTGTGGTTAGCAAAAAGATGCTGGACAGCATGCAGAATGCTGAAATCATCAGTACACTGACCAAGGAGTTCAATGAAGTAAGAGAAGGACAGCAGTCTTTCAGACATAGTTTAGATTTTTTTTAAATGTTTCCTAAAATTAAAGACATTTCTTCCTGCTAGGGAATTTCAGATCTTTATTAGTTTTCTCTGTGAAATTATTCCTGCTGCAATTAGTTTTGAAGCTCAAATAATCTCCATGTCCCAAAAGATTATGATCTGAAGGATGGAGCACAGCGTGATGGCACATGCTAATTAAATCTAATACTTATAAATGAATACATTAATAAGTTAATTGCTTTGGTTTTCCACTGTTGTTTTTGGCATCAGCTGAACAAACCACAGGCTCCTGTCCTATATTGCCCTATACTAACAGAAATATTAAAGACATTTTCTTTGCTAAATTTGTTTTGTTTTAGTTTATTTGTTTATTTGTTTTGTCAGGATTCAGTGAACTACCCTCTAAGCTCTCCAGGCTCTCAGCTGAAGCGTTTCAAAGCTGGCCTGTGCGAATTTGTTCGGGTTTTGGTGCGTTCCTGTCGCAACAGCCTCGTTTATGATGAATACCTCTTTCCCTCTGTGCTGGCTCTGCTCACCGGCCTGTCCGACTCACAGGTCCGAGCCTTCAGACACACCAGTTCCCTGCTGGGTAGGTATATCAGTTCATTACGTGTGCAGGAAAACACACATGAGGGATGCATTTAAAGCATTTGTTTTGTTAACCACAAGCTAAGTTTCCATCCACTTATCAAGCAAATTTGAAAAAAAAGATGTTGCTTCATAAAAATGTGCATCAGGTATCTTTATATTAATCCTTTTAGAGGGACTAAACAGGGCTGCGTTACGCCTTCACTTGGCTGAGACAGAAGTTTGAGGAATAAGCAAAGTTTGGCCATCTACAAAATATAAACGGAGCTTTTAGGGAGTAGTTTAAACTTGCTGTTTTTATTATT
The DNA here is from genome assembly GCF_017639745.1 of Melanotaenia boesemani. Taxonomy (NCBI): domain Eukaryota; kingdom Metazoa; phylum Chordata; class Actinopteri; order Atheriniformes; family Melanotaeniidae; genus Melanotaenia; species Melanotaenia boesemani. The sequence continues at coordinate 17,365,039 of NC_055688.1, forward strand.
TTATGCTCTTTGTTTAATCACTAGGAGCAGAAACTGAATCTTTCATACCATCACTTATTTAGATAACATATTCACTACTTCAAAATGATTTCACAAAAGATGTTCTGCCCAAATGCACAACAGACCAATAAAAAACCTAAACTAGTTTAAGTGACAACTTCAAAATACAAATGAAAAAATTTAAAATCTCCTGATCTTAATATATTATTTAAAGAATTATGCCAATAAAAGCAATAAGAAACATTGGGGTATTCCTGGGTATTTGTAGCTCTGTCAGACGGCTCTTTTCATTTTATTTTTCAATATCAGCCATGAAGATGATGACAGAGTTGGTGGAAGTAGCTGTTACGGTGTCTGTTCAGCTGCAGACCACCCAGCGGCAATACGACCTGGAAAAAAGCAAGAAGCCAAATGACAGAGCCTCTGACCGATTGGAGGAGCTGCAAACCACCATCAGAGAGGTGAACATGCAAGCATGCAAATACTCAACAGGTTGCAGATACACCAACACTTTGACACAGATGTGTAGGTTCAGTCATTAAAGCAATGACATCAACTTTAAAAGAAACATTTTAGAGGGAAAAGGATACGAAGGATGGCAACAGGAAAAGGCCGTTGTTTTTTAAAGTAAAGTAAAGTGAAATAGTTTATATAAAAAATGTGTTCTTTAAACAAAATTAGCCAGCGACACATTTCTTCATCTTGTTGGACGCAGGTTTTGTATTGAATGTCTAGTTTTGGATTCTCCTTAACTTCAGTTTTAATTCATTTAACATCAGTTAGTGAAAGAAAACAGCTTTCCTCTTGTAACATATTGTTACTCAATTTTTAGTAAAGTCTGTGTATAATCTGACCCTGAATATTGTAGGAAGAAAAGGAATATAAGTGATTTCAAACTCTGGCAAATATGAATCATTTTGCATTAAGGTGGGAAGTGACAGGATAGATAGAGTTGCCGTTTCAGGTGGCTAGGTTTTGATTTATTTAGTCATTCTTTACTGTATGTATGTGTTAATGGGTCCTTTGTGTGTGTGTGTGTGTGTTTTCTAGTTGCGAGAGAACAAAGAGGAGCTCTCTTCCATGATGAATGCTACCTTTCGCGGTGTGTTCGTGCATCGTTATCGTGACCGACTGCCTGAGATCCGTGCAGCTTGTATTGAGGAGTTGGGCTTTTGGCTGAAAACAGATCCTGAAGACTTCCTAAATGATGGATGCCTGAAATATTTAGGATGGACCCTCCATGACAAGGTAAACACACATACATGGGATAAAACAATACATGCTATGTTAAAATGTAAAGCGTTGCCCTGGGATTCCACTAGGCACCATTGTAGAATATCTGCACAGACACAACAAGACTACTGTTGTTTTTTGCAATTTTAGCTCTATAAGTTTCATGACAATGGAGTTGGTACACTTTGCATAATCTTGGTGTTAAATAAAGATAAACTGCTACACATCTGCTCCTCACTTTTCAGCTTGGTAGAAGAATCCAATGCAAAAGACAAACTTGCAGTGTAAACAGAATCAGGTGTCGGTCTGTGTGCAGTTATAGAGATTGTGTTACTTTACTTTGTTTTCTGTTTTTCTCTCAGCAAACTCCAGTGCGTCTGCAGTGTGTGCGTGCCCTGCAGGGTCTGTACCAAGAGAAGGAATTCATTGGCCGCCTGGAGCTTTTCACCAGCAGATTCAAAGTGGGCATCCCTCTGGAATGGACTTGCGCCTCAGCTGATGTCCTGTCCCACCCCCGTCTCTGTCTGTCTGTCTGTCTCAGCGTCTATCTCTTATCTATTGTTTTAGCTTTTTGTATTGTTTCCATTTTGTTGCCTGTCTGTGTCTCTCCTCCCATTTTTTGTGCCCTCCCTCCTTGTATTTCCATTCCTTTTTTTTCTTCTTCTTTTTGCTATTCGTGTTTGTTTTTGTGGTCCCATCCTTTGTCTGGGCATGTGTCTGGTTGTGTTAATTGCTGCCAATTACTGATGGATAATAAGCACTTCTCAAACACATAAAAACCCTCCTAAGCCACATGTGCTGCTGCAGATAAATGGTCTTTATGCCATGGCTTACTGCCTAATCAGTAGTGTTTGTGTGTGTGGGTGGATGCACATCTGTGGGTATGGGTACTTGTTATGCATTTCTGTGCATATTATTTATGTGAGTATTTGTCTGCTGGCATAATTGTACATTAGTCTGTGTTTGTGTGTTGCAGTGCATAACTGGATGTCTGTGTGTGTGTGTTTAGGAAAGGATTCTCAGCATGGTGCTGGACAAAGACCCAGACGTGGCAGTGGAAGTGGTCAATCTGTTGTTGATGATCCAACAGTGAGGGGGTTTTTTTCTGTCTCTGCTTTCTTTGTGCCATTATCTGCAAATGCAGTGCAAGAATGTTCTTCTAGGCGATCGCTACATATCCAAATATGGTGGACTCGTATTTTTAAACATGTCATTTTAAGCACTATTTACTGAAATTCTGAACAGATTTTAATAGTTACACTTACGAACTCTAGTAAAACTGCTCTCAGATGCTTTTAGTTGTGTTATTTTTGTAAAACTTCATGTGGGCACTGTTGGTCAGATACTTGCATAATCTTCAAAACCCCAGTGTAATGCACTAGTTTGAAAAAGTGATGGTCACCAAACCAATAAACATCCTCTGAAGGAATTGCGATCTCATATTTAATAAAATCTCACACTGCTGATGGTTGGTTAGGTGGAAGGTTGCAAGTAAAATCAATGTGAAAGAATCACCATGTGATAATGAAATTTCAACTGTTAAAGTTCTCCAATCATATCTTAAAAATACTGAGAAATTTTTAAAAGGGTTTAAAATCTGCAGGGGAAAGAGGGGGGAAGTTGGCCAAATAACTAAATAAATCATTGTACTAAATACAGCGTTTGATGGCTGAAGATGTCCTTGTTGATGCTTTCCATGTTTTTTTAATGTGCACTAAACTGAGCAGTATGTGTGCACACGATGGCAGGAGGACGGAGGATGGCCTGATGGAAGAGGAGTGTGGCCACATCTATCCCCTGGTTTACGCTTCACACCGAGGCCTGGCGTCTGCAGCTGGTGGCTTTCTGTGCAACAAGTACGCTTTCATCCTGCAGATGTACAGATGTGATGTGTCTCCCATTTTTCAGATGCTGCTTTGTATACAGTACTTTGCAAAGGTCTTGAGCCACCCTTATTTTTTTAAACATTACCAGGAAAATGTGACTATTTGTATTGGTGTAAAAATGCTTCAATTTACATCGATTCAGTGATCAATAACCCAGTAGCATCAGTCCAAATTCAAAATATGAATCAAACATGGATACTGTAATCATTAAAGTAGAACGTGGCATTGTTTGCATTTGCTTTTTTCTAACCACCAAATTGATTGAAGTACTTGCTGAATCAGTTTGGGACATTGTCTCATTAGTTCTTGGCTCCTAAATCGAATCAAATAATCATATTGTGGGAGAATTTTATATATCAGCAAATATTGAATCATTATTAACTCAATATAATATCATGCCGTAAACAAACGTAATTTACACCCGTAGTTATTTGCTAAGTTATCTTTATTGCTTGTATGATTGATAGGTAAGAGTGGCCTATGAATTTTCAAAACTCTGAAAGACCCTGCCTAATTTGTTCTATAATGATTTAAGCTCTGAGACTCCAACAAAAGTGAGATATTAAAACCGTTGTGATTTTAAGATCAATATCACCAATATGTTTTAGTCACTATAACTGTATATAATTATTGTGGTTACTGACTGTAAAAAAAATGAAAAGGAAAAAATATCTTTCACTTCTACAGCGTGGAAACTGATTGCACATTAAGAACTTATATAGTATAGAATCTACTTTTATAACTAACTTCTGTATCTTTGATCAGATATTGTGATAATCTTGTATGTATATCCGTCAGGCTGAAGAGGGTAATTGCCAGCGATGAGGAGAATAAAAACAACAATGCAGCCTTTTTTCAAATCCTCGTCTCCTTCTACATCCAGAGTGAGGTAGTATTTTCTTACCTTTCTAGCTCTGTATTTCAGGTCATTTTAGCCCTTCTGTATGAATTTCGAATAATATAAAATTTTATGTTCAAGAGTAAATTTCCCATTATGTTTTCATGATTAGTGTGTTTAAAACCTTACAAATACCCTCTCTGCAGTTTCATGAGCATGGGGCATACCTGGTGGATAGTCTGTGGGCTGTGGCAGGATCTGAGCTGAGAGACTGGGAGACGATGACCGCTTTACTGCTACAGGATGCTGGTGAGAAGCAAGACTTCCAGTATTTTAGCAGTATATTGGTTTCGTGTTTTCTGTTCGGTCTTTTCAATATGAAACTGGGGACACTAACAGAGAAAATGATGAAAACTTCACTGAAAACACATTTAAAAATGAGGACAATCAGATGCATGAAGATGACAGAATCAAGTGAAATATCTAAAGATCTCCGCTTTCTGTCAGCGGCTGTTCATGGCAAGCTTTAGGATCAGATGTTTTCTAATACAGATTAGACTAGTGCCCTACCCATTAGATAATTTAAAATGAGCATGATGACTAACACAAGTTGATTACATTTAATTGTGTTAACACATATGTCAAAGTTTTGTGTGCCCTTATGCACCTGGAAACTTCGAGGCAGTTTGCTTCGGACTGACAGTCTTCCTCTTATTTGATCTGCATAAATATGATCTGTAGTTATAAATATGACCCATAGTTATAAATATGATCCGTAGGCCGCTGTACAGCTGCATCCGATGTGCTGTCACCAGAGTTGCTGCATCATCATAGTTGAAGAAAAGTGGAAACTTCCAGATTGCAGGACTAAAGAAAGCAGTGGTTGTCGGGTTACTCCGTGTCCAGGGTCGGTCTGATGCTTCAGAGGCTGTGATGGAGAGTTGCTCGTTAACATTCCAGCAGGATATCCAACATTTCTTTTCATGTTTTTCGCCTGAACTGCGGTCCAGCATTTTATTGCTGTTGTGTTGTTGGTTTCAGCCTTTGTTTTAACCGCCAGCCCCGTTAGCATCTTTAGCAGCCGTGGTCAATAAAATGACTCAAAGGAGGAGAGAAGTGTGGAAAGAGATAAGTGTGAGCCTTTAGGAAGTTATGTCCGTCCACAGGTTTTATACCATTCAGCTCTTTTCTTATCACTCAGAAAACGGAGACTGACGTTGCTGTATTTTGTTTCCTTTTAACTAGAAAATAAACAATCTTTTCTGTGGATCCACAGTTTAGGAAAGAAAACTTGTCATAAACAAGTCACATTTGCCTCCTGGTGTTCTGGTCTTGAGAGCAACCCTGATTCATCATTTCCCAGAATGCATTTCCAGTAAGACAATGGCGACCTCCGTAGGTTACAAACGTAATAAATACATAACATTTTTTAAGTTATTAGGAATTTTCATATTTCAGTAACAATGAATTTTAGTAGAACAGGGCAACAACTATACGATTAGGCCAACAAGTGCTAATAGTTGAGATTCCTTTTAAGCTTTTATCTTCCTTTGTAAACTATTTATGTTGTCTTCATTTCTAAAAAAAAAAAAGGATAAAATGGTCTATGTAAATGAAAAATGTTGTAAAGCAAACATTGCCTCGGGCTTGAAAGGTAACAGAATGCAAATCATCAGGTTATGATGGGGTAAACAGTGCTAGCTGTTCTCACTGTCACGCAAGTTCAGTGCAGATTGTTTTGCTCAACAACAATACTCCATTATAAATCATATTCAGCTTTTTTATAGTTCCAGTAAAGATATCCAGTCAGTGATGTCTGCTTCTATTTTAGCTCATCACCCTCTTCTTTTTGTTCCTGCTATCTGCTGCTGTTTCTGCCTTTGTCTTGTCAGGTTTGATGTATGAGGAAGAGGGGGCGCTCCTAGAGCTTATGATGTGTGCCATCAGACAGGCAGCAGAGACAACCCCACCTGTTGGGAGAAGTCACAGCAAAAAGGTTTTTTGACACATACAGTCATGTGATTTATGCTTAATGGAACAGAGGAACTGTGGGTAAAGATTATTTTTTTATTTTAAAATTTAGTATTGAAGTTCTGTAATGCGGTTTGGGAGAGTACATATGTTTTCTAGATCATTTTCTTTCATCACTTTCTGATCATGTCTTAATTCTATTGTCCTCTTTATTTGTATATATAGGACGGAAATATAATGATTTAATTGTATCTTTGTTACTACCTTGTTTCTGTGGAAAATGCTGTGCTTGTTATAAATTGACAGCCGATAGTATATTTGTTTTATTATTATTATGTTTATTTTTGTTTTTGGGAGCAGGCCCTGAAAAGTTTTTTTTTACTTCTGCCTGCTCCTTTTTTTTCGGACCACAAAGGTAATCAGGCAAGCAATTCAAATTGTAGAAAGAGGGGAAAAGGGACAAAGAAGGGGACTGGAAGATTTTGCTTGCTTGTTTTCTTGTTCTTCTTGATTTGTCATGTATTTTATTTTATCTTTTAGAAGAGAATCTTTTTTTATAACTTTGTTCGAAAAAATAAATGAATGAATGAAAATTGTTATTCATTGGATTTTCACTTGCGATTAGATCTTGAGTATGAAGGATAAGAGGATCCAGGAACAAGACAAGAATCGCATCACCTCACATTTCATCCCTGTACTACCAGAGCTCCTTTCAAAGGTTCAAAGCCAAGTTTTGTTTTCATTTATAGCATCTTTATTTATTTATTTTTTTTTTGCCACATTACATTAACTTTAATACAGTTTGTGTTTTTACTGAATTACAGTACTCAGCAGATGCAGAAAAGATGAGTCTTCTTCTCAAAGCTCCCCTTTACTTTAATCTGGAGATGTACAGCAGTACTCAGTGGCTAGAAAAGGTAGGAGAGCCAGAGATCTGGAGATCAGCTAATAATACCATCTGTTCACAGATGATGCCATAAAGAAGGCCAAGTATTCATAGCTTGCTATTTTCCCTTGTATCCATGTTAAAGTATACACATTATGAAATTATAAGCCCGTTCATAGCACATAAGAAACATATGACTGTTTATGGGTGTGTTCACACTTTAAGGTTTAGTTCAATTTAAACTGCTGCAGTTACTGTGCATGTGAATCATTAAAAAATTATGAAGGCATCCAGAAAAGGTATTTATTACCACCACCAAAGCGGAGCTAATTTTTTTGGCAGTATCCGTCTGTTAGCAACGACGTCTACAACGTTATAGAAACACCGCAACAGGCCATCTTCTAGTTGAAGCTCAGTATGAATACTGGCTTGGCATCTTGTCACGTATGTTTACTCCTAACTTGGTTCTACTGTAGTAAGAGGAGCTGCTCATTTCTCCCCCAACTGAGTCTTTCTCATTCATTTGTTGGAGCAGAGCCAAAAAGTTTTCTGCATTCATTCTTCTGCTTCTGTTCAGTTTTTTTTTTATTGTTTTTGGTGGTGTTAGTTTGTCTGTCTGTTAGCAACATAACTCAAGTTATGGATGGATTTTGATCATTTTTTTAAGAAATGTCAGAAATGGAATAAACGAACAAGTGATTACATTTTTTGGGGGGGTTACGGATCACCGTCTGGATCCAGGAATTTTTTAAGAATACTTTACTTTCTGGACATAGGGATCATTTTGCCATTACAGCTTCTAATTCATCGGATAATGTCCAGAATCATTTGCAAAATTACAAGATGTAATCATGGTAAATGTTATAATCTGACATTGTTTGACCCAGATGATGTTGATATTCTGGTTGTGTTTATCCAGAAGATTAGAAACTGGGTGGGCTGTTGGGGCTTTGGCGTTTTTCTCAGACGAGTGACCATATGGCTTGGCAGAAGTCTGCGCTCTCTGAGTGCTTGTAGTTTTTCTTGTTTTAAGTCTGCATTCTTCTTTTAAACAAATGAGCCATGTAATAATTACAGAATATGTATTGAAACACCATAATAAAAATATAAGATTTTATGCCTTTAAAAATTTGTATAATGTTACTTATCGTTGGGGGAAAGCAGTACAATACGTAGCCAACTTGAATTTTTTTCCCCTTTTTCCTAATTAGGCGTGTGTTAGTTTGATTTATTAGTTTTTATCTGAATGTGAACAGAGAATTGAACACACCCTAAGTAATAGATGATTTTATATATTTTCATATCTGCCATTTTCAAGCTTTATTGTAGTTATTTTAGTATCTTAAATTGTGAGAGACATAAAAATAACCTGAGCATGGAGCTTCAGTCAACATAAGCTGGAGTTCTAGTTCAGTTTAATGTTCTTGAATAAGTGGACAGACCATTTGCTTCTAAATAAGCGCCACTTTTTGCCTGTTCTTCATTTCCCCCTTTTTTTCTGTCAGCATCTGGACCTGCTGCTGTCCCAGATATGTGTCATTGTGGAAAAACACACAGAGATCTCTGTGCTTCAGGCTTGTGCCCAGTTGGTCAGCACACTCTGCTCAGAGTGCTACACCTTCTCCACCCGCGCACATCTAGTATTCAGCCAGCTGCTGGATGAACTGACTGAATGTTTCAGCACCTACTCAAGTGACCTGTTGCAGGTAGGAGAGCGTGTCAGTAACACCAAGCTAAACCTAATGGAGAAAGTTCTGCAACAAAGCAGCTGCTGCACAGATTCTGTTTATTATACTGACTGAAGAACCTCAGTGTTGCCCCCAGGTTCACAGCCCTACCCATTACAGCATTACAGTAGGAGTATGACACGTGACAATAACAGCCTTATTTAAACATCATGTCCCATCGCATTTCCAAACTTCATCATGCAATTTTCCATTAAGGACGGAAAGGCAGTGATTAAAAAAAAAAAAAACTCAACCTGTTATTTTGCAACAGTGCAATTTAACAATTTATGTTTTTTTTATGTTGGTAAGTGTTGCATTTCTGTGCTGTTTGTTAGTTGTTACAAAGAATTTTTTATATAATGGAACAACAGAATTTTTGTAAAACTCTACATTAGGTAGCGTTTCTTCTTTGTGTGTGTTTGCATACGTAGGGTACTGCAGATGATGATGACGTATACAACGCAGCCACAGCCTTGAAAAAAATCGCTGCCTTGAGCAGGTAGGTTCTAATACACGTTGCTGTTGTGCTGATTTCATGTTACATTGAAGTGTGTGACTGTGGTGAGTATATGTTTCCAGTGCTAAGGACCCGACTGGCTGGAAGCTGTTGGACTCCTGTCTAAAGTTGCTGAAGAGCAGGATGGAATCTATGGAGCTTGACACAGAGGTTTGGGAATATTGATTATCATATTTTGTGTAAAGAAAGGGGGGGGGGGGAGCCATGCAGATATAATAAAGATTGAAAGAGATTTTAGTTTTCATGTTAACAACAAAAGCTCCAGCTTGCCTTTGCATTAAATTCCCCTTTGAATTCTAATTCATGCCACATTTTGTTTAGTTTTAATTGTAGATAAAGAGCTGTTTGAAGGAAGAAGTGTTTTGCTCATTTGAACTTGTCTCTGTGTAATTTCAGCTCATGGTGTCGGCCCTGAAATGTGCAGCTTTTCACCTGATGTGGGCCAAAGTGAATGTGGTCAATTCCAAACCAGCTGAGGTGCTCTTTCCACTTTACAAAACCTCTTATGCATCTTAGTCATTTGTTATTAAAGTTTTGAAATAGTTTGATCTGAGATGGTGATCTAAGATCCAGGTGTTGTCAGTTTTAGATCAACCAAGTACCGATAATTAGTCCTTTCACGATGGTTATCAAATCACATCTAGGCCATCTCGTCTGTGTTAGCGGCCTTCCTCTGTGTTTTCGCAGTCCATCTCTTCTTTGTTGTCCAACAATTTGCCAGCTGCATCACCAGCAGGCAAATAAAGCAGCAGTCTGTTAGAGTGCATCTGAGCACACGGCGATGCACAGATATTCGGTTCACTGCTTCATGCTTTTTCTTACCATTTGTCTTTATTCATCAGTGTCTCATTTCATCATGTTTCAAGTTTTCATCTTTTTAAGCTCATTTTCACTTTCATACTGAATTTACTGATGCAACATCTTCTGCGTTCCCCCACAGCAAAGCATTTTGTATGTATTATGTTTATTTTAAGGCTGTCAAAAATAACGCGGTAATGGCGGTAACTTACCTTTGTAATGACTTGCATTAAATTTATTAATGTATGCACAGCATCTGTAATTATGACAGCAAGACACAGAGGTGTCTAAATGCACGATGGATGTTTTCCCTCTCACACACATACACACACACACTTTTCCTGGTGAGAGGGTTCAACACCTGCACTTCTCTCGCATTAAAAAAAAACACTGACATAGATTTACCCAAAAGTATTGTTAATGGACGTGCTAACAAAAGTAGGCAACATTTATGAGTCTCATGTCAATCAGATCACTATCACGTGAGGAAATAAAAATGTTGAAAACAGCATATTTTAGTTGGATATTGTTTGACTTTATTTCATATAACTTTTCATTATGAAGGAAGTTTGCTAGTGAAATGTAGCTGTAAAATCTACTAGTAATCAGCCATTCACACATCTAAGAATATAAATCAGGGTTAGAAATCTAGTAATAGTGAAACAGTAAAAGGAAGCAAGGGGATGTCTTTACTAAATAATTGGTGCTGTGCAGATGTTGGAGACACAGGTCTGATCATTTGTAGGCCATAAATGTGGTGAGAGAAATTATAAACAGGTTCTGAGATATAAATCAGAGCAGGACCTTCACTAACAAAGTAGCTGACAGGTGGTAGGAATGATTTATACTTCAGATATTAAGGGGTGGGTCTAGAAAAGTTTTGATGGGGGGCCAGGCAGTGCCACTGGCCAGGAAAAGGGGAGGCAAAAATTAGATTTATTTTTTAAGTCTTGATTTTATGTAATTTTGAACAGATTTTTACAACTAAAGTGATCACCTAATGTGAAAATGCAAAGAAAAACCCAAAGTAGCCTTGGCTGTTTCTGTTGATGCGATACAGTGAAAACGGGCAGATTTCAAGCATAGTCGCAAATTATGATTGATTATGATTAATCAGTTTGCAAGCTGTAATAAATCTGATTAAATTTTAATCATTTGACAGCTCTAGTTTATTTTCATGCATCACTTGAAAAGTCTCATTCTGTGAAATACACACTTAAAGGACACATCCTTAGTGAATTAATGACATTAACTGAAGATAGACGCAGTTGAGTTTTCTGACCATTGGACACTTACTGGCACCTTGCTAGAACCAGGTTGGACCCCTTTTGCTTTCAGAGCTGCCTTAATTCTTTTTGGCACAATATATATAAAACCCAAGAGAGAGGGAAAAAATATCCAAGCGCACCAGTTTTGAAAGCGCAGAGTATGCGTCGTGAGTGTGAGGGGAAAGAGGCCAAGCTTGAGCGCAGGAGATTTGAACCTGCAACACTAAACTTGAGAAGAGGAGAAGAGTTTTAAAAGGAAGAACAATATGTGTAAGAGCAAGGCTTTCCGAGTGTGAGAGCAGAGTTTTGAGAGAGCAGTATGATAATTGAGCGTGAAAACAAGAAATCTTGACCTCAAATCAAACACTTGCTCTCTTGATTAAAGATAAGGAAATACCCCCATACATCAGAAGATATTACACTGTAGTCATAAAGGGATGAACGTGGTCAGCAACAATATTCAGGTAGGCTGTTGTTTAAATCAGTGTTTCTCAATCCAGGTCCTCAGGACTGCAGGGCAGTGGGTCCTGAGGACCTGGATTGAGAAACACTGATTCAAATGATGCCCAGTTGGTACTAAAGGGCCCAAAGTGTGCCAAGAAAATATCCTCAACACAATTACACCACCGCCAGGCGCCAGCTTGAACCACTGATACTAAGTATGACTAAACCATGCTTTCATGTTGTTTATGCCAAATTCTGACCCTACTGTCCGAATGTTGCAGCTGAAGTTGAGACTCATCAGACTATGCAACATTTTTCTAATATTTAGCCGTACCATTTCTGTGTGCCTGTGTGAATTGTAGACTTGATTCCTTGTTCATAGCTGACAGGAGTGGCGTCCAGTGTGATCTTCTGCTGCTGAAACCCATCTGCTTCAAGGTTGTAGGCGTTGTCCATTCAGATATAGTATTCATAATACTGTGGCTGGAACCAGCAGTTATTTCAGTTACTTCTGTCATCTCGAACTAGTCGGCCCATTCTCTGACATCAACAAGATGTTTTCATCCAGACACCTGCTGCTCACTGGAAATTTTATATTTTTCTCTGTAAACCCTAGCGATGGTTGTGTGAAAATCCCAGCTGATCAGCAGTTTCTGAAATACTCAGACCAGCCTGTCTGACACGTCTTCAGTCTGAAACTCTGTTTGAACTGCATTGACAACAGGATGGTTTAGTTAACGCCTGGCACTCACGTTCAAGGGCATCGATGACAGATGTATCTCATATGGTTTAAGAATCCCAGGCAACATCAAGAATGCTGTGCTTAAGTTGTGCCTAATTCACATTTATAGTAAAATGGTTTTGTAATGAACTCTCTGCCTCTTTCATTTTCTGCCAGGCGGAACTGAAGCGTCTGAAAAAGGAGGTGCACTCATTCTGTAGAGTCTGCCAGATGTGTTTATCTCTGGAAAAGGCTGAGATCAGAGACCAGGTAAGTGTCCTAAAACCAACCAACACAGTGTCCATATCATCTTTTTAAAAGTTGACAATTTTGATAGTAGTCTGCTGTCAGTCCTCTAAATAACATTTTTATTTTTCTGAAGCAGTGAAGACAGTTTGTCTGTAAACCTACTAGTCACACTGAAGATCACCTGTCATAAGAGCCAATAAATGTAAAGCTCATTATTAAAAACAAGAACTTAAATTCTGTTAGTGGTGGATAGCACGTCTGCTCTCCAGGCCCAGGATGAGTCAGGATCTAGGGCAAAGGGGTGCACAGCAGTTTATGATCATCATCTCTTTGTTTCAAAACTAATAATAGAAGAAGCTCTCTGGTGCTAAAATGTATTATTTTTATTAAATCTATAACTAAAGAAGCTTTTATCTCCAGCAGTTTTGTTTGGGGCACATACCCATTTACTTTGTATTTTACTTTTACTTTGTAAAATTTAAGCATTTTGTGCTCCTCCTGGGAAATGGGATTCTGTTCTCAGACAGTTGTTGTGATAAGTTCTTCATTAATGAAGTGGCCATGCTGGCCGAGTTAACAGATCTGAAACGTTTGGGGTGATAAATGTTTTTTTTTTTTTTAAGAGGAGTGCCTACAGTCATAATTTACACAGAAAAATGTGATGGAAGGATGGAGGAAAAATGGTTTTTGTCCTTGGCACAGGCATTTGTGCTGCTGTGTGACCTCCTGCTGTTGTACAGTGCGAGTTCAGTCCGTGCTGAACCGGACCTCCAAGCACTGGTTCACCTGCCATCTGATTGTCTGCGCTCTGAGTTGGCTGCTTTCCTTCTGGACTACGTATTCAGCGAAGATGAAGATGACGAGCTCAGTGGTAATTTACAGCACTTTTGCCTGAAGCAGTTATAGTCAGTGTTGACAAAGTGACAATATTGTAAACAAAAGTAATTTATTTTTATTTAAATGATGATGATTCTTTGCTTTGTAAGTTTTATGTGTAATGTTTAAAAAAAAACTCAAGTTCCTCTGCTAGTGATCTCCCAGAGGACTTTACCCTCAACTTTGGCATCACACCCAGTTTTTAAGTCTTGTTCGAGTCATCTTCTGTAGTTTTTATCTATGTTTCATGATGTTCTCTCACCTCCACCAAAAAATATATCCGCTGACTGAGACGAGTAAGTCTTTGCTCGCATGCTCTGTCTGCTTGTGCCTTTATAAATACATGAATACCTCCTCTCTGCTCCTGCGTTTCTAAACATAACTAATTGGATAAAGGGCTGTTATTCGTCCAATTTATTTTCTCCTCTCCTCGGTCATGGACCACTTTTTTTTCTTTTTAGATGAGAACGAGGAGACAAAAATGATTCTTCTTCAGAAGAGGCGCAACGAGTTGGCAGGCTACTGTAAGCTCATCATCTATGGGGTGCTGGACCTCACAGCTGCCACTAATGTGTTCAAGCACTACAGCAAGGTGGAGAGTTTGTTTGGTTTCATTTGTCCAGCACAATATAATCTTGTATCAGTAGAGAAAATGTAATATGTTTAATATGTTTAATATTTATTCTTTGGAGTAGGAAAATGTGTTGGGAATACAGGAAAAGGGTTTATTTTAAAAAGGATTAAAACATGGACAGGATGTGTTAAGAGTGGAGGAGGGTGATAAAACCTCTTTTAGAACCAGCGAGGTGCTGAGAATGAGTCAGAGAACAGTAGCTAAAAGAAATACAGATGATGAGGATGGAGAGACTTATTTTACATTTCAGACGTTTAGCTTGCGCCATTAATTGAACAGATTGATTTTTTTTTTCTTTTTTGGTTCTTCAGCACTTTAAAGACTTTGGGGACATCATCAAAGAGACTTTGAGCAAGACGAAGCTCATTAACCCCATACAGAGCGCCAAGACTGTGTGCCTGAGCCTGCAGCAGGTGTGCACTTAACATTTCACAATGATTGTTTCTTTCTGAGAGCTTGTATTGCTTAGTGCAGAGAAAGTGTGCATCTCAAACTCTGTATTGTGACATAGTGTGGGAGGGCTGCAGCAGGGGTACAGACAGAAGGAAGTCAAAGATGCTGTGTGAGGCAAAAGATGCACTCTGATGTTCTGAAAACAACAGAAAGTTTGGCATGTGTGTCAGAAGTTGCAGCTGTACTCAGTTTTTACACAACTGCGTACCTCTTATGTTGTATAACTTTATAAGCCATGTAACCTCTACCTGGAATTAGTATCCTGTCTCCTCCAGATGCCTTTAGGAGATTAGCTACAGTTCTTGGTCATAGTATGAAAGAAAATGCAAGAAAATAAGATTTAGAAAAATAAAAAGCTAAGATGTAAGACACAGACACAGAAATCCATTACTGCTGATGTTCATCATCATTAAATGTGCATAAACCCACACAGACAGTACAGCATGCGACAAACTAAAAATGAAGATTATCATGTTTTAAACTTCACTGTAAGTCATATTGTACATCAACAGGTATGTTGCACGCAAAGACTCTTGCTTTGAGGATCATTTTCTCAGTGGGGTTAAAATCGTGTAGAGAGAAGACAAAAGCTAAATCAGCAGCCCAAACTTGGTACATGTTCACCAGTAGGGCTGCAATGATTAGTCAACGTTGTCAACAATAGTCGACAATAAAAATGGTCGACAACGAATTTACCCGTCAACTATTGTCGGCAAACTACAGAGTGAGACATCATCTTCTTTTCGTATCTCTGCTGAGAGCTGCACATGGGCAATAAAGTCCGCCAGGGGAAAAATATGGCGGCCGACCAGGGAATAAAACGGCTGCAGAGGACGTCAAAAGTCTGAAATAACTTCACGTTAAACTAAAAAATAAATATATGTGAGATTTGTAAAGCGGACCTTGCATACCACGGAAGTACGTCTGCAAATCTCAAACATTTAAAGAGGAGGCACATTGGACTTACATAACCTCATGCAAGATTTCAAACCTGAAAGTGAAATAAGATCCATTTAATAATTATGAGATACATAATCCGATTGGTCAACTAGTCGTTTTAATAGTCAGTGACTAATCAACCGTCAGAATAGTCATTAGTTGCATTATATCATTTTTTTAGTTTTATAAAGATGCTCTAAAACATCATGCTTGAATGGCCACATAACTTGTCATAATTTTGAGATCCCGCTATTAGCTCCAGATGTTTGCAGCCATTTATTTGAGCTTGACATGCTAACAAATTGTTTTTGTTTTTTATTAGAGGACATCTTTTGCTAGCTAATTACAACCAGTGCTCAGAAGTAGCAACACAACGGTCCTAAAACCCAGTGGAACTTGTATGTCCTCGTCTATGGAAATGCTCATTTTATCATGCGGTTCACACAGCATGTATATGTAAAGTCATGTCTGTGTGTGTTCAGCTGTACTCAGAGATGCTTACAGAGGACCCCAGCCAGCATGATCTCACTGAGATGAGAGACTTGGCCAAGAGGCTTGCCATGAGCTTTGGCATTGATCTCCATCGTGTCTCCAAACCGCTTGTGGCCCTGCACATGTTAGTATCACATGTTTCTCTTACATATACAGACCAGACCTGCTATGACCTTCATAACTTAGTTCTGATTTTAATTTTATAACTCTCTTACATCTGTGCTGACTTTTTTTTTTTTTTTTTTAAGAAAATAATGGATCTGAGAAATTGGTCAATGCTAGAGTTTTTTATGTGTTTGCTTGTATTATGTCTGCCATTAGGGACGGTATACGGTTTGCATTTCGGGCCCCACAAGAGGGAGAGGAGCAGCATCCAAATGTGGCCTTCTTGGAAATCCTCAGCGAGTTCAGCTTCAAGTTGCTTCAGCAGAACCGCGCCCAACTGTGAGATGCAAGGACACACAAACTCACCTACATCCACACAAATGTGTTTCTCTCACAGCCGACGTAGCGTTTCTGCTTTTTTCATTGTATGCTTTTTGTCGCTCATTTGTTGAATCTGTTTGCAGTTTGTCTGAATGTATTACCAGTGTTCCCAGGAGATACTGAACAGCATATTCCAAGTTCTATATTATAATGGAATTCCTGTTCTCTGTCTGTCAACCTGCCAAAACAAAGAACTTTTAAATTTGGAGGATAAAAGAAAAGACGTGTGTTTTATGGCCTCAATCTAGTCACAAAATTTATTGATGATCATGGTATTTGTTTTAATTTGATTCACTTGAAATTTTTTTAAAAAATTAATAAAAAAAAACTCCAAAAGAGCTGAAAATGAAACTGTAACAAAAGATTTCCCCTGTCTTTTGTCCTCATCGTCCGTTACTCTTCCATCCCCTCCCAGAGCTGCATTTGTGAAATCTGAGTGTCCCAGTGATGCCCTCTCCTGGCCATCCGTTAGACTGTATCAGCATTCTTTGGAATCTGGCTCCTCATCGAAGGCCAGAGAGCAGGAAGGGAAAGGCGATGCCATCTCCTCACATGACACTCCAGTAGCCAAACGCAAGAGGACGACTGTCCAGGGTGACACACCTACTGCATAAAATACTCGAAAGACATAACTTGAAATAACAGTAGTATTTAGATAATGGAAGTGCTTTGGTGGAAAAAGGTCTGAATAATTTTGTTTCTTATTTGTTCTCAATTAATCATGACAAAAAATGCCCATATCATATTATACACTTATAGGTTATGCCCTTCATTTCTCAATCAACTTTTAATTTACACTGTCAGGGACCAAGTAGCAAAGCAACAAGCACACAAAGTAACTTGGTTTTTATTGACCCAAAAATTCCAAAATAAATCCAAAAAAAGGATTAAGCCTCCCAGCCTGTAATAGAGGTCAGTTAAATATAACAATACTCAAAATTGTAACCCAACAAACAACTCAAACTCAAGTGAGGAAAACATTGTTATGAAAACCAACACCATGACACATGAGAGTAACTTGTAGTAGTTAGCCCAAACGGAATAACACACACAGGAGAAAAACAAAATGGCTGACAATGACTAGCCAAAGACTCAAATTAACTAAACCTGAAATACATTTATGAAACTTAAACATTTTTTGTTAACTAAATATTGAAAGTGTCTTATTTTAATTTTAAAGATCTAAAAGGTATAGCCACAAAGTATTACAACTAATAACTTTCTGTATTTTCTGTCTCCAGGGTCAGCATCCAGCACCACCAAAGTGTCCTGGTTGGAGAGCAGCAGTATCCACAGCCACTTGGACACTCCAGCCTTCACCTCCACTGTCCAGAAACAGCCGGCCTCCAAGAAAACTGGAGCTGTAGAATCTGGTATTGGTGATGGTTTAACTGAGCTGCAATCTGAGGATGAGTTCTCCTCGGGGTAAGTTGGATTTTAGCAACACATTCGCAGTTTATGTACTTCTAGCTCAAAACCTGCATTTTGCTCTCAGAAGGTCAATCTGTGTTCTTTTCTAAACTTGTGTATATGTTAACAGGCAAAAGGAAAACCAGCTTTATGCCGAGACACTGAGTTTTTGTTGAAATGAAGCTGCAAAGTGTCCATTTTCATCGTTATATTTGTAGATGTAGCTGTCATATGTAAACACAAGAAAAATGTAAACTTGAGATCATCTCTGTAGGCCTCAGATGCGAAAAGTGAAACCCACCAAACGAGGCCAGCATTCCTCCATCCAGACTGAACCTCCGTTGAAGAAAAAAGACCTGGAGTCCCACCTCACCTTGTAATTTAAATGGCTCATCATCTTATAATAAAAGACTTAACTTTTTCACATAATATTTTTAGGGTTTACAAAATGTGACCATCTATTTTAAAGATCTATTGTAAAAGCTTTTTCAGTCTAGAATAAGCACATAAAATGAATTATTTTATCTTTTTCCTGCTCAGGCTTTCTCTGATTGAGGACAACATTTCAGAAAGAGAGGAAAACAGTTCGGGGAAAGAGGAGCCTGAGATTGAAGATTATGAAAGTGGCTCTGAATCTGCGTACACACTGGTAAAAATTATTACATGTTCACCGTTTTAGAACAAATTAGAAACAGATTTACATCCTGCTTTCAGTCACCATTTTACAAAGCGTTTACACTGCGCCTTGTTGCGTGTAAATGCAGTTTATTTATTTATTTGTTTGGTGAGTTTTACAAAAAAGATAAACCAAGGTTAAGAACTGCGTTCCTCAAACTGTCTTTGCCTTTTACTTGGTCTGCAGCCTTCCACACTTGTTACCTCAGCCAGCATCCTTGATGAGCTCTTCGACTGAGGCCTGTCTGGATTATCACCACAACTTTTCCGCATTTTTTATTTTATTTATTTATTTTTTGTTTGTTTTTTGGAGTGGGGTTATATTCTGTAATGGAGTGAAATAAATATTCCAGACAATTGTTCTTCTGAATGATCCCGTTAGGGTCACTTGTCAGGTCTGTTGCAGCGCAATGCTGAAGTTTTGTAACAAAATCTGTTCTGATTAAATATTAAGTATGTTTATCTTTTGAAATTCTTGTAAAAGTTATGTATTAAGTGAGATTACCAGCAGTTGAATGTAAGCTAAAAAAAAATCTTGTACTGTTCTTGGTGCCAGTTTGTGTTAAAACACTTGTTAAATAAAAGATGCTTAATTTGGCAAAGGAATGCTGAAAGTCTCTTTAATAAACTGCAGTCAGCATGACCAGTGACAAGCACTCTAACTATAATATATGCAAACACACTGAGGTGAAATTAGTTTTGCTCCAGTTATTTATTTATTTACATTCTGCTCGTTTTATCATTGTTAAGGTTTTTATTAACAATACTTTTATGTGGTTACAGAGCACCTGCAGGAACATACTATAGTATTTTAAAGCAGGCATTATCATCTTGTGTGTGTTATCTCTATTACGAAACATGCAAATACAGTTTTAATACATTGTTTATTTCTATCATATTCATCTTCCTGACATTCAGATATACATAAAATCCTATCATGACATTTCGCGCCATTCCTGACAAACCAGGTGGAAGTTTGCTTTGTCATGTGACACAATCTCCCGCAACTTTCGCGCCACAACGACATACCGCCTATCTCTGCTGAAAGACGCGCGGTGATTGGCTGTTGGGGACGTCACACTCGCGCCTCTTCTTGCTCCACGACCGGGAGAAGTGCAAGCTGTATGTGAATGAATTCTGGTCTTTGTTAGAAAATTACAATATTACGACTACTTTGTTTGTCGTCGGTATCATTCGCGTTTGGAATCAAGTTATATCACATAAAAGTCAACGTCTACAGCCATGGCTCGTAAGGATTATGCGGCAGAGAAAGGTAAAGAGTTATCTATCAGAAAATCAGCGTGGTAGCAACAGGTTGCCCAAAATGTCTAAACTTCTTGATAGACGTGTAAACTAAAGTAGTATGTGGAAACGCTAGTTATCACAGCAGCTAGCATCCGATGGTTACAAAAGTAGAAAGTCAAATAAAATAACTTTTGTTTCCTAAGCCCGTTACTTATAACATTGATATATGAAAGTACTTTTACTTTTAAGCTTTTGAATGAGACCGTAATCTTCTAACTAATGCATGCGAGCATTAATATGGTTAAACAAACAAAGGCATGAGGGACTGGTGTTCATCGTGAAGTTGCATAAAATCCTAAGCGTAGTTACTCTTAGGTAAGGACTTCAGTATTGTCTGAGCTTGTGACTACACGGTGACCCGGATGGATCCTTAAACAAAGGAGCAAGCGCCACTGTGTAAGCACATGTTTAGCATTAACTACTTTAATACGACAGTTAAACGTAATTTAGTCATATACTGTTATTCGTGGGGGGAAAGTTTGCCGTTCAATGTTAATTTTCATCCTTAATGTGTTTAGTATATCAAGCAAAGATTTACTTGATGATAAACCATTTGTAAAGTAGTACCGGTAAAGTTCGTTGTTTTTTTGGCAGTTAGCCTTTATCTAGATCTAGATTTTGTAGTGGCTACTCAGATATTAAATTGGCGTGCGTTCTGAGAGCATTTCAGACTTATGCGAGACTGCTTATTATAATAATAGATAAATAGGAAAATTAAATGTGTCCGTGTTGTATGTTATTTTTAAATAACGCGGATTGTATGTTTCGGGCATTTCGAGCTTCCCGTATCCACAAACATATTTTATTAAATACGCGAACTACTGTTGACTTCCTCTCACTACCTCTGTTAGCACGCTAGCTGGCAAGCTAGCTCTTGTACTCAGTTATAGCATGCCATTTTGTATTTAGCGCTAAACGTATTGACGGTTTCATTTTAAACAATTTCTGTACCAAACAGTATGTTTGGTACTGTATCCTGTTTTTTTTTTTTTTTTGTTTTTTCAAGCCATTGCACCGTTCCATTTATTTTGAATTTTTGGTTTATTATATTTTGGATATAAACTTTGTGTGAAACTGTCTCAACAGACCGCTTCAATAAAGCTTTTTTTTTTTTTTTTTTTAGAAAAATAACAGCCATTAGGCATCTCGGCGACTCTTGTTCAGCCCTTCACAATATTTCAAAGGGTTAGACATTATCTATCTGTTCATACTCATCTATGTTGTCTATGTGGTAATTTTGTCTTAGTTTAATTTATACGTATAAATGTTAGAATTCAGTACCGCGTTTAAGTGTTAACGTTAGAAGTTTTCCTCTCAGCGTACTATCCCTTAGAGACCTCCTCGTTAAACATTAAGTTAGCTTCGCATTGCTGCTTAGTAATTATATTCACAACAGTTGCTAGTATTGGCACCGCTGTGTGTGACGAACAAAACTCTGCTAACCTAAGCTAATGTTAGAAGATGGCTGGCCATGGTATGAAAACAGCCGGGACTGGTTTTAAGAGCGGAGGAATCGCGGAGGGATATGAGTGACGGGGCACAAAAGCCATGTGCTGCTTTGTTTACAATAACATCATCGAACAGACAAATAAAAAAACCAGAGGTTCGGATTTTTCGTTACAACGTAAAAGTAAGTCTGTTATTTTAATTATTATATCAATAGCAGTTTCCTTCCTCGTAACGCAGAATTGAATTTTGACTGTAGACTCTTTCGAGAAGTGGGGGTATATTTTACAAAAAAAAAAAAAAAAACGGGAACACCGAACTGAGCACGCCTGTTGTTGTATTTACATTGTCACCCTAAAGGTATTTGACGCGGAATGCCAATTATTTTATTTTAAAACTGTGATCAGGGGGTTTAGTTCAGCGAATTTTGCTTCATGTAGTGCAGCAGTGGCAGTTTACGCTTTACTGTAGGCAATAGTGACTCATCGAGATTACAGGATGCCATGTTACTCAACAAAGGGGGTCGTCGCAGGACAACAAATTAGCTCCCAGTATTTAGGCCCACTACAGCTGGTGGTAATCAACAACTAAAGAAAAATTAACAATTTTTTTCGACATGTACTGCAAAATAACCTAACAACAATTTCTTTGTGAATAGCTAACAATCTACACCTTGTAGCTGTAGGATCTGCCAGTTTCTGTTTTGAAAATAAATGCTAAGGGTGTTTTTGTGTGTTTTGTAGAAAAGTGCAAAAGGTTCCTGCAGGAGTTTTACACAGAGGATGACAATGGGAAGAAGGTGTTCAAGTATGGAGCACAACTTGTAAGTATAGTAAATGCATTAAAAAAAATTTCTTTCTTTGGAAACTGGTTTGGTCACTAAAATGTTTTGACATCATCAAGCTAAACTGAAAAGGAACTGACTCCAGTTTGGTCAGTGAAAGTGAGCTGACTTTTTTTATTCAGTTCTGTGATGAACAACTTTTTTTTTATTATTTTATTTTTTTTAAGTTAAGATTTAACGGCAAGTATTTGAAGCTTAAGCAGTTTCATATGTTATCTTTTATTTGAGTGAGTAGTTAATTCTTAGATTGTTTTGTCCTTTCTGTTCATTTTGAGATCTCACTCTTATAGATTTTTGTTTTGCAAATGAAAGCTAAATATTAAGATGTGTGATAACTACTCAGACGGGGAAGTGTATAAAAGTTTTCGGGGCTGGGGTGTTTGTCTGCACCTGCAGGTGGCATTGGCCCACAGGGAGCAGGTGTCCCTGTTTGTTGAGCTGGATGATGTGGCTGAAGAAGATCCTGAGCTGGTTGAGAGCATCTGTGAAAATGCCAAACGCTACACGGGCCTGTTTGCAGATGCTGTCCATGAACTGCTGCCAGAGTACAAAGAAAGAGATGTATGTGTACTTTTTATTATTATTATTATTCTGCAGGTTATCTAAAGGTGTTGCAGTTTAAATGTCTCCATTTCGTATCAGTTGATGCAGTGTTTTTGTATTTAGGTTGTGGCCAAAGATTCTCTGGATGTGTACATTGAGCACAGGCTGATGATGGAGCAAAGGGGTCGTGACCCTGCAGATACCAGAGACCCCCGTAACCAGTACCCTCCTGAGCTCATGCGAAGATTGTAAGTAGAACCGGATGGCGATTACTTAATGGTTTTATTATGTTTTGAATACTTCTCATGAATTTTGTCTTGTATCCACAGTGAGCTCTACTTTAAAACTCCCAGCACCTCCAAGCCCAAAGTGGTGCGTGACATTCGGGCTGACAGCATCGGTCATTTGGTCGCAGTTCGGGGCATAGTGACCCGTGCAACTGAGGTTAAACCAATGATGGCTGTGGCTACCTATACCTGCGACCAGTGTGGTGCTGAAACCTACCAGCCAGTAAGTTTTAATCATTCGAACGTTTATGCCTGCGGTGAGGTCATTTTACTTATTGTTTTCGTGTCTTCTGTATCCCTCAGATCCAGTCTCCTACTTTCATGCCGCTCATCATGTGTCCCAGCCAAGAGTGTGTCACCAACAAATCTGGAGGTCGACTCTACCTGCAGACCAGAGGTTCCAAATTTGTCAAGTTCCAAGAGCTGCGTATTCAGGAACATGTGAGAAACTGCTTTCTCTTGTACTTTTCACAATGTGTCAAGTAATTTAAGGGTTTTGGATTTGCTCATGAGTTTTGCCTGGTATTCTGCAGAGCGACCAAGTCCCTGTTGGCAATATTCCAAGGAGTATGACTGTGTATGCGCGTGGTGAAAACACACGTCTTGCCCAGCCAGGAGACCATGTTGCCATCACAGGAACCTTCCTCCCTCTGCTGCGTACAGGCTACAGCCAGACTGTTCAGGTACGTTCTTAGTTTTGGCCATTAATATGTAAAAAAATTTTTTCTAAAGAAATTTGTGTTAAAAATCTTTTTTTTGTTTTCTCAGGGACTTCTGTCAGAAACCTATTTGGAGGCTCACTCCATCACACTCATGAACAAGACAGAAGATGATGAGCTTGGTACCGAAGAGCTGACAGATGAGGAGCTCCGCAGCATCACAGGTTGGCATCTGTAGAGAATTTCATTTAAATGGAAATATTTGAACTAATTGTGTTTACCAATTCGTGTACATCATCCGGCAACTAAATTAGCTGTGTTCTGTTACAGAGGAAGGATTTTATGAGAAACTAGCTGGCTCCATAGCACCAGAGATTTATGGACATGAAGATGTCAAGAAAGCTCTGCTCCTGTTGCTGGTTGGAGGAGTGGAACAAGCTCCCAAAGGCATGAAAATCAGAGGTGAGCAAGACGTCATGCCACACTAAACTCAAAGTTCTGGTTAGAATTTGTTTGCTGTGATTTTTTTTTTTTCCCCTCAAAATCCCTCAGAGGGTTGTCATAACTACAGCTTTAACTCTTCTCCTTAAAGGCAACATTAATATCTGCCTGATGGGAGACCCAGGAGTCGCCAAGTCCCAGCTGCTCTCCTATATTGACCGTCTGGCTCCCCGAAGTGAGTTTGTATCTAGTTTAATATTTTATCTGGTAAGGCATCTTCTTTCCATTAGGGCTTAACAGGTAAAATATTAACTTTGGATATGCTTTTATATGTCAGCGTTTAACCACTAATTTAGAAGAAACTGATAAGATTTTCTTAAAGTGGTCAGAATTTAAATAGAACCCATTGCTTTGATAAATGTACCTAATTTGAAATAAGAAGCGGTTCATATCTTGAAATGAAAAATAAAAAAAATTTTCCCCTCTTTGGTCTTCAGGCCAGTACACAACAGGTCGGGGGTCGTCTGGTGTTGGTCTGACTGCAGCTGTGATGCGTGACCCTCTGACTGGTGAAATGACTTTGGAAGGAGGAGCCTTGGTCCTGGCTGACCTGGGCGTCTGCTGCATCGATGAGTTTGATAAGATGGCCGATGGTGACAGAACAGCCATCCATGAAGTGATGGAGCAGCAGACCATCTCCATCGCCAAGGTATGGTTGAACGACCAGAGCCCTGATCAAGATAACAAAATGAAACAAGCCTGTGTGATCACCCCTCGGCTAAGGCATTTTGGCCTCTCTCCTCCAGGCTGGCATCATGACCTCCCTCAACGCCCGCTGTTCTATTTTAGCCGCAGCCAACCCTGCTTACGGGCGCTACAATCCCCGGAAAAGCATCGAGCAGAACATTCAGCTGCCAGCTGCTCTGCTCTCTCGCTTTGACCTGCTCTGGCTCATCCAGGACAAGCCGGATGCTGATGCTGACCTGCGTCTCGCACAGCACATCACCTACGTCCACCAGCACTCCCGCCAGCCACCCACTCACTTCACACCCATTGACATGAAACTGATGAGGTTATTTTATTTATTTATTTATTATTTTTTACATTTTAAAATGCTAAGAAAAGGAATGTTGTTTTTCATGGTAAAGATGATATTGCCCTTTTAACACAAATATAAATTCCTTCCAGGCGTTACATAGCTCTGTGTAAGAAGCACCAGCCTGTTGTGCCCGAGACGCTGGCAGATTACATCACTGCTGCTTATGTGGAAATGAGAAAAGAGGCTCGAGTCAGCAAAGACACTACCTTTACCTCGGCCCGTACCCTCCTCTCCATACTCCGTCTTTCCACTGCCCTGGTGAGAGCGACACTGCAATTAACACCCTGCTGCTAGACATATTTGTTCAGCTTTGCTCATTCCAAGTCTAGAAAATTAAATGAAGCTTTATTGCGCTTTATGAGAACTTTGAAAGTTTTTGTTTTTGTTTTTTCCCCAACAGCCCATTGTGTGATAAAGTGCTTACAGTGCAGGTAGCAATGATAAGCTGGCCTACTGCAGTGTGAGCACTTCTTTCCCACACTGGACAAAGTCTTCAGATTACCATAATGTAACATTGAATAGTCCCAGTCATTTAGGAGTAGCTGCAGTGTTTACACACACCTTCTATAAATTATTGGGTGTAACTTGGTTAACCTTAATGGTCTTGCATTGTCTCTGCCTCTGGTTGTCAAAAGTGCTGTTTGTGCAGGTAGCACTCATCCACCTACTGCAAAACCAGCACTTCAGGTAAACAGGTAGGCAATGTACTGCACACAGATGTCCACAAGGGGGCAAAACAAGCATACCTGTGAGCAAACTTGTTTGAAGTGCCACCATAAGTGCACCATGGCCTATTTCTGTTTTTAGTTTGTCAATTTGATGCATTATGTCATCATAAGCAGCAGGGAGCTGCTTGGCTTTCTGATCCTGGCCAGCT
Organism: Melanotaenia boesemani; assembly: GCF_017639745.1. Taxonomy (NCBI): domain Eukaryota; kingdom Metazoa; phylum Chordata; class Actinopteri; order Atheriniformes; family Melanotaeniidae; genus Melanotaenia; species Melanotaenia boesemani. The sequence continues at coordinate 17,391,043 of NC_055688.1, forward strand.
TTGCAGGGTGGGCAGTCAGCCTGTGCGCGTTAGGAGCAGCTGTGCAAACCCATGCAAAACTGACCATGGCCAGTACCATCATCAGTATCTCCCAGACCACTGAGGCTATGGCGTGTGGAAAGACTAGCTGGTGTTGAGAGGCGGAGACTTGGGCAATTGCCGACTATCCCAGAGGGCATTGCACTTGTCTCGGTCTGACAGTGCCGGCACAGCGCAACCTATATCAAGATGGATCCAGAAGGAGATTAATATGAACTTGAGCTAATCACCATAATTTCTTTGCCTTTCTTCAGGCTCGGCTTCGGATGATGGACACCGTAGAGAAAGAGGACGTAAACGAGGCCATGAGACTGATGGAGATGTCAAAGGATTCGTTACAAGCAGACAAGTCAAGCACTGCAAGGTTGGTGTTTAAAACTTGATGAATGCATTCAGTCAGCTTATACTTTGTAGAACTGAAGAGACCGGATGTCATGCAACCCATATTGCCCTTTATGAGTTGCTTGTATTTCAGTTATAGTAGCTGCTTGTCGTGAAGGAAGCTGTAAAACCTCTCTGGGTTTTTATGGAGCTCTGTTCACACGGCCTCATGTTCACTGAAACGGGCAATAAGACCAGTGACGTGTTTACACTTTCTTTCTTTTTTTTCTCTCCGTGTTGCCATGTTCTGTACTCATTGCTTAAACTTTCTGGGATTATTATTTACACTTAGACTAGACAAAGTAAATATTTCTGCTTTCAAATGTAGCAAATGGGGGCTCTATATTGTGATGTCACTAATGTATTTTTATAGATTTTTATAAGTTTTACAAATTGCACATTCTTTAACTTGCACTCCATTTTTCCATTTGAAAGTCATCAAATTGCTCGTCTAAATTCAACATCCTTCTTTGCAGGACCCAACGTCCAGCCGATGTCATCTTCTCTCTGGTCCGTGAGCTCGCCACAGAGAGCGCGGCAGGTCGTGGCGGAGCTGGGGGGGTGGTGCGCATGGCTGAAGCAGAGCAGCGTTGCGTCTCTCGTGGCTTCACCCCTGCCCAGTTCCAGGAGGCTCTGGAGGAGTATGAGGAACTGAACGTGTGGCAGGTCAACCAGGCCCGCAGCCGCATTACCTTTGTCTGAGCGATCCAGGACACGTTTTTAGGCTCTCCCTTTCAGCCGGCTGTGGGCTTTCTACAGACTCATGTTAGGGTTCTTTATGTTTCTTCATCCAGCATCTTGTAACACAAGTCAGGCAGAACTCAGCTTCCTTTTAAGCGTTACTATTGTGCAAGAATTCACGCTGTTGGAGATCTAAAGCTTTTTTGTGTCTTGAGATCTCTGTGAACCGTTCATTTGTATGTAAATATGTATGTCAGAAGATGGTAAAGTGAAGTATCTTCAGTTTAGTGCTGAAAGCATCCACTTAACATTGAATATTTCTGTATATTTTATATTTTGTAGTGCATATCATGCAAGAGACGTTAATGTTGGGCTTTGTATTACAGAGTTATAATAAAAGGTTCAGTGCTATGCCATCCGATGTTCATTTTGATTCCTGTGTTCACATGAAAGGACGAAGTGCTACAATCATGTCTCAACACCTGGTATATGAAGCAGCTTTGTTGCTGTGTTCAGTTAATGCCTGTTCACAGCACTGACACACGGACTTGAAACTTGCAATTATTGTCACAGTTTGGTCTATAAAAATGGGTAAAAATGCTAATCATAACTTCTGTTTGTGTGACTGCCCAAACCCAGAAATTGGCAGTTTGTAACATAATTCTGGCATGAAGGTGGACGTGGAGCAGAAACATGTTCCTGTGTTTTATAGAGGTGCGCTGCAAACAGCAGAAAGAGCATTTACCTTAAAACTGCTACTTCTAACTTGCCACACCCTTCCATGTAAAGATAAAACAAAAAAGTACTGGATTCTGCATGGGCATGGATGGATATTAATGAGCATTAAACGAACAATTCAGGAAGGGTCACATTTTAGTTCAACAAGAGTTCAAGAAACAGAAATGTCTATAAAGCTGAACGAGACCAAAGCAAGCCTAGATGGCTGTAGGCAGGAAATTATATATATATATATATATATATATGATGCTAAATATCTGTTCAGAGTAGTGTGAAACTTGTCCTGGTTAAAAAAGTTAAAAAATGAGAGACAATCTGAAAATGACTGAATTAGAAAAGCAGCCTGAGGCAGAGCACAGGGATCAGTTAAAGCTATTTCTTCACAATCATGTTTGTAACATTTTATTTAATTAAAAATGGCTATTCACTTAAATTATGGGCCTGTTTAATCCCTATAAACCAGGGGTGCCCAAGTCCCCCTGCAACTTTCAGATGCAACCCTTCTCCAACACGCTTGAATCAGATGTCATCTGCATGTTATTCAGCTCTGCAGAGGCCTGGTAACGAGCCAGTCATTTGATTCAGGTGTGTTAGAAAAGGGTTGCATCTAAAAGTTGTGGGATGGTAGATCTCGAGGACTGAACTTGGGCACCCCTGCTATAAACGAATACATTTTTTATATGTTCAAACCCAATTATATTGATTGTATTGTGTTTGATGACTGAATGAACTAAGATTAAACCAGTAGTTGTGTACAACAAATCAAAATGGCCTCAATCCATCAGCTGAATTCACTTCCATCACGTACAAATATAAGATGATGGTCCAGCGGAAGTTGCCAGAATACTGCTGGTAACAATGATCACAAAGTGTTTAATTGTATTTTCAGTCATTTTGCTCTATGACAAACATGCTGAAGGATAATTTATTACCACATTTTAACCCGACCTGAGTGAGAGAATGATTTACTCTGCTTGTGCTGGGATGACTGTATTCAGCTGGCAAACACTCAGGAAGTAAATGACATGTACATTAAACATGAAAGCCTCCTGAAGGAATGCGGTCTAGTTTTACGCATGTCAGATTTAATAGTAAAAAAGGCAACTCTTGATAAGTTATCTTCTCTGTCACAAAGATGGTAGAAAAGCAGGTGTTGTCAGAACAAAAATAACCACTCTTAAGACGTGGACATGCTTTAAAAATCTTTATAAACGTGTGTTTAAGGTCATGAAGGTTGTCATCTGCGATTTTCTTTCTTCTTTTTTTTCCTAAAACTGCTTTCTTGGCAGGATTATGGTGTTAGTAGGCAGCATTTGTCCCAGCAGGTGATGCTTTCCTTCCAGACTTAATGGGGAGTTTCCATTTGAAGTCTTTTCTCTTTACGGCTTTGGTCTGGGGGTCTTTTTATTCTTAATTGGTGCCAAAGGCCCTACTTAAAGCAATATTAAAAGGGAGGTGGAGACAAGCATTTAGTGTCAAAATCCTATTGGACAGGAGGTGACTACAGAGCGGTTGACACAGGGATTTGTATTTAGCCCACTCAGCCCTGTTAGTCCAGAGAAGACAGCCTCATGAGAAAGGTAGGTTCACGTTAGGTTGCCTCTTGTTCACTATATTGCATTATGCAACCAGAAATGATGCTATAATATTGTTAATACAGTGATTTTTTTTTTTCAATTAGAACTGAGGACTTAAATCCACATTTTGGATTATAGGTCTTATGTTTGCAGATCTGTGAGTAGTTTTTGGAAACAGCTTCTACTTTCACAAAGAAATCTCATGTAGATGGACGAACAAGATAACCATGTGCTTTTTGTCCACACACTTTTCCTTTTTTGTAAATATACATTGTACAATCAACAAAGAATTTATAGTTTTTATTTTTCCATTTTTATCCACAAAGACTCAAAGATCACATTTCCTCCATTTGACACTAAGCTGTGTGTTATGAAACTTTTATTTATTTATTAGTGAATTTTTTCTGCCTTGCAGGAGAATAAGATGATTTCTTCATTATGCCTGCTGGGGCCACTTTGCTGTCTCATGTTTCTCCCAGGTTAGTTCTCATTCTTTAACTTTACAAATGTAAAGTGAATGTAAAAAACCAGTATTTACTAAATGTATTATTTTCTCCTCCAGGCCTCTTGGAGGCCAAATCCTTGTTGAATGCTATCAAGCAGGAAGGTAAGTGCACATCTTCAGTCTAATTTCTGTACTAAATGTCTTACTCTGCTGTACTTTGGACACTTTTTAAGGGGCAGAGCTTCTTCTTTTCCAACAGAGATGGTCCCTGTGAGTGGCGTTAGTATCGACTCAGAAACAGCAAATGACTTTCTGACTCACTCCAGACCAAAACGAAATGTGGACCCCAGGTGGTACAGAGGAAACCCCGACTTCCAGGCTTACTACAGATACTACAGCAGCATCGGGCACACTGAAGGGGTAAGAAGCACACAGACTTTAAATGCAGAGTTTTTGTCTATAGTACAAAATTGAGGCAGGAACAGAGGTGCATTTAGATTTTAGAAGACCAATTTTAATTTTTTAAATTAATTAGCAGCTATTAGAAATCATGACTGATCTCATGGTGTCTTCTCTGAGTAAGTGCTCACATGGAAGCGGAATTCAAAAGCTAAGCTGCTTCAAGGAGGTTTGAGCTTCACTGAGATTAGTTTGGTTGATTACAGGGTCCAGATTACATGAAAGTTTGACCTTTCAGTGCAGACTGCGCTGCAACATGCACAGTCCTGAAAGAATAAATATATTTAAAAGTTAGTGTTTAAAGGTCTCTTTTCTAATTGAGGGGGATTTTGTAATCTGAAAATGTTGCCCTTTGATTTAAATGTCTCAAGCTGTTATTTTACACCTCTCAGCTCTACGAGATCGACAAGCTGAGGATGCTCTACCAGCAGATGAGGTACCTTGAGCACACCTATGGCCCAAATGCCTCATATTTCCAGAATAAATTGGGAGTGCCGATGATCATGTGCGACCCGGCTACAGACAAGCGGTGCAAACATGCTCCTCCACCTCCAATGAAAGGGGTCCCAAAAGCTACAGATCTCCCAGCAACCCCTCCTCCTGCTCCTCCTCCTGCCCCTGCCATTTCCCAGGCTGATGTGCTGTTTCTGTGCAACAACAAGGACCCCCTCTGCAAGCCTCACATTGTCTACCTTCCCACTGGCTCTGTCCCTGTGCTCTGCGACCCTCGTTACCACCCTCACTGCACACCCCAGAAGGCCCCTCCACCTGCAGTTGTAGTTAAGCATTCTCCTCCTCCTCCGCCAAAGAAGTCCCCCCCACCTCCTCCAGTCCTTGTCAAGAAGTCTCCCCCGGCCCCCATCCGCATCTTCAAGGGCATGGAGTACGACTGTGACCCCTACTGGGACCCAGACTGCCTGATCGACCACCCACCCAGACCTGTGAAGGGAAAGATTGTGGGTCCTCCACCTCCACCTCCTCCCACTGAGGAAGAGGAAGCAGAACCTGTAGAGGAGCCAGCACCCCCTGCTCCCAAAGAGAAGAAACTAACTGTCTATCCTCACCCTTACTACTACCCTTACCCTTATGACCCCAGAGATGAGTTGTATGACCCGGCTCGCTTCCAGTACCCACATCCGGCTGACTCTGCTGACCCTGCCGACGAGCCCGCAGAGGAGAGCCAGTGAAACACCCAGGAGGCGTTAAAGGTGTCAGACTTTGACTCAAAACAACCATCCAGGCTGCAAAAGGTCACTACAATTGAAAACAATGTGTAGAAGAGCATTGACAAGTCGTGTTTAATCTGACATTATTCTGTTTTTACCACTGTCAGTAAATAAAAAATTATCTTTCAGTAAACACAACCATTTATTGCAAACAAATTTTAAATGATAAAACAAAAATAAATAAAAAAAAATATGTTTTTCTTCAGTTAATGGGTTTGAACTCTGCATTTATGTTTTATGAAAAGGTCCAAGAGATATATAAAAAAGTATTTCCTCCATGTGCCATATGGAAGGTAAAAACAGACCTGTAAAGTACTGGCCCACAGGTGGGGGATCATTATGTCTGGCTCTGCTGTGTATTTAATATCACAATAAATGCTGACTTCTGTTATACACTTCAGACTCTTTAGTTCTCTACCACCCCCCCTTTTTTTCCTGCAACATGTGCCCATCTGTCCAAAAAGCCATCAAACAGCAGGAACATGACTTCAAAAGACAAGTTAACTGCAAACACTCTCAGCTCCTGACAATAAACCTGCAGCTCCACGCAGCAAACTTTCATGAGCTTATTTAAAAAGTGCAGGGTTGACATCGCTCTCTGCTTTGTGTAATTACTATCATGTGTGCATCGTCATCAGCATGGCAAAAAAGACTTAAAGTCGCATTGAAAAACAGCAGATCATTTATTACATACAGAAACATGAAACAATAAAACAAAGTGGGTAAAAGAAGATAACAGTGGATTCACTGCATACTAAGAGAGTGGAGAGGTTTTGTATGCATCTCTTGCTGATTTGTGTCAGTAAGTGCTCTTTCTATGGTTGAAAATGGTAAACTGGTTTGAAAGCGGTTGCCTTAAGAGTTTTTGTTTTTTTATTTAGTTTTTTTTTTTTTTTATTATTTTTGCGGATCAAAATATAAACAAACCCCAAAAAATAAACAGGGGGAAAAAAAAGAAAAAAAACTGCAGTGTGTTGACTTTCTGGCAGCTCAAAAGAAGAGTCCTCTCATCCTCCGGCCGATCCCCTGTCTGTCATACAGGACGTTGAACTTGTTGATGAACTGGTTCATACTGTTGCAGGTCTTGGTGATGGTGCCTAAGTAGGCCATGAGGCCGACGTCATTACATTGCTGCAGGAAAACAAAGGCATAGCTGCAGTGAGCCTGGACACAGAATCACTGGAAACAGTCACATCATCGCAGCAATAAAGTATCCAATCTAATATAATAAACATATCATGAGATATGAATGTAAACATGCCAAATTATAGCCTAAGGCCGTTGTGCCCAAAAGATGTTAAAGGAATGTTTATAAACAACTTAAGATACCAGATGACTGGTGTAAAGAAAACTTATTTCATCTGTAAACATGCTGTTTTATCACTAATGAGGAAGCTAAGAGAGTGTATGTGCTGGTAAGAGTCACTGTTTTATTTTAATTTCAGTACAGTAGTTATATGTGGTGGAGATATCAACACAATGTCAGTCATCAAGGAGCCTAACCTGCTATTTTTGATGTGCTGTAAACAAACAAACAAACAAAAAAGACATTTCCACAGTGTACTTTCTGCATCCTGTTTTGCCTCCTCTGTGCTCCTCCTTCACATTTCCAGCTGTGACAGCTTCTCCTGCAGAAAGCCTCCTGCTGTGAAATGCTCGTGTGAACAGCAGAAAAAGACCAAACTGTCCGCACTTTCTCCTGAACATCTCTACTGCTTATGAGTAAAAAGGGCTTCAGTGCTGCACTCGAACAGTTTTCTTTATTACAAGCAAAGAGCATGCACCATGTTGTCAGTGAGTTTGTCTCGTACACTGCCCTGCTGCTGTTAATTCTCAACCTGCATCAGTCTACAGCAGAAACTTGTTTATAACAAATACTTGTGTTTGAGTAACATTTGTCTGTTTTAGATTTAGATTAGCTACACTTACAGGCTTACAATTTTTATTTTAGATGTCGACAGGCGGACATCAATACCCCAAATTGTTCAAAACAATTACTGTAGACTGCTGCTCTGCTTTTGACACCATCTGTCTGAAAAAAAGTCTTTACAAAGTTTCCTTTCTCTTGTGTCTCAGTCAATTTGCTCATTTGTCAAAAACTGCAGTGTGAGCAGATAATAATTTTGTCTAAAATGTGCCAAACTGGCAAACAAGAAGTCCTTTTACACCCACATAAAAGCTGCACAGCTAACAAAAAAAGGAAAAAAAAAAGATCTAAACAACATAAAATGTTCTGTATCATTGAAATAGAAGCTCACATATGTGCTGAAGTATCCACGTATCACATTTTTAAATTCTGTCTCTTGAAACGCCTCCATGTATGATGACCAAACACATATTATGGTTATATAAGTAATATATAATAAGTATATATGTAAGGTTATAATTGTGCTCCTTACTTGTTTATAGCCATAAAGTACAGGCTTAGTGCTTCATGGAAAAAGTTAAATGGTTACTGCCTTCATTCTTTTCAGGGGGAATAGCAGTAAACAAAACATAAATGCTCCACTGACATTTCCATGTAAACATGTGAAGTTTACAGCAAAGTTTACTCACATCATAGAAGTCTGTCTTGAATTTCATGGTGCTGAGGACTGGCAGTCTGTGGCACAGGGCGTTTGCTTCTCGAAGGATCTCATGGTTAAATGGCACCTCTCCTGTTGCATAAACACAGAAGAGAAAAAAAAATATATAATGCAGAAAAATAGACTATCACAAACTATCACACAGACACTTGTAATTACAGAGGCTTGTATGAGCGTGTAAAAGCAAAGGAGGAGAGGAAACATTTAAGCACAGCTGTTTTCCTGATTTATTTTCACATTCTTCGCCTTCGGTGCCTCATAAATGAGTTCTCTCACCTGCTTCCACGGCTTTGACGTACTCTAGAATGATCTTCACTCGGCTGTGGAGCATCTTTATCGCACTATGCTGAGCTATAAGGTGTTCTGCCACTAACGAGAAAGAAAGAGAAATAAGATATCAGTGTTATACCCAGTAAATATGTGATATACTTTGAATAGCAGGTAATGTAAAAAGTGCTGACTGTGCTGATGACTTCACATTCAACATGCTTTCTTATTGGGTGTTAGCAACTTAATCAACTTCCTGTAATACAAGATACGTTTTTGTTAAGCATTTCAGTTTTTTCTATTTTTTTTATGAGTGAGTAAATGTATTATTTTTGTAAGTGCAACCTCATCTCCAAAATAAAATTATGGATGCTGCGATAACTGTAAATAAAGCTGGAATCCAGCTGTAGCTCAGGGGTTAGAGCGGTTTACCACCAATCAGAGGATCAGCTTCTCCAAACCACATGCTTACAGATTTTGGAAAACCATAAGCTGCTATTTAGATGACTTGTTTAGGGGGAAAAAAAATCAATTTGCTTATTTTAGCAAAACGTCAAAACACATTCTGGATTAAAATCTCGTGGCTCTGTCTTTTTGTAAACAGTGTATATTCATTGTGTGAAATTATTCTGTGATGCTGCTCTACAAAACACGTAAGTTACCACTTGGTAAGTAATGATATTGGGATATTTCTTTATTTCATTAAAGTTAGGTTAGGATTATTTTTGTACATTGACCCAGCTATAAAAACTAAGAGCTGAAGAATCAGACCCAAAATAAACAAAAGTAAGATCTGGCATTTCCCTTATTTCCCTTCCACAAAAAAGTAAATAAATAAAAAAAAAAGAAGTTAAAACTTAAAATGTATCGTAAATAGCCTGCAGCAACAAGCTGTTAACAGGATTCTACTTTTATAACAGCGTAAAACCCAGAAAACTAGATCGCAGTCTCTCTCTCTCTTTCTTTCTCTTATTCTAACTGAAAGATACTTCATAATCTTAAATATCTAGAGCTAGAATTGCTGTTTTTAGTAGATTTATCGTGAGCTGGAAACAAGTGCTGGAGTGCCATGTTGATTCACAGCTACCAGAACATCAGCACACATGTGAACACACTGAGTCTTGTTCTTCAAAGCTCAGAACATAAATGAATGTCCCTCTTACCAGTTGAGTTTTCTCCAGTGCCAGTGGCTGTCATTCGAGCAACGTGGTCAACGCCAATTCTTTCTGCTTCCTCTGTGGCCAATGTGTATGTCAGCTCAGCAAACAACATGGTAGCCTGAATTAAGACAACAAAGGAAAAAAAAATAAATAAAACTTAACTATGAAAGATTGGAAACTAGGTTACTACAGAAGTATGGAAAATTTGGGTAAAATCTTATTTAAATATTACCTCGCCACTGATGATGTCAATCACAGATTCATAAACGCTAACAGGAAGCTGCGGGAGAGAAGGACACTGATTATGGCAGCTGTAAGTATCAAGTATGTAACCATGCTACTGCTTCATTATTAATATATAAATGCTAATAAACTCACATCAGTGTGTTTGGTCATTGGGTTGAGTTTGAGGAAGAGAGGGCTCTCAATGATCTCACACACCTGAAAAGGAAGAGAAAAATAACTAATGTAAATCTGAAATATAAACAATTAAATTCTCCAGTTATTCCCCTGCAATATAATAATAGCCATTATTCAAAACATTTTAAATAAATATTTGGATTACTTAAAGCTGGTTGGAGTTTGTGCATCTCCAACAAGTTGAGAATACTGGTATTAGCTGATATGAGCTCAGCAGATATACACTGGATGAGAGTTTACACACCTGTTTGTGGATATGGATGTCTGACTGGTCAGGGGGACCGCCTGTGGTGTACCAACCCAAGAACTCCATATCTTTGAAAACCTGTTTAACTAAAATACAACAAAGTTTAACAGAAAAACTACAAAATATTAATCAAAATTAAACTAACTTTAATTATTAATACCTTGATTTACTGTTGTTGTCTTTTGGTTAGGAATTAGACAACACACAACCAGATGGATTAATCTTACATCTGTACTTCTTGGTAACTAATGAAGACCACTGCAGTGAGTGACCACTGAAACTTATTTATTCACATTACTTTGAACTTTGTTCTTAATATAATAAAGAGCTCAATTAAATGAGAAATGTTCACAAATAATAAAGCAAATCAAGATTAAGCAATGGTGTCCCTGATGGCATCTTAATCTAAAACTTCATTCTTAAAACAGCTTAAAATGTAGCAGGTCATGACTGTCAGACTGCAAGCTGAAAACTTCATTAAAGAAACTGATTATCAAGGATAGGAATACTTGTACAAACACTGCTTACACTGTTCCTCCTTGGTATAGTAGTACTCCTTATCAATGTGCACTTTGTCGTCTATGGTGTGAGACATCAGTTCGAAGGAGTTCATAACTTCAATGTTTCTACCTTCTTGTTTCCCAATCAGAGCTCCAATCACTAAGCAGAGAGAAGACATGATTAACAAAATCTTTCTGTCTAAAGTTATGCTGCTTTCAATGTGCCTTGTTTTATTTTTCTATTAATAGATGCTACACATGGCAGAAATAATAAATTGTTTGAGCTTTTATTGGTTTGAGAAAAAAAGGTTCTGAGTTGAAGATTTTAAATTCTAAATTACCAGTGGCCACTGAAAGCAGCAATTTTTCTTTAAATGGAGAATAGCTGAGCAAATCCTGTTGTATACTTAATGTATTGTCAGACAAACCCTGCATTGGTCGCCCCTCCTGTGAACGGATGCGTATCCAGTGGTCAGATATGTTAAGGATAACCAGAGGGTGTAAGGCCACAGACACGCTCCCAGTGACCCCGGAGGCCATGACACTGGGGCTGGCTACAGACACAGAGACAAAACCAAGATGGGCGTTTAAAACACAGCAGCAACTAAAATGCACCACAATGAATTCCATGTCACATATTTGATAATTACTCAAAACCACACTGTTTAAAATACCAACATAACTGGATATAAAATTTGCCTTATAAAATCCTAATGTTGGTTTACAGATGACTAGATTTTCCCCTTCCACTGAAAGCTTCTTTCTTTCTTTACAGTTTATTGTTTTTTGGGGGTTTGTTTTTTTTAGAAAACTTAACAGCCGAATTTTATTAAACTTTGAAAATAGGCAGGGTGTTGAAAATAGCAGAACTTACGCAATTTTGGTAGGGGACGGGTTGTTTTCTCAAGATTCTGAGATAGGATATTGGTATTAGCTGAAACCTGCGCTAGTTGTGCGCCTTGGTAGTTTGGCATTTGGTTGTTTACACAGCGAGATAAAAGGGTGATTCCTACAGACCTGTCTGTGTCAACAGATTTACGTTTAAGTAACTGAATCAAACTCCAGTAAGAGAGCAGAGGAGTGAAGAGACTAAGGTGATGAATTACTGTCAGCTTCACAGCAGGGCTATGAACGTTAACCCGCTTATGTCATCCAGCCCGAAACTTACAGTCTTTAACAGCACAAAGTCTTCACTTGCAGCAACTAATAATGCAGTTATACTACGAATGTTACAATTTGTATACATATCAATGTTGGCATGAGACACAGAGGATGAGATAAGTGGTAAATACTCGCCTGCCCCATCCACTTCCATTCCTCCACCATTGCTGGTCGCCATCTTGTCCGGTTAACCGCGCAGGCGCAGTGGACTGTTCACTTGACAGACGCTAGATGACAATGTCGCTTTTCAGGATGTTGTAAAATAAGCTGTACTGCACTCCTGGTTTCACAAATTAGCAAGCCGAAAGCAACAATAAATCGACCGAAAAAAATACTATATTTAGCTATGTTTAACAAAAGACGCATTTTTGAATATACAAGCATACCGCCGGTAAGTCCCGCGGTCAACAGGCAACTGTTTCCTGGGGATTGCTGATTTGTGCGCAACCCGGGTGCGTCGGGATATTAGTCCGTGTGAAAGGTTTCAGAGTTTTGTTTACAAAATGGATGAATTTAAATCCTGTAATTTGGACTACTTTCCCGAAAACATTTTAATAGATGTGTTGTCATATTTGAGCGTAAGGGAGCTTGTCAGAGCTGGGAGGTAAGAAAATGTAAATTTACTCTTAGTGTTTTACCAGTTCTTTTATGTGTAAAAGAAAAGGTAGTGTCAGATTTTTCTTTGTTGTGATTCCTGTCACAGGAGTGAGTATCTGTTGTTGTTTTTTACGGTGTTTCTAGAGTGTGTAAGAAATGGAAACGGCTTGTCAAAGACCAAAGATTGTGGAGAACTGTCGATCTGACCGCATGGAAAGGGGTAAGATTATTGACAATGCTCTTACGAGTTTTCTTATCATTCAGAGCAGTCTTGATTTTTATTTTCATGGATACGTATAGAATAAAAGAACCCATGCAATTTATAGAACAGCAATACAACTGTTTATACATAGAACCGTATGTTATGAATGTTATTATGTTAATAGCAATAACTTCTTTGTTGATAGTTGTGGTGGTTAAAATGATTGACATCCCTCAAGCATCAGCACCAAATTTAGAATATTTTCAGAAATAAATACAAACACACAAATTCTGTATAATCAGAAGATTATCCAAGTTATTGAAGAACAGTCTCACAAAAAGTTATAAGACAACAGAGCTGTCGTAAGCCTGAGAAGTGTTACAGTTAATTAATTAAGATATATTTGAATTTAAAATCTCAAAATACATCTTTTAGTCATTTGTATTATTATCTACAATCGTCACCATAATGAATCAGTAACTAGCACGAAGAGTCTGTGATGGCTGGTGCAAACTGGAAGGAAAAAAACCAAAACAACAAAAAACATTGTTCTTGCAAGAATCTTGTGTGCAGGGCAACATATGGAAAGATAATGCCAGAGAATAGCTGTCTAAGAATGCAGCATCATTTTGTCAGGAGAAATATTGAAATTATATCAACACAGAAAAGAACCAACTACCTTAGTGAAATATGGTTGAAACTCTGTCATGCTATGGGGTGCTGTCTTGCCTCTGATGTTGGAGACATCGAGTGTATGCAAGTAACAATGCAATCAAAAGATCATCAAATAGTTTTTCAGGACAGTTTGTAACCCTGTGTTATAAAAGAATTTTATACTTGAATTTTTTCAGCAGGACAGTCCAAAGTACTCACCCAACAGCAGAAAGTAATCATGGAAATTTAAAACTGGACCTAGTCCTAAATTCCTTAGACTGGATAACCTTACAAGAAAGATGCACTTTGTTATTACTAAAAAAGATTCTTGCAAACGTAAAAGAAAATTAACACACAGCAAAAGTGTCATAAAATACCAACAGATGGGTCTTAGGAAGCTTATTAATTCCCATAAGAAATACTAAAAAGCTGTGAATGTTGCCAGAAGGTCTGCAAACAAATATAGTGCTAAATAATTTTGTCTGTGTACTTCTTGCCTATGTTTTTTATTTCGCTATATGGAGCCTTTTTGCGTTGTTCAAGAATTTGGATTAAAAAAAAAGTTAATACTAAATTGTTCATTTGTAGTTATATGTGATAATATCCTTTATTTTCCACTGACAATTCAGAACACTAGTGATCCGGGCCAGCACATCTTTACATTTTTAAAATATTGAGTAGATTTTTTTATATTTCTTACTGTATTTGTTTCTATTACATTGTGTAAAACACTTTGAAATGCTGTTGCATATGAAATGTACTCTTGAGATAAACTATAAACCTCCTTTGAGCACATATTTTATCAGCATCTAAGCAGTTATTGACAGAAACTGTTTCTCTCTTGCCTCCCATGTCTCACACTGACCACACATGCATGCACTATGTGTTAGGTGACATCTCGTATCCTCTGGGTCCTGCTGCGTCAGTACCTGGGTTGTGGACTACGGTGCCTTCGCTTGCGTGGTTTGCTGCTCTCTGCCAGAGGTGGCACCTTTCTCTCTGAGTCTTGGCTAAGGGCTCTGTCCACAAAATGTCCACGCCTGAGTAAGCTCTATCTTCTGCATGCTGACCTAAGAGGCCTCCCAAACTGCCAGATCCTGCCTCTCTCTCTGCGAGTGTTGGAGCTGCGTGGTTGTGAGCTGCCTTGTGGGTTTTTCAGCCAAAGCCTGCCTAATTCACCTGCTCATCCCCACGATAGAGCAGAAGCCACATCCAGTGTGGGTGCTCCACAGCAAGGAAGGGGCCAGAAAGGAAAGGGGTCTGTCTCTCCTTTGGGGATTTGTATTGAGAGGTTAGTCCTCAACAATGTGCCCTCTTTCAGAGATCAGCACCTGCAGAGTCTGACATCATGGGAGAAGCTCAGTCACCTAGAGCTACGTGACACTTTCCGTGTAACAGCAAATGGGCTTAGAAGCTGTGCAGCTAAAGATGGTGTCTCTGGTGTGGAAGGGCTTTCCAGACTCAAGTTTCTGGAAATAGGCATTACGGGACGACAAGGCTACCAGTTACAGATGGCCTCGCTTGGGCTGGGTGCAGGATGGCTTGGCCTAGAGGAGCTGAGCCTTGGTGGTAAGGAGGTGGGGCCAGGCTTGCTCTGTGCCAGCCGTCTGAAGGACCTTAAACGTCTATGCCTGTGGACCTGCACACTCAGTGAGCTGCAGATAGTGCGGAGCTGCAGGATGCTTCGCGGACTCCGCCAGCTGGAGTTTCTTGATGTTATCTTCCAGCCCCGGCAGAGTCCACCAGTTGACGATGAGGAGGGAGGTGGTGGAGAAGAGCAGGATGGAGTGGAGGGTGCAGGTGCAGGTCCAGATAGTTATGAGGAGAATAGGACACTGGATGATCCTTTTCCCAGTCTGCGTCGCTCACTGGCCGTCCTGCTACCGTCCTGCACGCTGGCTTTCACCAACTGTTCTGTTCAAATGAATACAGACTGACTGAGGTCCCTGCTGCTATTTTGTGCAAGTAAACAGTATGCATACATTTCTTGTGTGAGGCAGCTGTGACACAGGAGTGGGAGTGGTTTAAATGGAAACATACTGGTTTGAACCCCAGCTTCCCAACTCCACATGTTGAAGTGTCCTTGTGCAAGATACTAAAGCCCCATTGCCTCTGATACATTCTCCAGTGTGTTAGTAGTTGTATGTACAGTAGAGACAAGTCAGTGTATTAACTAAATGCATAAGAAGAAGAAGAAGACAATGCTATATGAATGTTTAACTTTGAATGGGTGAACGTGACTTGTGCTGTAAAGTGCTTTAGTGGTCAACATGACCATAAAAGTACTATATAATTGCAGTCCATTTACCATTTCACTAACGTTTAGATAGCTACCACATCATGTTTGCTCTGGAATTAATTTTTTATATTTAAGATTGATGAAATTGTCTCAGAATGTATAATGTCCTCCAACCGCTCAGTTTACCTCAGTATTTTCAAGGGCAATCAACGAGCATGCTAATGTACATGTGATTAAAAAAATACATTACAAAAGAGAAACATCTTTTTGCAGTAGGTTCCTTTAAACTCAGTCACTATATAAAACTACAAGTTATGCAGGTGTTGACTAAAATGTCAGAACTGAAGAAAATTTACAACCCACCTGTTTCCTGCTTAACTGATTTTTTTTTTAACATTGTTTACTTTCAGAACCTGCAGGTGCTGAGTTGTGGCAAAGTAAACTTACAGCATAACTTAGTGAAATAAATCCTTCTCAAGTCCCAGTTGCCTATATTTGCTCAATCTTTGCTGATGTGATTGAAGTTGTAAAATAAGAAATGGAAAATGTATTTACTGTATTGACAAAAAAACTTTGGAACATCTGTGTCTTTATTCTGATATGTGTTTAATTTGAATCATTATATTGTAAAAAAGAAATAGTTTTGAATAAACCTATTTTCAAGAACTGAATCGCGAATTTCCCCCTATCTTTGAAAAAAACACATATTTTAAGGTATTTAACATTAAAAGGCTACTGGATTTCAATCCAATATATACTGGTTTGATGACACTCAATCACCCACAATAAAGTGGAAATGGAACGTGAGGAACGTCTACCTTACTCTATGAGAGCAGTCATTTTATTACCCATACCAGTCAACACAGCATATTTAAAGTACAACCCTGTCATTTATGATGGAATTAGGAAATTCTAAAAATAATTAAAAAGCACCTCAAGCTCAGTCTGTTGTCATTCCTACTACTACATATACCTATAGCAATAAACCCTTGCATTTTTCCCTCCAGTTTAGATAAACAATATATATATATATATATATATATATATATATATGGCCTGAAGAAAATGCAGTAAATGTTGTTTTACAAACACTAAATCAGGGGTCTTCAACCTGCAGCTCTGGAGCTACAAATGGCTTTCTGGACCTTCCACAATGGCTCTTAATTGCATGACTAAAAATGTTAAAAGCTGTGACGCTGCTTCCTTCCTTCTAAACACAGAAGAAACAATATGTGATGAATATCAACCATCAGGTGAACACACAGAAAGGATTAGAATCTTACAGTTTCTAGACGGTGAACAGAGAGAAATATTCACAATATGCACAATAACTTCCATCTGTTCACCTTTAGTGGTTCATTATGTAGATTTCTTGCAAATAAATGCTCCAACTTTGCATTCTTAGCTTGACTGTTTAGCTTAGCCTCTTGCGCCTGCACCCTCCACTACCTGGAGTAAAGACATTAACATCTGGTTTTACGTATGTATTGTCAGGTCTTTAAATGTAAATATAAATGTGTGGCATCCACAGAAAGTCTAGAATCTCAGCTAACAGCTCAGTAAAACCATGTCTTTGATCACCAAACACAGACAACTAAAAATTAAAAGACAAAGTACACAAAGTCAGAAAAAATATGTAAAAACAAATTATGCCTCCCGTGTCCACCCGATGGCATGAACACAGACAAATGACAGCTCTACTGAAAGCACACATCTCAGAGATTCCAAAACTATAAGTTTCATCTCACTATGACCATAGGCACAACAAGCTTCACGTTTGTAAAACATAGTCATAAAATATCTTTACACACACACACATATATATGTATATATATATATATATATTCAAAGAATTATATAATAATATTAATTATATAATATTTTCAAATAATTATATACATAATCTTTTTATTTTTATTTTATTTATTTATTTATTTTTCGCCCGTTCTGGTCTTGCATATAACGGACCCTCTGGGTGGGTTTGCTCGTTTTCCTCAGCGTGGCGATGACCAGATCACGAAAAGCGGGGGAAGAGTTTGTGGCTTAAAATAGTGGACAACAAAGGCACTGGTATTTTGGGGCGAAGTTGATAATAAAAATAGTAAAAAGTTAATAGTAAAATGATCATTTTGCACGCATTTGTTCCAGTCAGTTGTCTGCAAATTGCAACAGATCGGATCTTAGCGGGTCGTCATGTCCCATCTGATCGCTCCGTTTAAATGGAGTGAAAACTCCGCCCACCCGGATAACTGCTCGGTTACCCTGGCGTTAAATGGTGCGAACCCACTGGAAAAGAAAGAAGGCGGGTCAACTACCAATCTTCACCAATCACACTCTTCCTCTTTCTGTAAATCTAACCAATGGAAACGTCAAGTGTTGCAGACCGACCGACCGACCAATCACATCACATTACTTCATTTCAAAAACGTTGGCGGCCATTATAGTTCGGAAGAATAGTATTGTTTTTTTCCACGCTGTGCAATATATACCAAGTTTCTTCGCTATAATGCAGGTAAGAAATATATATCTATGTATATTTTTGACAGTGAGTAACTAGACAGTTATAAACGCAGAACAACTTCTATCTGTATACTATTATTCTGTCAGGGAATCCTGTGTTGCTTACGTTTATGTAGACTTTAGCTAACGTTAGGTTACCTCGCCATGACTAGCTCCCTTTTTGCTATCAACGTAGAAAAAAAAGAAAAAGAAGAAGATTCGCTATGAGCTACTGTATGTTCATGACAAAACAAAGCTATATGAGCAGTTGTTATTTAAAATATATCATAAAGTTAAGCTTAAGGTACGAAGCAATTGGTTTAATGTTGACTTGTTCAGTCAACATTTCCATTTTAGCAACTGCGTGACGTAACGTTTTCAATTAAACCTAATTTGCTCTACAGCAAGTATTTGGGCTACAAATACTGTGGTAAATTATACAATTATATGGTGATAGTGGAAATTTAATTCCCTTCTCATATCAGGTTTTCTTAGATTATTAGACTGTCAAAGCAACGGACCATGTGATAGAACAAATAGACTACAACACTGACACTAAAACTCAAATCTCTTGTTTGGTTCTGCTCATTAATGTTGGTTATTTAGCCCACCACATTTTTGTAGGTGTAACTCCACAAATCTGAACTCATCTGAACTGTTTTAATTTTTTTGCAGAATAAGGAAAATTACGAGCCCAGTAGTCTCCGAAAACAGGTAAGTAGTAATGGTTGTAAGAAATGAGAGAATATTGGCCCTTTTGTGCAGAACCACCAAATTTACTCTTAAGTGATCACAAGGGTGTACATAGACGTTGATAGTACATGAGATACAGTTTGGGCTGAAGTTGTGTTAAAGTACTTGGAGAAACAATAAGACAAATAAAATACAATGATGCATTCGTTATTTTGCAGCAAAGTTTTCTTTGTCATTGTAAAACATCTGTTTGATGTCTGTTTGATCAGTTTGCAACCCCGAGTACGATGGCAGGACCACAGCGCGTTCTGGTGAAGCCACGGGTAGAAACAATAAAAAATGCAGTCACAGGTAATTTCTTCTTCCTCAAATACATCTGTAATCTTTATAAATAGATATCTACATATACATTTCAGAATTTGTAGATAAGGGGTAAGACTGGGACATGTGTGACTTTTAGTTTACTTATGCAGTCTGAATAGCATTGAACAGTCACAAATGAGTTAGTTTTGGTTGCAGGTAAACAGTAAGTATGAAAAGCAGATGAAAGAGAAAAGGTTTGTCACTATGTATAAAAAAGTTATATGATAGCTTAACTACTGGCTATGGCCAAAAACATGAACCATTGTTCATATATTCTATGATGTTCATGTTCAGGTCCTGGAAGAGAATGTGTTGGCTCATCCTCCAGTTCTCCACCTAAGTAAGTATTTCTGAGTACTACCTTTCCAGATGTTATTTTTCATTTAATTAGTTTAAGTAATGAAAACATTATTTGTACTTTTCACAAGGAAAATTTCTATTGATGACTTTGACATTGGTCGACCCCTTGGAAAGGGCAAGTTTGGCAATGTGTACCTTGCACGGGTGAAGAAGCTCCAGGCCATTGTGGCACTGAAGGTGCTATTCAAGTCTCAAATGGAGAAGGAGGGGGTGGAGCATCAACTCAGGAGGGAGATTGAGATTCAAGCCCATCTCAAGTTAGTTGCTTGTATTTTTGTCATCTCCTGTGTCGTTATATTGGCCTGTAATTGCCACAGTATTGAAGTATAATTTGTGCTTAAACGTCCTGAATATGGAGTTTGTAGTTATGTACAATCACACTTCATACAACTTAGACCAATTTTCACATAATTTGACAATGCTTGGTATTAAACTTTTTTTTTTTGTATGCAAGAGGAAAGATAATAAATTTACTCTTCGTTTATTTCAAGTGATCAGATAGTAAATAACTAATGATTCAGAAATAACATCCATCTGGTATGTTTTGTACATGGACATAGTGACTGTAATAAAATTGTTAGGTTACTATCAGAAACGTAAAATCAAATTTTTTTTTTTTTAAGTTATTTGTATAAAGTGGATGTGACAACATTGCATTTAATTTTTTTTATTTGTGATTTTGATCTTTTGCTTTGAACAGTTTTATTTTGGTTGTTTTTGGTGTATTGCCAGCAAGTCTCCTCAGAATAATCTTTTTTTTTTTTTTTTTTTTTTTTTTTTTTTTTTTTTTTTTTTTTTTTCCCCCCCTTAAAGGCACCCCAACATTCTGCGCTTCTACAATTATTTCCACGACCGCAAGAGGGTGTTCTTAGTGCTGGAGTATGCCCCCCGCGGTGAGATGTACAAAGAACTACAGAAATATGGACAATTTGATGATCAGCGCACTGCAACGGTAGGTGCTGAACCAAATGTGTTAAATATTGTAAAGTGAATAGTAAATGCTTGGTAGGTTCTCACCAGTGTGTACATTGGATCAAATTTCTTCATATTGAGTGTAGTAGTAATCTAATGCAAGCCTATTTCAATTTTCAGTACATGGAAGAGATATCTGATGCTCTAATGTATTGCCATGAGAAGAAAGTGATTCATCGTGACATCAAACCTGAAAATCTACTTCTTGGCTACCGTGGAGAGCTGAAAATTGCTGATTTTGGATGGTCTGTCCACGCTCCCTCTCTAAGGTGAGTAACAAAGCACCATTGTGCTGTTTACAGACATCTGTTTCCTGTTGTGCACTGTCATAGGAAGGTGGTCAGTGCTGCCTCTTCCTTTTTTGCTCACTTCATATTCCTTTCTAGACGTCGTACGATGTGTGGAACGCTGGACTACCTTCCCCCAGAGATGATCGAGGGGCACACCCACAGTGAGAAGGTGGACTTATGGTGTATTGGAGTCCTGTGCTATGAATGCCTTGTAGGCAACCCTCCTTTTGAAACAGCCAGTCACACGGAAACATACAAAAGGATTATGAAGGTTGGTATTTGTGTCTGTCTGTGCGTGTTTTATGTGCTCAGGCCGTTAAATGTAATAGTTTATGCGACATAAAGTCCAAGAAGAATGATTTCCAGAAGTCACCCTTTATTGGAGAAAAACCCTACAGGAATCTTGAACTTCTGGCACCAGTCTGTACTTTTTTAATGCTCTGGTGTCATCTTATATATATCCTAAAATATATTTGTTATATATTTGCTGTTTTAGGTCTTAGCATTAAAGGACGTTCCAGTAATTTTTGTAATGGCACAGAACTGAAAATAATTGGTGAGAAGTTGGAAAAAGTACAGTTCAGTTTAACAAATGATAGAATGAACCAGAATATGGCACTGGTTTTTCAGCTGAACTCAACTGGTGTAGAAAAACAAAGTTTTTATACAGGCACTATTCGTAGAGCAAATACTTCAAGCTTCTAAAATTGACCATTGCCTTCCAAAAAAAACAAAGACTTTGAGCTGGCTGCTGTACGTTTCCGATTCTTGGCAATTATTTGACTATATTCTTGTATCAAATAGAAGAGACAGGAAAAAGAAAAACATTCAGATTTTCAGTTGTCCTCTTAGTTCATCTTCAGGTGTCCTGTGTAACACAGTTTGACTACTTTACCATATGTTTTTTTTAGCTGATTAAAAATGTTGCATGATTGCATGAAAAAGAAATTGTCAGCGATGATCCAAATCAAACGATTAATATGTCACACACTCCTCATTTGTTCTCTTAATTTCTCTAAAACAATCAACACTTTTCACAACAGAATAACCATAAAGAGTAAATAAACTGAAGCCCAACTAATAATCATGAAACGTGAGAGATTAGCTGCTCTGTATGTCACTAAAAGCGAGGTGTTTCATGCATCACTAGAAGACACAAAGCTGGATTTATGCTCGTGCTGTATCTGCGTATTGTAGGGCCGGTGTAGCTGATGGTGGTGCAATGTGCTGCCGACTGAAGTGTAGTGATGGCATCATGCTGCAGTTTCTCTTCTGTGGTTATCACAAAAATTCAGCAAGAAGTTCCAGAAGTCCAGAAACACGTAATCACAAACCGGCGAATCACAAGGGAGTACTTCTGCATAACCGCTCTACAATAGGGGTGCACTTCAGATCTGGAAGAGGTGCTTGTCACGCCTCCTCGGGTCTACGTGGAGCCTACAGTGGTGATCCCAAAACTGACCTTGTGCAGATGCCACGCAATTATAAATCCAGCTAAAGTTTTCACATACTTTTTTTAGGACGAAAAGTCCAATATAGAATTTCATAGCAGTTCATTTCTGATGAAAATAAGAAATGCTTTCATTGTGCCTCATACCCCATTTTGATGGAGTTTGTTAAATTCTTTGTGAGGTTTTACTGTTGTCGCTGTGCTGATAAAAAACTGACTTACTCCCATTCACAGGTGGATTTAAAATTCCCCAAAGTGGTATCTGAAGGTGCACAAGACCTGATCTCCAAGCTGCTTCACCACAACCCCAACGATCGTCTCTCTCTTCAGAAAGTTATTGACCACCCGTGGGTGCGCACCAATTCCCACAGACTCCTTCCTCCTACCTGCCCTACACAGAAATCCTGAGCCCACCTGGCAAGCTTTCTTGTCAGACTCTGGGAGGTGTTTTAATCTGTCCTCCACATAAAACTGGACCAGCATGATTTAATATCACAGGTTATAGCTTCAAACTGCCATTATTCTGTCACATTATATGATCGTATACATTAGATAGTGTCAGTTTTTTTTGGACGCGTATATATTAAGATACAGATAAGCAGGAAATGAAATGTGAGGATTTCCTCATATTCTTCACATTAAAGGTCACTTTGGCTTGAGCACAGTGACTATCCAAAAATTCTGATTATTTTTCTCATTAGATGAATTGGTCCAGTTCTTTTATGCATGTTTATTTTTCTTTGTACAGTATGATGTCTTCATATATATTTCTCTAGAGATATTTTTGTTTTTATTTCTTTAATTAAACTTTATAAGATGTTTCTGTTTGCAATGGTGTACACACCAAAGCCCTGCTGTTAGACTGCCTACAATAAGTATATTCTGCAGTTGTTAAAGATGATGTGCTTGCTGCTTGGGTTGGAAATAATTTTCGGGATCTCTCCAGCTATACGTTAAATATGTAATAAAAATGAAAAAAGAAAAAATAAATCTTTTTTTGTTGTCTGTAGAGGTTGTGTAAATACTAGATTGTTCAGATTTTGGTATGAACTACTAAATTGGTTCAGCTTTCAATTTGGACGATAAAGATGGTGAAGCATGTGGGTTATATTAAAGATTAAGGGTTGTACTTTTAAAATGATAGGATATACTAAAGTCATGGTAAATCCTTAAAAAAAAAAAATCCTAATATCTATTACCATGTCTGGATGAGTGCTTACCACATATTTAGAAGAAAAAATGCAGATAGATGTATATGTTGGAGAGCCATAACTCTGTGTGTGTGTATATATATATACACACATGTATATATGTATGTGTATGTATATACATATGTATATATGTATGTGTATGTATATATAAAGTATATACTGTGTGCACACAATTTCCTCAGGGATTAATAATGTATTTTGATCCTGATTGTGACCCTGGCAATGATTACTGATAAAATTTAAATCTAGAACTCATTGCAGAGATGTAACAACTCCCTGCCAGAACCCGCATTCACCGGTAGCGTGGCCGAGCGGTCTAAGGCGCTGGATTAAGGCTCCAGTCTCTTCGGGGGCGTGGGTTCGAATCCCACCGCTGCCAAACTTTTCCTTTAGTCTTGCTTTGTTCAATGTTACTAATACTTCTTTTACGTCAAAACGTCTTTCTTTTCTTTTCTGTCAGCTGTTTTTCTCCCACTTTAAAATGAAAAGCACTTCTGACTTTGGAACGTTAGTCAAAGAAAAGGTTTAACATACATGGATATAATTATCAAGCTCATTCATTTTAATACCATCAGTTGACACTGCAGTCAAGCCAGCCGCCTCTTGCATATCCGTGGTCAAGCCAGCAGCCACTATATTTCAAGTGCGCATTTACACTCAACTTTGTGGTAAAGCAACAACTATCTATCGATACTTCCGGATTTCAAAATAAAGCATCTCTCTTTCTCTGTTTTGTCTTGCAGTCCCTTATAGCAATAACACGCAAATTCTCTAAGTGACATTAATATAAATAAATAAATGCACTAAGTCAAAGTGTCTTATAAACAGCAAAAAGAAGCATTATTGTCTAACTTTGTAGTCAAATAAAATCACTTTCTTCCATAAGTAGTTCACAAAACCTGCACTTTTGCTCTAAGTACTTCCTATACTACTTACACAAATAATAAGAAATACTTTAACTGTGTACTTTTCCAGTTATTCAATGTCAAGGTACCTTATAGATGGCAAAAAAGGAGCATTATCGTCTAACTTTGAGGTAAAATAAATACTTTCTGCCATAAGCAGTTCATGAAACCTGTACTGTTGCCCTAAGTACTTCCTATACTACTTACACAAATAATATGAAACATTTTTACTGTGTACTTTTCTAGTAATATAATGTCAAACTGCCTTATGGACAGCTAAAAGAAGCATTATTGTCTAACTTTGAGTGGAGTAAAATCACTTTCTTACATAAGTAGTCAACAAAACCTGTACTATTCAACTACATACTTTCTATACTACTTAAACAATCTGAAACACTTTTACTGTGTACTTTTCCAGTAATATAATGCCAAAGTCTTTCATAGACAGCTAAAACAAGCATTATTGTCTAAATTTGAGGTCAAATAAAATGACTCTCTTCCATGAGCAGTCCCCTAAAACTATAATTTTGTATTACATACATTACCACTTTATTACAAAAATACTATGAAGTACTTCTCTGTATTTTTGGAGGAATTAATTGTCATATAAATTTGAAGTGCAATAATATTAATTTCTTCCATAATCATTCCACAATACCTATACTGTTGTACTACGTACATAGACAACTACTTACAAAAATACTATGAAGTGCTTTTACTTTATTCTTTTGGAGTAATTCATTGTCAAATTATCTTATGGACAGTAATAAATCCATCCCTAAGGAATTTTGACAATGAATTACTCCAAAAGTACACAGTAAAAGCACTATACAGTATTTTTGCAAGTAGTTGATGATGTCCTTAATGCAACAGTATAGGTTTTGTGAACTACTTATAGAAGAAATTCATTTTCTTCCTCCCTGAGCAGCCACCTTACCACGGTGCAGGAGTTTGAGCATTGTGACTCTTCTAGTGTCACGGTCAGAGACCGTAGCTAGGAGGTGGACCCAAATGCAAAGACACAGAGGGAAATAAAGTGAGAATGAAAAATCTTTATTAATACTTGAGATCTGTGGGAGGCTTGGTCTAGGTGCAGATTACTCCTCCTGAGAGAGGACAGAGGATTAACGAAAGCCTTATGAAAACTCTTGATATTGCAGACAGAATCAGCAGCTTACTTGGATCCTGAGGTGGCTGATGGTGGCGGGGTAAGTCTGAAAATGATCTCTGTCTGTGAGTGCACCATAGGGGTTGGGTGCAGTGTGAGCTGAGCGGTGGCCAAAGGTGGGGACCCTGGCATTCTGATCCTTGGCTGCAGAAGCTAGCTCTAGGGACGTAGAACGTCACCAACCTGGCTGGGGAGGAGTCTGAGCTGGTGCATGAGGTTGAACGGTTCCGGCTAGATATAGTTAAACTCACCTGGATGCATGGCAGGGCCCCAGGTGTGGATGAGGTCTGCTCGGATTTCCTTAAGGCTCTGGATGCTGTAGCTGTCTTGGTTGACACACCTCTGCAGCATCACGTGGACATTGGGGACAGTTCCCCTGGACTGGCAGACTGGGGTGGTGGTCCCCCTCTTCAAAATGGGGACCGGTGGGTGTGCTCCAACTACAGGGGGATCACACTCCTCAGCCTCCCTGGTAAGGTCTATTCAGGGGTCCTGGAGAGGAGGGTCTGTCAGATAGCGGAACCTCAGATTGAGGAGGAGTGTGGATTTTCGTCCCGGTCATGGAACAGTGGACCAGCTCTATACCGTCTTCAGGGTCTTGTAGGGGGCATGGGAGTTTGCTCAACCATGTGTTTTGTGAACTTGGAGAAGGTGTTTAACTGTGTCTCCCGGACACAGTTGAACACTGTCTCCGGTCCGGTTTCCGATACGACCGGTGCCAGAGCTTGGTCCGTATTGCGGTCAGTAAATCAGATTTGTTTCCAGTGAGAGTTGGAGTCCGTCAAGGCTGCCCTTTGTCACTGATTCTGTTCACAACTTTTATGGACAGAATTTCTATGCGCAGCTGTGGTGTTGAAGGGATCCAATTTGATAGCCTCAGGATTGAGTCTCTGCTCTTTAAGGAGGATGCAGTTAAGTTGGCTTCATCAGGCCTTGATCTTGAGCTTTCACAGGAGCGAATTCGCATCTGAGTGTGAAGCAGCTGGGATGAGGATCAGCACCTCCAAATCAGAGACTATGGTCCTCAGCCAGAGCAAGAGATTGGGTGAAAAGCTCAGTGATCCTGGAGGGCTCAGAGTCGAGTCACTGCTCTTTCGCATCAAGAGGAGCCAGATGAGGTGGCTCGGGCATCTGGTCAAGATGCCTCATGGATGCCTCCCTGGTGAGGTGTTACGGTCATGTCCCACTAGCAGGAGGCCCCAGGGAAGACCCAGGACATGCTGGACAGACTACATCTCTCAGCTGGCCTGGGAACACCTTGGAATCCCCTGGAGTAGGACAAGCTGGTGAATGTGGCTGGGGGGAGGGAAGTCTGGGATTCCCTGCTGAGGCAGCTGCCCCTAAGACGTGACCTTGGATATGAGAAAGAAAATGGATGGATGGATAATGTTATTTCACTTTAAATTTAGACGATGATGCATCTTTTAGCTTAAAGACCTTGACAATGAGTTTCTGTAAAACTACACAGTCAAAATATCTTCATAGTAGTTTTGTCAGTACTTGATGATGTATTTAGCACAATAGTATACAGTTGTGGACTAAAGAAGACTGGAAGAAATTAATTTTATTTCACTTCAAATTTAGACTACAATGCTTGTTTTAGCTGTCTGTAAAGGACTGTGGCATTATATTACTGGAAAAGTACACAGTAAAAGTGTTTCATATTATTTGTGTAAGTAGTATAGGAAGTACTTAGTGCAACAATACAGATTTCATGAACTACTTATGTAAGAAAGTGATTTTATTTACTTCAAAGTTAGACGATAATGCTTCTTTTTGCTGTCCATAAGACACTTTGACAGTGAATTATTAGAAAAGTACAAAGTAAAACTATTTCCTATTATTTGTGTAAGTAGTATAGGAAGTACTTAGCACAAAAGTGCAGGTTTTGTGAACTACTTATGGAAGAAAGTGATTTTATTTGACTTCAGACTTAGACAATAATGGTTCTTTTTGCTATTTATAAGACACTTTGACTTAGTGCATTTATTTATTTATATTAATGACACTTAGAGAAGTTGCGTGTTATTGCTATCTGAAAGGGACTGCAAGACAAAACAGAGAAAGAGAGATGCTTTATTTTGAAATCCGGAAGTATCGATAGATAGTTGTTGCTTTACCACAAAGTTGAGTGTAAATGCGCACTTGAAATACAGTGGCGGCTGGCTTGACCATGGATACGTGAGAGGCGGCTGGTTTGACCGCAGTCGTTGACACTGACAAAGTGAATCTTTGACTTAAAAAATTGTGAATGTTGGTGGTTGTAATTTTCTGTAAACGCTTGATGACGCCACTTGAACAAACAGTAACAGTAGATTGACGTGGGTGGGCGACGGGATGATCAATTTATAGTTCGTGAAAGAAAAACAGCTGCACCTAACATGCCTATCATGTACTAAACTTGTATGATGGCAGGTTTTATCCAACATTTAAGTACCCCACTCACTGTTAATGTTTTGTATTTTTAAGCTTTTATTTTGTTAAGGAAAACGCCTGCATTTAAAACGTCCGGTTCATTTTGAGGTGCTTTGCTTATGATAGGTCGATGTAGACTTCCGGGTCAAACCAGCTTCGAACGTCACAACTCATAACAGAGAGCTGGTCCGTTAAAGATAGATATTTCCTGATGTATTATTAGTATTTTCCCTTTTAACCATTCAAAACTACACTAAAACATGGCTGGTTTGCCACCGGGAGATCCGCAGCTGGTCTCAATGATCGTCAATCATTTAAAAACCCAGGGTCTCTTCGACCAGTTCAGGAGGGACTGCTTGGCAGACGTTGATACAAAGGTAACGTAAAAAAATCAGCCCCAGGACGTATTAAAATTATTTACAAGTACAGTGCTGTTTTAGTCTGCAGAGTAGATAATTCAGTAACGTTCTTATGAAAAGTTTAGCTTAAAGCGCTACCTGTTGGACCGTCTTTGACAGCGGACTTAATCTTGATTATTAAAACTACTTTCAGCTATTAATGTTTCTTACACCTTTGTATTTCTATATTTTATTTATTTATTTATGTGTATTTGTATGTTGGGCAGAATTTCATGAAATTAATAATCGTTGAGAGCACAAACAATATATAAATGAGGAAAAAAAAGCATTGCTTTTGTGTGTTTATCTTTGTAAAGGAAACATTAAAAATCTTTTGCAGCCAGCTTACCTGAACCTGAAGCAGAGAGTTGACAATTTTGTCTCTAATCACCTCTCTAACCACACATGGAGTCCTCATTTGAACAAAAACCAGCTCAGAAACAACATCAGACAGCTTGTCTTACAGTAAGCCAAGAAACAGTAACTTCTACTCGTATCTATCTATCTATCTATCTATCTATCTATCTATCTATCTATCTATCTATCTATCTATCTATCTATCTATCTCATCAAATGCACGTTTACACCAGGGGTGTCCAAAGTCGGTCCTTGAGGGCCACAATCCTACAGGTTTTGGATGTTTCCTGCCGCAGGACACCAGAATAAGATTACTGGATCAACATGCTTGGGTAGAACTTGACAAGAAGCAGTGGAGGAGAGCCATTTAATTTAAATCTGGTCTGTTGTAGCAGGAAGACATCTAAAACCTGCAGGACTGTGGCCCTTGAGAACTGGAGCGGGACATCCCTGGTTTATACTAACAACAAACTGCATCTCTTAGATCTGGTATGCTGGAGCAGGGAGTGGACAGGATTGTGACCCAGGTGGTGGATCCCAAAATCAACCATATCTTCAGGCCGCAAGTGGAGAGGGTAGTTCGTGAATTTCTATCACCGGGCAGCTGCTCACAGGAGATGCCAACCCCTCTGCCTCCAGCAGAGATAAAATCAGAAAGCATCCCTGAGCAAGGTACACAACACTTCATACTTTTTATCTGCTCTGCTCAAAAGAAAAAAGAATCTTCTCTTTTAGTGTGAACAAATCTTTTTTTTTAACACATGTCCATATGTTTATAGCCTCATTGTCAACGCCAACTACAACAGCTGCCAGCGATGCCATGTCCATCCTTGACACCATAACCTCTCTCAACCAGGAGGCGAGTGTCAGGGCCAGCTCAGCAACTGAAAAAGGTCCTAAAGGCCAAGCTACAGATGACCTCGTGCAGCTAGTGGAAGAGAATGTGCAGGATATGAATATTGTTGATGAAGGTGACGGTAGCCAAGAGGGGAAACCACTGGAAGAGACAGAGGAGGCAAAAGGGACAGTCGAGGTCCAAGCATCAGAAGTAAAGACAGAACACACACAGGAACAGATAGAACTGGACAAAGAGGGGTCAATGGAGGAAATTAAAATGGAAGAGGAGGAATCAGGTGCTCAGGAGCAGACAGAGGAGGAGAAAGACAGACGCACAAGTAAAATAAGTGGAAAACCCTCAGAGGAGAAACAGGATGATGATGATGCACTGAAATCTACAAGCCAGGCCAAGCAGAAGGCAAGAGAGAGGATAAAAGAGGGTAAGCTGCTGCGTCCTGTGTTTAGTGTTACTGTCTTTATATTCTTGTTAAAGCCACTTTTGGTAGTTTAGCATTTTCACGTATTTCCATGTAGCTGATGGGCTTATGAAGAAAACACTGATATGCTTAGATGAGATGTCAATTGCAAATAAACTGGTAAAATAATTAAATGATTTAATCTACATGGTGGTGAACACAGTGAAATCTGTTTGAGTATTTTCTCAATGTTTTCTAACTCGGTTTTTAATTGATAAAAGATTAAAATGCAGTTATTTGTAACTGAGCATTTATTAGCAGGTTATTTGGCTGTAAAATACATTTAAGGATTTTTTCCAGCTACTATATGCATATCCAGGGTTTACGTTATTTACATCACATTTTTGTTTTTTATGAGAATTAACAGCTTGTTGTTTTTATTAATTTATTTTAGCTATTTTACCAATTATAAATGTGTTCTAATATTAGACACCAATATTAAGTGTATATGGTCATTTTTGAAGGGTTAGTTATTTTGCTGAATGACAAATAATTTAGGTTATTTCAATATCAGAAACAGAAAGCAAGAATTATTCACAAAAATATTCAAAAACTACCTTGTAAGTTATGTATTTCCATTTACTTATTTTTGTTATTGTAGTTTTAAGTAAAACTGGATAAATAAAAAAAATCTAAAACCAGTTGCGTCTTTGCCATGCAGAATATTCTTTGGAGGACTCGGACCTGGAAGGCCTGAGCGACATCACGGTGAGCTCTGTCCACACCAGCGACCTGTCTTCTTTTGAGGAGGAAAGTGACGAGGAAGAGCAGCCGTCTGATTCTTCTGAAGAGGGGGAGCTTCCACCAGATGGTCTCTGACTGCAGTGATTTTCTGTTCCTGCTTAAATTCTTTTCACAGTTTAACCACAGAATTTTCAGGTTTTCAAAAATGCTGAAGGAGCTGAATGTTTTCCTCTCTGTGTACACCACCAGATCAAGCTGAAAACGCAGAGAAGAAACCCACCAGTGGAGACACAGGAGATGAAGACAAAGAGTCCAAACCTCGCCGCAAGGCTTATGTTCACAAACCCTTCCTGTACTCCCGTTACTACAGTGATTCAGATGATGAGATCACTGTGGAGGAGCGTCGCAGATCTGCTGTGAGGTTCTTTATGTATAAACATTTAGTGTGCTTCTTCAGTGTACCTGATAGATGAGTTGATTATAAGCTTTAAAGCAATATAATAAATCGTGAATGTTTCCTGAATCCTGAATGAATGAACTGTTCTCATAGGCAAAAGAAAAAGAGGAAAGACTGTTGAAGAGACAGCAGAATCGAGAGCGAATGGAAGAGAAGCGTAAACAGAAAGCAGCTCAGACTGAAGAACAAGGTTTTTCCTTTCTGTTGTGTGTCTACTGTCATGTGCTTTAACTTTGGTTAAAGGTGGAAGGAGTATTACTTATATGTGTCCTCATCTTGTGTCCTCTACTAAATGCTACGTAATAGTGTACATGCTACATGACAATTTGTCTGAGTATGGAAACCAAAGCTGATTAGTCTTATGTATGTTTTCATGTAATTAAAGAGTCTGTATGGGACCATCACAATTATATCAATCCTGCTCACTTTTTAGCTTAAGAGTTCACAATTTTTAAGTTAACCCACGTAAAACACAAAAGAATACAAAGCTACAGACAAAACATGCATATGATTTATACATAATCATATAAAAACAAGACAATGACAACCATAGTTC
The DNA here is from genome assembly GCF_017639745.1 of Melanotaenia boesemani. Taxonomy (NCBI): domain Eukaryota; kingdom Metazoa; phylum Chordata; class Actinopteri; order Atheriniformes; family Melanotaeniidae; genus Melanotaenia; species Melanotaenia boesemani. The sequence continues at coordinate 17,422,712 of NC_055688.1, forward strand.
TCATTGTTCCATTTTCTCCTCAAAACAACAATATGTACTCTTCATTGGGAATTGACTGTGTCACTTACTGTGCTTAATGTCTCCCACAGATCATCAACAACAAAAGATTACAGACTCTGCCTCGCTGGAGTGCCCCAAAGCCAAAGAAGCCCGCAAGGAAAGGAAAGTTTTGGAGAAAAAAATGGCTCTCAACAGGAAGAGAAAACTAGATTCAAGGTGTGCAATCCAATTTAATTCACAAATTCATGCAGCAGCTTCAGATGACAGCCAGATCTTCAGATATTTTTGTAATGTGTACTGTGTTCATGCATGTGTGATTATCGCCTTACAGGAAAGGGGGAGAAGTTTCAAGTAAGAAGAAAGGAAATACAGGAGACATAACCAAGAAAGCAGTATGTGAATGCAACTGAGAATAAAATGGATTTAAGGTAACAGGTTTATCGTTCTGTAGAAGCGTATTTACTTTTCTTTTTTTTTTGTCAAACTAGGAAGTGAAATCTTCCAGCTCAAAGACTCCACAACCTAAACTGATGAGAAATCTTTCAGAATCAGCATCTTCTGATGAAAAGCACAGAAGGATGAGTGGCAGCATCTCAGAAGATTCCAGTGACACCAAAAAGCTGTCGGACAAAAGCAGGACACACTCCTTCATCTTGGATCTGGAACAAGGCTCCCAAGAGGCTCTTAAACAACGTTCTTTTGGGAAATTTGACCGTCTTTCCCGCAAAGAACTTCATTCTAAAGAACGCAAAGACAAGGAACGCAGCCTTTCTGATGAACGCAGCAAGCTCAAACAGAAGCAGGAGAAAAAATCTGAACATCAGTTAGATGAATCACAGATGAAGGAAGGAACTGCTGTTAAAGTATCTTCTGAGGAGAAAGGCGAGAAGAAGCCCAAGATTAAAAGTGAGAAGAAAATGGCTGCAAGTACAAGAGAGGGAAAGATGGCTGAAGGAGTTCTTGATGAGGGAGGCTTTAAAGATTCCAAGAAGACGAAGGGGGTGTCTGGAGAAACTGTCAAAGCAGAGAAGGAAAAGGACAAAATTAGGGAAAAAGATAAGATCAAAGAAAAGGAAAAGGCCAAAGCAGAGAAATCTTCATTCAAAAGCGATTTCAAGCAGATTCTTCGTCCAGATTCAGCCGGCTCCTCTGAGGATCGCTCAGACATGGAGCCTGGCTCAGATAGCTCCAAAAAGAGAGAGAAACACTCCAAGGAAGTGTTGAAAAGGTCAAAGAGTCACACTGAGGACAGGTCTGGAGACAAACCCAGATCAAAAATAGACAGTGAGAAGGACAAGACTAAAGCAGATCAAGACAGCCAGAAGTTACAAAAGTCAAGTTCTGAAACGGACAAAGACCCAAAAAGGGTTAAGACCACAGAAAAAGGAAAAATCACAGAAAAACCAAAAGTAAAATCCAAAGAGGAAGCAAAGGTTCCATTGTCATTAAAGACTGTTAAGAAAGTTCAAAGTTTGGATGTCAAAAGTGCTGGAGGTACAGGTATCATCAAACCTGAAGCGACAAAGGAGAAGAAAAAAGATGGAAATGCAAAAGAGCAGCGGAGAGTAACTGGAGAACCTCCACATGAAAAATCTGATCTGAAAAGTTCAAAGAAGAAACTGGAGAAGAAAGATAAAGTTCCAGAAAAGAAGGATGATAGTCAAGAAGAGAAGACAATAAAAGAAGAAAAACTGGAAAAGCCCGATAAATTCTCAAAGGCTTCATCTGTTTCTTTGAGTCTTGAGACAGACGAGTCGCTAAAGAAACAACCACTTCTCCAAGAAACAAGCACAGACTCTGACCCGGTCACCACCACAGTCACCACTTCGTTCTCAGACGACACATGCGACGCTTTAAGTGACATCACCCCTGAGCCACCTGAATGTGAGACAGAGTCGCGGCTCAGCGAGATCCCAGCTGTACCGGCTGAGAACGACGCCCTGCTGACACTTATGGATGTGTGTACTTCAGCAGAGGCCAGACTTCCGCCAGAGTGCCTTAGAGAGGAAGCAACACCCAAGACCGAGCTTCAGGATGCTGATATGAAGATGAAAGAGGCAGCTCTGACACTGCTGTCCATGGATCCTGACAGCACCATGTCCTCCAGCTTAATCTGTCAAGACACGAGGGATGAAGCACCGCTGTATCCTCCTGACACAAAACAGGTGGAAGCTAGTACAGCTGAAGAGGTTGTGCTCCTTCCTCTGCAGGTGCAGCCGACTCATGAAAGTGAGCTTTCAGCCTCCGAGACATGTCAGCAAACTGTTGAGCTTATTGATGTAAAACCAGACACTGCAGGTAAGGGGGAACTAACTAAATTTAACATTGGCTCTCTAAGCTTCTCGGAGCTGATGCAAGCTGAACATGCATCTCTTTTCAGATGAGTCGGGGAGAAAAATGGACACAGCTGAGACTGAAATGACAGAGATGGCTGCTCCACTGATAAAGGTTTGTGACATTTGTAAAATTAAAATGTCTTTGTCAAGTTAAAGGAAATGGTACCATTTCTGGAGTTTCTTGAGTGGAATTTTCTATGGTGTACTGTTTTCTCTCTAAACAGGAGGATGATGCGGCATTAAATACCTGTCAGATTTCTCCAAAAGAGGAAGAAACCAAGAGTGTTGAAACTCCTCCTGAGACACTATTACGTGAAAAAATGGCAGCACCAGTAGACCAAGGTTTTTTTTTAATGTCTTTCTTACTTCCCTTCTACTCCTCATGTTTTGTAACATACTGCATGGAAATACTATAATATTTTATCTGTGTATTAACTTTACCTGTTTTTTTGTTTTCATTCAGTGGCTGGTGCTGTTAAGTCAGATCTGGAAGAGGCCAGAGAAGGCACAGAAGTGAACACAGCAAGTTTTTCTGACACCATTGAACAAGTTTCAGAAATCCCCAGTAAGCCAGATCAATGCAACACTCAGGAAAACATAAATATTGCTGCTTTGTTTGACAGATTTTTAACCCAAATTCTTGTCATACAGAGCAAACGGAGCCAGATTTTGAAGTTAGAAACCTCGGGGTGAGTAATGATTTATGTTGCACTGATACAGATTTGTTACTGTCTTCATTTTTAGTGCTTTTTAGGGAAATAACAATAAAACTAATCTCATAAAAAAAAACAGGCACTGGAAGCAGAAGACGACGAGAACCAGATAAAGATGGTTGTTGATAAGGGTACGACCGTTTTCTTTGCATATGCATGCAGTCACATCAGACATGATACATATTTAAAGGTAATTGGTTAAAAACATGTTAAAAGCTTTTTTTTCTCACAATTAGGTGAAGCTGAGAATAAAAATGAAGGAGAAAATGTTCCAGCAGAGAAAGGTGATCTGCAGACAGTAAGTGTTCAGCTTCTAAATATATTCAGTTTGAAGTTAACACTAACTGTTAATAGATGATCCGGTTCAAGCAAACTGTTTGTGTCCCTTTGCTGACCTGGTTTAGATGGAAACCAACATTCCTAATATCAGTGAAGAAGGTGAAGCTGAATCTACGCGCAAGCTAGTCAAACAAATCAGTGAGTCATTCAATCATTCATTCACTGATTTTGCAGTTATTCGAATGCTGTTGGGTGCGTGGTTTCATTAGTAATTTGACTTCCTGCTTTGTAGTTTGTAAAATGATGGATGAAAAGACAGGATTTTTTTATATATAATGTAGAGTCTTGCAGCCCAAAAAAGCTTTGTGCACCTTAACTAGGCTGAAACCAGACCTAAATACTGATTTACACCATTTTCTTTTCTTTCTCTTTGGATCATTCTGAGTCATTATTTTCTGTTTAAATGTCTCAGGTAACATCTCCAGCACAGACAGCCAGGACGATGAAAAAAGCTCAGACCTGTCAGCAAAGGTACCCTGTTTGAAAGTCAGCTTTTAAATATGCAAACAATTTCATGTGTTAATGCAGCATCTTCTGTGTTAATACTTTGGTAGGAGGTGAAAAACGATGGAAGGGGAAGACGCAAACGAAAACTGTCTTGCCAAAAAGGTAATCTGTGAAATGATGAGGTGTTACATTCCCTCAAATGTCAAGATCCAGAGAAGCAGATTCATAGCCAAAGGTGTCAGAAATTAGATAATAAAATACATTTAATGGATTAATTGAAGCAACTTTATCATTTTCAACACATCAGGTGATAAAAAGGATGAAATGGAAGGTAAAGAGCAGCTATCAGCTGAGGTAAATATGACATTTATCACATGATATCTGTGTGATTTTTTTTTTTTTTTTCGCATACAAAAAATATGTAGATACAGCGCAAAGTCGTTTTTCCTTTTTAATTGTCAGGACATTGAGAAGGAACAGGTTTTAGAAGTAAAAACAACTCGCAGGGGAAGACCACCCAGAACCACAGAAGAAGCAGAGAAAGACCAACCAAAAGAAGCAGAGAAGTCAGAAGAACCTCCGAGTCGCAGGGGAAGACGTTCAGGAGCCGCAGCTAAAGAAACAGCAGCTGGCAAGTTGGCCGCTTTAATGACTGCCTACATTAGCTCAGATTATTTGGTTATGAGTTTCTCTGATGTTGCTGTTGCTTTGCTTTTAATGACAGATAATCAGAAGGAAGACGAGAACAGAGCTGAGGACATTGCTGATGAAACCTCATCACTGAAAGCAGCAGAGAAAGAGGAAGTATGTTAAAAACGTCATTTGCTGAATGCTGACGGCGAAAGCTTTTGTAATGACTAAAACACATTTTCTGGTCATGCAATATTGCTTGTTTTTTTTTTTTTTTTACTTCATAATGATTATAAAGCATTAAAAACGATAACAACCGTAGTTTATATTTGTTTCCACCAAATATTGTCTTTTGTTCTTGTAGAAAGGTGAGAATGAAAGTAAACCAGAACAAATTGTCCAAAGTGGAGTTGAGGACAATCTGCCATCTTCTGCTCCAGAGGACAATGAAGGTGCAGTAAGCTCAGACTTCCAAGACATGACAGACACATGTGAGTTTTTGCTCTTTTATTATTTGTTTTTGGTTCCTTACTGTAATAGAAGGTCCATAGAGTAAGTCTCCCAGTTTAATTTGATTTATTTAGAAGCACAGTACAAGGAACAAATAGTGGTGAGAACCTGATTTACTTCCAGCTCCCAATGTCTCAACTTGCATCTCAAAGAATTAACTTATTACAAACCTTTATATTGTAAAAGAAATGCTGGCATCTTACCTACCTGATTAACATTAACAAGAAATAATATCAGCAATAATTTCATCCTCAGATTCCGAGACTTCTCTTCATTTAAATTGTGTACAATAGATAAAACTGAAAACTCTAAAACCGCAACCACTGAACGTAGCGTGTTTACCACGATCTGGTTGGGAAACAGTTCCAGCGGAGCTCATATAGGATGGAGCCAACTCAAAGTATTTGCAATCAGTTTTAAGTCTGATGGAAGACCCCTGCAACACAACTTCATGAGAAAAACAGCATCACACACAGGCAAAGAGGGAAACCTGAAGAAATTAGTCACACTCAAATGTAAACAAATAATATCTCGGAGCTCAAAACACGAAGTTGACCAATCAGAGCAGCACATTGCCAAAATGCCACTCCCATTAACAGCCTTCTGAAATGACATTTTACAGTGATAGTTGGTCTTAAGGAATTCTGGGAGCTTTGACTTAATCTGAGCTGTGAAAAGGAAACAGGTTATAGGATGCATTTTGATGAAACATTGAAATTATAGGTAAACCAGCAATGAAGAGAAACAGATCAGAAGAAATGGAGGAATCCAGCGAGGTGAGAGGTGTTATCTTTGTGGATCACAGTATTACAGTATTAGTCTCTTTGCTTTAGCCATATTTATCCATATTATTGTTTGTGTTTCCTAATCTGCATAATCCAGGAGGAAACCCAGGCTCAAGAGGAGATGAAGGACAACAGAGGACAAGAACAAAGCACAGAACAATATGAAAAAGACAGTGGTGAGGAAGAAATATCCTGCTGGAGGACTTCACGTATATTTACAGAGAAAAACATCTCAACACAACATTTAAACAACAATAATTACCGTCTCTGTATTGTGCATGTATTTTTCAGTCTGTTCTCCTTCTGCAAGCCAGTCAGAGGATGTTAAAGAGGAAATCTGCAGTGAGAACAAGCCAGATGATGTATGTTTCATATGAAATTGAGGAATAACTGTTATTTGCATCTGTAAATATGTACATCCATCACTTTGGCTGTCATTATTAACTTTGTAGGAATCTTGTTTTACAACTTTATTGCTGTATGCTAATATCTTATGTACTTGACCTATTTAATTTGTTTCAGACTGAGTTCTTCTTCTGTTTCCAGGCTGAGGAGGAGAAACAAGAAGAGCAACAAGAGGACCAGGAGGCCACTTTGAAGAAGCCTGCTCGGAGGGGACGGCCCCCAAAGGCTGCAGCTATGGAGGATTCAGGTAAAAAAATGGCTATCTTTAAATTAGATGATTTGTTTTTATTACCAATATATGAATTAATTATGTATGTATGTGTATGTATTTATTTTACTTTATTTATTTTATTTATCTAATTTATTTATTAGACCAGGAAAGCTGTCTCACTGCATCAAAGACCTCTTCAAGAGCATCCTGGCCAAAATGGCTGCATAGTTATAACCCAAGCACACATTCAGATATTTAGAAATAGATGAGAATCATACAGAAGTATCATACGAGGGCACACAAAACGAGAATGCACTAATAAATCTGGGCACAGACATTTTTATTGATGATTGGTAAGTGTGAAGCTTATTTCCCATCGGTGGGTTTATATGAATCAGCTAATATATTTTAAGATTCTAAATTACTCCTAAAATTTCCTCTCATACTAAAGGATTATTTAGCTTCAGGTGTGCACATTAAAGAAAATACAGAATGGTAAAGTTATGCTACCTGTAACTTTTATCATCTTTTCTACAGGTAAAAAGGACAAGAAAGCTGATGAGAAGGACAGCGAGCAAAATTATGAGGAGGACGAAGAGGAAGGCGAGAAAGAAGGGGACGACAAAGAGTCTGCAACCAGAGCTACGACCCGGTCGGCATCTCGCCTGGAGGCTGAAAAGTAATTTCAGTTTTTATTTGGTGGTTTAAGGTCAATGAGATTCCCACTGTCATGGACCCACAACGTAGACTTTACTGAAACTTGATCAATAATAAGAGTTACAGTAACACCAAAACACGATGAAAACTAGACAGGTTGGAAAAACGTTTAACTGGTTTGTGCTTCTCTAGCACTTTATTAAGTGGTGATAAATGAACAGCTGGCTGAATGTCTGTACTCTGGAAAGCACAATGTCACTAAATATGTAAGGGAGGAAGAATTAGTACCAAAGCAGCTTTTTTTTTTTTTTACTGCTTTTCAGAAACAAGCCAAGCAAACCATCCACCCGGGCGAGTCGACAGAACGGTAAAGAGGAGACCACAGCTGGCACACGGTGAGTTTGTCTCATTGAGCTTCAACAGCATGAAAGAGTTTAGCGGAGAATCTGACCAAACCTGACTGCAACTGTAGGACCGTGAAAGAGAGCCTTTTACCCGAAGTGTTCCTGGAATTTTAAATTAGCTCCCAAAATAAAAAGAATAAATCTTTTGCAAGGTCTGACCAGGTTTAAAAATAAGATGTAAAAATAAGTTATAATAATTCTGTTAGACATGTCTGATCAAAACACACTTTTTTTTTGTAGAGTAAAAGATTATGTAAGCTTTTAAGTTCCTGTATGCAGCATTGTGAATACAGTGTGTTCATGCTGCTGTATGTGAAGGTGTAGTGGTGTATTTAGTTTCCTATCAGAGTGACGCTGTCTGCCTCATATTTCCGTGTATTTTCAGGTAACAGAACTTTTAGGTTTTTGTCAGTTTTTGCTTTGAGCAGCAACAACAGTGGTTCTGAAGTTGAATTTGACTTCTTTAATCAGAAATCACAGATGCTCATATCAAAACCTTAATATTTAATAATCTTATTAAAACAACACATAATTGCAAAGTAATTGTGAGCAATTTGATTAGAAATATAATCTACTAAAGTGGATTTAACTGGTTCATAATGATTGGCTGGAACTGACTGTTTCTCTAAAGTAGCTTGGGATGACTTGTCATGAAATGGTGTTGTCATTAAACTGAATTTAAAACTGATAAGAAATTACACATGTAAATTAGTTTCCTCCATTCTGTTTTTGTAAGTTTTTCCAGAAAATATGGATAATTTTACGCTTTTAATGCTCAATATAAAAACATTTTTAAAAAGATGCTAAAAGATGACTTTCTTACTGACTAACATATAACTACCACTCTTTTTATCATTGTTTCTAATCTCTGGAAAAATATATTTTAAATGTCAGTCTTGATAGATTTTTTTTTGTATAAGAGCAGCTTTTGTTAGACATTTTTCTTTACTTTTTTTTTTTTTTTTTTCTAATAACATTAAGGAAGTCCTGAAATCTAAAACGTCTGTTCTTAAAATCCATATTTGACAGAGCTTCTCTTCTTCTTTCCTCCCTCTAGTCTAAATGTTAAGTGTACAAGCGCCAATCTGTGTGCTTGTATTAGTTATTGCACTACTTTTTACAAACAACCCTAGAATTAACAAATGGTTTGACACTTGCTCTTTGTTTCCCTCCTGCAGGGGGACGAGGGGCCAGGCTCCGTCCAAGGGGGGCCGTAAACGGGAGGCCAGCCCTCCTGCTGTGCGAACGCGGGGAGGACAGAAATCAGAGGAGCCCCCTTCAAAGAGAGCCAAACGCTAAGACCTTTGATAGCAGTGGAACAGTCTTCCCCCGCAGTGTTGTTTTTACACTTCATGTTCAAAGACCTCTGCAGTCAGTTTGCATGTAAAGTGGTTTGTGCTTCATTGACTGTTGATACTGAAAAGCTCTGGGTAATATTATACACTTTCTGATGGTTGTGTGTAAACCTGAGGATCTGTGTTAGAATCCCCCAAAGTACCTTCTGCTGCTCTGCGTCCATATGGTTTGGATCAGACTCCATCATTTGCTGCTTTATTCAGTAATGCCCTGTGAATCAGACCATTTCAGGCCAATCACAAGCCTAATGTGCAGCAGAGCCGCACTTGGAGATAAAGAGGATAAATTGAAATTGGCCGTCAGTCATCAGAGGCCAGAGTGTGTCTCAGACTCCTCTGTTCCTCATTCACACAATTTTAAGAATCATCTAATCTTCATTGTGCATTTATTCATTCTGTGAATGAAAGGGGACATTTTTTTCTGTCATGTTATTTGCTTTTACACTTAATGCAAAAAGGGTTTCTTTTTGTATATTTCCACTGAAATAACAGCAGTATTAAATAAACTCAGTAAAGTCAGCATCACTCTGAAACACCAGCTACTGCAAACAGAGTGTAGTTTTTTTTACTTAAACAGACCCTAACACTAACTTTAGTGTTATAAAGTTGTCAGTATAAAAACATTTGTTTCATTAATGTAAAAAATACTGACTAATGCTTCATCTTAGGTTCTTAGTTGTAATGATTCTGTTTGCATTCAACTTATGATTTTAAAGAAACTGTTTTATTTGTTGTTTTAATACAAAATACCCTAAGGGACCTTTTTGTGCATCTCTTTATTGACAAGAACTTTTTCTACAGTTTTAGAAGCTTTCCAGAGTGTTATTTTATCATTAATTTGAGATTTGCAGATTTACAGACACACAAACACACCTTGTTATTTTGTTTATTTCAAATTCTTACCCTTTTCAATTGTATGATCTATGAAAACATCACACACATCAAAATATTTACATTCATTTTAATTTACCCTTATTATGTCTCAAACTTTATTTCCTTTTGTTCTTAAATGGATGTGCTGCCTATAATGTATAAACATCCAAAGATATTAACCAATCACCTTAAAGTGTAGAAGAGGAGAGGACATTCCTGCCTGTTAATGGGGGATAAAACTGACAAACTCAGAGTGAAATATTCCACCATCATTAGCATGTTTGAAGGCTTTAATCGCTGCACCTGAACCTTTCAGGATCAAGAAGGGAGGTCACAGAAAACTGGAGTTCTTTGGTTGGAGTTTTCCAACCATTCCTGCGGGCTGCTAAGTTTTTATTCCTTAAAGGTGTTCCTCTCAGGTATTTCCTGGTGCTGCAATCCAGGCCTTAATGTATTAGTCCAACAACTCCCATTAAAAGGTTTGGATCAGCTCTTACTCAGCCACCAGGTCTGGCAGACAAACAGCTCGCCTTTCACTCACTGATGCCAGAAGAGAGACTTCAGACGTCATTTCTTTTATAGTCACTTCATTGTAGTCCAAAATGATATTTGAATTTGCAGAGCAGGTTTTGTGCTCTTGAATATCACTTACACATCAGACAGATTTATGGGCTGCTGCTTTTTGTGAGTAAATTTTGTGAGGAATCTTCCACTATTTTCAGCATCTTATGGAGTGTTATTTTCTGGACAATCAGCTCCAGCAGCTCCTGAGTTATTCCCAGCCAGACTTTTTAATCAGTTTGTTCAGTCTTTATAAGTCTTTGGTTCTAATGCTACTGCAAACCTGATTGCACTTTCCACAACAGACTTATTGAAGATCTGCAACATCTTAGTTCAGACATTAAAATCATAAATCCAGGTGGTGGTGAAGGTATCCACCTGGAATTTGTGGAGCTCCTCACATAACAGCAGGCTGAATTGTATTAAATCACTTGAGAAATCAAAGAACATGATCCTTAAAGTGCTGCCTGATTGGTCCAGATGAAAGTAGGCTCTCTGAAATAGAAGATAGGTAGATGATGGCGTCTTTAACCCCAAGCCCATTACAAAATGCAAAGTGTAATTCATCCCGAAAGGTGTTCACTTGCTTATTGAGGTGAGCCAATAACAGTCTCTCAATGACTTTCATGGTGTGAGATGTTAGGGTGTCTTTTGGTTCAGATGGTTGGGATTTTCTAGGTAGTGGAACAAGGCAGGATGTTTTCCACAGCACAGGAATTCTGACTCAGACTGGTGTTGAAAAGGTGCCAAAAAATCCAGCATAACTGTTCTAAGCAGGTTTTCAGAGCCCTGGAGCTGACGCCAACTGGACCTGGGGTCTTGTTCTGGTTCAGTTGTTTCTTCACTGGACTGCAGGAGACAGAGCTGGAGGCAGAGAAGGTCTCGGTAGGTGTGGAGGGAGATGAGACTTTGTTAAGGTCCATGACTGAGCTGCAGGTGGGAAAGGGCCTCACTATTCTTGTGAGATGCCATCAACACAGAAGTTGATGTAATCTGTCACTCAGTGATGTGGTTCATAGAGGACATTCCTGTCTATGGCCTCAAAGCATCCTCTCAGAGCATCTTCATCTTCATTAGACCAGGGTTATTAGTCTCTCAGATGACTGGTTGATGCTGAATGATGGGCTTGTAGGTGGAGGTGACCTTGTACAGATCTTCTCCTTTACAGTGACATGTCCAAGATGACACCAACGGTGGCTAAAAAGCACTGAAATTCCACCTCCCCTTAGCTTTCCACTTATTTTCTTCCACTGTAAGCACAGACAGATTAGAGTACAGAATGTGTTCGTGCAGCCATGTTTCAGTGAGGCGCATAATACTGCATTCCCTTTATCTTTTTGAGGCCTTGTTAGCACCTCGAGCTCATCTATTTTTTTAGCTAGCGATCTTACGTTGGAATAAATGGTTTGAATCTCCACTATTTTTTCTCTGCCTCGCTCCTGCCCTGCATCCTCTTCACTTCCTCTCCAACTCCTTTGGGATTTTGTGTGTTATTTACTGATTATCTTGATTTTGGAGAATTTCATCAGTTGATTGCTGCAGCTCCTTCACTTTGCTAGATCTTCCTCCACCTGCTCCCCATTCTCACTACAGATCACAATGTCATCTGCAAACATCATTGTCCATATAGCCCTTAGAAAATCCTGTGTATGTGTTTGAGTTATGTTTCATTGTCAAGTGGTAATGATGGCTACCCTTGATCATAAAAAAAAAGAAAAAAAAGGGTAGGCCTTACCGATTGTACAAATGTACAATTTCTATATTCACTATTCACTGAAATGTGTCACTTATTAAGCCAAAAAAAGGACCAATGCCTTTTTAAAATAGTTTAAATACATAAAAAATATAAACTCAGTTAAATGGTCAAGTTAATAGATACCCCTAAAATAGATAATTAGATTAATTTTACTAAGGAAGAAGTAATTTGATCTTTTCTTTTACTGCACAGGATAGATTTGTGTTAGTCTTTGGGTATTGAAGGGCTAACTGCATAGACAAATCAAAGCCTTTGAAGTTTGTGTGAGTTTAATTTTTTAAATAATTCTGTTAAAGCATGGTTGAAAAGTAATGTCTGATTTTCATTGGTTAAATTTCGTAGAATTTTTATTTATTATTACTTTTGTCAGATTCAAGGACTAGGAAGGACTCAGATATTTTACATTATTAAAAAAAGGCTGCAAGTACAGCCTGGAAGAATTTACTGAAAATATGAAATGTTAACTAACATTTTCTGAAAATAGTGAAAGTGCAGAAAATAATCCAGGATTTATAGTTTTAATGGTTTAAAGTTACTACAAAGTGCCATATTTGTCTCTGAGATTGACTGTGCATAAAGTAAATAAAACTACTTCTGATGCCACCCTGAAAGAGGGAAAAATAAAAATTCTGAAAAACTGGGACTCTTCGTACTAGGTGGTGCAGGTTTTCTGGACTCTGGAGGGTTCAAACATGAGGGCATCCAAACATAAGTAGTCTGCACAGGAAAACCTGATAAAGGATATCTACATAATCTGCCTCACATTTCCCTCCTGTCTCTCTTCAGCAGGTCTACAGGTGGTGCAGTTTATGCAGCAGAGCTGTGGAAAGATGGCGGTTTCACACAGCTGTCAAGTGGAATTGAGGAGACTTTTGCTTCTGAGTGGAGGGGATCCTTGCGGGCTGCTGCAGGGATAGCGGGGCTCATTCCTGCTGCTGCCTCTGTGCTCTGGGAGTGGTCTTTCTTTTACTAGGGATTTGGCTGGGCTTGCTGGCACTGAATATAATGCTCTGCCATTCAGCCACTCCTCTCACAAGACATAAAAGTTAACAGGTGTTTAACGTCAGAAGTGTTTCATGCAAGAGTCATACAAATAACGAGCGACAGGCAGCAGGGAGGGGCAGCGACTTAGTCTTATAGCTCCTTTTTCATGCTTTTGCACTATTGAAACAGCTCTGCAGTTGAGTTGAGATGTGGACTGACTTCTGGCAGCCGAGGCAGCAGCAAACACACACCAGAGTGGAGAAAAATGTTTCTTTACTCACCAACGCTGTAGGGTCAGATGGACCGTTTGCAGTATGTCAGCAGTGTGTGAAGTCATGAAAACGCCGTATATTTGTACTTATTTTTAGAAAACAACCTTGCACTTGGCTTCTCAGCTTTCACAAGCAAAGCAGATCACATAAAGGCCTTTTTTTAACTGATGCTGTGATGGTTATGAACAGCTTTTCGGTTTATATGTACCAACTTCAAAGGGAATTATTTAAACATGTGAAATGTTTCTACATCACATATTTAACTTAACCTCTTCTTCATGACAGCCCAGTGTACAGAGTCATGAGATACATGCAGTACAGAAGATCTTTGCACACACTGAGAAGCACCAATCCTAACATGTAGCATACCAAAATCACAGAGAGAAACTCAGCTAAGAGACTCTATCAAGCACTGCCATCCAAACTAAACACAGTTCAAACCCCAAGCAATTGTTTGGGTATGTAATGAAAACATGAGAACATCATTGTCCACTTTAGAGCTTCTGCTTATTTCTCCACTTCAAGCAAACCACACAAACAAGGTGTCATGTGAAAGCAGAGACTCTTCTTCAATTTTAGGGCTATCCCATGATTCTCCTGACTCTGACCCTAGAGGCGTCGATCATCAACACTGACTAATAGCTTCCTGAGATGTTTACCTGTGTAACACCTCTATTAAAACTGCTCAGATTTACTTTTTTAGTTTCTACCTTTGCACGGCTACTCATCAGACATTACTAATTCTTAGATAAACTGGGCTGCTATCCTCTCGTTTTCTTCTTTTAAAAGGAGATAACATTCAGATTTACTAGGGTGCTCCAGGTGAATTCACTCTGACACAGTAGCACATATCTTGATTTGGACACATTGTAGTTATGAAGATATGCTTAATTTATTTTGGGTATGTCATTTCAGACAGGAGACAAAAACAATAGGCTCCATTAAGAAAAGGGTAACTACAAAAACTTTTGAAGAGTTCTTAAAATTCAACAATTAATTTCATGTCACCTTGTTTAGTTTAGTTTGCAGTAGTTTTTGTTGATTAATCAACAGATTAATAAAAGCTGTTCCCATAATTGGGTATTAGTTTTTTTTCCTAATGATTTTAAGTTTTCAAAGGTCATAAATAACAGTAAACTGGATTTCTTCATCACCATGGCTGTTAACACAAAATGATATATGTTGGAAAATGTAACTATTAGCAAAAGAGTTACTGCAGATGAATTTATTATATAGATCATCATTATTTGTGTCTATAATTGTGTATGTGCTTTTTACTCAAGGCTGATTGTCAAAACTAGAGTTTTATTAAGATGTTACTCAACTCCTGTTGGAACAATAAAGGTGAGTAACAAAATAATAATATCTTTTGAAAATGATGATGGTGGAGAGCCCTGCCTCAATAAGTCCAGTATATGTAACAGGTATTCAGCTGGATTGGGTTATGGTGTTCAAAACATGTGTCATGTTATTTTTACACTCATTACAGTAAAGATGTATCCCCTCTAAACAGAACCATCTGATCCTCTAAATGGTTGAATCCAGGGTTCAGATTGTCACATAAAATAACTTTAATGATCCCAAGAAGGAATAAATAAAGAGTAGAAAAATTAATTAGATGTTCAAACTCACATCTGTGTAAGACATGGGTGTAAGTTGTACAACAGTAAAACCTGTGAAATTACTAATGAATGTCAAATACAGAGTGTTGTGCAAAAAGGATGTAAAAATAGTACAATACATACCAATAAGAAATGACATGAACATTTACAGTATTTATTTGTCACCTGTCTGTATATCCGACTAAATCGGTTTCAGTCCACATGCACAGGATTTCTGATTCTAAGATGGCCTTTGACAGAATCAGTTTGGAGGGGGTTAAAACACATAGCTTGCTGATATTCTATGTAAATAAAAACCTGATCCCATTAATCACTATCATCTATATCTCTAAAGCTTTGTAAATTTCACTCCTTAGTTGCCCAGTGAGTCAGTGATAATGGTGTTTAAAAATACCTTAAACATGAGCTGTAGTTGAGTCAGTTATGGCAGTCGCACAATAACCGTGGCTCCTGGTTATCGCTCAGTAGTCATATTTAAACCAGCCAGTAGGATAAAAACTAGCAGTGTTCAGGGTTAGCTTAAAATCAACCTTTAACTTTCCTTTCTGTCTGTGATTTCTTGACAATAAAATCACTTAAAACTGACACCCCAGCCAACAGATGAGTAACTCAGTTAATTTAAAAAAAAAACTTTTTGGTTCTCAGTAAAAGTGAAAACTCTTTTCTCCTGTGTTTTATTTATCATCAGAAGTGATTGTGTTTCTGCTGTGCACTGTTGGACAAAACAAGACATTTCCCCGCTGTGTCATAAAAAAGATGATTAATCAGTTCACCCAAAAATGCAGTGAATGCATTAGCAGACAGCACACCTCTATAATCTGAACACCTCTAAGAGAGATAAATGCAAAGCTTGCAATCATGAACCACAAGCTGCAGCTGCAATCTGAGACGTCCACTTCACCATCTGAAAAAGAAAAGGCCCATAATATCTCAAGAATTTCTAAATGGTCCTTGAAGTTTTCAAAACTACATCCACTTGTTTGCTCAAAAGTAGTATTTTGCATGTGACACGAAACCACTGAAAGAGTCTGCTGCTTTGAAGGACGTCTTTATTTAGGCGTGAGCTGAGGAGAAAAGAGTTGGTCACAGAGCTCTGAGTATAGGCAGCAAAAGGCCCTTCAGACCTGAGAAGCCTTTCATGATGTGCTTGAGCTGCATGCATTATCTGTTGCATGCCAGAGGTGGATGGATGCTCGTTTGTCAGCACGGCAGAGCTGAAAATAAACTATAAATCACATCTGTGCTATCTCCACACATTAATTGGACTGTAACAGCAGGCTACCCCCCCACTTCTGCTCCTGTGTGTGCAGTTATACAGCCATTGCTGAGATGTTTTGAATAGCTTCCAGCAGACAGAGGAACCTCGCTCTGCTTGAGTCTTGGTTCCATTTGCTGCATTAAGTGTTCTGTCCCAAGGGCTTTTCCATTTTGTGCCCCATTGCATGCAAGGATAGTTTTTCTTTGGGAAAGAGGGTTCAATTGTAACATCAGTGACTAAAAGCATACTTAAAGCTGGCAGTAACCCCCTCCCCTCCCTGTTCCGTTTCTTCCTTCTTCTTCCACTTTCCAATGTTGAGGTTGATTAAAGGTGCTATCATGGTGGATCTGATATTTGATGAGAAATCTAAAGGGCGTTTGGGAGCATTTACTGCAAATGACTCTTGGCAGTGCCCTCTTATGTACTGCTCCATCTGAACACAATTTGGCAGCAATAAGAAGAAGGGGTGGGTGCCTCCTTCTTCATACCAACACACACACACACACACACACACAAAAGAGAGAAAAGATCTGTCATAAACACCCTGCTCAAGAAGGGAAACAGGCATGTCACCATAGCAACTGACATGTTGCTGCATCGGGCAAGATTGCTGTTTAAAACAGGAGATTAAAGTTAAAGGAAGAGGCAGGAGGGTGGAGGCAAGTAGCTTAATATGCCAGTTAAAGTTGAATTCTTTACTGGAAATGTGGTGGAAATCTCACCTCAATGTTGCGCTTGTGCTGAGCAGACAAAGAATATATCCGGCTATTTTAAGGAATCATGCCATTATGGATAGAAAAAGTGGACAGAATATACATCTTCCCGGCATGGCTATTATAAAATGAACATCTCATGTTTCCACTTTTTCTCTAGCAGAGGCTTCTCAGACCTCCCCAGCAGAGGGAGCCAGTCTGCATCGGAAGACTTCTCCTTATTTAACACAATAAGTAACTATCTACTTATTTATCCAGTAACACCCCCCCACCCCACCAAATTAAAGAACTGTCTTTTTGTTATCTTTGGCTATAATAATAGACACTTCTCACTAGAATTAGTGGGAAATTTGACACCAGGACATTGCAAGAGGTTTTACTTGTTGCAGTTATTCTTACCAGTATTCATTCGTTTGTACAATACTTAAATTACAGACAAATAAATTATAATTTACACAAAATTATAAATTACAGACAGCAGTCTCACAATCCAAAAGCTTAATCTTTGTTATTGATAAAGTGTCTTCTATGTGTTGTTCACCACTATGAGTTCTATTTGCAGCCAAATTAAGTTTCATGTTGCTAAAGATATATTTTTTATAGACTAATATTTTCATAATAGTAAGTGACAGTTAGAAAAAAGTTACAGCCGTTATTGTGCAATACTTGGTTTGATCAGAATGTTTTAAGTGATTTGGACTTTTCTATATGTGCCAACTATTTTCATTCTTTGCTAATCAGTATTTAGTTATAATAAACAAAAACATGGTGACCTTTAACAAATAATATTACTTAACAGTACATGAAGTAAGTAATATTTTTCATATAAAACGTGTGCTGTTCTGATGTAGAGCTGTCTGTTATGATGACTTAATCTGGTTTGGTGCTAAAATTTGAGCAAATAGGAAACTAAATATATTCTGGCTGCTGCTTTTACATGTGATTTTCTACAGGCTCATCTTCTTTTCCCAGCTGTTTTATTTTGAATGCTTAATAAATATTTAACTCCCTCATGTGACCATCTTTATCTGAATGAAAACCAAGTTGGTGTTTACATTTTCTGCCACTTCCAGCTACTTCTTGCTGATGCCCTTCCTCTCAGTGTGGTTAGAGAAACACAGACCAACCCACAGAGCTGTGCTGGACATCACCGTGATGGGCTCACATTGACTCTCTTTGTTGAAGGGCTGGCAGACTTTTATTCATTCCTTTCCAGAAGAAAGCCCTGCGCAGGGGTAATTGAGGGTGGTTTTTGGGATGAAACACCAACAATGTGGGATAAAAAAAAAATGCAGGAAAGACACAAAGGATGTTAAAACAAAATCTCCAATACAGGGGAATAAAAAGTGTGTGATGTACCACTTGTGTGTTGGCCTTGGGTGGAATAAGCAGCTTCTAAAAGAATAAGCGCAGGGTGGGTGAAGACATCCAGATGTGTCGGTGGTTTGTGTTTTTTCCCTTTTCCAGTTATTTTTTCATTGCTTGCGGGGACACCATTTTTATCCAAACCTGAAACGATACGTCATTATTTAAGTCATTTGACGCATTTTCACTTGACGTAGTATTTATTATTATTATTTTAATTATTATTATTTTAATTATTTATTTTTGTAGTTAGAAGAAATTGCGCTGCCTTGATCGGGTCTGGAGGGGAATTATTTCTCATAAACCTACGTCCTAATTTTAATACATTTATAGGAAAGTCCGCAACTGACAGCAGAGACTCCATTAGAGTAAAACTTAAAACTGCAAGTCAAGTTAAATAGGTATTTTCTGTGACCACTAGATGGTACATGCACGCAACAGATGTGCACGAGATGTCCGACTATTAATATTTTTGTCTCTAAGTGAGTTAATATAGTTACACAACTTGTTTTCAACGTTATATATTGTTTGTCAGTTCTACCCACGTAATGTTGGTTTCACGCAGCAGAAATGTGCGTGATTCACTCAGCACGTCTGTATATGGAGAATTAGTTAGTCTATATTTAATTTAAGATCATTTTTAACATTCACAAAAGATATCCCCCTGTTTTAGGAATTTGACGAAAGGCAACTTTTAATTATTTATAACATTAGTGTGAAAAAATACGAAAACAGAAAACTTTAATTAAAAAAGGAAATCATTTACTTTTGCTGACACTGTCACAATCATCTTCTTCAACAATTCCTTAAAATTATTTCGTTTTGAAATAATAATAATAATAATAATAATAATAATAATAATAATAATAATAATAATAATTTAGCTCCTCGTTGTAATAAGCAAATATTACACTTAGGTTATAAGATACGGTCTCATTTCTGTCTTAATTAATGTGGTTTATTTTTAACTAATTTCTTCTCTAATCAGCAAGTGGCAAGTTCACAGGCTGAAAAAACAACAACAACAAAAAACAAAACAAGAAGAAGAAGAAACTAAAAAACAGATATAACGATGCAGGTTAAATAGAAATGTAAAGCGTATTGACCCCCATCAATATTTGGACCCTGTATAAACTAAACGGATTCGCATCATAACCTGAATATATTACCCGCCTTCGTCCTGCACGCTTCTGAATGATAAAAATATATTTATTATTTATTTCATATTTAATTATTTATTAATCTTTATATCGTGTGCATTTAGACGGTAATGGGCTGTTAAATGTGTAGCTTTATGTTACATGACGTGAGATCAGGTCAGCAGACAGTCGGCATGAAGATGCATCACAGATGTTTGTCCACTTCACCTCTGAGATTCCCGTCATGTTTAATATGATAATGTTTAGAGATAAACAGGCGATCGATACCACAGAGGACACAAACCACCAACAACAATATTAGTTAGAGAATCAATTTGCAGAAACAATAACTGAAAAATCTCTTAAAATGAGACCAATTCTGTTTTCTATTTGTCTGCAATATACGTCAGTTTATGGAAATATTAGCCGGTATTAAAACTAACATATAAGCAGCTTGTAAAGTATTAGCTGCTCAGCCCAATTACTTGCTTTTAAATGCACAGAAAATTCAAAACTCTGAGCACATGCTGAGCTCAGGCCTACCTGCTCGTCTCGTACAATTCTTCTGTGGAGGAGACGAGAGAGCACTTCGATGACCTTACGGGTTTTAACAAGAAAAAGAAAAGAGAGAAAGAGAAAAAGGGTGAATCTATAAGTACCTGCTGTACCAACACCAGATAAAATTCCCGCATAATACACACTGGACTCCCAACTAATCTGCCTGATGAACAATAAAGCTACGTTGTAAGATCTTAAAGATAAAATTAAGATCTCAGTTAAAATGAATTTACATCATTTTGCATTTAAGGGATGCAGGGGAAATGGAGGAAACGTCTTTTCTGACTGAGACCGACTGTTTGCTTGGCACCTCAGACGTTCACTGCACATTCATGCGTTTCACTGCAGTTCTCTTCATTAACAAGTGAATTTCAAACTCTGGTTAAATTAATTTTCATATAATTTCAGTGTAATCAATAAGCTCCTTTGTCCCTGGGCATGAAAATATTAATTTTATCAACCTGTTTGTCTGAAGTTTAATCTAAAGTAGACCTATAGCTGAGGGTTTGCAACCTGCATGCCAGTTAAGGCTCCAGCGAAAACCTTCCACGAAACCTTTGTCAACTTTTTCCCACCCAGCTGAAAGCAGCGTGACGTCGTTTACAGTGGCCAATCGTAAAATTGCTTTCCTCCGCTCTGGGCCAATAGGGGTCGACTCTGAGTGCTTGTCACTCACAGGTGAGGGTGTATAGTTAAAAAAAAAAAAAAAAAAAAAAAAAAAGTTGGGTGAAAAGGGCCAGAGCCTGGAGAGAGCCGGAGCTGATGGCAGAGCTGTACGGCGGAGCAGCATCGTGTCTGCGGATGTAGCAATAACTTTTCACGGCTTCTCCCGCGGGGATACGACGGGGAAAGAACTCTGGAGGGGAAAAGTTAAGCCAGAGCAGTGATCATCAAAAGGAGTGACCTAAAATGTGGACGAACTGACATTTTCTTTCTAGACTGATTACTCAACTAAAAAGACCGATCAGACATCGCGTCTTTGAAAAATGGCCGTTCGTGGTAACTCGCTCATGCCTTTCTCAATCCAAGCTATCCTAAACAAAAAAGACGACTGCAGACATTTACCGGATTTGGACATGTGCTTTTCCAAGACGGCGTGCTGGAAAATATTTGGGGAAATGAACGCTAAGTCTGGTAGAAACGATGGGGAGCCGTGTGAGCCAACCGACCAGAAGAGCTACGACTCGGATTCTGGACTCAGCGACGACAACGACAGAAAGACTCCAGCCGCCTGTAAGTCGGAGAAGGACTTAGACCCAGCGTCGGATGTACCGGAGGAGAGTCTGCAGGACGAAACGGACCACGAGTCAGCAGCTGCGGAGAACGTGAAGAGTGACAGCGAGCCCAATACTGCAACGGGTAAGTAGGCCAGACTGATCCGTGCTATATGCCAACTTATAAAGCAATGCGTGGCTCTGTGATCTGTGTTTGATCAGAATTAAACTTATGGCTTTAACAATCAGTAATAACTCCAAGTCGCTGTTGATGACAGACGTTGAAACTTGCTGTTTCAGCGGAGAGTGATAACGAGTCCTGTCATTGTATTATGAGATCAGGCCTCTTTGAAAAACCACATTCTGCTCACTTTTACGCACGAATTACCATGTTTACGCACGATTATCGGTGGGTCGAAGATAGCTTTATAAAACAATTACAAAACATCTGTACAGATTATGATCTTACAGTCTTTTGCTAATTCCTGTAGAAATGATTTGCCAGTGAATTTAACTGAAATTCGGTACAGCTTGTTAGCTGAAACAAAAATAAAACCTCTCTTCTTTGCTTTGCATCTCAAATCAATCCATTATTTCTGTGTCTTAAGCGACATATGTGAAATCACGTGCGTTGTCTGTTTGTATGTTCCCTATTCTATTAGACTCCAGCAACCTGGACGAGAAGAGCCTGGACCAGCCCAAGCAGCGGAAAAAGCGTTCCAGGGCCGCTTTCTCTCACGCGCAGGTCTTCGAGCTCGAGCGCCGCTTCAACCACCAGCGATACCTTTCCGGGCCGGAACGGGCGGACCTAGCGGCCTCCCTGAAACTCACAGAGACTCAGGTCAAGATCTGGTTCCAGAACCGTCGTTACAAGACAAAACGCCGGCAGATGGCCGCCGACCTGATGGCGTCGACCCCAGCGGCCAAGAAGGTGGCGGTGAAAGTTTTGGTGCGGGACGACCAGAGACAGTACAGCCCGGGAGAGATCCTGCGGCCCCCCCTTCTCTCCCTGCAGCCGTCCTACTATTACCCCTATGCTTACTGCCTACCTGCATGGACCTTGTCTGCGTGTGCGGGAAATCAGTGAAAATTGACTGTATTTATTCATTTTATGACTTCTTCTCCGGGGAACCAAAGAAACATTACTTTTTATGACAAGAAGAGGAGACCTGAGGTGACTGTTAATCAGCTCAGCGTCTCATCTGGTGGTCCAAACAACACCAGGGGTTCCAAAACCTTTTCTCTAGCTCCCTAAGCGCTCACTTCCTTTGAAACGACATCTTTGTACTTTTAGCAAGAGTCTGTTTCGAAGGACCCCATTAAAAATGTTTTTTCTCATGATTTAAGCTCTAAAACCAGAAATGTCTTGAACTGCATGGTGGCCGGAGAGACAGGACCTCTGTATTAAATATCAGTGTGTGAAGTGACACAGTAGTAACAAAAAAGTATTTCTCTGTTTGCCGGGACCCCTTTCAAGGACCTCTGAAGACCCCCGGACCATAAAGTGGGAACCGGTGGCCTTGTTGTCACGTTATGTTTTTTTTTTCTTTTAATTTTTCGTGCGCCTTCCTACCTCTGCATTGATTGGAAATGACCTATATTCCGTTGCCTTCTCAGAAAAAGACTGTCTCTGTTACAGGTTGTGCGTTTTGTTCTGGCTGTGTTTATAAAGGTAAGATATTTTGGCACTTTTGAGCATATATGTTCCATTATTTCCATGTAAGACGCATGCAATGTGGACATGTTTGGTGGTAGATTGAGAGGAGGCGGTTTGTTGGCCTGATCTGTGGCAGGAAGCAGGCTGGAACAGACCAACTCCGGCTTCAAATGTACATGATTTATTTTATGTTAAATGGTTGTTTAGATCGAAAAACATTAAAAAATATCAGGCATTATTTGCATTTGGATGCATTTTTTTTGCTTTGTGTTTTATATAAGCCTCATGGTTGGAACACAGAAACGATAGAAATACAACATTTTTTTTACAATATTTAAAACTTAAACTATTTTTTTCTATTTTATTATTATTTTTTTGTAGTACTAAAACACAAGATTAATTGTAACAACTTTCTTTGGATTGTGGGCTCTAATATTATTACAAGATAAAGTAGTTATGGAGTATAGATGGCTGGATAATCTTGGTTCTTTTAGATTCTAACAAATGCAAACTCATAAATAATTGAATGAATTAATAGATTAAATGGGCGTAGTTTAAACGCGTCGCTTACCTTTTCTTTGCTTCTACATTTAAACATTTTTCTGGATTTTCGTACCGCAAACTAAACATGATTGGAGCAACATTTTTTAAAATAACTGAATGAACTTATTCTCTTTGTTTTGTGAAACTTTTCTTCCCTTCTCTTCATCACGGTGTCGGTGCCTCAGTGAGACCATGTAGATGTCACCTGGGCCGCTATGGCTTCTTTCCCAAACACACCTGTCAAGCAGTGATGAATCGCTCTGTGATTCCCGGACAGGGCAAACTGACAGCTACCTTT
This sequence comes from Melanotaenia boesemani, assembly GCF_017639745.1. Classification (NCBI taxonomy): domain Eukaryota; kingdom Metazoa; phylum Chordata; class Actinopteri; order Atheriniformes; family Melanotaeniidae; genus Melanotaenia; species Melanotaenia boesemani. The sequence goes on from NC_055688.1 coordinate 17,446,317, forward strand.
AGGGCTGTATGTCAACACAAGGAGTGGAGTATTCTAGGGTTAAGGAGGCCCATGTCACTCCACCTAAATTTAAGAAGGAATTTATGAAGGAAGAAAAAGGAATTCTCCCTTTTTTGCACTGAGTTTTGCACTTAAATGATTTTTCATCGCAAATAGAAGCAACTTAAAGCTTCTTTCTTTTTTTTATTTAAGGCCTTTAAATTACAGTTGAAATATTAAAGGAGTTGTTCTGTATCCAGTTAGAGCCTGAATGTTAAGTCGGGGTCAGCAGGGAGCTACAGCACACCAGCCATCCATCTCCCGCTTTGTAAAATGCTTGCATCTCCTGCAGACATTCCTGTGCATGATACGGCTTAGGTTGGCTAAATCTCGAAAACATAACTGCATCTTGCTGCAACACAGATGCCACTTTGAATTTATGCTGGCAGAAAAATGCTCGAATCCCGAATGTGGCAGCTGTTGGCAACGTTTGTATTTATGAGGGGACTACATGGGTCAATATCAGTGCGTTTTTACGCAAGAACAGGGTTCTTTGTAGAATTTTACTTGGGGATCAGTGTTGTTTTTAACCCTTTATTTTAAAACAGGTCTTCTTACTTATAAAATGCGCCCATGTGTCCTAAAATCTGATCTACTACATGCAGGTATACGCGCCAGAGGCCAGCATCAGAGGCAGTGATGCTCCTCATTGGCTGCTCTGGATCCTGAAGACAGAGGGATAGTGAGGAATGGACCGTCCCAACATAGCTTCCTTTCATACCTGCATGTGGAGATATCTGATGTTGAGGAACGTATCGTGATTGCTATTCCTTTCAACCACTTGATCTGTAAACACCCCCATCGGAGTGCATCAACCCTGTTCCTGTCTCCCCATAATTTCTTTATTGAGTTAAGGCGTCGTTCGTATAGATTTTGTATGTCAAGGATCTTAACTGTTGCTTCACAAATGAAATGCAGCGTAAGGGAGACAATATGTGTATCGTGTCCGCAGGTACAGATATACGCGCATTACGCATCCATTTTAAATGTATTTTAATACATTTAAAGCCTATATTTATTAATGGTTTTGTATTGTGCTGGAAAAAGTCCAATTTCCAAACCAAAACTCAAACAAGACGCTAGTGTCTTTAGTGTTAGATAGTATTTAGTATTATCTTGGTAAAATTATGTCTCGTAAACTACATTTCATAACGGCTGCTGGGCTATAGTTATTTTAACTTATAGGAAGAAATTGTGAAATTAAAGACATAGAATTTACTTATAAATAATTTGACGAACGGGTTACACAGTCTGGAATTCACCAACTAAACCAACTTTATGAGGATCTCATCGTTGTGGAAATTTTTTTGTTTAAATGTGCTGCTTAATATGACGATATATGAATATCCGTTGCTTTTGGACAGGTCTTGTTGCTCATAGTGCTCTTAAAAAATTAATTCACATAAAGTAAATTCGATATAAAAAATGTCTTGTTTAAAGTCACAACACGAGCTAAATGGTTCCACGGAGAAAATATTCAAGTGACATGTCGTTAATGTTTAAATTTAATTTTTCATTGGTTTCATTGGGATTAGCACAACTTGTATCATTCGCTGAATATTAAACCTGACGTTCACAAGAACATGGCAGAACTAGGTGTCACACACACAGAAGAAAGAAAAGAAAGGAAGAGAGAGAGAGAGAGAGAGAGAGAGAGAGAGAGAGAGAGAGAGAGAGAGAGAGAGAGAGAGAACTTCATGTCTGATCAGGATCTTAAACTGAACTTGTTTAATAAAAATTATGTGAGTTTAGTTGTGTTGTCAACACCCCCCCCCCCCTTTTTTTTAGATGGCAAAACTTCTGTAGGCCTCAAGTGAAAAACCTTTATCAACCTCCTATGAATAAAAAAAATACCTTCATATAGTGAGATTTATCTTTCAGAAATGGGCTTTAGGTTGCCAGTCTAGTTCAGTCTGGGCATATTAGGATTATGATTATTATTATGTTTAAAGCGCTCCACTTCAGTAGCCCTATATAATGTCAGTACGTTAAATAAAGTTCACCTATCTTTATTTAAATAAATGCATTTATTCAAATGATCTTTTACTGATTAAAGATACAAACTTTATCTTTAACTGTAATAAATAAATAAATAAATAAATAATAATAATAATCGTGGTGTTTATCAATTGAACATCTCAGCTCTGTCAAATTTGACTTTTTTTTTAATGCTCTTTTAATTTACCAAATAATCAAACCGGACTAACTGATTAATTGTCTTTAAATGAAAAATAAATAAATACAAAAAAATCATGGTTAATTTTTGTGTTTTTCGTCTCGGTAAATAACTTGAACAACAGAGATCCAACATGGAAAACGCTACAATAAAACCTGTCTAATTTTCGATCCTCATGTCTTTGTGTAAACGCAATGTACACAACTTAATATTGTTTTAAGTGGAAATAAAAGACTAAAAGGGTTAAATTAATCAAACTGTCTCGTAACCACAAACATGCTCCCCGTTGTCTCGCTGTAGTTTGTGATCGTCTCTTTCTTACAAGGCGTCAGTTTCCTCCACAGCTCTCTATCCTCTTGGGAAGGTGTCAGTCACACCCATATGCGCATCTCTGGACACACAGAATGTTTCCACCTGCTTCAAAGAGGCCCAGGTGTGGATTTCTCTTCATCCCCCATTCACAGTGACATCCTCATCCTCCCACTATGGTGAAAAGCAAGCATGAAAGACATTCAGACTGAAGAACATCTATGGAGGCTGCAAGATATATCAAAATATCTTCTCATGTATTGAATCTGTAGGCTGGATCACACTCCCACAGAACATACAAATAATTCCACAGTTTTAAGGTAACATTATTTTTGTGCTCTAATTCTTCTCTTTCAAATGTTTAAGATAACTGGAACACAAAGCTTTACTTTTCTAATTCTTAATCAAATGTTTTGATTTTTTTACTACAAAAGAGAAAAGGAATAAAATGGTAAGAACCACATGGAGGTTTAAGAATAATTCAACCCTATTCCTGATTATTTTACCCTTTATAATAAATCTGTAAGTTCTTCATTTTTTTTAATTTGGGAAGAATTGCTAAATACTTTATTGAGAGAAATCCAGTACATTCTCTAATTTTTTATATTCAAGACTTTAGTTAAAGTATAGTGACATTACAGAACTGATGAAGAAATAGAATAATTCAGCTGTGAATTATAAAGAAAAAAAGTGGTCTATCTGCAAACTGTAGTCAAGAAAGAATAACATTAAGCTGAGGAAACTGCACAGAGCAAATAATCTTCTTCATACGTGCTCACCTGATATAGACTCATATGATTTCATTTAGGTGAACTTCAACACCCCTAAGGATTGATTTGGTGTTTGATGATAACTGATTAAAGAAAATTTTAGCCCTTTCCAGGTATAGACAACACCTGCTTTACTTAAAAGTAAACCAATAAAACAATATATGAACAGGTTTATTATTTGTTTGTTAAAGAAATACAGTAGGCCTATACCAGTTAGGTTTACAAATAATGGACACCACACAATTAGATCTGAATTAAAGGAGAGACTGTATAATTATACAGTGGTATAGTGAAGGTCGTGCAATTTCCCTCTGCTAAAAAATGTGTTTTTCATTCATTCATTCATTCATTCATTCATTCATTCATTCATTCATTCATTCATTCATTCATATTAACAGAAACAATAACAAACTCACGCTGTAAGAATTTCATGACATTTATTAAATTAAGTGGACAAGACATTTTATTAGCAAAATGTAAAAAAAAGGTCTAATAGTCTCCCTGTTTTGGAGCTGCTGTCAGTGTCATCTACATTGATGTATATGATTCTGATGTATGTGTAGTCAAAAATTCGAATTTAACGTAGATTTAACGTACATCTCAAATAAAAAAAATGAAATGTTAAATTAAATCAAAACTGTACATTGGCACAATACTTACGGAGTAAACGTCTAAACTTTCTTTTGGTAGCCTCATTTTATTTATTTTTTCTAATTTCTAAGTTTTTACTTCTGCACTTCTGACCTGTGTTACCATGGTAACAGCAGCGCGTCACATTCAGGACTCAACCACACACACACACCGGTGTGTCTGTTTCGGCTTCTAATAGTTTCCTATGAAGACAGTGGACTTCATGGAGATACCGAAACTATTCATATACTGAACCAGCAACTCGTTGCCACCGGCTTGTCTCTCTTCTAGCCATGGCCCCCGTTTCAACATAAAAACGAAAGAGACAGCAGTGCGGGAGTGGATCACGCCGAGCGGAGCAGCTACAGGCAGTTTTAGCGGAGTCAAAATGGCGTCTGTTTGCCCACTCAACAGTGCATTAATCCATCTGTGATTACCCTGATAGCTGGATTCAGCAGCCTGCGGTTGGTTTGTAGCTTTTCGGTTTCGTGCACTTGCTGGACGACACTTGAGCATAATGTCGGACTCAGAGGAGGACAGCCAGGACAAGCAGCTGAAAATAGTGGTGATTGGAGACGGAGCGTGTGGGAAGGTGAGACCGTGGCATACACGTACAACGTATACAGCGTTAGAGAAGATGACAGACGTTAAAGTGTCTCAATAATATTTCGACAGTGTTTTTGTCTGGTACACGGCGGTGAACTCATTATTCAGCTTGTGCTCATGCTGACTCTGCACTGTCCTCCTGGTCACCATGGCGACCGACGCTAATGTTGCTAAGTTGGCTATAAGCTAAAACAACACCGCTAACACCAACAGCGACAAAGCACAACAGAATGTCAGTTATTTGCGATCACATCGTAGTTTACACTTAAAGAGTCGCTTAACTTCAAACCGCAATGGAACAATTTTTGCAAACTCTCATGAAACAGACATTTAAGTGACATATCCTCACAAATATATAGGATTAATTTAACACTTGGTCGTTATCAGAATGCAAGGTAAACAGAGGGATTTGCACGATCCTCTGCTGTGTTTTGTTCATTGAACAATAACAGTGTTTGTATGCAAACACTAAAGGAAGCAGGCTCTGCAGAAAAAGGTTAGCAGCATTTTTATGTCAATAACCATCATACTGCTAAAGCTTTTGAGTAATTATGGAACTTTCCATATATCAGAGTGATCAGACAATTGTGATGAGTTCATAAATAAATTTAATTTGTGCATCAATGCAAAAATGGTACAGATGGTATGAACAATTTCTCTGTTTTTTAACAGGTTGCTCGGTTATTTCAAGCAAGCTAAGAAATCAGCTTATGAGACAAAACCCCCTAATATAGACAATGAAATGATTATATCTGATAAGTTTTATGTCAGTTTAGTCATTTTATGTCAGTGTAGTTTACAATGAGATGGAAGTGTAGAGACGCTAAAGGCTGGCAGCAAACTTGGTGCTGAATTACTCTTGTAAAAACTTACCTTTACTCTGACAAAATAGCATTGCATGAAATGACCAAATTGTGTGATAACAGCTGCACTGGCATATATAAAATCATTCATTTTAGTTTGAATAACATATAGAAACTTATAAATACAAGAAATAATTTTAAATTCCTCTTTATACTTTGGTTAAATATGGACTCAAGGGACAAACAACAGTAGAACCCAGCAACGTATAGGAACAAAAATATAAGTAAGCAATGTGAGACAACCAATTATGTAAATGTGCATTTTCCGCTTCAAGAAGGCATTTTTCAAAGAGCTAATTGACAATTTTAGTTCAGATTCTGTCTTAAAGATAGCATAATGGATTTAAATCTGACACAAATCCGTTGTTCTAAACCTATTAAGTCTACCCAGCCCTTAATCCATGTTGCATGTACCATTGAGCATAGTTGTGGACTACATGCCTCCAGTGCTGCATTTTATCGTAACTGAGATCATCTGCTTATGCTGTGAAGAAACCGTTGCCCGCTTAGGTTTACTGGTAGGAAACCCATGTAGCTTTTAGAGCTTGACAGCCCAAATTAAACAGAAAATGTGTAACACACAACAGTTACATTTACTTGGAGAGTTGTACAAAGTATAAAGTTGACAAAGGCTGCAGATTGCCCAGCCTGACTCTTGTAGCCGGTGGTTGTTTTCTGTCAGGGAATCTCCTGGCAAATGAGTCCATATGCATTCGACTCCAGAGGCCCCCTTTTAAGAACATTGCACCTGGTTTGCACATGTGAGAAATGTTGCTGTTTTTTCAATTATTGGTATACAATAACCCTTGGAAGAGATTCACACTTTGTTTCTTGAAAATCTGAACTGTAAACAAATAGCTTTTTCAGTATATTGCCTCTCTAAATCTGCACCAACTTTACCTACATTACCACACACTGTTCACAGAAAACTTTACAGCTGAATCATAATCACCACAGTTTAAAACTTGAAATAAAAAGGTCAATCTTACATCAACATTAGGGGACTTTCTCTAGTCACACTAAACATTAATTTGCAATAAAGCAAAGAGGTTGTCATGACAGTTCAGCTGTGTTTCCTCTTCACTACATCTTGAATCCCTGAATGAATATGATTGTAAGACAGGGATGCCAAGTACTTTTCAGCTACACATCCTCTTTTGTTACTAATGTCTCCTTCCTCAGGGAGAAAGAAAATGAGTGTACCTGTAACGGCGAGACCCAATGAGAAAAATGAATGTTCTCATTCTGGAAAGTTGAGATTTTCTTTTGGGAGGTGCAGTGTTTATGTGTGTGTGTTCAGAGGACACACACACAACTCATTTCCCAGTAGATACGCTACATTAATAATCCTTCTCACACTACTGCCAGGTGTCCAGCTCGTCACTGTCTGAATGACTTACCTGCTTGTCTGTTTTGGGCAGAAAACAGGAGCCCTGCCCCCCATTTTGAGTAGGCACCGCTGACTGACACCTTGAATGCTGTTTCCCCCTTATTAATGTCAATTTGCTGAGCAAATTGCAATTGGATCAGTTTTTCTTGGACAGCATTTTCAGTGGTATTTTTGCTTGTGGTTGGTTGTCCATTCAGAAATATAGGGAGATGTGTAGAGGCTTGTCCACCTGACGGAGATGTTTTTAAAATATGGAGTCTCACATTTAGCCAGACTCTTAAGACGCTGGACTGAACTTACACACTAGTCTATTTTTCAACCTGAGTTATGAGCCTCTCAGTTTTTCCTCAACATTTGCTGTTCTGTGACCCATAGGGCAAAAAGGAGCTTTAGGTGCAGACCCTGTATATTAATTGATGCTGAATTCCAGACCCCTAATCACACAACATTTATATATGTCTTAACTTTTTAAATACAGTAAGAATCCAGGAGTGATATTGAGCTGTGAAAATACACTGCTTCAGATATATAAATTGCATCACATGGTCATACTGAACATGCCTTTTCTTTGTCTCCTCTTTTAAAAAATAAAAAAATAAATACCCTCTCTTAGTTTTTTTTTTTTTTCCCCCCCAGTAGAATTTTCCCCATTTCCCGGCACCAGTATCATTGGCGACCCTTTGCTATTCACTGTTGGTTGTTAAGATTACACCAGCTATTACATTTGCTGGTTAGTTCCAGTCATTCGTTTGGGGGAAAAAAAAGAAAAAAAAAAGAACTATGTTTAGGGAGGAGAGCCAAGCTACCAGAATGCCAAGACAAATGGTCGATGAGGCCAACGTGAGCATGTGGAATACATTTTTGCTGTCCAAGCTTGTTATTCCTGTGTTGTCAGTGATTGTTTGGGCTACTTAAATGGTCGATTTTCTCCTTGTTGCGTCAGTCACCTCTAGTAATTTTTCAGCCACTCTTGATGCTGTGACCAACTGAGATTAAGAAAAGGGGGGAAAAGGCTGTGATTTAGTAAACCTTCAAAGAATTGCATGAGTAAACTTTGTTCTGCGCGGTGAAGGGGTTTAACTAGCTTATTACATTAGAAATTTAACTCAAGCAGCACTAAACTTTATGTCTCCATGTAATCCGTCCCATCCAAAAAGAAACTGTTGTTTACTTAGAAGAAGATTTGGGAAAACCAAGATGAGGGTTTATCCTGTTTAAATTATATCACTTGGTGTCTTCCTTGACGTAATTTGAAGGAAGTTCTGTCATATATGTGGCACTGTTTGTCTAAACCTAAACCTGTCTGAGCATGAATGGAGGCAGATAAGGACCCAGGCTCAAGTAAAAGCTTAGTGGATTCAAAGACAAAACTTAGTTTTAAATCCTTAAACCCACAGTGACTGTCAAGCACCACATTAAAATGCATTTACTGCCACACATGAACACCGAGGGAATCCCATTGGTTCACTTTTCTGCTGTGTTTATGTAAGCATGCTGCTCTAAAGATAGCTAATAGACATTCAACACATACTTTTTTCTTATCCTCATCCATCAGAATGAATTAATGTTGGCATGTCAAGCCTGTGCTCTGAATTCCCACGGATTTCAGGAGACACTCTTAACATGACACTTTTTCCCTTTCTCAAGCATAACAGTGACAGTGATTGAGGTTTAATAATTTGTGGCAATTATTAGGTCGGCAGTCTGGAGACGTGACATATACTGCTACACCTGTTTTTGTATTTCACGCAAATTTTCACTGTCACTCCTGTGACTGAGTGCTGGGACAGCAGAGGAGGCAGGCAATTACATCAGCAACCCGCCCTGTCAATCATATAGTTTTTTTTCTTTTAAAGGATTTGAGTGATCACACTAATGTCCTGCAGCATACACTTCAAGGTTACATTTCCTATTAATTAGGATTGCATGCTATCGTGATGAAGAATGATGAAGAGGTGTTGTGATAGGATCAATTACACATTTGTATTTTTTTAGAAATATTGCAAAATTAAATAATATAAAAACATTTTGTTTGGCATTTTGTCAGTTTGAATGTTTTTCTATGTGTGCTTGTTATAGAAGTATCATCCTCTCAGTATATTTTCCTTTGAACATATTTATTAGCATTTTGCCTTCTGCCCAGGGCCATGCTTTGATGTGTAGATATTTTGTTACGATAAATAATATGCACCAAATGAACACTTTTCCACAATCATGGAATGATTTTCTTAAAAAAACAAACACTTAACTGCTTTAATGGTGTATTTTTAGTCCTTTTAATAGCTTTAGAAGTGTCTGGCTCTCATTCTCCACATCTCTTCTTTTGTCTTTCTTTTTCAGACATCACTCGCCACCAGGTTTGCACAGGAGGCCTTTGGGAAGCAGTACAAACAAACCATCGGCCTGGATTTCTTTCTGAAGAGAATAAGCCTTCCAGGTGAGACACCTTCATAATCTTTAGGGAGCACTTGCATGTTCTGAGATACTGCGCAGGCATGCATTGCACAAGCACACATCAGCACTTTGCAGACTTGGGTGTTCAGTGAAATACTGTGGATCTGCAAAAATAGTCCAACCATCTTAAATGTTAGTAATCGTGTGTATGTTGGTCTTAAGATTGTGGATTCTGTGTTTACTTAAAATAATTAGAATATTGATAGAAAACTCTATTAAAATCTAAGAAAGAGGCTTGTTGTTCACCTTCACTCTCTATCATATGTCCTGCCAGCCAGAGTTTATCCTTTACGTTAACTCAGAAGCTGAATGTGTCTTTTCTGGTAGTTTGTCATTGTAGAGTGCCTGCCACTTCTCAGGCTTATTTGTGCTGAAATTTCTTCTCTCCAGAGCAAACAGTTTTTTTTGACTCCACAAGGCCAATGATCAGATTATACCCAAACATGCAAGCCTTGCACATAATTCTGTGGACAGGGTAGAGTAAATACATTAACATTTTCTATTTACCAGCATGCTGCTGATCCACATGTTATCGTTGTCCTGCATCACATAAAATACTGATAATTATTTGTTTATACTGAACCCACAGAAATAAACTTTTATTGCATAATGTTGTATTTAGTAAAACATACCATTTTAACTTCCTACTATGTGGATTTTCAGTATTTTAAATGGCATTTCTCAAACTCTGCCAAAGCCCAAGCTCCAGAAATCTGCAAAGTGGCTCCATTCTTTCATTACTAATAAAACAACATTAAGCAAGGGCAAATTAAGTACTAAAAGTAAAAGTTATGCTGATTTGTGAGTTGGCTGAAGAATTTTATTTTGATTTTGTGTCAGTTTTAGCTTATGAGACTTCGGAGAACTAAACCCCCAAAAATGTTGTGGTGGAGTCAGGATGAAAAGAGCCAACCATAAGAACAGGCTGGGCTCAGCTTCTTAATACAAACCTGAAAATGCTGCTAATCGTGAGGCTTCTTTTTCCAGTAACTTTCTGTCCCGATAGAATCAGTGATTTTTTTCGCTGTTAAACTGCAAGCTTTGTTTAATATAGAGTACCGGTACACATATCTGTCTCACTGGGGCAGCAACAAAGTTGGACTCAACACCCGAGTTGTTAAACGGCCCATTTTCTGGGGAATTGGGTGTTGATGAGCTGATGAAGAGGAGGGTGGCTCTGCAAGCTGGGTGGTCCCAAACTTCGTTAGGACCCCCACTCTGCCTTGTATTGGAGAGGTTGTGTAGGTCTCTATGGGGCTGTAAGGGTCTTTTGCAGCAAGAGGGAAAGTAGCCTATAGCTAGTGCTGGCCCCTCTCACCATGAAGGCCCAGCTTGTCAAACTTAATGTAGATTTTCCAATGCAGGCAGAGGTGAGGTGAGGCCGACTGGCACACAACAGCCTCCTCTGTGTGTGCTTTTTATAACAATGCCTCTTCCAGATGTCCATGCCAAACCAGAGAGGTACAGGCAGTGGATGGGATTGACTATGGGGGAAATTTACTTGATAAATTCTGTCAAGATCTAGCTTTTGACAGTGTTTGGTGTGATCCAGCATCAAGTCATTTTCAGAGGATAATAATGTTATCAATATTATATTGTATCTGACATAATCAGTTTTACAGATTTGTCCTTTTTGATCACATTTGTAGCTCTTGTACTGCATTAGCAAAAATATGCCAGCCCTGTTGAATCAGCATGAATGTTTGAAACAAAAATAAAGCTAGTGTCTAAGGTTATTGGATGGGTGGGGATGGCTCTTTATGACACCACGGAGCCGTTATTCATTGTACTCCTCAGTGTAACTTTACATTGACAGTGTATAGTCTGGATGTAGTGACTGTGAACCTTAGCGTTTCCTCTCCTCGGTTTAAAAAGGGGACTTATGAAGGGGTTGAGTCGTCCAGCCGTGTCCACAGTGTATGCTTTTCTTCCCATCGCTGCTGCAGCCCAGCGCAGGGCCTTCATCACACCAACATAAACTACTTGCTGTCTGGTCCTCCATTCTCTTCTTGAATAGTTCTTTTAAACCACCCTTTTCATTTTCCAGAGGAAGAAAATATTTATTTGGATTTGGTTTTTGTGCCCTTCTTTCTCTTCATCCCTCTCCATCACTCCTTTCTTTTTCCACAAGCATAAGGGCAACAGTCTTCTTTTTTTATTTTGCATTTAATTATTGCTATTTTCCTTAACAGCATATAATTCTCCTCACTTTCCCTGCTTGGCAGGACAAGGCACAATGCAAACAGTTATTCCCAAGCTAATAAGAAGTCATTTTCATACAGCCAGTGTAGAATGTTTTAATTAGGGGGTAAGTGTACACATTCATCCCCTCTGTTTCTCTGCTGGATATTCTTGGATGTGATTTAGAGGTGATTTGCTAGTTCAAGAGTCCCTTAGTATGAAAGATTAATTGCTGATTTATTTTCATTTTTGTAGATCAACAATGTTTACTTTTATCATAGAAATCCCGAACCCATATTGGAAGCTCAGGTTACAGCTGATCCATTTTTTTCCACAGGATTTTGAACGATGAAAAAAACAAAAACATCCGAAGTGGAAACCCACTAATTGCAGCTTTTTCATTTTTTTTTTTTTTTTTGTAACTACTTTTTCATTCTTTATATGTTGTAACTGTAAAGCAGTCTTCTATGAAATACAAGTGGAAATCATGTGTCTGAAATAGAAAAGCCTTCTTTTACAGAGTTTATTTAAAAGATGTTTTTTTTTGTCATTAAAATGTAATTATTGTATGATATTGAAGTTTAGTGTGTCTTTTTTCTCCATCGTAGGCAATTTGAACGTGACCCTGCAGGTGTGGGACATTGGAGGCCAAACATTAGGGGGGAAAATGCTGGATAAATATGTATATGGAGCTCATGTAAGGACATACAAACACACACACATTGAACTCAACTGTTCCTTTTTTTTCTTTAGTTCTGCCCAGTAAGCATAAAGTGTAGCATCTTTAGTTTGTGCTATAGCTTCCATTTTTAAAAAAAAAAATCATCTCACCTCCATGAAGCAAAAATTATGATTTAAAAGCTTGAATTCAAATTTAAATGAAAAAAACAACAACTTTATTTTACTATCCGCTACAGGAAGGAAATGACAGTACCAATTTACTAACCAAATATTATATGTAATTGTCACCGTGACAAATAAGGTACAAGCCAGGACAAGAAGTATGAGCTTCCTGGTTTTTTAATAGTCATGTATTAGTTGCTCTGTCAGTTCTTGTTATTACAACCTCTGCAGTCAGAGTCTGCCAGTCCCTTTATAGTTACATTATAATTACCTGTTGTTTGGATTCAATGTGAGTAAAGCAGCTTTTAAAAATTTAATATTTTAGAAATTTAAAACTCATTGGACCTCTACTTTTTGTTATTTAACTGAAATGGTTTGTGCTGATCTGTCAAACTGAACAAATGTTGATACTTCAGTATATTGTAACTAATATGTATACAAACACCTAATTGTACTGTAAATTCTAATGTTGACAGTATGTTAGTGTCAGCCTTTACAAAACAACCCAATTTATCTATTTTCCCTCATCTTCCATTTGTCATTTGGAAAAATTATTGTGTCGATTAAAATTCCAGCTGAATCTTGTGAAAATGCTCATGGGTTTCAGTTAATACGAGGTGGCACAAGTAGTGTCCACAAGTAAGCTATGTTGCTAAAAATGAGTGCCTGTCACCTTTTCTCGGTAAAGACCAACATATGAGCAAGAAAAGTAGAACCTGAGACAATGTACCAGCCTTATTGACACACTTTTCTCATTTAACAATACAAGCTAGACAAACATTTGGTCCATAGATGTACTTGATATGATAAAAGTGACTCATTCAAAAGTAATTTTAAACCTTAAACCTGTAGTGTGTTAATTAATCATATTTGTTACCATTCTTTTTGTTTATTTCTTTTCATGCATCATTGCCAAATTATGACACTTTGCACGGGAGTTTTTTTCATCACTGTTGCATAAAATTTTAACACCTGTTGTTTGCCACTCGGTGTCCTGTAATCAATCATAGCTGATCAGAGAAGCTCAGAGTAATTGTCAGAAGTGTGAGCTGTCGTCACTGGCTGTGCATGTTGTGACAGTGCATGTCTCTTGAACAGAGAGCAGTGGAAACCTTTAAGTCATGTTGCATCATGCAGCAGAAGAGTAGATATTTTCTTTAGTTCCCATTCATTTCCAGTCCTTTAGAAAAAATAAAAGTGAAAGTACTGATTGGGAGAAAGCGGAGTTACGTGATTATTTCACTTGATTTATTTTACGCTAATTTAAATCAACAGTTTTTTTTTATCTGTTTACTTTTTGGTTAATTAACGTGTTCATGTAAACAACGTCTTCTGACCTCCTTGTTACACGACTATTTCCACAGTGTTGAGATTAGTGGAGGTGGAGAAAAACAGTCTCTTCAGCAGACAGCCTTCATTCATTAGCTCAGACAGTAGATAACTAGATCTGATCTCTGTTCTACAGTGAATTTGGACTATGCATACGAAACTGTGACTTATTTATGACAAACCACTATTTTCATCCACATGAATGTGTAACTCAATAGCACTGAAACTACCAAAGTTTATCTCTGAGTGTGTTGCCATGAACAAGCATCTGTCCTAGACTGTAAGAAGAGAAGCAGTGCCACCTGCTGTTCCCTTCCTAACTATTACTCATTAGTAGTTAATAGTAGTTAATATAAAAAAGATAGAAAGAAAAAAAACAAAACTATCTACACTCTTCCAATGGAGAAATGTTCATGTTAGGTGCTCAGATGAGAGTCTGATAATAGTAACCTTGTTTCTTATGATTTTTTTTTTTGCCCCATGCAGGGTGTTCTCCTTGTTTATGATATCACCAACTACCAAAGTTTTGAGAATCTGGAGGATTGGTTCAACATGGTAAAGAAAGCCAATGAGGAATCTGATATTCAGCCTGTTGTCTTCTTGGTGGGCAACAAAAGTGAGTATTATATGGAAAAAATGCTTTTAAAATGTGTTTCTGTAAATTTAGCAAATAATTTTATTTTGGGTTCTACGTAGCCATGAATGATTGATTGTTATTTTATAATTACTAGACTGTGCATTTCTGGATGAACTTTATTCTGATGCATTTTTCATTTGGTGTGTGTGTTTGTGTGTGGAGGAGTGAGTGTTTGATGGTAGCAGACATGTTTGTTAGGGCAACAGATAACTGATTGGTGTGATAAGAGCGTTTTAGAGCGATGGGAATGCTGATGTTTGTGAACTCTTGGGAGTGACTCACGATGATTTAAAATCCCAGGCCAACGGACCCGGGTTACCGCTTATCTATAGCCCTCTCCCCCCAAAGTCAGTACCGGTCTGCCCCCGACCCCCCCACCCCTCAGTCTGAGCTTATTCTCCAGTCCCATGTAGTTGGTTAAGGTAAGGAAATCGATGTAAACCAGACAACTCTCCTCCTATCAGCCTGCACCCACCCCCAATCTCCAAAATAAAGACCAATAATAATGACTCTTTTTAAACATCCCCTTGACAGATGTGGAGTCATGCCTGCCGCTGTGTTATTGTAAAGTGAGGCATCAGTGTGTATGTAATGGTGACTGCCCACCTTCCTGAGCCATGATGAACAGTCAACAGAATGATGTCTGCACACAGGAAGCCCTCACTAATGTTACTCAACAGGGACCATAGGTCATTCTTTAATTCGGCTGTCTAGAGAGGATTCCCTTGTCTTCACATCTTCTAATCTTGTGCATCTTCTAATGCCCGGGCTTAAATTGTGGGCGCCTCTGTATTTAGGCTAGGTTTTGGCTGTGTGGGTTAGTGAGTGTACTGTAATATTTAAGTAGTGTACATCCCAATGCCACTCTTCGTCCCCATCCCCCCCCCCCCATGCTCTCCCTCTAATGGCTCTATTGCTAAGCTTAGTCCATGTGTGTTTTCCTATTCCTACAGGCTGAAAAAAGAAAAACAAAGTCCCACACAGATTGCTCCTCCAGGAGCAATCAATTACCTTGCAAGACTTTATGAATTCCTGAACCCTTCATTAACTACTTCATTTTTTTTAGGGTGCTTGAAAAGATGGATGTGGTTGATTTCTTTTCAAATTGAAGCCAATGCTAAAATATCTTAGTGTAATACCAATAATGGTTGCTTGGCACTGGCTCCAATATAATCTGATTTAAAAAAATGTCAGCTTTTTTCCTCTGCAAGTTATTATGGATTCATACATTAGATTTTGTCTCGTTGAATAGTGTGTAGGATATTCTCCTAAAAATAATTCCACAATTTAAAATGATGTTCTGTTTTTTTTTCTTCTCATCAAGTCATTTGGGATTTTATGGTGTACTGATGAATAAATAGTGTTCTACCTACAATAAACAGCAGGCAGCTCACTTTCAGTTTGAAGAATCAGGGAGGAGGATGTGTTTTTTTGTGTGTAATTGTTACCCTCCTTTGCTTATTGACAATTTCTCCTTCTACTCCAAACTGGAAGTCCCCCAACTGCTGAATACCTTACACAGCCCCACATAAAAAAATAAAAATAAAAATCCTTCTACTAAGATGTGTTATTAGGTTCAGTATCACTTTCTAACTCCACTGTCCTGTCGTGCCCAGATGTGGTTACTTTGGCCTCCAAAAAGAACAAACTGATGACAGCCAAATGCTGGCATCAAAACTGCAGTTCATGAACCAGTGAGTGAGATAATCAGTCTTTGTCTGTGGCAAGTTAGTCTAGTTATCTAGGTAGAAATGCCCTCACCTACACTCTGTTTTACATTATGTTTTTGACTCTGCTTTTTTTTTTTTTTATTTCATTTGTAAAAGTAAAATACTTGGCACAATGAGTTTAGCCAATGAATACAAAGCATTCTTTTGTAAGTGGAGTTTACATTTCAAATGGTTCCCATGATGTTGCACTAAGAGAAGCAACATGTTTGTGATGACCGAAATAGAAGTACAGACATAACAGGGAGCTTAAAAAACACTACAGATTTATGTTTATGTGAGGGCTTGTCTTAGGGGAGATTATGGTGTTTCGCCACTCAGACATTTTTAAGGTTTCCAGCAAGTTAAAGTAAAGGTCAAGGCTGGATTTAGAGGTCACACTTAAATGTATGTAGCTGAGAATTTTTCTGCGTACTAAAAGACCTGTGAAAGTACTGCAACATTTTTTGTAAATATGGGGAGCATAGAAGCTAAATCAGAATATTATATTGGTTTATTTACAGAAATTGAGACTGAATTTCCAGAATTAATGTACCTGGCTGCTAGTTTAGTTTAATTTAAACACCATCTTCTTTACTTAGTATGTGGTAATTGAGCCATTGAACCCAAATGATGCTGTCCCCTCCTCTTCTTACCTTGGCCCTCCTGCCATGTCACTGCTAGGGAACAGCCTTTTCTGTCTTTGGCTCAGCATGGGCAGCTGGGATTAAGTATGCTTGTTAAGGACCAGTATGCTGCACACTCTTGTCATCTACACTGCTGTCCAGATCCTTGTGTTAAATAATGGCACCACTTGTAACAATTCCAAGAGGAAGCCAATGAAATGTTTTATTGAGGGCACACATGTGTGCACACAATTATTTATGCAATTGCAGGCTACCTCTCACATAGAAACATGCACTTAGGTGAAACACACGTGTGAAATTTCTGGGAACACATGGGTAATGGAAGAATGCTGAGCTCTTGGTCTGTCTAAACATACTAGAACTTTGCTTACAGTGCAGCTTCATGTTATACCGTATGGCACACAAGCACATCTCAAGTGAAATGTTGGCTGGTTGCGCAGTCACTCACTTGACTGCTTGAGTGCTGCGTTTTTAGTGGAGTATTAAGTGTGGTGTGTTTTGAAAAGGCTCCAGATGATAAATTTGGTTACTCTTTGCTTTAGCTGCATTTGGCCTGTTTGTGACTGTTTACCTTCTAAATCAGTGCCCAAAGTCACTGATATGAAACCTATTACACCCTGTAATTCAAAATTTGCACATTTTCTGTACTTTATTTTACATATATTATTGAATGGACAGTTTTTGTTTTGAAATGGCTGTTTAAAATGAACACACATATCTCTTTTTAGACATAAGCCTGTGTCATTTATCAAACCATTTGTTTTCATTAAGTGGCGATCGCAGGACCCCTGCTTACTCCCCATCCACCACCCTTTCCACTGGCAGTGCTCTTTCCCTCAGGACCCCTGGAGCATTCATCATTGACTTGTACAGCCCTTATTTGGGTGACTTAAATGGGTTCAGTTCTCTTAACCCCTCCTCATCACTCATGGGTTTCTGCTCAGTGGTTCTACCACTGTTCACTGGCGATCGACTCAGGCCTACCATGGGAAACATTCTCTTCTTCAAAGAGATAAGGTCCCAGCATGAAGAATTTGTACCCTAATTATGGCTTACCTGCCTTATTGTTCTGCTCTTTTCGGCTGTCTTTCTTCTGACAGCTCATGTCTTTGGCCATCTCTCAAACATAGTTGTGCTTTTATTTTCATCCCTGTGCAAATACAGACTCTTTTCAATCACACACTTAAACCAACTCTGTTTACTTATCTCTCACACGTGTAGACTAACACTTTAGCTATAGCTGCCTTTGCTTACAGTAATGGCTTTTTATTGGCCCTGTGTTTCTGTTGTGTTAAACAACATGCATATGTTTGCTTTCTGCATGCTACGGCAGATCTTACTGCATACCGTTACCCGCTGCACCTTTCTTCCTCAAATTTCCATTCAGCCATGTGAAAGTTCAAGTGAAACATGGATCTCCCCTAACTCTAGATTTCTCATGAAGCATGTCCTTTGCCTAACAACATTGTTGGCCCTGATTTGTTTGCCCTTTTGGCTTGGCCTTGGGTGGAGTTGAAGGCTCCCCCTCCTCAGCTCTCTCAGCTCTGTCACCTCTCTGCCCCTGTAAAGCTGCCACAGTTCCTGTCTGTTCAGTGTAGGCCTGCACATTTCTTAATAGAGAGATGCTCAGAAGTCCAGGAGTGCAGAGGAGCTCAATGTGCTTCTGTTTTTGGTTTAGCTCAAAAATGTTTTTTCTGGCTCAACCCACTCGTACTTAGGTCCTCTTACAACAAACTAAAAGGTCCTAATTGCCCCCAAGGGAAAGGTTTAGCCACAATAGACATGTGGTGGGACAAAAGCCCAGTGCTCTTACCCAGCACCCTCAACCCTCCCCAGATAGGAGGGATGAACACGTCAGCAGTGTCTGTTTTGCACTGTGGGCAGCACAACCACAGGTTCAACACTGTAAAACATTATATATACAATATATAGACCCAGTAAGGCATGGTGCATGGTTGGGTACAGACCTGGAATGTTTACAGTTTACTCCAAATCCAATCTTTCCTGTTTCTCTTCACATTTTATTTAAGGTAAAGGGTCAGACTAGATGTGTGTATCAGATTGTAACTCCACTGATTGTAGCCTTCTGTTTGCCTTGAAGCCAAGAAAAGGTTGGAAATTAATATTTAGGTTACAAGATACAAAAGTTGTGATAAATAAAGAATTACAACTTTATGATAATCAGACTTGCACTCGCCATTGATTAAGACAAGTCCTTTTCTCTTTAGAGATATTCTGGTGGTGTTTCCTTGCAGAACAAAGTTAAGTCTTACAGTCCAGCTAGATGAAGTAAATACTAAGAATTAATTGTAACAACTTTTGACCTGGCTATGGTCTCTGCACTCATCTCCCTTGATTCTTATGCCTGTTGAAACATGGAAAGTCCTCATTCATTTTAGCCATCCATAAAGCAAATATTGTTGCACATGCAGTAGATGATCAGTCTTCGAATACCTTCTTGTGTGGTAAGTCATGGGCCATTTGAGTTGCACAGCACAGCTTAGCCACCTGACCCGAGCGCAGCCTGGAACCCTCATCACACTCAGGCTATACTTTATTTCTTCACTGCTCCACAACATTGATATGGAGGAATTCCTGGAAGGGGCCTTGCTGACACAGGATTGGGTAAATAACTGATTGATGTAGATCCATGGGCATATATTATAACTGTATGGGAAATATCAACAGTTTCTCCCTAGTTTTTTTTTTCTGTATATCTACTTTTTATGGTGTGAAATATTACATCACAGCTTTGCAGCCTGACTCTGCTTAAGGTTTTACCTTAAAAGATGTTTTTTCAGACCGACGTAAGCAGAATTCTCTTTCCACGTTATGGTTCAGTGCTGTGGCTTCTATGGTAACTGTATGTAGGCCAGTCTAACGCATCATTGCAGATAGGAAGACTTTATAATTATGAATAGACTTATAGCAATGGCACACATACAATTATGAAGGCTCCCTCATGGTCTGCATAATTATTATAGTTATGCTGCTGACTCACAGAGGCAAGTATTACTGCTCTCCCATAAAAGTCCACTTAGTTTAACAGCGACAGGAGAGCGTAGAGGACATGGCCAGTGAAACTCCGGTCAACTTCTTGTGCGGTCGGCTCAGAACTGGGCCTTTTGTTCACTTTTCATGAGTCCTGGGAGCCTGTTAACCCAGGCTGCAAGTCCCTCGGCCTCATGTTTTACTATACCAATGACAGCCTGGCACTCCAGCTCACTCCTTGCCTGCAGAGCTACTGCTGGACACTCTCTGTTTTGCATTCCCTGACCGGGGGGGTCACATTGTTTTACTAGCCGCTTTGGAGTATCTGATTATGTTTTAAAGTGTGAATTCATGTGTGTATGTGAATGTGTTCATCTGCACGTGTGTTTGTGTCTGCACATCATTTCACAAGGAACGATCAAATGACAAGATGAGCTGTGATCAATGAGCTGTCGACAGAACACTTCTGACCTAGTGGAAAGCGAGTCCCCTGACGGTCCTGGCCCGTTTCAGGCCACCGGGGCAGGGGCGCCATTGCACAAAGAGCGCTCTGTCTCTGTCAGGACCCCCCCCCCCCCCCCCCCCCCAGGACTCCTGCACGGGCCCTGCTCACCTAGATAACACCCGGCTAACTAACAGTACTTCATCTGTCTGTACTCACTCATAAAGTCAAGATAATATTATTAACTTAACTTCAAGTTTTAATGTAATGAATATTATTTCTAATAATTCTACCACAGGCTTGAGATTAGATAGATAGATAGATAAATAGATAGATAGATAGATAGATAGATAGATAGATAGATAGATAGATAGATAGATACTTTATTGATCCCGAGGGAAATTCGAGCATCCAGTAGCATATACATACATCAAAGGTTAGTACTTGACATTAGGGGTCAGTACTTAAGCATACCTAGACTAATTTAAAATTAAATAGAGGCAAC
The DNA here is from genome assembly GCF_017639745.1 of Melanotaenia boesemani. Lineage (NCBI taxonomy): Eukaryota > Metazoa > Chordata > Actinopteri > Atheriniformes > Melanotaeniidae > Melanotaenia > Melanotaenia boesemani. The sequence continues at coordinate 17,466,835 of NC_055688.1, forward strand.
GGTAGATAAAGAAGACCATTATTATGGTCTATGTACATATATACTGTACAGGTGATCAAGTATGTACATATGTTGATGGTGGTAGCCAAACAAGGTGCATGAGCGAAAAAGTGCAGGATGTGCAAAAACTGCTGAGACAGTGTTTACAGAATGGGATAAGAGCAAATGTAATAGATTTATATGTAATTGTCTAGCAACTTTGATGCTCTGTTTTCCTGTACTATAGAGGGTTGTTGAGATTATATTAAAGCAAATAAAGATTCAAGAATTTTTGCAAAAATGAAATGCACCAGCCTCTAGAAAAATAAACATTTTCATCAATAAACACTATCACATCACTGAAGGGCTTTAAAAATATGCTGTTATTTGAGTTCTGATTAACTGTAACTCTAAAAGAAACAAAAGACCAAACCTGTAACTCTCAAAGCAATTTTTTGCACTATGTTGCATTTTCAGTGCAGGTTCAAGATAACCATGGCCTTCATATTTAAAAGCCACAGTTTTAAAGAGCTCTCTTTGAGTCACGTAAACCAGTTGGACTCAATCATTTAAATGCTTCACATAAAATTTATTACTCATTGTGTTTTATTAGCCACTTGTGCTGTGAAAGTTAAATCAATGTCTAATTGAATCAGGGATCACATAGAGGGATTTATTCTACTTTTACTGAGTTTTTAAACTGCCAAGTATTTCCCTGTATCTTTTACTAGAAATTTATGAGTAAATTAAAGCCAGTTACAATTAATATTACCCCCTTGCTATCAGACATAGGGGAAAATATTGTACTGCTTCTTTTTTTTGGACCCCTGCAGTTTAATATGAAAGTAGATGCTTAAGATGAATGTAAGTATCTATCTATTTAGTCTCATGCTTCGTGGGTTTTTCAGAAGGGTGGTGACACATGAGTTGTGGGTTTTGTAAAGCTATCATGAGGACTGTGTGACTACTAGTTGCATTTGAGATCATCCTCTTTATGAACAGGCATCAAAAGGCATCACATTCTTATTAGTGCAATATGAATGCTGACCAATAGATGCTAGAAATGGTTTAATGTTTTGCTCTGAATGCAAACTAAACCATGCTTTTTTAAACTAAAAATTGCAGCCGTGGTAGTAGTAATATACATTTCTGTGTTTTCTGTCTTATGAATTATTGTAATTTTTTTTTGCCGAATGAACTCATTTAATTCAGTAGGCTTTTTTCAGAAACGTAGCCACTATCACATCATAGTTCCTGGATTTCCTTGTATTGGTCCAGTTCTCCAGGCAGATGTGTTATCCACTGCAAACATTTTAAAAGTGAATGTTTTTGTGCTGCAAGGAATGAGACTGAAACTAAAAGTCAGTGCTGCTCCAATGCTTAAAGGGCAGGAGTCTGGACTTCATGAAGTGTGAAATAGTTTCAGATGTCCGTAGCTGCGTTTCCATTACCCCTAGAATTGCACAAAACCTAAATATTGCAATAAAAACACACACCAACACATAACAAACAACTACATTTCGAAAGACTTCTCAAGTGTTGCTATAAAGTTTTTATACTCATGAGGTGGTTTCATTTAGACATGTCGATATAGAAGTACAGTATATTGCAAAATGTAATGGAAACAATTTTCACATTTACATGTCCCTGGACGTGACGCAGGGGGTCGCGTGACCAGTTAATTTCAAATATGGTATGGACGGAGGGCAAGACGGAAATCTTTTTACAAATATCTGAAGAAAAAACTATATCCACCATCCTTTATAGCAAACTACGGTGAAATCAAGAGTTTTACAAGGAATTAGAAATCTCCTTCCTCCTCAAAATGGAGTCTCACGGGACGGCATTTTACGAGTGTGACGCTTATGTTCTAAACACCATTCAATGGAAACGCCTGCAAATTGCAATTGTACATTTTAGAAATTTTAGAAATATCGCTATTATTTTGCAAAAAACTGTAATGGAAAAGCAGCTTGTGTTGGCATTAGACATATGAATGGGTTTTAGTGCAAACATCAGGTGTACACTGAGTGAAAAGGCAGCTGAGATAGCTAACAGTACTTTGTGTCAACCAAAAGTTTGTTGCCTCTACAGCTGCTCAGAAACTTGGAGTTACTCACACAAACAGCTGTAGTTTGCGCTTACTCCCTATACAATTAACATGTACATAAAAGCACTTAACAGCATAACATCAGGTAAATCATTACATTCCTAGATCTTGAAAGAAGATGTGTTCTGCCTCAGTAGCCTTTCTATCCCAGTTTGTGCATTTGCACCTATTGACTCAGGAATATACATGGTGATTAACTAAAAGACGAGATAGTTCATTTTGTTGGACAGTGGCAGAAAATGACCATATTCACTAAACAGAGACATTCTGCCGTAATCTTTGGTGTGGCTGCTTGTTATTCTGCTCATCTTCATATTTTGTATCCAGTTCGGACTTGAACATGTAGCTTGCTCACTCGTGACTGAAATAGTGCATTTTTAAGAATCACCCTTGTTCTCTTCCCTGCCCCTCAGCAAGCATTTAGGAATTTGACCAGTCAGAAGAAATGTTGCTCAAATCTTCTTGTTCTTGGACTGAGCTGTCCCTTGTTCTGAAATAATTACAAACTATTTGGGGTCATGATGGGTGTAAAGCTAATCTAGAGGTGCCCAGGATTAAAAATTAAATGGTTGGAAATGATTATGCCATGTCCACTTTAAATGTCAGAGCTGCAGAATTATTCTGGGACATTTTTGGAGTCACTGGTGCATGAAAGTTAAAACTTAGAATTGGCCCAGACAATTGTAAGTCATGTCATTAGGTGCAGGATTAGATTTGATTGTCCTACCCCTCACTGCACAGTCTAAATAGGTTTATGGTCATCATTTTGGGGAAACTGAGGCAAACCTGGTTAACAAGGTCTTAAAGGCATAGAATGAGGTAATGTTGGAAGTGATAGGTTCTCCCCTAGGGTTGATTAGCTCAACTCTGCAACTTTCACTTAATGGGATATGACCCCTCAGAGCCCCAAGTCTCTGACTGCACACACGTAACGACCATTACAACCACACACACACAAACACAAGGACGCCCACACAGTTCACACATTCTGCCTTCAGCCCTTATACACATCCTGACAAACTGACTGCGATTTAGTTTAAAACTAGACTGCAGGCAATTAACTGTGTTATGCCAAGCTTATTCTTTGGCTGCTGCTCGCTGGATAAACTGTTCCAATTGGTCCCAAGCAGCCACCTGAACAGAACAGTAAGTTGGTGTCTCTGTTATCACAACACACTTTTAAAAAGCCCACTGAGAATTACACAGTGTGGTGTAGGATTTCAGCTTGGTAACCAGTGTAGGCCCATTACCTAAGAATTCTTCATGAATGATCACACTGTCCACATTTGGCCCATTATGCTAACAGTAGACTGTTTACACCTGGTGCAGAATGCATTCTGGCTTACCTGATCATAAGTGGAGGGCTCAGGTATAGCTGTACCACACTTGGTACATCTGGTAAACAATTTGTGGGGAATCATTTTTAATTTTTCTTATATAGGAATAGGATATATGCCCAAGAACACTAGATTTTCCTCTTTCTTTCTTTCTTTCTTTCTTTCTTTCTTTCTTTCTTTCTTTCTTTCTTTCTTTCTTTCTTTCTTTCTTTCTTTCTTTCTTTCTTTCTTTCTTTCTTTCTTTCTTTCTTTCTTTCTTTCTTTCTTTCTTTCTTTCTTTCTTTTATCACTGCAGTTCTGCTAAAAGAATAAAAAAAGCATTTACTAAGCATCCATTGACCATGGTAGCTCCACAAACTTTGCTTTTCTGAGCGGACGTGCGTGCTGCTCAGAAAGCTCTATAGTGCGATGTTCAAGTTTGGTAAATTACAATTTATGGTTTATAACTGCAGCTTAAGCATATACAGTTAGTAACAACCACATTTTTTCTTGTTCAATGTATTTCTCTGTGGTTTAAATAGAGTCCCCAAATTATGCTAATTATAGCTTCCAGTGTATCTTTAACGTTGGTGATGAAAGTAGAACAATTAGCTAATTACTTGTCCAAGGCTAACGTGTCACAGTAGGGCTTTATGTAAAGTTTGAGTGACTTAATTCCACTACATCATGAACATTGTTAGACTCATCCTAAAATTCCTGAACAGAAAGTATATGAAAAAAACAGTTAAACCAACTACATCAACAATTCAGTATAACACAGTTCTCAGCTTTGTAACATTTGAAGTAACTACTATCTAACATATGAAACATATTTATATGTATGTATATACTCTTTGAGCCCTCAAAGTGAAGTTGAAGTTGAATGACCAGCAGCTGGTGCTGTGGTTGTTGTACACTCAGTTGAACTAACTTTGTTGGCTAAACTATGATTTTTACTCTTTTTCTACATTTCTGTAATATATATTTTCCTATGATAAGTTTTTTTTTCTTGCATCTAAAGTCATTGAGCACTTTAACATGAATGTTAGAATCTTGGTTTAATCTTCTTTGGGATATGATGAGAACAATTTTGCAAGTTTTTCTTTAATCTTAACTAATTTCTCTACATAGTGTGCTGGAACCTTGATTTTAGTTATGTAATTTAACTAACTGACAGAGAAATGTTAAATAGCAGGGGTATTTGTAAAAAAGCATGCTCTATGCAGATCCATTTCAACTGGATCCAGTCTCCTCACTAATTTAAAGTGTTCAAGTGCCAAAAAAACCTTTTCAACCCTGTCTGGTTTTAGGATATTCAGGACCTGCCAGTGAAAGTATTCTTTCCATGGAGGAGCATTTGAATAGACCGTAACTTGTGGATGGGGAGCATCCATGTTTTCTTGGCATTTGGTTGTCTTCCTATTTAATAAGTCACAGCAATAACAAACCAATTATTTACAGTAAAAGCCCAATTCATTCACCATATATTAATCTCTTCACTGTTGTGTAGTTATTCAGTGCAATAAAAGGCAGACCTTTTAAATAAACACTGGTGGCGTCCAGAGCGAGGGAGGGCCATCGCTTCTGACGAGTGATGATCCCCTCTACTATCTCTATGTGCTCAGAGGCCTAAACTGTTTATTTCGGGTTTGCAGTCACTTCCTATGAGTTGTTAAGCTGATGTACAGTTTGACAGAAACAGAGGGAAACCAGATCATTGGAGGAAGATTGTTTTGACCTGATAAGTAGAAATGGGTACATTAGGGAGAAAAATGAAGCAAAAGGCTAAAACTGTGGGATTAGTCTTGTATTCAGTTAACACAGACAGATGCCACAGGCTGAAAAATTCTTTTGTGTGAAAAAGGAGGCCCACCTACAGTATTATTCTGTAACTAAAACAGCTACATAAATGCTCACAACCCATGAACTCTATCATGTATAAAAGAGAGCAGTCTTGTTAACTTATCAATAGAAAATGAAGTAATCTCACCACAGGGTCCATTTATGTCCTGAGGTTTTCAGTCATAATCTTAAAGGTTTGCTTAAAAGAACTGCACTTCAATAAAAAGCAACTGAATAAAGATGCAACACTTGTCCTTATTTATACAGAGACTCTGAATGTACAGCAGTTAACTAAATCTGATGTAAAAAATCAGCCAACATTGACTAAATTCATTTACACCTTTTCTGGTGTTTTCACAGTGAAATTTGTTTAATATTTTGAGTTTAGCAAACCTTTTTTTAACCCTGTCCTGTCCAGCATCCTAACATACAGAACGGTGGTCTGTGTGCCATATTTTGCTTGACAGATTTGCTCTACCAAGGGAGACATGTTATATACATGGCTGCCCTTGATATTTTTATTATTTTTATTGTAATCTTATTTTCTTTAGTCTTTATATGTCAGTGCTGAACCTGACAGGGAGATAGAGGAAGAGGGGGGAAAAAAAAGGGAGAAAAGGACAGGATTAAAATGTGGAAATAACAGTTGTCTATGCTGCCTAAAACACACCACACAAAAACAATAGACTACAACAGTACTACTGTTTTTAAGCTTGAAACTACAATTTCAGCTGCTTTTAGAATTTAGGCTTCCAGTGAATTTTCAAAATCAGCCATCAGTGGGGACTTTAGCTTTAAATCTTTAAAGTACCACCACAGAAATGCAAAGTTAGACAGCATGCTTGTTCTCCACAGAAACTGAAGGGAGCAACCAAGGGGCTAGAGGTTGATCCATACCCCTCCAGATGTGTTATTGTCTAAATGCTAAATCCCAAGTCTCTATCTGTGTCAGACATCCACCTTGCACAGCAGCTTTTGGTGTGTGTGTGTGTGTGTGTGTGTGTGTGTGTGTGTGTGTTTGTTAGGGGGCTTTCTAGGATGTACTGAAGGTTCAAAAAGCCCTCTAAAAGAACACATCATGTAACAGTTTCTCAATTTAATTAGCAACTAGCAAAATTTCACTCACTTGCACAACTTTTTTTAACTAAATAACATGATCAGATCTCAAGCTACAGTGTTAATGTTGGTTAATCTGACTGTGACAGGTGATTGATAACCTTCCCCAAGTGTGCAGGATCCAAAGGATTAGCAGTGTTTACTCCTAGTAGCATGCTGGGTACCTCCGTTGTTAATGACTGGAATTAATAACCTGCTGACGCCTATAAGACAGCTATGTTTATGTAGAGACACAAACATGACAGTCTGCCCTGGACATTGAGTAGTTGTAAAAGTGTCTGCTGTTACCCAGAAAGGCTTATGTTTATATGTCACTTAAGATGACTACGATATTTGTTTTGGTCTAAAATGGTTCTTTCTAAATGTATTCTTTTAGCATTCTGCACTTTGAGCCACATGTCATTTAACTGAGATATTAATAATATAGGAATATTACAGTGTTTATATTTCTTCCTTGCAGTGCATCTGTCTTTTTCTGCCTTTGGCTTTATTCCACCTCCCACATGCATTTACACACATACTCATACACACAAAGGGGCATGAGAACAGGGTAAATCCTTGACAACTTCAATGAAACCTCACACAAAGACTAAAACTCAGGAGGGGTGAAAGAAATGCAACACCGTACAGTAGCCTGACCTCCTCCAGCTAACACAGACATGTATGCACCAGATACCGGGCGTAGCCACCTTCCTGCACAAAGCCAGAAATAAAGAACGAAGCTATTGCTTTCAGCAACAAGACCCCCAGGTGACCTTCCTTATCGACCCCAGCATGACCCTGTAGTAAGGAAGAAGAGGAGCAAAGCTCTCAGTATCACTGCACAAGAGTTGAATGCACATAGACATCTTCACAATAGTTAAAAAGAAAGGTACTGTCATTGTGTCCACACTAAATCAGTGTGTAGGTGACAGTCCCAAATCTTGGGTCCTTGCACCATTCCTAGAAGCCCAGTACCCAGCACTCTTATGAGTAAAGTTCTCTCCATCTACACTTTGTGTGATTGTAGCCTCAAGTCTTTGTTCATTTATGTATTGTTTCATAAGTCTTGCTCCACAGCTGGGTTGGTTTGTCTATTTCGAGTCAAGCAGAGGTTCATAGCTTCAGGGTGCAACTGTACTAGGCTTACACTAAAGAATGTGTAACATCCAGCTTTAATACCAGCTGAAAATGGGCTTGGGGCTACGGAACTGATCGTTCCCACCCCTAAGCCTAAACCCCCTCCATTAAAAAAAAAGAGCAAAAGTTAGTGTAATTTGCAGCTGGGTTTGAAAGCAACATAACAATTGAAATATACTTTGCTTTCACATGCCTTTATGTGCACCAACTCTGTACGCTAAGCAGACCCCTTCTATCTTAACTAAAGTGTAAACAGTTATCTTTTCTGTTTATGTTCTGATGTGCAACAGTTAACCCTGTGAGAGTGCTGCATAACCACCATATAAATCTATCTATTCATCTTCTGTAAGTTTTCTTTCGTTACACTGTGTTTTGTCCACAGTCGATCTGGAGCACATGAGGACAGTTAAGGCTGACAAACACCAGCGCTTCTGCCAAGAAAACAGCCTCATCAGTCAGTTTGTTTCGGCCAAGACGGGGGATTCGGTGAGTGTCTGATGATTTAATCAGTCACAAATAAAAATGTTCAGTGATTTTAATGATATTTATATTTAGATTGTCCTATTTTTTTGTTTTTCTCCAGGTGTATCTTTGTTTCCAGAGAGTAGCTGCTGAGATTCTGGGTATAAAGCTAAACAAAGCAGAAATAGAGCAGTCCCAGGTGAGCTATAATGGCATCAATGATTCTCACTCAAATTTCCTTGCAAAGTCTATAAAGCAGCTGTCTGACCATGTTTTAAAATGCTTATCTGCTCCTAAAAAAAAAAAAAAAAAAAAAAAACTTTTTTTTTCCCTCTACTCAGCCCTAAACTAATAACTTCTAATTTTATTTTATTTTTTGAAGTATCTAATTATTATTATTTTTTTTTTTTGCCCTGCATTACATGCAGTGTAATGCTTGAACTTAAGCGAGGTCACAAGGAGTGTGTTAGGTCAGTGGAGGTTACCACACACTGTAAAGGACTTTTTGTTGAGTAAACATGAGTTTGTTACGTCTGTCTCCTGTGATGGTATACCTGCCACTGACGCTGCCCATCTGTAAATAGACCCACATTGACCACATTAATGCGTGAAGTCGGAGGTCAAAGGTAGGCAGTTGTAAGGGTGAGGAGGTCAGGATTGGCTGTCTGATTTATTTGGTTTATCTCCCACCGTTTTTGGATGAAATAAGTTTTAAGCTTGTCAGTCAGACCAAGGTGCCCAATGGTGGCAGCTGTAGGATTTATAAGGTCACCTCCCTGAGAAGCATTAATCCCGGGTCTGATATGAGCGGCTGGAGCCACATTGACTGGGCAGTGGTTGATGAGCCTGGGGGCTACACAGAGGTCAGGACCCCCCTCAGAGAAAGGAGAGCACATAGGGGAAGGACTGGGCAACTTCTCATGCTCCACTCCCATTGCCAAAAACTGCTGCTGACTTACTGAAAATGACTACAGACTAATGAAGCTGTCCATCTACGCTCTTCTTCCAATCTTCCCTTGATAGTTCTGTCAGTAGAGCAAAGTGCTTTAATCCACACTAATCAGACTGGGTGAGAGGATGGATCCAGTTTACACCTCAAGAAAAAAGATTTAGACTAGATGACAGAAACACACAAGGATTAATAAGGAAGATAGATAAATCAGCTTAAGTTATTAACACAACATTTGTTAATATAGTAAGGAAATAAAAGCATTATAATGAGGATATCAGACTAAATGGATGTATAAATTTTCATTTTATGATGGTATTATGATGATTGTGTGACATTCTTTTGTATCTTAATCTATAAATGTGTGTCAACAGATCCACTAGAGAAGTGAACATTTACAGAAGATCTTAAAAAAAAAAAAAAAAAAAAAAAAAAGTTTCCAGGCCACTCTAAATATATCTGGATTCAAGTCAGTACAAGCATACATTCCTGCTTCATAAAAAGTGCTTTGAACCAAAAGTGTCTTAAAGTTTTAGAGTAATCGGAAAAGTATTCCCTTGACTACTATGTTATGGAAAAAAGAGTTAAAAAGAAAAGAAAATAATTAAATTCTCATCTAAAAGCCCAAACTGATATTTTCAGATACTTTTTGTCCAAGCAACAGTCTTACACTCGGGGGGACATTAACCCAGGAATGCTTGTAATTTATCATCTAATAAAAGTATCTAAACAAACAGAAAAAGACTAAGTTCAAAATTTGTGTTCTGGATACAGAGATGATGCTTTGAGCAGGTCGTGGCTCCGAGTGCAGCCGTGGGGCGAGCAAAGCCTCATTATCAGCTGTCACGTTTGGAGAGCTGAACACGAAGGTCACAACCCCCGACAGTATTATATCTGCCTGGCAGCCTTCTCCGTCATGGTCCTCTGTCTGCTAGATCAGATAGCAAGAACGAGGATCACTCATTGGCCCCGACACCAGGCTTCGTCAGCTCGTTAATCAGACAGCCAGCCAGGGTATTTTACCCTTTAGACTGCTCTCCAGTGGTTAGGTAGAATATAGTTGGACTTCTTTGTGCATAATTCTCATTAAATATAGGCTAATTTGATTATAATAATAAATAAGTGCCCCAACATAATTCCAAGTTCATAAAATACATTAGAGAGTTCTCAAAAAAAAACAAAAACAAAAACAAACAAACAAAAAAAAAAACACATTGAGAACTTGGGATTGGTCTGGAAAAATAAAGTGTCTTTGGGAAGGCAATGTTAAGTTAAATCACTGACCGATATGTTTGTTTTTTTTCCATGTTTAAAGGCACCATCATTAATAATTCATGGATAAAAATATAAAAGGGTATCTATAAAATGTTAAATAAATGTATTAAATTTATAGCTAAATATTTTCTGGATGGTTTATAATGAAAGGTTGGATTTCCCCTCTCCTCGCTTCAATATGTATGTATTAAACTTAATATGTATGTGTGGCTGGAAAAAGCATCAAGATTGGAACACGGGGTCTTGAAAACCATTTTGGACACATGTTCTTCATTTACTTGTATTATGTTGCTAATGAATTACTAGAAAGAAAGGAAAAAAAACTAAAAACCAAAATGAACATAAGGAATTGGGAAAAGCCATAACAATATGTTTCCCGTTGTGCTCTCCACCATTCAGACCTTCTCATCTGCTATTTTTACTTCATTTCCATTCCTCTAATCATTGAAATTTTCTCTCTCTGTGTCATTGTCTTGTTTCTGTTTTTCCTATATCTTTGCTTTTTTCTCTTTCATCCATTGCTCAGAGGATTGTGAAGGCTGAGCTGGTGGATTACCCTCAAGATGAAGGCCCATATAGACAAGAGAACACTCAACAAAGCAAAATATGCTTGGTTCAGTAGCTGAAAGTATGTTGCTGCTGTTACTTAGTAGATCTGTCACAACCCTTTTAGAGTGCTTTGTAATTGTAGGAAACATTGTGACATAGTTATTTGGTCTCATTAGTTTAGATGTGATCTCCACATAAAGAAATAGCTTTCCCTTGGTTTAGTCTGCGACAGTGGCTTTATTTCACCATATGCAACAACTCATTCCTGAAATATTGTGTCAGTCTCTAAAAGTCTCTAGAAACAGCTTCCTTTCATATAAAGCAAATGTTGTAGCAGCTTTGTAATTCTGTCTTTCCACCTTTACAGCGTGTGGTGAAGGCGGACATTGTGAACTACAGTCAGGACAGCGTGGCCAGGACAGTCAACCCCCCCCGCAGCTCCATGTGTGTGGTGCAGTGATCCCCTCCAACACACAAACCTGTGTAGATGACAAAACTGTATCCAGTATTAGCATGTTAGGGGTTTTTAGGGGTGACAGGATAAGTGTTCTGTATGTGGTCTTTGTGTGTCAGTTGGATGGGTGGGATGAAAAACAGACCGCACAGCTTGGATGCCTTGGCCTGTAGTTCAGATACGTATTTAGCAGGAAGTTTGGGTGGGCAACTAAAAATGACATGGGACCTGATTTTACATGTTTATGTGCAGCTATTATTTTATTTCTATGACACTCTTGAAGTGATTCCATGATTCAATAATTAGTATGAAGCTGGTTGCTTAGAAGAGGAAAGCTTCTGTAATCAATCACGCTAGCACTGAACACATTTTTACATGAATGCATATTTTCTCATTTTAATTTCAATTAGTCAATATGTTTCTAAAAGCATCAGCATTAACACCTGTTTAATGCATGCCTTTACTTCAGACTGCTAAGTGGCGTCCTAGTAGAAATTGATGGGGCATAGACATGAAAGTGACACCAAAACAGTGTAAAATCTCCCCCTGTGAAGCGCTTGTGTCAACACCAATGGTGTAAAAAACAAAACAAAACAAAAAGGACCAGACCAAATTGTCTGTACAGTCTCCCCAGCATCTATGGTGTTCATGTGTGAAAACTATCATACACATTAGTGGAGATCCTCTCTTATGTCTGTGGTGCTCATTAGTTGAACAGAGGGGAAATACTGTAGGTCTTAAAATGCTGAAGTGGACTGAAACAAATTACTGCTTTCTATTTGCCAATTAGGGGTTTTGCACTGGCAGTGATGTGATGTTAACTACGTACTGTTAATTTACTTAGAAATATTCCAATTTTATTCATGTTAAATAAAGATTTACATTTTCTACATTTAAATTTCAGGTTACATCTAAAACATAATGACAGTTTTACAGTTAGGATCTCTGTTGTCCAGATGTTTCTTGTAGAATCTTCAATGCATTTTAATTATTTAGCTTAATATAATTTCGCATTCCCAGGCTCATCATGTTAGAGGACTGTTTAGTTGACATGTTGAAGTATTTAAGCTAGATAAATATGACTTGGTGTCATGCTGAGCATCAGCTGAGCTGATCCTTTCATTAGATTTCTCTTCATAGCCTTATTCAGCTGTCCGTTATAGAACAGAGGTTGTATTGGAGAATGGCTGTGATGGAGAAGATCTTCATTTTGTCCATCTTAATAACCTGTTATTTAGCTCATGTGTTAGTAATGCCTTAGATATAAACCAGATTAGTCAAAACAGCTTCTATGTAATAGCATATGTTGTCATTATGGGATTTATTGTGTTGTCAACCAGACAAAACACATGCTTTATGTGTAAAATATGCATTTGTACAATTAAAGCAAGACATGCTCAATCTCAAAGCTCCTTATGGTGTTTAAAGATAATCAGAAGGCACCCTGTAAAATCTGATCATTAAACAAGATGTACTCTTTGAGAATGTACAGTCATATGTTGTTGCAAAGTGACACTGATCTGTGTTTCTAAATAAAAAAATACTACAATGAAAACAAAAACAGATTGTGCAGTGCATCTGTAAAACAATCTGGGATGTTTTATGTTGCTTTGAAAAATCTAACAAGTACCTTAGAATGTTATCTCATGACATTGCACATGCATACATTGATTAGCCATAAAAAATGAAAACCACTGCATCCGTTGTAAGAAAGGTCAGTCTAAATTGACTCCAGTCCACAACCCACAGGGCCTAAAGGATCTACTGCTAATGAAAAGATACAGGACAACCTCAGTTGTTCTTTGTTCACTCTCTGACTGGCATAATGTGGCTAATCAGTGTACACCTACTGCGTTAATAGGAATAGCAGATGATAGAAACATTTTTCTCTTTTTAAAAATTTTTCGTTCCTTTCAACTGTTGAGATTATTTAACATGCGGGCTAAAAAAAAAAACATTCTACTTAACACTTTATAAGGAAGATCTTCAGAAAAATGTTAGTTCATCAACTGATATGTGTATGTTTGTACAGACATCATAGGTGGCGGCTTGAGTCATAAAGCAGAGTTTCGATCAACTTAAGCTGCTTGACTGGATATCTGTCTGTTGTACCTCTCAAGTTATTTCTAGATTTCTTTGGTCTTCCCTCCTTCAGCTGCCATCATGGAGTGCTTGAGTGGCCCTTAGCTGACACTGTATTTATAGCATCACACAAATGCTACCATTGCTGGGCTTTTGGTTTTCCTGTAAAACCAGCACTGACTCTCTGAAGATAAATTTACTTTGGAACTTTAGTCGTTATTCTACGTTTATTATCCAAAAAAAGACAAATGTAGAATAACAACAAAGTTGTTATTGTATGTGGCTTTTAGCTTTTAGCCACACACATGCAAATTAGTAAGATTAATTATTCATTGCATTAAAGTACATCTGGTTAGGTAAGAAAATGAGTTCCTTATTAGTATTTTAATTAATGCATTTGTTGTTTTCCACTGGAAAACAATATGATATTACAAGCTACTTTGTTATGGTGATTTAGCTCATACTACTATGAAATTATGGTGTTGAACTCCCTTTTGTGTGGTACTAAAATTTACTTTGTCAAACTCTGTAGAAACCCTGAAAAAGCAAATGTTGGTGGTTTGAGAAGTATAGTTTTACTTCAGTATGAGCTGCTGTGAATGCGTGCAGACTTTCCCATTACTCAACCTTTGTTAGCATGCTACCACATTCGGGTGTTGGTGTCACTGCAATTTTTCACTTCATGCTGCAAACACCAACCAAAAGGAAGAGGCCCTGGAGGTGGTCATGTGAGCAGCAGAGGATGGGAACTAGACTTTTGCTAATGAAGACATTGCAGATTAAAGATCCATGCGTTGAAATTTAAGCGCAAGGACAGAAACTTGACCACGCCAGAGATCCTCCTCTACACAAACCAAACTAAGTCTCTGGTAGCTAATGAGCCACCTGGTCTTTGTTCAGTAAATCTTCTCTGAAATGCCTAAATCCACTCTGGACAGATGATACAAACAGCTTTATAAATGGCTGAAAGCTGTATTAATTAATCACCTACATAGTCCAGCCTTTTGTTGCTGTCACACAACTGTAAGAGGGTTTGGGTATTTCTTTTTTAGCTTTGTCAATTACACTGAAACCGTTGACATATTTGGAGGGATTAAGTGCATTCGCAACCACTGAGACAAACAAAACAAACACTATCTTCATGGGGCATATCGTCCATTTTATCTTCTCCCAGGTGTTGCTAAATGCGACTGACTGTTTCAGAGCTATTACAAACAACACAGTCTTAAGGGCGAGTGAGGCAGCCCAGCTGGGGTCATTCCAGCACACGTGCATTGTTATGCTTGAGTGGACGTCTTAGGAATCGTCTCTGCAGAATTTTTCTCAAGAGCTGTCACCAGCGCTGACAGGCGAGACTTGCCCTTGGCTTTGCTGCTGTTTAGACAGGTGTTTTTGCAAAGAAAACAACTGCAGCTCTTTTCCAGCTTAGACACTCACAACATCCCCCCGAAGTCGGAAGGAAAGAATATCAGAGCGAGGATGATGCCTGAGAAGGGTGAGGTTTTGACAGATTGGCAAAAGTCAAGAGGGATTTGAGTCAGAATAAATTTGTCTACCTGTTCCCATAGAAGGTCCAGTGTGACTCACTTTGTGTGTTGGTTGGTTTTGCTGTTTGCTCACTTTCCATTTAGGTACACATACCAGCAAAGATACAGAAGTAAACAGACAAGATCTATTTGTTAGTATTTACTCTAACACTTTAAATTTACTCAGTACTTTATAATCCTAGACTGTGTTTTGATCCTCCAAAAAACCAGAACGCATCTTCCCACTGGAAGTCTTCCTCTTGCTTGAAATTATTGAGCACAAGTCCTGCTTTTTGGTATTTTCTCTTTCCTTTTTCTCCTGGTCTGTGTTTCTCATTGCCGAAACCTGTGATGACTGTCTCAGAAGAAACACACATGACAAGCTGGTAAGAGGGCTATAGTTGTGGGCTGTGATCTTTTTTTTGTGTGTGGGCAGAATGGGGCCAACACCCTCCTGATTACCCACTCACCC
The DNA here is from genome assembly GCF_017639745.1 of Melanotaenia boesemani. Classification (NCBI taxonomy): domain Eukaryota; kingdom Metazoa; phylum Chordata; class Actinopteri; order Atheriniformes; family Melanotaeniidae; genus Melanotaenia; species Melanotaenia boesemani. The sequence continues at coordinate 17,482,086 of NC_055688.1, forward strand.
TCTTCCATTTTCCACCTGTGCAGAGTGCCAGACCCACAGCGCTGAGGGAGTAGGCAGGACTGAGTCAACCCCTGTGATGAGCTCCAGAACTAAGCTCTGCTTAGCTCCACAGTGCCTCACAGGATTCCTCTTCTGTCTGCGGATGTCGATCCCATGTTGGTAGATGGTGAAGCTAGAACTCTACTTACCTCATTTGCTGCTTTTGTAGACAGAGAGGACTGTCCCGGAAGGTGCTGTATGTCTGCTCCTGCCGAGAGGCACACAATTTATTTTAGGGGTAAGGGTGTGGCCAATCTGAGGGGTCATATTTATAGTCTGCTGGTCTGGTGAGAAGACCTGCCAGTAAAAGCAAATTCTGAATGTGAGGCACAGGGGACAGAAAACTCAAAGTCTGACTCTCTTCAGAGGGCACGTATGAGTGTTTTCTTAATTAAATCTATATGTATTTGGATTTTAGATGCAGAGTAGAGCCAATGCAGTTAGAGCAATAACTAAAACAGCCTTTCCACAGGACTTATTTACATTCATGAACTCTCACAGCAAAGAAATTCAACTTGTGGATGTGATACAAGGTCATATGAAAATAAATTAACAATCTTTTTACTTCAAATTATTCTAATGCAGCTGATTAATTGATTTAAAAACAAGCAAACAAACAAATGTTCAGAGATGTATTTCTTTTTTTTAGCATGCACCCAAAAGGTTAATCGAAGTGGTTCTTTCAGATAGCTGTCATGTTGAGTGGACACAGTAAATGAGAGTTGTTACTCTAGGTGATCAACTAACTCCTGTGCTGTTGATCTTGGGCAGATAGACTCCGTACACTGGTCTGATCCTTATCTATTGTTTAATGTTAATGTTACCTCTGGTCTTGAGAAATAAAGTTGGCTGAACAGATTCTGCTTTGATTGGATGGAACAAAATATTTCAGACCTACTTTTATACCAATTTCACATGTGATGCATTAAATAAGAAAGTATGGAAAGGACCCAAAACAAGACTTGACTGCAGTCTTTTGGTAAATTCGATGGTAATGTTTATAGGGTGTGGTGACATCTAGAGTTGAAGTTGCAAACATCAACCAATTGAAAACTCACTACCTAAAAGTGCACTTTTACAGCCATTTACTTAACAGTGTTTGTAAAAATTTCACTTATTTAACTATGAGTCAGTATTTGACGTTAACAAGCTTAATTGAAGACAATCAAGGCTTCTCTGAGCTCCATGAAGCTCAAGTTTAATTTTACTTAATCATTGCTGCAAAGCCCAGAGAGTGCACTAGTCTCTAACTGTACTTAAGTTTATTTACTCATAAGGCGAACTTTTTTTTTGTTTATTCTTTTGCCACTTATTTTTTAAATGTTTCAAAGATTAAGTGGTAAGAAAGGAACGTCGAAACAAGCATCAGCCTTGCAGTATTTTCTGGAAGCTTGCGTCAACTCAGCTTGGTCTCTGCAGCCAGAAGAGGGCCTCCAGTCAATCTATTAGTATTTCTATTTTATTATGTTATTGTGCGAAAGCTGTAAACATTACTCTTAATAAAAGCATTATTAACAGCATAATAAAATAATAGCATTATTTCAGTCATTATTTGTTTATTATGTGTTTTATGTGTAATTCACAGCTGACCGGGTTATTTCATACTTAACGAAAAACAAGCCGCAGTCTGCCCCCATTCATGTCCACAAAAGCAAAATGACAGAATTTTTTTTGTGGCATTAAGAACAAGAAAAGACGTTTAGCTTTTCACTGAGTATTTAACAGCCATTAGCCCATGCTGGTAGTGTAGGCGTGCTGGAAGGGCGGGGTGCAACACAGGGCCTCAGTGGCCAGAGGCAGTGGGCTCAACCCAATGAATGAATATTTATTTATTCATGATTACTGTTTATACTTAAACTTACTCAACACAGTAATATGGCTATGCATAATCTCAACACTTGAAATTTACCAGACTTTTAAAAATTATATTTATTTTTTTTAATTTTCTTTCTTCCTTCATTTATTTTCTCTTCTATCCTCATCCTTTGCTTTTGTTTTGCTCTATCACATACTACACAATGCACTGTAAATATTTTCATGATTAAATTAAAAAAAAAAAAAGAAAAAGAAAGGAGAGAGTCTCTAGTTGGTGCCACTCTTACATGCAGCCTGGTCCAGAGCCAGTGTTTGGTTCTGTGGATGTAAAAGATTTGATATGAGGTAATGAAAACACAGTTGTGCCATTCTATACTGATAAATTTTTAAATGCATTTCTGTCAATAGATCATTTTAAATAGTAAAAACTTGATCTTTAACATTTAATTAATCAGTTTATTCTTGATTATTTATTGTTATTATTGCAAAATTATTAATTATTTCCAGTTCTGAGGTGAAACAGTTTACTGTTTTAGTGCAAATCTATTCAGCTTTTTCTGTATGAATGAAAACATTTCCCAATTATCTCATCTGTTTACAGAACAATCAGGACTAGATCCTGTGAGAGCATCCGACATGCTACAAGTGTTCACATCATAACAAAATGTCAGAGGCTGTCTCTTCCCAGAGAAGATGATGAATGAACATGGCCTTTTCAGAGCTGATAACTGAGATCTCATCTGACTTGCAGGCTTACACAGATCATGTTTGATAAAAGATCTGCTCTGTTTGAAGAAAACACAATGATGTTGTCATGTAAAAATGACAGTAATGATCCACTACCTGAACACTTACCCTCTTCTTAGCACCTCGAACCGGCCTGTGCCCATCCGTCAACAAAGAGACTGTTACTGGGTGGGACCAGTGTTGGGTGTCACTTCTTACGTCTATACATAAAATACATAAAAGCATAAGCCTGGTGAAGATATAAAAAGGGAGGTAGATTAAAAGATCATGACTCAGCTTTGCTTCTCTCTCTCTCTTGCTTTGTAATTCCTCACTCGTTGTCCTCCAGTATACTTTAGATTCAAAACCTGATACAAGAGCTATTCAGTTTTTTAAGTGCTATTCATTACAATTCACTGAAAATTGCATTCATCCAGTGATGAAGCTGAAAAAGCTTTTTTAAAAGGATACTTAGTGAAACTGTATAAAATCTATGCACAGTTGTAAATGAAGATGGAGGGTAACTGCAAAAATATGCATACTGTAGTGCATTGAGTGTCCATATAAATGTTCCATTGTGGTGTTTTTTAGGTGGGAGAGTATGGTTCTGGGATTTTGCGTCGCAAGAATGGTCAAAGTAAATTGAGGATTATTGCTAATAACAGAGGACGCATGTGTTTTGACTATGAGGAAATATATTAATTCCATGTTGATCTCTCCCACAAATAACTTCCCATTTAACATGCGACAGAGTGGAACTTTCACTACATGTTTGACTGGAAAATTCATTCAGCACGTGGCTTCAAAAATGAGCCTCTTGTTCTGGAGTCAGTGGAGAAACAATAGTGTGTGAAGATGGCATGTAATAGGGCACATGTCCATATTTATTGACATTCATGAGCGACTGCTTCAGGTGTTCATTTTTCCAAAGGTGGCTCAAACCTGGAAAATCTGTTCAGCCGTTTTGAAAATATGTGGTCTGTCTAACCTGACTCTGCAAGAGAACAAAAGCAAGTGTAGCAATGTGAATTTTTCCACCAGGTGTCTATAGAAATGCCATGTTTCATTATGTTTACAGAAGGTAAAAATCACCAGAGAACCTCCACAATGTCAGCTTATCTACAACCAAGAAAAATGACTTATTTTTAGTGTAAAGGCAATGCCTTTTCAAATCCAAAAGGATTTGAAAAGCCCTTGGTTTATCAAGACATGCAAGGTTTAATTCAGGTTTCAGAGTATGTAGTTAAATGATCCAGACAATGCAGTTTGGGACTGCTTGATAGAAACTGGAGAAGAATTGGAAGTCTTCATCTAGATTAGTTTCAACTGGCTAACTAACTCTTCACATTTTCTGAAGTACAAACCTGTGTTTTGTCAAACTGCTGCACTTCAAATGTATGAGAAGACTGTTTTTTTTTTTCCCCGTCATGGGGCTGATGTCAATTTAAATGCAGGTGAAGTCCACTTCAGAGCTGCATCCTTGCAGCTGGAAAGAATTGCATATCTTGCTGAAGGGCACCTCAGCAGGGTGGACTTTGGCTGTCAAGGAGAATTGAGCCCCAGCCGTCTCGCTGAAGCACTATGACACCAATCACAACAGCACCCTGCTGCTATAGCCAACAACAATATAGTTAAATGAGTGACTGGCACGATACAAGCCAGCACAGAAATGAGGGATTTTTCTTGCAGCGTTTGAAAGAAATGTGCTGCGACAGTGCGTGGGTCATTTCTTGGTGGTTGCAGACAATGTTCTCCCTCTAGATTGCTGGTAAGCAAACTTGTATGCTAGAAAAAATGTAAAGTGCTGATATAATGCGAGGTGACGTTCGAATTCCTCTCTCTGTCCAACACAATGTGGCCAGTGTGGAAAACCTGGATGAGGTGATTTTTTTCAGAGTATCCGTCACAGCATCATGAACGCTGCAGGTCTCACTTATTGTACACAGCACTGTTAATCAAAACCAGCCTGTTCTGGGGGCACGACAGTCATCAGCCAAGAAGAGGAAATTATTGATGGACATAAAGGTGCTGGACTGCCCCAAAGGCTCACCTTTATGAACATACTTAATGTGGAGTTCTAGACAGGCTGCACTATGAACAAGGCAGTTGTTCACATCTGATTTAAGGGCTGCTTTTATCATGAGTTGCGCCAAAGACAGACTCATGCTTTTATTGGCCATTTAGTCTATTTCCATTTCTTGACCTACACTGAGCGTCTACTAAAAGTTAATAAGTCTTTAATGTTTTCTAACTTTGAAAATTGCCTACGGAGAGAGTGGAACCTGTGATTTACTGACTTCTGTCACTGGAGCTGCACATCAATGAGCCCCCCCCTCCCTTCATTTTACAACAAATGAAATCACAAGAAGCTACTAATTCAATGTGATCTGCCAGTTTTTTTTTTATCAAGACATTGAATCATTACAGAATGTGACGACATTGCGTGTACGAGGCATGGCAGGCCGCCATCATTTGGAAGGAGAAGTGCCGCAGAGAAAAGTGTCACAAAAGAAGAAAAGGACCCATGAGGGTCAAGTTCCCGAGTGCAGGCTGTTGTGTGAAGTGTCTGGTGATTGCCAGGCTGTTCTGAAGACGCTGCTGGACAGGGAGGTGAGAGGCAGGTTAATTACTATACTGAGAGGGAAGGGTGAGATGCTTTACACAGCCCTTTGTGGCCTGTGGTCTTGGGTTTCCTGCACAGAGAGCTGTGAGCAAAGGGTGCTGGAAGATGGCAGGGGTGACGCTGCACGGGCCAAGTCCATCTTAAAGTCGGCACATCGATCACTGGTGACAGAAACTGTGAGTCTCTTGTGAAAAGCATTCCGTCACACACAGACTGTTAGAACATAGATGTATGAACCAAGAAAAGGATAATCATGTAGCCTGAAAATCAGACTGAAATTAAAATGATTTTTTAGAATAAAATTGAGCCCTAGTCCCAGTCAGTATAGAAGATGTAGCAGGCTCATCTTTGTGTCCTTTTCAATAGTGGCTGATAAAGAACAAAACTGTTTCAAGAGGTTTTATTGCTGAAAGTCAGTTTGAAACATGTTGTAGGGTAGTTTTATCCACACATACCAAGGTTTTGGCAAATTTTCAGTCACAATTCAGCTGGAGCTGTTTTAAAAATGTTCCTGGGGTTTGATTTATTGGCTGGTTAAATAAAAAAAATAAATTAGTGGACTTGCCTAAAATGTGTAGCCCACTTGAAAAAATACTTTAAATTAGACACAAAAAAAGAGAGTTTGCAGTGTGAGTAAAGTAAGCAGCACCAGCACCTTTCTGCCCATCGATTCAAATGTATATATGTACAAACAACTTTATTTACACTTTCTGATTACGACAAAACCACACTTGTTTAACAATGTTATTCTGTTATTCTACATCGTGCAGAGTATCCTTAAAACATCTCAGGCAAAATCCAATAAGCAATTTTACAAATTTATAACATATCAAATACTTGAACCAAAAGTGAGTATCATGAGCCAAAATTACAAAAAAAAAAAAAAAAAAAAAAAAAATGTAAATCGTTATTCAAAAGCTGTTATGATTAATTTATTTTGCCATTTTGTGGGCAGTGGAAACTAAACTAAACACCTAACCACTTCCAGGTTTAAAATGAATATTAGGTTACAGGTGAGTAATAACTCCTTATTTTCTCATCTAACAGTTATAGAGCAGCACTTACATTGATTTAGAGCTGCATAATAACACCTGCAAATACAGGCAGCAGGAATATGATGAAATGCAGAAGTGAGCTGCTCTACTGCTGCGAGCATGGACAATTAAGTCAACAAGGTCTGTAAGTCCTTATCTCAGCTACATTAAACAGGTAGTGAAGACTGACATCTTGATTTCCTTCTGGAAAGGGGTAACAGGAGGGAAGCAGGAATAATCAAGCGCGCCTCACGATACAGTCTGAGGTGAATGTGAGTGTTTTCATCACCGTTTTCAAATTCTAAGGCGGCTGTTGAATTGCATTTTTTTTATTCAGAGGGTTCCTAAGAAAGTAAAATTATCCAGAATTATAAGTGATAGCTATGATTAGAGTGTTGTAGAAATTAAAGTCTACTTATTAGTGGAGACTGTAAATGGACTGTACTTAGCGCTTTTCTGATCTTGTTGACCACTTAAAGTGCTTTATGTGTCACATTCACCCATTCATGCACACACTTATACAGCACTTCTATTGTTATGCACACATTCATACACCCGATAGGCACATCGTAGGGGCATTGTAGGGTTCAGTGTGTTGCCCAAGAACACTTCGGCATGTAGTCAGAGGAAAGCCTGCAATTGATCCACCAACTTTCACTAACTTTCTGGTTGGCAGACGACTGCTCTTCCTTCTGAGCTATATTAATTTATATTAATTTATATATTAATTTGGCCACATGTCATATAGGGGGCAACTTCAACCTCTTTGAGACTCAACAAGAAGGGAAGGCCTCCAAATATAAAGGGTAATATGTACATACATCAGAATGTCAGTCACCTGGAGCTGTGGCTCCTGATTTAGTGATTATCAGAGTAGAAAGTCATTTTAACTCAAAATAAATAATAACCTTATCTTTCTTTTAAAAGCTTTTTCTTTCCTTTTTGTTGCACGAAAGATGAGTGGCCATGTCTGCAGGAACTTATTTTTGATGCCGATATCTCAAACATCACATCACAAAGCATAATTATATGAGATGCCGGGCAAATTTTTTTCCTTATCTCAAGAAATCCACATTTTGTGTTCTCTACATGACTGCTGGTTATTGTAAGATAACACATTTTGCTCTCTCAAGATCACAAAATGGTCAAGGTGAGGGGGAAAATAAGTGGTTAGCAACTTATAACAATAAGTTTATGCATGTATGTTATTCCGTTAGCTTCCTGGCAATAGTTTTCCTGAACGCCCATTACCCAACAAAGAAGTTTCTGAGTTTTTGCAATTACCAACTTTGGTAAAGGACTAATTCCTCATAATCCACCTTTATATTCTAAAAGGTGTTACAGAACCTAAAATGTTATTTTGTGGAGTATTCTTTGACAAGATGCATTTGTGACATGTGTTTTTCATAATCTTCCCTTAAACTCATGACGTTTTCAATACGGCCAAGGAAAAGTGTTTAGGAAAAGACATTGTACATAGTTTTTCTGACATTTTAACTGTATCTTATATTTTTGTCAGTATGGACTAAAACACAATCAGGAGTTGACATATGGTCAACAGCAGTTTCAATGGTTTTTTAAGGATCTTAAAACCACAGGGCTGTGTGTACCCAAAGTATAAATGCACCAAAAATAATGCATTTAAAAACAAAAATGTCCTCAACCCTGTATGCACACCAGCACTGACTCCCTCTCAGGTTTTGCACCAATAAGACAACCTGTCATTTTCCTCACCAGCTCTGCCTCACTTGTGTGTGAACACGGAAATATCATTAATACAATCCAAATGGTGTCTTTTGGATATTTACCTTATTCCTTTATATTTGCCTCAGGCCTCACGAATGCTTTCATTATTTTTCCAGTGGGAGGCAAAAGGGAGGAAACGCTTGATTTACAGCCCCAGAAAGCTGCTCCAGCCTGTCTCTGCAGGTAGATTAATAAAAGCAGAAGTGCTATTTACTTTTTACTACTGCAGTCCCATTAAAGACTTGTATGTCTTGAGACCCCTATGTTATGTCTCGGTTTTTTTTTCTTGCATTTACACACACTGCAATGTTTAAAGGAACCCTTTAAGTAAATGAACAGGTATTTCCCCTCCTAAAGTCTTCATACAGCTAATGAGCCAACTTGAGTGTGTTCTAATGATCAGGCAATCTGAGAGAAGACATTAAGAGTGTGCACACACTGTTCTCTCATACAAATGGAGTTTTTTTTGTGTGTAATTCAGGATAAAACCAGCTTTTGGTGTGTATTTCCAATGCTTATAGATCATTAGTGACTTTGCAAAATGGCAAAGTTGAGTGATGTTTGTAAAGGCCCACGGCTTTATTCGTGTTATTCAAACCTTTTCTAATGTAAAGCTAATGAATAAGTAAATAAACTTGTGGTTGATCTCATTTAAAGTTAAGGAAGAAGTTGAAGAGCTGCGAAAAAAAAAAAAAAAAAATCTGTGGGGAACCTTTTTCTGTAATTTAAATGTATTTGTCAGTGGAGTCACACAGGATAATTATTGCCATGATTATAACTTTATCCTGTATACGATCACTTTCTATCATATTAATCCAAAAGCAAACACTAAAAAAATTCCCTCCACAAAACTAATGCCTGAAATTCAAGCTGATGAAACTTTATGTAACTCCAAATCTAGATGTGAAAAAGTTCAGCTGGTAACACGAGACATTTTCCATGAAGTACTTCATTAAGCTGATTTAGTTCAAAGAAACGGCAACAAAACATTTGACGCAGGCAGACAGATGAGCGCTGGCTGCCACTTCATCAGTTTTCTACATCTCAATAATTCACCACAGTCACAGTTGGTGTATGAAAAAGAGAAACTGTGCAGCGCTCTGAGAGGAAAAACCTGATCTGTCTCCTAACAAGGGGATGTGTGAATATGACAAAGGCTTCCCATCTGACACCCAAGCCAACAAACAGCCATCTGTCATCATTATAAGTGGCACCTGATGTGTTGCACTTAAGAGGCACCTTTAATCTTTAATGCGCCACTGTCAATTAAGCAGAGCCAGTTATCTTTTGAATAATTGAGTCTAATTTAGAAATTCAGTGTCTTTTTTAGCTAATAGAGTTTCATTTGCATGAAGAGCATCATCCACTGTTACTAATTCATATATATATTTTTTTAACTAATCTGTTCTTCATGTCCGATGGCTGCCAACATCTTCTCCTGATAGCGACGCCAGATCTTTGGCTATTCATATTCCCAACCTGAGACAAAAGAAACCTCTTCAAACTCCATAACAGATAATCCTCTCAACGCAAAAGTCACCTGTCTCAGGTGTATTGAGGGAGAATGTCAGCTGAAACAGTATCGCAGTGATGGACCCTGTGAAAAAAAAATTTCATCCTTTTTGTTCGTTTGATAGAACGTAACACCACTTACAGCCTCTCTGACAGGTCCAGGCGTTTTATTTTCCACCATTATGTTCCGGGTGTGGAAATTAAATTCTGCAACAGGGGATTTGATGACACGTAATATTCATTTTAACAGGAGTCATTAATATCTGTGGTATCCTATGACTAATCCCAAAACTGGCACAAAGAGGTAGGGTGGAGGGGAGTTGTGAGAGAAGTTTTCTTTATCTGTCTCATCATCTCCTTCCTCTTTGCCAGATCAAACTCACAGCAGAACCCTGAAAGAAAATAATCCACTGGGAGGAATCTAGAAAAACAAGTTTGGGATTGTCAGAAACAAATAGAATCTGAAAGGTTTAGAAGTGAAAAATTAGAAAATAAATAAAGAGCCTTTCTAGAGTTAAAAGTAGTCAGATGAGCATTGATTTATCATCTCTGAACACTTTGTATTTGGTGCTTTCATTCACAATTTCAACACAAGAACCTCTGCTGCAAACTTTACTACAGTTTCCCCACACCCTCTAAAACCCCACAATGATTAATGATAGTAATTATACTTGTTTCAATACATTATATGTTTTATGAGTGTGTTAAACTTGACACTACAAGCTAAATTAAAGTGGCAGAATGCTGCATTCAGTGGTCACTGGAAGCTCAGAATTTCTGATCTAAAATTTGGAAAAAAAATTTTTGTATGGAAAATATAGCTGATGTAGGTATGTTTTAAAAATGAGGAGTGCCACAATTATACACATAACACCACAACACACAGAAAAGACAGCTGATGGGGTTACTGCACGATTTTATGGGACAGCATAAAAATTAATGCGTTCTCTGTGGGGATGCTCAACCTTTTCTTCATCTGTATTATTTTAGAGCCTGCTGATCCAATACAGGATGAGGTGGGAGCTTTCATGGGAAACTTTAGATGTTGTACTTTACAAGATGGAAATCAACCCCCCGAATATTAATAAACAATGCATTATAAAAAAAAAGGAGAGTTGTCACAGCATTTATGAAGGAGACACTAAATTGATGGACAGAAGCTAATAAATCACAGGACAAGCTGTCATGACTTATTCAAAAATGATAAAAGCAGCTCGAAAAAACATGAACTATTTTGCTAAGTGTGGGAACAAAATGATTGTATTGTACATAACAAAAATATTCTTAAAAAATGTGAAACTGTATAAAAAAATTGCATCAAACAAAGAAACACATTGGCATTATTTGACTTTTTGAACTTAGATAGCTTTAATAGTAATTTTACATTTCTGGAAACCAGGACTACATAAAAAGTCCAATTCCCCTTTATACTCTTTATTTATTTAGTATACATGAACTACCAATGTGTTAGTCATCAAGTCATCAGTATTATCAATCAATAAATGACTGCTTTCTGTTTTTAGACGGTAGATGAAGTGGCATTACAAGCTCATTCTCACACATCATTTAATTTTTCTCTACATACACACCAATATAATACACAAAGCAGTCACAAGGGGCTCCTCCAATCAGCACCCTTTTATTATGATATTTTATATTAATAACCATTACATTTTTAATAATATCTTTGTAGTCTTTGTTGCTAATATAATATATATTTTCTATGGCAACTTTCACTTTTTTTCTACTTTATTATTTTCAATTTCCATTTCATTCAACAGGAACAATATGATTTAACCCATAAGAACCCGACGTGACATATTTGTCACATACAGTTTCTGAGACATTTTGCTTCAATGTATGGTTTAAACTTTGCTTAAAATTCTGTTAAACACAATCTGATACTTGTCTTCTGTCCCCTAATAGATCCTCAGAAGCAGAAAACCACATTATAATATTTTTAAACTATCACATGGTAATAAATGGTAGATATCCCCCCAAAAAAGTGTTAATTTCTTCTTCTTTCTTTCTTTCTTTCTTTACAACAAACAGGACATAAATAAATAAATGCAGTTTTCAGTAGCATAAAGCCAATGGAAAACACAATATAAACACCTGCAGACAACACACAATTTACATTTAAAAACTTTAGAAGAACAGTATCGAAATCTCTTGCCAACAAATTCTAACTTAACATTATTAACTTGACAGTTTAACTGCACACAGCCTCAGTTTGTATTCTCCAAGATATGTTTTTATTTTTAGCCTCACGACATCCAGGAATTCAACATGGGGACAGACAGCTGCAGCTAAAAAGCTTCTACATTATCTCCAATACTCTTTTCTCTTTGCTCTGCCTGATTTTCTTCTTTTTTGTCATAGACAGAAAACTTCTCTTTATTTTGATCAACTTGCTCTGTCCTCTCTGTTTACATAAGACACACTGCTATTTGCAGCAAGACCGAGGGGTGGAGGCGGGGACCATTTATGGAGTTCTGCTCCAGTCAATCACTATCATTGCAAACGCTCCACGTTGTCAATGCTCTGTAGCGAGTCAAAGCTGGCCAGCTTTGGGGGCCCAAGCATTTGCCTGGAATACCAGGTGCCTCTGATTATTTGTTGTTTGGTCACATCTGACAGCTGCCACTCTGAGGGGAATCTCTAACGGCTTGTGCTGTGATGTCCTTGGGGTGGCCATGGCCTCAATGCCATTAAAGGTTTGATAACAGCATAGTATGGCGTCATGCAATGACACTGGGCTCCTTTTGCTGATTTTGGTTTCCAGAAATGTAAAATGGCAGCATATTTTCCTGACAACTAGAGAGCCGATAGTTAAGAACTGACAAAAGCTGTAGAGAAAGGATGGACATAACCATATTTTAAAGCCTCTAGTTTGTCATTTGGCTGTCACCATCTTAGAGACACGAGTGATGAAAAAAGATATGGATCCTATTGAAAAACAAAGCATACCATGCATATATCCACCTGTCACTCAAAGCAGCCACACTCATATTAATGTATATCTTTTTAAATTGTACAGTAAATACATTTTGATTATGTTTATACAAAAAACAATCATTTGCTGTCAGGTCTTCATCTGGAATCAAATCAGAGAAATTGTGATTTTATTTAAGCGAGTAAAGTAAGTGAAAATTCATACATTCCCATTTTATAAACTTTATTTTTTTTTTATAACTGTTTATGCTCTGTGGCATTTCTAATCTAATAAAAGATGGGGCTGGATTTTTCACTTGTTTTGAGGCCATAATTTGACCATTACTGTTGTCTTTTTTATAAAATGTGGGCTACACAATATATGGACAACTTTGTGAAACCTAAAGAGTGCATATTCTCATAAGGTGTATTTACATCTTGTGACACCGCCAACCATGCCTCCAAGTTTACAGCCTCCGTCGTCAGTCGATCCATCTGCGGTAACCCACCAGCTGTGAAAAGTGTTACCCTTCAGCCGCCCAGATCTGGCTGTGCTGCTGCTGACTGACAGCTGGTTTAATATTTGATGAGCGACTGGGGATGAACCAAAGGCGAGACTCTGAGTGTGTGATGCAGGGAACACCCAAACCCTCTGCTATTGTTATTGCCCTGGTGCTGCCCTGCTATTCATAGAGCCGAGGATAGGGTTCTGCGCTCCCAGTCTGAGAGTTTCACAGAGGAGGGAAACACAATGAAGTCAGGATAACAAAGATCACTATGCCCTTCTCATCAATATCAGGGGAGCTCCTCTGTAGTGGTTCTGCAGACACTTTAGAGGAATCCAAGTTTCATTTTACACGTGCATATACTATATTTTTATGCTCACTCCTTGCATCTGTACAGCCCCAAAACAATATACCTTTAAAAGCAGTCTTATTTTTTGGTTTTAACTCTGCAGTCTGTCCTACAGAAAGCAAAATGTGTACCTAAACTTCTGGGAGTAAGTGCATTGTCTAAGTCAGGGGTGCCCAAGTCCGGTCCTCAAGGTCTACCATCCTGCAACTTTTAGATGCAACCCTTCTCCAACACATCTGAATCAAATGACTGGTTCATTACCAGGCCTCTGCAGAGCTGAACATGCAGATGACATTTGATCCAGATCTGTTGGAGAAGGGTTGCATCTAAAAGTTGCAGGATGGTAGACCTCGAGGACCGGACTTGGACACCACTGGTCTAAGTACTTTTAAAATCCAAGAACAAAAAGACACATGTAATGTTGAATACATTTACAAAAGGAAGGGCAAAGTCCAAACAGAAATTATTTTTTGCAAGTGTGAAATATGATGTAAAATATGAAAACAGCTTGGACAATAACACATGTAAAATGGTTACATTTCAGTTAGTCTGTTTACAATTAAGTCAAAGTGAAGGCTGGAACTGTTCTGATGCAAGTAGTAAAGTTTAAATTTCTGTGTTTTTTTTGCTAGGAGAAACATAACTATATTTGTTTCTACATTTTGTACAAATTAAAGCTGATAGCTAAATGCTAATATACAAAAATCTGTTAATAAAAATGGCTTTTGTCAGCATCATAGTTTTTTTTTGGTCCAACAAATAGTTCCATATATGTAGCCCTGACTTCTTCCTCTGTTAATCACCACCCACCTCAGGAAGCCCTGACCTCTGACATGCTGCTGCTGACAGTGTCACCGCCTGCCCTGCATGTATGACTCACTGCTCATCACAACAAGTTCACACTATGCTTTAAAGGCTGCTGGAAAACGTTTGTGGGGAAAGGAAACTCAGGAAAAAGAAAAGAAAATCAGGTAAAAATACTTGAAATTAGGAAAAGAGAAAACTTTAAGTGCAACATTTTTCTTGCATTAGCTTATGCAGCCAGGACAGTTAGCCATTCAACGAAATATTTCAAGCTTTCAGAACTGATTTTTGAAGATGTGGTTTCCCAAATTGTGTTAAGCAATGACTAACAGGCAAGCAGACACATGTTTTTGTATTTGTTTATGGACCTTTGTGCTATCATAAAATAAAATAAATTATGTGCAAAAGCCATTTAATGAACCCTAAAATTTGTAATTTATGAAAACAATAATCTATAATTTATTGTTGCACATAAATAAGACATTTCTACTAATTTAAAATAAATGAACACCCTTAAAGAAATTAAATAATCCAGAATTTGGAGGTTGTAAAAAGTGTTTGGGATAATTTCATTGCTTATGTAAACATAATGCAGCATGTTGTGCAGGACTGACATCACAGAGAAGAGTGATGATAAATCTGCTCTCCGAGTTAAGGCCGAGTCAGTGCACAGTATTGTTGGTATAAGTGAGCTCAAAGTTGAAGACGAAATATACAGTATCATATATCCTGCAGGTGTCTTCTCTGTGGCTCAGTGGGAATCCATGGGATTTACTGCAGGACTTAAGCGGGGCACTCTCTTCATACCACCTCTGGCACTGTGCCTGAAAGAATCAACTGCTTTGGCTTTAACGACTGTCAAGAACATCCATGAGGGAGTTTTGGCAGCTTGGAAAGAAACACTGAAACCAAACCTCTCTTCTTTTTTTTTTTTTGCCTGTTTCTGCTCAGTTCTTAATCCATAAACCATTCCCGAACAGGCCCATTTGACATCTGGTGGCCTCCTAATTGACTCCCTCTCTGCTGCCTACAGACAGCAGTGGCTCTTGTCCTCTCTGTGCCTGTGATTTCACTTTTCACATCCATCTTTTTGCACCACTTTCTCATCTTTGTTTTCCTCTCGTCTCCATCACTTTGTCATTCAGGCATGCTGGTTAAATGATGGGTTGGTTTAACTGAAGTTAATGATGATTCCAATAACAGCTTAGCTTGGGCTGCAACTATTAGTCAGTTGGCAGAAGTTTAACTGGCAGCCATTAAACACAAAGTCAAGTTCACTACCTAATTTTCTATGTCACATACGCTAATATGCTTGTAATTTGAATTATTATAGATCAAATTAACTGTTTGCTCCGAAATAACAGACTAAACATTAAAAAAATATTTCTGTCAGCCTGTCCATTAAAAAACGGACATTCACCAGATTGTTACTCTCTACAGTAAGAACAAGTTGAAAGTATTTGTTTAGTTATTTAAGCTCAATATTTTCAGCAAGAGACTAAAATAACTTACACAATTTTCCAAGATGAACTGGATACTAATTTCCATACAACATACTAGAAATATTCTGCTACGTCAGCTGGACAACAAGACAATCTGTCCTTTATGACTGAATGTAATATTAGGAATTAATCATTAGATTATCTATAACAATAAAAGACAGATAAACATTCATTAAGATAAAGATGTTTTTCATAATACTGATACATTACTGAGCTATATGATCACCACCAGAACTCTGACAAATCTTTAGAGCTGTTTTGACTCAGATGAAGATGCAGTAATGTCTAAACTTTTTTGTACTTGTGCAAGTTTGAATAACAGAAAACAAGCTGCTGCACAAGCCACACCTGATTCAGCTGCATACTGCTGATAGATGCAAACAAACAAACAATAAAACAAACCCTGATTAATAAGTTTACATCTTTATCAATTTTTGGTAACTTTTCATTCTATGTAGAGACATTTTTGACCAAAACAATATTTAGATTTAACCCTGATAACAATGACTTGAGTCATCACAGTAATGGTCTATCTATGGAGATGTTATCTTCTACTAGTCAAATGTTTGGACACCCATTAAATTTAAAAGTATGTGAGTCCAAACTTTTGACTAATACTGTATTGTCCTTTTCAGCTTTCAATATGCAAAAATAAATAAATATATAAATAAATAAATAAACAGTAAGACCTGATGGATCTGAGTTTCTAACATCAGCATACAAAAAAAAAAAACTAAACAAAACAGAAACATAAGCTTAAATAACATAAAAAAATTTGTAATCTTCAGGTGCCACTCTTTTCTCCCATGAGCCTTTTATTAAATCCTCTTCTCCCAGGAAACTCACTACAGTTCTGCTGCTTTCTGCTCAGCCACCTCTCAAGCCACAACACAAACAGCAGCAGCCGCATCAAGCCCCAGCTGCCGACATGTCTGCTCAGCGCCGTATTTATTTAAACCTGCCGCTGGCCCTGGCTGTCCTGTGCAGGCCTCGCCGGGGGCCTCCCCGGCTTGTTTGAGAATCTATTCACACCTGCGCATTAAATTACTGACACTGATGTTACTGGTAATGCTTGGACTGGCTCCCATTTTTGAACCCATGAAGCTGTTGGAGGAGAACATGTTTAAGGAGAAAAAAATAAAAGGTGACAGACTCAGACATGATACAGGGGGTGTTTTGTTAGATAAGCACAAGCCTGTCTGTCCTGTGTTTTCATTTTTCTGCTTCACACATGTTTGAGTCGGGTTGATTTTTAGACATGCTTTTGTGATTGAATAATATTCGATGATGTCATAAATCCGCGGGTGTTAGTGGTTGGGTTAATGTGTATATTTTTATTGTCTGTGTGTGTGTGTGTGTGTGACTGGTGTAGGAGGGGGCACATGAACAAGAGGCATTTAGATTCAGTTCTTTAAAGCTCTGCTCTGACAGTGTCCCCCTCAGGGTGGGGGCAGGTGACACATTGCTTGAATGTTACCTGGTTGCTAAGGACTCAATGGCTTTTGAACTTGAGAGGTGCAGAGGCATGAACACCTGCATGAGCCCCCCCCCCCCTCTCAGGATACCTTTCACCTCGTCTCACTCTGCAGCACTCAGTGAGAGGCTGAGAAGAAAAGGGGAGTGCAGCGGAGAAAGGGAAGTTTCCAAAGACACCTCCCAGGTTGTCAGTTCGGGGTCAGAGGTGAGAGGTCGGCATGGAGGGGGTATGTCAGGTGTTAAGTGGAGCAGACAAGCCAATGGAGAGCTTGTTAAATGCTTACCTGGCGACCTGCTAACCCGGGGCCAGGTGGGAACACAAAGCACCCGGCTTCAGTACAAGATCCACCAAACAGGATGTAGATCACAGGAGGCAAACCTGATATGATGAAAGGTGTTATTATTAATAATTTGGAGCTAGTGCTGAATTATTAGCTGATCAATACTCAACTAATGAATAGTTTGAATGTTGGTTAAGTGTTTTTGTTTATTTTTAAAGAAAATAAAGAAAAAAAATGTAGAAAAGAAAGTCTTTCCCTGTAGTAGAATTTCAGCCAAAATGTGTTACTTGTAGAGAGATGGAAAAACATTTTTTCAAGCTAATTTTTCCACAAAATAGCATCTTTTAAAATAATTTCAAGCTTCTATTGATTTTAAAAATGTATTTCACTTTTACCTTTGCTTCATTTTTCTGGTAGCTACACTTTTTAGCTGTCAGAAATTGTTGTCATCTTAGGGTATCAAAATAATATATAATATAAAATAATATAATATAAATTATTATTGGACTTCACCTCAGGTAACCTTCCATCATGTGTGACCAGTAGACTTTGAGGAGAGCATGCACTCTTCCCAGTCTTCCCTCAGGACACCAGTTATGCTGTCTGGTTGCAGGACACAGAGGAGAAGGGCAACTTTTGTTCCAAGGGCTGCACAGCTTCTCTATTCCCAACCAATCCTGTCCCAAAATCCACCTCCTCTGCACTGGTCCCACATACACCCCCAAACCGAATATAAGCATATTGCTGCACAATATATTTATCTATTACCAATATACTCCATTGATATAATATATATCAATGTATCATATATGATATGATGTGATACATTGATATTTTGCACAAACCACGCTGCTATGCTATTTCTAATTCATCCCTCATACATTACGCTTTCCCCTGCAACTCAGTCAGTAAAATAATTCACATTAAGGGAAAGACCTTAATGGCTGAAAGACACAAAAATGTCCTCCAGTGAAAATTATTTTCACCAAAAATTACAAAAACAAGCAACATCCTGCTTGTGTTGAATGCAATACAACAAGTAAGTATTACAGAATGTTATCTACTATAATTACACATGCACATGTAAAAATGGAATAAGCTTGAGTGTTTGAAAAATGTAAATAATTTATCCACATACTTGAGCTTTATTTCTGGCTGAATTTGGATGGATAAATTATAAAACTAAAATAAATGAAAAATCAATAAATAAAACAATAATAATAAACTTTTCCAAGAAAGTTTTTTTCTTGGAAGCCAATGAAATAAAATAACATACACTAATGTTAAAAAAAAATGTCAGCATGTAAAATCGCTGTCCTGAGGTTCTGACAGAAAATAAAAAAAAGACTCAAGCCTGCTAAAATGACAAGATTGGCTAAAATTGCAGTGTATATTTATAAAATACTTGATGTTATGTTGCTCTCTGATTTCCCTCACATGTTGTCTTCTGAGACGATTAAATTACAAAAGGCATTGAAGGCGTTACATGCAAAGGTTAAATGTGGCATTGCTGCTCTGATCTGCTGTGTTTGTGACATGCGATAATCTGAGTAAACCATGTTAATTAAAATGCAGATGACCACGGTGTGACACTGCTCATTCAGCATCCTGTAGTCAGATGTTAGTGACTGAGAATCTTGCTGCTGCCAGTGAAAAGGCTTATTTGCTTTTGTGGACTGTGTGTGTCTGTCTAAGCCGAGGGACATGGCAAGACAATGCTAATGATGATCTGCCACAGACGGCTGAAGGGTGAGGAGGATGAGGTGGGTCTTCTTCAGAAAGGTGTGCATGTGTAGAGATGCTTTTCAGCTGTCTATAATTTATTGATGTGTATTCATGATATCCTTTGTGCTATGGGCTCAGCATGGAAACACACACTGTGGAAGTGAGAAGCCTTTAGTGTGGCAACCTGACAGTAAAACTGTGTGAACCAACAAAGATCCTGTCCATCCAGAAAAGTTTTAACCTGCCCTCTAAATTTTTAACTTTAATTAAAATAAAAAACAGGAATGGATTCAGTTTTTAGATCTATGCCTAGCTTTATTTTGTTTACACAATACAGGTAATCAACTCAACAACCCATCTGGTTTAGTCTCCACTTATTAAACACACTTAGAGATCTACACCTGGGTCAACTAATACCAGCAAACAGCCTCAGGTGGTTTGTTATTTTTAGCATTTCAGTACCGGTCTGGCATGTTTTGAAAAGAAGACACCTATAGATAATCCCATGAAGTTGTGCGATGGTGTCAGATGGGGATGGTCCATTTTGTGTTGTAATTATATTATTACTACTATTATTATATTTTTGTTACTAATTTATAGTGATATATCATTGTTGTAATGTTTGTGTGTTTTGGGGATTGTTTTTTTATTCTATTTTTATGTTTTATGTTTTAAGTTTTATGTTTATGAATTTGTGTATTTTAACCCTTTAAAGTTCACATTAAGAAAAAGCAAGAGAAATTTTTAAATAAGAATCAAAGATTTTTAACAAATGGTTGAGATGACAGTTAATAATTTAGTAAGAATAGTAAAACTGTTAAAAATGCGATAACAAACAATTATTCGGGGAATTACCCAAATCAAGTGGTACTGATGGCTCAGGCAGGTTTATTTTCATAAATTAATTAAATTCATGATAAGCTGAAATGAGCTGAGATAAATTTATTTATATTTGTACTGTTTTTATGTTTAAGCAAACAGTGTAAAGGCGGGTCTATAAGTAGTTTTAGAGGAAAGATTTTTAATGGAAATAGACATTTAGAATATCAGTTATGAACATTACATTTAAAAATTCTGAATATGTTTGGTTAAACACATATAGTAGGTTTGGGGCATTTTATTATCTTTTGCACAAGCAGTAGTGATCATCTAGCCCTTTAACCTGGGTGTTAGAGGCCATCTAGATGACCACTACCTTCTCTAATACAGTAAAGTGGTTACAAATGCAAGTAAGTCTGTATTTGAGACTAATACAGATTTGGTTTTAATTTAAATTCACTTAATTTGCAGATAAGCCAAACATCTTTTAAAAGAGAAACTGGTATTAGAGAATATTAGGGAAATTTGTTTGCATGCTCTCCCTGTGCATGTATGGTTTTTCTCTGGCTTCCTTCCACCCTTCAAAAAACCTGCATGTCAGGATCACTGATTTCTGTTTAATTAACTGCCCCATACCCAGTATTGGATTAAGACAACGGATGGATGATCTATAGGCACATCTTTTCTTTTTAAGGTTTAATTAGCTGTTTTGTTCCACTCTTTGTAAAAAGTCACCATGCATTCCAATCTCATGTGGGGGTTTGTTAAGTGAGAGGCTATTGTTCATGTGATTGTGGCCTCTGGTCTTTAAGTTCTTCAAACCAGGAAATGTTTAAACTGTTCTAATTAGCCAGTATTCCCAGCAGTGCGTGGCTCTGGCAGCTCTTGTCTGTAGCCGACCTGACAGGAGTCGTGCCCTCTGGGGTCCTGTGTATCAATTATGGGGCCTTTCACATTTGTCCGCTTTGGAAACATTAGACAAGTTCAATCCCAGGTTTGCCCTTGGCTATTATTGTGCATGACTCCTGCTTTGAAATCAGCCAAACAGAAATGTCATCTTCAGGAATGTATTATTTCCCCTTTTTTCCCCCAGTTGGAGTGCACAACAAAATACGAAGCATTTACAGAATCCCAGCAGAAACGCATGTGGGCCTAAATTGTTTGTTTGCTTGTACCAGTGTTTCCCTCTTCACACAATATGACTAATGTTACTTACATTTAGTCTTTATATTGAAACATGATTACGTTATACAAAAGTGCTCTATGTTGGTCCATATGAACGCAGCGGTCTGACGAAAGAGACCTTACTAACTTTACTGACTAACTTTAGTTTCCAAAATATTAAAAATATAGATCTGCTATTTATCATCATAATGTGCACGTTTTGCATTAAGTCAAGTTCCCATAAATGATAAAATCTGTATATTTACCACATTTTCCAGGTTCCAGAAAGTTTGATGACCATGTTTCTCTTTTCTAACATGCTTATGTTTTGCATTACTCAAAAATGTCAGAAATGTAATATTGCACAAGTCTAAAGTATCCGAAGACATTGATAAGGAGGTAAGATGGGAGGGGACAGACGGAGGAGTTACACTGCAGATTTGAGCAAACCAAGTCGGAGCCTCATCAGACCTAATATTGTCTAACAACTTCTTAGTTTTCTACTTTGATCCCAGCTCTGGTTGATCTTAAATTGATTAAGTCAAAGCAATAGTCTAAGCTTAAAATAAGTCAAATTTAGGTCACAGGAACAGCCTTTTTATTTATTTTTTTTAATCCTTGGTATTCACCTTGAAATTATATAACAGGGACTTACCTTTTATCCGCTTTAGAAAAGCATCCCTTATATTATAACTGTGTAAACAGAGTTAAGTCCCTACAGCAAGAGGACCACACCTTCACAATTCCCCACAGACTATGCTGTTTCCTCCTTTCCTCTGTAAACACAGCTCCCCCTGGCTGCTTCTTTATTTTATTGTCCAAACAGAACCATTGTTAACCAATCCAAATACTATATCAGTCACTAGTTATAAAACCTTCTGGCAGGTAATGTGACTCTTTGAATTAAACTCTGTATGTGACTAAAGAAGCCAAATGTAGATCTATACTAATGACTGATGTTATTATACTGTGCATACTTAAATATTGTTGTTCCCAAACAATGGGAATGAAAGTGGAAAACACTATTTAAATTTAATATTTGGGATTAATTCAGTTAGATGTGAAACCATTTAAACATCTATACTTTAAAGAAAAACAAAAAGAAAAAAACTGCTCAACTGTTTTTCTGGAAATTTGTTTAGATATTGCGGCATGTTTTCACAATAAATCAAAGCAGTCAAGTGTTGGATATTTTGATTTATTAATTATGTAATAATGTTTTCCAGTTTGAGTTTAGTTATTCTGTTGTATTGAACTCACACGCTCTCCTTTTCCACATTTCAGTTCATTGTGATGTGAAAATTTCAAGACTGGATCATATATTTGACTGAGTACAATGATGTATTTAAATGGACAAAATTCAAATCTAACATGTAAATCCGTGTTAAAAAAGACCTCTAATATGTAACACTGCATATTTTGTGCAGTGAAGTTTAAAGCATTCAAATAACTAATATACAAAACACATTTTATGAGAACACACACACACACACACACACACACACACACACACACACACACACACACACACACACACACACACATATATATATAAATATATATATATATATATATAAAGCTTGTGAACATGACAAAGCTATATTTATATTTTGAATGAAAAAAGACATTGTGCTTGAGGCTTTTAATTTGTCCTTCAGAAAAAAGTGTGCCCTAAATTATCTAAAATGTAAGATAAACAAGAGTCAGACATGTGTCACCTTTTTTTCCCTTTTTAAAACCAATTATCATTAATAAGAGCAGTATTTTGAGAAAGAAGCTCAAACTAAAACACTTGCTGCTGCTCCTCCCTGATGAAATTAAGTTGTCATTGGAGCGTCTCCCTAAATCCTTCAACAAAATGGACTACACTGAGTTCAGAGTGCTGTGTAACATTCAATTACAATTTAACAGACGGGTCTCTATTAGTTGGTTTTCATTTCAGGGTTGGAAGCTCGAGGTCACGACCCACTCCTCAGGCAGGTGCTTGCATTAGACCTGATTTTTAAAATCAATGACCAAACTGAAAGATTACGTCCTACACCAAACACACCTGGGGATGCAATCTCCACATCATTCTTTACTGGAGTTTGTACGTCAAACAAAAACACATATGCTCACACACTGGAGTGGAAATTTAAGATGACAGTCAACATCTCAAATAAATATATTGCCCCGTCTTTTTGTTTTAAGATATTAAAGTAATTTCCATAATTGTTTGAAACAAGTCCACTTTTCCTAATTCCCATCTGTGTCCTTGACAACGGGGTCATAGACAAGCCCCTCTCCCGGCAGCTGCACCAGATGGGGAAGAATGGGGGATAAAAAAAAAAAAAAATAAAAAGAGAAGAGAGGAGAGAGGACTTCTGTCAATCTCAAAGCTTTAGCGCCCACTGCTTAGACAAGACAAGCCCATACCTTCAGGCAGTAAAAGTCAGCGGCAGCGACTGAGTGAAGTCCTGGAAAAATCCCTACCTGTTAGAAAAGTGTTTGAACTCCTAATTGTGCAGAGCCTTTGGCAAATCAGACGGTGTTAGAGGAAAGGTCTTGTCTAAACAGAGAAGAATACAGCAACAATCCTCACCAAGTTTAGAAGAACGGGAGTCTAGACGAATAACAGTGACAGAGATTGATGAAAGATGGTCACAAGGAGTTCGATTTTTTAGACGTGTTTAGCTCAGGTTTGATCCCTGATAGTAAGGAACACTTTGTGGCACACAAACACTTATATTTCTACTTTCAGAAGACACCTTTAAGTAAGTGGGAAGATGAACATGTAAGCTAAAATAAGCGACTTATGAGTTTGATAGATTGTTTGATCTTAAAAGTATAGAGTCTGTCTTGTACATGTCAATATATTATGTTTTCATAGAAGGCTCTTTTTGCGTGTTTGCTCATTTTAATTTATTTAACCCAAGTTTAACAAGGTGGGACTCTTGATATTTAAAATATGCCACAATTAGCTAAACGATCCAGACACAAAAATATACACATGCAAAAATCCACAACATGAACAAGAATATAATAAAACACAGTGGCATTGCTAAAAACATTTAACACGTGTTGCCTTTGCAACAATTTTTCTTTTTTTTTTTTTTACCATTAAAGTAATCACTGCATATATTGTGATTCCAGGTAGATTCATAACAGAAAATTGAGAGAGCAGTTTCTTTAAATCTTTTAAAAAGCGAAACATTGGGACAACATAAAACACAGATAAGCTGAACGTTAATTCAGTGACTTAATATATAGAAGCGATTTTTTTTAAATAATGTCAAACCCACCATGTTATAAAGAATATAATGTTAGGTGAGGAACACTGCATTTCTAATCAATCATAAAATAAACACTTTGTCTCAGCATGATGATTAAAAAGATCTTCCAAGTTTTTACATGTAATTTGTAAATAGAAAAAATATTATTCATTATTTATCATCAAATGGTTGACCAAAGTTTAACAAACACCCCCTGGACCATGTACATTTAAAACCCTACTCAAAAGTTAACAACACGTAGATTTAACCCTTCAAAGGTGTCAGTATTCACTTTTTTTTTTCTTTTTCTTTTTTTGTGGTGGGTGAAATCTGCAGGACTAAAAGGCTAAAAGGTTCATACTGTTACAGTTTTATACTGTGATATTCCTCCTTTTTACTCAAGTTAAGTATCATGGGTTTTAATTCTGGTAATTGTTTATGTATGTACTGTGTACTCTGATGTGGTGCTAGTTTACATTTGTGAAAAACCAGCAATTATCAGTTTCTACTAGTTTATGAAATAGCTGCATACTGAAGATGAGCTAATGAGGTTTTATGCTTGTTTAATTTTCTTTTATGTTAATGCTGATGAAAGTCATTTGGATTTTTGCCCCCTGAAAAAACATCTTTTAAATTTACATTCTCTTCCACCCAGACTGTGGTTAAGACAGTATTAATTACGTGTATATGAAGAGTATTTAATATGCTGTACGGTGGACTGAGGACTGTTGACATCTAACGTTTGTTGACATAACTGTGCAATACATACCCAGACACAGTGGAAAGTACACTGCTTTCTAGTATTTTGTTATAAGATGTAGATTTTCCTGCTTTCATTGACGTACTTGGACTTTGACATAACACTATAAAAACATACATAAATAGCATATAAATGTTTATCTTTGACTTTAACTCATTATCTTTGATTTTATTTTTAAAAATCCATTTAACTCAAGTGTCTACATGCTCCAACAAAAGTTTGGAACTATGTAATATGTAAATAAAAACAGCAAGGCAGCACTTTGCAAAATTGTAGGTAGTCTCTCGCCTTTTCCTCCACTGCCACCCCGGTCTGGGTCGCAGCTTTTTTCAGCATCAACAGACTCTACCGCTGTAATTCCAGATGACCTTGGGATAGATTAACCCAAGCAGGTACTGCTGGATAATTTTCCAGTTTGACTCTAGAAATAAACAGCTTTTCCACTGTATGGTACAGAAATAGACCCTGGCCTGAGTACTTAGTGACAGGTAATACAGCATGCTGTTATTCCTGTAGAAATTTCAGAGCTCATCACATATCATCTGATTTGACTTTTACTGTAAATATTATGTGCGGTCCATCATTGACAATTTGGCTTTTTTTGGCAATTAATCACATGCCCTTTAGAGGTCACCATGCCTCTTTAGGGTGTATAGAGCATTCTGACAGTAGACTTTTCTGCAGCCCCTTACTATCAGAGATGCAGGTTTTTTAACTGAGTGCTTGAAATGAACCAGATAATAATTTTCCTATTCAGTCTAGAAGACAAAGCATCCACAGTTTGATATAAGAAATTCAAACTTGGACTTGTTTGACCATAGAACCATTTTCTTTTACTTCAGTCCATTTTAAATTAAATTTGGCCCAGACAAGGGCCACAAACAATTTCTTCTTTGTCCAATAGAAGCTTTTCGCACATTTGATAGTACAGTGAAATATGCTCACAGACAATGATTTCTGGAAGTGTTCCTGGGCTCATGCAGTGATTTCAGTGACTTAGTTAAGTGTTTAACTCCACTTGATGTAATATTGCTTTGCACTTCCCTGCCACCGTACTTGTATACGATTCTCTGAATCTTTTCGGTATATTATGTACAGTAGATAATGTAATATTGAAAGTCTCCATAATCTTACATTAAGGAATATTATCCTGAAATTGCTCTGAAATTGGACAATGTAGTTTTCTTTCAGATTGCAGAACCTATATTAATCTTTTCTGAGAGACTCTACCTCTCTAAGGTGCTCTTTTTTATCCTCAGTCGAGTTACTGACCCAGATAGCAGACATGTTTGGGCCGGATCCAGGATACTTTTGTGTGGGCCAGACGTAGACTGGATGTCAGTTGCCAGCCTGGCTTAGATTGTGACAAGTCTCCTGTGGGCCACATGTGGTCCAGATGTCAGTTGTTGGCCAGTGGATTACGGCAATTATTGTGTGGGCCAGAAGTGGTCCTAATACGGGAAGCCTGCCTGGACACAGATTATGGCAATATCCTTGTGGACCACATGTGGGGGTCAAGTAGCTGAGTTTTGGCAGCCGCACTTACATTTAGTTAACACCATAATCATGGCCAAATTTGGGCAAAACAAAAATGCACATTTGAGAAATATTTGATCAAACGTTTTTTTTTGCTATCTAGGCGATGTTCTGAAAATATTATGCAGTAATGTCACTGTTAAATGAGACTGCAAGCCATTGGTGTAATTACATACAGACGTTTGTGGTTGCTGAAAAGCACCTACCCTGGAACTAAATTTTCAGATAATAATTTTAACACTGAATAATACAAATCACAGTATAAGAAACTGTATTACCTAATCGTATTACACCTTTTTATTACTTTTGTTAGTCACAGTTAGAAGAAAAAAACTATTATTCTTTTGTTTTTGGAGGTAAAGCAGCATTCAGGGACTCTCCAAGAAAGGGGGCAATAATAGCATAAGTAGGTGTCAGAAAATATTCCATAAATAAACAGTGTATGGCTAGCTGGAAACATTCTCCATACAGTCATTGTCCATACAGTTATTAAAAAAGGCCCCTTCAGACGTTGAGGCCCTCAGGAGAAGCAAACCAGAATAGCTTGGCCTCTCTGCTGTGACAAAGCACTTGAAAGGTAACATGATAGGGGCAAGTTTGTAGAGATAGAGCAGACTACACAGTCGTGCCCCCAGTAAGACTTTTTTCAGCAGGTCTTTCTGCCAGCGTCCTCTCACCCAGATGCTGCTTGGAGCTCAACAAGTTAAATCTGGTTCTTATCTCAGAGAACGACAAATGTAACTAAACAAGTGCAGGGAAAAAGTGGGCACCGGTCTGCACGTGTTCAGTCCCAATAGAAACAGGAAAAATAAGCAGACAGCGGACTGACGACATCCGCAGGTCCACGGGGGATTCCTGAAAAGGTCCAACCACTCCTGCTGGGGTGGGGTATCAAACTTAGAAGGAAGAGCTTCAGCAAATCATATTCTTTCTTTTATTTAACAACCAAGTGCAAGAATTGAACATCTTTTTATGTTTTTATTCCTTTTAAAGAGGAGAAGCATTAATGTGACTATGTTCCCACAGTCTATAAAGTATTTCAAAGGAATTTCATTTAACTATTTTGTATGCTGTTGTCAATGATAATTCATACTTTATTTGTATTTTCTTATTCATTTTAAAAAGATCAAACCAGCATTTTGTTCTAATAATCATGCAAATCAGAAATGTGACAAAAAAACAAAAAAAAACAAACTTAATCAGAATTTAAAAAAAAAGATTAATCTGCAGATTCCTTTGTTTTTAAATCACTGTCTTGTTTTAGAAATGTACTCTAAGGACAGCTGAAGGCAGCATTTTGAAACAGATAAATCTTGTAATTATCTGTAATTTTGTTATTCAGTGATTCAGCTAACAGTTTAATTCCCCGTACCATTAACAAATAATAATGTCCAAAATCTGGTAAAGACTTGTCAGAATGCTACATAATGATGGTTCATACTGGAACCTCAAATGTGTATAATCTGGCAATCCCTAAGAAAGTGCAATCCTGTTTTAGGAACTCATTTAGCCATTTAAAATAGGATGTCTGTATCCGTGATGAGCTTTTAGGACAAGTTTGGAAAAGAACTTTGCAGACTTATTTATAAATTCACAAAGAAGGCAGATACTAACGCATGTACGCCAGCAAAGTAAGAAACCTGTGGCTTGCCAATTTTTTTTAAATGTTAATTTAATCTTTGTGGGTTTCTCTAAATAAATTTTAGTTTAGCTTGCAATACTAAAGAGACTTGTATTTGGCATAAAACCTGTCATTTACCTAAAAGAAAACATATTTTTGCTTTACAGAATACCAATATGTCGATTTTATACCAAATTCATAATGATGCAAACACTGTACAATATGGTGTGATGGTTTCTCTTTACATAATTCTCAGGATATCTTGGATGCTAAATCAGTTGTGTTTAATTCATGTAGTTAATAGGTATCAAAATGAAGAGGCATAAGCTGTTGGTAGTTATAAGGAGTAGCCTTCTTACCAACACAAGAACAATTTTATCGTTATCATGAGAAGCTCAGTTCCAATGCAGCTTCCCACCACTTGGTGACGGCGATGTTTTGGCTAGTTGTTTAACAAACTCCAATAAGCAGAAGACTCAGCTAGCTGCTTGCCTGTAGTGAAAGTTATGAAGTATTTAAAATAGAAAAAACGAATACCAAGATGGTAGCAAGCCCACCTAAAAGGCAAACATATTGCAAAAGAACAATCCAGTTCATTCAGTATGGTTTTGTAAATGGAAGTAACAAAGCAATATTATCATTGTGCTTTACTTTAAATAATTAGTTCATATTATAAAACTGAACTGTGAGAGCTTTAAGAGATATTTTTTTTACTATTTCAAATGCACTTTTAAAGTGCATCAATTCAATGCAAAAACGTGATGAAGGGCCAAACACTGACTCCTCAGTTGTTGCTGCTGGAATTTTAGGTAAAAAACGACAATGTGTTAAATATTGATACCACAGTTAAGGTTCGCCTAGGGCTCCACATTACCTTCGACCAACACTGATTCTGACACTATTGGTTTGTATGGGCTCCATTGCACCTGCGCATAACACATTCCAGCAGCACATAGCAGACATATGCAGCCTAGCACAAAGATGTCCACGGCAGAGACGCAAGAGAACACGTTGCACATTTTCCAACATTAACATTCAAATATATAATTATAGTCATTATAGTTGTTTGAAATAATGTTTATTTTTGGGGGAGGTGGGGTAAAGCAGTGTTGGCCCCTGTGGTGCAGCTTAAGGTTTTGTACTCAATGGCAGTTTCCCCCTGATATTACTTTGATATTTATACTTTAAACAGTTTTGAAACCAGTTCGTTTACACTTCTACTTGAGCAAAAAGCTTCAGTTAAGTTTTTTTTGACACCTCTGACTGTCTGTTCTGAGATATTTATTGATGTGTGACTTTGTGAAAAACAGCCCACATTCTTATCTAAACTTTTTAACCATATCACAAAAATTCCACAATAATATTCACACAATATTTTCTTGCCACCATTTATGAAGCTTCTCCTAAAACTGTCAGGAGCCCCACAGAAACAGTCAAACTTACACTTTAAATATCTTTGTCCTAAAGTGATTAAAAAAAATGTGTATATGACCAAGTGTAAAATGTACTTATGTGAAGAAAAACAAATGAAAAGAAGAAGAATAAGGTGAGGGAAAATAATCTAAAAGTTAAAATAACTTCAGCTTTAACACAACATACGTCTTAAATGCCACCAATTTTTTATTCTCCTTTTTCATCCATTGTGTCTTTTTATATCCATTTATCTCTTTTTCTCTCTCACACACACATGCACATGCACACACATATAAACAGGCTCTATGACTTGTCATACTCCATTAAAGATGCAATCAGCCAAGTTCTCATGCTCAGCAGCTGGCAAAAGTCTCCTACATTCATCATTGCATCTCTTCTGCTTGTAGCCCATTCCCTATTATTAGTGTTAATACAAGGCCAGAGGACATGGAGGAAAACGGGCCTGGCAGTGCTTAAAAAAAACACAAATGTCAGACTGTGACATGCTGCCAGCTGCCGGTGGCTTTGATATTCCAGGCTGGATGATGCTTATTTGATCGTTTCATTAGAAAATTTGGTCTAGGTGTCAAAGAGGTTCCCTATGTCTGTGCTGCAGCTATTAGGTTCAATTACAGCTGCCAGAAAGGGGGAGAACTGAGCCGTCTCTGTGCGCTGCATTCAGAGTGGCCTTAAAGAGCCACTGAGAGGGTCACAGAAATTGCTATTCATAATAGTTAATGGCTTATGAATTAAGTTTTCCTTCTAATTATTCATAATCACACACACAACAACAACAAAAAAGAGTAATAATAACATGTTTGGCTTTGGAGACCTCAGGAAATGTGGTGGATTTAACAGACTTCCTGTGGGTCTCTCTCTCTTTTTTTAAAATTAAATAGATATTTAAGTTTTGACAAATCAAAATCACAGCTATGGTGACAGCACCAGGGTCACAGGGGTTGGAGCAACTAAAGCAAAGATGACACTTTGTACATATTATTATTATTATCATCTTTTAATTTTCACAATGATGATATTCTTGCTGGTACTTTAGGGGCTTTTTCGTTTTTGCCTCAGTGAATTAGCTCAAATTTCCTATTTTAAAATCTATCCATTTATTTTGTATACCAGCTTAATCCACTTTAAAAAACATAAAAAAGAAGGAACCAAAGAAGGAAAAAAATCCTTCTTTGGTTGAACTGACAGACATATGCCACATGATGACTGCTTTATTTTGAGGAGTCACAGGTCAAAACGTCTGGAATTGAACCTAATCATTAATCAACAGAAAATTGACAACAAATGTGAAAACCACTGGATCTTTTTTCAGTTTTTTTTTTTTTCAAGCAAAAGTGCCAAAAACATTTGTTCCAGCTCCAGAGATGTTAGGATCAGAGCTTCTCTTTATGTCTTTGCTGACTGGATAAAATAATAATAATAAAAATAAATAAATAAAATAATAATAATAAATAAATGGTTAATCATTTTTCTTGATAAAATTATGATTGGCTAGAATAATTAGCAAATTAGCACAATGTCAATCATGAGTTGAAACCTTATTGATGTTAGATCACAACCAAATGATAAAATTATTACAGTATGTTACATTACATTCTGTACATAAGCAACATGAATTATTGCTATATATGATCTGTGCACTCATGAAGAATGACAGTTGGGGCCAAATTATCTTTTCAAATGTCTATTTCATAATTGCATGTATGACGTATGCGCACATGCTGCAAATCTTTTTTTTATTTTTTATTTTTTTGAGCCAGTCACAGATTAGATGTAATAGACATGCCGGGAAATGTGCAGCTATAGGAATGTCGACCACATGTTCAAAGATAAATAGACCTGTGAGAATTGAAACAAGCACTCATAAGGTTAATCAAATGTAATTTCTTTATGGTTTCTTTGCTTTGGTCGGCCAACTCTTTCCCTGTCATTTTATTATTCTACATTTCTCTGAAACAGTAACCCAGGCATAACTAGACCCTGCCACACTAAATTAGCTGCAAACAGATGCAGAACAGAGTGAGAGCATGCATTTTTCACCTTCTAAGAAAAAACCTGGAAAAAATATAAAAACATAGGCTGAAAATCAAACAACATACAGAGAAATTAACTAATTAAAAAGTAAAGGGACAGAATATTTGGACTGGTTTGGAGTTACATAAATTATTTTTCTTCTTATGCTGCATTTCTGTGGTTGCTGTGGTGGTGGAAAAGCCCGCCTTCATCTGGAGCAGCTCTAACCTGTGATGTGATTGGCTGATCAGAACAAAAGATATTAAAGGTTAAGAGAGGAGGAAGAAATTAGGTCTGTGCCTTTTCCTCTCAGTTTTTTTTTCCTCACTGAGGGTGGCGTCTCATGCATGGCACAGATCCAAGCTGAAGGAGTGTTAAACCTTTTAGGCTGTGGGGGGAATAAATGACAGGACTCCCTCAAGCTCCCCTCTGTTCCTCTAATGGACTACTCCGTCGACATGGCAGGGTTAGAAACATCATAAGTTCATATTCCCCACATGAGGCGTTTTTTTTTTTTGGCTTTCCCCCCATTTAGTGGTATTGCCTTTCAAATTTCTCAATGGCTGCATCTCTTTACTCAAAGAATCAGAGTCCTATCAGTGAAATCAAAGGCGATTACACAGCTCACTAGTCATTTAGGATCTCTGTGGCTGTGGTAAGTATGCGATGCAGGCCGCAGCCCCAAAGTCTCTGTTTATTCAGTGAAAGTGCTCTGTAATTTATTTAAAATAATCTATTTTAACAAATAAAGAGGTCATTGAGAGAGTGCATTGCTGCAGGCGCACATTTAAATACCCCTTTAAGAGTCTGACTGGCTGACAAGCTGCTGAGCTGGCTGGACCCTGAGGATGCAGAGGCAGGCTTTTAGCTTTGAACAAAGTGATTCACCACAATCTGAAGTGCAATGGCATATCATCTTAGAGGAGGTACTTGCCTTCTGCTGATCTCTTAGCAGTGATCAGCATAGTGAATCCCCTTTTCCGTCTTCTTCCTCTTATTAAGATGTTTAATTCAGACGCACAGTTCTTGTTTGAAGAAGGGGTGAGCTCAGGCTCCTGTGAATGTTTTGGGGGGGGAGTAAATATGACGGATGGGATTACAAGGAAGCTCTCTCTTTCAAGCCCTCGAAGGGCCTGAAATAGAGCTGGTTTTTCCTGCATACCAGTACATCTCCCCACTTGCTCTCTGTGGTAGCTTCAGCAGCTCAGGTGCACTGTATCTACGTTATGTCTGCCTGTCTGATGGGATCTGACTGCACCACAGACCCGAACGCATCAAAGGACGTTAAAGAGAGGAGGCCAGTCCAACTGTAAGAGCCCCAGTTATATAAATGAGGCCAAAGTACTTTGCTTTATTTGGACTTGTTTGGGCTTATTTGTTTGTACACCACACAGCTTCATACTTGGCGAGATGCAGAAGCAGAGTTTTTTCCTCCCACTTTAAATACATACAGTAAGCAAATGCTTGCGTTATAAAACAGTTTATTTACATAATTAAATTAATATATATTGCATTTTTTTCTGTTATTTCAGCCAACAATAGTTTCATCAGAGACTACTCTGCGTTCATTTTATAAAAATTTTTCCAGGCCGTGTTTTGGCAAAGCTGTCCTGGACTGTGAATGTAGCATTTTGGCTGACTTGCACTCCAATGAATCATATATGTTCATCAGATGTTCGAGGTTCAAGGGCTAATAAAGTGGCAAATTTTTTGAGAGAACATGCACCAAAGGGGCAAGAAGAAGACTGATATTTCACCAAACTTCTTTACAAAAACATCAGCGGACTATGACTGGCATCTAGTGCAATAAGTGGTCAGTGTGTAGCACACCTCTTCTGTTCTGGCCAAAGAAAACCTGGTTTAGTGTAACCACTGTTTCCTCGAACAGCCTGAAGGTGAGAGGAGAGGCAGCAGAATGGGTTTCAGAGTTTGAGAATAATGTTGTCAATCCTCAGTAAGGACTCTAGTTTCATGGATGTACCCTATTTGTGAAAGAAAGTGTGGAGATATGCTTTTGTTTTCCCAAGATTCAGTCTGTTGTCACTCATTTTCTGCAATCTGCAAGTTCATCCCCCCCCCAATCCTGACAGATAAGGTTTGTATTGCCTTCTGAACAGTGAATAGCTCTGTCTGTACAGGCTGACATTGTGGTTTGGGTCAGTGAGCCAGAGTTAGGCTGATGGATTACTTTACTAATGATTTTGGCCCGAGAGGGAGCTTGTTTTAAAAAGGCAGACATTGGGTGAGTCAGTTTGAGTTTCATATGATGTTATGGATTGGTGGAGTTGTGTGTGTAGCTCTTCTTTAACGGCCAAAATCGACGCTTGATTATTTAATGTTCTTGTTTTACAAACCAGGTTTAATCTGCAGAGCAAAGAAACAAGAAATTCAATCAGCACGGATAATTTTAAAGACCTAACGCAGGTTAGACCTTTTCTTCACAAGCATAACCTGCAGGCCGAAAGATAGCCCTGCAGGTTTTCACTGTAACATAATATACTGATTCACATTTAAGGATGTTTGCATGTACTGTACCACCAGCAGAAGATATCCTCTGTGATTGAGGCCACCCAGGCTGTAGTGTTGTGAGGGAGCGTGCCCCTTACCTCCCATTGGGGGCAACAAGGTCCTGTGTCCACATTTCAAGCAGGGCTGTCACTCACAGTAGGGGAGAAAGGGTTCTGTCCTGGGGTCAGCACTTATGTTCTCCAGCTAAAAAAGCAAGGCTGGCTCTCAGAGGACAAGCAGCAGTTTAACACAGCATGCTTTGTACTGCATGTATACAGGCAAAGATAGAGAAGCTCAGGGATGAGCAGAGGAGGTGTGGAAGACAATCAA
Organism: Melanotaenia boesemani; assembly: GCF_017639745.1. NCBI lineage: Eukaryota > Metazoa > Chordata > Actinopteri > Atheriniformes > Melanotaeniidae > Melanotaenia > Melanotaenia boesemani. The sequence goes on from NC_055688.1 coordinate 17,516,591, forward strand.
ATGGATTTTGCAACTTATTCCTGCTGTAAAATGCAGAGAAGTGACTGAGTACAAATCTGTCGTTTACTGTACATCAGTGCATAGTGACACACTACAGTAGATTTATTAGACAATTCAGATGATGTTAAAACTTTGTCTTTGTTGGTTCGACTGTGGTCCAGTTCAGCTTAAAATCTGTTGTAGGTTTAGGAAGCTATGACATGTGAGAAATAACCAGTGTCTTTAGCAACATATTGCATGAAGGTGGCGTGTAAAGTGTGAAGAAACCATGGAAAAAACCCCACAAAAAAACCAAAACAAATATACAAAATAAGTAAGTAAAAACAGCTGCTTTCTGCAGCTTGATTTGACTTGATTCCTTGTTGTGGTAATCAGAGATTCCCATGATCACTTGAGGAATTGTCAGGTACAAAAAAAGATCCACTTTCCGATGTTTTACGGACAATGGTTGTATGGAACAAAGGCCAGATGTTAAACCTACAGATCCTGGTTTGATCCTGGTAGAAACAATTTTCCATTTCCATATTTCTGTATATTTAGTCAATTATTTCTTTCACTTTTAGTTATTATTTAGTTTGTTTTAGATACTTAATTTTTGCTTTCAGCTTCTTTAGATCAAGACACCAAAATTTCTTGGATGGGGTTTTGAGAAGTTACCTGGAAAAATAGTAGTCGAGCTTAACTTCTGTGCAAAACTCTACACGATCACTTCATTTATTATTAACCAAAGTGGGTTTTATTGATAACCTAGTAAGGTTTAAACCTGCAGACATAATTTTGAATCATAAAGTTGTCCGTACAATTATTGATTTTTATAATAAAAAACAACATAATTAAACAAATTAAACAAAAGGCATTAATTATGAATTATGAACCATTTAAGGAAGTTTCCAGACTCACACTAATGGGATCATATCTGTTTTTATCAGTGTCTGGTGCCAATTTGTCCATCTTTGAACTTCTAATCAAGTTAAAAAGGATCAGCATGCACAACAGTCTTTATGAGTCTCAAAGAGATTAAAGAGGAGAGAGCGAGGGAAAGGAGAAGTGTAGCAGATCGACACATGTTTGGGCCGGTGTCACCTCTTAATGTAATTTGGCACATGGTCCAATGTGCTTCTTCTGGTTTAGAGTTTCTTTTAAGTGCCTAATGCCTGTGGTGGGTGAGCACCCACGGGGGACAAGAGAGGTCAGTGTTTTGGGTGGAACGTGTGGAGAAAGTGTGGGGGATCTTCCTGTCATTCAGCGCTCGTTTCTCTGAGCCCTGGTGACCTCTGACCCTCCATGCAGACAAACCAACAATCTCAACCTCACTGTGTAAGAAAAAGCTAATGTTTAACACCTCATTTCATTTTACTTTATGTGAACCACAAAACCTACCCAGCGAGTTAAACAGTTCTAAATGAAAGAATAAAAACAAACAATTCAGTTGATGCTATTACGTTGATATGAAATTTAGTTGATATTATTTTAGAGCCAATAAAAATACAGATAAAAATTGGAAAAGTGAAACCTCAGCATGTGGCTTAAACTTATTTACTGAAATTAAACAGATTTAAATTTCTTTCTTTTGTTGAAATGTGAACATTACATTTAGCTAATTCTTTTTAGTTTAGCGGAGTGACCAAATCTAAAATGTTGAAGGAGTACTGTCCAACTGTTGCAGTGGGTATTTAAGGGAACCAGATTATAAGACTCCACAGAGCTTGTTGTGCAGCAACAGCAACATGTTAAACTATAAAGATGGATATAAAAATATAATATACAATACTCTGCAAAGACCTTAAGACATCATTCTTTTTGTTTAGTTTTTTTAAATCTGTAAAATAAGGTCGGAAACATGCAAACATAAATGAAAATAAAGTTTATGAGGCAAAAACTTGACTTTAGGAATAGTTCTCCAGGCTTATTGAACAACATTCATTCACAGCTCTTCTTCTGCACTTCATAAAGATGATCCCACACTGTCTCAGTGTTGTTGAATAGCGGACTCGGGAGGATTCATCACACCGTAAAACCTGCTGCCACTGATTTTCAGTCTAGTTCTTCCTCCCTGAAGAATAGCTTCTTGACAGTCCCTTTCAAAGAGACCATAAGGCTTTGCCAGAGAGTAGACGAATCAATTCTGGCACTGACTTTTTAGTTGTCCCCAAAGTTTGTACTAAAACGTGTGTGGGGCAAAGAAAGGGAAAGTTTGATTGCGTGTGTGTTTCTTAAATTGTTCTGATATAAACTTGAATGTGTGCTGGCTTGTGTTTTAATTTGCAAAAAAAAAAAAAAAAAAAAAAAAAAAAGCACTTGGAAAGCACTTTGTGTTACTTGTTGTATAAAAAGGGCTTTATAAATAAAAATTTTAATTGATCTATCATGTATTAGTAACTTCTTACAGAATCATCTTGTTAATGCAAAAATATCGATGCAACCAAAGAAACGAGGGTGAATTATGTGTCTTTTTCAACAGGTCGCTAGTAACAAAATGCATAAAGAAAATGTTTACATGTTTTTTGTCATGTCATGTAAACAAATCTGGCTGAATTAAATGCCTTTTTTGCTGTAATGATTCATATATACCAAGCGATTAAGCAAACACACATTCTTCTGAAAAATAGTCAGGACTGAAAATGAGTGAAAAAGCAGCATGTGCAAAGAAAAACCTGGATAATATTTTCAGAAGTTTTCTTTAAGACCACCTTTAGAGATTACAAGAAACTCTGGCTTCTTGTTGCCAAAAAAGAAAAATAAAAAAAAAAAAACAGGGGAGTCTCAAGACTTGCACAGTACTGTAAATCTGACTGTACAACATTAAAAGGGATAGAAGATAGAATGTGCAATAAAGTTCAGTACATTTATTATTTCTTTTGTCTAACTGGCAGGTTGCAACAGCTGCCATACTTGATTTGACTTAAAAAAAAAAGAAAAGCATGATACAGATCTGAAAAATGTTATCATGAAGTAGAACTGTTGTTGCATTATAACAATGTTAAAAGACAAAAGGGGTCTTGTCATTATCTTTGTGACTATTTTTGTATCCAAGAAACAAAAAAAGAAAGAAAATTTTAAACCCATGAGTTTACATCATTTACTCTTCAAAATGTTTGTCTCTTCTCTGGAGGTGAAGAATTCACATCACCCTGACACACGGTTCATATTAGTCATCCGAGGTACACAGGAAAGGTTAAGATAATGCCCAAAGTGGAAAAAATTGAGCTGTTAACTTCACACTGATCCTATGCAGGACGGCCAACTGTTGGTCACCTGGGGCGTCCGGCGGCTGCTCAGAGGCTCTCTGCTCCAAACTTTCCATCTAATTTATTCCTCATTTCCAAAGTTGTAGTGGGAGCCTTCAATCAGCTTCATGATGACACAACCCCTCCATTTTCACGCACCTTGGTCTCTGCCCAATGTACCAGCATCCATGCAAGAACACACACATATACACACAAGTGCACATACACATATTTAAATGCAATTTGCCAAACTGGCAGACATCTGTTGATAATTACTGGCCAGTCTCAGCAGAGAACTTGTGATATTTAATATTTCCTCACCACTTGAACAAATAAGCTATAATAACTGCAAGGTACTTGACCACAGGAGTAGAGGAGATGTGCAGCATGAAAGGAAATATGTGCACTTTGGTTGAATATGCGTTATTTCCATAGAATTTTACCCTCTATATATCTATATCTATATATAATGAAAAAAAAAAGAAAATCAACCACCCACCAAACTCCACACATCCTCAAAACCACCAGAACATAAATAGAGAACAAACATAATAAATCACTGTGTAAAAGAAGATATAAATAAGTCCAAACACCTCTCACAGTTACTGTATGCATACACACACATACATACACACACACACACATACACACACACATCCCAGACTGATGCGCTGCAGAGGTGTTTCAGAGCTGCTCAGCATCAAGAGGCATTCACAAAACACTCATTAACTTCCTTTACAAAGCTGCCTTTGTGACCTGCCAGATCCTGGCTACTCACACTACGCACAAACCTGCACACACACACACACACACACGCACAAACACGCACAAACACATGCACAAACACACCCACACACAGGATAGTTTTTATCCCAATAAGAAAGTACATAAACACTAAATGGGATTAAAGCATAAAGAATTACAGCTACCTGGGCAATTTTTCACATATGCTTTAAATATGAGTGTCTGCACTGCCTTTTAAGAAAAGAAATAAACTACTCTTGAAGCAAATGTAACAAATGTTAAACCTTCACCCAAAACCATCACAGACACTGCAGGCTGTGACTTTTTAACTTTTGTTTTCAGAGCATTTCTGGGTTATCTTATCATAGTTTGTTGATAAAGTGGATGACAAATAATAAAGATTTAGATTGACAGCAAAGCTCACAGAGATCACTCTGAGTATGTTTTCATGTCATGAAGGACATCTGACATAATCTCTCATAATATGGGCTGCCTTTGTAACTGATATTAAATAAAATAACATTTCAGCCAAGGATAAATATCAAATGAAGAAATGAAAATAAATAAAATAACACATGACCCTGAGCTCATGTAGTTTCTGAAAATATGATAAATAAAAATGTTGTCATTCTTCAACTTCAGAGCTTCCACACATTATATGGTTGAAAGCCTGCAGAAAACCCAACTGTTTATTACAAATTTGGTCTAATTTTTGAGCTGGAAACTCCTGAAATTTATGAACATGAATAAGATGCAACAATAGGATTATTTACTTAACAGTAAATAATCTTAATCCCGGTTAAATAATCTTAAACCAGGTTTAAGATTATTAAGAGCAGTTATTTAGAATCCCAATAAAATGACATTATTGCACATTTCATGTAATCTCTGTCAGTGGCAGTAATGCACACTGACAGCAATGTTGTCATCAAAGGCAAAAAAGAAAGTAATGCACAAAATGTGTTTGGGTTGGTTTACAGTCACTTTATAACAATATTTGCAACTGACTCAGTCTTTTGTGATTTTTCAATAAAAAATACAGAAGAAAATCTTAATATTATTATTTTTTAAAAAACATTAGTTTTTTAGTTTTCTGACCTATAATAAAGACAGAAAAAACACAATAATGAAGATAATACGTGATAGCAACAAGTAATAAATTAGTTTTATTTACTACAGAAAGGACAGGGGGTGAGTGACCAAAGCTGTAAGCAACCACAACATAAACTGTCTACAGATTTGGATCTGCAGCGCTGTGACGAAGCTGGTGCTCCACAGTAATGAATTTACCACGAGGCGCTCCTTCCTGTCTGCCCTCACATCAAAGTAAGCAACCTGCTCAGGTTTCATCGGCCAGGAGGGCCAGCCGAGGCAACACGGTGCGTTTCCCCTTCCAGCAGATGACTGGAGAGGCTTGAGGGAGAGGTCAGCCACACACCAGGGGAATCCCTGACAGCAGCTTTGCCAAAGACCACCAAGGTGATCAGCAGATGAAATGACTGATCACCTTGTCTGGTTCATTGCTCCCTAAGGGGAAAGAATTAGACAAGGTGCTGGGTGAAGGAGAATATCAGTGGCACGTTTCACTTTGTCCTGTTTGTGTGGAGGTGTGTGAAGTGTGTATCTTTATGCTCTTCACTTCTGAATATGGCCACTGTACTGAAATAAGCTGAGCAGCGTTGGTGCTGAGGCGCTTAATATTCTATAAAGGCATACTTGTTAAGGGAAGACTTGAGGAGAAGTGCAGTACAGTCAAGAGACTCAAGACGTAGAGAAACAACCTCCATGATGGATGATACAGCAGTAAGTATCTGGAGGGAAACTTCTAATTCTGAAAAGGGGTGCACATGTTCATTCATCCCACAGGGGGCTCTCAGAGCTGCGACCTCATGAATCGAATAGTGTGGTGAGGGGTTTTGGGATGGACCAAAAGTGCCACCTTTGCCAACCACAGCCCACAAGCTGCCTGGACTTCTTTTACCACATGCGATTGCTCCCTTCTTGCTCCGTGACCTGTCACATAATCAGGCCCTTCTCGCTGCTTCACACCAAAAAAGACACAAATCTGAATACACCCTCTTTTCATTTATTACTTTATAAAAAGACTTTTGGTGAGTTTTTGCATCTCTAAAATGAGCATGCTGGTTTTCCCCCCACATAGTGCTCCATTCATCATACGCTGGTGCATGGGGACCTACTGCTCTTACATTTCCTGTAATGGGAGTGGCAGAGATCCAGAGGTTGGCATTAATATTAAAAGAAAGTCGCAAAATTGAATTATGTCCCGACAGTTTTTCACCTGGGCCAACTTGTATTTTTGTAATCACTTGTGATTCAACATGGGAGTGTCTGCATATGTCTTTGTTTAGTTTCAAACTAATTTGTCACCTTTTATACTCCTGACTTCCTCTTAGGTCAAGAGGCCCCTGTGGCGCCCTAAATGCTCTCCACAAGCTTATGAGACTTGGTGGTGAATCTGGTGCCTGTAAGGCATAACTCTCCCTGTCAAAACAGCGAGGGCCATGATTCTTTGCCACAAAATCCCACACTGCTCAACCCTAATAAGCCAGCAGACATGAGGTCATTTTTTTAGTGTTCACTTGTAAGCGTTTATTGAACACGACTGCATTGTTGGATTGTTAAAAGTGTGCAATAGTTGTTAAAATTGTAATATTTTGACCATTAGAGTAGCTTCAAGTTTACATCCATGTTTACAGTTTATATGAGCTGTAGGTGCTAAATTCTGAGAAGAAAGTTATCTCATTATCACCACAGGGCTACTTGGTTTTGCAGGAATCTGATGTTGAACTTAAAAAAGAAAAACTTGGAAATACTCCTCCCCCCACTTGACCACTTTCTCAAAGTGGGATGTTGTCCAGCAGCTACATGTAGTCACTTCACGGTTTGTGTTACAGTACATATTGACATTTGAATTTGATGTTTTGAAATATCGTCCAATCATATATTTTGACAAGACAAATGTGAACCTCACTGAGTGTTTCTGTTTTGGGGTGAAATGAAGACACAGTCTTATGGTCATTTACAGTAATTTTTTTCTTCTAATGTGTATTGGAGAGTGTACACACCGAAACTGAATTTGAAAAGAGAGCAAAAAACTGACTAAAAAGGGAGCTTTTGATAGAATGAACTGCACCCAGCTGTGAGTTGGACTCGACACATGTGATGTTTAAATAAACTTGTATGTGATGCCAGGTTTTCAACAAACCACCAGCTAAAAGGTAGATTTTATTTCAGATTAGAATTTCCTTATAGATGTGGAGATATGACACTTAATGATAATAAGAAGTGATGGCTCTGAAATGATTTCAGCTTGGTTTGGTGTAGGTGTTGAACTGGGCTATGAACGGGCTTTATACAGTGATCTGCACCTGCTGAGCCGAAGTCAACTGGTTAAATATTTCTTTTAGTTACATTGGCTTTATGCTGGCCCTATCATATACAAATATGTCATGCAAATTTAAGACAGAATGAGCATGCAGTTTTTTGGCCATGCTTATTTTTTTTTATTAAGAATTTAATTCAGAGAGAAACAAATTTTCTTCTTCTGCTGTTAAAAACTTTTGATAAATGTGGCTGCAACAGCTGAAATCGTTTAAATAATTAAAAATGTTTATACATCTGTTACACTCTTTTGCAGTAATGCATTTCCATATTTGCAGGAAAAGTTCAGCGGGCCAGATAAAAGTCAAATTCAAAGGCCCACTTTATTGGCAAATTGGAATAAATACCTTTACTCTTGACCATCACACACATCAAGATGTTTTCTTTTTCTGTGCAGTCAATCATGTGCTTTGACATACAAAAATAGACGGGGACACTTAGCAAAGAAAACCTCATTTATAACACGCCTCAGTGCATATATTACACATATTTAAGAAACACTCGAGGATGTTATGGGACTGCTGCAAGAGGTCCTTGATGCAATGTTTGCTTTAATTAACAAAATGGAAATGACCATTAAAATTAACACTTTAATTATCTTTGGAATCAGAGACCCCTTCATGTGGGTGAAGTTCAACCTCATAAGTAAAAAAAAAAAGACATGAACAGCCTGATGAAGAAATACTCCAACAAAAAGGGTGTTAAGAGCGTTAACCTTCATGATGGGGTGCGTCAAAGACTTTCTTGTTGGCTTTTGGTTGGCTGCCTTTTAAGAGTGATAAAACACAGGTTTCCTCTCCCATCCATACACTGTGAGTCTTGGATGCTGCCTACAACATGAAATATTTGTATGGGAACATCATCATAGTTTGAATATATTGGCAATGGCAATGGAGTATAAGGGCTTCCCTATTTGTGCCACAAGATGAGAGGGTGTTTCATTCACTGGCGCCAGTGGCCCTGTGAACCATAAGCTGATTAAAAAGGTGACCTCATGTTCGTGCTGACAGTGGCTGCATTTGAATAATGCTCTGAGTGTCAGGGACAATGATTAGTGGTTTCATTCAGTGAGAGGAAAAGATTAAGTGTTTTCTTCTGGAAAGTATGAACAAAGTGACCATTCGTCAGTTCTTGTACAAATGTCGCAGACCTCATCATGGGACTGCAACCCTCATAGACTAGAGCTGCTTTAAAACGTCTCCAACCCTCAACTACAGAGGAATTTTTAATGGTGATTCAGTCCTATTTACAAAGAAACATCTGTGTTTTCCAGCTAAAGGATGGGTTTGGCTTTCCTCGTCTTTGTTTGTTTTTTTTTATTTCTTTCTGCACCCTTATTCACTGAGAGGAGAAAATATCAGCTGTGATGCTCATGTTGAATTTAAGGATAACCAAGTATAATTTATTGCCCCAGATGGGAAAATATTACATGTATTACAAGGTATATGCAATTTAGGCATGTAGTTTCCATTGGTAAATCACAGAACATAATGCACACAATCCTCCAGAGAGTAATTTGATTGACTAATGCCTCCTTTATCACTTGAAATTTTTAAATATTCTCAACTTTCCACCATAAGCAATACTAGCAAAACAACAGACCCAGAATTCAATTTGGCAACACAAAACATCTCCTTAGTCAAAGTTGATGACTGGAGAGCACTGGCACATGTATACAATTCTCTGAGGCAGCAACACAATCAAATCGAAAATGGTCAATGCTTTTGCATTTTGGAAAGAGTAGTTGCTCATTTTCCATTGCTAAGGTACAACAAAATGACCAATTTAATGCACTGCATGTTTTTTTTTTAATTTTTAGAGTTTAAATTTTTCTTTTTAGCATCATGTCATGTCATCTGTCTGAACAACAAAGTGCTGTCACCACCTGCAATGTTTTGTAGTCAAAGTGAAGCAGTGGGGACTCAGAAATAATAATATTTCAATGCAGTTAATCATGAAGCCAAAGAAAAGATGTCTATTCATGAACTACTATCAATCAGTATTGGAGAAAATTGTAACCCTCCATTAAAAGGATCCACAAAATAATTTTCAGCATCCAAAAGATGTGGCAATGTGTCAAAAAAAAAAAAAAAAAAAAAAAAAAAAAATACAATAAAATAAAATAAATAAATAAAAAAGAGGTATCCATTGCAACCAACATAAAAGAGCCCACACTATAAAAATGTGATTCTGTGTACTGTAAAAAGTACATAGAATGAGGGAAAAACATCTTAATCTGACCCACAACAATTCTCGAGAATCTATCAGGGTCCCAGTGAAGATCAGTCCCCCTCGATTCCCCTACCACATGCACCCTGATGCTTACAAAGAAGCATACAAAGAAATGTGCCACAAAATATTCTTTAGTTTATTTCTGCGACTTTGTTAACTAAAGTTAAAACCATATCAGTGGCAGAATGAATCATCAATTCCTCTGCTATAATGTGAGGTGTTTTAAACCATGAAACTGCAAACTACTTCACATGTTGAGCTTTCAATGACGCGGATGCTGCTTTAGTAAAACACCTCTGTATATGCAACAGTTGAGTAGTTGATTTATGAAGAAATCAACAGGCTTTTCTCTGTGTTAAGGATGAGAGGTCCCCAAGTAGTGTTAAAACTTGTTTGGCTAATATTTTAAGACATGCAACACACTGTAATCTCTTTTTATTACCCACCATTGGCCATAAACATTACTTGATCATTACCTGGTAAAGCCTAGGGCATGTTATGCCTCATCATAATTTTTGGTCTTGTTTTGGTAGTAGAAATTTCTGTTGTCGAATCATCATCCTGCCCATTGGTACTTTAACAAATGTGCTCATGCTTTACTAGCAGTGCAAAAACTATAAATTTTATTTAGCCTAGCTGCATAACTCTGGGCCCCCCAGTGGGTCCGCCCCCCAGTTTGGGGAACCACTGGTATACAATTACTGCGTACACATCCTTTCTAACTGCTGCTGTTTTAGCAGTAAACTTGTAAAATAAAAGTAAACATAAAAAAATGACATTAAATTTTTTTCATTGAAATTAAATGTAGGACACATTTTATTTATCAACATTTTCAGTTATTATGTCAGAAAACTCATTCTACTCAATGTGTCCACAAGGTTAAAAAATAAATAAATTAAAAATTAAAATATTTTTAGTAACGCTTTTAATTAAACATATTTCTGTTCAATAATTGGTATTTTTAAAAATTTAATTTAATTTAATTTTATTTTATAAAACCACATTGCAATTCTTTGTAGCTCTACAGAGTGCTTCAGTATTGGTTAATTTTTCTGTCCCCGGGGTTTAACTGGTGACTTTGTTCTTTTATGTCTCATATCATCACATCAGTGTTTTCTAGTCACACCTGGCAGCTTGTTCCAGCAAAGCAGCACTATGCTGTTAGCAACTTGTCTATGAACACAGCAGGGCATTTAGCATCTAAAAGGATCATATTTCTCTAGGCAACTCATAGAAAGCAAATGTGAATGCAAAATGAATGGTGAATGAAGGACATCTTACTCCATGGCCAAAATGTATGAAAGGTATTTATGTTTTTGTTTTGTGAAATCAGCTTTGAAATTTGGAGCCTGAAGTCAGTTCCATTGTTTGACAGTGTGGGCTCTCTTTAATGTAATTTTTTACCTTTGCCAGTTTCTAACAAATTTGAGTTACTTAAGCTACTTGGGGCAAGGCTGGCAAACAATTCATATTACACTACACAATATTTTAAATCTTTGAAGCTAGCGTCAAAAACATGTTGCAGTCATTTACTCTGTGTATAGCAGTGATTTTAATCCAGACAGATGTGGGACACAATATGAAGATTTTAAAACATCAAGGCATTTTACAGTGCAGCATTAATCTGAATAAATACTGATGAAGCATTACACATGACAATGACTAACATGTCCTAAAACCTCACTGACAACCGCAGTCACATTCAGTTTGAAAACACCGTATGAACCTCATTAAGCAACATCACATTTTCCATGCGCAGTATTCTTTTCTGGGCCAGAAGGAAACAGACATCCAAAAATCCTCTTCATGTTGAATTTATTCAGGCTATGTTGCTGTGATTCCACATCAAACAAGTCTTTCTTTTTTCTTTCAGTCTGACTTATTATTACTGTACAGTGTACTCATCATGATTTAGTCATGGCAGATGTGACAAGCAGAGCATTAAAGATAGTCAGTTTTCTCTAAAAATATGTAGTTTATTTCCAATATTAAACGTTAATGTAACACTGAAATATTTACTACTATATATATAATATCTACTCCACTCTTTGGTTATTTATCACCCCTGCCGGTCAGGCATTGGCCCAAAGGAAGTGAAGCGTAAGTGCAACAGGAAGAGGAGAAGGTGGATCCTCAGCATGTAAATCTAGATTTTTTTTTATGAAGCTAGGCCACCCTGGAAGATGAAGTGCTTTTGTTGTGAGAGAAAACAGTGGAGCAGTACACATGTCATAACATTGACACCTAAGAGGGGGTCGGCTGGGATCCATCCTCAGGCCATGGCTCCCATGTGCCCTCTTGGCCTCAAACATCACCAACCCCCCAGCTTCGAAAGTCATTCTCCTCTCCTTACATGCTCTTCATCTTTATTCATTCTCAGTTTCATCATCTCTTGTCTCCCTTCATTCAGATCTGCCTTAAACTGCTACGTTCAACATCTTTAAGAGCAGTGCCCAGCTTCTGTCCACCAAAACACGTTCTCAAACAATAAACAGAGGGCCTAGGTGGTCCCGTCAGAACAGCTGTCTTCATAGAATAACCAGCTACCTCAAAGTTCTGCTCTGCTCATGCTGTGGATAACCTGAACATTAGCAAGAGCTCTCATATGGTGTAACCAATTATCCAGTCCTCCTTTGACTGCTGGTCTACACACCATGCAAATCACAAATTTAATTTAGTCCACATACCTTAGGACAAAACTATACAAGTTATTATTCAGTGCATTGCCAAAATAAAGTAATTTTTTTTTCTCAAACTATGTTATGACATTGTGATAAGACACACTTGTGTGGCCAGTTGTCGTAAAAGCATTGCAACATAATGTTTAATCTGTCACCTTTGTGAAATATTTCTATTTTTTTATTTTCTACCTTGTCCTGTTCAGCATCATAAAAGCGGAATGTTGGTCTGGCTGCTTTGTTGTGTTGAACATATTTGCTTTGCCAAGAGGAGCTTTGTGATAAGGCCTCTCTTGATGATTTCAGCATTGTTCTTCATTTTTCAATTTGTCTGCTGCTGATTTTTCATTTTTATGCTGGACCTGACAAGAGGGTTGGGGAGTAAGAACGGAGAAAGTAAATGAAAGAAAGAAAATGAAAGTGAAAAGGAGAGTGAAGAGATGAGAGAACAAAGAGAGAAACCACCACCGGGATGACAATGCCTTGGCCTAGAGGGTGGCAGAGAGCCAGAGCGCCCCACATTCGCAGTGTATTGGATGACTCACAATTAATCCACAACCCCCCCCCCCCCCCCCCCCAAAAAAAAGTACATTTGGTGGTTTTTTAGGGGGTGTTTTTTAGACATCCACTATGATGCATCCTAACACCAATGAAAAGGTTACAGAACAGAGGGTGGTGTCTTTCCAGGATACTGACACTGGCCAGTTTGAGCAGAATGGGCTTATTGGAAGACAGTCTGGTTTTGTAACTATGAGTATTTTTAATATAACAGAAAACATGTAAACATGTGATAGTGTAGCATAAACAGTAACCATGCTTGCCAATTCATGACCATCTTTAACCCATTTAGACCAAAAATGCTGTTTAATAAACAAAAAAAGCAAGCAGTGCTTAAAAACAGCCTCAAAAACCATCAGTGTTTTCAAAAAATAGTTGGGCAGAAAAGTCAGAAGAAATATAAATAAATCCACTCCTATGTCCAAGTTTACATGTTACTTGTGATTGTTTTATGTCTGGTATGACAAGGAGTCAATGCTCTTCAAGGCTAAATGAATTACCTAAGCCTATCAGCTGCTTCTGCTTTGAGAAAATGGAGATGACTGGGGAAAAAAGCTAAAACACCATTTCTGCTGTTTCTGAGAATGAAAAATTCTCATCTTTGTCAATCTGCTGTTGTGATTGGAAAAGACTGCACTCATCAGATCAGATCATTATGACTACAGATTAGAAAAAAAACTGCAGACAGGAGAGAACATGAAAAATAAACCACATCCAACTGAAGAGATTTCTGAAGACTTAGTTCCCTTTTTTCTCTTGTGCATGACCAAAACAACCAGGTGTATTAGTGCTTGGACTAGTTCATCATTAAAAATCACTGTTATGTTCTTTAATTTGAAAAGAAAGTTTAAAAAACACAAGCCATGAAGTTCAGGGAGGAAAATGCTCATGTTACAGCTGGTTATTAATAGCTTAAAACAGTATTGCACTAATTCAGCATTGTGCTTTGGATTAATGATGAACTGCTTTTAATATAGACCTGTTTTGATAGTTTATTTTATTTTATTTTATTTAGTCCTAAAAACTTAAACAAATAACTGGTCTTTCAAATTTGTTAAATCAATTTATTAAAAAATAAATGTAATGTGTAAGGGTATTGTGTTGTAGTTCAGAAAAAACATACATATATACAAATATATTTAACACTTTTAGTTTTTTATTCTTTCTTTTTTTTCCAGAGATCCTTTTTAGCTCTGAGCTAGAATTTTCACTGTATTAAATAACGTAATGGTCATGTCAATAACACGCGTGTGTTGGTGAGAACACTTTGCTGTTTGTATGGAAACAGTTTGTCACATTTCATTAGGTTGTGCAGACCACTTTGCATGGTGCTTACCCAGGTTAAGGCTACTCCCCACATGACTCAGTTGGTGTTTGGACAAATATTGCTGACACACTTTCTTAATTGACCTTTTCACTGTAGGTTACTCACCTCAGAGTGCAATTGGACATCTTTGTTTTCATCGCCATTTGCTACATAGATGGAATGATTTAGTGCTGTTGTGGCTGATCTAACTGCAAGAGCACCAGAAGTACTTTGCAGGAAGCTCTGTGTTTACCTCCAGAGTGCGACAGGAGCCGGGGAGATGACTGGTATAATGGGGTTTATTTACGTTCACACTCGCTTACACTGCCCAGTGTCTGGCACTCTAACTAGGGGGACACGTTCCTACTGAAGGACGTCATGGGTGCTCCTGCACATAGAAACCGTGTTCATGAGCCGTGGGGTCAGTTATAGGGATTATAGACGCTAAATGACCAAGTCTTGTGAAACTGCTGTCAAATATGGCCATCACAACATTAACAACCTGGTCTATGACTGTTTACCTACATTATATGCAAAGGCAAATAATTAGAATTTGCAGTCAGTCAGTCAGTCAAAAAACATTTGGTTTGGCAGTTTGCATTTATGGTTCTTCATTACACAAAATATTTCATAATTGGCTGCACATTAAGGTCAATTAAAAGAAAAAAGATGGAGTAAATTTTGTTGCCTTAAAATCTAAATTTGAGGGCTATTTCAGAAAATAAATTAACTGTAATAGTGAATGAACAAGCTAATCCTTCTTCAAGAGTCAACTCTTTAATCTTTTGATTTTATTAGATCTGCATATATTCATGAATTTTAGCTGATTTTATGTCAACAGAATTATTTTCAACTTTTTTTTTCTGCAGCTTGCATTCATTTGCATAACCTATTAAAATATTTTACTTTTTCTGGATAATACTGTGAGTTTTTTCCATAGCTCTGTAATAAGGCCATTCATTACATTTGTTCAGCTGGATAGTTGTATTTTTAAGTAATTATTTAAGCCACAAATAGCTTTCATTCATTTTTATGACAACTGACCAAACAATAATTTTTTTCTGTTTGTTATTTTTCTCATTAAAGTTAGAAAATATCAAATTTATTCAGGTTGGACAGTAATATAAGGGTATGGATTGGTGATTTAAACTATATACACTGATACAACAATTCATATAAGCTGGATGTGTCTCTCTGAAACTGTTTAAAGACATCACAGTCATTAGAAATAGACTTACACAGAAGAGCAGTATTTGAATTTGAAGCAACCAGTATATTTGGAGTCACTGTATATTTATGCTGGTCTGTTTAGCTTGGCATCTCTATGTTGATAATTTATGACACATCTGGTGTCAATCTGCCATCACCTTCCTCATAAAAGGTCCCCAAATCATGAATATATTCTTTAGATGGCAAGAAATGCTCGTTATGAGTTGGGACTTGATTTGTGGAGTCTATCTTTTTCACAGTTGCCTGGATATTTGGGTACGAATCAATGTGTCTCAGAGTAAGTAAGTGAATTTATATACTCATGAGTGTCTCCATGGCCAGTACTGTGGCCAAGTGTGGGACACATGCAGGACCACAACGGAAACCAGGGAAACAGCATTAATTGAGGAGGTGGGGGAGAATAAGGAAAAACATCACAAGTGAATTTTGTCTCCTGCAGTAATTCAGCATAATGAAATTCTATATTTCCCACTTTCCTGCAAAAACAAGTCAAGGTCAGTGCCACCCAATCAAACTCAAAATAGAATCATCTGCAGTTCTTTTATCAACTTTAGCTCACATTGTTTTGCACAGTTTGCACTTATTGTATCAAAATTTTCTGAGCTCTTTAAGCTTTCAGGTTTTAACCCTCTTTTTTTTACCACAAGGCACCTAAAGTCTCTGCACTTTATGCATTACAATAAGAGCAATGAGAATGATTAATGGGGAAAGAACAGTTTTCTAACTGGTAGTGGGCATGGTTAGCGTCACCATGCTTCAAGGAAACAAAAGTCACACTTAAAGAATGTTTTGAAATGGCTTTAAAATTCTCAGTTTCAGGCACAAAAGCAAGCTAAAAAACTATGTAGGAGTGATCAAGGCAAGTGTTTTTCCTCCTCGTATTTTTGCCATGTTGCTCTGGCATGCTGTAAGCTAGACATTATAACAACTTGTAGAAAGGTTTCAGTCAGAATATTCTCTATGGAAGCGAGAGAGCATGGAGGCTGGAAAGAGGGCCAGTCAGTGAATGTTTCATTATATCTAATGTTGCCTTCCCTGAAGCGCTCTCCAAAGTAAGCGAGCTGTGTGAGCCGGGTCTCGAAATGCTCAACCCCCTTGTGACCACTTGGAGCAAAGCAACTCTCCACTTTCTTATTTTCACCCTCAAACGAAAGCCTCTGCATGGATTATGTGTGTGAACACAGTGGCGCTTCTATTTAACTCAATTTTTGCTTGCATGTATGAAAGCATAGGGTTTCTCCCACTGAGAAGAGTTCTTGACATGACTGGAATGGGTCATATTTTTAGGGCGATACAGGCAAAGTGTGATAAATATTTTTGTATGAGGCGCTACCATCGCAAACACATTTAAGGTAAATGTTCTTGAGATGATTTGATAAGCTCTTGGCTAAAAAACCTGTTGTTTTCCCAGACGTCTTTTATGCTGCAGTTAAAGTTAAAGCAGAAGGACATTAATTAAATGCTGTACATTTGGATTACTGAATATTTTTACCAATGTGTGGACATGACATGAACAGCTGTGTTTTGTAAAAGTCAGTGTCACAGCTTACTGATCTTTCAACCAAAAATCAAGAATGATCTTAATTGCCTCCATCATCTCACTAAATGGTTAATGACAGTGATTTAATGCACATGGTCGTATGAGTGTGTGTGCCCTCTAACAGTTGTGAGTGTGTGCATATGCTGCAGTGCTCGACCGGCTGCAGGGTCTTTGCTTTGATTTCCCTGCTCTGGCATGTGCGAGGACTTAGCGGGCTGAGATCCCAGACATCTGTTGAATATTAAGGGCAATAACAGCTGGGCGGACCTCAAACATGGTCACCCACTTCACCTCACCGTGTCTCTGAGGATAACCCCAGCTGCCTCATACTCCATATGACAAGTGCCCGTTCACTGGCCGGCTGAGTTCGGGGCCAAGCTGATGAGCTGAGCACCCTCGCCTCCAAACAATCCATCATAAACCTTCTCCTCCTTTTCTCTACGTCTCTTACAATGTCTCTCTCCTGCTGTGCATGGGAACAAGGTGGGTGGTTTATAGTGATTTCACTGCGCTAATATTCCTCCATGTTTTATTTCCCATATTGGCTGGCTTGTTATTGAAATAAATTTAGGCTCAACGGTGGTTGTCTGTCAATCGCTCGCCTGCTGCTCTCTCTTCTGAAAGGTTCAGAAGAGATAAAAAAAGGTCGGCTGTAGAAGGCAGACCCTGGAGTCATACTTTTACTACCATAAAATTGTTTTGTCTGATTGAAGTGATGCATCTTTAACACGTTTAACATTAAAATAAATCATAGAACTTTAAAAAGAACCCTTGTTTAGTCAAATATCAGCAATTTGGCTACAACAGCTTTATTGTGTATTATAAAGACTTGTGTAAGCAAACCTTAGATAAAGTAGATATCACTGTGTAATATAATAACTACATGTTACTGATATTTACTGTGCAGTAATGTCCCTTCTACTTTTGCT
The DNA here is from genome assembly GCF_017639745.1 of Melanotaenia boesemani. Taxonomy (NCBI): domain Eukaryota; kingdom Metazoa; phylum Chordata; class Actinopteri; order Atheriniformes; family Melanotaeniidae; genus Melanotaenia; species Melanotaenia boesemani. The sequence goes on from NC_055688.1 coordinate 17,534,437, forward strand.
ACCATTACATTTTGAATATATGGATATTTACATGGAAATTAAAGGTTTGATTCCAACACACATTTGTAAATTTTACATTAAAAGACAAAGTAAATTTACCATCTAACTGACCTCCCTTGTGCAAATTTTAAGATTCAAGAATCTTCAAATTTTATATATATATATATATATATATATATATATATATATATATATATATATATATATGTGTGTGTGTGTGTGTGTGTGTGTGTGTGTGTGTCTGTGTGTATGTGATATAGAAATATTAAAATCCATAGGTACCACTCTGTTTGTGTACTTTTGAGAAACTGAATAAAAAGAAACGTGAATTATCCACTTTTGTCCAAAAGCAAAAGTGAACCATGAGAAAAAAAACAAAAAAACAAATAAAAATAAAAAAAACAACAACTGAAGAGGACATCTAGAAAAAGAAAAATTAAGAAAGCTCTTCTTTAGTAATTTTTGCCATCTCTAGGAATATCTGGGATATTCTTGGACAAGACAGATACTTTCTGGAATCGTTGGTCAATTCAGAGTGGAAACAGCTTCTTTAATACAGCTTAAGCGATCCTGGACATTTTTTGCTTCCTCTTCCTTTTTCTCACGTTTCACTTAAAACACCTTCTCCTTGTCCAGCCCACCGGCACATCCCAGTTTGTATACGTGTCAGTGTATAGACAATCATCATCTTTAAGCTGCATTTACCCAGATGATCATTTTGTTACTGGCTTAATGTGTGTTGTGTAGCACGATGGATGGCATCACAGGGGATTTTCACCAGAAATAATGTTAATCCTCAGAGCTTCATTTTTAGGCTCTTATAGTGGTTTCTACATCAGTGTAGGAACTCAGTGCACAGGAGAAATCGTATTTGATGGTTTGTAATTAGTCCAGCTGACATGAATGCATCTCATTTGGCCAAACACATGAATGCAACATTGGTAAATGTCATTTATAAAGCACTTTGATCATTGAAAAAACACTAGCTGTGTAAAAACAGCCTTCAAATTAGATCTAAACAAACTGACCATTAAGGTCTGGCTTTGTTGATCTTATGTGGAAAGGAAGAGGGAAGTTCTTTTTCCTGTCCTCAAGATGTTGATATCAATAAATTAAAAAGTCTAGCAAACTTGTTTTCATATGAAAAGCTCAGGGAGTTACTCAGGTCATATGTAAAAGTAAAGGAGGTGATAATAAAAGTACATCTGACCAAACATTTAATTCAAATGGTACTTTGGTGTAAAAATAGCATGTTATTAAGATGATCAAACATTATGCCAAAAACATTATGCGAGTTGACATGACCAGTTCGTTAAATATACTGTAATATGGCTACAAGAAGCAAAATAAATGCCGACATTAAGAGCAAGTAGACTAAAATATATTCAGTCTTTTAGTTGTGTTGTCAAGAGACAACAACTTCAAGTTTTTGCTTTTGATTTTTATTGCACTGCCAAAGTTTTATTAAAAATAAAAGACATTATCAGTAAAGTCTTCATTTTAAGCTCTTTGTTGCTTTTTAAAAACTAATCAGAGTTCACTAAAGAACTTGGGAGGGAATTAAACATAAGAGTAGTGATGGATTTATGAATACCTCCATCCTGTCCTGTAGGCATTTAACTTCAAACTGCCTACTACCTTGCAAAATTACCTGGCATATTTAAAACTGAGCCAAAAACATTATATTAAAACTAAATCAATAACCACATTCATGTGGAGTTGAACTCACAAGCTGACGTCTACTACATTCAGTCCAGTTGCTGCATTCTGGGTGTCGTTATGGAGTCACATTTTATGACCTTGTGATTAGTATTTTTATGGCAGTAGGGAGGTCTGCAGATGGTCTATGTAAACTTGTCACACTGAGGGGCTCTTGTGGGACGGCAAAGGAGAGAATTAGAGCTCTGTTACAGCAGGAATATAAAGAGAGATGGAGTGCCCTCTTCTGGAGGGTCTCACCTCTCACACTGCTGTGGATGATGTACTGTACAGTATCTAATGGGAAAAATTTAAATGTATGATGGTTTGAAATGGCCAAATACCTATGCTGAAAATCTTAGATAGTCACTTCAGCTTTAATTAGATGAAGTTTAAATCCACATTATAAAAACTTTCCTGTGTTTAAAAGACATAATAACCCTAAATATTATACCAAAGTCTCACATCTCTAACAGAAATTACTAGTGCATTTTTTCAGATTATATTTCAGAGTATGAACCTGGTGCAAGAGATTTCAATAACATTTAATAGTAATAATAATAATAATAATAAAGTTTGCACTAAATTAGTGAAAAGAACCTGAATATAAGTATACAAAAATAGTGCAGTTACATGAACATTTGCCTTAAAAAGTTATTCTAAGACAAATATCTGAAAATATCAAGAGAAGCTGAGATCAGTGAACCTTGGGCATTCATGCATGATTTTTTAAATCTTTTTTAATTTTACAATGATTTCTGAAATAATGTCATACTTTTGAAAATTGTGATATTGATAAAAAATAAAATGATAAATTACAGAAAGTGTGAAGATAAAAGGTGGATCCTACGTCACCAGGGTGAGCTTTGACAGAGGTCCTGTTGTCTTGGGAACACTGATGACCCTTACATCCTGCACAGCAAGCTGGCATTAACAGGCCATGTGTTACGAGTTTAAAACATTCTTTAACTTACAGGATCCAGTTTCACAAACTTTGTTCTGTTTTGCACATGTGCCAAAGCATCAATAGAGAGATGATGATGATGATGATGATGATTAGGATCAGGAGAAATAATGAACATTCCACTTGAAGGATGAAGCTTGTAAAATATAAGCCTAAAAGTTAATGATTTGGCTGTTTTAAACCTTGGTGGTTTCATTTCTTTTAATTTCTTTTTAGAAAAGATATAGAATACTCTGACAATATATTTTTTTTTATCAAATTAAAATCAATAGAAGTCATTTGTAATGATGCTTTTTATTTGTTACCCTTTTTCTTCATTTTGTCTGAGTTATAAGCTCTGCTATATAGAAGCTGCATCGACAGTGATATGAACATATGCACTTGAAGCACCCAAACAGAAATACCTCATGACCTAATACAGTATGTCCTTAATACTTTATGCTTCATTCATGAATGTCAAAAATTTTTCACTCCACTCTGTGACAATCAGATGTATCTCAAGCTATTTTAGGAACACAGCAGTTATAGTCATTAACTGCTAAAGCAGTGATATACTGAGTCAAATTTCATTTCACAAGTCATTACTTTCAGCGCCTGCTGTTTTATTTGAAGTCTGAGCAAAACACGTCAATAAAGACGTAATGAAGTTTAGACGGGATATGTAAAATGGAAAATACATAGCAAGAAGCATGAAAATGCTCCATTGTGAGCTAAACTGGGAGTGAAATACATTTGGGGTTATTCTTAATGACACAGCCTCACACACGAGCACACACACAGAATTAATGGAACTTCAAACATGTTTTCCTTTGTAATGCATCATTATGAAGCAGTGAAGCTGTCAGCGAGGGAAATCTGCACTTTGGTTGCAGAGCTGGCCCTGCAATTATTACACAAGCATTTTCAATCCTTTTACTGATGGTGGAGAAGAGATTGACCCATTAAACCCAGACAACAGGTGTTTTATTACAGTTTTTCATCTTACAGACACTTTTGGCATCCTGATGATTTTTGGGTAAAATTTATTACAAATTGAGGCTACTGTTCAACAAGGTGATGTTTTTATAGGTTTGTGTGTGTTTGATGAAATTATCGTCAGATGTCTCAATCCAGGGCTTCTGAAGTTTTTACTTACAAGCTAGTGACAAGTTTCCAGAAATAGGGAGGTAGTTACAGGACTTACAAACATAAGACTCAACTTAGAGACTTGCTGCTGTAGGTTTGGGAACCAAAACTACCTGCTTAGGTTTAGGAAAAGATTTGCTTATTTATTACAAAATAGCAGAATGAAATGACAATTTCAAACAGTGATGTAAAGAGAAACAATGATGTTACTGGCAGAATAGTTTAATATGGTATATGTTGAAAACAGGCAGACTGGCTTTGAGAACAACTGACTCCAAAAGATTTTAAAGATTATACAAGTCTTGTTAAAACTTGGTTTGAAAGTTTCCATTGAGTTTTAGTTACTACAGTTTTGGCTCTTCCGTCATGACTGGATGCTTAAAATGAGGCTCATTAGGCTTTTTTCTTTTCTAGAAAATGTAGCAGTTTTGTTGGCAATACTAATATTATGGGATTGCCAGAAAAATTTTTCGAAGACATAAGAGGATGGTAATTCCCCACGATCTGCTATTGTTCTTATTTGGAACACTTTCTTGACAGTAATGAAAATAAAGAACCATTAACAGGACGAATTGTAATATTCCCACAGTTATTAAAGTGTCATAAAAATCCAAGTCCGGTTTTATCAAGACTTCAAATGCACCTTTTTCATTAGATTTAGAAAACTGGTGTTTTAATGTCTCGAATAAAGCTAATTTTCGGATTTCTGCATGATGAGAAATCGTAAGCATCCTTTTAGAAAAGAAGAAAACAGTCCACATGCTCCTGTTTTCTTTTCATACAGTATATTAAACACTGTGAGGCTTTTCTGAACTAACCAGCTTGACTGTCTGCTCATTACGGCCACATCTGAGAGCAGCTCCTTGGGTTGAGCTGGAAAAAAAAAAAAAAAAGTAAAGACTACTGGACATGTCAATCAGCAGCCATTAATGCACCTAAACTAATTAATCCAGGGATTAATCTGTCATAAAAGCTCCATAAAAGGCTTTGTTTCTAAAGTCATGTCATGTCACACTATGCTCATTTCCTCCAGTTTTATTACAATCATTCTCTGTGGTAACCATCCTATAAGAAAGTCATCTTTAATTTGTTTGGATACAGCTGAAAGGGAGGGATATTACATCTATATTTAACTCGGCGGTTCCTCCGCTGGAGAAGCCTGCAGAGGCTAGCTTATTTTTTCAGGTGCTTGTACTATGGAGAACGGTGAGCCACAACCTTGGAGATTTCCGCTCCAGAGAAACACACTCACTAAAGAGCAGGGACTTCTGGGAAGGCAGCATGTGTTAGTTGGATTTTGGCGACGGATAGCGCATAATGATGCCACAATCATTTATGACATGGTCCACTGAAGCTGCAGAGCAGGAGGAACTGCAGGGCATAGAAGACATGGAAGGAAGTTTTCATCTAAACTTGGATACATGGAAACGACAGCTCATTAACACCGATGAGGTCATCAGATCAGAAGTTAATCAGACTGTGGTTAACTCCTGTTCATGCAGGCTCTCTGTCCTATTATTAAGCTGATACATTAATACCATATTGAGTTTTAAGGGTTTATTTCTCACCTTAATTTAAACAAAAGAGAATAATGTCCAGTCAGGATGCCAGCCTGTTGTACAAGTAATCTCAAATTTACATCAGTAAATATAATAAAGTGCACCAGATAAATCAAAGAAAGATAATTTTATCCAGCTCCTAATGAGGTTTTGTGTATTTTAATATTTGCTTTTTAAATATTTTCATACTTATAAAATTTTTAAACTGTTAAAATGGTCTGAAAATGTTAGGTTCTGAGCAAAAGAGAAAATTAACAGCATAAGTAATTACAAAGACAATTACAAGACTGAAAGTTGCCTATGATGCCGTGAGGCTTCTGTTAAAAAAGCCCAGATGGACTAGTGCTAGTGAACTGTTTGTGACTCACAGAGTGAACACACTACAAGCCCTTCTAAGGAATCTAATGTTTAAATTTATGTGTCATTTGAATGCATCAGAAAATTTGATGATTCTATTGTTGACAAATATTAAATACAGTGCCATCCACTATTTCTCTGATCTGTGGAGACACTGGTATAATTGCCTTTTAAAAGATTGAGGAACCTTTTATTGTATTATGCCCATGTTGTACATGTTATTTGTTTGTCTGTCTGTTGTTTCTTTTTACTATGGACCACGAGTCCGCAATAATGAATACTACTACTTCTACTAATACTACTACTACAAAGCCTAAAAAAATACAACCTGGGATTTAGTTGTATCATACTGCAGTTTTCATGGTGACAGAACAAGAGGCATGCCTGCCACTCTCTTGCAGACTGTTGATGTCTCCCAAACAATTTAGGACAGCCCACTGACAGAAGACAAAGAAGTACAATAGATGCTTTTCAGCAGCCAACACTGGCAGACATAAAGACAGATTCTGAGAAATGAAAAAGTGTAAGTTGAAATGACTTGACAAAACATGTCAAGTCATTTTACACAAAGCTTTGACAAACTGCCTTTGAAGACAAAGACATGATGAAGTTGTGGCTAGGTGAGCCAAAAATGACTTGTGAATGTATAATGACTTTTCAGCAGTTTGGCTAAAATCCCAATGAGACCAAATAAACCAATTATTTTTTTCAGCCTTTTGAAGTAGTCAATAATCTCTCAATTTCTTCAAGCTCTGCTTCTGTACAGTCCAGTAAATAGGGATGATCGTTCAAACTGCCAACCAGTTTAAGCGCTGAAACTGAAGATCTTTAGTGGATGTCAGCCAAAGCTTTAAATGTACAAAATAGTTGTGATGTTCTACATCCAAATACAAAGGTGAATAAGGCTCAGGTTGATGCATTTATTTCAGTTTGTGGTAATATATATGTAAAATCTGTGCATAAATCTCCTGTTTGCTATAGAACTGTATGAATGTCTCTTGATTTAAATTTACAGGAGGAACTCATAAGCAGTTGTAGGTTGCTCAATTCCCAGTCAGCACATGGGCTCTCATTTCCAACTGTTGAAGTGTCTGTAAGTACAGCTCTTACTCCTGGCTACAGACCAGAAAACCATCAATCTAAAAAAGGTCAAAGGTATCATTTAACAGTAACGTTCTTTTTCCCCTCTAATCTGTTTTATTATTCATTTTTCTGTTGTTCCTCTGGCGGAAAAAAAAAACCCAACAGTCTTCCAAACAGTGTTGCCACCCGGGTATATGCTCCTTCACTTCAGTAAACATCCCCTAAGGGAGCATGTCAAGCTTGAAGCCAGACCAGTTTTCACTCTAAGTCATTGGTTTTACCTGTCTTGACACCATACTGCTATAAGGAAAGACAAAAATAAACTGAAAGGATGGGATACAGCAGGAAGAAATTTAAAAAGAAGCAATGATGATGTGAAGAATTGTGAATGGAGCAGGCCAGTAAGATACAGACAAAAGTAAATGTGAAATAGTAATTTGTACAGAAAAAGCCTCGGTGAGGCAGCATGTTTATACAGCTGAACACAAGCTGAAGAAGCCCAGGCCCCTCTCTCACACTCCATTAGGCCCTAAGCTCCACGGAGTGCTGCACTCAACACATAAACAGCCTCCTGGAAAAGCTCTGGGATGTATGGGATAGGCAGAGGGACGCCAGGTTGGCCAGCAAGAAACAACAACTGCCCTTTCACATCAGCACAATGCCTCCAGATTACAGAGAAAGACTACAGACATGGGATGGAGACAAAGAAGACTGGATCAAGGCCAGAGGATTCATGTGTGAAGGTTTCATACTTTCAGTTTCCTTTGAATCGAAATATGTGACGATGCCTTTAATAATTGAAAGGATTTGCCCTTTATTTCTCAGACGTATCTAATAGTTTTTGTTGAAAAAGTATTACGTTTCGAAGATTAAATATTTTTTAATGAATTTCTTTTGTGTAAATGATTTAGCTGCTGCACAAAATCACAATTTATTACACAATACCTGATCAAATCTAAGTTTCAACAGTTTTTTTTAATCAAATATTTAAATTGACTGAGAAAGCAACAGACCAAGTAAGACAAAATGGGAAAAGTAAAAAAAGAAAAGAAACTTAAATGTTTTTGTCAAAGCAGTTTTTCCTATAAATAATGCTCATGTGGTACATCATGGCAGTGTGTCTACGTGTGTGCAATATACTGTTTTCAATTCCTTTAAGCACAGTGGATGCAGCTATATCCCACCTGCTTGCAGGAGCTTTCCAGCTTTGACAGTAAGGAGATTGGTAATGTATGCCTTAGACATCTAATAGAAATTAAATTAACTTAAATATGTGTCATGACAGGTATGAGTCTAATAACACTTGTGTTAGGGAAATTCTCCCCAACACATGCACTGCAAAGCTAAACCTTTCAACACAAGAAGAACACAGAGCATTACGTCATGTATACAATTTTACTTGCAAGGAGTGTATGCACCATACGAGTATGATACACACACTAAGTTGTTTCACACATTACAAAGCATTTATAGGGGAGGTTCACGAAGTCCTTCCCCTGTACATAAAACAGTACAGAATTACACAATTTCAAGACTTACAGCTTTCAGCATTTTCTACTAAGATAAGATATAGGGAGTCAGGGGCACGGTGATCTTCTTTTCTTCTTATCGTGGTTCGGCTTTGGTTCCCGAGCACACACATTGAGAAAGAATGCAGGTGAATACATTTTGTACCTCTTAATGATTAAAATGCAAACTGGTACAGAGTGGATATAAAGTAAATACTAAATTAATTTCTAAAATTAATAAATGTTTAGTTCAAAGTATAATATTGTATAATTATCAATCATGATCAAGTATAATGAAAATAATGATAATCCTTTTGATTTTCCTTACAACTTGAGGTAATCTGATAATTTTATATTGTAAATTATCCTTTTGTGCATAGAACAGAGCAGCTGCACTTCTCTAACTGAACTAAATAAAGCCATAGATGTCCTCAAGTGTGACATGTTCATGTTGCTTTTATAATCATTAGAACAAAGATTTTCCTGATTGCTCGATTGTCAATGTGTTTTTACTTTGTACTCAGGAAAGTGGTTTCGCATAAACAATATCTAACTAAATAGTTGCTTATTTAAACATCCATCCATCGAAGTCACCTTGGAAAATGTCATCCATCATAGCAGGGACCACGTTGGTGGTTGGGCTTCATACGTTCAGAGCAATCTGAGTTGAGGCAGGTTTTTAGGTGTCAGTTCATTTAATGCCTCACCTGATAAAACTTGTAAGCACTATCTGATTCATCCAATCACCTGTCCTCTATAAATCAATGTCAGTAGTTATTTTAGACATATTTAAGTCCAAATGGCAGATATAATCAGAATGATATTTTCCTTAAAAAAAAAAAAAGAAGCAATATTTGGTCTCTATCTTTTCAAAGGAAACATATCACTCTGTTAAATATTCATCCATGCTCTGCAGTCAGCTGCTAGCATTGTGCTGTGCAGGCAGTGTGCATTAAATAAAGGTGCTGGTAGGATGAGTTAAACAATCCGTTCAAAAGTGCAATCACTGCTTTCTTATTCACACATCTGTATTAGCTTTAACCTTTTCTACTTTAAATACCTTAGAGGCTTTTTACACATGAATTTGATAGGCTACACTGGAAACATTAGAGGAAATGAGGCGGAAATGATGAGCAGCTGTCTGGAGTTCATTTTCACCTCTGCTTTGATTCCTATCAACACTAAACTAATGACAGATTTATATGAGCAAAAGCTGTATGAACATAATGTATTATTACATTTACATACACGTGCATTTCATACACAAGTACTAAAGAAAAACACTTGACCTGAGTGGCTGCATGCAGTGTACATGTGTATGCAACAGGGAGACTGTACAAATGTTCATACTGTATATTAATGCACGTACATAAATACAACCCCCTGTTCTATATACAAACACTTAGAGCCCACCATTGAGCTCCTGTCAAAGTGGCAGCCCACATAAACCATTTAAGTTGATGTAAACAAGCATCATGTTGCACTGGATGTAGGTCGCCCTGTGCTGTCAGAGCTGTGAAATTTCAAACTGAAGTCTGAATGTAAAGTACAGCCTGGCAACACATTTCAAATTATCAACAAAACAGCCATGTAACTCTCAAAGAAAGTTATCACATTAGAGCAGAACATGAAAGGTCCATGATTCAGTTCAGAAACAGTAAATGTTTCCAAATAAGAAAATTTCAAACAGCAGGTACAAATCTTAGTTCTGGGTAAATCTGATGGGCCAACATAAAATTAAAGTAACATTAAATTTCACATGATGATTTCAGATTCATACCCCTGCCAAGGAAGTTATGCTGATATTTTCCAACTTAGAAGTGATGAACTCTTGTTTATCTAATATATTATTATTATTATTATTTTTTTTTATTTATTTATTTATTATTATTATTATTATTATTCAGGGTCTAAAGTGTCAGAGTGTTCATGTTCTTTCTTTTTTTTTGTTTGTTTTAATCTTTTTCCTCCATCTCAGAAAAATGAGCCCCGCTCATATTTTTAGGGTTCCTCAAATTCTTCAAATATAGAAATATAAATTAGAGGGAGAAAAAAGAAATACTTCATTTTCAAACTAAAAAGGTTTGATACTGCTGTTACAGATGAAGGATTTTGGATCTCTGCATGTTGACATTAAAAAGTACATAACTGAATAGGAGCCAATGGCTTTCTGGAAAATAGAATAAAAACACATTCAAAGCACCAACAGACTGGAATCCTTTGGAAAATAGTCAGAAATAATAGAACTTTTATATGATTTCCAGTAAATGAGCTAAAACATGCAAAAACCTAAATGAGCCCTTTAACTATAGGTGTAATATTTTACGATCTGATGGTTTAATTCTTGGCCTGGTTGGTCTGAAGCTGTTAAAGCACAGACAACCATCCTGCTCCTCAACCCTCCTCACAGACACCCAGACAAGCTGGGTTTGGTGACGTGAAGAAGCAGATACGTTTGGGCCGATGCAGAGAGAGACTAAACACTCACTGAAGGGAATGCCATTGTTTTGAAGATCTTCACAAAGGTTTTTTTCATGTATTGAGTTGCTCTGTGGTTTCTGGAGAACATCAGTGCTTGATCCCTCTAAAATGTAGTTTGTTGTACTTCACCACAAACAGGTTTGAATGACATAAGCAGAGAGCCAGTCTCATATATATATATATATATATTTAAAAAAAATCTTTCAGTACTTTTCTTTAAATCATCTTTTCACCGTGTGCATTGACAATTCTACATTTTAACAAAGAAAAAAAATCTGCTTTGTAATAAAATGTGTACCCCATCTCAACTGCTGGCAGATGAAATAGGATCCAGCTCTGCAATCTTGCACAAGATGAAGAAATTGTGATGGCAAAGCATAGGTGGATATTTGTGCCATCCTTAAAACTTTATCACAACATCTTAAAAGGTTTAGTTTCCAGTATTGATTTGATGTGGTTTTTGAAAGCAAATGTGCGTAGTGTTATTCCATCATTAAGGAATCAGATCAGACAATATTCTCATTATATGTGTCTTTCACATAGAGGTAAAAGCAGTAAAGAACAGGGTGACAATGGTCAGTTGTTAAAACTTATAAACACACCAAGTGCTTCTTTCACCACACTGGGTATCATATTTTAAGCCATTAGGAAACTGGCACCCTATCAATGTTGACTCACGTCACATCTGCTAAAAAACATATCTTTATCACAAGATGGACGCATTAAGGATACGGGACCCGTATTAACACACCCAAAAACCATCAGATTGTCAGAAGTGTACGTGCAGGCAAGAGCAATTGTATTTGCAGCTAAGAGTCAAACAATGCCAACTCTTGACTTCTTTCGTTTTGTCGCTAGACTGATAAATGCTGACCTTTTGACCGAGAGAATACATATATGTTCTAAATGTGCGCTGAACATGTGAGGCATGTGTGCTGTGTGCTGTTTCTCTTTTACTTGTGTTGTAAGTAGACCAAAAACACACCTGTGCATATTTAGCTTGTTTTGACCAATAAATCTACAAAGATCCACCAAACACAAAACAATGTCTCTACTTCAGACTCCTAAAGTTTCATTCAGGTGTCTTGAATGAAGCTTCATAATAAGGATGTCAGTGAGCCTGTAGCTAGCTCCACACCCCCTTTTCTCCTGATACACAAATCCTCAGGACACCTCTACAACTCTGCTCTAGCACTTCCAAGTTCCAAGCCAGGCATATGATGTGCTGCAGCGCTGTGATGAGGAGAGTGGCACTCGAGTGTGACGGCCAAAGAGATGACTGTTTTCCAGCGGCGTCGGTGAAGTTTTCTTAGACGCTGCAGCAAGGACCACACAGACGACATGGCTCCTCTCCGCTGGCTCACTGATGATTAAGCGAGACGTAGTGTATTTTCCTATGGTTCCATAAAGACACAGGCTGGGAGAGCAGTAAAACACAGTGCCGAAAGACAACTGCACTGGAAATAAATAAAGCAGGGTGGGAAACAAAGTGGGCAAACCCTTTGCTGCTCACCAATAAAAATGTAAAAACTGGCCACTGTCTGCATTTTTCATTGCATGCTTATTTATCCAAATGTCTAAGCTAGTCATCGTTTGTTACTGGAACTTCACTGTGAACTTATGGCTCAGTGCTTCAGATGAATGTGTGAGGAAGTAAAATAAGATAAGGACAAGGGATTATGTCTAAGGGATTATGAGGCTACTAAACCTATTCCAGCAATGACGAGGTGTTGTGAGACATAATGCACCCCTATAAGCCAGCTCCTTTTAGTTCTTCTTCAGATTAATGGGCCGTGTTGGGAAAAGTGTGCAGTGAGGCAGAGAGCATAAATAAGGTCTTTAAGTAGGCAGCTATGGCAGCTGTGGGCTCAGTAGAGGGCTCTGTCTACACACAGACAAAGACCAAGCTGTGATTTACGGGTCCTACATTACAGCTTGGCTCATACAGATAAAAGGGAGACGCAAAGAATGTAATACTTGTGAGTTGTAAAAATTCTGTGCTGCATCAGTGGAAAAGTTTCACCCCAAAGTTCCTTCAGCAGTTGAAGTAGTTTTGATGCCTACCCAGTTTCTTTTTTCTTTAGGTTTTGTATTCTGAATCTTACCTCAAGAAACAAAGACATGAATCCTGCAAAGTGGCTCCCCTGTTCCCCGAATGATGTAGACTGTCTTGGTCACAATTTAGCCCCAGATGTAACTTAAGCCTAACCTGTATTTTTATTTTCAGTTTCAGTGCAGCTGTGCTGCTTAAAGCCAAAACAACTCATACATTAACATCAGCCACTTTGATCATTAAAGGTCTAAAGGTTAAGCTATCAATCCCAATTTACCTCAGTTACACACTACTGTTACCAGAAAAATTGTTGGCAATGTAAGTGATTACACTCGAGGTGCTGGCAATCTAGCAGTTTTAATGGCCCCATATTATCCAAAAGTCACTTTCTCAAGGTTTTCTAACAGTCATATATGCCATAATAATCTGTGTATGAGGCCCAAAAATGAGAAAGTTCTGTCGCCTCTTTCACTTGCTTGCTCCACTTTTTAGTGAATGTGTGCTCAAATGAGTGAGCCTGATATCTTTCCCTTTGTGACCTCACGAAGGGAAAAACTACTCCACTGGATACTGCCATTAAAAATCATAAAGGTCCCAAAAATAGGTGGGACCTTTAAGGGTTGATGATGTTGCATTTAATTTAGAGTCAGCTCTGCTTTTGTTTATGTTCTACAACAGATTAGCATGTGCAGATGCAATAGTGGATTGAGGCCCTTGCTGATACACCTGACATTAGCACCATATGGTGAATTATTTGTTCATATATCACATATATGTTCGTTGCAACTTTTACCAATATCACTTTTCTATTTTCCTCATACCATGCAGCCCAAAATAAGTGTTTTCTTGTTTGTTGTTATTAGCTTGGTCTTGATACAAGGTTCTAAATCTGACATGATACATTATGAAATTTAAAGTTTTTATCTGAAATGAAGTAAACTGAAATGAAGACTTTTAATTAGTGTATTTTAGTTTACTGTTTTCCTTCTTTTTCTGCTTTTAGCATTTGAAATAACCTTTATTTATGAAAGAATCTTCTGGCTTGGTAAAATTAACTGTTCCACTTATAAAGCACATTTTTTTTCTAACATGTATACCTTTTCCAGGTACACATGTTAGATCCATCCAGGGGACTGTAAGGGTCCTGCCGATGACCTTGGATTTGTAGAAAACAAATGTACCAGTAGGTCTGTTGCAACAAACGATTAAATTGTGTATTCAGAAAGTTTTTAGATGTGCTTGTATAATCATAATCATCTCCATTCAGTCATTTCAAAACAGCTGGGTGAAATCAGCAAACGCCACATTTCCACATTGTTTCCCACCATTTAACAGAGCTGAGTTTTTGCCCTTTAAATGACGTCCTCTTGTTGCATGCCTGTGGTCAATGTGACAATATGTGCAGTTTTTGTTTTGCAAGCCTAAAAGGCAAAAAGGTATCTTCATTCATCTTTTCTTGTGCTCCTTTATTCATTTTTACTAAATAAAGTTTCAATAAAGTGTGTTTTCACTCAGTTTATAGTATTATAATGAAAATAAAGGGCCCTTAACAGATAAACACATTTTTCCTGATACACATCATGGATGTTAAATTGTTGGTGCATAATTTACACTGAAATGCAACAACTATTTTCATTTGCTTTTCCTAACTGTGCCAAAAGGATCAACACCAGCTGAAAGAAAGCCACAGAAAGGGGTGCAAACATCTCTGTAAAATACACTCAGCCTGAAGGAATGATGGTGACTCATGCTGGATCTTAGACTTGTAAAAGCAGCACAGTGATACTAACACAAACAGTGATGGAGTGTTTCAAATTCCTCTGTGGATTTCTTGAGAAGGTGGGGGTGAAGTCAAGTTAATTTAGCATTAAGGGCAGGTCTCATTTTAAATAACCCTGAAACAGTGAGAGCAGATGTTCACAGCCTCAGCAGCTGGGTGCCAAGAAGTTAAGGGATGGAGGGGTGACTATATTGTAACATGCCGCAGTGGAGAGAGTCAGTGCAATTGATCCATGAATTTAAGAGCTGAACAGTGAATACCACCCACTGAATACCACACACAGCTGTGCTGCTGCTGGTGGAGGCTGACGCACCAACATGCCTTCACCAGCAGAGCGAGAACAGATGGAGATGCTGAAGCTGCAGCTCCAAATCTAGAGGCGCTGTGTTTCAGAGGAAGAGGGGAAATAACAAGTGGTTCAATCCCCTCTTCAAGTGATAAATAGATCACAGTACAGTCTGTTCTCAACGACAAGGCCTGTGTTGCTCTGAGTACAAAAGGATTAAGTGCTATTTCTGTCCTTTTATACATGTAGAGCATTTGATTTCAATTTATGGCACTGCTAAAAAATTTCATTTGTTTAGATTTCTTTTCATACTGTATGTAGCAAGAGTCCTAAATTTTTTACCAACTTCAGTGAAGGTAAAAAAACAAGAGTTCCTATACATTTGTCTGTTTACCGCTCATTTTATGCTTTTTCCTCTTTTCTTTTATGTTTTGGACAGGTTTGTAGTATTATTTTAGGACTGTAAACTGCGTGAGCATTTATCCATCTATTGCCTATACCCTCTTATTTTAGTGCAGGGTTGTGGGGGAACTGGAGCGTACACAAGTGGCTATAAGGCGAGAGGCGAGACACATTCTGTACAAGTCAACAGTAGGAAGAAAACATGTTTAATGTAAAAGAAAAAAAAACTTTGTCATCTTCTGACTATTTTAGCTCATCCTACAGGTTAGCTGACCTGCTGAAAATAAGCAATGGTGGCTGAGGAAACCCCTGTTCTGTTTGAGTGCAGTGTTGCACTTTGAAAGTTATTGGCTGAGAAAAAAACCAAAAACCATATACTTTGTAAAGGATCAGTTCCCAAACAAGGAAACAATTCTGCAGATATCCTTACATTAGATAAGACACAATATTCCCTTCACATATAGTGTTTAAACCTATAGGACTGCTGCAGTTTTTGCTGCACTAAAGCAGAAAAGCAGACACAGAAACACATTCATGCTTAATCCAATCCTTGTTTACTGGTTTTGCATCAGTTCACAATTCATGTATCTCCAAGGTTTACAGTTATACCACAGCTCTGTTCGTGTGGACATATAATCAAAGGTAATTATGATTAAAAACACTTACAGTTTGTACTTAGTTATAAATGTGGACACAGACAAATGCAGACCTCTAAGTCTCTTGCTTGTTCTCAGAGCATCTACAGAAGTTTTCTAAAAATACACAAATGAAGACTGGACAACTATGTAATTATGTCTAATGGGTAGGTTTGTGTCCATCATGATATTACGAGTTGTATCTGCTTTGACCTAAAATTAAACGTTCCTACAAATATTAACAGTAACATGACCAGAGGTAAACCTGTCTGTAAAGTCAGTTATCCTGGGAGAGGTCTTGTTTAACAAACAGTTGAAATAATAGCGGTGGGTCAAACAGATCTGTATGTTGGTCTGTATGATGAAATATAAAAAAAGAGCTAAATTCTGCTTGTTTGCTGTGACTTGCTGCAGATCAGTTCTACTTTTACAAATGACCTCATTTCTTTTAGCAACAAATATTATCTTTTGCAAAGTGGTATGTTTATAATACAGGAGCTGAGAGGAGAGCCTGTCAAGCAAATAGTATTTTCATTATAAAAGTCTTTGTTAGCAGAGAAAAAGTAGTTGAATGACGAGAGATTTCATGTTTATAACGCTGCTGTGGGTGGACAAAACATTGTTGCAGGGGTATGGATTATTGTTTGTTTTCTAATCTCAGAGCAGAATTGTGTTAATTTGTGCATCAAAATTACCCTTATATAAAAATTATTTTACTAGTCTCTTTTACCAAACTCAGTCTTTAAGACTAACGTTGGATGTTATTTTTAACACAATGCATTTTATTTTTCTCTGCAAACAAATTTTTTTCAAGTCATCATCCTGCTCTAATAAAAAACATACTATAAGTTAAAATAGGCCACATTTTTATATAAAGTAAGTAAAATCCAAGTTTATAACATGTGGACATCTGCTTGGATCATATTTCCACTTCTCTGAATTTAATCTTTCCACACTGTCAGCCCTCCTTCTCCAAAAGGTAATATATTAATAAGTATAAATAACAGAAAACACTCCATTAAGTATAGCTAAAAGTGGCCATTAAATTATCTTTTATGCCTAAGGTTCTGCAGCACACAAAAAGGTGCTTTATGTAAGGAACAGAAATAGCCTGAGTAGGCAGACATTTAATTTAGGCAGTTACAGTGAGCTTCAACTCTTCCAACTTCTAAATGCTGCCAACCGTCTTCAAGTATTTTTATGTGTGGGCCTCTTTGTACTTTCCCTCCCTAAATAATAATAAAATCAACTGTGCAAAAATTTGCAATGGTCCTAACTTTTATTACATAGACAGAAACTTTAGAAAATTGTGCAGCTTGGTATTTCTTTAATGCTTCACTCCCTCATTAGTTTTAATTGTACTAAGTAAAACAAGTCTATTAACATGACTGCCCTGCGGTTCTCATCTAAAACAAAATCCAATCACTGGTTGCTCTAACTTTTAATTGCCTTGTGACTCAGCACTCTGGATCCAAAGAGATAAAATGTAGGATTATGTAAAACTGAAAGAGATGAGCACTCACTGCCTCAGATTAATTTAAGAAGATATTCTGAAACATGAGGCCCTGTAAAGTTCAAAGCACATGAAGTACATTATATCTAAGAGCCACAGGGAGCAAAGTTATAATTTTATGACGAGTAGATATCCACAGTTTGTATTATCACCACAAGAGGGCGCCAGAGTACTCAGATTAGTTAGGAATGACATGAGTGGAAGGAAACTACATGGATCAGTTTTTACTTTTACATATGTGGATTTTTGTTTATATGTAATAATCATTTAAACCTCAGAATTAACTTGATATATATATTTCATGTGGAGTAAATGTCCTTTTCTTAAGTTTACTACAGGATTTTCATTTTTACTCATAGCCTGGTTATGATCTTATCTTTGAAATTCTGTTTTGTAAAATACATCATGAATGTATGCATGTTTTTAATTTGTGTTATAATCTCCTAAAACTTTGATTATGTTTTAGATTAGGTTAAACTAGTTGAGCTAAATATAAAGGGCTTTTAGTACACTCATTTAATTGTGTGTAGTCTGTTTCCTTTTTAAATCCCTTTATTATAGGAAGAAAGAAACAAAATGAGAAGATGAAAGCAAAATGGTAGCGATATACTGTAGATAAAAAAGACAAAGCAAAGAATTGTTTATACACTAGAGGGAGACAGTAGCTGATTCAGCTAGCTCACACCTGAAAAACATGAAATCTGAAAAATTTAAAATTATGATTGAGTGGATATTTTACTTAGAATTTGAAATCTCTAACACATTTTGAATACTTATATTCAAAGAATACTGCTCTGCACTCTTCACAGAAATTCCAGAACAGGCTCCTCACCTTGGGAGATTTCCCATTTATGGCAACACACTACAACTGTTTTTAAAATCTGTGGTGGCCTATGCCATTTTCTACACTGGAGTCATCTGGGGCTGAAGCCTGAGGCTAGATGACACCAACAGTCTCACACTGATTAAGGAGGCTGGCTGAGTGGAGCTGGACCCTCTAGGACAGTTGCCAAAATGATATCTCCTGCCTTTTACAGAATGCAGTGGTTGGACAGAGCCGCAGGTTTAGCCAGATACAAAGAAAGACTTGATGATGCAGTGGATAGTAATGAGCAGAGTTAAGGATTACTTTTTAAAATACACTTATGTAGTTTAATTTCTTATTTTAACTTTGAGCAACCAAACAACTGCCCTGATGGGAAAAATGGATAAATTTTATGCATTAACTCTGTGTCACAGCTGAAAAGTGGTATGTAAACAGTTGCCAGCAAATCAAAACTAGCCCTGTTGTGGAGTTTTCATTTCACTTTGTTTGTATCAGAGAATTTCAATAAATTTATAATGTTTAAATGTGTTGCAGGTAACATCATAATCATATTAATAAAATACTTTATATGTGACCCCATCTATGTGGCATCATCCTATTATATTCTGCTTGTTTTCTCTTTTTTAAACCCAGTGTTATATGAATGTATCTTTAGACCTCCTCAAAAACAAAATGGATTTTAAGTGGAATCAACATGTAATAAACAGCTATTAATTACTAACAATGATGCCTAAAATGATTCTCACAATCATGAACAGACAACAACCAACCAAACAGAAATGGCCTTCCACTGATGCAAGGCATTAATAACACCACCCACTGTCTCTTTTAGATATACTGTCAGCCTCTTTAGGCTATATTCACATGGCGCCGGAGCCGGTTCAGGTGTGAAACCAGTGGTAAAAACTAGGAGAAAGGCTTCACCATCCCCACGAAACCGCTATAGTACAAACTACAAGGCTGTGGAGGGCACTAAAAAGTAAACTCCAACTCTAACTCCAGAGTTTAAGGGGCTGGGGACATATGGAAACTGAGAGTGGCCGGGCTCAACTATTATTATTTTTTTAATCGTTATCTTGAGAAAGCAAGATTATTTTCTCATCTCGAGATAAGGATCGTCATTTTTTCGGTATAATTTATCTTGTTATCTCGAGAAAAGAAACTTTGTTTTCTTGAGATAATGAGATGATTATGGTGGGCTCAAACATTAGTGTTACTGTTACACCTGATTATTGATCAAAATAGACCCCATGATAGCTGGGAACGTATATCATGGTGTTTTTGTGTAATTCTGTGAATGATTGATGGTAAAACTTAATTATCAGACACATTGCAATTTTAGCCTTTGTCAGACTTGATAGAAGTAAATTCAGATACAATGATCACTGATAGATGTTCCTCAATCTGACTGTGACTCTGAGGCATCCCAGTACAGAACCCTCTGTCTGGGACAGACTGCTGCATCAAAAGCATGGAAATCAGCACTGCTCCTAGTAGGCCATAAACACACTCAATAACAGTCAATATAATTTATTAAAACACTGTCCAAAAACATGCATGTTAGGCAGGTTTGAGTCTCTAAAATTCTTGCTAAGAGTGAGTGCGAGTGATTGAATGTTTGTCTCTGTGTTGGTTCTGTGATGGCCTATAGGAACAGCTTCAGGCCCCACACAACCCTGCATTTAAATAATCCGTTATCTCGAGAAAAAAAAGTTTGTTTTAATGAGATAAATGATCCCATTATCTCAAGAAAACAGTTTTAAAAGAAACATTTAGCCCAGCTGCTCTCAACTTCCGTACTGTCAGCTTTTGCCTGTCAGTGATATTTGGAAGGAAAATAATTTATTCAGCTTGTCAGCCCTTGTCAGGGAACTAATACTGAAGCTTCAGAATATTATGCACTACTAACCGCATTCTTTCAACTGTTGTTGAACTTTGATTATCGTGCTTTCTGCATGTTCTGTAGCATTAGCATTTTTAACAATCAGAAATTCAACTGCAAGAAAGAATCAGAACCACTGAACTGCAAATGAAAACTATGACTCCTAATATTACAGATACAGTTATTAGTATGGGATTGCTGATTTTTGTTGTGCAACACTTTGGAGACATGTTTTTGTTTTTAAAATGTGCTTTATATATAAAGTGCATTGGATTATTAAAACCATTTCAGCATTTGCTGTAATTATCATTTTTTCACTACTTAGCTGCCAGTACTTTCACTCAGTTTCATACCACTACTGCAGCGTCACTAACCAGTGCAACAAAAAATATTGTCTTAATTATTTCTTCTTCAGGATAACGTACCCCAACTAATCCACCAACACTGATAAAAAGAATCATAATTATTCATCTAACAGACTTCAGATAAAGCAATGAGTAAAAGCAATTTAACAGAAATCAAAATGTGTTGCACAGCATCGGTGCCATCTTACCGTACACTCTCTAATCACACAGGCACACAGTGACAGAGAACAGGAACTACATCCGCTGCAAAACTGATGCAGAAGTGTACAAAAGCGTTTGCCTTGTATACAGACACGGAACAGAAACAGCCCCTGTTTTGCATACAAATGAATCTGATCCAAACATGGCTAATCAGATAAGGAAGTGATCTGCAGATTAAGAGAAAGAGCTTAAGAACTAACCCCAAATGACACGGTTTCAAAGCTTATTCATCACAGAGTACCTCGGGCAAAGAGAAATCTGAAGCAGAAGGACATGCAGAGGAAAGGGCGACAACAATGTAACACTTTCACATCCTTAGGAATCCCGTGAAGAAAATTGTGTATTCAAATCTATTATCTGTTTTATTGGGTTTAAATATCAAACCTTGTACTTCTGCCCACACAGTAGAATTATTAGTTATGGTGGTTACCACTTCAACAGTGTTGATTCTGTCAATGCTTAATAAACTTAATACTTAAATAATTTTCTGATACATAATATGGTATAATATGTTTGCAAGAATTGGTGCATGTTTTATATAAAAGTTTGATATTTTAGAAAAATACATTTTCATTATCTTATTGATGATAGACATTATATAGCGATCCTGGTGAGACTGCACTGTTTAAAAACCAGAAAAGCTAAATTAATCCAGAATTTCATTGTAATAATTTTTAAGTCATTTTAAGTCATTTGCTTTGATCCAAAGCAAAGATTAACCTTCCTGCATCAGTTCAGAAAGAATGTCTTGTGTGTATGATTGAGGTTAGATGGCAAGACTCAGACCCTCGAGTCACTCTTAAAGCAAGCTTTAATAGTTTGATTTGATTTGGGCTAAGACCTCTATCCTCATTGTCATTTAAATAAAGAGGATGTGAATCTACAGAAAGGAGAAGGACTTTGCTTTAAAAAGCTACATCTGGCCAAAGGCAAAAGCACCTCAAAGGTCACTGACAAATACAACTTATGTATTTTGGCTTAGTTTGAAAATACGTTTCTATTTTAGAGAAGAACAACTTCTGGTACAAAAGCAAATTCTTCCAACACTGAAGCTAAAGGAGGACTTTCTTTCTCGAGACTAAGCTTGTGACCTAGCCTTCATAGTTTACCTCACAAATTGGGGAAATATATATATTTTCTATTTAACTCATTGTGAATGGCAAATAAATATGTAAAATGTTAATAAATTCCTCTGTGTGTTTGTTGATGTAATGGCCAACAATTATAACTTCTTTAACTGACGGACGCAACAGAAAATAATAAATGACTGACAAAAATGATGTGCAGTCACCAACTGAGATATTATATGAATGAATGAATGAATGTTTAAGTATGATTGAAATTACTTTTGTTTAATGTGCACAATGTCACATCTTTTGTGTGTTAAGCACTTGTTTAGAGTATATAATCACTCACATGGGTTTAAATCATGCTAAACTTTGACTAAAGTCAAATAAATGCTAACCTGGCTAGTATTATTAACTCCTCCTCTTGTATTGTTCTGTGGGATGACACATCCTCAGAGTACAAGCAGGAATAAAAGCAAAGCACAAGGAAGCATACTTGACCTCAAGTCTTTGATATTAAAATCTAGCCCTTTAGAAACCTTGAAACTATCCTAACTCAGCTAAATTACAGTAGTAGCAAGTCACTGTTATTCTGAAAGGAGCCCCTGCATGCAGCTTTTCTTGGGCTGAGAACTTCTAGTGAAAAGAAACTGCGTCACTGACAACGTTCTGATGTATTTACTTTATAGAAAAATGATTCTTTAAGCACAACTATGTTTTCATTTATTTTAAATGTGAGGATGGGATTGAATTTTGGACCTAAAACTGGAGGGGTTGCCAGAAACACTCATAAGCTGAGTGTAGAGGTGCCATTTTAGTCCATTTAATCATTAATATTCAAGAGTCTAATCTTCTGAGGTTCAGGCATTTGTATAATTATACAACACAGTTACAGTGTTTAGATAAGGCGCTAATGTAACTAAAGTAATTGCTAAAACCTCATCACAAGTACTTCTCACAGCTTTGTGGAAGCAACTTGGTGCTTGTAATTGATTTTGGCTGCTGGATGCTGAGTTACTTTGCTGTTTTAGCAGCACAGATTGATTGTTGACTGGGAAAGCTGTGAGTTGATGATTGCTCCTAAAGATGAGTTTTGTGCTGAAATAAAAATATTATACAGTTCATATTAAACTAAAGTACATTAAACCCTTATCAAAAGAAAGACAAATAAAGCCACGTAACCATGTTGCTACTGGTCTGTTTGTCTGATATGGTATCACAGAGAAACATAGTGTACGCAGTTCTGGAGTCATGACCCAGTATGGTAAACTAAACAAGTAGATGGCATGTGCATATTATCTTCCTCTTAGTCATGTTTATGATTGCCCCGCTCTTAAAAACCGGCAGTGACCGGTCTTTAATGGAAAATCCAGAGCTTATCTGCACATTCCTTCAGCTGCCTCCTAGTCAAATACACTCTGTAAGAAACACTCATGTGTATTAACAAACAGTTTCAAGATAATCATCAGTGCACAAAGCTGTTCAGTTCTTTACCCAAGTGATATTATTTTTCTTTGAGCTGCTATTGTTGTGATGTACACCAAGTGGAAGAAGTTCAATTCATTTGCATTAACACTCTTGATATTTTGATCGGGGGCCATTTTTTCTTTTGTCTTCCATCACTGGGAGGATTACGTTTCAAGGAATTTTCATGAAACACCATTTAAGCAGGGCTGATAAGGCCTCCTTTGGACAGAGATAAGAGCCTATCCGCACACATTATCGATCTTCCTCTGACCTGTTTGTGAAAGAAAAGCGGGAAGGAGCAAAGCACTTGTCAAACAGAGAACTGCACCCAAGAGAAAAGTGGTGGAGAGAAAGAAAGGTGGTTATTAAAAGAAGATACAACATAGAGAGAGGAAAGATGTGAAACACTACATTTTGCTCAGATCATTTGTTTCATCCATAAAACTTGGAAACAAATCCTAAATTTCTCAAAATCCTAATTCATTGTCATTTAAATTCTGCTTGACATGTCACACTCACTGACACTCAGTAACTAAATTTAATCTATATCTGCACTCTTTCATTTCATTTAGTTAATTGTTCATTTTGCTTTTAAGCACTAAAAACAGTAATTAATGCAGCTTATCCAAACACCAACGCAATAAACAGACTTTAACAAAACAAAGAGCTTTTTATTTCAACAAAACAAGGAAGACATTTTTAAATATGTTTATTTCCTTTAAATGTTGGTGGTGGTACACATTGCAGGGGCTGAGGAGGATTGTAGTTCTTAGAACTCAGTTTTGTTGTATTTTTCTTTCTTTATTTTTTTATTCCAGCGTTTGTGTTTTGACTCCCTCTTAAAACTAGGGGACACGGAGTCAACAAAAACACACTGGACCCAAACTAAAAGATATAACAATATTTATTAACAAATCCCAGGTTCAAACAAATGAAATGCTACTATAAACAACAAAAAGTGTCCTAGGTTATATTTGTCCGGTTAACCAAAAGAAAACAATTAACTAAAGGAATCCTTAATTTAAGTTAACGATTTACAATTATCTAACAAACACAACTAGAGCTTTTAATTTTACCAAAAACAAACAAAAACAATTACCATTAACTTTATAAACAAAAAGTCTTATCTCCAAAACCAAACCAAAAAGTCTCATACTGAGATTACAATTTATAACAAATATAAACTTAAATGGCTAAACAAAAACAATGAGAACGTCTCTTCTCAATTCTTAACACAAAAAGGCACAATTGTGCAACCAAACTACTCAAGGGAAATCTAAAGGCTTTAGCCACCAAATTCTCACAAACATAGACCAGTGTCTCAACAAACAATCCCAAGGCAAACTGTGGGCCTGATGGATCACAGCTGACACGAATGAAGTCTCTTCCATTCTTTTAAAGATCCAGGTGTCCTCCAATTGGTCTCGAGGCAGGAAGTGCGGGAATGTCAGCGTCCAGTTATCATCGTAGAGGGTTGGCCTGAAGTCGGACGAAGATGCGACCAATCACAGAGATGGATGAGAGAGGGCGGTGTCAACTGGACCGCAGCCAATTGCCAATGTGCCACTGCACAGTAGTCTTTGCCTGAAACACAGTCTCAGGCCAAAGGCCTGGGGACGTGACACTTTGTAAATATATGTCCTGGCAAAAAAAAAACAAAAAAAACAAAAAACAAAAAAACAAACAAACTTACCATCAGAAAGGTTTCAAATAATGTGTGTAAAGAGACACAAAACAATGGCAGAGTAACAATGCTTAATATATTTTAAATGGAACAGAGTAACAAACTAATTTTTACCTGGCTGGATGCACCAGCTGTTGTCACATCTACTTTGAGCAGAGCTAACTGATCAGGAGCATCTTTACAGACAAGCAAAACCTTAAGTGTCATTTATTGATAGCAGCATGCAGCTGAATGAGGTGTGTCTTAGCTGAAGGACAGCAAATGTCCAATGAATAAAGGATGACTGCAGCTTTCTAATTAGTTTACAGCCTTACGTTGTTCAAACAGACTAACATTTAAGCAATCCTTCATTATAATCAAACTGAACAAAGAACTGAGGCAGACAGTTACAAATAGGTATGCACGACCCATTGGAGAAGTAGATGAACCTAATTTTAGACCTAAGGACCTTTTTAAAAGCAGACAAGTTGACATGCTATAGCACAGGAAACAAACAGATATATTAATGATGTCTTGCATGCATTTTTTATGGAAGAAGATCCTGCTTTATGCATGCACACTGTGCAGGGCTTTGCTATCAAGGTTTACTGAGGCACTGAAATGATTTCGTGTTGTGACAAAACATCTGCTGTCAAAAAGCCTACTGAACAGCCAACTCTGTGGTGGGGCTCGCCACAGCAGCGAGTCCAACATCACACCCATAACATCTTCAGACACGAAGGAGCAATTAACCTTCCAATGAAACAAAGATAGATTTCAGGAGGGCTTGACCAAACTAACCCTTCATTAGTGTGCAACAGTAAACAATATCAGAAAAACTGAGTCAGAGCTCTACTAAACTCCTGAATATAAAAGTAAAATACACCTGAAATGTTTAATAGTGGAGACAGCATGACAAATTCATCTAATCATTTATGTTGAAGGGCTCCATCAGAGTATGGATTGAGTTTGCTTCTTTACAAAGCAGTGAGCTAAAGACGTTTCCTTCTCTATCACTCCTTAATGATTTAGTATTGTTCTTTACTGTTCTCCTAGTAAAGAAATACAGCTAATATAAAACTTATGTTATGGCATCTGTGATACATCCCACAAAACCTATGCATACATCCAATAAAAGCTATGACTGATGCACCATCTTTTCAACTTATCTTCCTGTTTGTGAGATGAGGAGGTGGCATAGGAGTTTAGTTGACATGTTTCTTAGCCATCACTGGAGGCAGACAGCAGCCAAATCGTAACCATTTAATTAACTGTTGTTGAACCTTGAAACTCATTCAACCTACTTTATCTTGGCCCACAAACCCACAGCTTGAAGATCGCAAAGATGGATTTTCTTGTCGTAATCTGGCAAATATCCAGCTGCCTTACAAGCAAACTTCAACAGTTAACATTTTCTAAGCTTTTTCAACATCATACTTAGTTGTAAATACCAGTCTATCACTGGTCTAACTCTCCTCGGAAATATCTCTTTACAGTAGCTTTTGGTTTCAACCAGCTATCTATTTTCCTTAAACAACACACACACTACTGCTTTCACTGTGCAACACAAAATAATAGTAAACAAACATCTGCTAGATAAGTTAGGTTAACGGCCTTTGTCCTGAGACCATCTAAAATGTGCCTCAAGCCGGATGCACAAAACAATAAAATTAGCCCGTGGCAATCTCTGATGCTGAGAAAAAAAAAGCATGTCGTGGCATGGCAACAGTGCACCCTTGCTGCGTGCTAGATGGCAGACGCACACTGGGGGCCGATGCACATGACCTTCTGCTATCAGAGCAGACATGCTCATTTATCACCGCAACCTTGAATCATTGTTTTACTCAGCTTGAGCCCTTATGCTTCTGCTCACGCAAAAAAAAGCCAAAGCGCATTTAATTCAAGGCGAGAGCAGAGTCAGGCAGCAGAACGGCACAGTGGATCTCGCTGTTTTTTTAGTTTACCACCTTTGTTACTGAAAATCCTCTCCATAATATGTCCACAGAATGGGCCTTTTAAATGTTTCGATGAGGTTTTCTTTATCTCACTGCCCACTGAAACAAGGAGCCATTACACCTAGGAAGCCCATTTTTGCATTGTTTAGAGGAGATTGGATTATTTATGATGCAGCAGGGTTACAGCTCATAAACCTCATGAGAAGCCTTTGGTTGTGTGCTGTTTGTGTATCATTGTGTGTGTGGGTGCTTGTGTGCAGAATCCAAGACAAAAGACTTGGAAGGGTCTTTAGAGGTTCAGGCTGGCAGATCCCCCACTGTTTTACAGATCTGCTGAAGAGTAGCAGAGTAGAGGAACAAAACAGAGTAGATAGTAACATGCTGAACTATAAGAAGTAGACAGAATCCTGGCTCTATCTGTAAACATTGTAATGCTGTTTGTTATGTGATAAAAGCATAATTGACTAGAATTTTTTACATCTTTTTGTGTACACCAAATGATAACTTTTTCTGTAGTATTATAAAAATGCATAAATTTTATGATCTGCTTTTATTTTAACTTTCTCTTAATTAGGGATTTCCCAGGAAATTTCTTTGATTTGATTAAACTAGGATGCAACAACTGGTCTTAAAGTAAGACAACAGGGTGAGCTGGAATAACATGCCATTAATGCACAGTTGATAGCCCTAACAATATAATCAAAGGTTATAGTTACAAACCAGCTAAGTTCCATTTGCTGAACTGAGTGTAGATTTTTTTTAAAATCTGGTACTACACCTTTTGCAGGGGATGGGGGCATCATCTTAGCTGACATTGTTCCAGACAAGACAGAGACTTTTGTCCAATCCCAGAGCTCCACTTGGTCATCTCTCTTTGTTTTTCAGAGGTAAAGTACTAATTTTCTTTTAGAAATTGAGGGTGGTCATGTAGCCATGGAAATGCACCTTTAACCTCATGCACCTCCAAGCTGAAGAGCTAGGTCACCAGTTATCAGAAAAGGAGCACTTTACTTCTGAGAAAATAAATAAATAAATAAATAAATAAAGGGACGAGGAATTAAGATTGGGCCACTAAATCTAGATTTTGTAGGTTTAAGACATCTTAGTATAACTGCAGTCTATTAACTGACCCATGCCACTGTTCCAGTGTAAATGCTGAAATATTACATGAGAGTATTTTTAGTGCTACGATTAAATGTTTTTGGTACTTAATGACAATTGCAGTTGATGTGTCAGAAATAATAAATAGTAAGGACAGCTACATGCTACATTCACAGGACTTGTGAATTACCTGATTACACTTGGTTATAAAATGTTTCTGTTTTTTCTTTTGGGGTGATCTCTCCTTACATTCAATGCCTCTTCGGAATTAGTATGTTGGTAGGATGCAGAAACTCACCTAATTTATATCACATAATATTTTCACATTATATATTAATTTTGATACAGTATGTTTCATGTTTACCATTTTATACTATAATATATTATATATTAACTGGCTTCATTTTAGATTGTAGAAAACATGTGCTGGCATCATAAATCTCCTTCCAATCAGCAAGAGGCATAGACCTGGGATACAGCTACTGCGCTATGGCAGACTGCAGATGTAGCTCAAACTGTAAACTCAATGTAGCAGTTGTGTAACAGTGTAATCAATAGCAACAGAGCTATACTATGTTTTAATTCTCAGGGTTAGAGGAGACTGACAAGCAGAGTGAAGCAAATTTAAGCAGCTCAGTGATTAATAGCCCAGTCTAAGTATTTCAGCCTCGGCCGAGTGGATATAAAATGATTACATTCTCTTGCCCATTCTTCCAGAGTGACAGACAAACAGCCCACTTTAACCAACCATACGTACTTTCGGTGAAACGCTCCAAATTGCACATATGATTCACTCAACCTATCACAGCAGCAAAATATAGGGACAACATTCAAGGTTGCACTTGGACATGTAAAATATAAAGGTTTAGTGCCTGCTGGGACAGCAGAGCGAGAGGAGGGAGAGGAGGAGAGAGGAGGTGATGGATAGTCCAACGTCCTGCAGGAGAAAGGTTTGATTAATGGCCGTCCACTCGGCAAAACACACCAGCTGTGAGGGGAGATAAGTACCAATACAAAGAGCAAATTACTGTCTCTACTGTCATAATTAACCTCCGAGACCAATACGCACAGGAAGTATAGATTCCCATAGAAACAGCCTCACTTTCTCTATTGCACAGTCTTTACCTCCAGGGATAACAACAACAAACAAAAAGGATCTTCTTTAGCACCAAATCTTGTTTTAGCTCCAGGATTTAAAGCTTTTTTATGGCTGGGCGAGCTGCTCCCAAAGATGTATGAGCAAATCACAGGCTGGAGTTATTTGAAAAAAAGGAGTCCATTGTGGAAATGACTGTCAACACAGCTGCCAAGCTCATCCCCCAGTGCAGAATGGATATCCAAACAGTCCTCAGTGAGATATATGAAGTGGAATAATAGCTTGTCATGTAGGGAGGGATACAAAATGTTTTTTTTTTAGGTTTTGGACTTGCAGCTGTGACTGACTTAACTGTTTGTAAAGTTTCATTTCAGCTTTAGAGCTGAATGTGTGTAGGGTGGGAAAAAACAAATAAACAAACAAACAAACAATAAAACGTTGGTGTACAACGCGTGTGATAGAAAATGCAAGTAAATTTGAGCAGAAAGGCACAAAGCATTCCACCTGCCTGAGCCCCTCACCATGAAGGTACATAATTATTCTCCATGCCTCCAGTTCCCAGTGGTTTTAAACCCATAAGCCCCTCGAGTCTCACCACATTGAAGTTAGTCTTTGATAAGAGCTAATGACTGCAGCCGCAAATTCTTCAACCATAATATTATTTGAAGCCGAGCTGATTAGAAACATGTGCCTGAGTGTCAGAGCAATTTCTGGGTCTCTCACTGATGACCTTTCCACTCACTGTACAGTACACCCATGTATTACATCACACACACAAGCCCCACTGGGGGCTTGTCTAAATTACTTCCCACATGACTAAGTTGTTAAATTCTTTTGGGATAGATGTGTGTTAAGGCATGCAACGTTCGCAGTGACATGCAACTTTAAAATAGCTGCTGGTGTTTGCTTATTATTATTTACTGCAGTAGCGATACTAACAAGGCAGAATTGAAGTCCGTGTAAAGGGAATAGTGGATATTAATATAGGCAACACAATCAAGATGAACAACAATACAGAGGATAAAGACATGAATACCACCTAACCAAGCCAGAAAAAAAACAAAGGTAATCACTGCATCTTCTGCCTGAATGATTTCCAGAGATGTGCAACTCAGTGTGGTACAAGAGAACAGCTTTGATGGCATGATACATACATTTGAGCTTTGATAACACATCACCTAGACAGTGTTTCACTGACAAATGTGTGCAAGGCTGGCCTTTAGTAAGAGAGATCAACAAGAACATTCAAATACATTTTCCCCCAGATTTACCATGGAAATGAATATCCATTATAAAAATATTTCACAAACCTTTCATGCAAAGTAAAAAGAAAGCACTGTCCCCAAATCGTATTTGATCCTGTGCATCTAGATATGCCGAAACATCTTATCAGGGAGCATTACACACTTCTGGCTAATGGATAAAGGTTTTAGGATAATGAAAAGCCTTTTCTTTTCTATTGTGGCAAAACTTACTTCCATTTACTCTTTGTTGTGTAAACAGCATAAAA
This sequence comes from Melanotaenia boesemani, assembly GCF_017639745.1. Classification (NCBI taxonomy): domain Eukaryota; kingdom Metazoa; phylum Chordata; class Actinopteri; order Atheriniformes; family Melanotaeniidae; genus Melanotaenia; species Melanotaenia boesemani. The sequence continues at coordinate 17,565,014 of NC_055688.1, forward strand.
GGTGGACAAATAGCATGGTTTATCGTGGTCTGCATAATTATTCCAGCGAAGGTAAGCAAAGTACATTTATCTTCAAAAAGGTCTTATCTGATTTCTTTAGTAAACTGCACTGGTCCAGTCATTTCAAATGAATCACAATGAATTAATGTTTGTTGCTTGGACTGGAAATACCACAGCCAGCGGGATAATCAAAATGAAATGGTTCAATCGGGTTTCATTAAATGCCAACAAAGGCTCCCTCTTTGAATCATTTGTGAATATTTAATATGTTGAATTTTTATAGATTTTATTTTAGTTTCTCTAAGGATTAGAACCTGACTTATATAGGACATCCATGATCATAACTCTTTGTTAAATAATAGATATTAGCTAACAAAAACAAGCTGTCAAAATAAAATGTCAACTATAACAAAAATACCTTTATTGACAAAACCAGTTGCTAAAAGTTGCATTGTTTAAATTATCTTTATTAAAATGAAAGCAAACACTATCTGAGCTTAAATAATGCAGATTTTAAAATTCAGAATTTTGTTTTCAGGGTCTTAAGATGTTTTAGATGCTTTAACCTTAAAAGGTAAAAAAAGAATTGTCAGTACATTGCTGCAGAACCTCTTTCTCAATTAAGCTAGTATATTTATACTCTGGCATGAAAACTGTTAGGAGTAGAAATGCCTTGGCTATTTGTTGTGTTCCTCAAGATGTTCTTGAATAGTTTTCATATATAACATTTACATTTGGACTCAAGATTACTCAGATGAAGCATCAATGTTTTTAACACATGTTGTGACTTATTAAGATATAAAAACATATGGGTCATAAATACTTGCAAGAAGACAGAAAATAAAATGAGCACAGCAGCAGAGGTTCTTAAGCTGCTTTTCAAATGTGGTTTTTGTTTGTTTGTGGAAAAAACTTGGTCTCAAAAAAGGCATATTTCTGATCATAGATTGTTTGGAGCAGTCAGGAGAGGGGAAGACAGATAATGATTGTGGTCTCCTTTTTGCTATATTTGAGGCTATCTGGCTCTAACATATGGTGGCAGAACTGCAGGGAGATATGACTGTAAAACTAAACCATGTGCATATTGTAAAGCCAGACGTTTGAAGTGGCTGAGGTCTCTCACTTTTCCTCTTAAAGCCTGACCTTTCCAGCAGCCCACCAACTGCTCTGTGCACACCTAGTTTTCTCTGCGTTTATACAGATAATCACCTCACCACCATGTGTCCAGACTGCACTAGTGTCACACACATGTTATGACTGATAGGCCTCATTTCACTTTATTAGCCCACTAGGAAACTGGACGGACATAAAGACTTGTTTTCCTTGCCCATGTGTTTATTATGGTTTCTCTCTCTTCAGATTGGGTGGTAGGTCTTACTGGATTGTGGAAGGAAGGAGGCCAACCTCCTCTTCATGCTGATTTTCTTACAGCCCTCTCTTATTAATGAGAGTCTCTAAACAGCTGCCTTAGCAGGAGGGGAATAGATTCCAATGCCCCAGCAACTCTGAGCAGCGTCCTATCAGAAAAAAAGATGAAGCAAATGGAGATAGAGGAAAGGCATTAAACTAAAAATAGTGCAGCACTTTCCTGTCAAAGTAAGGCAAAATTGGGTTTCAACCCTGCGTGAAGCAAGATGACAATGAAAAAATACTGTCATATGGTTTGTGGAAGGAAATGTGGTTGTTATTTCAACACATGTGATCACAGCTAAGCAGTATGTTCATGTGAGGAGTTATTCAGGCAGGGTTGGCAGAAGTCAGAGCTTCTAAGAGCCGAGCAGAGGCTCTGAGCAGAGATGTCCCTTTGTTTGTTTAAAGGGCAGGAGAATCGATGGCCTCGTTTTTTGAGGCATGGGTCTGACCTCTCGCCGTGGCACCTGTATCAATCACAGGCTGACTTCGTTCTCTGCCTCACTGCTCGTCACATTTGTCTCTTGCACTGGCAACCATGGACGGAGGCTGTCCATCTACTCTCAAATGTCAGTCTACACCTCATGCCAGCTGTCAGCTGACAGAGTTATTCATAAACATCTTTAAAATGTGACAAGAACAACTCTGGAGGAGAAATCTGTTGAAGGAAGGAATTGATTTTCAAGAAAGATTTAAGTGTTTGCTGGGAGGCCATAAAGCCAGTGCAAGAAAAATGAGAAGCCAAACATCTTCCTCTTGAATACAGATGAAGTCATTCAATAATATTTTGACAGTTCTTTCTGTTGAAATTCAAAGAACATTAAAAGTTAAAAATATGAAAACATGGGATTATTTAGTGCTGTTTCACTTATATTGAGAAAAAGAGAGTAACATCTAAAATCTATTGATTAAATAGAATGAAAATCCAATTTACTGAGGTTCAAACATTCGCATATATTTCACCTGAGCTTAAATGAAGTTTGACAAGTCAACTTCCATTCAACTAAACTGGGATGTCTCAACAACTTCATTTAACAGCTGCAGTCTTCTACATAAAATGTGTCTTTGATCTTTTTTTTTTTTTTGCCTTTGTATATTATTTAAGATGTGAGGTAAGTTTCATTCAATGAATCAAAAATGCAAATTTGTCAAATGCTCCTTCACATTCTTTCCTCTTATTTTTAGGTTACAGATGTTTAAATGCCGTCTAGTATGAAATACTAAATGCATGCACCCATTTCAAAAACCTACAAGAAATCATAGTCAGACCAGACAAAGTTTGCCAAAAGGGCATTTCAACTGAACTGCAAGCTAACTCATTGTGATAAGAACCAGCTTTCTGTTTTAATGGATTGGATCACAGTTAATCTGTATGTATGGCCAATGTGTTTGAGGCGACATTGTAATCACCCAGCCAGTTCCCAGCCATCCAGGACTGCTGTCTTGGGCTGAAAGAGAGGGATGATTCCCATTATGGAGTAATTAGTCTTGTTGTCACCACCAGACATCGACAGTGAATCCACTTGCTGGGGCTCTAAAGGGATTTGGGTGTTTGCTTCTGCTGAATGACAATCAGTATTCCTTTTACTTGCCAAGGACAGCACAATAAAACATAATTTTGCACGGGCCATGCACAGAAGCACAGACGTCATAATGTATGTCAGTGTAAGGCTGAAAATTTGTGGCTTTATTTGCTGTGCTCTTTAGTATTTACTTCTTTGACCAGAGAACTAATTATTATTTTTTTTACATATTCTACATTTCAATCACAGGACACCACTGTGTTCATAAATTACTGGGAGGGCCTGAATCTGTTTTCCTGTTTATTTAGTCAGTTACAGTATGATGGCTTTAATACTTAGCAGTGTTTTGTAGCAATATAGAGCTCAACCATAATTTCTAATAGAACTTTTCTCTATCATTATATGCATACCAGAGGTCTATTGAAGGCCTTTCAAGCTGGGGAGCAACCCATTATATCATCTATCCTAGACTGCAGTCTTATGTCTCAGCTGTGCATTAGCATGGAGAGACTAGCTCTATCTCCAAGCAGGTGACCAGCTGGATATATACTTCCTCGGCTGTATATTAGTATGAACATGTTAACCAGCAGTGTTATGCTGGCAACCATCATGTTGAGACAACATATAAAATAGTTTTCTTTTTTATTTAATACTTTGGCACCAACTCCTCTGAAGCTAGTTTAATTTACTTCTGGTTCTTATACCAAAGCTAAATGGTTGCATATTGTAAACAAAACACTATAGTTGTTCCAAAATAACAGGACTTTACCCAATATTTATGAAACACATACATCAGTGCTTTATGTCAATACAGCATAAGTACTTTATATGATGAATGAAAGTTTTGCTTTCTCATACTTAATCACATTAGAGACAACACAAGAAGCAACTAAGCATGTACCACCACTTGTAAAGATCAAATTTCCAGAGCTAAAAGGTAGCTTTTAACTGTTAGCTTACACAACAAATTTTAATACCACCCGATTATCAGAGATTTAGCAGACTGCAGTGAATACTGGCATACCATGAATGGACTAATAGTTTACTCTTTGCACTTGGACCACCTTAATTAATTTAGATATACACCAAACTAAAACGTAAAATAAACTGTCATTACTCTACTATCATGTTTATATAACATAAAACCAATTTGTTTATTTAAGGTAATGTTAAAATATAATTCAAACAAGACAACAAAACGTCTTTATCCAGCATGCCATGGCTCTCTGCTTCAAATCATAAAACCCTGAAGAAAGAGATGATTTCACATCTGGTATAGGAGGAGTATATAGAAAGGGCCAGATGGTAATTAAAAGCTGTAGTCAGAGTTTTAAATTCTACCACCATCAAATTATAAACTTTGTTTTAAGAAGTTTTAAGGTGACTGATAATATGATCTCTAAGAACAAATTGTAAAAGTAAATAGTCAAAAGCTCCTCTTTCTGTGTCCAGGGATCAAATCCGCAAGAAATCTTTGTTTACAATCTCTTTTTTTTTCTTCATCTGCCATGTGTGAGTAAATGTCATAAACATTCTTTGTATCTATAAAGTATAAATCATTTGAATCCTTCTCTTAACCTTCATCTAGAAAAGCTCAGAACTCAAAGTGAATAAATGTTCTTGATGCTGCAAATTTAAGTTCAGTTGTACAAAGTATACATGCTTTTGCAGTTATCTAGTTTTCTCTTCAGAGGAAAGTCCTTGCACATGTCTATATATTGTTAGATACACATTAAAAAAGACCTCTGTCTAACTGGATCCACTTGTCCATGGTGTGTGATGTTGAATATGTACAGCCGGAGAATTTGAGTGACTGTAAACTGGTACTGTTTGCAATATTTATCAGGAAAATGATTAATCATCTATTCGAATTCTTGTTCTGTTCCTATGTAAAGTATCGTGTATGAAATCAGCCTTTGCATGTGTGGGATCAAGCTAATATGGACAATCCATGTCTTAGTGCTTTTAAACAGACATGATTCTGGTTCAGGAACTGGCTCTATTCTAGAGTCTCAGAGCCTCAGTGCTGTCTGGCGAGCTGGCCTGCATTCACACCAGTTGAATCAGAACCAAAGTGGCTGGACTTGAGTCTGTAAAATACACAAAAACAATTTGTATATTTCACTGGCAGTAAATCAGAATCGTTTCCGGTGAGTGTTGGACTCTGTCAGGGCTGCCCTTTGTCAACGATTCTGTTCATAACTTTTATGGACAGAATTTCTAGGCCCAGCCGAGGTGTTGAGAGGTTCCGGTTTGGTGGCCTCAGGATTGGGTCTCTGCTCTTTGCAGATGATGTGAGAATCAACACCTCCAAATCCAAGACCATGGTCCTCAGCTGGAAAAGGGTGGAGTGTCTTCTCGGGGTCGGCAATGAGGTCCTGCCCCAAGTGCAGGAGTTCACGTATCTCGGGGTCTTGTTCATGAGTGAGGGAAGGATGGAGTGGGAGATCGACAGGCGGTCATGAGGTGTGGGTAGTGAAAGAACAAGACCACGAATACAAGCGGCCGAAATGAGTTTTCTCCGCAGGGTAGCTGGGCTCTCCCTTAGAGATAGGTTGATCTCTGGGGCCCCGAAAAGGGGAGGTAAAGGGGAAGGATTCTAGGGGCCCATGACTGACAGGGGGCCCTGAAGGGCCCTCAATGCAATTGTAATACTAACAAAATTATCTAATACTCAATGATAAACTTACAATCACACAAACATTTTAGTTACAATGCAATGGTATCACTAAGTTTCTTTGTTTTGGAAACATTTCTGAATGTTTTTCCCCACTAATCTAATGCTTCACATGTGAGGTTACAGATCTGGAGATAAATTAGGGTTGGGGGCACTTCAGTTTCTTTTCATGGGGCCCAAAATCTCTGGCAGTGCCCCTGGGTCCTCCGCATTGAGAGGAGCCAGTGGTGGCTCGGGCATCTGGTCAGGATGCCTCATGGACGCCTTCCTGGTGAGGTTTTCCGGGCACGTCCCACCGGAAGGAGGCCTTGTGGAAGACCAGAACACGCTGGATGGACTACATCTCTCAGCTGGCCTAAGAACGCCTCGGGATCCCCCCGGATGAGCTGGTGAATGTAGCCTGGGAGAGGAAAGTCTAGGTTTCCCTGCTTAGATAGCTGCCCCCACAACCTGACTGCGGATAAGCAGCAGATAATGGATGGATGGATGGATGGTCAACACAGGCTTACATAAACCACCTACTGAAATGTAAATTAGTTGCAAGTAACATAATAATGTAGCAACATTTAAGTTTTACTCTAAATTAATCATTCTAGTGTTTTATTGACCTCAGTTAGCTGAACTTTATTTTCAGTGGTTGATCTGTAGTCAACCTATGTCTTCCTTTGTGAAAGACCCAGGCAGGGAAAGTGGTACTTCATTAGCTTCTTCGGTGTAGGTACTGAAGTGGCATGTTCAGTAGCTGGAAAGCTGGATATGTAACACCTCATTCAGCCACACTTTTATCTGTTTTACAGTTGAGGTAAAAAGACGTAGGCAAAAGTGAGCAGGTTTACTTCACAGTCAGTTACCATGGTGACTGACCGATATTTTGACTGACCTCAGTCATTTTCCATGTTTTCCCTTAACTCAGGATTAACATATTCAGAGTTTCACACAACTCTTTACTGAAACAGGCTCCTGAACTTCAACATTTGAAGTTTTGTGGTACAAGCAGAACAGTATTAATAAAAAAATTAATTAATAAAAAAAAGCTCCTCACCCGCTTGCTGTTGGCTCAGACAAACAGTTTTGTGCCGAATCTTGTGAGTAACAAAACTCAAATTTCTCTGATCACTCTTTGTGTTTTCACTGTTAGGCAGCTTCTGCATGTACTGTTGTGGTGTAAGTCTCTTCACAGTTTTAATGTTTTCTTCTGGACAGATAATCAAAGAGCAGACTTAAAGGTTTGTTTATGAAAGCTGCATTACGTGTTTGTGCTCATAATTTTTTAACAAAAATGTCTTAAAAAGGTGCTCAGGTGTATTTTTCATGAATCCCTGCATCATACATATTCTGTACAGTTTTTAATGATTGAGACCATGTGTTTGGCGCCCAGGTCCCATGTTTCAAGGAAATATGCATCCAGGAAACATGGCTGTCAAGTCACACCAACGGACTGGCTACGCATTCATACACCAGTATTGGTAATACTGCAGACAAGGCGGGTGAGGTGCAGTGGCGTGTGGTGAGGTTCATGGCTGGTGAGGCAATGATTTGTTTGGAGTCAGATTTACAATTGTAAATCAATTATCAGCATGCATATTGACCACTGGTAATGTTTTATATCTCATCAGCATTCCTCTCTCTCACTCACACACCAACACAAACACAAACAATATTTGGCCTAGAAAGAAAATTTCTTTTATAGAAGCAAGAGACAATGAATAGAGCAAATTTGCTGTGAACCCATCAAGTGCTCTAAACAATTCAAACTCATTCTAAGTATAGAGATTCAATTAAATGCTTAGTTGTTTTTAAAATTTTAATTTCTTGTGATTTATTTCATTCTAATGCGGGTTGCAAGAGGATAACAAGAAAAAGGAAAGTAATGCAAGGTAAAAATGTTGTTTTCAAATAGCTTATTATTATTATTATTATTATTATTATTTTTATAATTATTATTATTATTAACCAGACGTCTATCTGAAGTACATGCACCTTTTAATTTTCCACAAAATGATCTTTTTACTTGGTTGTGAAAGTCCTCCTTATTTTCTTGTAGTGTTAAAAGTCTCTCAGCCTCAAAAGAGAAAATGGCCAAAGAAGAAAGTTTTCTTGATTCATTTTATTTTACCTGTATGTATAGCAGCAGTTGCACCTGTCACCTGCATGTGTGTGTGTGCACACACTGACAACTAACGACCAAAAAATACAAATAATTGCATCTTTAATAACCTTTTGGTATATTTCAAAAGTAAGGCTTCTTTTTTTCCTCATATTTGTTACCACATTAAGAATAAACAATCAAACTCTAACAGAAATTTAGTGTAAATTGATGTTTTCATGTGCTAATTTAATATGTCCAAGTGCAACTGAATGCAGCATGCATTTCTGTATGTTGTTCTGTACGGTGTTTTGATCATAATCTGGAATGCTGGACCGAGGATGTGGTGACAGTATTGTTTACAAGGGGCCAGTGCAGGGAATGGTCTCAAAAAGACTGGCAAGAAAAGGGTTTTTTGTGCTGCAATTTTAATTTGATTAAAATTCCCTCTGGTTGAATGAAGAGGTTGGGGGACTGAATTTTCATTAACAATAATGATGATATTAAGGCCCCACTTTCATAACCCTAACTTTATACAAATATAAAAAAAGAAGGTTCCTTTTGTTAATTTTTTCACAGTAGGGCTGGGTGATACCACAAATTTTGATATTGATCCAAGATCAAGTAAAACCAGAGCGAGTATTACTGATACCGATACAATACCAATATTTTTTGCCTGAAATTTCACAATCATTTAATGATTATGCCTTTTATTCGGATTACACTGGCATCTAGCGATACTGATAATAGCCTTGGCATTGATACTATGAATATTTGGATCGATCTTACCAGCCCCATTTCACAGTGAATGTACAAGGACTATACTGGAGTGACAAAAAAATACAGTTGTTTTTTACTTTTTTTCTTTTTTTTTCTTTAGGATGAGTCCAGCTCATTGATACAGTATCCCAGTGTGTATGTTCAGTTGGATCTGAAATCATCCTATCGGTCATATGTTGAAGGATGTTTCATACCAGCTACCCAGATCTGCTTTACTGAAAAAACATTGCAATGTAACAGATATCATGACTGCAGAACATCTTCTTTCTTCCTAGCTGCGTCAAAAAAGTCACACCTTCTGTCAACTGTCTTTTCACATAAAATTCTGGAGATGAAATGAAAAGTGTAACAGAAACTGAAATATGCCTGAAACACTCTGGGTTGATACTTATACTGCTGTCTTAATGACATGCTGACAGAAATTATCTCAGTGCTCTGTGATAAAATAATGGTGATGAAGAAATGAGCCTCCAGTCTAAACACTTAGCTCTTTTCTGTCAGAGCTACAAAACCTCTAAATATTCAGCACGACTTTGCTCAACACATGTGGCACACTTTTACTGTTGTTTTTTTTTTTAGGATGTACTAAATCATACCTGTAGTGTGCAACATTAATTGAAAGTGAACAGCACCACGGCAAAAGGCTTATTTTAAGCTGATGTATAATATTTCACCACATCACTCGATGTGACAGCATTCCTTTCAGCTGCAGTGGCTCATACATTATGAGGCGTGGCAGCCTTGACGTGACAGAAAGTGCTGAGTTACTTTGCCAGGCCTTTTAATGATGGTTACTTGATCAACAATCAAGTTGCATTTAGAAAAGAACTGTTTCGAAGAAACATTTGTTGGCCATGATAGCCTGTTTCTACATAACACTTATGGCTACTCATAATCACAAAACAATGAAGTCTGCTGGATATCAAGAATCAAACAAAGTCACAGCAACAAATGTATATTTCCCGTACCTTCTTAGTTTTTCTTTTCTTCATCTACGTTTTTTTAATCCACGCCATGTCCCCCGCTCTTCTATTTTTACGCAGAGTCTTTGTCCTGATGTAAACATATTAACCTGTACCACCTTTACCTTTGTATTACTTTTATTTTCTAAACTGTTATTTAAAACCTTCCTGATTTTTTTAAAAATCTTTTTTTATTTGACAATAGCAACAATAACAAGTATTCAACACATGAACATATGGTCAACAAAACTAGATTACCAGGGGTGAAAAGAAATTTATGAAAGCAAATGAAGAGATTCACATATAGAAATGGTTTTCAGCACCTTTTTGTTATTTGAGTCTGATATTGACTGTATATATTAAGTCTTTTAAAAAAAAAGTGAAATATGGTATTTTACAGGTAAATTTACATTTATGTACGACAAATTTAGCAGACTTAAAAGATTTATTACAAAGAAATATTTGTCATCATTTTGGGGATATTGTAAAAACAGAATAATACATTTTCCCATCGCAGTGAGAAGTTCTTAAAGACATGGTTGATGATGAATCTGCTGAATTCTTTCCAGAATGTCTGTGAAAGGGCAGTACCAGAAAAGATGTGTTACAGTTTCATGTTTTACGCTCGCTGTGCTGGGTTCACGGCCCTGCATTCACGGCCCTGCAAGTAATGAAAAACTCCTGCGATCAGAGCAATGTGCTCTCTCAATTGAGAAACGCGCTCTTGAATTGATAAATACGCTCCTCAAGGTATTTGGCTGAGATGTAATGCCATAGCAGGACTTAAGAACACATTGTTCGTAAGGATGCATGGTGAATGAGGCCCATTGATTCCCAATAGATGGCTGCTTTGCTCTCAGACACATCACTAACGAATCAGAAGTTGAGTAGGGTCTTGGAAAAGGTGTGGTTGAGATCCAACTGCAGTTTACATATACGCTAACGGCTCATTAGATACGGTAGAGCAGAGAAGTTGGTGAATACTGTAGCTGTAAACGTCGGTAAATCAGTTTTCCTGGTGGGGTGGAGGATAAGCTTGTGAAGGCTGGGTATTACTTGTTATTTATGCCACATATTTTTGGACTAGCTTTCTGTCTGTCCACTGGTGGGAGTGCTCAGCTGCGTGAGTGTGTGCACCTGTCTTTGCACGTTGGGGTGGAGGAGAATTGTGAACTCAAAATCATGTACAGTCTGGAATGGAATGCCTTCATTTAAAGAGGGCAAATAGTATCACAACACTTATCTGTCTGAGCGTGGATGGAAGAAATGTTTAAAGACACAGCTTGACACTGATGAAGTTAGCTTCTGACCTGTGATGCTATACAAAAGAGTGAATGCTCTTTGGGGACCCAGACCGAATTAGACTGGGTCTTGTTAAAAAAAACTCATATCTTGACTGAATTATTCTACTGAGCTGGTAGATTAATTGAAACACAGTGTCTGATATGTGAAACCTTTATTCTACATATAAAAATATTTGACACATATCAAAGCAGATTAGGTAGCTATTTTTTTTCCATTAGTATTTAAAAAACAAACAAAACTAAACTGAAATGCAACATTTCATTCACTAATAGTCTAGTAACCGCAACCAAAAATCAGACTTTATGAATAAATGACAAGATCGGTTAAGAACCTAAACTAAACTAAATATCATGACATGTTCAGTGCCATGAATTGTATTTCACAAAGAACACAGATGCTTAGCACAAACGTTTTCATCATGCTCTTACCACTCAGTAGACTTCTACATTCAGTCAAAGAGGAACCGTGGAGAAACTAACCTGTACATGTACTCTATATGTTTATTTTATTGAAAGGCTACTAGAGCTCAACCAAACTGGTCCTCTTTAAGGGCTTTTCTTTTCCTTCTATTCAGACAATACATTGTAGGATGTTATAACATACCTGAAAATCATTGTATCAGCTGTCACCTGCAGCCTTCCTCAGAGACGTCCGCTGACGTGTTGACCCCCAAGATAATTTAACTTGGGGCAGGATCTCATTCCGGACTAGGAGAGGACACTTCACCTTTTACCGGTTGTGGATCATGGTCTCAGATTTAGAGGAGCTGATTCTCATCCTAACTACTTCACACTCAGCTGTGAATCGCTCCATTGATAGTTGGAGATCATGGCCTGGTGATGTCCAAAGGAACCACATCATCTGCAAAAATTAGAGACCCAATCTAGAGGCCACCAAACTGGACCCCTTCAAATTCAAAACTTCATCAAATGTGTAATACAGTGCTAAACCCTATAATGCTTTATGGTTTATTTGTCCAAAACTGGTGGTACAAAAAATAGGGCTGGGCGGGTTGATCCAAATATCAATATTATCGATAACAAAGTGAGTATTGGTATTGATCGATGCCAGTTACCAGTGTGATAATATCAATATTTGTCTTAAAGAGTGCTTCAGGGGAAAAAAGCCAAAGAATGTGAATGAGAGCCAACCAATAGTAGATCTTGCTTTTGTTTAGCAAATTTGCACTCTTGACTTTATTTTCTCAAACCATTGTGAGTGATAAAAAGGAATAATAGTTATTTTACTATTTTGTTAGATTGTTGATGTTATTTTATATTGTTTACAAGTGAAAAAAAGTTTGTTTTTTTTGTCGGTTGAATTAACAGTGGACATGGATAATTTTTCAATTCTTCCATTCAGTTTGGTATTAAAACTGTTTTGAGAATAACATGTATACTGTGTTTGATGATGATAATAATAATGATCAATAATTAAAAGCAAAATCATTAAATGATTGCAACATTTCAAATAAAAAAATTTGGTATCAGTATTAACGATACTCGCTCAGGATTTATTAAAATTTGCAGTCTTGCCCAGCCCTAACAGAAAAACGTATTTAGTACAAGTGACATTTTCCATAGGTTTGTATAACATCTGATATGTTTTGATGCTTTTTTGAACTAATTTTTTAATGTAGTCCAGTCTATAAGTATGAGGTATATTCATCCAGAATATCTGCTGGCTGACTGAAACACTGGCGTATTTTTCCACATATGCTAGATTCCTAACACTTGTGGGAGTGTGAGTTTTGTATTTAGTGTTGTCATAAACTAGAAGTGGTAGCAAACCTGAAAAAAAAAGGTGAAAAGATACATTGCAGTGTTCCTCACCCTGTGAAGAGTACAGACCGTCTTCAGAGTTTATTCCAGTTGATTCTGGAAGATGAAATGTCATCTCAGAGAAAAGGAATCTTTATCAAAGCCACATGTTCTACAACTTTCATAGCTTTCATTCATGCATGGGTGGAAATTACAGGAGGGACAGTGGTGTGTGGATTCTACTCCGTTTGTAATAAAACTTAACCATATAAATACAGTATATAATTTTAAAGAACATAATCTAATTATTCAGAGCTGATTTATAGAAGAGTGCTGGACAAGCTGCTAAACATAATGGACAATCCTTTACATCTTCTACACAACACAGTGAAGAAACAACAGATTGTGTTCAGTGACAGACTTCAAGTTCACATCAAGACAGAAAGATACAGGAGATCATTCCAGCAGCCATCACCCTCCAGCACAAGGCATTATCTTCTAATTAATTATTAGTATTATTGAAAGAAAAACAAACTTACTACAACATTGCAATTTCCCTGTGGAATTAATTAATAAAGCATTTGCAATTTCTTTAATATAATTTCATTTCTAGATCTCAAAGTGCATTTCAGTGCAATGGTGTTTTTACATTTGCATTAAAAATAACATAATAAATCTCCAAAAGTTTGTACAAGAGCACACATTAATGACAAATTTATAATAACTATTCAGTGTCTTTCACTGACATTTTCATAATTTTCATAAAACAGCAGAAAAGCTATCTACAAGAATAATAATATAATGTATTAATAAGATTTGTGCAATTTCAGGTCATTTCTTCATCTTCCTCAGAAAATGAATTACCTGTTAGAAGACAAATTAACAGTTATGAATCATCAAGCATATAAAGTTAAGCAGTGGGCTCCAGTGTGTGATATTTAAGTATGTGTGTGATGCATTTTCTTCCCATTTCCTAAAAAGTTGTTTGTAGACAGACAAGACTCCAAACCAGACTTTTACAAACCAAAGATAATAATATGTAATTTTTCTGTATATTCTGAATGAATTACATTTATTTTCTTACAAGTAAAGACTCTCTTCAGTCACTCCAGTTTCTCTTCAGTCTGTAATAATGAATTTCTAATATTTTGTTAACTGACTTAAACTGGAAAGCAAACCAGTAGATCATAATCCTGTTTTAGAATTTAGGTTGTAGACATAATATTCTACCACATCTTTGTAGTTAGATGGAAACCTGCTGCTCATTCTAATGAAGCTGAGGTTCACAGGTTGGCAACTACATGCAGAGTGGTCTTGAATATTTATGTGAGAGTAAAATAAATCACATTTACCAGCCATTGTCCCAGCTGGTAAGAAGTCTTCCAGTTTCTAATTTTTCACCATGGCTATAATGTGATTGAAAGAGTACCCTGTGGTTCAGTTACTTGTATAAGAGTAACATTATTTGCACTCTCTGTTGAAATTTAGGCAAAACATCATTTATAATAAATATTCAGTGTCTTTCGCTGACATTTTCATAATTTTCATAAAACAGCAGAAAAGCTACAAGAATAATGATATAATGTATTAATAGGATTTGTGCAATTTCAGGTCATTTCTTCATCTTCCTCAGAAAATGAATTACCTGTTAGAAGACAAATTAACAGTTATGAATCATCAAGCATATAAAGTTAAGCAGTGGGCTCCAATGTGTGATATTTAAGTATGTGTGTGATGCATTTTCTTCCTATTTCAGGTTTAGAGAAGCAGTTTTACTGTTTGGATAAATTCAAACAGACAAGTTCTCATTCTGTGTATGCACTGTGTCATATGAAATGACATCTTATTGAAAGTATGTGTTTATTTCTGGAAGAATCTACCGCTGGTTTAGATTCAGTCCACACCTCAACCAAATGTCACCCATAAGTGCTTTCCATCAAAGCTTCTATGATTAAATAGTTAAAGAGCATAAAAGCCCAGATCAGTGTGTGCTTTCACAGGATTGTAGAGGGATGTGTGAGGTTATATTACCATTGTCAAGGTCAGTGGTTTGAAAAGGCGACAAAGTGCATTATGCACACCTCCATTTGGCCTTGTCCCATGAGATCAGTGAAAATAAAATTACCCAACATCTCAGATTGAAGCATTCATCAAAAAAGCACTTGGGCAGGCATTTATTCAAGTATTTACTCTCAGGTTCCATTTCTGAAAGGTCAAAATGGGATTTTTTTTCTTTTTTTAATTTTTGTCTCTGTGGATGTGTTTCAGTTTCTCTTTTCTCTCAGTGATGATATGAGCTCAAACCTTACTGTGATAGAGTGCAAAACAGTTCAATTTTTCAAATCAAATACTCAGCTGTTTCTCTCTCTGTGGAGATCGTGTTTGTCTCAGTTTAGTTTATCATTCATGTAGAGTTGTTTCAGACAAAGGGGTAAATCTCAGAGCAGCACAGTGGCAACCAAACAAACTGAGAAGGTCAAAAGAAAAGTCTTTTAATGTATAATGCACCCCTGACATTCCCTTTACTAAGTTGTTTTTACTAGACAGACAAGACTCCAAACCAGACTTTCACAGGCCAAAGATAATAATATGTAATTTTTCTGTATATTCTGAATGAATTTCATTTATTTTCCTTCCAGTAAAGACTCTCTTCAGTTGCTCCAGTTTCTCTTCAGTCTGTAATAATGAATTTCTAATATTTTGTTAACTGACTCAAACTGGAAAGCTCATGTAGATCATAATCCTGTTTTAGAATTTAGGTTGTAGACATAATATTCTACCACATCTTTGTAGTTAGATGGAAACCTGCTGCTCATTCCAATGAAGCTGAGGTTCACAGGTTGGCAACTACATGCAGAGTGGTCTTGAATGTTTATGTGAGAGTAAAAAAAAACACATTTACCAGCTATTGTCCTAGCTGGTAAGAAGTCTTCCAGTTTCTAATTTTTCACCATGGTGATAATGTGATTGAAAATGTACCCTGTGGTTCAGTTACTTATATAAGAGTAACATTATTTGCACTCTCTGTTGAAATTTAGGCAAAACATCAAGACAAATGGACTGGTGAAGCTCTTTCAAAAGAGTCACTGTTGACTAAGAAATGGAGTTTCAGTTGGGTATGCTTTTGTTTTAACAGCAAAAAATGTTTTGAGTCCATTTCTAGAGATATATAGGGACAACATCTTTTATTTTGGAAATTATTCATAATTCAGCATGTGATTACCAAAACTGATCAGGAAAAGAAATATTCTCACTGTTTTTGTTCAAGACTTAGAGATGGTTCTTAATTACAAGGCAAACACCCACAAACCTGGCCACCACAGCTTCACTTTCTTGATCTAAATGAATGTTACTGGGATTCCTGCACAAATACCCTAGCTTGTTTTTAGAATATTTAAAGATTTTTAGTTAAATAATCAACCCATGGAAAAACAAAAATAATTAGTTCAAACTGCTGGGCATTCTTTTACATACAAAAACTGTTTTGTTTAGCTGCATCAGAAATGACCAGAGGAGATCAAGAAGACTTTCACCACCAGTAAGAACAACAATAATTAAAGTCACATAATTAAGTCACAAGGAAATCGTTGGAAAAACAATTAACTAATTCCAAATGGAAGAATCTTGTAAATAAAATGGGAAAAAATTATGATAATTAAAAGTGATATGTGCATTTTTCAAGATAAAGGAGCATTGGACAATGCCACCAACCCTCAGGGGTTAGCTAAGATCTTCTGTTCACAGACACACACACACACACACGCACACACACACACACACACACACACACACACACACACACACACACACGGTAACTTTAACATGTCTTCTTTTGACGAGATAAACTATCTGTGGATGTTGAAATGTTTTCATTTTTCCATCTCTCAATAACTTTTTATTGCATAGTGTGATTTTAGAAACTACAAAGTTTGTGCCTCAATTAACATCAAGAGTTTCACAAGTATCAGTTTTTACAGAAACACTGAAAGTATACTCGTTTTAAAAATCACAACCTTGTCATTTTCTAAAATTATTCTCTTTAGTTAGCAGTGAATAGCTTTCTCTGAGGCTTTTTCCTCCCTTTTTGCTTCTTACAGCTTTTTGAGTTCCGCACCATTGAGCGCCCACTACAATGAAGCTATTATTTCAGCCACTGCTCATGCAGATCTGTAGAGTAACAATACAACCAAAATTTTACATCACCGGGCCTTTTTCTCCTTTCCACCTTCCAGATTTTCCGGCTGTCAATCTATCATTGTCCAACTCTTGCTATGATAGCAAAATGAGGCTTTTAATTATCTCAGTTTAAAAGATCAGAGTATCTAAAGTATGCTTTGTAATTGTACTGCTGACTTTTTCTTTTCTTTTTTTTTTTCCCCCGTAAATGTCATTTGCCAAGGTCCAAATGCCATTTTCTGGTGGTTGTATATGAAATTGCTTTCTTTTTTATTGTAGCCACTTATTGTGGTGTTGCAGCCATTGAAAGTCTCTCCAAAGAGCCTGGGTCATTCATTTCTGAGCCTGAATAGATGTATTGCTATGAAGCTGCACCAGATATTTATGTGCATGACACAAAAGTTCACCTTCGTTTCAGAGAACAGGCTAAAAAGATGGGCGTCATTCATCTCAACTACTTTCTGCTTTTCTTAAAGGTTAAACTTGAGCGATAAGATGAGATGTGTGTGGATTACTTATTGCTGTACTGACAGGTTATCACCCCCGCATTCTTAAGCTTGAAAATATATAATATGATATTTTTTGGTTACAATGCAAACAGATGTGCCACAAAATTAAAATTTAAACTGAATAGTGCTAACCCAGGGTCAATCTGCTAACTTTGTAGAAGAAAGACTACTAAAGACTAAAAGTCATAATCACACTGGATGTTTGTAGTTCTGTAGGTCTGCTTTTCCTCTGCTGAGGTCAACGCCATACTTTAATATGACATTAAAGGATAAACAATCAAACAGATGTTTCCTGTTCTATAAAATAACAAAAATACTGACTCTCTTGTCCTATATCCAATATCTGTAATTGGATTATATTTTTGCCACAAATATATAAATATATTTTCTCATATACAAAAATTTGGTATCTGACTAAAACAGGAGAAAAAAAAGAATATCAAGAACTGTATTAGACAACATCAAATTTAACAAATCAAATTCCACCATACCAAATCAATTGTTAAAAAAGTGAGTCATTCTGAAAATAAACTCCCCCTGCTTAATTAATCAATGATGCACATCTTACCTTAGATAGAGTTGTCTTTAAAGCAGTTATTTCCAACCCTGGTCCTCAAGGCCCACTATCCTGCAGGCATTACGTGTTTGCCTGGTGCAACACACCTGATTCCAATTAAATGGATAACTGAAAAGCTCTGCTTAAGTTTGCTATTGAGCCATTAATTTGAGTTAGGCTAGGGAAACATGGTCTGCAGGACAGTGAGCCTAGAGGACCGGAGTTAGGGATCCCTGTTTCAAATGAGAAATACACAGCCCTATATTAAGAGTGATTACTTATATTCTTTTTAATTTGGTGATTGCATGTTATTTAAGGGTGAATTTGTAGTATTATGAGTGGATCTACTATGCTGATATTTTGACAGGAAAAAAATTATGGTTTTTGAGTGCCTCTCTTTATCCTTGAATGTGGATGTGGTCATATGAATGCTGCCTGGTCAAATTCCCAGTCCACTTGGCAAGGCATATAAACCACTGACAACAGAAAACTATATATTACCAATATATTACCAACTATTTTTATTTTCTCAGATAGCTTAGCCCTAACCTCTGTCAATTATCCATGATCCAAGTGCAAAACAAGACAATTGTTCTGACAATCTGACTAATGTCAGATTTTTCCATAAGCATATTAACCTTGAATGACAGTTAACAGGGAAATGACACACTTTATGTGTCCTACCCTGCAACTGTATGAAATACAACTATTTTATATAATTGTTGACTGATAATTAAGTGCATAAACTGCTAAACTAATTTTATTTTTAGTATTAGCTTTGACTTGCATGAGTGAAAGAATTTAGTTAAGGAAGCACTACTGAACTTTAGCAGATTTTTTCAATGAGAGAAGACCTATGCTGTTAGCTCTCTCCAGCCAGCAAAAGACCATCTTATGTTGTTGATGATGTCTTATCTCTTGCTTTGTCCCTTTCTCACTTTGTTTTTTTTTTCATTCTCTTCCTCCAATAATGAAACCAAAAAGGCAACATAACATCAACAGCGCTTTAGTTTAAAAAACACACTTTCTTCTCTGAAGGATTGCAAGGGATTGCTGAGGGACTCGTGGTTAATGGACTTGGAAAAGGTGTTTGACCCTGTCCCCCGGGGACTCCTGTTGGGGGTGTTCCAGGTGTATGGAGTACCAGACCCCCTTGTATGAACTGTCCCGTCCCTGTATCACCGGTGACAGAGCTAGGTCCACATTGCTGGCAATAAGTCGGATTTGTTTCCGGTGAGGGTTGGACTCCGCCAAGGCCTTTATCACTGATCCTGTTCATAACTTTTATACACAGAATTTCTAGATGTTTACGGGATTTGGTTGGTGGCCTCATGATTTGGTTGTGGATTTTTGCAGATGATATGGTTCCGTTGGCTTCATCTCCAGTGATCTCCAGTTTGTGGTCCTGTGAAATGGCTTGGAAATCAGCACCTCTGCCCTGTGGGGTTCCCGGGGAACGGGGGTGCCTATTGCCATCAGTTAGGTGGATCACCTTCTGGGGGAAATTTGGGAAACTTCTTACAACTAATAACCCCCCACCTCCCCAAACCCATACATGTAGAATTTTGGGGAGCATACATGTCATATGGGATGTTGTGAATGAGACCATCTGTGTGGCCTCATTTGCTGCTCCCTGTGGGGACTCACTCCTTAGTTTAGAGTACACCTAGTCACCAATATATAAAAAAAAAAAAAAAAAAAAAAAACCTGACACCACACCAACATAACTCTTGAGAGTCGTACCACACGATGTCTGGAAAGGAGATCTGGCAGGTGGGGCTGCCCGTGTGGCGTCACACCCAACATTGAGTGGTTATGGCCCCTGAATTTTAATTGCAAACAAAACACTTGCTTCACAAACATTCATAAACAGTTGCAATACAGATTTACCATAATGGAATACTGTACGTATTAGACTGCTACATTTGACAGATCAACATTTTTTCTTAATTGTTTTAAAACGGTTTATGATGGTAAAGCATTACCATATCAGTTTAGATACAAACAAGAAAGAGTACACACAATACAAGGTATTTAGTAGAGGGATGGAAAAGTCTGTATGCCTCACAAAGCACTCTGATAGAAATGAATTATGAGAAACAAGTACAAAGATGAGATGAATGACAGGGTAACTGTGCAAATGTCTTGAATCTTTAATTCTAGAGATGAGATGCAGGACAATAGCTGCACAAGAGAAAACAGAATGAAGCCTGCATGTAAAGTGGGCTCAGGGCATGAAATTGAACACAGTATCTGCAGCATTTTATACTTACAAGATGCATTAGCAGTCAACAGCCAACAGTGGAAATACTCCAGCAATATCAATCTTGATTTGCACAAGAAGTGTCCTCTACCTTTCTAAATTGTGCCCTGATTGGACCTGTTTGATGGAGTGCATATTGTGTTAGCAACAACTAGGCAGGTGGATTTGTTTCTCACCTTTTCCACTTAATGGCATGTGAAGTAAGCTGATTCAATTCCCAGTACCCACACCTAGCTGAGTGCACCACAGAAGGACAGTGCTAAAAGATTTATTGGACAAGAGAAAGTATGTGAAAGTTGCTGGTCACTTGATGTAAAACATTTAAAACAAACTGGCATAAAGTATATACAAGGTGAAAGAATGATATTGCTGATAGAATTCTGTTTTAACAAAAATTGAAATAGTGGTAAAAATGTTAAAGTGTAAAGACAAGCAAAGTATGTACTTGCAACTGAAGAGAACAACTTTTTAGGACACAGTGACAGCCTGAGTAATGACTAAAATACTTCTAATATTGTTTCATTGGTTATTTTTTTTCTTACAAATAATAGATTAACAAATTGTGGTACCAAGCATGTGCCACCATATCAAGTCAGATATTCATAAGTATTAAATCAACATTTGGTAAATTGTGCAATTTAAAATGAATGAATCTGACACAACAACAACAAAATAACATCTGTGATGTTATTTGCTTCACTTAACAATAATAGAAGTTAAGAAGTATTTAAGACTCATTTATAGCCTTCCTTCCTTCTAACTCAGAGAACTGAAAGCAGTGCCAGAAATGTTCTGTGCAATGATTAGCAGTCCTCCTGATTCAATGTGATGTCTTTGCAACTGTGTTCTACCCCAAGTTGCCATGTCTCATTATCCCCATCCAGCTAATGGAAGGAGGAGACAAATAATTAATTTGCCCTGATGGTAACATGGAGTATAAGAGGTATCCTTTGAGGAGAGTGTGCAATGGGATAGTTAGAAGGCTGTCATAGAATAAATTTCCAACCAGTAGTGAAAAACAAGTTCAAGTGGCATCTACTGATGAGCTAAACTATTATGACCAATCTCAGATAAAGTATAGAGGTCATTTATACAGTGAGTGAAACAGCTATTACAGTTGTTCTGCTGGATGCAGGAAAGTGATTTTGTTTGTAACTGGATAAGTTAAAGCATCTCAGAGTTACCTTTAAGCAGTGGTAAGCTCCTACTGACAATACTGTAGCCAGAGGGTGGACAGTAAACCCTCAATCTTGTTTTACTTTAATCACAATTTACAGAACTGACTCAGCTCACTGAAGCATCTTGACTCTGCAGTGGTCCATGTTCAGAAATTAACACCTAATGATTGAATCACTGAAATGCACAGGATGTTTTTCTTTCTAAGCTATGTTTGTAGCTAAAGGATCACAGTGGATTAAAAGAACAGATACAGAACAGACTGATTCAAGTCAAGAACAGATCAAAAACAGGTTGATTAAGTAAAAATACTCAGTTACAACGGCCATTCAGTGATTGAAAATAGATGCAGAAAATGTAATTTTTCACACTAAAGGCCATGCAGTGGTTTAAACAAGTCTCTTAAAAGCTAACTTAAGTCATTTTGGCCATTTTGTATTAGCCATATCCAGTCCGCATAACAAAGTGAGTCATTCACACTATTGGTGAGCTACTCAGCTGAAAAAAGGGCAATAAATAAATTTTTTTAATAAATAGAATTTTCCATTTATGATTTTGTTTTTATGAAAATTAGGATTTTGTCCCCCTTTATATGGACTGCCAACTCTCTCCCTGCGCTTCCATAGTTAACAGCAAGCTCAGCCTTCCCTATTTCCATTTCCCACAGACACACATATGCGCACACACACACAAAACCAAACTTTACACAGGAGGAGCACCAGGAGGAGCTAGTTCCAAATCGACATTGTGTCATCAGTTATTTTCAACAAATGTTGTTTTGGGACCTCAGACTCAAAGCAGGTAACGATACATTAAATATTAATTTTAAGAAATGTCTTGACTGAACAGGAAATGTAGTTTGAATTGTAAAAAATTTAGAAGTTTATTTGACAATGCGTGCCCAATACTCAGTATAAAAAACAACAACTAAAACAAAAATTTGATATACATATATTTTTTTTTCTTTTTTCTTTTTTTTTTTACAGCATTGTAGCAAACAAAATGATGGTCTGGCTCCTATGCTGTGCCAAACAAATTTGCTCTGCCAAGAAAAGCTTTATGGGTAAAAGGCTCCTCCTGATAATGTCATTTTTTAATTTCTTTATTTGTTTAAATATATTGTTATATCCTATTTATTTGGTATTATGGAATTTATGTTATCTTGCTGGACCTGACCGGATGGGACAGCAAAGAAAAAAAAAAAAAAATGAAAAAAAGGACAGTAATTGAGAGAAAAAGGAAAGTGGAAAAAAGAAAGAGGAGACAAAAGTAGATGGAGGCAATGACCCTTTAATCCAACCTAACACCAGAAAATCAAGTGCTACAACTGTACAGAAACACAACAGAGAATTTCTTACAGCTTTTTTACAAGTAAACTAAGCTGACAATCATTAGACGCTTCTAAAGAAATCACCAAGAAAGCACTAACAAGATGTATCACAACAACAAACCAAAGTACCAAAGACCCAAACAAAAATAAAGAAAAAAAACCCTAAACAAAAACATAGCTTGTGTATAAATCCACTGGACAACTCAATGAATGTGTCAGCGTACAGATGATGAGGAGTCAGCATTTAGCAGAGATAAGTGTGATTGTGCAAATATGACCACGCCTACACGGAGGCTAGAGGGAGACTATAGGGCAGCCCAGACACCTGGATGATTAGCAGCAATCCCAGAGCATGCACCCAAGCCACCCCACCACTAAGACTACCCCGAACCCACCTCGAGGGCGCAGAGGAAGGCTCCAGCTTGAGCCCCTGGCAGTCATGGGGCATAGGCCCCAGCGGGCCAAGATCAGCAGCTGTCAAACCCGCCAGGCACCAGCCATCCAGGGCGGCCAGAGCAAAGAGCCCCGAGCCCCAAAAGTTACTAAACTGCTGAGTGGCTAGATTATTTTGGATTTTCC
This sequence comes from Melanotaenia boesemani, assembly GCF_017639745.1. NCBI lineage: Eukaryota > Metazoa > Chordata > Actinopteri > Atheriniformes > Melanotaeniidae > Melanotaenia > Melanotaenia boesemani. The sequence continues at coordinate 17,588,106 of NC_055688.1, forward strand.
AGTTTACAAGAATAGTTTTCTTTGCGATGCATAAGACTGTGAGGATCATGTGTGTAGAGTTAACGACCATCCTAATTTCACCCAAGTGACCTTCCAGGCACAGTGTGGGTTTTGCAGGAATATTACATTTTAACCATGTTGACATATCTTCACATGCCTGAAGCCAGAACCTGCGGACAGGTGTGCAGGACCACAAGGCATGAAAGTAGTTGTCAATCATGATATCAGTGCAGTTTTTTACATACAGATTTAAGCTAGTGATATTCTAAAAATTTAGTGCTTCTGATTCCATATAGTGAAGTGAGAATATTAAATGACACGAAGTTTCCATTTTCTATTATATATTCTGTTTTATTCCTTTATTTTTCCATTGAGTAAAGTTTATCATCTTTTTGTTTTGCAGGATGTCAGGGTTGTTCCAGATGGGTGTAAGCTTACATGGAGTAAGTGAGCACTTATGACGGTTATTTTCTTGTAAATTCCCACTAAGGCATTAAAGAGGACCTGATGTTAATGCTTTTAAAACACTTATGTGATTTGATGGCTGGGCTGACGAATGGCAGGTCAGAGATAACAAGATCTTCACATAATGAGTACTCTACATCTAACCATGGTTCATCCAGACCACTAGGTTTAAGCCATTTGGAGATATATTGCAGCTTGTTAGCTAAGAAATAGTGATTAAAGTTGGGTAGGTCCAATCCACCTCTGTCTTTAGTCTGTTGTAAAGTTTTTAGACTGATACGTGATGGCTTGTTTTTCCATAGAAATTTGGATATATGTGTGTTCAGTGACTTAAACCAGCTGGAGGATGGTTTAGTGGGTATCACTGAAAACAGGTAGTTTACTTTAGATAGAACCATCATTTTAACTGTGGCAACCCTCCCCATGAGTGATATGGATTAGTGCCTCCACCGTGAGAGATCATCCTCTATTGTTTTAAGTAGCTGGACATAATTTAGCTTTGTTAGTTCTGATAACCTAGGGGAAATGTTTACACCTATATAGCTAATGGTATGTTTTGTAAGTCACAGTTAATGGGCATAACTATAGTCTTAGATCAATTAATAGAGTGGTCAGATATAGATGAGAATATGTTAATGAGTGTGATTGTCTGGGGGAGAGATATCGGTGAATTCTGGAGGAAAAGTAATACATCATCAGCATAAAGACTTATCTTATGTTCTATATTTTTGGCATGGATTCCTTTAATCTCTTTATTTTGTCTTATGGCAGCAGCTAGGGGTTAAATAAAAATAGCAAAAAGTCATGGAGAAAGCAGGCAGCCCTACCTGGTGCCTCTGCAAACAGAAGCTTGGAGAAGTTTGATCACTGGTCTTCACACATGCATTTGGGTTATATAATATTTTTTATCCAGTCTATGAAAGATGATTGAAACCCAAATTTGTTTTGTTGCAAATAAAATTTCCAGTTTACTTGGTCGAAGGCTTTTTCTGCATAAATGTGCAGAAATGTGGGGGGTGGAAACATCAAAAGAAAAACTACCTTGTTGGAATTTAAAAATTCACCTATGTCAATGCTACTCCCCAGTCATTAATGTTTTTAATTTCACTGTACTGAATTGATGCTGAACAGTGATTACTTGTGATAAATTAAAAAAATGTTAATTATCTCCAACAATTTTATGTTAAAATGACTACAAAATGAAATCCTTCTTATATGTCAGCAAAAGGCTGGATTAAGCACTGGATTAACTTCTGCTGTCGATTGGCACAGTAAAATAAAACTGAATAGAAAACACTTTTCAATAATGCTACAAAATTGCTGCTCATCTAGCTTTAATATTTGAATTTCTCTATTAAGCTAAATTGAGAAAGGTTTAGCATTTGCTGCATCTACTATGTGAGCATTTGCTGCCTTTCACTGTTTCACTTGAGCAGACAGCCATTTAGTGAACAATTCTTACTTCCACTTGTGTGTGCAACTTTAATTATGAGCAATTTATCAATTCCTAATGTTCAGTTGGTACGCTCGTAATGAAAAACGCACAATGATACACAACAGGAATGCTTGGCTATGACAAAAGCAAATGCATTTAATCTGTTATGCATTTAATCTGTTATGCAATCAGCTGTGTGCAAATAGCTATGATCAAAAGAGGCTGACCTTTGTTAAAGCAATATTATGCAAGTAAACTATCAAACCCTAATGAACAAAAGATTATTTACTCATGTTTCCAAACCATTGCTGTTTTAAAATGACTGAAAGAAAATGGGTGCACATGCCATGAATGCCTTTTTCCTCAGACTGTGAAAGTTTCCACAACAAAATGAACCAATTTATTTTTACAGGCTAAGAGACAATTGCTTCCTGAGCTCAGCGTTAACTCACTTGTTCTGCTGTGTGTACGTGTGTTCAATTATGTTTGTACACTTCACTGCCTTAGCTTAGTGTGAGCACTCCTGGACAAATCATGCAGTCCAATAAATGTACACATAAACCCTGAAGAAAACAGGCAACTGGAAATGGAGCCTCTCTCCAAATTCACTAATGCAATGTTACTTTCTATTTCATGAACTTATATTTTAATAGCTGCAGGTATTTGAGTCTCAGTACTTTATTAAGTAGTAAGGCTTTCAGATATTTTTATCTTTAAATTTGGGTTGTGACTGAAAGAGATTGCAGCAGGGATTGTATAGCAGCATGTATTGCATGTGTCCTGTAGCATCACATCTGAATTAATATTTGGTAATTAATATGTGGTACTAACATTAAGACAGAGGAAATAAATCCTGGCCACAGTGCACCAAATGCAATATATTTTTGTGTTGACAGTGTGTCTTATTTATACTAGAGATCTGAAATCCACTTGTGAAACAGACTATGTTAAAAGTTGTGTAAACCTACCAGACGATAAAAGTTAACATTGTCCATTTAAATAAAGATATTTGTGTATTTTCTATGTCTGTGGACAATAGCAAAAAACTGCAGAAAACTGACAGCAGACAAGCTGCCATTTCCAGTCCTCAGCTTCTCTCAACTCTTTAAATAGTCAGCGCTTTTAGAAAAAAAAAAATGGGTCAAAGCCACAAAATTAGTCTGTCAATGATCTCTAAGCAGGGCTCGAATTACACTGGGGCTTTTAGTAGAGCCTTATTTTCACATCTGCACCGCAACTTCACACGTCACGTGCAGACGCATTTACATTTGTGCACGTAGCGTGGTCAAAAATATGGTTACTATTAAAAAAAAACTACTGTATGCAGCTTCTTTAATCAGAAACAGCAATGGAGAGTTCTTTAACTACAAAAAGAAGCACATCAGGTCACTGTGTGGACGGTCACAGCACACAACAGACAAACAATGCTGCTGTGCATGATGCTGAAGAAAACAAAACGGATCACCCGCGTCATTTGGAAGATTTTTAGGACTCCCCCTAAAGTATTAGCTGAATCTCTTCAGGGGAGCTCCTCTGCCTTTCAGGGGAGCCAAGCTCCCCTGTAATTTGAACCCTGTCTCAAAGCTTGAATGTAACATGAAAGCACTGCAACTAGTTTTACCAAGGATTCCTCTTAATTGTTGACCCTTAATGAAGTCATTTAACATTCAAAATCAAAAAAGCAAATCAATTTAATCATTTTACTAACTACATAACCAAGCTCTTTATTTAAATCCAAGCTAGAGAAGTGTGCAAACCTTAAAATTATGTGATAATTGCAGAGAATTATTTGAATCTGCCTCTTAATTTTACAGTCATGGTTCATTTTCACTTCTCTCAGAAAAGTTTTGGTGGGCACAGCATGCAGCTGCTTTACGGCTGTTTCAAAGTCACTGCAAACTCCCACCTCATTATTAAGTAGCAGTCACAGTTCTCACACAGAAAAAGAACTAAATAAGCTTTTAAGTAAGTCTGCTTCTGATTCACTGGGTCACACCCGTAATGCACACATTTATTCAGAAATAAATAAGCTTTATCAAGCTTCTCAAGGATACCGCTAAGAATTACAGATGGGAAACAAAGGGTGCTGTCATGTCTGCCTCTATACATTACTGGCATTCAGTTTAATAAAATTTCTACTCTAACGGTAAGATGTTCCTGTGCTTCTTGCTGCAATACAAGCCCAAAGATATTTTATTTACCTTTTGTTTTCCAAATTGACCTTTCTGATTGTGACAAAAAATACATTTTTTTACCTCTATTCGTCTATAGAACAGTTGGATTCAGACTTATTTTAATACTTATTTACAATGTTTATCCTAATTTTGCAATTATTTTCTTCTGAATATTTCATTATTAAGACCATATTGTGCAGGTATTGTAGCACTGCAGAACAGTGCACAGCCACCTTTAAATTCTACTGAAGTTTAGTTTAGTAGAACTTAAAATTTGCCAGCTGCACCACATTATTTCATGCTGCATGCTAGATATAGAATAGAGTGCAACAAAATTAAAAAGCCCTTCAGTCAGTGCAAAACAGAATGATAAAATAGAATAATTGCAACAACATAATAAGACAAAATACAACATATAGTAAATAAGATAAAATAATGTAAAAAATAGCTGCCAGAGTATAATGCATTATATAAAATATATAATATAGTTATTGCAATGCCCCTTTATTTATCTAAGTCTGAAGTAATGTCTCACGTCATGCTATTTTAATGTGAGGTTGAAACTGCTCTGTACTGTAGTTGCTTCCAGACAGTCTACCTTGAACTGAGCAAAGTAGTCGTTCAGCTCCTCTGCCAGTGAGACGCCTCTTTCAGAAACTCTGATGTTGGCCAGTTTGTGAGGTGCTGGACCCTCTGCCACACCTGCCTGCTGTTGTTACTCTCCAGGTGTTATTTGATCCTCTTCCTGTAGTCTGTCTTGCCTTCCCTGTTGCTTGTCTTCAGGTTGGCACTAGCTGCACTGTACAGAGTGCTGTCACCACACCTGAAGGTCGTGTTTCTTTCTTTAAACAGCTGCTGTGCCTTCTGGGTCATCCAAGGCTTCCTGTTGGGGTACACCTGGACAGTCTTGCCCACTGTGACATTATCTATGCAGTACTAGATGTAGCATAAGATACTGTCTGTGAACACCTCCAGGTCTGGGTGTATAAATATCCCAGTTAGTTCTGTCGAAGCAGTCCTGCAGCTGCTCAGAGGCATCATCAGGCCAAGTGGTTACTGTCCTTCTGGTTTTGGGAGCAGTTTTCCAGAGGGGGAATGCAGGTATCATCAGCAGGGAAATGTGGTCTGACTGGCCAAGGTGTGCTAACTGTTTAGCCTTATAGCCCAGCTTAATGTTGGAGTATACTTTGTCCACTGTATTAGCTCCTCTGGTGGCACATTTGAAGTGCTGGTGGAGCTTAGGGAGCACTTGCTTTAAGTCCACATGATTAAAATCCCCTGCTATGATGTGTGCAGCATCAGTGTGTCTGTTCTGCTGTTTGCTAATGCTGCTGTATAGTAGTTCATTAGCCATGTTAGTAGTTGCATCAGGTGAAATGTAAACAATGGCCACAAACACTACTGTTAGCTTCCTCGGAAGGTACACAGTCCTGCACTTAACCGTCACAAACTCCAGGTCCACAGGTGATTGTCCACTGTCACTGTGTCAGAACACCAGCTGTTGTTTATGTACATGCACCCCCCCCCCCTCTGCTCTTACCAGAGTCCTTAGTTCTGTCCTGTCAATGGGCTGCAGCCGGCTAGCTCAATAGCAGAGTCTGGAATGGATGAGTGAAGCCATGATTCTGTGATTAGAATGATGCAACTATCCTTTTTTTTTTTTTTTTCAACTTGTCCTGTCCAGCATCATAGCAAGCAAAATGATAATCTGGTTGCTGTATCGTGCTGAACAAATTTGCTCTGCCAAGGGGAGGCCTATGGGTAAGGCTCCTCTTGATAATGTGATTTATTTATTTATTTATTTATTTACTTTGAATCACGGAATCTATGTAATCTTGCTGGACCTGACTGGAGGGGAAAGAAAAAGATGGAAAATAGCAAAAAGAGCAAAAGGGAAAGAAGAAAGGAGACAAAAAGATCACAGACAGAAGGAAACGACCCTTCAATCCACACCATCACCAGACAACAAACTGTTACACCTGTACATGAACACACCAGGAAATTTCCTACAACTTTTACAAAAGCAGAAACACACACACAGAAAAAAAAAAAAAAAAAAAAAAAAACAGGGCTGCCAGTCATTAAGAGTTTTTAAATAATAACCAAATCAAAAAGACATAACAGCGACCAGATACTAACTCACAGGAAAAATACAAAAAATTTTTTTATAATTATCACTTAGTATTAAAAGCCCACTAGACAACTCAGTGACTGTCAGCATGCAGAGCATGAGAAACAAGGAGTGATCAGTGATGAAGAGTGGTGAGTGAGATCATGTGCCGCACCCACAATCACTCACCACCACACAATCACGCCACACACAACCCACCCACCATGCCCCGTGGGGGACACCCCAGGCGGACCAGCGGACAGCAAGCCCCAAGCACCCCCCCTTGACCCAACCCCCACAGAGCCAGCAGCCCACCAGTGCAGCCACCCCGGGACCTGGCCCCGGTGCAACCCCCCCCCACCCGCCCGCCCCCAGCCACACACAGGAGGAGCAGGGGTGTAAGAGGTCCCCAATACCCTCTCCCTCCCCACTCCTGACTGTTTATGTAGTGTGTGTTGTGTGCAATTAAAATTGAGGGGCAGTGACTGCAATGAGCCGGGAGCACACAAAAAAACAGAAAATAAGTATTTTTGTGGTGCTTAACCTAAAGTTAGTTTCTATGCACTTTTTTGTTTTATAGAAAACAGAACATAAGCACAAAAATGATTATTGGAGACTACTTTCAGGAAATAAATACACATTTAATGCACAAGTAAGAACTCATAGCATCAGGGGTCTTTAATAAAAAAGTACTAGGCATGCTTTTTGTTTTTTTAAAGTGCCATTATGTTTAAAAATCATTTGTCTGTACAACAACAGCAACATGTTGAAGGATCAAAGCAGCAGGCGATGAGGAGGCAGGACCCAAATACAGGATTAAGAAACACAGGCGGATGGAAAAACAAAGGTGGTTTAATTAAACCAAAGTGCTACAGCAGCAGGACACGCCAGGAACAGAACTAACAACAGGCAAAACTTAGATGGGTGAGCGGCCTGAGTGACACAAAATGGATCATTGTGGAAAACATAGCACTACTACTACTGACTGACACAACTTGAAAAAAAGAAGCACAGCAAAACAACAACATAGCACAATACAATGAACTTGCACAGGACAAATGCAAACTGGGAGCTCAAATACTGAGGAAAAAATTATAAACAAGAAGCAGATGTAACAAATTATTAACCGGAAGCATGTAAAGGATGTAAAGTGAACACAACAGTTTAGTGATATAGTAATAGTCTAATGACTCTAGCGATGACCTGAGAATGCAGTGGCTGCCTACATAAACTCCCAAAGTGATCAAGTGATAAAGTCCCAAAGAGGATCCTTTTAATCTTCTGTGTTGTGTGGAGGGAATGTGCAAGAGTATTCCCAAACCTTGCGCTTATTGCCAGGAATGTTTTCAGCATCCCGGCGTCCAGCGCGGCCAATGAGAGAGATTTTTCCACTGCTGGTTACATAATTTAGGAACGGAGAACACAGGAATGGTGGACGATATCTTGATTTTGTACAGCAATCTTCAAATCAAATAAATAAAGTCACAGAGTAGCAAAATAACAGAGACCACAGGGAGATTATAGTTCAGTGCAATAACAGTCTATGAAAGTCAAAGTGCTATACAATATAAAATAAACCTTAAAATGTATTAACTGTTTTTTTGTCTTTTCCTTTTTTACTATGAATAAAGCAAAGCAAAGCAACTTTATTTATATAGCACATTTTATGCTCTAAGGCAATTCAAAGTGCTTTACAGAAACAAGAAAAAAAGAATAAAATAAATAAAAAAGAGAGATAAAACGAGATTAAATATATATAATAAAATAAAATTAAAAAAAGCTATACAGTGCACAAGGTGAAACCAATAAAAAGGCACAGGAAAAATGGTGGTTAGAGTTGGGGCACATTTAAGGTAATCAGGAAGCTGGTTCCATCTGTGTGCTGCATAGTAGCTGAAAGCAGCTTCACCTTGTTTGGTTCTGACCCGGGATACTACCAGCTGCCTGCTTCCAAAGGATCTAAGAGCTCTGCTGGGTTTGTATACTTCAAGAAAGTCGGACAGGTATTTTGGCCCCATACCATTGAGTGATTTATAGTAGGAGTAGCACTTTAAAATCGATTCTGTAGGGTAACTGGTAGCCAGTGTAAAGATTTAAGAACAGGAGTGATGGGGTCTGTTCTCCTGGTTCTTGTTAAAACTCTGACAGCAGCATTCTGAATGAGCTGAATTTGTCTAACAGTCTTTTTGGGAAGACCAGACAAAAGACGGTTACAATAGTCAAGCCTGCTGGAGATGAAAGCATAAATAAGTTTCTCTAAGTCCTGTCTGGACATGAGACCTCTGAGTCTTGCTTATTGTTTTAGATGATAAAATGCTGATTCGGTTATGGGTAATGGGTCGGGTTTGGTAATCATCTTAACGAGTTTGGGCGGGTGCGGGTTGGTAAATTTGTACCAATGCAGCACTGGTATGGTGTATTTCTTAAACAGTCAGCACAATAACATACTGTAGATACATTAAATTTACTTAGATGTGACTCATTGACAATAACTGGGACACAGTCAGCTGAGCTTGCCAACATTTGTGCTATTTTTAATGGATGCAGAGGATGGTTTAGATTGTGAAGATATGTTGCATCTGTTCCATAATGAATATCACAAGACTCTGGGCCTCCACCTCACTAACGCTACTAATTTTAAACATTAATATAGCAGATCAAACACAGCAGCTGCCATGTTGAATTTTTGTTATTTTGTCACATGATTAAGTGATGATGAAATATTGATTTCATGCAGCTTATTTCTAACATCTAACAACTGAAAGAGAAACTGTTCTAGCTGCACAATATTACATAAAGTGTTTTTGTAGATTATACATTGCTGCAACAATAGACTAATTAATTTGAGCCAAGCATATTGCAGGAGGCATTACTAGTTACTTGCTCCTTCAAGTACATACTAATACCTCTTTTTTTAACAGAGTTCTTTAATTTGTGTGTTTTTTTGTATTACTTCTGACTTAGGGATTTTATTACTCACTCTAAATCTTCCAATGCAAATAACAATATTGAAATAACAAAAAGCTGAAAAGTACGTAAGACAGGATTTATTGGTAGTACTACAAACACTATATCTCCTCAACTCTAATTTGAAACCGAAACTGTAAAAATATTTAACTATGTGGGCACCGAGTATCATCAACATCAGCTGTCCTTAATGGAGTCACACATTTTAACGTTTAGCTTGTGTGTGTGCTCAAATGATGTTGTTCCTCGTCTCTTATAATACCACCCTAAAACAAGAGGATGGGCAAAAAAATTGAGAAGCACAGCAGTAAAGATTTGACCTTTAAGAATAGATTTATTTGCCATTTGCAAAGGTACCAGTCATTGAAGGTACATTTGAGAAGTTCAGCATGAAGCAATGATCAGGTGATAAATGTCCATGTAAATAAGGCAGATGTGGTCATTTATTTGGTCCACTACCACTTTAATAATCTTTTTTTTCTTTTCAAGTTTCATCAGTCAATTACAGTTTTGACTGATTTGTTTTTAATTTATTGCTAACAGCATACACACACTTTTAATTTATAAAGAAAAAAACAAAAAACTAACAAAAAAAAATCAATCAACCCTGCTTAAAGCATCAATTATATGTATTGTTCTCGGTGTTTAGTTGCATTTTAGCGAACTTTTACTAATGTGAAATATGCAAAAGAATATTTTTTTGCATTTCACTTTATACTGAGTCTCCATTTCCCCTCCTCTCAGCCGACTGTACCCAATGGCTGCCATCATTTCTTGGTGTCAGGTGAGTTTGCATTCAGAAAAAACACTACTTATGTAATTTAAAAGCCAGTTTTTATTTATTTATTTTTTAAATATCCAACTTTAGAGATTTTGCTATGGTCATGAAGAATCTGTTAATATGAAGGAACGTGGGGAGTGGAAAGGCTGCTCCATTAAAAGTACAGCCCCCTGCAGACTCTATATATCTGTAATATATATACACTTAGCTTACTTACTGCACAAATTAACCCCACTGTTGTTCCTCTTCCTTCAAGGCAAGAAACCTTCTACAAATGTGTGAGTGTGGCCTTCATGTGTCTGCATCCTGAGGCTCATGTGTTTAAATGTGATCACAACTGAATCTGATGTATTTAACACAGAAAACCAGATGATTCCAGTTCCAATCAGAAAGGTTGGTGCATTAGATAATTACATTTGCAAGAGTGCTAGAATTTAGGATGTGCAGCTTAAGTAAAAGTTTACACAGTCTACTTAATGCTTATTAATCTGTAAACAATCTGGTGTATTGTTTATAGCTGGTACTGTTACTGTTAAACTCATTTTTGACATCCTTCTGTTGTTTGCTATAAAAATATTGAAAAGCTTTATACTAATCCACAATAATAATAAAAAAGTAAATTACATAGAAACAGTTCAGTTTCCCATGTGATCATCTTACCATTTAATTCTTTAAATGAGTTTTAGTTAAGCTCCATTCATCTGTAAACATTATGAACTGGACAATAATCATGAGCCACATCTGTGCTGTGACTTCGGAAACCCCAGAAGGGAGTGTGATTTGTTACACATGGCCGGAACAGTTCAGTTTGCATCATCTGTAAAAACAGACTGTGTTTTAGCATTCAGGGCATGTTGGCCCAGGTTAGAGAGGAGACTCTCATCTCCTATAAGTGACGCCTGGGAAATAATGGCCACAGTCTTGTTTTTAATTAGCAGCAGTTGCCAGCCTGCTTTAAAGTTGGACTTGAAATGTTGCCTGTGAATGTATTTTTAGAAATAAAATAGAAAAATAACTGCTTTTTATGTTGTGTCACAGTTTACGTCTTCAAGGCACTTTATTTATTTCATTTGAACCTTGCACTGCAATGACCGAATATGTGCCACATATAATAAGGGAAGCCTCAAAAGAGGACTTTATACTCTAAATCAAAATGAATTAATTTAACACAAAGTGTAGAGGTCATGGTTTTTCAATGGAAAACAGTTCAAATGGTCAGACTCCAACACAAATTTTCTCTGTGGCATCACCAATGGGATTTCACCAGTGACTCATCGATAATAACTGAGCCGCATTTGGCTGAGCCTGCCAACATTTTGGTATTTTATTAGATGCAGAGGCTGGTTTGCATCATGAAGATGTTTTGTGACTGTTCTTCAGTTAAAAACTCAAGCCTTTGTGCCTCTATTTCTCTCTCATCACTAATTTTAAAGATTTGTCTACCAATCTTACATAGCTGCTGTCATGTTAAATTTTTGTTATTTGGTTACATTATGAAATGATAATGAAATATTGATTTCGTGCAGCTCAGTTCCAACATCTAACAGTGGAAAGAGAAATTCATACATTCCACAGCATAACAGCTTTTACTCTTGTGGTACTGACTACAGTAAAACATAATTGGTGGTCTCATAAATCAGAAAACACAAACACTTATTTTGCTTTGGATGTGCTCATTCAAATTGAACAGCAAATAAAGCAGCAGTATAATATCTTCACAGGAGAAATTCATGCTTGAGAGATTCAAGCTTCAAGATTCATGGCAAAAATTAGAAATGGGAATGGTCACAAGACAAACACACACACACACACACACACACACGCACACAATAATTGGCATATCAAGTAAGTTTGTAAAAATATTAAATGATCCTTACTGGGTCACACTTTGCAACCCTTTTAAATTTATTCTTAGGTTTTATTTGATTTTTTTTCTTTTTTTTTTTCTTTTTTTTTTTTTTTTTTACAAAAACCTTCATTCAAATTCTTAGACCACAAAATTTTTTCATAGTTATCTTTTTAGACAGGTGAATACAAATGTCCCTGTGAGGTACAACACCAAACAATAAGCAAGTTAAAAGGATGTGGCTTCTGGCCCTAAATGCCAAAAAATAACTATAAGAAGTCATGAGACTGAATAGCCATGTAAACATGGAGAGAATATTTTCATATGAAAGAGCTGCACCAAAACTTGTTTGTCTTCATCTTTAACACTTAAATAATCAAGCCAAGATTCAAATCATTTAAAAAGAGTTTTCTGTACAAATGTGCTATAGTCCTAAAAGTAGACAGCAGGGCTGCAGTACGGTTCCATGAGCATTGAGTAGCGGTTAAAGGAAAGTGGTACACTGTAGAATTTTCTTCTCCTTGCATACTGTACCTTCTACACTTTAAAGCAAAATGTCACTTGCTGTGTTCAAACACAACCAGCGTTTTTTTTTAAGATGCAGTGCAGTGATGGAGCGAGTGGTACATCTAATTAATGAAAACCTTAACACTCACCTGAAGTTTTTTTTTCCATTGAAGGCATGCACTTGCTCCTAATAAAGCTAGTCATAATAAAAATAGACTGCTGTCGTAAATTTTAGTTATTAAGACATTCAGCAAGTGGATCTGGAAGTCATGTGACTTTGACTAGCAGTATTCTTGCATTTGAGGGAACAGATCTGGAGAATGCTTTAATGTCCTTGTGAAGTCTGTTGCACCAATGGTGTTAGAAAAAGCAGAAATAGAATTAAATCTCTTCACAGCAACTTGTTCTTGAGTGGATAAATCAAAAATATTACATTTTTTTCTGAGGGACATTATGTTAGGAGACAATTTGCAATATCTTGGTATTTATTTTAAAATAACTAAATGCTATGTAAATTAATTACCTGTAAAAGTCTTTAGCCACCACGTCTGCTTTTATTTTGCTTCCAAGGAGACAGACCTCCTCGTAACCTTCTAAAATGGCAATTAAGCAAAAAATTCTCCAGGCTTTCTGAAGGTCTTTCCCTCATTTTCTGGCCAGTACTTTGTACCTAAACATTTCCAAAGGAATGTGTTTTTTCTATGTTAAGCCACTTTACACTGATCTATGAATCACTGAAGCATTAAAAAAATGCCCAACTCAAGTGATGAATCATTGTTGTGTTAACACAGTAACAACTTAGAAAATACCCCATTTAAAATGGTATCTTTACATAATTTGTCACATAAACACATAATTTGTTTCTATTCCTTTGGTTTCATCATTGAAATATGCAAAGATAATACACTCTTACATAAAAGTGTATCTTTGCAATAACAAGGTGATTTTCTAAGAGCTATTAGCTGTAAATTTGATATAACCCTGCATCGACTCTTGATTGGACCATCATCAGAAATGTTCCCCATGGATGGACGGATGTCAGGAAGCCATTGTTTTTAAGGAAAACAGGAGGAAAAGGCTGAATAGCTGGAAAAATAGCTGGACTGACAGTCAGTGGCAACAGGTCATATGGTGTGTTAAATCATCCCCAGAGCCCAAACCTCAACATAAGAAACAATGTGGAATAATCCGGACAGAGAGCAGGACATAGGGCAGCCAAAATCCAATAATGATCACTGGATATCCTTCAAGAAAACCTGGAGAACTATTCCATAAGACTATTTCAAGAAATCACAAGAAACTTTGTCTAAGAGGGTTCATGCTGTGTTGAATAATAATGGTGCTCAAACCAAATACTGACGTTCAACTTGTAATCGTCCAAGCTTTTGGCTTGACTGTATTTCGACTTATGTTTGCAAGTTTTAGTAAATTACTGCACTAATAATATGCAGGTTTCCTGCAATATATAAAGATGTAGCTTGAGACCCTTACATAGTATTGTCTACATCTATGTAGACAATACTATGTAAGGCTCGTCTACTTAAATGTTGGTTAGACAGCAAACTTTCAATCATGATATAACACCATACTGATGCAGTGGTCCAAACCTATGTTGCAATGCATAAAATAAGGGAGAAATTTCCATGTTCTCTCTCTCTCTCTATATATATATATTATCCAACCTTCTGATCCCCTTGGTGCATCTCATTCTGATGGTTGTCTTGTAGCTATCTTTTTTTTCAGAGTCAGATCTTTCTCAACCACTATTTAACATTTTAAAGCATCTGGTTTTCCTGACAATAATTTGGCTCCTTCAGATTTCAATCCACGTGTGCAACCTGCTGCAATACTTAGTATCAGGACCATGAAACTGCTAGAAGTCCCAGCCAGTGAACTGTAGTTATTGATTGTTTTGGGGATCAATGCAGGCCTGAGGTAGGTAATTGCATGATGGCCTCGGTGCCTGCAGGGAAAGACAGAGGCCATGAGAGAAATAGTCAGACTGTGTTCTTAATGAACACCAGCAGGGTGCCTTACAAGTCTGATAGCACACAGTGCAGTGGCATACCTGCCCACTTTGATAAGGGGTTTAAAGAGTCTATCTTGAACACTTATTGGACCAAACCGGGTAAGAAAAGGGTTTATCTTTCAGAGCAGAGTCAGACTGTGAACTTGGGTCACTGCCCTCTGGAAGAGAAATTAGATTTGATTTGTGATCAACTGAGGAATGTGTTGCTCCAGGCTGGTGGAATATTCCAGAGATAATTGACTCTGGCATCCTTTCAAAGCCTGTCGAACTGCTGTCAAATACAGTAGTTGTGCATTGCAAGCACATGAGAGTGTACTCACTGTGACTTGAGCTTGTTTCATTTAGTAATGTCCATGTCAAAATAGAGCCTGCAGCATGGAGTGAGACACGAAAAGAAAACATGCAGTTGAACACACAGATCAGTCACACCATCAGACAGTGATGACAAAAACCAGGCAATGACATACAGATCAGGCCGAGTGCTGTAAACTATGAAGGATGGTCTACAAATTAGTAAAAAAAAAAAAAAAAACAAACAAAAAAAACTATATATGTATATATATATATATATATATATATATATATATATATATATATATATATATATATATATCTCAACAGCCTTTCAGGTTGTGACAGTTAAAATGCAGGTGAATCAAGATGAAGTGCTTTGGGTTTTAGCGGATAAATAAGCAAAAATTGTCCATTTCACTTTGGACTTGACATCTACTAAAAGACATGAAGTTCTTTTCCAAAAAGCCATTTCTGCAAGAAACACTTTCTGCACAGTTCACAATTTCACCAGTTACCTACAGATTACAGTTGTCCACAAAGGGATTTTTCTTTGATGCAATATGCTTTGAATAAGAACAGATGTAAAGCAAACTGCTACCATTGCACTGACACTGCAGATATAAAGGGGGTAATGGTGGGGGGTCTTGTGGCCTTTGTCATGTGAAAATGTTGAGTAAGTTAATTGGAACATCTTCTCCAGAGGATACAGGTGGCCTGTCCTGTCTGAAGGACTGGCCACTTAAGTTTGCTTATGATCATTATCAAGAACAGACAAAATAATAACAAAAAATAAACTAAATGCATCAAAATTTGGTTAATCAGTGCTTTCATAATATCTGCAAATGGACTGCTCTGTTTTCTTTAAACATAGCATAAATGCATTTAAACAAGCATGCAAGCCACTAATTAATTATTATTAATTAAACTTGAGTTAATTCTCTGGAAGACCACATGGGCAGATGCTGACACACTGGATGACATGCGGATTTTTGTCCTCTTGATCTTAGTCACAAAACATTATTTTTGTTGTAGTCAACATAATTAATGTTTGCTTAAATATAAAATGTATGCATCATCGTGTTCATTTCACTGTTGCAACTAGTATCTGTTAGTAAATCTGCCCGCCTGCATATCTCATCTGACCTGGAAGTCTTCAGCAAGCTTCATATCTGTCCTGACAGTTATTCTATCTGAATGCCCTCAATATGCTTGCATGACCAGCAACTTTAGCTTTAATATCCACATTGTTTTACATCTCAGCAAGTCAGTTTTATTCATAAACTCTAATATCAAAGATTGCAAACTTAGAAAACAAACAGAGCAACCTTAGAAAAATAATCCTACTCCATTTATAACAATAATTATAATAATAATAATAATAATAATAATAATAATAATAATAATAGTAAAAAGTAAAAAATCTAAACTGATACAGCAGAATAAATCAGGGTTAAAATAAGGCCTAATGCAGTGCCTCACTGGCATTTACAGACATGAAAGTAGGAGTACCACAACTGGACATGTCTCCAGCTGAGATGCATTCAGCTCCTGTTTGTCTGTTCACTTAACTTTAATCAAAAGGATTTCTGTTCATTATTTCTACAAAGATTTTGTGACTACTACTTTGGTAGCAAGTTGACTTAAGAAATATATATATTTTTTTAAATCAGACTGGAGCTATAAAAGTAATCACTCACTGTTTGGTAATCCCAGAGTTCACCTGTACTGACAGAATAAAGCAACTCAAAGTCAGTGACCTCTGAACAGAAAAATGCTTGTTAGCAATTGTAATCACTGTAATACCTCAAAGCTCCAACTACAGATAGACAGGCCGGATTGAGCTCATCTTTGTGATCCAGAATATCAGTTTATCACTGACCCCGATAGTGCACTTGCTCTGATGTCAGCAAAGCGAGACAGATGGACTCTGTGAGTATGGAGGGGGTTGTTTGACTGAAGTAAACTAACCTGCGATTTGGGATTTCATGGTTGAAAGGATTGTTGGCTTGAATCAGTGAGGAGAAAAGTTAACAGAAGCATGAACTGCAGAGGTATTAGACAGGAAAAATACCAGAAGTTGAATAATGAGCTCCTGCGTCCAACAGAAACTCACTGAAACTGAAATTGAAATGCATCAGGTTGGAATTTAACACAGTCAACACAGTCAAGCCGGGTCTATTTTTTAAAGTCTGGCATCACAAATCCCAAAACCTCCATCTATACAACACCCCATCCCTCTGTCCATACTAAAAGAAAGACCTGAACAATTTCTCTTCTGAACCAATTTTACCCACCAAAACAAGCATTCGTCCTTTTTTTTGTTGTTGTTGTTGCTCCTTTAATCCTTGTACAGCTTGTTACAGATTTAATCCCTATCTTTAAATTAAAATTTGGGCACTAATCTGTTGTACTTAAATCTCTCTAAAAATCTTTTTTTTTTCTACATTTTTCACAGTACTCTTCAAACATAAAAACAAATCAATCTTTTGTATTTTTTTTAGAATTTTTTTTATCATACATGCCATTTTGTGTTGTAAATACCAATCCTTTATCACATATACTCTGCTAAAACTTCTTCCAAAACATCTTGATGCCGAACAAAAAACTCATAATCTTGCTGTACCTGTGTTTCTTACAACTCCTCCATCCTCAGAAGATCGAGCCAGTACAAACATTCTGCAGCACTGCAATAAGAACAATCTACAGATTCTATGTGTTCAATATACCCAAAGCATATAAATCTGATCACATTAAAATGAAATCAACATGATCTCATGGCAATGCGTGTAGTTCAAATACCATCTTCATCATTTCATGTCCAGTATTTCATTTACCTGTATCTTCTGTTTTTGGTATGTTAAGTCCTTAAAGCCATTTTTCATCAGCTAAATGACTTCTTAACACAAAACATCTGCTGCAATGACTTCCAGTCAGGTTTTAGACAGCACCACAGCACTGAGACTGCTCTGACAAAAGTCATTAATGACATGTTTGAATACAGACGATGGAAAATTTTCAGCCTTAGTCTCAGAGGATCTCAGTGCTGCATTTGATACAGCACTGAGGTCCAGTGATATATTACTTAAATAAATGGAGAACTGGATCGGCTTCTCTGGCGCTGCACTACACCGGTTTAAAACGTATTTATTGAACAGAAAGTACTTTGTGTCAGTAGGTAACTTTACATCTCAGCCGACAAGAATTATATGTGGAGTTCCCCAAGGTTCCATCCTGGGGCTTCTTCTGTTTAACATCTACATGCTCCCACTGGCACAGGTCATAAAGAAAAACAAAATTAGTTATCATAGCTATGCAGATGACACACAGAAATTACAGGCTCTTGGTAAATGCATTGAGGAGATTAATGATTGGATGTGTCTGAACTTTCGTCAGTTAAGCAAAAACAAAACTGAGGTGATTGTCTTTGGAGCCAAAGAGAAATGATTAAAGGTCACCACAGAGCTTCAGTCTATGCACCTAAAAACCACCAACCAGGCCAGAAATCTGGGTGTATTGATGGACTCAGACCTAAACTTTGAGAAACACAATAAGGGAATCACAAAGTCAGCCTACTATCACAGTAAGAATATATCAAGGGTTAAAGATCTGATGTCTCAGCAGGACCTGGAAAAAACAGTCCATGCTTTCATCTTTAGTCAGTCAATGAGGTTCCAAGCTAAAAAAGGTTGGGAACCACTGCTCTAGGAGCAGCATCCCCATGTATGTATTTGGTGACATAAAATGCTGTTCTGTTTGTCTTCAGGTTACCATCACAAGGACATTTGATTTGAATTGGCATCAATATTGATATAAATAAATGCATGTAAACATAAAAATGCCTGCAAATATTTCTGCATAAAATATGATAGTTATGTTTTAAGTATGAGTGTAAATGGATTGTTAAATGTAGTTTACCAATGTTAAACTTTATTTAACAATATTCTACTAACTACTAATGATGTAATATACTACTAGCAAAGTTCAATATTATCTGCTGCCAAAAAAAGGAACAGGGTAAAATGATTGTCCTGACTAAAACTAGACTAAAATGTTGACAGTTTTTGTTGACTAAAACTAGTAAAAATAAAATTATGTTTTCTTGGACTAAAATAAAGACTAAAATGCTAGACTTATAGTCGACTAAAACTTGACTAAATGAAAATGAGATGAGGTTGACTAAATGTGATACAAACTAATAAGCGCGATTGAAACTGGACTAAAACTGAGACTAAATTTAAAAATGGCAGATAAAATTAACACTAGTATGAACCTACCAGACCCCTCAGGTCATCTGGATTTGGTTTCTTAGCAGTTCCCAGAGTCAGAACCAGACATGGAGAAGCTGCATTCAGCTTTTATGCTCCAGATGTCTGGAACAAACTCCTTGAAACCCTCAGATCAGCTGAAACACTCAGTTTATTTAAATCAAAGTTAAAGATGCACCTGTTCTGTGCTGCATTTCAATAGTTTTTATTAAAATAAATAAATAAATAAAAAAAAGTCCAAATCTGCATCTGTATTTTTAAACTTGATCATGTTTTAATACTGTTTTTAACCCATGTTTTTTTCTTTTTTTAATGTTAAATTATGCTTCTTATTTTCTGTAAAGAACTTTGAATCACCATGTAATTGAATTGTGCTATACAAATAAACTTGTCTTGCCTTAAAACGTCAAATGGTTAGGCTGAAAAATTACAGGGCTGGGTACATAGCATGATGTCCTTTACAAAACTAAAAGAAATGCATGGTAATAGCCCTCAGCACAATCTGGCCTGAAATAACTATGACTGTTTTATGCAAGAGAAAATAGTTTGTGTAGGAAAAGTAACAACATTTCATGGCTGGTGTCTGAAGGGTGAATGCATTGTTGAAGATTAGTTTGGTAAAAGCTGTCATTTAAATCTCAGGTCAAACAGGTACAGTATGTCAGCAACTTCTTCTGTCCTCATAAGGCTCACAGTTTGCAGTGATTTCCCCATCATTCTAATAACAAACCCAGTTGATAGCTTATCCTTGACATGTATAACTTAAACGCATATTATTTCATCACCATTTAGGTTTAATTTTTAAAACAGAAGTTACATTTAGACACATTGAAAATTGAAAATGTCTGAATATACTTTGAGGCAGTCAGCTAATTTCCCTCATAAAAATAAATGAGGCTGAGTACCAACCATGCTAAGATGATCTTGTTGTTAGATGTAGCTTTGAGCCAGAATAGTCTATTATATACAGTTAAATGATTTTGATAGATGCTCTCACACTCTCCATCTCTTATTTCAGAGATTTCAGCAGGTCCAGTTGCACACATCCATGAACACAAGTGCAATTGCACAAGCACTGGGGACAATCAAAACACACACACACACACACACACACACACACACACACACACACACACACACACACACACACACACACACACACACACACCAACCTAAACATTTCTGTGGAAAAATAAATCTGTTGAGGAAAACACATTATTATTCCAAATATGGCATAAATGAATCTAAACTAAAAGTATCATCAAACAGAAATGTGAGTGATTCAGACACTGTTGTTATGAAAAGAAAAAAAAAAATCACATATTCTGGAAAAATAAGGCTAGAACAACAGTATAAAATGTTGTTTCTTCATTGATAATCCCCACCTACCCTCCAAATTAAAATAATTTTAAAGTTAACTTGCCAATAATCCAGCTGTCCTCATAATTTAAAGCTATAAGGTCATATTTGATCTATTCAGGCATAGGCTCAAGGCCCTCATGATGAAATATTGGATATAATTGTCTCTGAGGTGATGTATCTGCTCCTATAATTTGCTTTATCCTTGACACATGATCTATGGTATTCGCTTAAGAAACACCTCTAAATCATACTCAGTACTTCTAAAAGACACAAGTTGGGGGCATCTGGACCATGTCATAGTGCAGAGGGGTACCCCTTAGAGTTATCTAACACAGCTTTCAAACTTCCAAAACCTTCACAGTTCTCATATAAATAAGATTTTTGTTTCCATACACATATTTATCACTTTCTAATCTATATTTTCAGCAATGAGTGATTCATTTTACTATCTACAAAAACAGTTTTTATATCAGTGTGTCCTTCTGATATTGCATACCTTTTTATCCCCTCTCAGATAAGCAGCAGTTTCCTCATTGCTCTGTTCTCATCCTGCAGTCAAAGTTAATTATTACCAGAGGGGCAGCAAATCTGTGCTGAATACACACCCAGCATTTATTCTTCTCCTTCATCTCTGTCCAAACAGAGCTTCGTCTCCTGACTGTGTTGGATGAGAAGGTCACAATAGAGGCATACATTTATCTCTTCTAAAACTGTTCAGTCTTAGTGAATTTTATGGAGAATGTCCTCAGAATTGGGTCTTAATTCTGTTCACAGTTGATCTTTTGAACATGACGGCACTAAAAAGTGTGTTGTTAAAAAAGCAGTTTCCTTTAGAGCACAGTGAGCATACTAGATGAGGACAGTAAATTTCTCACAATTATTGGCTTGGGTGAATGTTTTAGATGCATCTACAGCAAAGAAAACACTAGCCTTTACACTAGCAGTAATTTCTCCAGTTACCTGCATTATTCACACAGTCTGATACAACATTTCCAGACATTTGTGTTCTCCTATAGCTGTCTCAGGACTGCATTTTAAGAGCAAAAATCAATGTCATTTTAGAAGTGGGAAATGGCACACTGGCGTGAATGCAGGACTTTTAACCACCATACACTAAGTAGAAGCATCACTCTGTCGCTTTATGCTTTAGTGTGTTGTTACTTTTGCTGGCAGCTGTTGTTTTGTTAAGTATAGGTAAGTACTTTTTACTTTCACTTTCAGAATGTAAATGGACTGTATTCGTGTACTTTTCTAGTCTTGCTGCCCACTCAAAAGTTCTTTGATGGCTTCAGCTTGTTGTATCAGGGTGAGTGCTAGTCATCTTGTCCAAGAACATTTAGGCTAAGTTCACACTGCAGGCTGAAGTGACCCAAATCCGATTTTTTGGCCCCTATGCGACCTGTATCTGATCTTTTCATGAGAGTCGGAACGACAGAGATACGATTTTTTCAAATGCAACCCAGGCCACTTGGATATGTGGTCCTAAATCCGATATGAATCTGATCTTTTGCCATGCGACTTCAGTCTGAACGGCCTGGTCGCATTAATCCGACCTACACCCCATACACATCTTTGTTTATAAACTCGAATGATGCCATCAAAAATGTGCTGGCTACAGTTTGGATAATAAATTAAAAATTGCAACATAAGCTCCGCTGTTACCATCCATGTTTACTTCCGCAAACACGAAGACGTCAGACACACACTCACTGTCACGTCGTCGTGTCTTCTACGCATGCGGGACACTTTTGCTGCGCATAAGGTTCATATAGGAGATCACATACAAGTCGCCTTTAATTGGAAATGTGAACGGACTCTCAAAAAAATCGGATTTCACAAAAAAATCTGAATTGAGCATTATGCCCTGCAGTGTGAACCTAGCCTTAGACATGTGGACTGGGGAGGTCCCAAACCCTATAACTGACAGAAGCCCCCTCTCCCTCCTGAGCTACAGCCACCTCTGAATAGTCTGATATGTAAAATGTGTTGTTAGGATACATTTTACATGCCTGAATCTGATTATTTTGATAGAAGCCAGGTAACTGCAGGCTTTTTGTTATGTTTGTAATAAAGAACTTTGTTTTCATGTTTTTATTTTACATATTCCATTGAGACCCGGCTGTTGACAAGATCTAAAGTAATAGGAAACTCATTAAAGGAAATCTTCAGTGTAAGGTCACATGATAATCCTTTTTATTGCTTTACAATTATTTTTGAGAACAAAAGAACGTGCAAATAGTTTTTTCATTCTCTTTTTTAAATATGCATTTTCTGCAACAAGATCTGCTGATCAACACGGTTTTCAGTAAATTAAGTTTTCTTTTAATGAACCTCTTGTAATATAAAGCCAAGGGAGAATTCGATTGGGAGGTTATTATGCACAATGTCCTTTCAAGTGATTATTAAAAGAAAGTGTGTTTACACCACAGAGGGAGTTTTAAAGCTGGATTTCAACTTTCAAATTTTATCCATTATGAGCAAAACATTTTTTCTCAACATAAACTCAGGCAATAAGCCTGTGTATTTTGTTATTCCTCTGCAATATAACATTAGTTTTAAGGGGAAAAAAGGGAAATAAAATTTGTTTTCCTCAGAGATTCCTGATTGTTTCTAATCAATCTACTGTCTGCTGCAAACGTAATAGCTTCAGTTACCCAGATGTGTAAAACTGGATGCAAAACTTCATCCTGGCTGACTTACAGCTCCTGTTCTTTATGAGGTGCACCTAATTTGTCTGAGGGAAAAGATTAATTCTCTGTCAGCATACACCTCCCACTTGTTTGTACCATCATGACTCAAAAAATGGCCCAACACTAGGTTAAAGTATCCCACAGATGAATATCTTCCCACAACCTAATGCACAAGTTCATTCAATTTCTCATTTATTCAAGCTGCCATCTGGTAAATTGTTTTTTTCCTACCTGCTACTTGGCTACTGTACAGATCCTGACCTTCATCACAGAATCTCAGCTGAATTCTGCTTATGTAATTCATACATATAGTGTCACTTGTTTCTGCATCCTGCTGTGAATAGATAGTTAGAGGACAGGTGATCTCTTCACCTCATTATATGATCTATTTAAAAAACCAAAGAGCAGATGTTCCAGCAGGCTGATTAAATGACGACTGATATATCCCAACATGTCTCTCCAATGAAAAGGCACCAATGTCACAGAGTGTTGCAGCAAGTCAACTTTCTGCTTAACTTTCTTCATATGACAGTTTAAGCAGTAGCAGTTTGACAGAAAGAAGAGTCCACTTAAACATGATCTGTCAGACATGAACACCCCAACATAAATTTCTTGTTCAAGAAAAATTTTGCCCTCTTAATTAGTAATTTACCTCTTTTTGTTATATAAAATAGTATCAAGTATGAATATATCGGTGGTTGTACAACAACAACCACTGCAGCTCCACTGCTGTATTATACAGTATTATGCAAAAGCCTAACAAAAGCATGCACAGTTGAGAATAAATGAGTAGGAATGGAACCAAAACCAGAGATGAGTGAAATGGGTGTGTTAATCGGGTGATTAGACATTGGAGGAAAGTCTTGAGACACCTGGTAGGTAAATGGGGTGTAAACAAAGGCTGGGGTGAGAGGTGCAAATACAACTGTGACATGCATGGGATACCAGTAAGCCAGGAGCTGTAAAAAAGTACAGCGCTACACTTTTTCACACACTGTTGCTAGTTTAAAGCCAAGATGTGTGAAAGCAGTGAACTGGCTGTTTGAGGCAAGATTTATCTTGTCCTCACTAAACCTTTCATGTCACATCTCTGAGAGGGACAAAAATGAAGCCTTCATAAATAAAATAAGAAAAATAATTTAAAATAAAAATTTTTGTCATATCTGCAGCCAT
Source organism: Melanotaenia boesemani (assembly GCF_017639745.1). Taxonomy (NCBI): domain Eukaryota; kingdom Metazoa; phylum Chordata; class Actinopteri; order Atheriniformes; family Melanotaeniidae; genus Melanotaenia; species Melanotaenia boesemani. The sequence continues at coordinate 17,612,204 of NC_055688.1, forward strand.
GTCTTGGTGAAACATAAAATTCGCTCTAATATTCACATTCCATCTTTGTCAGGGCTGCAAGCTTGCCCATTTTACCTACCAGCTATCCTACCAGGCTGCCACTAAAGTGATGTCTCTCTACAACTTATGTTTGCCATCTCTGGAAAGTTTTAACTCTCCACATTTACTTAAAACAAGAATACGGAGAGAATATTTTAACCACAACACATGTCTGACAAAGTGGAGGCTGGAGACAGGGAAGTGGGACTCAAATTCAGAACTGAAACACAGTAGGCAGGCAAATAAAGGAAAACCTGGAGCATAAATACAAAAGGAATGATCACAAAATAAGAAGCAGGTGTGAAAATGAACGACCTGAAGCAGGGAACAAGAAGTGAAGCACACAGAATACACAAGCGCGAAAAACTCTACAAAATAAAACAGGAAACAGGACAGACTAAAAAAATGACAAAAGACTAGAATTTAAAACAGACTGCAGTAAAACATGAAGAAAGCCAGCAGATCACGACAACACCAATAATAAATTTAGCAGTTGTAACAAAGTTGATCCTACACCAAGCTAAATCTCTACACCATGTTTCAAAATATTCACACACTAAAAAATGTTGGGTTAAAAACAACCCAAAATGGGTTATTTTTTAACCCAACACTGGTTAAATATTGGACAGAACACATGCTGGGTTATTTTGACCCAACAAGTTGGGTTGGTTTCCCTAAACCAACAGTTGGGTTGTTCTAATAACCCAACCATAGGGTCAATTTGACTTTACTGCTGGGTTCTTTCTACCCAATCATTTGGGTTGCCAATTTCTAATCAATATAATTAAATATTATGGTCATTATATATTGATTAAATATATTGACACAAAAAATTCAATTTTTTTTTTATTAAACTTTAGAGTCCACAAAATATTTTAAGCAACAAAATTTTCTATTAAAATAGAGAACAGTGAATACTTAACACAATAAATACCACAAACTTATTAACATTAAATATTTTAAAACATTGGATATTTTCTTATAAATATCTTAAATTGTAATACACATATATCTTATCATAACACTAAGTAATTTCTATCTAAAAACAGGGGAACAGGTACTTAATCTTTTCAGAACAAAAAAACTATACTATCTAAACACAATATCTCCAGAAAAAAAGGGGTGTTTTGTCCTCCCCGAGATAACAGAGAACGCTTGGGAATACTGCGTCCCGCTGTCCAGCAGGAGGACATAGGGGCAGGATCTTGATGTTTTTGCCTGGTCCAAGTATTCAACCATGTTGATTCCGACCTATGATGAGAAATGAAAGTAGGTAAATATCTCTACAGGGACAAAGCAACAAACAACTCAAGCTCTTTCAACCCATTCCTTCACAAACTTTGATGAAACCCCTTCCACTGAAGTTACATCTCTGGCAAACTCAAGCTGGCTAATGCGGCGCGTGCTAACCGTTAAAAAACGTTTCTCACAAGCCATCGCTAACTACAAATGACCGAGAGCTAACAATCACTGCTACAGACGTTCATATTACAAATATACACGGTTACTAAAATAAACTTTATACATATGATTCATATACATGAAACAATAGTGAAAATGTAACAAACCTCGCTGTGTAAAGTAGTGTCGCTCCGGTAAGATATTCTCGGGCTTCTCCTTCCCTTCACCCAGGACTCTGGCCAAACGGCTGCAACCGGTGGGGTAACGGTACTGTTTGTCGCGCATGCGCGAACATCGACCCAACATGTTGGGTAGTCCCAAATGACCCAACACAGTATAATGGGAAATTCAACCCAACAGCTAATAACTCAACTACCAACAACAATAACCCGGCAAGTTGGGTTCTTAGATTACCCAACTTAATGAAAACAACCCAATTAAACTACCCAACAGTCTCAACCCAGCTGTTGGGTTAAAAAAATAACCCAACATTTTTTTGTGTGCACCTTAGTGGATTTTAGTAGTACAGACTTAATTAACTATTGCATTAGTACATCATATTTGGATTTGCCCTGTATTCATTCTTTTTCTGAACTGCTTAGTCCATTAAGGGTCACGGGTAAGCTGGAGCCTATCCCAGCATTAACAGGTGAGAGGCAGGGTACACCCTGGACAGGTAACCAGTCCATCGCAGGGCCAACACATAGGAGACAAACAACCACTCACACACACGGAGAATTTAGAGTCATCAATCAACCTAACATGCATGTCTTTGAACGGTGGGAGGAAGCCGGAGTACCCGGAGAGAACCCACACATACACGGGAAGAACATGCAAACTCCACACAGAAAGGCCACCGCCCTCAAGGTTCAAACCGCCCCCCAGCCAAGATTTGAACCGGTGACCTTCTTGCTGTGAGGCTGCGGTGCGAACCACCACACCACTGTGCAGCCCACTGATTTGATTTGCCCAGTATGTGTAGTTGATTTCACAATGAAAACATTCAATCAGATTTGCAGAACTATTATTATGTTTGGGAAGAAGAAAACAAATATTTTTTTTATAAAACTGTAAATCAAGAATGAAGCTCACATAGATAGCCATCTTCACTCCAAAGAGGACATTAATAGCAAAGCTACACATTGTAAACTTCAGATCTTAAAAGATTTATGATGCAAAATGCCATCTGATTCAGATCACAGGCATTATCGTTCAGTTTAAGTGATTAAAAAGCTGTTCTGTCTTCATCTCTCCAGCAAACAGAAGATTCTTATGGAGGAAAATCTCATTATTGCTGCTATTATGTGACACAAAAGCAGATGTCTCTTTAAAAAAGTTATTGCCTTTTAAAAAACAGTTTTTAATGGATTGACTGTCATCACTTTACAGCAAGTCGTCAGAACACGATGGGAAAGACGTGGAGTGACAAATTCAATTAGTCCCACTCTGGCTTGTAACTCCAGGCTCAAGTTGGTGGTTTTGTACCAGGATGCTTTGGTCTTTGTTTATCACTTATCACTATTTAGCCATTTATCATGTTAATTCACTCTTCCCAATTTGTTGTGCTACTTTTTCTTCTTAAAAAGACATTTTTCATGTCATACCTGAGCAGCTTTAATAACATCTAGACTAAAATTTAACACCACAGAGAAATGCTGTTAAGGCTGGAGAAGTTGAAAAAAGAACACTGAAAAGAGCAATTACAACAGAAGTGTCAGCAGCTAATGGAAATGCTATTTTATGGATGTTTAATGAAACAAGGAAGACAAACAAACAACCTTTATTAAACTATGTCAACATTTACTTTAACGCCTTCGAAGTCTCTGCATTATAAGCCTGCATGGCTGTTGGTACGCATTTGTGTCTTTGGAACTGACAACTGAAAAAGTACTATTGATGCTGAACAGTATATGCAGATTATAGAGCAACATGCTCCCCTCCTGACACTGTTTTGTTCTGTGAAAGCCTTGCATATTTCAGCAATACATTGCAAAAACATATAGCAAGGCATTGTAGAAGGAAAGTCTGGATGTGGACCTGACTGCAGTTCAGACCTTTCACCATTAAGATCACCCATCACTGTTTATCAACCAGGATCCTTTAACAGACAAGACAGAGAAAATGGTTTTCTCTCAAGAGTCCAAAAAAGTACCTATTCAGTGCCCAAATGTTTACAGACCATTGATAAAAGAAGACAGGATTCTACACAGTGGTAAATATGGTCCTGTACTAATATTTTTCTGTGTATCACTGGCATCACATTCAACATTAGCTGATATTTTTCATGAAATATTAAAACTTCTTACTTTTAGCATTTGATATGTTTTCTATTTCCTGTTGTAAAAAATATATAAATATACACAGTATGTTAATGGTGTGGTGACTAGTAACATAACCTCACAAATAAGGTTCCTGGTTCGAGCCTCAGCTGGGGTCTCTGTATAGATTTTACATGTCCTCTATGTGCATTCATGGGTTCTCTCCTGCTTCTTCCCACAGTCCCAAGACATATATGTCAGGTTAATTGATCTTCTCCCTAGGAGTGGGTGTCACGGTTTCTGGGTTTTGGTGGGTGTTTTGATTGTTTGTTTAGGATTTTGGTTTTTGTCATGATTAGTTTGGTCATGTTCTTGGTTTGTAGTTCTTATGTTCATGCTTTAGTTTTCAGTTTTGTCATGCTTGGTTTTCCCTCTTGTGTTCCTGTGGTTTTCTGTTTCTGCCTCGTTAGTTCACCTGGTCTGATTAGTCATCCACTTCACCTGTGTCTTGTTACTCCCTCTGTGTATAAGTACTCCCGGTTTTCAGTCACTCCTTGTCAGATCCTCATTTTGTCATGTTTGGTTTTTGTTCTCTGGAGTTTATCCCCGTCGTCTATGGTTGCCTGTCTTGTGTTCCTGGGAAATAAACCTTTTACCTGCACCAGTTCTGCCTCCTGCCTGCATTTGGGTCCTCACCTCCACCTCCATTCGTGACAGTGGGTGTGAGTATGAGTGGTTGGTTGTGTCTCTGTGTTGGCCCTGTGATGGACTGGTGACTTTTCAGGGTGTACCATGCCTCTGATAGAAAATGGAATAGACTCTAGACCCCTCACATCCTGCACAAGTGGGTAATGAAGGTTCCTGTAAATATGTTCCTTTGTTTTTCCAAAATTTGATTTTATTTTTTCCCAAATTCCATGTTTTTCTAAATTCTATGCTTTATGTTACCTCGTTATATCCAAGGCAATGTATCTAATCATGTGGTAGGGGTATAAAAAATTTAATAGTCCAACAGGAAAAATATCCCATTTATTTTTTAATTGAAGTTCTTTTTGGCCCTAGAGACCTTTATTGGACAGTTGCTTGACAAAAAATGGGGTCAGAGAAAGAAGGGATGACCTGCAGCAAGGGGTCCTAGGCTGGGTTTGAAACCTGGGGCAGCTCCATTGAGGAGACGTAGCCTCTTCAGTTAAACAAGCTGCTTAACCAGATATAAACATCCATATTTTTTTTTTTAAAGCACTCTCTAATATCATTAGTTTTGTTGAAAATTATTATTGATTTTTTTGTTTGCAACACTCCTCCAGCATCTGTAAGCAAGTATATTTTCACCTTAATGCTTCAAAAACAGATGCCGTTTTCTTTTATTTCTAGAGCCTCATAAGATTGAATTTCTTAGAATTTTGAACTTCTCTTTCTGCCAGCCTCTTAGTCATTGCTGAATTTCTGGAGGACATTTGAGCCCCGTCGGTGCAAATGACGTCAGGGGGCTGCAGCGGTCAAAATGCATTTAATTCTCATCCAGCTTTTCTTGTGCTCAGGCACTGTGGAAAACTGATGGGAATAACAGACCACATACGAGCAAATTTCACAATATTCCACATTTTACAATTGATTCCAGTTTCATTAATACTGTAGGTATATGTGAATTAGTATAAAGGTGAATCAAAATAATCACATTATATTATTAATTTATATTCAACACTATCTCAGTTAGAGTTTCAAAAGACCTTAGTGTGAAGTCATACAATCGAAGCATATGTAGAATAGTAAATTAAACTAATAAATAAATAAATAAAATATTGGGAAATACTGAACCATTCAAAACAACAAAACAAAACAACAATTTAACCTTCAAACTGGTAGATCAAGAAAATCAAAGAGGTCAGAGAATAAATCTGACAAGATCCATTTCTGAGTGAAAAATCATTCTACCATTAAATTCTTGAAATGAATGTGAAAATGTTTTTTTTCTTTTCATAAAATATCAGGTTGAAAGGTTAAAAACTAAATATAATTCCTCCCCTGCAGATTATATGATTGCATTGAAATTGATCAATGAAAACTTTTCCCTGTGTGGATGCGCACTGTTGAGCTGATGTGAGCTTCAGTCTCCTATTTGTTCCAGGTGGATTCAGAGAGCTACAGTGTGGAAACTCAGGTGTGACAGGCTTACAGCTGCATCGCCTGCTGCAGGACACACAAAATGAGAGGGTGACACCAGCAAGAGACACCAACAAAGATGCTGCATTGACGTCATATGGTATGCTTTATTTTCTGCCTTCATCAATATACTTAAAGTCCAATCTGTAATGTTTCCTCAGTCAAACCTTAATTTTCCCTAAACGTCCATTTCAGTGGAACGTCACTTGACTAATTGACCTTGCAGTTTGACATATTGCAATTAGCTTTTGGACTGAAATGTCTTTTTGGCTTTTACATACAATTTAGGTATCATTACACACCTCCAATCTGCTGCAGTCTTTGGACCATGGAAACTAAAGTCTCATACATAACGAGTGAATCTTAAAGTGAAGATGATCTGGCCTTGGTTAACCCAAGGTAATAAACCACAGTTACTCCTCCATGCAAAACCCTAGAGATCCTTGTCAGATTGGATTTGTGTAAAACCATCAGGCTGTAACATGAGAAGAAGAGCATCTTTTATGTGCATCAAGCCCACAACAAGACTCTGATCCACCGTTTTTTTAAGATATGGCACTACTGCATCATCCTGGCTCTAGTCTTAAATAATTCAAAGCACTAAGTGTGTCAGCAGTCATTAGGGACTTAGCCCACACGTTTGACCTGTCTGACTGGGTCAGAAAGAATACAATGATGTCAAACACTTCGAGAATTACTGAGAAATGTCTGTCAGATATGTCTCCTGGCTGGAAAATTAAGCTCTCAGTAAGAATGCAAGAAATAGTATAACTCTATTTTTTAGAGTAAAAAAAAATCTGCTTCACCGATAACTTTTCTCAACAAAGCAAAAGAAAAAAAAACTGCAAAACAACACTTTTTTATTGGTTTCAAAATTTATTACACAGTATGATATCAACAGCAAGAATAAAACTGGGCATATCTGTCTTCAGGGGCATGGAAAACTAAAACTCCAGCAACAGACAGTATGGCCCTTAGAGCTCTGAAAAGATTGTCAGCTTATGATTATATAATGAGACACTGAGACAGAAAACTTCTATGGAAAGTTCTACCATACTTAAAGCAATCCACCTGTCATGTATCATGACAAATTGTGTTCAGACAGAGGTCATATTGTTTTACAGTTCAATTCCAGCAGTCATGAATCCCATATAAACTAATCTCTGCTGTTTGAATTGAAAAGAAGGTCTGCCATGAAAAACTGAGCACTGGACACAATGGTTATAATACTGCACAAGTTCTTCCTCATTAAGTTAAAGCATTAATAGTTGATTTCATTAATGATACATCTTGTTACACATAAAAACACCTTATAGACATATTATTAAGATACAAAGATTTCAAAAGGTGGTAAAAAAAACAACAATTTTTGGTTTTATATGAAGACAAATTAATGAAAACTTGATATGAGACATTTGCTCACCTTGTCACCACACAGTCTCAACTACACAGTCTATCTACAAACATGGTCTGCATTTCATTGTATTGAAACAATGATCACATTCACAGATCCAGTCCAGCCTCAACTAATTAAAAACCTCACAAACAGAGGTATTCATAACAAAAATCCTTTATCAATCCAACCCTGTGATATACCAAACAGTAGCTAAATATCCATCCATCCATCCATCCATTTTCTGCAGCTTATCCGGAATCGGGTCGCAGGGGTAGCTGCCTAAGCAGGAAAACCCGGACTTCTCTTTCCCCGGCCACATTCACGAGCTCATCCGGAGGGATCCCGAGGCATTCCCAGGTCAGCCGAGAGATCTTAGCTAAATAGACTTAGAGAAATTATAGGCCTGATTACTGCAGAATTTTAGCACAACAAAGCCCCTCACATCTTACAAATCTCATCACACAGTAAAGGGCACTGTATCAGTCATAACACCTGGTTCCATTTGTCATAATGGTATAAGCTTCCAGTTTCATCATCATCCCAAGTTAAGTAGCATGCTGTATCTAAATAATTGCACCTGAATGTGAAAGTGTTAGGTGGATTCTGATCTCCGCGCTACTTTCCACTACAATCTCGATAAAGAAAGACTGAGCAGATGAGGACAAGTAAAATATGACCTTGTGTCTTTTTAATGAAGGCTGTCTTCATTAATGGCTTTTTAAATAAGTCAGAGTTAGTAATGTGTTGTTGCAAATGATGGACAAACAACATGAGATGATTTGGAACCTGTGAATCAGCAACATGTTTAGAAGGCAGAACATCACGCACACTGAAGCCTTCAAGATACTGTAAATGATTAAACATGAACTACAAGCTACTCAACATCTGATATTAGATAAATTCATAGCAATTAGCAGTGTGACAAGAAAATAAATAAAAGTTTAATCTGCATGTCTTCAGCAGCGTGTTTTCCAATGGACATCAACATGTAACTTAAAATATTTGACACTACTTTCACTCTCTGCTGTTGCCAAATCCTTAGTCAACACTGAATGTGACACTAATTCTGTCACAGACTTGGAACGAATTTCCCATGCGTGTAATCCCCACAAAATACTACAGATATAATAATCCCTGGACACAGGATGAAAAAATATCCATCATTTGGTCTTGTCTTTCTCTGGAGAACTTCTAAAGAAGGCACACTGCAGCATTCACTGTCTGGGTTTGAGTTAGAAACATTCTTCTTTAGACTGAGCAAAAATAGACTTCCATAGAAAGCTTACATAAACATGTAATGTGTTACTGTGTTAGAAAATGTTTTGTCCCCCAGATCTTCTTGATCATTGTTCTTATTTCACATAGGGCCTGTGTTTCAGGTCAATAGTCACAAATGAGTAATTTTGTATTGTTCCGATTATTGCCTGTATCCTTACTGAGGAAATAATGCAGAAAAGTCAATCTGATCTGTAAAGTGTGTTTAGTCCAGAAACATGAGGGCGTTTTCTTTAACTTAAAACCTAATGCAGTAGGTTGCTAATGGCTTTATTCCCAGTAGATCAGATCCTTAAGAAATGTAAAGATTTAGGGTGGGTTAAATATTGTGATTTTTATAAAGGGGTTGCTTTAAAAAAGTTTTGAGGATTTAAAACTTGAATTTTATTCCATTATCAATGACACCAAAATCGAGCACTTTGTCGAGCATTGTTTCAGAAATATTTTGTATGCATACTAATTTAACTAAAAATGTATATTACCACTTCTTGGTTCTGGTAAAAATGTGATAGAGTTGGGCAGAGATCCAACAGTCAATTGGCAAATAACCAGAACTGGCCGGTTTTCAGCTCAACAGGCTGTGACAGCAAATATACTGTAGGTGATTCTGTGTCTAATATAGATAATAGCTGCAGGATGGATAGCATCATTTGCACAGCAACAAAGTCAATAAATCTACTGACAGAAACAAATCTTTTAATTTTTACCTAAGATGAATGTGTATAGAGACCGTTTATAGAACATGCACTGCTGTTGTTCCATTGATTTTAACTTACTGGATCACTAACTCACAAAGGAAACTGTACAAACCACAAATAAAGTCAATTTCTAACTAACCGTGGGGCTGAAAATTAATCCTGGTCTCTGTGCCATGGACAAATCAAAATGCAGAACCAAAGGGGCATTGGCCTTTGCTGAAGTTATATGGCTTCTGTAGTCCTCCTGTCCAGTCCCTGGTGGCTTGACTCTTAAAGACACACTCCGTAACTTTTTGACCTGTTTTCTGTAGTTGTTTGATGGCACAGTGACATCTCTTATGTTCATTTTTGGAGCCTTTGCTACCCAGCAGCATCCTGAGACTGACAAACCACACTAGAACTTTTCACCCAGCTGAGTTTCTGCTTTTATGCATCGCGTCACTCTAGCTAGCAAGTGGATATAAACACACCAGCTGTTTTGAACCTGCTCCATGGCTGAAGCAGCAAAGAAATGCAAGAAGACGTTAACAAAGGAGGAGCAAACAAGAAGTAGGAAGAGCAAGAGATAAAACAAGAGTCGAGAGAAGACTGTATTTTCCTGGCTGGAAAGATCTCACAGTACAGGATGCAAGATGGATACTGTATTAGCTGTTGATAGATGGCACATCACTGAGAAAATGGCAAAAGTTTTTGTAGCATGTCTTTAGGAAATCCAATTAAGTTTCATTTATGAAGCACACTGTGTAATTTATAAATTTTGCACTGTAGCTACATTACTGTTTTTAATCATCATGTGTGTTTGAATCTGTGCCCTGATGAATGTTGCAATGTAGTTGCACCAGCAACTTTGGGTACAGGACAAATTTTCTTCCGGACAATAAAAGTAAATCTTATCTTAAAAACAGGAAAAAGTTGTTTCCTCTATAAGACGGTGTGCAGAGATTGATTAAAAGCACATAAAATGCATACTCATAGTCTATACTTTAAGTTTTACATTCAATTACTCATCTAAAACTCCAACCTCATCAAAATTATTAAATAAATGCACTATGGAATGTAGAGCTAGATTTTAAAGAAAATATCCATCCATCCATTCATTTTCTGCCGCTTGTCCGGAGTCGGGTCGCGGGGGCAGCTGCCTAAGCAGGGAAACCCAGACTTCCCTCTCCCCGGCCACATTCACCAGCTCATCCGGAGGAATCCCGGGGCATTCCTAGGCCATCCGAGAGATGTAGTCCATCCAGTGCGTCCTAGTTCTTCCCCGGGGCCTCTTGCCGGTGGGACATGCCCGGAACACCTCACCAGGGAGGCATCCAGAAGGCATCCTAACCAGATGCCCGAGCCATCTCATCTGGCTCCTCTCGATGTGGAGGAGCAGTGGCTCTACTCTGAGCCCCTCCCGGATCACCAAGCTTCTCACCCTATCTCTAAGGGAGAGCCCGGCCACCCTGCGGAGAAAATTCATTTCGGCCGCTTGTACTCACGATCTTGTTCTTACGGTCACTACCCACAGCTCGTGACCATAGGTGAGGGTAGGAACGTAGATCGACTGGTAAATCGAGAGCTTTGCCTTTTGGCTCTGCTCCTTCTTCACCACGACAGACCGATGCAGAGACCCAATCCTGAGGCTACTGAACCAGATCACCTCAACACCTCGGCTGCGCCTAGAAATTCTGTCCATAAAGGTTATGAACAGAATCGGTGACAAAGGGCAGCCTTGACGGAGTCCAACCCGCACTGGAAACGATTCTAATTTACTGCTGGCAATGCAGACCAAGCTCTGACACAGGTCGTACAGGGACCGGACAGCTCATGCAAGCGAGTCCAGCACTCCATACTCCCGGAGTGCCCCCCACAGGAGTCCCCGGGGGACACAGTTGAATGCCTTCTCCAAGTCCACAAAGCACATGTAGATTGGTTGGTTGGGCAAACTCCCATGCCCCCTCAAAGACCCTGAAGAGGGTGTAGAGCTGGTCTGCTGTTCCACCGGGACGAAAACCACACTGTTCCTCCTCAATCCGAGGTTCGACTCTCCGACGGACTCTCCTCTCAAGCACCCCTGAATAGACCTTACCGGGTAGGCTGAGGAGTGTAATCCCCCTGTAGTTGAAGCACACCCTCCGGTCTCCCTTTTTGAAGAGGGGGACTACCACCCCAGTCTGCCAGTCCAGGGGAACTGTCCCCGATGTCCACGCGATGCTGCAGAGGCGTGTCAGCCAAGACAGCCCTACAGCATCCAGAGCCTTAAGGAACTCTGGGCAGACCTCATCCACCCCCGGGGCCTTGCCACTGAGGAGCTTTTTAACCACCTCAGCGACCTCAGCCCCAGAGATAGGAGAGCCAGCACCAGCTAGCCCAGACTCTGCTTCCTCATCGGAAGACGTGTTGGTAGGATTGAGAAGGTCTTCAAAGTATTCCTTCCACTGCCTCACAACAACTTGAGTCGAGGTCAACAGCCCCCCATTCCCACTGTGCACAGTGTTGACGGAGCACTGCTTTCCCCTCCTGAGCCGCTGGATGGTGGACCAGAATCTCTTCAAAGTCATCTGGAAGTCATTCTCCATGGCCTCTCCAAACTCCTCACATGCCCGAGTTTTTGCCTTAGCGACTGCCGAAGCTGCACTCCACTTAGCCCGCCGACACCCACCAGCTGCCTCTGGAGTCCCACAGGCCAAAAAGGCCTGATAGGACTCCTTCTTTAGGCATCCCTTACTGCCGCTGTCCACCAATGAGTTTAGGGGTTACTGCCACGACAGGCACCGATGACCTTACGGCCACAGCTCTGGCTGGCCGCCTCAACAATAGAGGCACGGAACACAGCCCATTCGGACTCAATGTCCCCCGCCTCACCTGGGACATGGTTGAAGCTCTGCCGGAGATGGGAGTTGAAACTCTTTCTGACAGGGGAATCTGCGAGACGTTCCCAGCAGACTCTAACAACAAGCTTGGGTCTGCCAGGCTTGACTGGCATCCTCCCCCACCATCTGAGCCAACTCACCACCAGGTGGTAATCAGTTGACAGCTCCACCCCTCTCTTCACCCGAGTGTCTAGAACATGCGGCTGCAAGTCCGACGACACGACTACAAAGTCGATCATCGAATTGTGGCCTAGAGTGTCCTGGTGCCAAGTGCACATGTGGACACTCTTATGTCTGAACAAGGTGTTCGTTATGAACAGTCCATGACAAGCACAGAAGTCCAATAACAAAACACCACTCGAATTTAGATTAGGGGGGGCCGTTCCTCCCAATCACGCCCCTCCAGGCCTCGCTGTCATTGCCCATGTGAGCATTGAGGTCCCCCAGCAGAACGAGGGAGTTCCCGGAAGGAGTGCTCTTCAACACCCCTTCCAAGGACTCCAAAAAGGGTGGGTACTCTGAACTGCTATTTGGTGCATAAGCACAAACAACAGTCAGGATCCACCCTCCCACCCGAAGGCGGAGGGAGGCTACCCTCTCGTCCACCGGGGTAAACCTCAACGTACAGGCGCCAAGTCGGGGGGCAATGAGCATGCCCACACCTGCTCGGCGCCTCTCAAGTTCTGGAAAAGCTCCAGAATGGAAGAGGGTTCAGCCCCTCTCAAGGACAGAGGTTCCAGAGCCCAAGCCGTGCGTCGAGGTGAGTCCAACTATATCTAGCTGGAACCGCTCAACCTCACGCACCAGCTTAGGCTCCTTCCCCACCAGAGAGGTGACATTCCACGTCCCTAGAGCTAGCTTTTGCAGCCGAGGTTCAGACCACCAGGGTCTCCGCCTCTAGCAGGCGCCCAGCTCACACTGCACCCGACCCCTATGGCCCCTCCTGCAGGTGGTGAGCCCACGGGAGGAGAGGCCCATGTCACCCTTTCGGGCTGAGCCCGACAGGGCCCCATGGGCAAAGGCCCGGCCACCGGACGCTCAACTCCGTGCCCCACCTCCAGGCCTGGCTCCAGAGGGGGGCCCAGGTGACCCACGTCCGGGCAAGGGAAACCTTGGTCCTTGCTTTCTCATCATCATATGGGTGATTTGAGCCGCACTCTGTCTGGTCCCTCCCCTAGACATGGGTGACCCTACCAGGGTCATGAGCCCCCGACAACATAACCGCTAGGATCGTCAGGATGCACAAACTCCAGATAACTCCACTACGATAAGGTGGCGGCTCAGGGAGGAGAAAAAAAATTTTTTTTAATTATATATATATATCTCAAACCAATTAATTAAACTCTGAGGCTTTTTTTTTTATGTGTTTCTAGTCCGTCTATCATTCATTCATTTAATCTGCAATTTAAAAAATAGAAATTAAAAATGAATTATCAGCTTGTTTTTTCATTATTACTTGAGAAATTCTATAAAAACAAACAAAAAAAAATCCAGCTTTTTTTTTAAATCTGAAAAAAAAACCTAGAAAATAACCCTCAGAAAAAAAAATATAGATTTTAATATTTAATTTAGTCAGATTTCCTTCAACCCGCTTCTCCTTCTGCAGCTTCCCCAGCGCCGTCACAGGTTCACCTGCTGCACCTACAGCAAGAGGTTCTGCAGTGCTAACAGCTGCCGTGGCAAAAACACATCAAAGGTACACAAATAAACATCTAATAAGCAGTTTGATAGTATTTTTATCTCACTGGGTTGGAGCCTCAATCCACCAATAATATAAAAAGTAAAAGCATTTTAAAAAAACATTCTTATAAAGGTACATTCAGACCAACTACAAAGATGTTTCTATAAATTACCATGTGTATATAAATAAAATTTCAACAGAAACATCTTGATTGTTGAACTTGTGGATGGAAAGCTGGATCACTGTGTATTTCTCAGAATTTGAGGCATCTGTTATAGTCATCACCAGTAAAGTCAATGAGACCCTTGATCAGGTGGACCCACTAATTCTTACTGACAGCCAAGATGAAAAAATCCTGGATCCATGGATTGAAGAAATTAGAGGTATTACTGAATACTTTGTAATGTTTGAAAGATACCATTTGATGCAATATTAAAATTAATAGTGCTAATCCATCATACTTTAGTCATGCTTCAAGTTTACTTTTAAATTTGAATTAGGGGTTATTTGTTTTCTTTTTAAACTTAGACGATATCCTATTTATGATAATTTTGTGTACAGGGTTAGCAATTTGGAAGCAAAGTGCAAGTAAATGTGCTAGCTGTAAAGGATCATGGACTTTCTCTCTAATAGAGAGAATTTTGTTCATGAAGAAATTCTTGAAGTCATCACAGCTGAGAGTTAAAGGAATACATGGCTCAACAGCACTACAACGCTCAGTCAACCTGGGTACAGAGCTGAAATAAGACATGGTGGTGTTTTTGTTCTCTATTTATCTATGATAAATAATAAGCTGTTCTAGCCTCATGCAGGGTTTTCTTATTTCGAGACAAAGACAAATTCTTCTAGACCAGATGAACGCCATTTCTTTTCCAATTCAATTCCAAGCCTTGATGTCTGCTTTAAAGCTTGTAGTTGTGAATTAAACCAAGTAGCCTGTGCCTTTTGGCAGATTATCTTCTTTCATTGAGGAGCAACAGTGTTAATCAAGAAGTTGATCAACCAGATAAATCAAAGTAGACTGACAAATGAATGTTATAAAGAAATATTTGGTCTCAAAATGTGTATGACTATATTCAGTCATACAGAGAACTATAACTATCAGGACAAATGAGTTTACTTTTCTAGCTAGAATAAAGTTTTGTAACATTTTATGAGAGCTAGAATCAGTGTGAGTATACTCAACATCAGTTCATTGGCTATAATTCTACTTTTTTAGAGTGGTTTAGCTCTGGAAAGAATTTATCCAGAATTCCAGTGTCTTTCTTTTTTTTTTTTTTTTTGAAGTCATTAAAAGGTGTGGAGTGGAAGTGCTTTCTAAAATTGAGACTGTCTCACATATGTTCATCTAAAGTTCATCTGAGAAAAACGTTTTAAAAAATCTGCTGAGAGAGACTTAAAAGTTGACAGCATTTATTATTGCCTGACATGAGCAGATTACAGCATCACAGGATGCTCGGATCAAAGCACCAGAAGATAGAGATCAAGTGAAAACCGGTCAGAGGCTTGTATCAGTCTACAGTCCATGCTGAGTGTTCAGATTCCCTACAGCTAATCAGTACAGCAAGTATGCTTAGGAGCAGCGGAGAATGGGATTGGAACAGACCAGATTAAATGGGGAGGGGGTATCACCAGTCATTTTTCAAAAATGCGTCTGCATCCTGGCTGGTGATGGTGACTGACGTCAGTTCACCATGTGAACCTAACAGGATTTGGAAGCCAACTTGCTGGACTTATCTTCCTTAAGTTACATTGTTAGCTTCTTTGTTCCATAGAACATCTTTCAGTTGTGAAAGTGATTGAATGGCAAACACACACGTGTGAAAACTAAAAATGTTTCAACTTGAGCAACTTTTCTTTTAACTTCTGGCATCACTGGGAGCAAGAATCAGTCCAAGAGCCACAAGACCACTAAGTAAGGTTGTTAATGTACAAAATATCTCTTATCGGACTTCAGCTCTCTGTTGTACTTTACCACAAACTCAGCTCTATTAGTCATTAGAATTTAGCATTATGCTAATCATGGCCGTCTACAGGGCCCCCAGGTGCTAATGTTTGTTGTTGACAGACAACTTAACACTAGCTAATCAATAAACAAGTGATAGTTTATCTGAACTGTGGAACTGTGGCAAGATATTTGAATAAAAACAACTTAAAACTGTGCTTTCCAAGTTTGAGCACACATAACTTTCTCAACAAGAAGGAAAAACGTATGTGATCATGTTTACTGTAACATTAAGTACAGTTACAAAGCCAGCAATCTGCCCCGCCTTGGAACATTTGATCATCTGCCAACTATTTAATTCCCCTGTAATCCTCTCAGCTAACAGCCCAAAACAGTTGTTAAAAGTATAAAATTATGCCCTGAAGGAGATGAAGAACAGTTACAAGACAAACACACAACACAGTTGTATACTGTGTTGTGTGTTGGTCTAAAATTGCGACCGCACAATACTGGAGGACATCCAGTGCTGCGAATAATGATAGGTGAGTCAAATGTAATTTAAAGATGCAAAATTGGCTCGTAAAAATGTTTCTTACTGAGACAAATGCAATTTTGTCAAATGAACATTCCTGATTTCTACCCCAGCAGCTGTCATGACTCTGAAGTGACTAATCCAGGTATCAGTAAGATTCTATGATTTCTGCAATGTGGATATTCAGATGGAATTTTGAAATTTGATAATGGAGCTGAAATCAACTGTAAAACATTTTTCTAAACCTCATTCTTGCTCACGATAATCTAAATAACCATCAATGTACATGGAAAATGATAAAAAGGCAATCCTTAAAATTTATTAAATGTGGTACTGAGAGTGATGCTGTGAACCTTGGGGTGCACACAAATTAAGAAGTTAGACACACCAGTGTAACCAATGCAAAAAGTTAGTCCTGAGCCCTGGAAAGAAATAAAGCCTATAAATCTGGAAACATGTCATTATACACTACAGCCGGATCAAATCTGGGGGAAAAAAAAAAAAAAAACAACAACAACAAAAACTACAAATTAAAAGTAGAAAGACTGCTTGACTTTGCACACTCATGTCAGGTTTGGAATGGGATATAAACCATAATAAACTATAAAGGCAGCAGAGAAGACTTCACCAGGAAACAACTTTAAAGGTCTCAAACTCAACATACAGGAGGTGATACAGGTCTTCCAAGCTGTCAGTGCAAATGGCTCAGATGGAATATCTGGCAGGGAACCAAAGCATTGTACACCTGGCAGGTAAGTTCACTGACATCTTCAACCCTTTTTGGAGGACACTATCTGATAGTGAAGTGAAGTGGGGCAGCATGTGTCAGTAAACCAAATTTTGTAGGCCTATGGGAGAATTGTAATCATTCTCACTGGTCGCTTGACAGTATCCTTCAAATGGAGAAGTCAGAAGAAAATCTGGGCCAATGATCAGTGGCTTCATGTTTGTCGCTTTTGCCCAGTCAAAATATAAATCCGACATGCTCCTGCTGTTACCGTCCTCCTGGGTTTTCTGGGCTCCAGTTTTGGACTTCAATACCACTTTATGACTTCCAACAACCAATGTTGACGTGGCAACTGGATCTGGTGATTATGAGGAATGTTTGGTTTCCAAGGCAAACAGATTACCTGAGCAGCCTAAACCTGGTGCCCTGATATCAGGTCGATCCACTGAGGCCCCTATACAACCTGGCTTGGCTAAGCCTAACACAGAGTGGACTAATTGAACAATAATTAGTCCTGAGTATTAATTGAGTATTCTATTAATTGTTGCATTAATTAATCAAGTAAGTTGACATATACGTTTGCATTTTTAAAGAACAATAAAAACAAGGTGAGGCAGTTTATTTGTACAGCACATTTCATATACAGGACAATTCAAAGCTTTACATTAAACATTAAAAGCATTACAAATACTGAGAAATAGTAAAAGGCAGCAACAAATAGCAAGAATCGCAAAAGAATCTGAATCACAATTCATTTTTCTTGCCCAACCCAGAGTGCCAAAAGGCTGTTAGATTTTTTTTTTTTTTTTTTTTACCCTGGCCTGTCCAGCATCCTAACATACAGAACGGTGGTCTGTGTGCCATATTTTGCTTGACAGATTTGCTCTACCAAGGGAGACATGTTATATACATGGCTGCCCTTGATATTTTTATTATTTTTATTGTAATCTTATTTTCTTTAGTCTTATATGTCAGTGCCGAACCTGACAGGGAGATAGAGGAAGAGAGAGAGAGAAAAAAAAGGGAGAAAAGGACAGGATTAAAATGTGGAAATAACAGTTGTCTATGCTGCCCAGAACATATCACAAAAAAAGCAACAATATAAACTACCACAGTACTACATGATACCAAAAGAAAAATAGGATGACGATGATATAAAAAATTACAATAGTCATCAAACGTACCTGCAGACAAACGTACCAACACACAAACATCAGCTACATCTAGTGAGAGCGGATGGAGAGACGAGCACGTTTGTGAGCATGCACGTGTTAACATGCATGTGTGGCCATGCAACAAGGAGGAAATGTGTACCCGCAAGGGGGCCGCGATCACTCCGCACCTGAAGCATCAGCAGGGGACGGGGGGAGCCCGAGGCCCCAAAGGCCAAGCAGGTCCACAGAGTACCAAGCCCGGGACAGCCAAAGCAGACAGAGCAGTGGCCCACCCGGACCAGAGCAGAGGGGCCCCCAGACCGGAACCCCCGGGGCGATGGGGCAGGGGCACCGGGCAGCCCAGGGCGATAGCGAGCAGGCCCAGCGGGTGCCGGGCACTGCGGTGGGTGCCGGGCACTGCGGTGCGGGCCGCACGGAGGGCAGGCGCCCCACAGGCCCAAGGGCCACCCATTACCCCCAGCAGAGCCCCACCCAGGAACCCGACGGGGCCCGACCGCCCCAGGCAAAACCACCGTGGGCCACGCCAACCCAACACCAAGGCTAGGCACCCCAGGGACAAGAACATGTCCGCAGGTCCAGGCTGTTAGATTTTTAATTGGCAACAGATGAGCATTAACAACTGTTCTGCAGACATGTAAGCAACCAATAATAGATACTCCCTGAAGACTACTATTTACATGACCAGGTCTCCTGATTATATTTAGACTCTCCTCTAAAAATAAATAAATAAACTAGCAGGTGTTGTTTAGCTTAGAAATAGCTCATTCCCACAGGCCTATATGAAAACCAAACAATGCTGAAAATGTGCTCGGGGTTGAGAATATGCTCACTTTGACTGTTAGGTGAACTTTACTAAGGAGCCCGCTGTGCTCTTAAAACGCAACTGTGATTTTTTAAAAAAAAATAAATAAATAAAAGACTGCAAATGTGACAGATCATTTTGGAGGGAAGGGATTTGTTTCATGCTTCCTGAGGGACTAAGAACATTGGTTGATAAAAGAATAATAAACTTCAGTTTAAGAGTTCAACATTGACTTTTTTTTTATCTAATAATGTCTTTTAATGTATCGATGAAGGAAGGGAAAGGAGCACCTCTGCGCTTATAGGTGTTCACTGAGAGGTCTTCTTTTCCTCCCTTCATCTGATAATGTCCTTTTAGCTTTCTTTGATGAATCAGCCACGTTACACGTTCAAAACAGCCAACGTTTGATATCCAGTTGCTGACATGTGCCATAAGGCAAAATGCTGCTAAGTGATGCAATGTCCAGAAAACAAGTTTTACATCGATCTATAGATGTAGATCAATGTACTTTTACAGTCCTACAGCATACCCCAATCCTAATGAAGACAAATACAGCCTTTCACAAACCAGCTTTCCACAGTGCTAAGTGAAAACAGCAAATACAATGTTAAAACTTACTGACCTTCAGACCATGCAGTATTTATCAATGCTGAAAGTAGTTCAAATTAAATACACTGACACCACATTTAAGTAAAAACTTGACTTGAGAAGTCAGCACTGATTAGAAGTAAAAGTTCTTAGATTAAAGGAAAATGTCCCTAAAACTTTCACTGACAGGTAAAAAACAGGGGTATGTTCCAAAAGAACATGTCCTTGAAGGACTCCTTGAACAGCTTTCAGAGCTGTGCTTCAAATCACTTTCTAAGTGTGACATGCCACACACCACCAAAAATACATAAAATTCAATTCCAGGCCAAAATGAGTCAAAAACATCCTCAGCATAAATGTGAGAATGTGAAATGTGTTACATCTCTCCTCGGGTAAAGTAATGGCATCATATATATTTCCTTAGATGTGCAGAGATTTTGGCACAGGTACTTCAATTCCTTCCTTTAACCTCAGGATAGGATTAGTGCATAACAGGATCCAATTTCTCAAAGCCTCTGTTCTGTACAGACGAGAGTTAAATCATCCTGTCTTACAGCGAGAATTTCTACAGTGAATCCTTGTTTATGTTGCAACTTCAAGGCTACAGATGAGAGAACAAGTTTAGCTCATTTATGATGCAATGTCAATCATTAAACTGATTTTACCACATCAGTCATCAGCTATACTAAGATTCAGAATAATATCCAATCTGATCCATTATCCATTCAACATTAGCATGAATTTGTAGTTTTCGATGTGACATACAAAACTTTAATGCACATCCTATTTTTTTTTCTTTTAATCAGGTTACACATTACCACTTCTACAACTACAAAAATATTAAAATTGAATCAGGATTACCTTTAAATCTTCAGATCTATTCACGTTCAGTAAGTAAGTCCCGAAGATGTCTTCTGTTTGATATTTGTAAAGAACATTTGCAAGAGTCAGATAAAAACGGAACCATTCTGCCTGATTTTAGTTTTATGTTGCTGAACAGGCTCTAATCCTGTTTCCACTGTAAATTTAACAGTCTATATGCCCAGTAAACCACAATGTCATTCAGACTGAACATTTGAAGTCATTTCAGGGTAAATCTTTCTATATTATGTAGAGAAAATACAACCAGTAACCTTCCTTGTCTAAATAGGTGTTCTGTCTGTGTGCACGTAGTCCTCTACAACCTAAAATCCCAGCCTTATTGATCATTTGTCCAGGGTTTTATCCAAGCAGCAACCTCAGTAAAATGTGAAGCCTGTGCAAAAATTTGCAGTTCACCCCTCATCCGCTAGGAGCTGGATCCAAAATAGAGCAAATTCCCATAGACTCCCATGTTAAAAAGACCAACTTCACAGTAGAAATAAACACGTTTAAATCCTGGTACAAAAATCCATTTTAGGATTAATAGGTCAAGTTTACTTTAATGACAACTGTGAGGGGGGTGAATTTTTTTCTTACTCACCCTAATCTTGAAATTTAGCATAATTAGGGGCGTGTCCTTTTGATTGACATGTATCCAATATCTTCGGGAAGAAGGGAGAGTGCAGCACAACCACGGTTTTTAGCCGACTAACAGCGTGCCTTAGCTTTAGCCCACCTACCTTCATTAGCCGGGTTAGCTCACGTTAGATCTTAGCTACAGGCAGCTCGGAGTTTGATAGACGTCAATCAACCACCCCCACAGTCACAGCCCCCCTCTCAGCTCCGCCACTTTGCCCATTTTTGTATTTTCCAGGAGCGATGGCAAGCGTGATGCTGCCAAGATGGCGACGGGAACGTCCAACGAACTTTACTCTCTCCGTCCATCGTTTATATACAGTCTATGGTTTTATCTGAGGTATATATTCATTCATTAGATGGATGTTCTTTTATTGATATATACATTTTATCCTTACTATTCTTTTTGTATTTAAGATGATCTTCAGTCTTGACACAAGCAAAAGACATCATTATTATCATTTCACTGTAGATCAGTGATGAAAAATTGCATTAAAAGTGCAATGTTTGGTTTGCTCGTTATTCCTCCAATATTGCAAGAGCCAAAGTAGAAAAATATGGTCATTAAAATTTGTTAAAAACATTATTCAAAGCCCAAATTTTCTGAAATTTGGTGATGTGGAGTACAGGCATAAAACCCATTTAACATTCCTTTGCAGAGGATGTGATCTGTGTGCTTTTTATTTTGTAATCATATTTTTTTAAGGCCCTTATTCTACTGATTTATTCTGTTACCTGTTCTTGCCAAGACCCAATTATCAACATAGAGAAGTACTTAAAAGTACAGTTTGACCTTTTGTCTGGTGTCTGTTTCAGCTTTCTAAAAAAGAAAGCTGGAACAACACTATTAGAAGCAGTTAAAAAGTGAAGACCGATGCAGCAAACTTGTGAGATCTAACTGGAAACTTGTTCATTATCCAAAATATGTTATCATTTTTCCTATTGTGTGTTACAATTATGGTGGAAAGAAAGTTATGACTCAAATATGCTCTTACAGGGAAACAATATGTGCAAAAGAAACAATGGTGCCTCATGTACTTTAAGGTGTTTGCAAAGGAAATGAGAGACTTCCATAGCTGTGAGGTCAAATTGACTTTGAAAGGCCTAGATAAACATTTTTCTTTTTCTTTTTCCTTCTTCTGTGTTTTGCCCCTTAATAACCTATACAGACTGCTTTATCAATTGGCTTGTGAGTGTAAGTAAACTTAACTCAGTTAACTCAGAAAAACTTAGCTCTATAAGCTTAAAAGTTACTGTCAAGTACACTTGAGTCGAGGCCATTAAGAACAGCTTGAAATCCCTCTCTCCCACCTCTGCTTTTGCTATAAGTGCAGGGAGTATAAATTACACTGTGACTGTTATTCAATAGATTACAGTCTGCCACCATGGTGATATGAGATACAATAATGTGATAGAGGTGTTTCCATTAGTTAAGATGCATCTGTGGTGAAAACCATGATACAGTGAGCCCACTTTCTTTTGAGAGAAAAGATTGGCTCGCCTTTGCTGTACCTTGACCCTGCACCAAAGAACAATATGAGTTATAATGCAATCGCTCAAATAGAAAGCCATCAGTATCAGAGTCGGCAGATTTGTAGAGCTCAGAGTGACTGCAATGATTCACATTCTATTATCATTTACAGAAGTTCTTTGTGTGAAGGTTTTCTGAGTTTTAAAGTATTATCTCAAAGACACAACTGTTACAACAGGTAGATTTTTAATGAAGTTGTGTCCTAAATGCAGTTTGAGTGATTTAAGGTTGTGTGAGGGTACAGTGCAGTCAGTTTAAATAAATGTACTGTGTAGAAAAAATGACAGAGCACTAAACTTTGCACAGGATAGGTGTTCACTTCTATAACATCCTGAAGTGAATTCCAGCCAAAGGTGGAAAAAAAACACCATACAAGAACAATCAAACAACTTCTGCCAGCCCCAAAGTAGATGAGTGAGGAACAGCAAAGTGGACCGATGTTAACTGGCTGATTTATACACAAAAAAAATTAGAAATACTTTAGCAAGTATTGAAACTATTGTGTGGGAATTGTTTTATAAAAAAATAGGTTTTAACAATAGCAAGTTAAATCTTGTATAATCGTACCACAATAATCGTGGAATAATTCAACAAACCACAAAAGACAGAAAGTTTGAAATTTTCAGAAAACAAATAGGATTAAATCCCTAATACTGCACTAGGCAGCCAAGTGCAACATGTAAATCAATACCAATCACTGGCAAAATTTTGAAAACAGTAATGGTTTTTCAGGGGTAAAGCAGTTTTCTACCAAAAGTGCCCACATCTGAAATGCCCTGGAGCTTTATAAAATGTAGCTCTACTTGGAGGTATTTTACAGTGGATAGGGCAAACCTCTGACTGGTACTGTACATTGACTCTAAATCTGTTTATGTTTTACATTTTCATGACATTGTGGGTGATATTCTTTGTACATTATAAAGTAGTAGCTCTGACACTATAATAAACTAATAATTAATGATTAATTGCCTTGTATTTCGATGGTTGCTCCAAAACTTGTTGGTGTTCAAACCTGTTTTCAGTAACTCTGTAAGTGTCGCTGCAGTGTTTTTGTATGTTTGTTTTTGGCAGCTGACATATATTGTTTTGTTTGCATGGTTGTGGTTTGTGACATGCGGGCTGTGCAGGTTGCGTTTGTCAGCTGCAAAGGGACAATTTTGTTATATATATTACTTTTCTCGCGAGATTTGTATACACAACCATAAGTGACTGTGAGGCTTGCACAGGCAGAGAATGCATTAAGGCCTTGAACTGAGAGATTCGCAGCAACTCGGTTGGTTTGCTAACTGTGAAAGGTATTTGGCAATTATTGTTTAAGGTTTCTGTAAATCCGAAATATATGGTGTTCTAATTATTGCACATGTTAATATAGAATGCACAAGACTAAGAATACTCTCCCAAGACCTCCGAAGTGGCAGGCGGCCACGAGGTAACTTTATTTTGATGTAACACATGGGTTAATTGTGAGTTGATAATGCGCCTAAAGCTGTTGTATTTTATTTTTGTAGTTTTCACGGCGTTTAATAAATCAAGGCAGAGCGCCCGTCTTGAAGAAGCCGTGCCTGTGTTGTCATTTCGGAGTAACAAACTCTAAGGCCAGACTGTGACATAAAGTCAGGCTGGGAGTCGTACCCTCACTCAGGCCACACCAACTCATATAATGCATGCATATGCTCACACTCACACAATTGTGCATACACACATATATGGACTAAGTAATCCCCAAAGCTCATTATCATAGACCAACATTCACATAAAACTACAAACCACTAATTTTTTCCTCATCTCTCCCCTCATCAAAGGTTCAATACAACAGTCAAAAGAGGAGTCCTGTAAAATCATTTAGATGCTAGTTTACAGTATTACATATGATACATCAACACCAATATTTGCTACAGAATAAAAAAAAGTGGAGCAACTTTACCTGATGTGAGTTATGTAACATTTGAAAATAAAAGAAGTCAGCTCAGCTTAGAAAGATAAGAAACGGTCCAACTTTAGGAGGGGGTTCCCGAATTTTATCATGCAGCAACCCACTTGTGGAGTATGTTTGGTCCAGCAGGACCCACCAAATATTTCATACTATATATAAATCTGTTGTTACCATGGAAACAGAATTATACACTACAGTTGTTAACTAAAACCTCAGACATCAACATTAACCAACAAGAATAAAAAGTTGCCATCACATAATTTACAACCAGATAAACACACCGACACACTAACTAAGTTAAAAGGTTCCATCATTAATATTTAACCTGGATAATAAAATGTTCCTCATTGGTACAGTTTTGCAGCTGTTTCTGAGTTGGACAAGGACAGATGTGTGTACAGACCAAGCAGCCGAAGTCTCAAAATATCCACCTGTCAGTTTAATGCAGCACATTATATTAACTAATATTTTATTGATACCAGGAAATCCCATATAGGACTTTCTTTATTTCCAAAGGTGAAATGACCAGTAGCTTCATGTTTCAGCTAATAGGAGATCTAACAGAATTGCAACAAATCACAGCAACAGAATGAAGTCCTGACAGGAAGTAGTACCAGTGTAATTATTACAGCTACATAAAAAGGTCCTGAAAAATCTTATCTAGTGATCATCGTGTGATGTTCAGATATTAATCTGCAGCTTTTCACCAGCCGTCTCACCTATATCAAGCATTTATTAACCAGTCTGTTGCTGCTGCTGATGGGGACTTAAAAATATTAGAATGTTCTCTCATCCTGAAGTGGTTTGTTTTTTCAGAAAGCCCCTCTCTGCTCCCCTTTTTGGCTTTTTTCCGAGTCCATTTGCACCACCACATTCCTCATCTGCTCAGCTGTTCCACCTATGTGTGCTTTGCACTTGTTGATTAATCTTTTAAAAAAATCAGCATTAGCTTATTAGTGACAGCTGACAAGAACAAATCGTTTAGTCTGTGGGTAGATGCCAGTATCAGGCTGGTCAATCAGCTACACCTACAGTACTGTATATTGACCATCTTGTCTTTTAAGGTCACATTTTATTTAATCTGTTGACATATTACATTACAATGTCTTTGAAGTAGCAAACGCAAATAGTCCACAATGTTTTTAAATCATTCATCGGTTTAACAAGCTACCTATAAGGAAAAAAAAATGTGTTAGATCAAAACTGAATTATACAAAGGCCTGTAAAGATGTAGTTAAACTGAAATTGTAGGAAATCAAAGCTCCTTAAGTAGGACTAACACATCCATATAACGTGTTTGGAGGTAAAATAACTCCTGCATATATGTCTCAATGAGACATAAATGGGCCAAGGCAATGCTCAAATAATTCAAAATGTTATCTATTTGCATTTTCTTTTTAAAAAAAAATCACACCATAACTGTATTTTGATACAGAATTCATTTATACAGAATTCCCAAAAGAGCTGCTCTTATTCAGATATTTTTCTGTTTCTTTGATCAGACTGCTAAATACAACTGGGATTGTGATTGGAAAGTAGCCCGTTAAAATTATTGGTCAACTTGCAGTAGTTTTAAGCATGTTCAGACTGTGACATGGCTCTAACAAAATCATTTGTTTTATAACCACATCTTTTAAAAAAGAAAATAAAATTATTGTGACACTAACTTTCATAGTATGTTTTAGTAGTGAATTTGGGTACATGTACTATAATCCCACAAAGAGAATATCGGTAGCAGTAAAATGTCTTTAATGTTTTTACACAGTTTACAACATTGCACACACTTCCCTCCTCTCATGCACGAATAATCGAACATCAGACCAAACTCTAGATTCATCTGTGCATGTTACCATCCTGATAAAACGGTTTCCAGCTGTTTACAGTTTTTCATGTAAAACTTCCACAGGGTACATAATCAGAGAAGCCTGCAGAATCTTCTAATCACTTCTTTATCAACAATACTCTGTAATGCACTGAAAAAAATGTACAGTATCTGATGCAAATTTATTCCAGTCTTGGAAAGGACGGTGCCTTTTAAGTAGAAGATGTTGCATTCTGATATTTTCCTAAAGATCAAATGAAGACCTTTGAATTATGATGAATTATCACACAAAGATGGCTCTGAATCAAAACCAGGAGAATTTCATGAATCTTTGAAATGTCTGACAAAAAAGACTTTATGGTTTGTGTGATCTTTCTTCAGATCATTAGTGGGTGTAGAGCAGCGAGCATCAGAAATGTTCCCTTTGCTGTTAAACTAAACCCTTTTTTCCCTATACTTAACGTCTTTCTTCTTTCTGATTATAAGAGGTCATCATGAACCACACCTGTTTGCTTGTTAAAATCCCAGCAATTACAGCAAGTGTGTTTGTTCAACCTGTTTAGTATCTAAAAAATAAATACATAAAGATCACACAGGAGGTGATATGAAGAAAAGAGTTCAATTTTTAAAGAAAAAAAATCTGCTCATTAAGACTGATCAAGATCTTTAGGCTTTAATGACCACATTTTACAAATATATACAAACAGCAAAAAATATCTGCCTAATATTCAGTTATTTCATCTAAAATAATACTAATTCTTCTAATGTTTTCTTTTTGTTGTTGTTGTTGTTTGTTTGTTTTTGTTCTGCAAATGATTGGATTGAACCAAAGTGAAGTTATGACCAGTGAAATATAAATCTGACTTCAATCTGATGAAGTATAAATGGCTAACGTTTCACCTCTTTGACTTTGACAGTAATGAAATAAAAGTGGCTTTTATTATAGTTTGAACAGGCTTTCTGAATAATTGTAACCAGGAAACTATTATAACTGCTTATTTATTGCATTTCTTTATATTAAACTCACTGATCAAGGGTTGAGATTGGTTGAATTATGAAAATTATGTCACTGGAACATGCATTAAAAGCCAGACATGAGCATTGCGGGATTTAAAACCAAAGTGCATCTAATGCTAAGACAATTTTATGATTGCTTCTTGATTGATTTTTAAATTCAGTAGAAATCATACTAAATGTAATTTAGGTTAGAACAGGTCACCATAAGATCTGTAGTTGAGGTCATAACAACATCTGTCATTTACACAGATGCCTTAGTAAAATTTATAGTCCATTATCATTGCCATCTAATTTTTTTTTTATATAAATTTTACTTGACTTTAAAACTTTTAATATGGATTCTGATATTTCTGGGGATTTTTGGATAAATTTATCCATTTTATTTCCTCAGCCTTGGAAGCCCGTGTTCCTACGACTAAACTCAATAATCCCTCTTGACCTACATGTTGCCATTTGCTTTACCAGTAATATGAGTTGATGCTTGCTGATAAACTTTATCACCATCAGCCTTTCCATTACGCTTCACAGTATCAGTACTTCTTTTTTCAGCCCTTTCATAAATGCTACCAAAATTACTGGGATTACAGAAATAAAAAAAAACTAAAACAAAAAAAAAAAAACAGCAAACATTCTGCTGCTGTGACATTTAGCAAAAGGTAGTAATAAGACAAAGCTTTACAATGTGGTGGCTAAACTCTGCTAAGGTAATGAATATGCCATTAATGAACATCAAAAAATAGCCAATGAATTTGAAATGGCTTCAGATTTTCATAGCAAAATAATTAATAAATAAGTTAATAAGTCAGTCAATGAAGCAAACAAAAGGGGGATTCATCACCAGTTTGAGAAATAAAATTTGAGACCTTGTTTAAAATGCATTTTATGAGCAGTAAACTCCCCTTCTGAAAAGTTTTGTCCCAGTCATTGAAACTATAATTGCATGTTTATACAGCAGTCGCTGGGCACGCACTTAAAGTGTGAGCACACACATAATAAAAGTTAAATAAAACAAGGTCTCCCAGATGTATGTAATGAGGTCAACTGAGAACAGCATCAAAGCCTATTAAATCCATATTTCTGTGTAGTGAAACACTATTAGGGCTGCAAAATTTAATCTCTAGAAAACACACATGGTGATTCATTTCTGTTCCATATAACAATAAAGTCCTGGATTTGTTGTCGGTTCATTAAAATTACGAGTTTCTTCTTAATGTTACTTTCTCACTTTTACTTGTTTGGGTGTACACTGATAGTGACTATAAGATAAAGCAGTTGTTTGTCTTCTAACAAAGAGATAGAAGCTTGTATGCACAAGCAGATGGTAGCGTCCCAGGCGATGCGCTGCAGAAGTACTGCAGCTTGTCTGCAACCTGTTTAGTGGTGTTGCTACAGAGAGATAAATGAGCATGTGTCATGTAATACTCCTTGTGTGGAGAATGACACATTCATTGAGTTTCTTCTATAACACAACTTCCCCACTTAAAGTTTTAAACAAGAAGCACCAGTGTGATTTATTACTGAAAAAGATCTGTTCACATGATGATCTTAACTTGACGTATGTTTTGAAGTTTTTACTTTTATCACGAGGCAGAGAGTCATTGCCTGCTTCTTGGTTAGGAATAAACTCACTATGGATAACTCATAAAACCTCAGCTTAACTTACAATCTCTTAGTTGACTCACTTCCATTCCCCTATGAAACTCATTGCTCACCATTTGACATATGAAATAGGTAAATAATACGGGTGTAACAATACAATTCTATCAACAATCTGATAGCATCAACCCAAAATGCAAACAATCTAAAATGGATACAATAGGGAAAATGCATTTTTTAAAATCACTGAATTTTTAAATTAGCCAGACACATCATTGTATGCCCAAACGTGCACACCCACAAACAGCATTAATTAGTTAATAAGCTAGAGGGAACATAGTGAACAGCCAGAAAACAATCAGTGAAGATATCATCTCTCCTCTAGGGAATAAATCTGCAGTTTGGAAACATTTGGATTTTGGGTCAACTGGCAAGTCACGTACTGTGTTTAAGCAGTGTCAGTTGAGATAAAATACTCAGAAAACACGCCACAGTCTCCCATGCTTGCAGTGCTAAAAATAACAAGCCACCATCACCAGTCGTGACTGACACTTTCCCTTGAAAAAATCATTAAGTCACAATTTTTAAAGAGCTATGAGTATTAGTATTATTATATTATATTTCATTCACAGATACAAGCTTTATAGTGTTGTCAAGAATGAGGGTTTTGAGATGCTGTTTATTCTGTAGCCTAAACATACATTTCCATCCAGGCAGCGTTTAAGTGAAACTTGCATGCCGGACTTGTGTAATCAAGTTAAAAATTAAATTATACATCAGCTGATGAACTCATAACTAGTCGCTATCACAACAGATGAATGGCCAACATGCACAACACATTCAACTGTTACCTGTCATCATATTAACGCTGCCTGGGAGACAAACTACATTCTTCACACACATGTTCAGAATGTCTTACATGGGACAGTTTTGAAAGAAGCATGTGTTACAGACAGGGTCAATGTTTGCAACAAATAAGGGAGGCAGGCACAAGGTGGTTCTTTACAAAAATATAATTTATTGAGGAAAACAGATTAAAACGTGTGTAGGTCTATGTCATAGATGTAAGTAGTGCAATAAAGGCAAAATAAGTAACATTGGCACCTAGCTTTTCAAACCAGAACCGCAGTCGAAAGAGAGAAACACTGAGAGTGTTCTCCTCCCACAGGAACACAGTATTCTCATGGTCCAAACATCATTACATTTGTTGTTGTAAACTAATAGGCCACCAATTTACTCCACTAATATATCCATACAGTCACACAAATTAATTTAATGAGTATCCGAGAAATAAATTAGACTAAAATCTTTGTAAATCAAGATAAACTTTTCAGTTAATTTAAGCAAAATACCGGTGCTTACCTGTTGAGGAGAAACTTTGCCAGCTCAGACTTCTGCTTTTTCAGCAGGATGCCAAGGTTTCTTAGGTTTTTCTGAAACTATTTCTGGTCCACTTTTTTTACTAGCTTCCATACCTGCACGCTGCTGCTCTTTTACGGACATAAAATACCAAAGGCTGCCTTGTTGTTGTTAGGCAACTGTGGGGAGTCACATATGATTGGATAAGGAGCCAGGAAGTAGGGAAGAGCAACACAGTGCACGGGAGTTATTCCGGCACGGAACTCTTATTTTGAAGGAGAAAAACTTGACAAAGACGTTGTTGATGTAGGAGACAGATTGTTTGTAGGGAAGCTTCCTTTTATCCCTCGCAGCAAATGAGAACATTTTAAATTATTTTTAAGGAAAAAAAATCCCAATTATTCAGCCTTTAATGTAGGGGAATGTATGTGAAACACAGCACAAACCAAACCAACAAAACAAAACCAAACATGCCATGCATGCACAAAGCCCAGGTGATCTTCAATCTCAAGCCTGGGAGACACACTGAATTCTGGCTGGAGAAGCTATTTAATAGGAGGCAGAG
This sequence comes from Melanotaenia boesemani, assembly GCF_017639745.1. Lineage (NCBI taxonomy): Eukaryota > Metazoa > Chordata > Actinopteri > Atheriniformes > Melanotaeniidae > Melanotaenia > Melanotaenia boesemani. Next base: position 17,643,062 of record NC_055688.1, read on the forward strand.
CACACCAGGCCCAGGTGTGGCTCAAGTCATTAATCGCCAGACGACACCTCCAACCATAGACTAGAAGATGGACGGATCCTCCATGACATCACCCATAGGTTTCTGAAGAGATGAATTGAAGCTCATTGGGCAGTTCCCATCGTCGCCATCTTGGCAGCATGTCGTCATTACCAAAAAACTCAAAAATGGGCAAAGAGGTGATGAAGGTGGGGGTGGATGATTGACACCCATCAAACTCCAAGCTGCCTCTAGCTAAGAGCAAACCGAGCTAACCCAGAGCTAACGGTAGCTAACCAGCTCATGTAGGTAGGCAAGCTAATGCGAAGGTGCGCTGTTAGCCGTCTAAAAACCTACGGTTGTGCTGCACTCTCCCTTCTTGCCATGGATATTGGATACCTGTCAATCAAAAGGACATACCTCTAATTATGCTGAATTTCAAGATCAAATAACATCCAAATGGATTAGTTAGGCCCAAAACCAAAACCGAAGCAAGTCACCACATTTGCCTCAACTTTGCCAAGTTTATATGACCAAAGTGCTTTTGCCCATATCTTTGCTCTTTTGTCATACTATGAACTTATCAACACTAAAGGTCCTCAAATGTACTGTGGTGGGACATTTTTTTGCCTTAAGTGAGATTGATAATCAAAGTTTTCCACTGTAGTTTTAAGAAAAGCAGAAACTGTTTTTGCCACAAACTAAAACAAGAGGTGTGCACATCAAACGGTTTATTTTGCAAGTTTCTACACTTGTTATAAATGAAAGTGATTGCTTTTTATTTATATTATCTCCTTCCTGAGCTGCCACCTTACCATGGTGAAGGAGTTTGCACGTCCTGATGATCCTAGGAGCTATGTTGCCACGGACGTCACCTCCCTGTTGGGGAAGGGGCATGAGCTGATGTGCGAGGTTATGCTTAGGCTCTGGAACCATTGTCCTCTTCCATTTTGGAGTTGCTCTCAGTGAGAAGCGCAGAGCAGGTGTGGGCATACTCATTGCCCCCCAACTTGGCGCCTGTGCATTGGGGTTTATCCTGGTGGACGAGAGGGTAGCCTCCCAACGCCTTCAAGTGGGGGGATGGGTCCTGACTGTTGTTTGTGCTTATGCACCGAACAGCAGTTCAGAGTACCCACCCTTTTTGGAGTCCTTGGAAGGGGTGTTAGACAGCTCTCCCTCGTTCTGCTGGGGGACTTCAATGCTCATGTGGGCAATGACAGTGAGACCTGGAGAGGCATGATTGGGAAGAACAGCCCCCCTGATCTTAATTTGAGTGGTGTTTTGTTATTGGACTTCTGTGCTTGTCATGGATTGTCCACAACGAACACCATATTTTGGCATAGGAGTGTCTGCATGTGCACATGTCCAGGACACTCTAAGCCGCAGTTAGATGATTGGCTTTGTAGTTGTATCATCAGACTTGCGGCCGGGTAAAGAAACGGGTGAAGCTGTCAACTGATCACCACCTGGTGGTGAGTTGGCTCAGATGGTGAGGGAGGATGCCAGTCAGGCCTGGCAGACTCAAGTATGTTGTGAGGGTCTGCTGGGAACGTCCGACGGAGTCCCCTGTCAGAAAGAGTTTCAACTCCCATCTCCGGCAGAGCTTCAACCATGTTCCGGGTGAGGCGGGGAACATTGAGTCAGAGTGGGCTGTGTTCCTTGCCTCTATTGTTGAGGCGGCCAGCCAGAGCTGTGGCCGTAAGGTCGTTGGTGCCTGTTGTGGAGGTAATCCTCGAACTCGTTGGTGGACACCAGTAGTGAGGGATGCTGTCAAGCTGAAGAAAAAGCCTTATTGGGACTTTTTGGCCTGTGGGACTCCGGAGGCAGCTGATGGGTATTGGTAGGCTAATTGGAACGCGGCTTCAGAGGTCACTAGGACAAAAACTCGGGCATGGGAAGAGTTTGGAGAGGCCATGGAGAATGACATCTGGATGGCTTCGAGAACATTCTGGTCCACCATCCCGCGGCTTAGGAGGGGGAAGCAGTGCTCCATCAACACTGTGTACAGGGGACAGGGGGCTGCTGACGTCGACTCGGGACATTGTGGGTTGGTGGAGGGAATACTTCAAAGACCTTCTCAATCTCACAGACACTTCTTCCAATGAAGAAGCAGAGTTAAGGGACCTCCTACCTCTGGGGCTGAGGTTGCTGAGATGGTTCAAAAGCTCCTCGGTGGAAGGGTGCCAGGGGTGGATGAGATCCACCTCAGTTTCTTAAGGCTCTGGATACTGTAGAAATGTCTTGGCTGGCACACCTCTGCAACATCATGAGGACATCAGGGACAGTTCCCCTGGACTGGCAGAGTGGGATGATGGTCCCCCTCTTCAAAACAGGGGACCAGAGGGTGTGCTCCAACTACAGAGGGATCACACTCTTCAGCCTCTCTGGTAAAGTCTATTCAGGGGTCCTGGAGAGGAGGGTCCATCAGGTAGTCGAATCTCGGATTGAGGAGAAGCAGTGTGGTTTTCGTCCCAGTTGTGGAACAGCTCTATACCCTCTTCAGGGTCTTGGAGGGGCCATGATAGTTTGCTCAACCAGTCTGCATGTGCTTTGTGGACAAAGAGAAGACGTTCAGCGTGTTCCCCGAGGGCTCCTGTGGGGGGTGCTCCAGGAGTATGGCATGCCGGACCCCCTTGTACGAGGTGTCCGGTCCCTGTACAACTGATGCCAGAGTTGGTCCGCATTGCCAGCAGTAAATCAGTTACATTTCTAGTAAGGGTTAAACTCCGCCAAGGCTGCCCTTGTCACCAATTCTGTTCTCCTTTATGGACAGAATTTCTAGGCGTAGCCGAGGTGTTGAGGGGATTCAGTTTGGTGGCCTCAGGATTGAGTCTCTGCTCTTTGCAGGTGATGTGGTTCTGTTAGCTTCATCGGGCTGTGATCTTCAGCTCTTGCTAGAGCGATTCTCAGCCAAGTGTGAAGCGGCTAGGCAGAGATTCAGCACATCCAAATCCGAGACCATGGTCCTCAGCCGGAAAAGGGTGGAGTGCTTTCTTCGGGTTGGGAATGAGGTCCTGCCCCAAGTGGAGGAGTTCAAGTATCTCACGGTTGGGACTAAGTTGGTGAATGTGACCTGGGTTTCCCTGCTTAGGCAGTTGCCCCGCGACCCAACCCCAGATAAGCAGCAGAAAATGGATGAATGGATGTATTTTATTGATCGCTGATTTAAGAATTGAATTAAAATCATGTTGATGCTGATGGCAAATGTTGAATTGTTATCCACTGAATTGATACTTGATTTCAGCTATTATTTCAGCTATTATTGTGAAGCGCTTTGGTCAACTGAAGTTGTTTTTAAATGTGCTATATAAATAAATTTAAATAGAATTAAACTGATATAAAATCAGATTGTGATATAACTGGTGATTTACACCCTCAGAAATAAAACTATGAGCAAGCATTTTTTAAATCTGCAAATTGAGAAAGGCAGTAGTCTTAAATCTTTTACACTGCTATCGCTTGGAACCACTCCTTTTTTCTTTGTGAAAAGCAAGTTTTTTAAACTTACACTACTGCTGGCTAAAAATACCTGCCCAATTCTAAGGGATGAGAGATTTCAGATAATAACGAAAAAATATACAAAAAAACACTAATAACTGTAAACAAGCAAACACTGTGCAAGAACAAGCTTTTCCTGTAAACTGCAAAGTACATAAAGTTAGAGGTTTTGGTGGCATATTAAATTTCAGAAATGAAATGAAAAGAGTTGTTTAGAAAGAGCAATAATTACAGAGTTGCTCTTTACATCTGTCAGACCTTTCTTGAGCTGTCAAGTCTGCTATTCCTTTGAAAAAGTGAGAACACTAATAACATCTTTATCTGCCTGAAACCAAACAGTCGAGCCAGTCTGTGAACCAAAATAAAAAAAAAAAAAGTGTCTACAATGTTTATTTAATTGCTAAACCATATTAAACGACATAAAAGAGAAAAAAATGCTTGTTTTTAAGCTGTCAGTTGAGCTGTGTTGGCTTTTATATTCACATTCTTGCCGTTCCCCATTTCAGAACATTGCATACTTTGAACAGCTTTCTAGACTAAACACAAAGAAACCCTTTATAGAGGAAATTCAAATAACTGCTTCACAGACACTTAGGTGCTACCACAGGCACCATCATTCTGCATGCAGCAGCTATGAATTGTTTATTTCTCGGTTTTCATGCATTTGTGTTGAAGCTTTGAATTGCTGTAATCAACTTGTCTACTTAGTTGTACTTGTCACGCAGAAGCCGCGTCTACTGCCGATGACTGCTTAGGCTGACATGTCATGCATCTGGAGTGAATTCAATCTGTTAATCATGTTTACTGTGGCTTAATTGTTGTCACATTTGTTTTGTGTAACTGTGTGATTAAAGACCCACAGCCATTTACCTAATCAGATTTTTTTTTCATACAATTCTACCAGTTGTAGACTACATTTCATACCTTCTTCAGTGTGAAAAATAAGCAATATTACAATTTATTGCACATGAAAGCAGAAAACGTTAAATTTATTTTTTTTTAAAAATCCAAGCAGTGTAAACTTCATCTTCATAGTGTGGTCATGATATGTGTACAGAAAAGCAGCTTGAAAGCATGAAATGGTGTCCAAATGAAACAACCAGAGGGAATCATGAGGATTAAAAGCCATATTACAGTAAACATTGATGCACACTCTTCACCAGAATGCATTTTGATGCATTGACAAGAAAAAAAAGTAGATTTCAACTGTATGCATGACATTTCTCTGGACCATCGTTGCACAAAAAGATCTAATAAAGGAGTATTAATAGGTGTATGACAACAAAACTGACTGTAGCTTGTTTGGGATGTCACCTATGTCGAATGTATTCACAAACTGTAGTAATTTGGTCCCCTTTTTTTAATCACTTTAAAAATCTTGGTGTAACATTTAACCGTGGGCTCAAATTTAATATACAGATAGTTCTATTGTTAGAACAAGCTTAGTTTCAGCTCAGATTATCCGTAATCATGGCAGCACCCTTTGTTATTCGGATCAGCTTATGCTTGATGTTCCAAGTTCAAGATACAGACAGTAGGGTTATCGTTCTTTTGTGGTTGCTGCTTCTAGACTATGGAACAAACCGCACCCCGACATTTGCATCACTACTGATCTCGGACTTTTTAAATCGAAGATGAAGACCTAATTTTTTAGACTGGCTTTTAAAATAGACTAGGACAGTCTGTTTCTAGGTGTATTTTGTCATTCTTATTTTGTCCTTTTTATGCACTTCTGGAAGGCACTTAATACCCTGCAGCACTGTAGCACTTTCCAGTTTGTGTTTTTATGTGTTTTAATTATTTGATGCTTTTATACATTGTTTTTACGTATTTTTTATCACTCTGTTTTATGATTGATTGATTGATTGTGTAACACACCATTCACATCTACTTGGAAGATAGCTCTTTACTAATTACAGCAAATGTTGACTAAATTAAGTAAAAAATAAGAATCCAAAGAAAAAAATAAATAGCATCTCACAAATTATTTACAGCTCACGTTAAGCTGGTTTTATGTGTTACATGATTTATACTCAAATGTTAACATAACCAATCAGCTTTGTGCCATGACATTGTTTATGTCTGGTTTACTCTATGGTCCAGTTTACACTTTAGACCCCTTAGGAGAGATGTCATATCCCTAAAAACAGTCGGCAATTATTCCTGAGCTGTAAAAGTTTATTGTCTCACACCTCCTTAATCACAGGCTCGCGGTGCACCTTGTAAAAAAAAAAAAAAAAAAAAAAAAAGTGTTTATTGCTGTGCACAGAAAGAATCCATTTTATATCAACCACAATAAATTGAGACACCATTATTCTTTTGCAATATTTATCAACAGCCTGATTTAAAGCTCACACCATTCATCCATGACATGCCCTGAAGTAAAAGCAAATGATGGTCCAACACAGACATGCATCTGTTAATGAAGGTATGAGGACATCGCTGTATCACTTATGGTTTCTGGTGGTCTCTGCACTGAGAGGCTCCTGCTGTGGAGAAAATTACTCCCTCCCGTTTGCATGGCCACATAACCACCTCAAAGTAAATAAAACGATCCACCATCCTTATATCTTTCATGGGAGGAAATAGTTACCTCTGCAAAGAACACTGAATTGCTCTGTAGTTACCTGACAGCACTCTAGAAGCCTTTCCCACTTTGAAAGAGTGCTTTTAGGTTTTAAGATATGTTTGTAGAGCAATAGATGAAATACAGAGCTATGATCTTTATCTTGTTTATTTACATGTAGAAATAATGGTCATTAATCTAAGGATATGTGTGAGGTTATGAAATCCAATTTAAACACACTTTTTTCCTTTTGTCTTTTTTAAAGCTATTCGAGCTGAAAGCTTGAACTAGAGCCATGAAGTTTGAAAATAGCCTCACAGCTGAAACCACACTCTGCAAGTTGGATCAAGAAAAACCTTTAAAGGTCCCATATTGTCCATTTTTTCAAAAATTTCGTACGGGTGTCAGAGGTCCAATAACACTGTTTTCAAAGAGTATTATCCCAAATTCAACCTTGATTCTTAATTTCAGCCATTCCAAAAGTACTGGAGCTCTAGTGAACTCTACTGAGAACGGGCCGTTTCTGTGTCTCAACCTTTAAATGTTCATGAGTGGTGCCTGCCCACGCCCCTCTCTTGGAGAGGATCCAGCTTTTGCTGGCACTCGCTCTTTGATTTCAGTGGGCAGGGTCAGTTAGCCAGTGGTGGGCAAGTCAATGGCAGTATCCACTACCAGGGATAGTACTTATTTCCCTTGTTGAGGTCACAAAAGGAAAGATCTCAGACTCACCCATTTGAGCACACATTTGCTAAAAAGTGGGCCTCATACACAGGCTATGAGGCCACATATGATTGTAAGAAAACCTTTAGAAAGTGAATTTTGCACAATATGGGACCTTTAACATGTACTAAGAGACTACTGCATGAAAGCATATTTGTTTTAGCAAGGTATGCTGAAGAAGCTAACTGATAGACTATGTGAGGTATGATCATTGCCTGTCTTTAATATAAATTATGACTTTGGTATTTCTGAAAGCTAAACTTTCTATTTATTATCAGACATTTAGATTTTGAGGTAATTAAATACATTTGTGTACTTGCATGTTGTTCTCAGTTACATGGTTGACACATCAGTATAACAATGAGCTGCATATATATTTATTAAATTTGCTGAGTTTTCCTTTTTTTAATTTTTTAACTAGTTTGAATCATTTTCCTAATTTCGGTTTAAAGTTGTTTTAGTTAATCAGAGACTATAAAGTCCAAGATTAAGGTATGTAAACCTGGTCATAATAGAAACCCAGAATGGAGTCAAAAACACTGTATACCAGTGTGAATATGAAAATAAAACTATTGTAAAAAGAAATCATTCAAAACAGGAGATATTATTCAAACTAATTGTAACAAATTACATAATTATTGAACAACCATAAAACTGCAACTGAGAAAAGAAAAAAAAAAACAGTTGGACAGAATATGTTGTGATTTCAACACAAATGAAAATGTAACCACAAAAACTGCAACAACTTCAGGTAAGTCACTCATATGTATTCCACGCTTCTCATATTTATACTATGACATCACTTCAATTAAATTAAACCTGCCTTTTTAGACTTTTTGGAAGAACATCAAACTGGCATTAAAAGAAAGAAAAAAAGGCAGAAATCAGAAGAGAATGGTTTAAGGGTGCATTCACATTATAGTCCGCTAGACTCGGTTTGACTGGGGACTCAGTTCAGTTGGGGGGTCTTTCTGTTTAAAGGGGATTCATGCTATCCCACACATGGGACTCGCTCCTGCAAAGACCACTGGGCGGCAGAAGCCATGACCAGCTGGGTAAAAATCTGTCAGATTGCCGGGTCGGTCACACCTATGGGATACAATCAGCTGACAAATACATGTCAGAAAAACACATTGTATGATATTTTCTGAAGACGACTACAGTTTCAGTCAGAACATGTCAAAAAGGTAAAATTACAGACCCTTAAAAACTCTTTGTCTGATGAAAAAGAATACTTACATCTACAACTGGAATAGACTAAATTAACCTAGTCACGCTATATCTGAATGCTGCTTATCCAATACTGGATTGTGAAAGCAACTCTGAATGCAAATCCCTCTTGGTCATTGCTCCAGCAGCGATATTAGCCCTAAAGCATTTCCCTTTTACATACTAAAGTGGTCTTGTTGTTTAATCAAAACAAATCAGTGGATTTATCCTGTCCACAAGCAGCAGTCTTGTGGTAGACCTTTAGGGTGTATGTGGTCTTCATTTAAGAATCCAGATTGTCCATACTCCTCAGCAAACATGTCTAAGCAGAAGTTATACCTTCCCCTTTTTAAAGGATTAGTTTAGCAATCAACTTAAGTCTTAATCATCACTCTTGTAACTGATTTAGTTTAATCAAGAATATGCCAAAACTTGGACTTATTTAAGGGAAGTATCTACAAGTGACTTTAAGGTTAACTACAGCCTGCATTTTGGTCTGAGACTAGCATTAAATCCTTTTTTTCTGAAACTAGCCCATAGAATGTCTGTCCAAGCCTACTGCGAAGACCTTGTAACTGATTAGACTTTTAGGGAATAATGCTAGAAATCAGGCATAAAGTTAATCATATAATCACCAGAATAAAGAGAAAAATATTGACAGAACTATAACATGGAAAACCCACATGCAAAATATTAAAAAAAACTAGCTTTGAAGCTTACATAAAAAAAGACAACAAAGTTAATAAAATAATTAAAAAGAGAAAATTGAATTGGAGCAGCAAGTATTGGTCAACCATCCATCTTTGCTAACCTACTTTATCATGTGATCGTTTTAATTTCAAAATTAAAAGATTAGGATATTATCCAATCCAATCCAATCCAACTTTATTTATAGAGCACTTTCAAAACAACATAGCTGACCACAGTGCTGTACACAGCCTAAGGCTTAACAACTATTCCAGATATCATACTGAACAATAAAAGTCAATATACTATAAAAGCAATAAAATGACTAGTAACAGTAACACACAATAAAACAACAAAATAAATAATAAAATAAAATAAAAACATGAAAAAGTCAACAACTCAAGCTGTGTTAAAAGCCAATGAAAAGGGTATGTTTTAAGAGAGGATTTAAAAACAGAAAGAGACTCAGCCTGTCTAGGGTGCAGGGGCAGTGCATTCCAGAGTTTGGGGCCAACAACTGAAAAGGAGTGGTCCCCTCTGGATTTCATCCCAGATTTAGGGACAACTAGCAAGGAATGATCTGCTGACCAGAGAGAGTGTGCAGTGCACAATAAATACAACAAAAAGTCATATATACTGCTCTTAAGTGATTACATTTTATGGTCATATTCAGATGCAGTTTGTGACTCTATGTTACATGAATAGTTGTTTAATATTAGGCCTACCCTGTGACATTTATTACCTGCAGCTTTACAAGTCTGACATAGAAAATAACTCTTAGTAAGAAGCAGTGAATATCCACTGGGCAGCACTGATTGAAGAACATTCTAGGTAAGCCCTCTGCTTTATCCACTGTTATACAACATTCCCCACTGTGCAATTATACAACCATTTCAGTTGCGGATGAGGTTCTGTCTTAAGTTTGTATTTAATGTCTTTCAGTCTGAGCCATAATGGCAGGCAATGCTTTGTTGTAAACGAGCAGAAAAAATACCTTAGGCAACAATAGACAGCTAATTTGTCTTTTCCTGCCCATTGCCCACAGAGTGCAGCTCAGAGCAATGCCACATGTCAGTTTATCCCTAGTGGTAAATGAATTTACCTCTTCTCATCATATCTACTTGTTTGGAAGCTTTAAACTGATTATTCAGGTGTGGTATATGTTGAATGTGCTAATGTTGCTTAGAAACTGTTGTCATTTGTCCACAACCTGCTATTTTATTGTTGTTTGGGTCAAGAGGGGTGGTTGCTTAGAAATCTGGAAACATTATACCAGTGCAGTTATAATCAGAATCAGGCTGGAATACTTTGGAAATTATGTTGCTTTGATTTTAAAAGAAAACTGAATGTTTAAAACAAGGATGATGATTGGGCATGAAAGCGCCACATGATGATGTTGATAATAATAGTGAAGGTGATGAGAGTAAATATTGACTTTGATTGCAAATGAGAAGAAAAAGAACTGTTGACACTTTAGATTAAGCTGTCACCAAAATTGAGGAAAGTAGATTTAATGCCTGTGGTCAAGTCCACAGCAGGGGAATGAAGACTGAAAGCCCCAAAGGTGTCACCCCGCACAGAAAAAACAGGAGCACAGATGAAGGAACAATTATTGTGAAAGAAAAAAATGTTAATTTAGAAAGAGATCACAAAGATTAAAAGTTTAAAGAAGAGATAAAAACTGGTGATAAAAATCACAGGGGACTGAGAATCTGAGCCACTCAGCCGTTTGTCATTGTAAAAACCGGACTTGACCAAAATCTTTGCTTTTCATCTACTCTACATTTATCATGCCTTTGAAACGATACTCACCAGGCATCCAAACCCCCATTACCGCTAGCACTATCAGCCTCCCTTGAGACAACTTTTCTTAAATCTCTGGAAGCTGGGGGGAGAGGCTAGCAAACACTCCCTCTGTCTGAGCTGTGATTATTTAGCTGTTGCTCCGCCATATCAAACCCTGGCCAGCTAAAGATTCCCCATGGGGAAAAAAAGCTAGGAAGGAAAAGGACAAAGAGATCTGCACCACCACCTACCTGTGCAGGGCAAAGATAAGAACAAACCAAACAGGGTCCCATAGGATGCTTGGATCTGCAATTGGACACCCCTCAAAGATGCCATCATAGGGTTTTAATTTTCCATAAACTGCAGCGGTTCAACCCCAAACAGAGCTGCTTTTCTTTTCTTTTTTTTCTTCTTTTTTTTAACCCTCTTTCTTCCCCACAGACCTTGCTCTGCATGCTTTAATCTCCTAGACAGGTCACCAGTCTCAACATACAGAAGACATATATCCATCTGAAGAAGAGCAGTCGTCAATATTTTTGTAAGGCAAAGCTAATGAGGTTAAAAAGTCCAAAGGACTGCAAGATGAGGGGTTATTACAGAACTGGCTTATAAACACAGATCTGGTCTTCAGCTTACCTGTTATTGTTCATGTTCACACAGTCTAATACACTTCAGCACACAAAAATAATCTAAATGATAACCTCCACCTGGGAAGAAACATTCATATTTACTCCACTGTGTGATCTACTTCAATATACAGTATATACTGACATGTTGACATGGATGGGTATTTGATGTTCATTGGAGATTTATTTGTTTTGTCTGTGTGTTCATGTTGATCTCAGAAAAATGACAGCTGTGGGTTTTCATGTTTATCAATGAAAATATTGACACAAAATGATTGTGAATGGTTCTCGAAATTAATAAAATGAGTTGTCTTACTGCACAAGCCTGTCAACAAAAAATAAACAACAAAAAACATTACATCTACGGTTTTTAGCACAAATCAATAAAATATGAATATTTTTGGTTTATTGTGATGATGCACTTTAGAGAAAAAACATTGCATGGCATGAATGAACAATTTTTCCATTCTGGAAATTAGATTTGAAAAAGAATACTTAAAGTGGTTACAATAATAGCTCTTTGTAGCCTGACGGTGACTGAGGCTAGGTTCACACTGCAGGCTGAAGTGACCCAAATCTGATTCTTTGGCCCCTATGCGACCTGTATCTGATCTTTTCATGACAGTCTGAACGACACAGATCCGATTTTTTCAAATGCAACCCAGGCTACTTGGATATGTGGTCCTAAATCCGATACGTATCTGATCTTTTGCTATGCGACTTCAGTCTGAACGGCCAGGTCGCATTAATCCAACCTACACTTCATACACATCATTGTTTATAAACTCTTATCAGTAAAGGCGCTCACATCACTCTCCCATCACTCCTGGCTGCGACTCCGTACCCACACGTTTCTCTGTACAGACGTTGCTGCCACTGCTCCACAAAATGCCATGGCCAAAAATGTGGCTCTCCTTTTTTGCAATTTCCTCCTTAAAATGATGCCATTGAAAATGTGCTGGCTACGGTTGGATAATAAATTAAAAATTGCAACATAAGCTCCGCTGTTACCGTCCATGTTTACTTCCGCAAACACGAAGACGTCGCTTGCACACCCACTGTCACATCATCGTGTCTTCTACACATGCGGGACACTTTTGGTGCACATAAGGTTGATACAGGAGATCACATACAAGTCGCATTTAATTGGAAATGTGAACGGACTATCAAAAAAATCGGATTTCACAAAAAAATCCGAATTGAGCATTATGCCCTGCAGCCTGCAGTGTGAACCTAGCCTAAGTTTGCATTCCAGTTTAACCTACAAGAGTTTCTCAAGGTTCAGATGCTGCTAATCTTTCTGTGACTCTTGTTGTGACTAAATTCTTGTTTTCACTTGTTTTCACTTGTTCAAACATACACACACACACACACACACACACACACACATATATATATATATATATATATACATTGTATAGTTGTATAGTCCCTGAGGACCTTCCAAAGGGATTAATAAAGTATGTCTTCTAGTTATTTATTCAATACTAAGCAAATAAAAATCGTATTAATAATTAATTATTTTTTTATTAATACTTTCTTTGCATGATTTCAAACAAAACCTCAGGTCCTCCGAGGTCAGGTCCTACTGGTATTTTAATTGTCCCTGAAGCGAGGCCTCATTCCTGTTTAGCCCTCATCTGTGGAACAGTCTGCCTGAGGACCTCAGGGGTGCAGGAAGAATGACATCTTTTTTAAAAAAAAAAAAGGCTCAAAACTTACTGTTTAGCTTGGCTTAAACCTGCATTTTTATTTTATTTTGGTCAATTTTATTTTATCTTATTCGGTTTTTTTTTAACTTAATTATTCATTTAATTTAAATACTACACATTTCTGTAGCTTTTCCAAATCTGCTATTATTGTTTTGTTTCACATTGTTTTTATGAACTCGTGTATACTTTTATACTTGTTGCCCGTATTTGTTTTTTTAATTTGATTTTTGTTTTTACCTTTTCACTTTTTTAGTTCAAATGTTCTCTTTATGGGGAACACTGGAGCTGAAAACTATGCCTGCTCATTCTGCAGGGTTGTTGCCATGGTGACTGCCCTTGTCTGGGTGATTGGGAGGCCCTCCACTCTGGCCTGCCCTAATCTGGACAGTTCCTGTGGTGACACCCTCTGTGTTCATGGATGGGGTATCTCCTGTTAAGAAAGGATCCCCAAGATATTGTTTCCTCACCTGGTTCAACAGCGTCAGGCTTGGTATTTATTTCCATTTATATTTTTTCTATTTACATTCAGTCAGGAGACAGAAACTAAAGACATGCGATTTGTGTGTTTGTGAGAGAGAGTCATATATGTTTGTTTGTTGTTTTTTTTGTTTTGTTTTGTTTTTTTTTGGGGGGGGGGGGTTGTGATGTTAGTGGGTCCATTCCTTTACCCTCAGCCAGGCGATGGCCTGGGGAGAAGTGATGGTGAGCAGCAAAGAAGAAATATCCCATTTAAATGGAGAGGAAAGTGTTTGCCAGTGGAAAGAGGCCTGGATCTTTCAGGGTGAAATTAATCAAAACAATAAAGCCATAATTTTGTACATTTCTTTCAGGTTGTAGTCTGTAAAGTGCAACAGTGTCCATTGGAAGTCTCTTGACATATATGATATGAGAACAATTAGTTGAACTGAAACATATTTTTGCTGCCTAGAGTAGCTGAAAAGAATCATAAAATCAGCAGAAGTTGTTTCAGGAATAATATTAATGGAAAGTTATCTACTGTACAAATAAAGGCAAAACATGAACATTATTTATCAAGTTGGAACATTATCTAAATTTATCTGCAGATGAACTCTGATTTGTTTGTCGTTAAAAGGAGCGTTTTTGCCGAATAAACCATTGGATCTGAGCAGGTCATCTGGCTAATGCCATGGCTGATTGCAGGGTTTAAATGGAGCAAAAACTCCACCTACCTCACCTAGGTCAGCAAAGCAGTAGATGGTGCGGCCCCACACTGCGTGAAGGCTTGTGTTGTAAATATGCAAATATGGTTGTTTTATCATGTAAAACACTTTTTGCTACTTCTTGTATAAAAAGTTCTGTATGAATAAAATTTTATTTGATTTTGATTTAATAAAATTACTTGGCCTTCTTTTAGAAAAGTAAATAAATAAATTAAACAATAACAACAAAAAAATGTTCAGAGCAGTGGATGTTTCAGGAAACACAAAAGAAAAATGAAAGAAGAAGAAAATAAACTCAACATCACAAAGTAATTCTTCTTTTTGTAAATACTCGTAATTGATATTTTCATAGTTCGCCCAACCATTCTACACATACTTTATAGATTAGGAGAAGGCATTTGACCATGTCCCTTGGGAAGTACTGTGGGGAGTGCTTTGTGAGTATGGGTTACCAGACCCTTTAGTCTCTTTTCCACCTTCGGTTGCAGGTCAGAACAGGATGGTTAGGGTCCTGATATGTTTTGTAAACTCTAATTTCATTGTGTTTCCACAGCCAACCGTAACCTTGCCGGAGTATCTGTTGGATAGTGATAGATGCCTCAGCTATGTAATAGCATGACACCTTTGCTGCGCAGCACCTTCCTTAAAGTAGAACTAAAACACAACTCAGAAACAAAGGAATAGAATGGCAGTCGTCCAACAGTTTGTGTTCTTTCTTCTTGGTGGTGCTTTATAATGACATTTTAAACAAAGATGTAAATAAAAAGAATATATGTTGCTCTAAACAAGGAGCCAATCCTGCTTTGTTTTTATGCTAGGTCGCATGTGAAGTGACTTTTTACTTTTCAACCAATCAACGAATTGCAGTGTGACAAGCTCCACCCTTTTGGGTCGGGTCAGTTAGATTAGTATCCCAACAGAAAGGTCCCAACAAAGCAGGATGGGACAGGTCAGATCTTAAGGCACCTTTCCCAGTTTTCACATGTGGAAACACAAAAAAAATGCTTCCCGATCCACCCTACCCCACACCCAGTGGTGGAAAAGGGTCTTTTGATAAGGGCTGTTTGGTCCCTATACGACTAATGTCCACATTTGGTCCACAGGGGAAGGGTTGGGCTCTGCCAGGCCGCCCTTTGTGACTAATCTGTTCATAACTTTTCTGAACAGAATTACTGGGCATAGTCAGGGCATTGAGTGGATCCAGTGTGGTAGATGCAGGATTGTGTCTGCTTATTGGAGACGATGTGGTTCTATTGTTTCATCGGACTGTGATTTCCAACTCATGCTGAAGCAGTTCACAGCTGACAGTGAACCTCCAAGACCATGGTCTTCAGGGTGAAAAGGGTAGTGTGAAAATGAGATCCTGCCCCAAATGGAGGAGTTTCAGTAGGGTCTTGTTCCTGAGTAAGAGAAGAATGGAGCAGAAGATCAACATGTGGCTGGGTGCAGTGTACTGAGGGAGTCTCTGAATAAGTCTGTCGTGGTGAAGAAGGAGCTGAGCAAAAACGCAATGCTCTCAAGTCGATCTATGTCCCTACCCTTGTCTATGGTCATGAGCTGCGGGTAGTGACCAACAGAAGAAGATCCCAAATACAAGTGGCCAAAATGAGTTTCCTCTGCAGGGTGTCTAAGCGCTTAAAGATAGGGTGAGATGCTCAGTCATCCGGGAGGGGCACAGAGTAGAACCACTGCTCCTCCACATTGACAGGAGTCAGATGAAGTAGATTTGGCATCTGGTTAGGATACCTCCTGGATGCCTGCCTGGTGAGGTGTTCCGGGCACATGTAACCAGAAGGAGGCACCGGGGAAGACCCAGGACACACTGGGGAGACTGTGTCTCTCAGCTGACCTGGGAATGCCTGAGGATCCCTACAGATGGGCTGGAAGAAGTGGCCAGGTAGAAGGAAGTCTGAGCTTCCCTGCTTAAGCTGCTGCCCCCGCAAACCCAATCTTGGATAAGAGGAAGAAGATGGATACATGGGTGTACTAAGTGAAGTTGATGAAATCAATACAAATAAGATTTGCATTAGACTATTGTATTCATTTCAGTCCAGTAAATAAAAAAAGGTATTTCCTTGCTGCATGAAGTATTAACATATTCTGGTCATCATCAACATCATCATCATGTTCTAGTTATTAGTTGTCCATTGCTGCTGCAATAACTAAGTGATAATGATAGCATGATTCTTCATTACTGAAATCAATATAAGCATTTCTGTGAAATGGTAAAAGAAAAATGGTCAATCAGCTGAGATTTTACAGAATGGAATTCACAAAGCTGTTGTCCAAGGAAGTGACAATATTCTCTTAATAAGGCATAGAAGGCTCTTTTCTGCTGACAGTAAGGGAGAAAAGGTGAGAATATCAATGTGGACTGCCAACTCTGAACTTTTCTCACACCTTTCAGTATGTCAAAGGAATGAAAAAATGGCGAATGTAAAGTAAAATATTGTCTTGGTGTCTCCTTTTTTAGACACATCACAAAACTTTTTTTTTTTTTTCCTGGACAGTTTTTATACTGTGGTGTCTTGTCAAATCATACCAATAGAGGGACTTTTGTGTCAAAGAGGAGACTTCAAAATACTTGAAAATAAAACTAATTGTGACATTGACAAGACTAAAAACAAAGTGATTTCTCATCAAATTAACATCTCAGCAACACAATGAAAGCAGCTGATAAATTACATTTCAGAAAGGATCACAAGCAGTTTTCTCATTCCTGCCTGTCAACCCTGTTGTCCGAAGTAGTTCAGCTTTGTAGTGCCTGTAGTGAGGTTAAACACACAGCCCATGTTTAACCTCAGCAGCCGATCGAACTCTTCTGACAGTAGTTGAAGTGGCCTCCTGTTGCTGAGACAGATCAATACGAGGAGAAATGCAACTAATCAAACACTGATTACTTTCTCAGCATTGATTGCATCTGGCTACTGTGTCACTTGGTTTTGTAAAACGTGTGCGGTTTCTAAAGATTTAAATGATCAAACAAAAAGCGCCCTTTTTTCTAGAAGGATCAGTCACTTTGACTAAGAAAACTTACAACCCCCTGTCACCATTTTGGTTAAAATGAACTGGCTGAATCCAGGAGTTTTGTCAAGTGTTTGTTCAAACTGTTGGTGTAATGGTACACAACATTCAGCACACCCTGGCTACCACCACTAACATGCTCTTTGAGGCAGGTAATCCCCAAACATTCTATATGCAATTTAGCATTTGTTTATGTCTTTATCTTCGGTATATGACCACTGTTCAGAAATTTTCAACATGAAAGGTTTGAGGTAGGAAAAAGGTTGGGGTTTTTTCACAATTTACTGACTGTTGACACAGAGAGGTTGAGGGCATGGCAGTACATTCCTCTGTGGTTAGTAATCATATTCTCTACAGCTCACAGTTCTGAAATCCTACAAAGAAATAATGTGACATAATCCAAACATGAAGCTAGATGACTTCATTGTTTTTCAACATGATGTCACTCTCATTAGTTAAAGTTTCTTCCACACACCTACTAACACTTACACACGAATGCATGGATCATACAACATTGCATCATACTGTCCTCACAATAAGCAGTTATACAGACAGTCAGTCTCATTGCTCTGGCTGTCGACTGACATTGTAGGTCTACTGAAAATAAAATAAATTTAATCTAGTGTCCTTATATAAGGACATTACATATTTGGTTGTCTAAACCATAATACTAAACTCTGTGTAACTGGAACCTGATGAACACTTACACGGCCATTTGGTGGTGTCAGAAAAGATTCAGGTTTTCTATTTAAAATTTTATTTATATCTACATCATAAATAATAAAATATGTTTAATCATAAAAACTTGTATAATCATAAATCATTCATTCATTCATTCATTCATTCTCTGTACCAATTGTTCCATTACAGGTCGCGGGTAAACTGGAGCCTATCCCAGCATTAACAGGTGAGAGGCAGGGTACACCCTGTACAGGTCACCAGTCCATCGCAGGGCCAACACATAGGGGACACACAACCATTCACACTCGCTCACACTCCTTGGGAGAATTCATAAATCATAAAATTCTATTTATTTGTTCCTCCTATCCCCAAATAACTAGAAGAAATCTCTAACACAAATCAAACTAAAGTTTCAGTCTCAACAGGTTAAAGAGAGAAAGGAAAATCACCCCACTGAGTAAACCCTCTATCCCCATGTTGAGCTTCACACAATCCTTTTTTTGTACTATGTATTTGCTGTCTCTCCACCTTAAACAACCACTCTGACACTTTTGCAATGACTCAGTTAAATCAGCACCTGAAATTAAGAGTTGTTGCTTCTGTTAATACTGACTAACTGAACAACCCAATCAAGAAGGTGGATTCTGTGCTGAGGACAGGGATGTCATGATTATAAGGCGCATTCCGACAGAGAAGTTCTAAGAACGCAGTTCTAATAACTATCTTAGTTCTATGAACGGCCCTTCTCCAGGGGAACTGTTTCATGTTGCATTCGCACATGAGTTGGGGGCGGTAGCGGGACCGATATGACGCATACGTCTGCGACAGTGGCGTGTGACTTTAGCGCCACATAACAACAACACAAAACCCGCTAAAAACAAAACAACACGGCAAGCTAATATGGAGAACGAAGAGATCGTAGTGTTCATGCTCTGCTTGATGGAGGTGTTACTGATGGACTATAAAATCAGGCGTCTCACGTCGAGGCTGGAAGGCTCCTGAAAGTCAGAAGATGAAGAATCCAGCGGCAGGAGATACGCCGCAGACAAAGGAGACGACGTGAAAGTTTAACTTATTAAACATGCGCCGATTGTATACGTGTCTTATGAGTAAATATTTCAGACGGCGGGTTTATTGTAACTCGTGTTGTGCGTTTCAGACGTTGCTGCAGCTCATTGAACCTCCTCACCGTCCGGCTGGTCCGAAGCAAAGCTGATAACTAGTGGGAAAAGGTTGTTCTCAATTTTACCGATGAGCAGTAGATAGAGAATTTCTGTATGTCCAGGGAGACATTTCAATACATCTGTGGCCGCCTGAAGCTGCACTGGAGAGGATGGACACAACCACCTGCTGCAGATACTGAAGGAGATGGAGAACAGCCTGGATGCTTTACCTCCTGCCTTCCAGCTAATCACAACACACCTCTTCATAATAAGCATCATGTTCTGGAAGTTCGACAGACAGAACATACATGTATACATGATGTACACGTTTAAAGAGAAAATGTTCCATAGAAAATGCATCATTTCATTTCATTTTTTTTCTCTTTTTTTTTGTTATGTGCAAAATAAAGATCTCATCATCTGCTATTAAGCTTTGTGTGTTTTATGGAATCATCAGTAGAAAGGTGGAGGAGTAATCCGTCACTGGAGGGTTGGTTGTGACTGAGTTATGGTTTAGAATTATGAGGACTTAGTCACACAGATTTAGCGTATATGAAGGTAAAAATATAAAAGGGTGGTGAAATGCTTACAGGTGTGTAATTTGTGTCAGATCTTGGTTAAACATGATAAACTTTGTTCTGTGATATGGAGCATATTATAAAGTTGATAAACTAACGTAATTTACACCCAGGATAAGACTTAAAATGTAGCGACCAAAGATGGATTATTTAATATTTCATAGCTGTGATAAGTTAATAACTACTCAATATTTTTATTAGCTAATATTTTATAGATGTGGCCAAAGCACATCTAACAGACACAAACAGAATACTTCAGACTCTTTACTAAGTCATTTATTTTTTTATAGTGAATACAGCAGAGCAAGAAGAACTATTTACATGTGTGTATATGCTCTGCATATCACACTGGCTTTTACTGCCGCACACAGGAGTCATTTGCTGCGGCGTTGCCCGAGCAGACATGTCAGTGGTACAAGCTGTCCAATTTACTGTTTTTTCGGTTCGTACCACTCCGGTTGTCGTGGTCCTTAATTTATTTGTAGTCTTGTGTGAGTTTTCTACGTGCGCTGCTTCGCGTTATCCCGCTCTCTGACTGAGAGCTGATCGTCAGGAATATTTTTATATTTTGCTGCGAACCTTCAAAACCTCTCTGAAAATCCTCTGTGGCGTAGACGGTCAGAAGAGCTTCGACCTCCTCGTCGGTCCATTTATCGCTTGCTCTGTTGTTGTTTTTGTCTGTATGTGCAACCGTGTTTTTTAAATGTGGCGGGGACACAAAATGCGGAAATCTGGCAAGGGGCGTAGCTACCAGTCACGTAACACCTACGTCATGAGGGTTCCTATAGAACCCCGCTCAGACCCTGCCTCGGAGCAGGAGCTAAAATGGTTATAGGAACTGGGGGCTTTGGTCCCTAGTTCCTATATGTCGGAATGCGCGAAAAAACGGCCTGGTTCCTGAAAAGGTTATAGGAACTGCAAAAGGTTCCTACAGTCGGAAAGAGCCTATAGAGATTCTTGGTACGACTATTGTCAAAAAAATAATCAGGATTTTATGATTATCATTGTTTGATCCCTGAATGAAAACACAACTCCACCCAACAGAGACCATAACATATGAGACCACCACCAGTCAATATTTCAAAAGGATAATGTAACCCAGAAATAGTAAAAGAGAAGAAAGCCCCAGCCAAAAGAAACAAAAAAGGGAAGCAGACCGCAAACCAGCCATGCAATTGGTCGTAGGATCTGGGCTGCTCTCTAAACCAAAAGTCCAAACCAAACCAAAAGAACCCAAACTGAAAACTAAACTGCTGGAGACTCCCAACTCAAAAGGCAAAAAAAAAAACAAATAAAGCTGCAGCAACATAGGCATTGGTGGTGGCCCACCAGAACACCTCCCACAGAACTTATATAGACCGAGTTGGCCAATCAGATCTGTAAGACAGTTGCACACATAACAATCACAATCATTATACATTAATTTATGGCTCTTTAAACTAGAAACATTTCAAAAGTCTTAAGGAAAAAAGGCCTTCATGCTTTCCGTGGTGATTTAGTGGTTTAAGCATAGTTAATCCAGAACGTATTTTCAGCAAAAGCGTGCTTCCCTCCACATGGCTGTAGGGAGGACTGGATCTCGACAGAGGAACACAGCTCCACACAAGAACAGCAGACTGCTTTCGTCTTATTCACTTGTCTTTGTCCATTTTCACACATCGCTGCTCCCAAACAGGAGATTTCAACGATGGAAGAAGGTCTTTAAGCTCTGCTTGGTCCTTAAAAACTGTAGCTAGTGTGGTGGGAAAGACTTCCACCCTTTCCCTCCAAATTGCACCCAACAGGTGCAACCCATCTGAGTGATTGCAGATCAGGCAGCTTTATAGCTGGTTTGGTGTCTGCTCTTTAGTGTGGTGTGGCTAATCATAGTAGGGGAACACACTCTTACACAACTCCAGCGGCTTTTTCAGCAGGACTGTCCTCCAGTTCATCCTGAGGAGGTCCACTCGACTTAGTCAATTTGACCGCCGGCTGAGGCGGGTTGATGCTGGCCGGTTGTGGAGGAAACTCGTTCTACTGCAGAGGGGTTGGCATAATCCGGTTTGTGACTGGGACGGGATGACTTCCCTGGCGGATGAGGAGGACGACATGGACAGTAGTCAGATAGACAGGATGAGAAGGATGAGTAGGGAAGAGAGGAATGTTTGTAAAAGTAGGAAACGGAGTCTGAGGGAGGCCAGTTCTGATGAGAGTAGTGGAGCTGTGGGTCGGAAAAAAGTAGTAAGAGAGCAACAGAAGTTTAAAGTCATTTTGAAGTTTAGACATGAAAACGAAATAACTAAAGTGAGTTTGGTAGTGTTGGCCAAGGAACTGAAAAGGAAATTAGGTGAAGTGGAGATGGCAAGAGTGTTAATTGACGGTAGTTTGCTAATTGTTTGCACGTCGGAGGAACAGCAAAGAAAAGCGTTACAGCTGGAGCATATTTGTAAAGTTTCAGTGAGTGAAAGGAAAGTGATTGGGGGAAAGAAGTCAGCTCGAGGAGTGATTACAGGCGTCCCTTTGGGTGAAGATTTAGAGAAGTTTAAACAATGTATGGGAGGAGAGGTGATTGGAATTAGACGACTGATGAAACGTGTTGATGGACAAAGTGTGGCAAGTATGTCGCTCTTGTTGGAATTCCAAGGAGCAGTACTTCCTGAACGGGTGAAAGTTGGGTGTGAGGGAGTTTGTCCCGCCTCCACTCCGGTGCTTTAAATGTCAACGATACGGACATATAGCAGCTGTGTGTAGGGGAAAGCAGAAATGTCCAAAATGTAGCGGGGATCATAAAAGTGAAGAATGCGAAGAGAATGTCAGATTGAAATGTGGGAATTGTGGAGGGCAGCATGCTGTTACGTATGGGGGATGTGAAGTCAGGAAAAGAGCTGTGGAAATTCAAAAGGTGAAAACAACGTGTAATATTTCCTATGCAGAAGCACTAAGAAGAGTTCAAGGCAATGGAGAAGAGAGACAGGCTGACAGACCATTACGGAACAATGTTGAAGCAGATGCCAGGCTGACCATGGAAAAACTGATTGTATTTTTAGCCTATATTATAAATTGTACAGATCAGGCTAAACACAGAACTGATAAAATTAAGATTATTGTGAAAGGGGCGGAAAGATTCTTGGGTGTGGAAGGTGTTACATGGGAGCAAGTCAACAAGAAGCTGGAGGAGGAGCAAAGGCAGGAGGGAGCAATTGACAGGATACCCTGATTGTCATACAATGGAACGCAAGAAGTTTAGTGGCAAATGGTCAAGAATTGAAAGGATACTTGCAGAACTGTACGCAGAGACCAGATATAATATGTGTTCAAGAAACTTGGCTTAAACCATGCCTGGATTTTTGCATTAGGGGGTATTCATGTGTGCGGAGGGATAGGCCAGATGGAAATGGTGGAGGGTGTGCAATATTTGTTAGGACTGGGATGCAGTATACAGAAATAGTGAAAGGTAGGGAATTAGAATTTATTATCATAGGAGTATGGGCAAAGGAGGGACAAATTTTGGTGGTAAATTACTATAATCCGTGTAGGCGGTTAACATCAGAGAATCTCCAGGAGATTAGTATCCATTTGACGGGAAAGATTGTGTTTTGTGGTGATTTTAATGCACATAGCACTTTATGGGATGGGTATGATGATGGAAATGGGCTGATAGTTGAAGAATTAATGGAAATGAAAAAATTAGTGTGTTTAAATGATGGGAGTGGAACAAGGCTTAATATACAAAATGGAAGTGAATCAGCTATAGACTTGACGTTAGTATCAGAATCTATTGCAGGTATTTGTTTTTGGGAAGTTGATAAGGAATCAACGGTTGGTAGTGACCATTATCCTATAGTGGTTCAGGTAGGGCTCAGTTTGAGAGAAAGTGACATGAGTGGACTAGAAAAATGGTGTTTTAATGGAGTGAAATGGGACAGATTTAGTTATATTTGTGATAAAGAAATGGGGAAAGTTAGTAAAAACGCTTGTGTTAATGATTTTAATGATGGGTTGTGTAATGTCATCCTGGGGGCAGCAAAGCAGACAATTAGAAAACAGAAGCGAACGGGGGTTAAGAAGATTGTCCCGTGGTGGACAGATCAGTGTAAGGAGGCTGTCCAAAATAGAAATAAGGCTTTTAAGGTGTTTAAAAGAAATCATTGCTTTCAAAACCTATGTGAATATAAGCGAAGGCTTGCTATAGTGAGGAAAGTGGTAAAGGATGCCAAGAGAACGTGTTGGAGAAATTACTGTAATACATTAGAAAGTCGGACAAATATAAATCAAGTTTGGAGAACAGTAAGGAGAATGTCGGGGGGTGATAGGAGGGTAGGGTGTCCCGTCATGACCTGTGGAGAAGGAACCTTGTTGGACGATAAAAGTAAAGCAGAACTGTTAGTACAGTACTTTAGCAAAGTGCATAGCACAGCAAATCTGAGTTTAGAAGAACAGGAAGCAAGAAGGAGTACAGTTGAGAAATTTAAGCATAGTTTGGAGGAGGATGGGGACTATGTTGAGATGATTAATGCTGAGTTCACAATGTTGGAGCTGAATAAGGCCTTAGGTGGATGTGGAAAAACTGTTCCAGGAGGAGATGATATAACCTATTGTATGCTGAGAAATCTGAGTGTAGAAAGTAAGAAGGTACTATTGAGGTTATACAACCAAGTTTGGGCAGATGGTGTTGTACCAGAGAAGTGGATGGCGGCGATTATAGTACCAATAGTTAAACCAGGTAAGGACCCTTGTGCAGCAGAAAGTTATAGACCTATAGCGCTGACGTCTCATGTGGGGAAAGTGATGGAAAAATTGGTAAATCATAGATTGCTTTATTTCTTGGAGAGAAAAGGCACACTGAAAGGTCATCAGTTTGGATTTAGAAGAGGAAGAAGTACAGTAGATCCCTCTTTAATACTGGAAACTGAAATTAGAAAGGCTCAAGTGAATAAGGAATGTGTTGTGGCAATTTTCTTTGATGTGGAAAAAGCATACGACATGATGTGGAGGGAGGGACTCTATATAAGACTACATCAGATGGGCATCCGGGGAAGAATGTTAAAGTGGGTGAAGAGTTTTTTATCAGGTAGATGTATATCGGTTCGCGTTGGGAAAGAGTTTAGCTCTGAATATGAGGTAGAGAATGGCACTCCTCAGGGCAGTATAGTGAGTCCAGTATTTTTTTCCATTATGATTAATGAAATTTTCTGTAATGTTGAAGCCTCAATAGGCGTGTCACTTTTTGCTGATGATGGGGTAATGTGGACAAGAGGTAGGAATATTAAATTTATTGTTAAAAAACTACAGCAAGCTATTTGCAAAGTGGAAGCCTGGACTCTAAGATGGGGTTTTAGGTTTTCAGTTAATAAAACAAAGGTTATGTTTTTTACCAGAAAAAAGTTAGATAATGATATTAATCTTACTCTATACGGGCAGAAATTAGAGATAGTAAATTAGTTTAAATATTTGGGATTGTGGTTTGACAAGCATTTGACTTGGAATTTCCATATTAAGAAAGTGGTGGAGAAATGTAAAAAGGTGGTGAATGTGATGAGGTGCCTTAGAGGGCGGGGATGGGGGGCCAGTCAAACAAGCTTGAAAATGTTATATGTAGCATTGATTAGATCAAGGTTGGATTTTGGATGTGTGGCACATGGCTCTGCTTCTAATAGTAGCCTTGTAAAGTTAGATCAAATCCAATATCAAGCTTTGAGGATTTGTTGTGGAGCAATGAGGTCTACCCCAGTCTCTGCACTCCAGGTGGAGGTAGGAGAGATGCCACTGAAGTTCAGAAGGTTGCAGATGGCAGTGTCATACTGGGCAAACCTGCGTGGACATAGAGAGGATCATCCCGGCCTTGGAATACTAAAGTCCTATCAGGAGAAGGAGAAAGCACAGTTATCTAGTTTTGGGTGGATAATAGAAAAGATAACCCGGGATGTTGGGGTGGATGACATGGAGTTGAGTCCAACTGTCTCCCTCCCTTCTACTCCAATATGGATGGAGAAAGAGCCTGATGTTGATTTAAGTTTATTAGATAAGGAATGTCACAGTAAGATCAATGCAATAGGATATGTCAGGAGAACATATGGAGCATATGCGGTACTATACACAGATGCCTCAAGGTTAGAGAATGGTGCTGTAGGCATTGCCTGTGTCGTTCCAGACATAGATGTGGTTATAAGTCAGAGGACAAATGATAAGTTAGCGGTCTACACAGGGGAACTACTTGCACTGGTTTTGGCATTGCAGTGGGTGGAGAAAAATGGTCCAACGGGAAAATATTTGATAATTTCAGATTCTAGTAGTGCTTTACTTAGCATAAAAAATATTCACTCAGAAACTAGGCTGGACGTTGTGCAGGAAATAATACAAACAATAAATAGAATAAGATCAGCAGGGAAAGTAGTGATACTTATGTGGGCACCAGCACATGTGGGGATAGATGGTAACGAGTTAGCAGATAAATATGCTAAGAAGGGAGCGAATAAAGCAACTGTGGATTATCCGGTCGAATATAGTAAATCAGAGGTGAAAAGTATTGCTAAAGTGGGTATAAAAACAATGTGGCAGAAAGATTGGGATGAGGGAGTGAAGGGTAGGTTTTATTATGCTGTCCAAGGGAGAGTGGGAGAAGCAGGGGTGTGTGCAGACCTTAGCAGGAGAGAAGCAGACATTATTACACGGATAAGATTTGGACATACAGGACTCAACAGTACATTGAAGGTTATGGGGAAACATCTGACTGGAAATTGTGACTATTGTGAAGAACTAGAAACAGTAAAGCATGTTCTTATTCAGTGTACAAGATATGACCAGGAGAGGAAGGTACTTGTGGCATACTTAAAAGAATGTCAGGTCCATTTTACTATTGAGGCTATATTGAAGGGGTGCACGAAAAAAGGTGTAGTAAAAGCAATTATACGATTTTTGAAAGAAACCGGTATAAGTAGCAGGATTTAGTGGATAGAGGTATAAACCGAGCATATGGGGGCCATCCCGGCCCACACTCCATTCCGGAAGGTGGCGGTAATGCACCTTAAGTTGTTTGCCAACCGCCATTAAACACCATAAGAAGAAGAAGAAGAAGATGCTCTTTAGTGTGTGGTTTCTTCCCTTCTTGTAGTTGGTTGGCAGTGGACGTGGCTGGTCTTGCCAGGATATCTTTATTGTGGATCCACCGTAAGTGCCATTACTGTGACCAGCAATATTTTTTTTGTCTTTGGGTGACAGCTGCTTAACTTTGTCTGCAGTGTGGCAGTTTGTCAGCTGTGGTTTGGGCAGCCTGTATTAGCTGTGCCTCATTAGGTGGACTCTCCTTTCCCCTCTCAGCTGCTCCAGTGCCTGGGCGTCGGGCCGGGCTGCATTTTCCCTGCATCTAGGAGTCGAGTGTCTGGCTGTGTTTCCCCTCCTCCTTCAGGCAGGGGAGGCTTCAGCCACGGGTAGGATATCTAACCCAGAGTTTTATATGGTTTTAATATCTAACTCATTGAAGTTTTTGTTTTTAGAGGTATAGGTTGGCTGGACGCTGTGAGGCAGATTCTGCTCTGGCGTCCTGGAATGCTCTGCTGTCTTGTCTAGGTTTATTTCCATTGAGCCACTGTTTGGACACACTCTCCCTGCTGGACTCTGCCTGGCTGAACTAAGTGCACGGCTGGGCTCCCGCTGGGTCATCCTTGCTGCAACCTGGTTTTATGAACTTGCACAGTTTGGTTTTTGTTTGCATTTTTTTTTTTTTATTATTTTTGACTTATTTTTTGTTGGCATGTTTCTTGTGCAGATTGTATGGGTTTTTGATGCAGGATATCCTCCAGCCTCCGTTGACTGAGGGGAGTGCTAGCAGTTTTTTTTTTTTTTTTTTTTTTTTTTAGTGGAGGGCTAGGATGCCCTGAATGTGTTTGTGTACATATAAGCACAAGTCAGCAGTAGTATTCCCTGCACCTCAACCTCCTTATAGGATTTCACTTTGATTTTTAAGTGAATTACTTGTGAGACTTTCCCCTGCAGTCATGGAGGAACTGCAGCAGTTGAGAGAGCTGGTGGTGCAGCTGAGAGCGGAGAATAGGAGGTTGGTTGAGAGTGGTTCCCAGGCAGGTCCTAGTGGAGCTGCTCAGGTTTCTCCTGCTGTGACTGGAAACTGTCTGCTGGAGCTGCTGTCACTGAGCGGCTGGTGATTGTGCCCAGGGACCACCGATGCCCCACATTTAATGGTAAGACTGGCATTGGTATCCCTGATTGGGCTAAGGAGATACAGGTATGTGTGGCAAGTTGAGTGGGGGGCTTGATGAATGTAAAAGAATGGATTGCAATGCCATCTGGGGGTGGCAAACCCCCAGGGGAAAAAAAAGAACCTAAAATCAAAAAGGCAAGGTCAGAATAAAAATGCACCAGGGCAGATGGGTTCCCATACAACAATTCTTTATTTAACAATTGTGTCTTCAAACACAACACAAACAGAAAAGGCCAGGAGTACTGCAGCAGGTCTGGATGGACTGCCCTGGCGCCAACTCATTTGTCACACAGTACCCCGCCGAAGTAGCGCATGCCATGCAGCGTTACTTATCTAACACGGCCTGGACAGCCAGTGGACCGCAGCGCTGCGGAGAAACAATCAGCTGTAACTACCAAAAGGCTGCCAGAGCCCCAACAGAAGACAGAGAATCATGGCACGATTGCTGGGGAGATGTTCACACTGGCAACTGTCTGGCCAGCATTCAGCACCTACAGAAGGGACAAATACCTGCCCAGATATAAAGGTACTCTACTCCGCCCAGCAGTCAGTGCCACATGCCCTACACCTGGTAATGGGAGTGGGAGAATCTCACTCCACTACATGAGCCATAGCATGCCAGGGGCTGTGCATGGCAGATACTCTTCTGTGTGGGAACTTGGTATGCCTCTGTTCTGACCCAACATTCCATACCAAAAAATCCAAATATGGATACATGTACCATTAAACCCATACAAATGAAACATTTCAATTCATGTTTGTTTTTTGTTTTTGTTTTTTGTTTTTTTTAAATTACCAAGAGGGGCCTCATATCCCCAACTCTTCCTCTGCTGTACTGTCCCACTGGGGGATGCCTCTTCTGCAACTTGTACAGAATGAAAACAAAGCAACACAAGCAGCAACAGGCTCCTGTGTAATATTGTTTTCATTCCATGAGCAAGTTGTGCTGCTCTACTGATATGATTCAGATGTAATCTTTTATAGAAAGTCACAATATTATAGGGTCCTTACAATTAATGAATTAAATGAAATGTTACAATATCATAATGCTGTGATATGTCTGATATCTATTATACTTCACATTCACGTCATCTGCCCCATACTCTGTAAATACTTTTAAGGTCTTTGGAATGGGTCAGTTCCTATTTCAAGGTCTGACAGGATTTAAGTCATGGTTTCATAAACACCAGTCAAGTCAATCAGCTGTGTATGATGGCTTGAGGAAGTGAGGAAAAGTTTTACTATAGTCAAAAAAGATAAAGTTGGGTGCTTGTGAATTTTTCATATAAATAAAAAAGTACTGCTTGGAGGACGAAGTTAATCAGATATTCAGCACATGATTGCAAAGAGGCGCTGCCAGAGATGATGCAAAACTTCAAACCCGATCTCACAAATATGGCAGCACCATCCATCATTTTTTTTTAAAAACCCAAGTTAACACTGTTAAGATGCCTGCTCCTACAGTAAGCTAGTATAGCACTGGCCATACATATATATATATATATATATATATATATATATATATATATATATATGAGAGAGAGAGCGATACAGTATTTCACAGAAGTGAGTACACCCCTTGCATTATTGCAAATATTTCATTATATCTTTTCATGGGACAACACTACAGAAATGAAACTTTGATATACAGGACACCAAACCATAAAAACTAAACTTTGATATTTTGTGGATGGATGGATGATGTGTGTGTGTGTGTGTGTGTGTGTGTGTGTGTGTGTGTGTGTTGTTGCTGGACAATGATTAAAAATTTTAATCAATATTAATCACATTAAATTTCTACAATTATTCGTGATTAATTGCAAAATGTGCAAAATGTCCTTTTCTTAATAAGTACTGCTATACAAAGAAAATGTAACTTTTGGTTTACAAACAAAAATAAGCACTAGTTTTCTCTTTACACAGTAAAAATTGAAATATTTCTAGTAAATCTCATTTGCGTGAACAACATCTGATGAATATCAGCCATCAGGTGAACAGACAGAAAGCAGGATTAGAAGCTTCTAGATTCTGAGGTGAGATAAATATTGACAAAATGCACAATAATTTCCATCCATGCACTATTAGAAATTCATTATCTTGATTTCTTGCTTATAAATAATCTAACTTTAAATTCATAGACTGACTGTTTAATTTATCCTCTTTTGCCCTGCACCCTCTGGTACCGGAAGTTACCGGGGGTTAACATCCTGTTTAATGGCTGTAACATCAGGTCTGTAAACATGTGTGGCATCCACAAAAAGTCCCGAATCTCAGCTAACAGCTCGGTAAAACCATTTCCATGACCACCAAATACAGCAAACAGAATGATGGTCTGGCTGTTGTGCCGAGCAAATTTGCATTGCCAAACAGGGCTTTATGGGTATAAGGCTCCTCTTGAAAATCAAATTTTTTTATTTCTTTCTTTATTTAAATATATTGTTTTATCTTATTTATTTGGAATTGGGGAATTTAGGGAAGCGAGCGGCCCTGAACACCGAGAGCCCAGAAGCAGCTACCTGCCCCCACTACACACACACACACACACACACACAAGGCAGAGGGCCGCAGCATGCCCAGGAGGACCAGACAACCACCAGGTCAGCACCCACCCCAATGTTCCAGCCACACACCCCAGAAACCAGGGCACCATCTACCACTACCCCAATCCTCTACCCTTCTATCATTTCTGCATTTTAGATAGCCCCAAATACACAAACTTATCGGGCATGAGGTACCTCACCTCTTTGAACAATGGTCTATTTACAGAGGCTGTAGCCAGCTGGCCTTGGTTTGACCAGGTTTGCCTGGGGCCCTTTGCTGAATGTCATTCCCTTCTCTCTGACCACTTTCTTGTCAAGCAGCTTTGAAATACAGTAAAAGCCACCTGTGGCCAAAAATGCTAAAATATACATTTTCTGTTCTGCACACATATGGCAGCTGGTTTACTGCACATGTTAAGACAAAACTCCTCGTCAGTGTGAAAAGGTAATAAAATAATGAGCTGTTACTCTGCTGTTGTAACACTCTGCATCTCTGGCAGAGAGTGTTTTCTCTGGCAGATTAGTTCAGAGCTATAGCATCTTTGCAGTTGGACATTTTTTTTTTTTTGTAAATGATAGTTTTAATCCTTCATCTTGCTCTTGCAAAATAAATACATTTTAATATTCTATGCTTCACCTACCTTTTTTAATTACTAAGTCATTATTCATAAGTTTCATAAGTTTGATAAAGTGGACTTACTTTCTTTTTGCATACTTTTAGTAAATATGTGTGACTGTCAAGGTATTACATGTTTTTTTTTTTTTAACTGTGTCAATTATGTCAAAAGAAATAAAGCCAGAAGAAGTAAACAATCTATTTTTAATTAATGCTGAAAAGAAATCTATAAAGTCAACACTGCCATTAAAATGGTTCGAACCAGTGAAAAGTGTGTACTGAGCTTTTGAATTTGTGTTTTTTCTCTCCCATACCAACTTTTTATGGCAACCTTTTCAGCATTTTCCTTTAAATATTTTCTTTTCAAATTAATCTTGTAGATAAATGTCTGGTGAAAAGTTTTGTCGCTTTTAGCATTAAGTAAACTTTTCCAGTCTGTTTCAAACAAAAATAATTTAAGGAAACAACTGCTTCCTGACATTCTTGGATGTCAACTGGGTGGAAGAACATGGTCAGTGTGCTGCACCTCCCAACTCCCTGATAGGAGTCAATGTTTGTCTAAGTGAGGCCCACATTGCTTTACAATCCGCTTTATCTAAGGCATGATTAAAACAACAAAACTACAATTCCCCAATAAAATATTTTGTTTAAACTGTCAAAGATAAATCAAAATATTCATTTTTACAACCTTTAAGGCTTTTTTTGTCTATGTTCTGGGTTTTTAACATGTAAACATAATTTGCCACATTTCAGTCACTATTACAAATTTGCCATGTTGTCTGACATTTGCAATTCTATGAGAATAAAGTGCTTAGTCTTAAATCTAAGTCTTATTTTTAATTCCTATATCTGAGGATCTATGAAAATTTAGCTACATCAAACCTTCGACTTAGTTATCAAATCAGTTATAATAATTCAAATAAATAATCATAACTTGTTGAATCACTAATACCACCAAAACTGTTCTCATCATTTCTCAAACTGCTGTATAAAATAATTTGCAATTCAGCAGATTTAAATTTAATACCCTCTGATGACCTTCATGGCAAAAAATTGTACACACAAAAACTGCTATAAAATCATATATGTATATATATATATATATATATATGTATATGTATATATATATGTATATGTATGTATGTATATATATATATATATATATATATATATATATATATATATATAGTGGTAACTAATGTATTAAATTAATATCAGGGTTTCTCCCAGGATTTTTGGAGATTGTGGGGAAGGGCTTTGGGCTTTAGGCTCATAGAATGATAAAAGTATCAAAATGACACTATATCTAATCTATGCAAAAACAGACTCACATGTAGGTAAATCTAGACAACATAACCATGCTCCAGACAGATTTACCCACTTCAGTTCCCCTGAGAATATGAAGAAGATGCAATCAATACAGGAATGGGAAGCCAATCCTCATCAGCTAAACACTTAACTCCAGTAGAGTAGCAATTTCAAACTCATTGGTCCTGTTTAACAGTCAGGTATACACCCTGTGGTAGAAGCATGATATCACCAAGCCAGCATCCCTTAATTGAAAACATCACAACCCCCAATCTATCCCATCAAACCAGCCAGGATGGGGTTACCAGGTCAGGGTATAAGAAAGCTCCCATGTGTAATTTATGGCAGTCTTAGCTAAAATAATCCATACATGTAAGCTGTGAGGGCATAAAGCTGCAGGACTCCCCCTCCTCAATATCCATCTGCAGCCAATTTAGCGCTTGCACAATCCTCCTTAAATCATAGAAAGTTCAAGCCTTGCTGACTGGACTATAGAGAAGGCAGAGGAGTTCGTTTTCATTTGAATTCCCCCAGCATAGCCTCACTGGTAGATTTAAGCGAAAAAAACAAGAGAGACCACTGGCATTAACTACCTGAAGTAGTGATCCCCTTTAAAAGCCCACACCCTCTGTTCTTCCTTCCACAGCAGTAAATTGCAAAGGAATGTGGCCCCAGTCTCTGATCAATAAAACCTTTTTGCAATTTAACAAGAACAGATGTTAGGGGTTCTACTAGGTATGCCCTACTACATTTTAAGTAAGATGACCACAAATGTTTGTATATATATATGTGTGTGTGCATGGGTGTTCAAAGAAAGTTTCTAAAAAGAAATGTGAGGGGGTGTTCTTTTGTCCTTAACCCTTTATCTCAACCATCAAGCTCATCCCCTCTCTGTGTGAGATTATAGGAGTTTAATCACTATGAAGATTAGCCTTATCATGCCACAGTTTCAATTATCAACACAAACTGTGCGAGGGACAGAGACTCAATGGCACTGAGGATGAAAACTGATTATTGGTCCTAGTAAATAAAGAACCCTACAGCCTATTTTTCACATATTTTTCTAAGAACATCTTTAAAGAGGAGCAAAGCTTCTTTTAAGAATTATGGAAATTTTACCACATGTTGTCAGTGTTGTGCTAGGAATGCTTCATTAAAGACAGTCACATGGTTACAGTGAAAAATTATTTCAGGCACCAATTATTAGAAAAAATGTGAAAAACAGTAATTTGCCAGGCATCTTCTTTTGCCTAACACCAAACAGCTAGGTAAAGGAAGATTTCTGACCACAGTGAGGTGGGATGATTGCTGGCTGTGTGTAGTGAGAGGGGATGCCAGCAGCAGTGCCCCATATTGCCATTAGACTCCCACAATGTCTCAGATCTTCTTTCCTGTTCCTTTAGTCTTTCCAGAAAATGTAAATGCTCCTCTAGTTGTAAATGTGCTGCAGGTTACTGCATGTCTGCTGTAAGAACACAAAATTGCGTAAAGCAAATTTCTGCAAAACGGTCTAAACATTCAAAAATATTTTACATGTATATGTTTTGTCATTATTTGTGGAATGATTTAACTTACAACTAAAATTGCAAAACTTTAAAATTATTTACTAGAAACCAACACATCAGCTGAAAAAAAGCATTAGCGCATGGCTCACTCCTACTATTACTTTCCAGTTCCACAGTGATTATCTACTTACGGGCAAGGTTGTGCAAAAACAGCACTGAATGCCAATAAAAATAATAAAACAATAAAAATTACTTTTAAAAAAAAGAATGAACTACGTTTAAATAGCTGAGTCTATTCAGTGTCAAACTTGCTTAAGAAATTCCGACAAAACTGAGAAGCAGAGAAAATGTTTAGACAAGTCTCACACAAACTCTTAAAAACAGGATGATGTAAAAATTAGAGTTGAGCCTAAATGCATCACTTAAAAAATGACTGAGATACTTGAGATACTTTGAGTAGAGATGCACTGATCTGCTATTTTTGGGGTTCCAATATCTGGAATTTCAATATCAGCCAATACTTTCCAATATTAAATCAGTTTACTTGAACATTATTGTGACTATGGTCATTGTTGCTGTTTCTGTTATTGTTTAAGGTTTCACGAGGGTTATAGTGAACCACATATTCCTTCTTCATAAAAGAATAACTGATAAACTGAATTAATTTAAATGTTTTCCAAAATTATAAGAAAAAAGTATTCTAAAGTAAATCAAACACAGTGTCTGTAGTTGCTTCATAATCTTAAACAAAACACAAAGGTAATTATTATTTAGCATTAACAACTGATTTTTTTCAACATATAAGGTCCAAGAGAATGTGTTGAAAGGGAATGTGTAGGATTACAGCATTTTAGCTAGCAGTCTATTTCATCATTGTCCTTGACAGATGAAGACTGACTGGCCAGAATGATGAACTGAAGCAACTTTTCTGTGGACTAATCCCTTCAGTTTTAACATTGTCTGCTGGAAGTTTACTGCTCTGCTAAAATGCTCAGAACACTGCTGCACTGTTTTCTCTTCAATTTTTAACTGAACAATGTCTTACCCTAGAAACTTGGAATCTGGGAATCCTTGGCTGTACACACATTTCAAGTTGCCATTTTCCTTTTTTATGTTTCCAGACTAAAATAGATCCAAATTAGAGACATGCCAAAGTAGCAAAGGCAACTCATTCCCCATCAGACTTGTCAGTGCAGGTGTTCTGTAACGCTGCATCTAAACTAGAAACTCGGATCAAAAACTTATGGAAATATATATGAAGTGATTCTGCATCAACATATTTTATTTGGAAATTGATTTAGTGATTTGAATCTGATCAAATTTAATTAATCCAATATTGATTTATCAAACTAGATTTTTTTGTTTTGTACGTTTCCTTTTCTGATGACAACAATGACCCCCACTCTCACATGACTTAATGATGCTTGGCGAAATCTAAGCATATACACACAACTGAAAGGTTGCCTGTGTCACGTCCGTCCAAAATCAGCTTCTCTTACATGAGCATCTAACGCTAAGACCAAGGACTCTGCAACGTTCAACAAAGAACATTTAGTTAGTTTAAATAGCTGTCTGCAGATATTGAGTTCTCATTGTGTCTGTAACACTTGCACATTAATAATTAAGTAGACACTCAGAAAAAACTAGGAGTAATTATGAATGTGTATACCTGCACTTAAAGCATTTGATAGTTACAGCCTGTGAAGGGCTTTATTGGACAGCTTGGGTTTTTGTTTCATGCATAATAATGACACTGGTAAATTAATCAAGTGCAGAAATTTTAGCTAATTTTGTAATTTTCTACTGGGGTGGGGGAAAAGTCGTTTAGATACATTGCAAAGTGGACTTGGACAAATCTTAAAGTACATATGTTAAAAAAATCTAATATTTATCTGTTAATTAATAACAAGTGTTAAGGAACATATAAGGTGAACTTGAAAATTGAGTGTGAAATTCAACCGGCGCCTTCTGCTCTTTTAAATTAACGATGACAACCGAATCTCAGCTGTGAGCCATTCTTTTTTATTTAGGAACTCTCCATGCTGCCTTCACATGATACGTGTGTGCCATCATGGGAGTCTGACGTCCAACACACTGCAGTCGCGTGAATGCATCTTTGGGCAGAAAGTCTTCTTTGGAAACAAATACTGAGTTCTGTCCAAAATGTTTACTAAAATTTGCACTGATGTTGCTCAGATTTATTCTATTTTTCTTTATCTCATCCTTGTATTTCTGTATTTTTCCTGTATTGTTTTTTATCTTGTATAATAGATTTTATATAGGTACTTTTTTATTATTCTTATATACTGAGTTTCTTTGCTTTACTAAAATGTTTTTGTGTGGGAAAACTTGTTTGACATACAAGTTAATTGTAGCCAGCTTAGTTTTTGTGGTGCCACAAAGTTTTGGTGAGAAATAATTCCAAACTCAGAATCTCACTGTAAAATCATAGGGATATGAAGCCACTTTATGGAATGGTTATAATGAAAACATAAGCCAGATAAAATTATAACCAATCTATTTGAATAATTCCCACCAATGCAGTAGGATATGTTAACGGTGTGTGTAAGTTTGACTGGACTGGCATGGAGAAAGGGTTTGTGGTCAGACGTGAAAGACGTGAAAGAACTTATGATAGAAGATCTGTTATTCAACCTGTTAACAATATCTGCAATTGTGGTAGTAGTCAAGTAGTCACAAAGGACAAAAGGTGCATTAATAATCGCTTTATAATTGTATTGCAGCCATTTGAGTCATACTCAAAATGAATACTTTTTACAGAGGTATTTTGTCCTTGAATGGTACCTTAAATTTTGAATGGTTCATATGTCTGAAAAAAAGGAAAAACACTGCAATTTTACTATGTTTGAAAAAGCTTGTGTGAAAGAGGGCTCTCAGATATGTGAACATAGTTCAAGGAGCATAGCAGTAATTTAATTAAACCCAATGAAAGCACAGTGCATTTCTCACGGGGACTTTTGGAAGCATTCCATCTATACTTCTCCACTTTATTAGATCCAGCTGATGTAAATTAGATTATGAAATTCTTGCACAATGGATTTAAACCCTGCGCATTGGGAATGTAAACATTTAGTAGGAAAGGTCAGCAGGCATCCTTCCAACAATGACTTCACTGAGGGCGGTGTGTTGTAGCATTGGATCAGAATAGGCATTCAAGTACTGCAGGGGCACATTTTAATGTTAGTACGTAAACATTATCAAGTGAGAGGAGACAGAAGACTGGGCTCACTAAGCCCTGTCAGACAGTATTATCATGGCCATTGGAAACAGTGGAAAGCACTATGCAAACAGCTTTTTCTCAGATGCCAATAAATCCAGAGCCATTATGGGCAGGAGTGAGGTGTTGGTTTGCATTCAAACAGAAAGTTTTTATACAAAAGCTCACACATGCACAAGAGCTCTCATTCTTGCACACACATACACACGCTCACTGGGCCGTGCATGCGCACTAACACGCAGACTACATAAACACATGCACGCATTGTGTGACAGCGCAAAGTAGGGATCTGCTTCTGTTGCTAGGATACCAGTTCTTCTGGCTCCTACATAAATCAGGGTGACTGGTGACACAGACAGCTGTGAAAAATTAACACAAGCTGCGGCAACAAAGTAAAAGTAACTTCCAGCCTAATGCTAAAGGAAACAGATTAATTGAGCGTGGTTGTGTCTCAATGACAGCATTTTCAAAGTCTTTTAACAAAATTACAGATGTTTGGAAGTTAAACATCTTCACTGTTGTTGTCCACTGGTTTTAGGCTTTAAATTTGTCACATTGTCATCTTCATCTTGTATTTTTATGGCAAGAAAAGACTGGAAAGAGATGGATCCAAACAAGAATCCAAAATACAGAGCTACTTAACTGTTATAAGGTTTGGGGGGGTACATAGTACTGCATATTTGATACTTTTTGGCAGAACCTCAGATGAGGATTCAAGCAATCTGAGCCAATTCTCTCTAGTGAAACGGGAACACTACAGACCACTGACTGATCAGGAAAAATCTTCACCTGTAGAGGTAGCGCAGTGAGGACTTGCAGCCACTGGTACACTTTCCTCTTCTCTGAACAAAAAGTAGTTTGGAAATCCTGGCACAAAATTTACTAAATTCACAGCTATGGATATCTAGTAGATGAAAAAATCTTGGTAGCTTTACAGTAGACTGCAAGAATAAAAGCCGATGTTAACCAAATTGGAGATGTGAGTTGGAGAAGTGTGAAATGTAGCAGAAGTGTTGCATTAAGAGAATCTGAGTCAAACTGTAACATACAGTAACAAAAAAATGGTATGGCTTCAACTGGCTATTCAAGAAGCTGAACTTTCAGATTTTTAGTCAGGTGCTAATATGCACATTTCTTTTAATTAATTTATTGTTTTATTGTTGTAATCATTGATAGATTTCTTAATACATGTCATCCGGGTGGTTAACAGATGTGGTTTCTTCAGTAGAAAAACATACTGGTATGTGTAGAAATTAATGTCCTGACGTTGCATAATCTTATCAACCCACCTGGCCTAGTGCACTAAAATCAAAGCCAAAGGATCCAATAAAATATAAAAATGTCAGATTTTCTTTGGCATTGAGGTGCAAATATCATCTTGTAATTCTTTCGTTCATGCCTATTGAAATAAATGTATTTCATAATAATGATAAACAAATAAATGAGACCATGTTAACAGTTTTATCAGCTATTATTTCTACACTTTTTAGTTTGCTTACATAAATTTGCTCTGGTCTCTATTTGTCTTATAAAATAAAAACACAAACTAAACTAATGTCCACAGGTTATGCCAAAGCTGCCTCACCC
This sequence comes from Melanotaenia boesemani, assembly GCF_017639745.1. NCBI lineage: Eukaryota > Metazoa > Chordata > Actinopteri > Atheriniformes > Melanotaeniidae > Melanotaenia > Melanotaenia boesemani. The sequence continues at coordinate 17,681,477 of NC_055688.1, forward strand.
TTCAAGTTTGTCTACATTAGTAATGGTTTTTCTATCAACTCTTTTCCACTGCCAGTTATTTCCAAATGTTAAATAATCAACTCCGTTGATAAGACAACCAACAGATCAATTTGTTATATTGCAAAATGTGTAATCCAGTATTTATCCAGAGGCGGTAATATATGTCAGTATATGAGTTCTTCTGCAACCTAAGAAAAGACCATTTTTTTCACCTTAACATTAACTCTACAGCGATATTTGCATTTGGAACAGATCTCTTACAGGCCAGAAAAGAACATGATATGAAGTATGTTTACACTGCCACCTGACATTTAAGGCAGACCTCAGAACTAAACCTTCTGATAATAGTTACACTCGACTAACAGATTAGCTAAAAATGTAGCAATCTTGGCCAGTACACAAAGTAAATGTATGTCTGTGGGTCTGCTGTGACCCATGTGCCCACTCTCCACACCTCTATCAAAAGACTGTTATTGAGCAATTATGGATATTGATTTTCTCTCTCCTCCCAGTGCACCTCTGTACGATAGCTGGCCTCCCTGGACTCTTAAGTTCTGCCCTTTGCAACCACACTATTTGCTCACAGATTTAGCCAGTTTAACAAAGTATTCCTGTCCTGTCTTCTCAATACGTGCTGTAAGGCTCCTTTAAAATCAATTTTATAAAGAAGCTTGTTTTGGGTAAGTTTTCACAAGCATAACGCTGACACTTTAACTTATTCCTACAATTCAACCTGTCTACATTGCATCACATCAAATGACAACATATATCAAGAAATTATTTTTTAAAAGAAGATTCACCTCTGTTTTCTCAGAGGTGAAAACCATCTCTCATTTTCAAAAGCCAAACCTACATAAATATTACACAATTCATCCTTGCACAATTTAAGACTACTTTTATGCACATCAATAGTCTTTAATTTAATTCAAACGGTAGCTTAGGAAATTGACAGCAAGCTCCCACAGATATGAAGTTTCATTTAAAATAAAACATGCATATGTATTCTTTGTGTTCATCCTATAGCCACAAGCTTTTGACTAATTAGGCAAGAAGAAACTGGACAACCAATTCAAATTCCATTTTGTTCCATGTTGTAGTCTTCATATTTCTACAAAAAGCTTTATACACTCACCCTTACATCCCTGCATGCTGCATTTTTGGGACAAATACACAGCCGTTAACTAAACCCCCCACCCTGGCAGTTTCCACCCTGTGGCTATTGAACAACAAAAACCAAGAAAATACCACCCAATTATCAGCCAGTGGCTCAAGCCATTAGTACAGAGCAGTGTGAAACAGCTTGATACCGTTACAATGAGGTGGGCGATTATAACAAAGCAAGTGGTCCAAAAGACACATTTCACTGTGTGCATGTTTGACTTGTCCTTGAAATCAGCACAGGTGTATTCTTTGTAAGAATTGTCATATCTAGTCAGCTGTGGCAGTGAAGAAACGACAGTGATAATGAATGAATTTGTATAAATTATGCAAAACAAACAAATAACAATGGGTGGATGGAGGAACAGGTGGGCGAATGAACAAATGGAACATGTGTTACGACAAAGAGTCAGCCCAGTTAGTGCCACCAGCTCCATCTGATATAATGCAGCAGGTGAAAGCATGTTAGTTGTGTGAAGGATGACATTTAATTCACGAGGACTTGAGCAAATAATCATTTCTTGGGAAATGTTGATAAGCAGCCTCAGTTACGCTTTAGGCTGAACAAGAGTGGAATGCTGTAGTAGCCATGAAGAGTTCAGCAGCTTAGATGTAATTATGATATGAATAATATTCAAGCAAACTGTCATACTAACATATTACCTGGAGCAAAAAATAATGTTCAAATGGACTAAATATGTACTGTAATGCAATAAGAGTATTTTGGGTTTTCAATCAACTGTGCTTGAATTATGTTTCCAGACTGATATATGGGGTTGAAAATAAAAGGGAATTTAGATTTTTCCAAAATCGACTGAGTTCAGGTGTTATCAATTGATCATCAACCAAAAGATTACTTATGCAAAATTGGAGCTGTGCATGAAATTCTCTCCCATATTTATATGAGCATCATAATAGTGATGTTAAAGAAGCAATAAATTACAATTTGAGGTGTCCTCCAAAAGCTTTCTCCAAGGCAAATATAAACTGATATGAGTTTTAATGCAAACAGCAAAATCTCAAATAAACATCTGCTTTGATCTCATCTTATCTCATCCCATTGTGCATCCTCCCTAAAGACAGACAGCATTTAGCTTAACCCCACCAACAAATAAAGTTATAAGATAAAAACAAAGGAAAGTAATGAACAGTGTGACGTAATTTGTAGAAAAACAGAAATTAGAACCAAGTAATTAATGAAAAAAATGAAGCAATTAACAGCAATTAGCATGCTGACAACTTAATGAACTAACCAAGCTGACTCTTACCGGAGTGGAGGGAAGCTGGAGATGGGTTTTGGATGTCAGCTAAGCATTGGGCCAGTCCCAGTTCTTTCAACAGACCAGGAAAACTTTGGGTTACTTGCGTGAGCCCAGTTCTCTCTGAAAGGAATGTTAAAATAAAAACTGATTCTTTAGCTCCAAATGTAATGTGGCAACATTACCAAAGATTTCTACAAGGGGCGCTAAATCCCAAAAACTACAGTAATATACATGGAAGAAAATATTTACTGACAGGTAAGATCCATTAGTAACTGTTACAGCAGCTGTTGATTTTTTCCTTACAGATATAAACAGCCTCTGCATTTCTAGTCTTTTAAACTGTCTAAATATTATTATTAACAACAGTAAGACCAATGATATTAATGATAATAATGATAATAATATTTCATTAGTATTATGAGGTTAGGATGAGCTAATTATTTTTGGACCATGCTTTGTGTTTCTTTACTAGTTGTGCGAAGTGAAGAGTTGTGTATTTTCCAACCTTACATACAATACCTAAAAAGAAATATTCACCATCTTTGGAGTTTGTCCTATTTTGTTGGGTCTAAAATTGAAATAGATTTTTCTGTGGTTTCTATTATTTGGTTAACACAACATGTCTACCAAAAAAAAAAAAAAAAGAGAAATAAAAGCGTTTATAAGTACCCTCTCTTTCTGGTGCAGAACAATTTCAGCACAATGTCTCTTTTCATTAGTCTCTATAAGATGGTACATCTAATCTCTGGGATGGGTTTGCCCATTTTTTGAGGCAAAACTGCTTTAGCTCCTTTAGACTAGGTGGGTGTTAGTGTATAGCAATCTTCATGTCATATTGTCCCACACATTGTCAGTAAAATTGAGGTTTAAGTCTTGAACAGGTTATTTCAAGAGATCTAATTGTTCCTCCTTAAATTGAAGTTGCTTTTGTAACATGATCAGAATAATTGTTTTCAAAGAGGTGAACCTCTGATGCTGCAACAGGTTTTCCTCAAGAATTCATCAATGTTTAGCACCATGTGTTATTCCTCCTGTTCTAAATAATTTCCAGAATTTGCTGTTGACTATCATCGCCACAGCATGGAGCTGCCACCAACATGTCTCACTGTGGGGATGATGATCCCTGGGTAATAGGTCAGTGTTTGATGATGTGTTTTTGTTGATAGCCAGATGTGTTAGAGTTTAATTATGTTTATGAGAAAAAGACAAAACAGTTAAGTTTTGTATATTTATTTGCATAACACAACCGCACTAGAGCACAGAAGTTTGATCAAATGAGTCCCTGAGCAGCATGGTAGAGTCTCTGACTAATTCTAAACTTTCTGAAGAACATTATGTCTGAAAAGCTAAGATAAGTGGTGAGTTGCCTTTTTGGTTGCCAATCATGCCCTGATAGGCTTCACACAGCTTGGTGTTATTCTATATCAATCACTGAAATAATTTATTTTTACCTTATGACAAAAAAGTTCAGTTTTAGTCTCATCTCATCTTTTTTTTTTTTACATATTTCCCTTAAGGCTTTCGTAATTATAGTAAATGAGTAAAAAAGCAATGTTGATGGACAAATTGCAAGAGATGTAGCCTATAAACATATATTGAAAGAACATGAACTGATGCTGAACTAATGCTTAATTTAAAAAAAAATATTAAAAGTATTAAGCCTTCACATTGGAAATCAAGTGGCAAAGCTGTTCTGCTTATCCATGCCAAGGATTTCTCACACTTGGTTCTTTACTATGCAGAGGAGGACACTCGTCAGACCCCTGGCAACACACACTCCATCTCTCTCCCTGGGGCTTCTGTGTGGGTTCTCCTGAGGTGTGCAGGTGTCTGCTTCGGCCTTTTGTTATTCTCTCTGTCCTCCACTATAGTCCTTTGCCTGCAAACATTCAATGTGACAGTTGCACAAGCAAGATGCCCCCATGATCAAACCACCTTCCTAAGCTTTGTTATCCAATGGGTGACAGTACTTTGTGTGGCCTGCTCTGAATCCTCAGTGGACTTAAAGTTGTGATTGCACATGCAGTTACAAAGTCCCAGGATGACGACAGAAAACTTGTTTAGATCTAAACTGCACATGTTCATTCACTCCACTGCCACATTTGCTTCTTTAAGGCTGACATTGAACATGCTTTTTTATCTATACATTCACACTGTTTGATGAAAATGATAAATTAATCCATACTAATCCCAGTCAGGAGCCACTACAGCGTCCACATACAAAAGTAACAGAGAAGAAAAAAGTATAAACAGCTGCATTAATGTTGATTATCAGGCTAGATCAAGTATATTGGCTTTGGGAAAAACCTCCCACAGCCCACTGAATTTGTATTTACATAGGCTTGATCAGAGATTAACTTCATTCTTTGTTTGACTACAATGTAAATGTTGATTTGAAATATAAACACAGGCTTTTTCTCTTATTATTAAATCAAATACAGAAAATAAACAAATATCTGATCATATTCATTGTTTTCTAAGAAGCTGTGTTAAATTTCAAAGAAGAAATATTAATTTACAGTAATTATTACACTTTTTTTATTTATCTATGTGTTTTTCTTGGTTTTTATGAAGTAACTCAGTGTGTTTTCCTTTTGACCTCTGTGGGGTTCATTATGTAAATAATAAAGAATTTCAAAGATTAAAGTTCTAAGTTCTAAAATGATTTGGGGCACGTGTGTTTTTATATCTTCCTCAGAGATTAATTTTACAGGCTTCAGAGCCTAACATCTGCTCAGATTTGACCAGATAGGTCGGTTCATGTTTCAGGTATTTACAGCATAAACTGAAACACCTGTCCAACAATTACCTTTAATATCTACTTCCTTTCAAGAGGACTGTTTTTTGAGTCTTCCTTCGGTTGTTTTGTCAGTTTAGGGTGTAGATTATTACCATTTAAAGCAAAACACTTAATAATGGTTCAAGTTAAAATGTAAAGAAGGTGCTTTTCCTTTTCCCAGATGTTGCAGTAGGTTGTATAAACCCTAATACTGAGAACCAAATACTACAGCCCATTCTTGAAGGTCAGATGAGTTTATTTCATGAACATATAACATATTTAACAGAGCTTGCCACAGAATATAAACGACTCACTGTTTTTAGGATCAACATATGGACAAAAGCAAGCCCTAATAAATTACTTTCCTTTTATGTTCAAATAGTTTTAAAATGCATCCGAATGGAATTTTCCAAAGGTTTTCACACCAAATATCCACTAATCCCCTTTTTCATATGCTTGAAAACTTACTTTTAAATGGAAAAAGTGAAATGATTCACCAATCAGGACAAACTTTGACTTTGAGAGGAAGAGGAAGCATAAGTAAATGAAAAAGAGAGAAAATGAAAAAGCATTTTAAACATTAAATACATTTTAAATAGGAACACAGAAGAACCGTTTGCTTTCGCATACACATTCAAGCATCTATAGGTCTCTTTTTGAGGTGGGAATAGAGGTAATGGCTGGTTGCAGTGGAGTAAAATACTTCAACTAGCTGTGTAAGAAGTTTTTCCACAAATCCCCTGAGTTGTGGTTCTTTGAGTGTGAAACTAATATCTGTGTCTGAGGCCTGTCACACAGAGCTGCATCCCAGCATGATCAAAACCCCCTTCGGCAAGCTTTTGCATTGTCTGAGACAAGGGCCTCCTTTGAGAACCGAGAGAGAAGAGGCTGGCTAGGCTGTGCAAGGAGGGCTTGGAGGAAGAGAAGTAAAGAAAGTTGGAAGCGGGGTTAATCCTACACTATCATTATCCTCACTTCCTTAGCCACAGTCTGCCAGCGCCTTGGTAATGAAGGCCATTTCCAAGGATTTACACCTGGCACAGACACCATGTTCTGTGGTAATTACCAATACAAAGAGACTCCTCTTACCTTTAGTGTTTACCGGAAGCTATAAATAGCAATCCGTTGTCGCTCTGCACATCTGCAAACCTGGATAAAATGCAGCATCTACAGCACTTCAGCCCCTGACTGATAATGATGTTTACTGTAACAGAACAACCGCTGCTTCTGTGTCTTGTGCACAAAAGCCTGCAAAACAAAGAGGCCCATTTCACAATGTATTTGTTTAATTGGGAATGATTTGCCCTAGGAGATAAAACAATAATGGAGATACTGTGTTATCTGATAAATAAAGTAAACTTCGACTGTGTCACTTAGGCAAGCAGGCTGTTCTTGCCATCTCTGTTATCTCATAAAAGCTTAAAAGGCTTTTTCTACTTCATTTTAAAAGTGGCACAGTGACAGGTGGAGTGACAGAAAAAAGCTATCATTAGGGGATTTTTTTTTTTTTATGCTTGTCAAATATGCACAAATTCTAGAGTTTAGCAAATAATATTTTGGTCGATTGAGCCAAGAAAGTCTTTCCTTCCTTCCGCAATGACACTTCTTTGTTTTTGAAAAAGGAATTAAATGACTCTGAGAGAGATCGGTGTCTGTCATTGCACTCTGGAGTCGTCTGTGTTCTCGTGGAAGCCCAGATGAGTTACAAAATGCCCCTGTTTCCCACATTGCACTGTTGCTGTTTTCCCATGACTCAACATCAGCGTACATGCTCCAGCATGACAAGTGAGCCCTAACATCTCCCTTCTTCCCTTCCTCTTGCTTCATCTAACAAAAGCTGGGATTTTAGATGTGATGCATGCTGATGCACAGTGTCAGTATTAAAATACACTCACTAAACATCTTGGGTGATTAAGCTGCTCTATGCACTTCCTTGTCTTCTTACTTTTGTAAGATGAGACTGAATCAGTGTCGAAAAATATCTGTTGGACAGATTTTACCACAGGATTGTTTGTTCTTTAGCTGTGGCTTTTCCAGCTTTCTGGAAAGAGATAAAATGGATTTAATTACTTAACCACTGATTTACGTGGAGTTTTTCCCATCAGCTCCACCCAAATAGGTTTTTACTTTGTTGTTTAATTCATTTTTCATATCTCTACATGGAGTTTTTATTGCAAACTTATTTGCTTATTCTAATCCAACACAGAGCAAAAAAGGTTCAATGTGAATGTTTTCCTGTAGTTTAAAAAGGTCCGACTGCTTCCAGTTTTGGCAGTAGCCTAAACATGCCAAGGAAGGTCAATGTTTCCACTCAGCCAGAATACAAACATCTGTACCAGTCAGGGCAGTGTGTCCCAGAGTTGCTCCTGGGCCACTATACAACCATATGCTGAGGGTTAGGGCAATTCAAAGCAGCTCAGAATATACATTTTAAACAGAATAAACCATGAGAGGTGATATAATATTTAAAAATTATGATGTTAATGTGAATAAAACTAAACAGAACGGTGCTACAATGTCAGTACATTCAGTTGGTCTCAAACCATCCATTAATGGAGCATAAAAGCTACTTTACCAGAAGTTTTTTCCTGCAGTTTAGAGCAACTAAAAGAGTCCAGTGAGTCCTGACTGTCCATCAGACCAGATACATATGAGAATTCAAGCTGACTAACTAGAACTGAAAGTATGATCTTCAGTCCTTTATCATTTATTGAACAAATATAAGAAGGCAATTAACAGTTTTCTACTTAAATTTGACTAAAACTGCATTTCATTTCCTCATATTTGTTATAGAGATACATTTATTGGTATGCAAACGCTACTTTTTGTGTATGAGAATTTTCTTGTTTGTTTTGTCTAAAAGTGCATCAACAACGTTTAAACTGCTGACAAGTGACGCTCCTTGCTTTGTTACACTGCATTGTTCAACTTGGAAAATCTGCATCCAGGCATTCACATGAATGTTACTTTGACACTTACAAACTACATAAACAGCTATGCATACCAGTCCCACCTGCCATACATTAACAGCACCTCCCAGCAGGACAGCAGTTGGCCCCACAAAAAAATTAAAGCTGAGGAAAGGGCTTAAAGAATACAACTCAGGTCTCAAGGTGTTCACCTGGCCTCTTAATTCCTCAGATATCGATCTGATGGAACCTGATGGCATGCGAGAAACGAGACCATTACACAAAGACTTCACCTCACAACCTACAGAGCTTGAAGGACCTAATGCTAAGACTCCAGGACACCCACAGATGTTTTTGTTCATGCTTCGTATGGTCAGAGCTGTTTTGGCAGCATGAGGACAACCTACTCAGTGTGGTTGTGTGTGTCTGTATCAGCAGACAAATTCATTATCATTATCATCACTGACTGAAATTGCTCAATCTTTGCTGTCATGTCAGCTAAAGATAACTAAACTAAGATGCTAAACTTTCTTTCATAAGCATCCCTCTCAGCTCATACCACTCTGCAGGTGATGCAATCATCTTTACATTATTTCTCATGACATTTGTCATCATCTTGTATTACCACCAGAAATAATTGCAGTACTGACCTGCACAGTGAACCTATTTGCACAAATAAAATCATTTCACTGAACAGATGAAGCTAAACAAGATTTACAGAGTGCCTCGGCTTAGTGTGTGACGGCTGATGATTCACAGCGTATATAATTAATCTGTGGATTAATCTTTAGAAATATACCATAGAAAATAATAACCATTGAGTGAGAAATAACTGTTGTTCCTCCTCAGGTGCTTAAAACAACAAAGAAGTGTAATATATTGAATAAATTTCAGTTTCATGAATCAAATTTTTTTTTCTAATTTCCATCTGTGATATAATAATACTCATTTTCAGAAACCAAGCCAAACAACATTATCATCTGTAGCCAGAGGGTGCAGCTGTATATGCTGAATTGCACATGCTAATATTCAGAAAATTGTTCAGTAGATGAAAACAATATGAGGTATAAAACTGCCTGATGTTTCACCACATACAGAGCGCCTGTATCAAAGGCTAATAAGTTCCAACACAGAAATGTTTGATGAACAGACTCCTCCACGCATGGCTTTGTTTCTGCATAATAATGTGTTGCACAGTAATAAATGTCGCCTAAATGTGACAACAGTTCGACGTTAATTAAAGAAACTTAGTTTCGCCTTTAGATCAAACTATGCACAAGGTTATCAGGCAGCTGCTGGGAATATTTTCTGCAAAACATATGGTAGCACTGGCATTCCTGGTCAGTGATTTATCTGAGTATACTGTGTTAAAAAAAGAAGAAGAAGAAGAAGATATTTTCAAGTTTTTTTGTATTTTCAGACAAACTGTGAAGTGTGTCATAAAACATTCACAGCATGCCTCCACTCATATGCAGTCACCTTTTGCCCTGCAGCCATATGAAACTTGTTTCAGAGCTGTACAGCTGGTACAAGGAAGTACGTTTTCAAGCATGCCAGTCATCAAGCAACACGGAAGAGTTATCCAACTTGTACAGAAAATGACTGGCTGAAACTTAAAACATAAATTGCAAATATGTTAGGGTTAGGGTTATATATATATATATATATATATTATATGATTATATTATATTTTATTTTATAATCATTGAGGTTTTGCTTCTTTTTTTTTTTTTTTGGATGCTATATACCACAGCTAAGTACCAAAACCACAGGTAAGTTATTATTATGGGACTTTAATTCAAAGTTCTATACCTCAATTCCACTGCATTTCACAGGAAAATTAATGGATTTTTCTACTTGACTATTCCTGTCTGAAACAATCATCCAAAAGGAAAATGTAATGTTACACATCTACAAATCGTAGATTCTCAGAATCACTCAACCAAATAAACCCGAAGTCCCTGCTTTGTGATGTATTTTAAGCATATTTAGACAAAGTTGGACATCTACAAATGTCAGAGTATCTATTATAGTATGGCACTGTTTTTTTCTAACTGCTTAGAAGTCGCTAGCACCAAATAGTGAGGATTAAGAAAAGTTCACTGTGTAGATTTACAGAGAAAAAACATCACAGTACTTATGCTTCAGTTGGTATTTGATCCTGTCTACTGTTGCCAACTGAGGGTGAGGAAAGTCACTGAGGTGGCACTAAGGGTATTTACGGTCTGAGGGTGTGTGCTATTGTCATGTTAATGTGATCAGACGCTTGCGATCCTTAAAGTAGGATTATATTGTATGACTCCGCTGAATTTACATTTCTCCCAGAGAAAGATGGGGGCAGAATCTAAGGATTACTAAACTGCATCTAAAAATCAATGTGGGGGAAACTCCTGGCCATATCAGCACTTAAGACTGCACATTAAAAACAGCAAAGCACATGCGTTTGCATTCTCTCCAAAGGAAGAATGTGTTAAAGAAGTAGGGTTTGGCCTTTTGTTTGCTCTGCGTGTAGCCCCTCTGTACAGTAAAGGGTGCTTTAATGGGCATGATGGCCTTCAGTTGAATAACCTACACAGCAGAAATTTTCGCAGACATGGGTAAAATCAGATACATCCATATTCAGCTGCAAAGCCCTCAAGAGTTCCGCGCTTCAAGCATAATATAAGCATGAAAAACAGGCCATAACATCCCATTAAAACATAGAAAAGACTGGGTTTTAAATTCAAGATATGTGATTATATTAGTAATATGTGTGGTTTTTGATTTGCACATTGTCTTTCTTATTGTATTAATCCAAATTCACATGCAGTACAAACCCGCCCTGCTGATTTCTCAACTCTTCAGGGCACGAGTGACACAGAAGGACAAGGTCTTTGACTCAGGTGACTTCCCACTTACTCACCAGCACTTCGCTCTTACTCAGACTTTCTCACATTGACTGACTGTAAAAAGGTTAGGCAGAGAAAATTATGAAACACTATTATGATGTCAGTTAATCTTGGGGTTTGCTTTAGAATTATATCAGGAACCTGGTTTACTGAAATGTTGCGGGAAGGATTTAGATTTTCCGGATACAATAGAGTTCAGCAGAAGGTTGCGCACTTTGGATTAAAGACAAAGAAAGTGCGGAGTGCCAAAGAATGTCTTCTCTTCCACTAAAACAGGCTCAGAGAGAGAGAGTTGTTGTTGTTGTTGTTGTTTGTTTGTTTGTTTTTCCAAATCAGGTGCAAGATATTTTTTTTTCTTTCTTTTTTACAACAACAAAACTGTTGGATTTCGTGCACCATTTCCTCCTCACGCATTACAGCCGCCTTATCTCTCAGAAATACCATTACATTTCAACAACGCCTGTCAGGAGGAGGAGTGGTCCCGGAGACGGAATGTAGGCGTGGGTTTGTGGATTTCCACACAACAGTTGATAGTCAAAAACCGGGAGGACCGCCTGAGCCATCACACGCAGGAGGCGCTCCGTGAAGTTGCGTACAGGTCGGGAGCAAGTTTCTCTTTGCGCTCGGAGAAAAAAAAAACGGACCTGGTGAAGAGAGAGGACTCTTAACAGACATTACCTGCTTTCTGAAGGAACATCGGTGGTGCGCGCTGAGAGCCCCGACCTGCACGACATGATGAGGTCTTTGTTGAGTGGACGGTAGTTTTAAAGGTAAGAAATGTTCGATAGGCTACTTCGTGGATTTGTGGCCACGGCAAAGGAAAGATGGGCTGATTGCGGTAGTCGGATTAAAATATGTTGTACGAAACGTGACAGTAAGCATGAAACATGTATTTCTTGCGTGTCGCTGTGTGCAAGACCGCAAGATTGATCATTTACGTCCTTTTTACATGCTCAGGTTTGATAGCTCACCTGATTTTTGATTTTTATGTTGCCAGTAAATATCTGCAAGGATTATACAGTGTTTGACCTTTTTAATTTATTAAGGTGAACTGTTTTTCTGTTGCTTAAACGTGCTGTATTTTTTTTCTAAATGGACTCTAAAACAAGAATAGATTCAAACAAGGTAAAACTCATCTGCATCTCAGTGATCTTTTGTTTTGTCCTTTTTGGCTGTAGCTTCTATTGTATTGTTCTAGTTGGCTATAGTGGAAACATTAATCCATGACCAATAGCAAATTTCCTTATTAAACATGCTCTGTATAATCTCAGATTTAAAGTTTAATCTCTTGCTCATTTAAACTTGAGAACGTCATCCTGCCACGTTTTATTTTTCTGTAAAATATTTACCAGGTTATCCTCTAATTCCAACTGTTTTCTCCCTTCGCAGCTGCTGCTGTCAAAGAAGAGGCATTTCTTGCTTTTTCAATCGGACTGTTGTTCTCTGACAGCTGCTTTTTCAATGTGGGATACATTTTTGGTGCTTTTGCCAGGCTGAAATCTTCCAGGGTCAGGACCTCCCTCATGGCAGCCTTGCTCCTCGGGCTGCTGCTTTTTGCAATGCAGTCTCCTTCTCTCCCCTCGCGCCCGCTGGCGGTCGGGCAGCCACCCTCACCTCCCACCTCCTCACCCACTGACAACGGGACCACCAGCCACCCCAACGGAACCCTCCAGCAACTTCCTCAGATTATAATTATTGGGGTGAGGAAGGGAGGCACACGGGCATTGATTGAGATGCTCAGTCTACACAGCTCTGTGGCAGCAGCTCAGAATGAGGTTCACTTTTTTGACTGGGAGAGCCACTTTCAAAAGGGCTTGCCTTGGTATATCAGCCAGATGCCTTACGCCTTTCCTGACCAGCTGACAGTGGAAAAGACGCCAGCCTACTTCACCTCCAGTAAAGTCCCTAAACGCATCCATCAGCTGAATCCAAACATCAAGCTGCTGCTCATTCTTAGAGACCCCACAGAGCGGGTGCTCTCGGACTACACCCAGGTCTTTTACAACCGACTCCAGAAGCACAAGCGCTACCAGCCCATTGAATCTGTGCTGGTAAAGGATGGTGAGATAAACCTGGGATACAAGGCTCTTAACCGCAGCCTGTACTACATTCACATGCAGAACTGGCTGCAGTACTTCCCCCTGGAGAACATCCATGTAGTTGATGGGGATGAGTTGATCAGGGATCCCTTCCCTGAAATGAAAAAAGTGGAAAGGTTCTTGAAGCTGGAGCCTCAGATAAACGCTTCAAATTTTTATTTCAATAAAACTAAAGGATTTTATTGTTTGAGAGACCATGGGCGAGAAAGGTGTTTACACGACTCAAAAGGCAGGGCTCACCCTCACGTGGCTCCTGCCATCCTGCAAAAACTCTACCAGTTCTTCCACGAACCCAACAAGAAGTTCTTTGAGCTGGTGGGACGAACATTTAACTGGAAATGAACCAGTCTGAGTCTCAGTGTAGTTATTTGGGTATACTTTCCTTGAATGGTCCTGCTTTTCTCCCTAATAACATAGATGAAGGGATGAAGCTAATGTAAATTTCAACGAAATCTATTTTTGTAGTAAGTTTCTAACAGGAGTGTGATCGAGCCAAATATCAGGGCAGAATGCAGGTTTTCTTTTTCATTTAACTGAAATTCTGTGCCGTTAGACACACACAACATCAGTCACATTGTCTCATCAGAGCAGACTGCTTCACATTTTAGACATTCCCAGTTAATATTTAAGATAAGCACTGAAAAGTTTAATGTTCTCGAACTCTCTTTTATCACTATGTGTTATGAAATTATTAGCAGTTAACAGCATTTAGAGCTCTGAAGGAATTTACCTGCTGCTACGACTTTTTTATGTTTAGTCACTTTCAGGCACACGCCATACTGGACATGCATTTGTTATTTGTGTTACTTTACAGTCAGTTATGTAAATGCGGTGTGGACAAATGATATTGCTAATCCTGACTGTGTAATGTAAATATTTTTTAAATTGAGGAATTAATAACATAATAAAGATGTTTTATTTTTAGCATGCCTGCTACTTTCCCTCCTCACCCCCATTGGTTTTTGTCAGTTTTTATTCATCAATTTTGTATCGTTTTGATGTGTAATTTGTCTTAGATGCTTATAGAATGACTAAAGTCAATATTTCCCACCAGCTGACTGTGTGAGCAAGTCACGCAAATCATAAACGGACATTTTGAACATTTCATTCATGCTGTCGCATAAACATTAAAACAATGGTGCAACTTTATCATTTATGATCTCTACTTTGAAGTTCCTGTTTGGGCACCGTCTATGTGCAGAATAACAGTGGGTATTTTGAAGTTGCTGTGTGTTTATCTGATGTTTCTCACACTTCAAATATGAGTTTCTAAATTTTACATGCTGCATACACACTGCGGTCATTGCTTGGTTATATCAGAAGAGAATGGAGAGTGGACAGAGAGGTAAAGTCAGACATGTCAAGCCATGAGAAATTAAAAGCGAAGCTGTTTATGCCCAAGGGTGCAATCTTCTTACTCAGTTTTAAGCGAGGTAAGGCATTATTTATTTAAATCATATTTCTACTTTTAAACATCAGCAGCACAGTCTCTTAGATATTAAGCTTCAAAACCCTGCATTTGCTGTTTTTTGTATGTGGCCTGGTTATACTCGGAAGCTTACTGGGATTCCACACAGGATGTTAACCTCTCTGCCCCTCAAATGCAGATTGCAGCAATATTCTTTTCTTTTTACCCTCAGAGATCATGAATACTATTTTCCTGCTCTGCTTGCAGTTTGCATGTCTTCTTGCAGCAGTATTGTTAAGTAATACTATCAGTGGTTTTGCAGTGAAACCGGTTTAACTGCAGCAAAGGCTGAGAAAGTAAACAGAGTATGCATGAGATGGAGGCTGATATCTGCTGTTAAAGAGAGCAGCACACGTCATCAGTCGTGCACAGCAATAACACTAGAACAAGTATGTTCTACTATATTTGTGATGTTTTGAGGGCGTAAAGTTTCCAGATGGTTCTTTGAAGTTGCCACATCTGGAGGAAGATGCAGGAATGCAGTTGATTTATGTTAAATTGAGAGTTAGAGCAGCAGCAAAGTCAGTGTCACCTTCTTCTGGGTCAAGACTGATGTAATTTCCAGATAAATCAGTTTCCCCCCTTCGCACTACAGCCAGCAAAAACACTCATTTAAGAAAGAAAAAAAAAAAAAACAGCACACTTGGAAGTAATGCTGAGCTTTAACTTTGAGAGTGGAAAATAAATTTACTGAAGCACTTCTGGGAATTGTTCACTACTCAATTACGTTTATAAAATATGCTACTTTAGTGTTGTTTTTGCCTTTTCCAAAATGCCTACAAAAGGAAACATTGTTGAATATTTGGTGGTAGAAGAAGCTTTGAAATCCTTCTCTTAATTAAGAGCATCAAAACATAATGCATTAGTGTAAAACACTCCAATAATATATATTTACATGATAAAGAAAGTACCTTCTCTTTCACTTCTACGTTTTAAATATCAGGACATAATAAAACATCCTTCAATTTTTACAATGTCTGATAGCATTGTGAATATAATATGAAATTAACAACATGTTACACTGAATTATCATTTATATAACAAAAACTAAGTAAAAAAGAAAAATCTGAATTGGAATTAAGAGGGTACGGAGCAGCCAGGAGCTGCTAGTTAAAAATCTTTAATTTAAATGATCACCAGTAAGTGTGAGCGTTTCTAAAAGAAACGGTTATGTCAGTTTGCTGGTCTGGAGAATTCAGATTTCTGTTTACATAATGCAAAATAATGAGAAAGACTATTTACGAGTGAAAACATTAAAGACAGTTCCCAGTCTTCCCAACAGTGGATGTTCCAGGAGGTTTACTTCAAGGTCAGACTTTCAAAAAAATATCAGACTCTGCTGGCCACTTGTTAAACATGTTAAAGGTTTCAGCACATGGCAGGACGGTTAGATATAGACTGAACAAGTATGGCCTGTTCAGATCAGTTTGCACAAGAAAGCCTCTTCTATTCAGAATGTGGCAGCTCAGGTTATGTTTGCAAAGTTGTATTTCAACATACCACAAGATGTGGGACCCAACACCAAAGTAGAGATTTTTGGCCATAATGAAAGGGCCAAATTTGGTGAAAACTGCAGCGTAACACCTCAGATGTCAAACATGGTGGTGGAGGTTTGATAATTTGGGCTTTTTTTGCTGCCACAAGACCTGGACACCTGAGTCTACCATGAACTCCTCTAAATGCCAAATATTCTACCAATGTAGAGTCAAAAGTGAAGCCATCTGTCTGACAGCCAAACCTGGGCCCTGATGAGGTCATTCAATAGGACAATTATTTCCAGTACAGCAGCAAATCTACAACAGAATGACTGAAAAAGAAAAGAATCAAAGTGTTGACTCAATCAAAGTTAAGATTTCAGCCCTTCAAGAATGCTGCAGCAGGACTTTAACCGAGCTGTGCAAAAACAAAAATCCTGCAAACCTCGGTGAACTGGAGGAACTGATACAGCATTTTGGCTTAGTTTTTGTTAAATTAATAATGATCCAGTGTTATATGTCATCTGTTGTTCATCTAAAGTTGTATTTGTACTTAAATTTAAGACCTGATAAGGGCCAAGGATTTTTTTTTAGTACTATTATGTGCTAGCGCAATAAACCATAGAAAGTAAACGAAGGATTATTTTCTTTTTTACGAGGGAATTTTTTAACACAGAACTTTTACTTCCAAGCCTGAACTACATTGCCTACTGTATCCAACAAAACACGATTAACTTTTATGTGCAGATACCTTTTCCACTTAGTACTTTGAGGTCATAATGGAGCATTTGTACTTTTTTTTTTTTTAGATTTTGTGATTTAGTGCTGTGAAGGCAGTATTCTTCTTTAAAAAAGAAACAAACTGCAAAAAATAGTGAACCAGCAGTACTCAACTTTACTGTGAAGGGCTGAAAGATATTGCAGAAATAATTTAACGTTTAGGGTAACTGTACAGCGAATGTGACAGTACTTGAGTCCAAAGCAAATTCTCCTGAAAGGAAAATAAACTGTTTTGTGTCCTGTCACGTTGCATTGTATCATAGCTGCCATATTGATAATAATTCTGTCATTGTGTTACATAACATGTTGTATCTTATTGGAACTTATTATACTGTAATTGCAGAATTAATTATAATTCAGTTTTAGGGTGCCACTACATGCAGCTTGTTTTACATTAAACATAATTATTTATCTTACAATATTGATTACAGGATAATGATGTAAAATTAAAGCACAGCTTGCTTCAGGTAGCACCTGCACTTTGACATGTCCTCTATTTGCTGTCACAGAAGGAGACTTTTTTTTTACACTTCCTCTCACTGCTCTGCTTACAGTCAAAGAAGCATCTATTAGGAGTTCATGAATGCTCCATTAGTCTAGTCAGCTGTGTAGCCCTCTAAAGTTTTACAGTCACAGATTTCCTTAACATCACCTAATTAATCTCAGCCACATAATTAATTTGTCTCCTCACCCCACATGCAGTAAGAGCAGTAAACTAGGGCTACAGCCAGGATTAATGGCCTTCCCCTCCTCACGGCACCTCCTCCTTCATCCAATATCTCCACTGTAGCATTATTTGTTGCAGAACTTTCTAGACCAATTTGGAGCCTGTCTGCCAACCCCACCCCATCCCCCCCATCCCCCTCTCCTGCTGCTAGCCCACACTAGTTGCTCCTGAGGAGGCCCGTTTCCTTCAAATCACAATCAGCCATTCTGGGCTTTTTCAAAGGATGATGTGATCCGATGAAGCACGGCCCCTTCTGCAGTCTCCAGGACTGCAGCTTGCTTTAATTAGAATAGATTGTTTGTCCAAGTCAATGTGTGAATTGCAGCAGAAATAACACATGCACCACTATAGACACTGGACTAGAAGCTCGCAAACAGTGTCTACATGTTATGTGGTCTGGTCATGTATTACCTTGTAAAAGAAACATCCAGTTTGGTGTTTTCAAAAAACAAGAAGATTAAAAAGTTACTTTACAGTAACAGTTAGTGCTGCTCTGAATCTATTTCTAAAGGACTTGAATATAAAGGCAGAAAAAACTAACAGGGAGGGTTTTTTTTTTGTCATCTGGTTCCAAAGTTTCCCAGCTTGTAATAAAAACTTATATTGCCAGTTTTGTAATTGTATAGAACATTTTAAGCCAAATGTTTTATCACTCTTAGTATTTTATACCTACACTTGATTTAGAGACAGAAATTAGGGAGTCATGTTTGCACAGAATGAGGAAGGGGGCTGCTTTATGTGTGTGTATACATGCATGTGCTTGACTGTGTGAAAGACTTTGAGTGGTTTTGTTGTTTATTAATTATTTATTTTATTTTTGGTATGTAGAAATAGCTTTTTTTTTCATGTAAAGCACTTTGTGTTGCCTTTACCATAAAAGGTGCTTTACAAATAAAGTTAGATTGATTGATTGATTTATATAGTAATAGAATTTTTTTCACGTTTTCTTTAACTTACATGTTAATATAAATCTCACGTGTGCTTTACTAAAATAGCAGAATAAACTGCATGAAAATGCGAGCTGCCTGGACTAAGGCACAGTGACAGTTCAAGACACTGGTTAAAATCATGCAGAAAAAAACGAGGACCTACTCCAGAGGGTTATCTGAGCCTTTAGGAGTTTTGGAAATACCTGAAAACCTGCAGGGTTTATTAAATGTATGTTTGGTTATTTTTAAAGAATCACTTAAATCATTTTTAAAAAATGCATCCACTTTTACTTGGATGTGACACAGTGACATGAGAGGCAGAAAAGAATGAAGTAGGCAGGGTGAGTAGGGTTTGAGTTTTGATTTAAAAAAATAAAAAGTAAGAATACAAGATATATTCATTGTATTTTCTATTTTCTAAGGGTTTTATGGGACTTTTTTTTACAGCTGGAGATAATGCTGTCATTTTTTCAAGCTTGCAAACAGTTCTTGCACAACCTCGCACAACCTTGAAGTCAATACATGGCAGAGAATTGAAAATATTCTCAGAAAACTGTATATCTTATTCAAAGTCTTAACATGAAGCTTTGATTAAACCACTAAACAGACATAAGTGAAAGAATCTGCTACTATGTGAAAGCAACTGTATGCCAATGTCTGTTTATTTAATTAATCATAAGAAAGCATAAAGCATAGAAAACATCAGCTAAAGCTCAAATATAACAAATATACAAACGTACAAACAAATTCAAAGACAAAATGGTCCTTGGGCTAGCTCTCCTTGTTGGTTCAAAGTAGTTGCTTCAGCATTAACCTTAAAAAACACACACAAAGGAATTTTTATGTCCAATGCTTCTTTCAGATTTTCAGATTTGGGCTTTTTAGAATTTCTATTTTAACACCAGGGGCTTTATAAACAGGCAGGAAGAACATCACTCACCACTGCACATGACTGCTGAAAATCCTTTTTCTAAGGAGTAGGTTATGACCTGCATACTTGCTCACTGTCTTTGAAAGTGTCCCATTTTTAAATGAAAAGTGCAGCTTGGGGTCTGCAATCACATACTGAGGTCTTTAGTGTCCAGGTTAAACCAAACATAAAGAGAAGAGTTACTGACTATAAAAGAAGTGAATGTGTCCTCTATGACATCATTTACTATTTTGTTGATCAATGTTTTGAAGCCTTAAATATTCACCATTGCTGCTGGTGTCTGAGCCATAAAGTAAACATAAAAAGGCATACGTGTCTGCTCTTGAATATGAAGCTGACTTGGTAAATTTCCGATTGAGGTTTGAGGTTGCGTTGGTATGAAATACTTATCTGTATCCAGTATCTTTCCAATATTAACAGTCAGCATCATCAAATTTACAAGTATCATAAAAAAGCAAGCATGGAAGGGAAAATATTTACCAAGAAGTAGAGCAACAAAACATATTTTTGCATTGTAAACATAATCCCACTTTAAACATACAGTAAAACTTTATATTCCTAAAATTTTACTGCTTTACTCATAGTACTTCTGGATTGCACTGACTGTGCAGGGATCAGGCTGAATAACTGTTGTGTTGCATCTTTCCTGCAGTTTCATTTAATGCTGGGAGTGTCCAGTGTCTCCCAAAATGCATCGGTCCTGTTGAGTCCTATTCTCACTGCTGCAATCACTTACTAGAAAATAAAGGACTCGATGTGGTCCAGTGTGTTAACATGTAGCTTTCTGGCTTTTATCTCTTTATATCTACTTTCCAACTTTCTGTTCAGACATGTTGTATACAATATAAATATATATTTTTTTAAGTTTATTGTTCCTGTTGTGTGACAATAAAATATATATGTAACACAATTGTCTCCATTTATTAAAAATGCAAATAAGTTTTAACTACCAAGCCAAAAATATGTAGTTATTTAAAAAATGATCATCACAAGTTCAAGAAAACGGCTGCACTCACTGTGATCACGTTCAGCTCAAAGTATCACTCAGAGCTAGAAGTGACAAACAGTCTCATCTTAGGCTCTAACAAATGTTCAACAGTAGATGTTCAGCTTGGTGTTTCATGGCTTTTACTTGAGTAAGCTGCTATACAGTAAACTACATGTGTGGAGTTGCTTCCATTGGCTGCTGCTCCGAACGCTTCCTGGAAGAGGCGGAGTCAGCAGGAGGTCCCTTTAAATTTAAAGAAACAGATACTGGAACAGCTTGTCTGGACAGGACATATAAAGACAAGTAAACAGATGATAGAATATATTATCTGTTTTTTTTTTTGTTGTTGTTTGTTTGTTTGTTTGTTTGTTTGTTTGTTTGTTTTGTTTTGTTTTTGAGCTGAAAATTTACATTTCAAATATCTTGCAATGTGGTACTCAGAATATGTGACATTGTCTTTGTCAGTTTCTGCCTCTGTGACGACTGTAAGGGATTAAGATTTATTTTAAACAGCTCGACAACACCTACTGGTAGAGTTTTACCAGTTAAGGCAGATGGCCGCCCTTCCTAAATCTGGTTCTACTGGAAGTTTTCCTTTCTGTCGAACATGGAAGTTTTCCTCTCCTTTGTCACCCATTGCCTCATATTATGCTCAGTTTGAGTCAAGTGGAAGATTAAATGCAATTTGTTGCTTTCCTTATTTAAGTAATTATTCTTTATGAATTGGCCTATACAAACACAGTTATTATAATCTGGACTATTGAGGATTATATAATGAATATATTTATAACTGTAATTAGATTACAATCAATTGGAATGAACTGCCCTGTATCTGTAAAAGTGTGTTGAGATGACTCATAATTAATTAGATTTTACATGTAAGGCTGAACTGAAAATTGAGTTAGTAGCTGTTAAAAGCATTTCACTGGATTTGCAAATACAGAAAAAATCCCAATCCCAGTGAAACTCAAACACTACTGTTTCATGCTCTGGATTTCTTTTGCGTTCTTTCCTATATTTCGACGGCAAACGCTGTTTCTGACAGAATACAGGATATGTGTAGTCTGTATCTCTTGCAGTGTTTAAATCTTACTTATCCAACTTTCGCTTTGTGATTTCTGGGAAATCACTGTCTAAGCCTCTTGAATATGTCTGCTGTAAAATAAAGAGGACTCTTAACCCTTGTCCTTCAACTCTCAGGAGTCATGAAGGATTCAGCATCCCTTCCTGCTGTCCCTGTACAAACAAAGTAATTGTAGCAGTAGATGACAACATTACAGTGAATTAATTGAATCACTTGAATGAAATACCACAGCAAATGTTGCGAAGTCACAATTCTTTCTCATGGGATGACAGAAATCATCTATTTCCTTCCATGCTAATTATATCTATGAGCATTTTCATTTTGCAGCTTGACATTGCAAAGAATAACGCCTAGACATTACATCAGAAAAATGTATTTTTATCTCTCAGTGAGCTACCTCCTCAATCCTGTTTAGTTTTTCAGAGTTAATGGAATGTAAATATATCATTAGGTAAAAGGCTGATAGAGGGAGAGCACATGCTCCACTATGTGATCTATGTTTACATATATCCCTCCTTCACCCTGATCAGGTTCTGCATGTACTGCTGCTGTGCGAGCCAGTCATAGCTGTGCACCATTATCAGTCATTTCATGGCGTTGACTCTTCTGGCAGAGGAGTAAGCCTCCATGGCCAATGATAACTCCCACTGCTAACACACACCTCTTCATGGGTGAAGCATGACTGGGCCCAAAGATAGTCCTCACTCCCTCGGTGTGTGTTAGTGCGAGTGTGTGTGGCCAACATGCACATTTTTTCTGTGTACATGTGAATTGGCATATTTGTGGGGGAAAGCTGCCAGTTTGCATGCAAGCACATGTATGTGTGAAAAAAAGTTTGTGTGTGTGTTCAAGAGTGAGCAGTGATCCATGTGGAATTTGATACTAAACAGGATTTTCAAACTCTGGACTATAGATACTCCCCACAGAGCAAAACTTAAATAGCTCTAAATGGGTTCTATAACAGAGAATAGAGTCATTTGCACTCAACGTCGCAGCTGAGCTCATTTGAATGTGTCTAATGCTCGCATTAAACTGAAGTGTTAGTCTGCCTGTATGAAATGTGTAGTGCTGTGTGCTGACTCCAGACATGCAACATATGCTCATTGTGCACACAGTCCATGTGGTTCAGATCAAAACTAAATGACATTCAAGATCTTACATCTATCATGTTACAACATAACTGGGTTTTCTGTGTGTGCTGTTTGGATTGAAAAAAGTCAAGTTGCTCCATATTGAAACCAGATGTTGACTTTTCCCTTGGTAGTGGTGTCATGTGGCTGAACACACAACTGTTCCAGGTCAACAGAAAACTAAACATATGCTGTAAATATATCATATTTTCATTACACTGAAATGAAAGTGGATGGGCTCTGAGCCTCTCGACCCCTTCTCCTACTTCTGCAGAAAAACTATAAAGTGCCAGAGAAAAGAATAAAAAAATAACAGCAAATTAGTACCCAGTCAAGCGGTGAATTGAATAGTTCTGTTCAAAAGTTATGCATGATTTTTACATATGAGATATACACTTTGTAGTGCTTATTTGCGGTTTCCATCTTCCTTTGTTACATATGGGTCAAAATCACAGTGGGAACTGTGGAGCAGTGTGGATCCAGCTAAACTTAAGCAGCAAATACAATAGAAAAGGGATTCCCAGCTTCAGTATGTAGGTTTGACTTTAAAAATGTTTATTTTATAGTTTCAGTCAGGCTAACATGTTTGCATGTGTTAAAAGTAAAAAACATTTATGTGCTGGTCAGTGTGGTTTCCATTGGAAAGCAACATACAAGTCAGCAGAAAAGAGTCTGAAGCAGCAGCAACTTTCACTGTAAATTCTCTGGAGGATTTACTGATCATGAGTAACTCAATTACATGAGTTGACTTATGGGGGAGCTGTGGCGAATTCAGCTCACTGAAAGGCAGATGAACTCCCCTGGAAATACTCACCTTAGCCACTTAAGCTGGATTTATACTGGTGTGGCGTGGCGTCTGCATCACCGTCGTAGACACTGCGTAGCTCCTCGGAGGCTCTTCCAGACCTGACGTGCACCCCTGCTACACAGAAGGTTACGTACAAGTACTCCCTTATGATTGGTCAGTTTGGGATTACAAGTTTCCGGATTTATGGATCTTCTTGCTGAATTTGTGTAGTAACCGGCATTTTTCAAAACAACACCCAATGGATCAAGTTTATCAGAGGCTCATCAAATTATTTATTCGTTTTCTTCCACAAGCTAATAAAGACACAGAACCATACTGGACGCCACTGTTGTTTTAAAACAGAAAATACAAACTGAAAGTGAAGTGAACCATTTAAAGAACTCCGACCTGGTAAGTTTACAGCTGTTTTACCACCGCCGGGTATGCATGGACAAAGCTGCATTGATGTTTCCAGTTTCCAAGTGCTTGTGAGGTTCTGAGACTCTTAACACTTTTGGGAGCCTCACAGCTTCATGCTACATGGTGCATTTAAGTGCTGGTGGACAGCTGTTGATTTGACGATAGATAGATAGATAGATAGATAGATAGATAGATAGATAGATAGATAGATAGATAGATAGATAGATAGATAGATAGATAGATAGATAGATAGATAGATAGAAGTGACTACTGTTAGAAAACAATTTATTTAACAATTCAACATTCAACAGGTCAAGTACTTCACCAGACAAGAACCTTCAAATCCCAGACAAGCAGCAGCATTTGTATCTGACACACAGTGGGGTTACGTGCCTTTTGGCATGCAGCTGAAGCATCGAAACAGTGCTTGACTCACAGCACTTCTGCTTCATAAGGTTCACGAATCAAGCTGACAGATCTGATCATAACATCATTAGGTAACAGGAATCTAACAATTAAATACAATGTTTCAATAGTTTAGTAAAACACAAACACTGCAATGTTGAGCAGAGAAGCTTTACAGGTGAACAGCAGATGCTGAGAGCAATCAAGCAACCCGCAGACTGAGGAAGGCAGAGCAGTTCCCATCATTAATTAACTTTGTCTGCTTTCAGAAAATTACCAAGCGTATCTAACTTGTGGAGTCCTGATTCAGTAAAAACATGTTCTTACTCTCAGGCCCTGATTTCAGAGCTGCGGTGCACATTTAAAAATGTCTTAAAATTATATTAATTAATTTAAAGCAACCACTATTTAACATGTAATTGCAACACAAAGGTGGATAAAGCAACCCATTCCAAAAGCAAAACAACAGCAGCTGACCATAGAGGAATATAGAACAATCATAAAAACCATATAAAAAGAGCACAACATGACCATAAACTAAAAGCACTGCTGTGACTGGGTTGGAGAATTTTTTCAAGTTTGTGTCCAGAAGCTATTAAATATCTCCATTGGGAAAAGGTGCTTTAAGTAACAAACAACAGATATTTATGCAGTTTAAATCAATATGATGTCAACAGCTGTTTATTTGACATTTATTGCACTGACTCATAATATATCTATCATTATTCTACAGTTTATTGTTGCTGAGATCCAAGGCTTAAACTCCCAAATAAAGTGTTTCCAAATCCATCCCTGATGTTGAGCCTGAATTTCAGAGATTACAGAAACACAACTGGGTATTCTAGGGTAAAAAAAAGTTGCTTTTAAATAAAGACTGATTTGATTTGACATTTGGCACACTTCAAATATTTCTCCTCATAATCTCCTCCAAACACTCAAGCTTCTCACACCATCCTCACAGAAAAAACAACTCTTTCCAGTTAAACCTTTTTTTCTATTTTATTTTTTTGTTTACCTTTTTCTCCATTTGTATTTTTTAGGCATTTCACAAAGGTATCTCATATCCCCAAATGTCAGTCCTAGAAAATAGAAGACAGGTGGTAGGAGTGCTTGTTGTGTAAAAAAAACAACAAATTAAATTCAATCAGTGAACCCAGGAAGAGAATTTTTCCTCTGCCTCATGCCAAGTTCTGCAAATAAAGAGAGGAAAATCGATTGGCTGCTCCATGATTGACCAAATTCCTTCAACTGCGAGTCTTGAAATCCAATGACCTGAATGGCTGATATACTGCCTCTTACCTGGAGAATGATAATGCAATCTTTACACAAATTGAAACACAACCATTTGAAGTCTGCTCTGTTTGTGTTGTACAGCGTATGTTTGTTTGTGCTTTCTTTTTATGTTGAGACCACTTTATAGGTCATTTTATTGTAACTGAGACTTTTATAATTTTTGTCTTTACATCTTGGGTTACAAATAAAAATTAAACTTGATTTCTGCACCTTTCAATTATAAATTCTTGAACTTACATTTTTACCTGATTAGAAAGGTAAAACAAAATCATGGCCACATTTAAAATCTGTAACCTTCTGGACATTTTTATTCCAGCTGTTGGTTTTATAACAATGTTTTTAGTCAGTCCACCAATTTGGTCCAGAAAGACAACATGTAAACTGTTGTTTCAGCTACAAATGTCTGTCTGAAAACCACAAGCTGGGTTACAGTTATTGAAATATTTATTTAAGCATCTATTGAATAGTTCAAACATGAGCTTTTGGCAACCGTTCACCTTCATCACCTTTAATCTTCTGTTGGATTTTCTTGATCTTTGTTAAAAACCTTTGCTAATCAGATTTAAAACTAGCCATTTTACACTTTTAAAACCCAGCCTGTCCCACACATCTATGACACAATGAAACAGGAGAGATGCCATGCTTTTACCTATTAATACCAATAAATGGCACCTAAATGCTAAGAATATTTCTCACTACATACATTTCCCTGTGCCGTTTTGATAAATTTGTGAATTTTGTAAAATAAATACATAAATAAAAGCAAAACTACATATTTGCAGATCACAAATACTGATAGCATCCCATTTCACAGGTGATAACAAACAGATAACTGTCAGTCCTACAGAGCTCTTTCACGTTCAGCACTGTTAAAATAAACTAGAAATGGAGTTATAGCATCTCTATATGCAGTCATGCATGTTCCAGATTTTGTAAAACAGAATCCCTTTAACTCTACAGCAAACATACAGTAGAACACAAAACATGATTAAAAAACTCCTAGTATAAGGTACAAGGGACATTATCATGGCAGAGCCTGCAGAAACAGTTCTGTCCTGACCTCAGTTGTTATATAATGCTGTAAACTGTAAACACTGTAAATAGCTGTTGATCAAAACTCAAACTGAAGCGAGTGCCATAGACTTAATCTAAAAAAATGTCCCAATGTGACTCAGATCTTTGCAAGACCTTGTCATGTCTATCTTACCATACATGATAGTACACTGCAGCTATATCCTGTTTGCATTTTCCGTTTTCCCAGGTGACATTTTGTTTAAATAAAGAATAGCCAAACAAGCACAGATTTATATTTCATAAGAATATGTCGTTTTATGGATCTTAGAGGAGCATGTATCCAAACTTACCATATAAGTTCTGTCTGTGAGATAGGAAGTGAACCAGTTGTGAACAGCACCAGAGAGGCTCACCAGGTGTTTTAGTCTGTTTAAAAGAATAGTGTGGTCTACTGTGTCAAAGGCTGCGCTAAGATCCAGTAGCACCAAGACTGAGAGGTTCTGTCAGTCACAGTTAATCCTAAAATCATTTAAAACCTTCAGGAGAGCAGTCTCTGTGCTGTGGTTCACCCTAAATCCAGACTGATATATCTCAGGGATATTTCTACTATTTAAAAAATCATTAAGCTGAATAAAAACCAGTTTTTCTAAAATTTTACTTAAAAATGGTAAGTTGGATACAGGTCTATAGTTATTAAGATCATTCCAATCCAAATTGCTTTTCTTCAGAAGGGGCCTCACCACCGCCGTTTTAAAGGCCGCAGGGAAAACGTGCATCTGAAGAGAGCAATTTATCATGCATAAAAGCTCGTCTTTAAAAAATCCATAAAATGATTTAAAAAGTGAAGTGGGAATTGGGTCTAAAAGACATGTGGTGGGTTTTACTGTGGAGAAAACTTTATCAAGGATCTCAGCATTAACCAGGAATAAACTGTCCAGTGTTTCCTCGGGTAAAACCAAGCACTCAGATGTGTTCGTGTTCTGGCTGGATAAAATACCACATCTGATGGCACTGATTTTACCTCTGAAGTGGTCTGCAAACTGCTCACAGAGAGAGTCTGTTGGGGTTCCCTGGGAGCTGTTAAAGTCAGGGTTACATAGGTGATCGATTTACATACCATTTGTAAAACGTTCTGCTGGGATCTCAAACTTAACCAAATGCTAATTTGTATTTATTTGTAAAAACAGGTAGAAGTCATATTAATGGACATGTTCACGTAACTATGCAAGGTTATAGTCAGCTAATTTTGATCTTTGGTCCCTGGGCAAGTAGTCTTTTTCCATTGTCACCATGTTTACAATCTACACATTCAGCAACTCTACCCAGAGAGTCGGAGGGCTCTGATGAGCCCCTAGTGGAGCCCTCTGGTACCGAGTGCAGTAAACAAGCAAATAGATAAAAAGTTCGACTCCTAACAGAGCTGTTTGCTTAGGGGAACGCAAGGTTAAAAAGCAAGAATATTCTTGGGCTTAGTCTCCATTGGACATGCCTATTGAAATAAAGATAAAATTAAATTAAATTAAAGAAAAATAATAAATAATATAATTAATAAATAATAAAATAAAGAATTTTTTTAATTCACCAAGAGTTAGAAAAAAAACATTTTATGATTAAAAAAGTTCCATTTATTTAAAAAGAAATAATGAAAAAAAATTCCATCAAGAATAATAATGAAAATTATGTTTTTTTTATGTCAATTCGGAAAAAGCAAATCACGATCTTATGATAAATTGTTATTTCAGAAAAACAAATTTTTAAAAAATATCCAAGGTAAAGGGGGTGTTTTCTAAAGAAATTAAACCAGCTCAAACTAAAGGAACCGATTCTGATGGAGCTTTAAAACACATGATGATCTGGGATCAGCCGGTCTTTGTTATCAGAGGTTAATTTGATCTGTTTACATTTAAATTCTGAATTCTGAAAGCCTCCTTGGCTGTGTCCGAATGTCCACCCTACTCCCTAGCCCCTTGTTCACTACATAAGGCTGCAATATATAGCACACTACATAGTGACTCATTCTCTTGGCAATTCGGACACGAAGCTGCCTATTTTTTCATCGCAGTAAATCACGTGACTACCGCCGTCACCACGGCAACCACAACCCGCGTCAAGATGTCATTCCAAATCCAATCCAAAGTTGTGTGTAAGTATTTTTATTTTTATTCCTTATGTTGTATTTTATTCTTTGTTTGTTTGCTTATAGGTAATTTCGCGCAGCTCAATTTTTTCACCTCCTTGCGCCATGTTGAGCTTCTGCCCGCAATGCATTGTGGTCTATATTGGCCTGTCTAGTGACCATCGATGCTCACTACTTTTCAAGGTGCATTGTGGGTGATTTTGAGTGCCCTACTTTTTTCTCTCTAGACATTCGGACACCCCTACCTATATAGGGCACTATGTAGGGAGTAGGGTGCACATTCGGACACAGCCCCAACCTGCCTCATGTTGCCTAGCAACAAGGAGAATTGCTGACCATTCCTTATTTGTGTTAGAATCTTTGTGACATCACTTTGACGACAAAACACAGATCATAGAAATTGTCATGACAACGTAATTCCACCCTATATAAAGGTCAGATTTCAAGCCCGCCTCTTTGTGGGATTATCTTGCGTGGAGTAGAGTTGTTCGAAGCATCTGAATTGATTTTCATATCTTTTCAAGATTGTTTGGTACACGACAGAAACTTGTAGAACGTTAGAACATTGAATATCGTTTTGAGAAAGACTGTATTTCTCAAGTTTAAGTAAAGATTTCAACAGATCATTGGACATTGTGTTGGGAAATATCAAATTTCTCAATTTTTCCAAAGAGTTTGACGGATCTTTGTTCTTCAACGTGTTGAGAAATATTAAATTTCTCAACTTTTTCAAGGACTTCAACGAATCTTTGGACACTGTGTTGGGAAATATCAAATTTCTCAATTTTTCCAAAGAGTTTGACGGATCTTTGTTCTTCAACGTGTTGAGAAATATTAAATTTCTCAACTTTTTCAAGGACTTCAACGAATCTTTGGACACTGTGTTGGGAAATATCAAATTTCCCAACTTTTCAAAGGACTTTGGACATTTTTTTGGAAACATCAAGTAGTCTGACTCCAAGAAAACACAAATGGAGGAAAACAAGGCCCTGACAGGAAAACTCTGGAGTGATATTATTGACGAGGAATTGGGTTTGCCTGAAGACGTAGATCCAGCGTCTTTTATCTTCGCCTTCAATAGTGAAGAAACTAAAATGGAGCCCATAATCCAACGAAAGACTCCAGATCACGACACTGAACATGTCGCCCTTAAAAAGGAGAGTTACAAAACCTGGACTACCCCATCCACATCTTCAAAGGACGTGCAGGTTGGTGGCCAGGAGTCGACAACTCAGAAATCACAGAGCGTTCAGGGTTGTAATCGCTCCCAGACACCTTTGACTTCCGGTCGACATGAAGAAATGCAGGAGTTTTCACGTTTCCAGGGCCCTGCTCAGAAAGCAGCTCAGAGATCTGGTTATGTCCAGGAGCAGTCTTATCAACAGACTCCTGGTAACTCTGCGTATATTCATTCACGAGACATCAGAAATAACGGGACACAATCCCAGACATCTGCTGACTGTGCAGCCAACATCCCACAGAGAGAACGCAGGTTCCCAAATCCTGCAAATAATGGTCAGAGATCACCATCACAATACCAAACACAACTGGACTATCTGAGAAATCAAGTGGAGGATCTCAGAGCTAGGCTCCAGAAAAAGAATCAGTTTCTTACTTTGGAAAAAGACAAAAGGATGAAAGCAGAACAAGAATCTCAGTCCAGTCGAAACCAACTTAACTACCTGAATAATGAGGTTGAGGATCTGAGAATCAGACTGCAGAAGAAGAATCAGCTTCTCACTTTGGAGAAAGAGAAGAGAATTACAGCTGAAAGAGAATCTGAACGGGCCTGGAAAAGGTTTGTAGATGAAGACCGGGAACGGAAGAAAGAATGCTATCTGAGAAAGCTTTATGAACAGGAGCTGAAGAAATTAAAGAACAATGAGGAACTGGGTCAATCACCTGAGGAAGCAAACCCAGAAGCTCAGAGTGATCTCATACAGGTAGAAGCCAAGATGGGGAACCCTGACGAGCTGGAAAATTTAAAGACACAGTTGGAAAAAGAGATCCGAGCCAACCAAGACCTGAAATCCAAATTGAAGTCTCAGGAGGAGACTTTACAAAATCTGGAGTGGAAGGTGGCAGAATTTACTGTCCAGTTCAGGATGGTATCTCGCACCAACGACCCTCAGATCCCTGATCAGGTATCTGAACCAGGCTGTCCCTCAGTGGAAGCAGAGTTCAAACCAGAACTGCTCGCAGAACCATCGGTGGACTCAGAATCCCAAGTCCCAGAACCACAAGCAGATTCAAAACCACAGGCGGTTTCTGAACAAGTGGACCTCCTGTTACAGGAAGTCTCACAGCCTGCACCACAGCCAGACCCAGAATCCAGGTCAAATCTACAAGGTAAGTCATCATCTCAGGTCTCAGGAACAGGAGTGGACTTCCAGCCACAGGAAGTCTCTAGACCAGAGGAGGACTCAACATCAGATGTGCACTTCAGAAGGCCAAAATCCTCTTCTCGGTGGAGATGTCTTAAATCGGAAACACCAGAACATCTCCACCAATACAAAGGCCAAAACCAGTTCAATAAAACTGATAAACGTCCTCCAACACTGGTCTCAGGAGAGTCTTCCACACCAAGACGAATCTCAGGACCAGAGGAGACCAGAGCAGAGACCCTGCCAGAATGGAGGCGCTGTAAAAAACAGATCAGTCCGGCACATCAACGCCAACACAAAAACCTAAAGAAAAAAAATTAAATCTGGAGTGAAGTCATCTTCTGTTTCAGCAGAGGATTCCAGATTATATTCACAGTTAATTTTTAATTAACTGTTATTAGTTTATTCAATGCATTTTATTCATTAGTTTCAGTTATTAGTTTTATCCTTTTTATTTAAATAATTTTATGCATTATTTTACTTATTAGTTTTTTCTTTTTTATTTAATGCATTTTATTCATTAGTTTTAATTTATATTTTTTAATTTAATTTAATTTTCTCCAAATGGAGGAAACAAAAACAAAACAAAAACAAAAAAAAATCAATAAAATCTAAAGAAAAAATAAACTAGAAATGTATTATGTTTTATTGTTTCTCTATATAATTTTGTATTTTAAAATATATTATTTGGACTTCTTCATGAATAACAGTATCATGGCAATTAATGACATAAATGTTTTCCATTTTGGTCCCTGTAGCTTTCTCAGGAAACTACAGACTTTTATCAGGTTTTACTCCTTTTCTTCATCGACACGATAAATATCACATAATGAAACTATTGTTGAATATGTTAGGGAATGTTTAGAATAGAAATACTTTATTAATCCCTTTGGAGAGTCCTCGGGGAAATTTGGGTTTAAAAATATTTGTTTAATTCTAATTTAGTTACTTTTAATGTCCAAGGACTTTTAAAAAGGACATTTAATATTAAATAAAAACTACTAGTGGAAAAACATTAATTATTGGGCACCACAGAAAAATCACAGAAACTAAAAACTAGATGTTCATTCTCGAGGGTGAATATTTGCCAACTGCCATAACAACAATAAAGTGACAAAATGGTTGTCAGTTGCCATGGTAAAAGTATTTATATAGTGCTTTAATGTACCTGGAATGATACCCAAAAGGCTTTACATTATACATCACATTCACTTGCTCACACACACAGTCACACACTAATGGTGGATCGTTTTTATAATGTTATCCATCCTTCACTCTGTATCAAGTATGTAAGTAAGGTAATCAAGACAGAAAGACAGGCAACAACATGTTTAAAATTAAATGCAACGTTGCCGTTGATCGTGACGTTTGAAGGACGGAGATTTAACTGCGACAGATGTGTATACGGAGAATATCACACACTAGGATTTCTTAAAGTTGTGTATATGGAGGGTATCCAATGCTAGGATCTATCATAGATGTGTATATGCGGCATATCGTATACTAGGATTTGCCATAGATGTGTATACGGAGGGTATCCTATAATAGGATCTGTTACACACTGATCTTCCCGTATGTCCCCAGAAACAGTCAGGATGTGCCGCGGATACGGAGACTTGTAGCCGCTTGGATCTCTCCGGACCTTAGGTGTTTTTGTCCAGTGTATAATCACAAGAATGTATTGATTCCTGCCTGCAGCAGATGTGAAACCTTGACATCGTCGTTGTGCTTTTTGTAAGTCGGGATGTTGACCCAGCATGCATGCCCTTGTAAAAATTCACAACCACAAATCAACCAGAGGGATTTAATCAGATATTTTCATTAGATGACCTTGGTCACACAACACAAAGGCTGCACATCAACAGCATGAATACAAAATGTCTCTCAGAGAGAAAGAAGCATTATGCAACATCCGTGCAGGAACCTTCACATCATAGTCTCTCAATTTTCTGTATTCTCACTAAATTCAGAAAGAAAAATACAACAGCAGCTGAAACTTCGGCTCAGCCTCTTTCAAGCTCACAGATGAAACACACCAACCAAAAATCCTGAGGAGGCTCACAGAGCACACTCACACACATCGGTCAACGTTGACAGAAGCCACACAGCCTCTTGAGTCCTCAACAAGAACAAGTTTGAGCATTAAATGTCCTCCAGAGGGAGGTGAGTGGAGAAAGGAGGGAGTGAGGACATTGATCTGGTTGTGTAACACGCTGCCTTTTGCCATAGGTCAATGAAATTCCATCAGCTTTTCCCCCTTTGGTCAATATCTATCTGAAGAGTCTCTGCAGACATTGTCTTCTCTTTGCCCTAAGCCGCTAGAATTTATCTTCAGTCAGCTGCCTTTCAGCAAGAGGACAGGTTTGAGCGCAACAAGAAAGGTTGGAGGAACAAACAGCTAATGAGCAAAGCACACTCCAGAGGAAAAACAATCTGACAAGGCGGCCAATTATTGCCTTATTGTCATGTTGTGTAAATGATCTATTTTTCCTTGACTTTTGGTTAATACATATATAAGATGTCATTCGTTTTTTATTTACTGATTCTTGTATGGATACAGATGTGGATTACGAATACGAACAACTTTATTGATCCCAAAGGAAATTGTTGTGCCAGAGCACAGAAAAAATATAATAAAAAAGGACTATTTCACATGTTATGGTTATTATATATTATATTATATATTATTATTATATTATTACAGTAAAATTTTAAAGTTTTTAAGTTTCCCTGCTGCAGGGAAGAAAAGTAAGAACAGGAGGCTAAATCCTTTACAAAGACACCTACAAATTTAGGCAATTACCAGCTGACATTGGCCAGCAATGAGAAATAAGAAAGGGTCTGTCTATTCTTTTGGCTATCCCTGCAATCTCTGTGACAGTTACTGGTTCAGCTAGTCATTGGCATACTGAGCTTAACACTTAGCATTGCAGGTCTGACAAAGAACTACAACAACAGCTGTCTTAGATGGTCTTTAGCCACCAGCTACATGAATTACAGGGGTAGTAGCATTGACGGTAGCTGACCAAGTGGGTTGCCAGCATACTACTCACCAACTGAGGGAATTGCTGATGTATATTGGGTTGCATGGGTGTGGTATTTCACAAACACACTGGGACGTTGTTCCATTATTTTTCGTCAAGGTGACAAAATATCTTTGCATAATCCAGCAATGATAAGATAAAAATACCAGAACTAAAACAGTTATCCCAGATTTTTTCCCACAGTGGTCTTAAAGGCAGAAACAACACAGAAAAACACTTGGTTTTGAGGTGGTTAGAAACCACCTTAAAAAAAAAAGCCCTGGATGATAAGGTTCAGTCATCATTAATAACTTTGTCATGCAAGAAAGCCAATAAAAACAAAGAAGGTCAAAGCTGTCTTGTTCATTTTTAAGGTAGTTGATTTATTAAATAATGTCAACTTCTTTACTGATTAACATTCAAGAACATTTTCCACCTTAAAATTTGTCAGAAGCTATAAAGGGCACAGTTTGACAAATTATTTTATAAGTTTAATAATGATAGGCAGACGTATTGAGCCTCATTTTCCATAATGTCCTTTGTAGACTTTTTACACTATATTTAGTAATGTAGCCTATTAAGACTGTTATAAAGAATGCATGGATATTGTTTTTAATGGGCTTTATTCACCAATATCTATTTTTTTTTCTTGAAGATGCTCTACAGAACTTTTGCAGATTTTCTCAGTGGCGCACGCCTTGCTAACTTGGCATCCATCTTGCATCCTACCTGCACTGTGACC
The DNA here is from genome assembly GCF_017639745.1 of Melanotaenia boesemani. Taxonomy (NCBI): domain Eukaryota; kingdom Metazoa; phylum Chordata; class Actinopteri; order Atheriniformes; family Melanotaeniidae; genus Melanotaenia; species Melanotaenia boesemani. The sequence continues at coordinate 17,716,289 of NC_055688.1, forward strand.
TCTCTAGCCAGTAAAAGCCAGTCTTATCTTGACTCTTGTTTTATCTCTTGCTCTGTCTCTTTCTCTCTTTCTTTTCCTCTCCTCCTCCGATGATGTTCTGTTGTGTTTCTTTTGCTGAATCTGTCGTGGTTTGCTCTGGCAGTGTTTTTTTGGTGTTTCTCCAGAGATTCTAGGTGGGGCTGAGCAGGTTGCCTTGGAGGCTCAGGGCGAAGTCTGGAGCACCTGCAGCTCATTTACTCTGCTATTTAAGGATCTGCAGGAGCTCCAGTCTTCACCAGATTGTCTCTCTTTACAGTATGGTAATTAGGCCTTCACCAACATTTTTCTTGTGTTTCATTGTAGATTTTTTTTTTTTACCATTTTCTCTTCTACTCCCTAGGATCCTTTGTGTTGCATCAGGGTTCCTTGGATTACCGCGCCAGTTATCTCTGGATCAGGACATCATCCATTTGCTAGCCTTGCCACCAGTCTCTTACCTATCTGCCTGCTCGCCTACTGCCAGAACTTTACCTACCACAGCCAGAGACCATTCTCTGACTATTCCCCTCCACTATCAGACTTCATCCAGATTACAGTAAGGTAGACAGTTACTATTCACCTCTGCCTATTATCTCTTCCCGGATCCACATTAATCATCTTCCTCTTCTTAGTGAGAACATCCTGGACCAGCATCAAACTGACTCAAGTTGTCATCAATATTTAAATAAAACTGTTATTCCTTCCTTATTGTTATCTGCTGTTGGATCTGCATGGACTTGCAACAGTTCCAATAACCATGACAGAATCAGTCACAGTATGCATTCAAAATGGCCTGTGTGTTTATATCCGCTGGCTAGTATGTAACGCAGAGCGTAAAGCGAAACAAGGCTGCAACATCACACAGTATCCCAAAAGAAAAATTTTTATAGTGCGGTTTTTCAGCTTCAGGACACAGCTGGGCAGCAACAGCTCCAGAAATGCACTGGAACGTGGAGTTTTAAGATTGGAAAGCTTCGTAATGTGTCTTTAAGTTAAACTAATGTTTTTTGTTTTGTTGTTTTTTTCACAAAAACCTTCAATCAAATTCACAAACGTGTTTGTTGACTGCAATTTTGTTAGTATCTTTTCTGAGATTAGTGTATGCAAATGGCTAAGCTGAAAGGACAAAGCAGTTGGCCCTATTGTACAAAGGCAAATGCCCCCAAAAATGCCCATTAAAGGTAAATGTAACAACGTATGCAAACACACAGCAGTATGACACAGTGAGAAAAAAATGAGAAACTTAATTCCAAAATAATAATGAAAACAAAACAAAGATGTGCACTGAAACCAGATCTTCCTCATTTTTAAAGTGATTCATGTGGTTGTAAATCACACAGTGAGTTTCAAATCATATGAAAGTAGTTTTGTGTAGAAACAGGTAAGTAATTGCTCCTGAACTTGGACAGCAGTTGCCAGTCTGGTCCCATGAGCACATCAGGACACACATCCTCACAGAGTAGTGGCTAGAGGGGAAAATGGCATACAATAGAATAGATTTTCATTATATAGCATACTGTACCTTCTACTGCTTATAAAGCAAACTGCCACCTGCTGTGGCATCTTAGGATGCAGTGTGCAGATGGACGAAGTGGTACATCTGATGACATGAAACCTCCTGGTCAGTCTGTCGGTTGGTCAGGGTGTTATTAACCAGGCGACCAAGGTATAACCTCCATCTCCTAATAAAACTAATCATTCTAATAAAAAGACAGCATTGTAGTAAATTCTGATTATTAAATAACACATTCAGCAGGCTGATCCAGTAGTCACAGGTCCCATGGACATTTGTGGAGTGATATTAGTCTGATTGAGAGAACAGATCTGGCGAGGGTGCTTTAGTGCCACCTGTGCAAATCCATCCTACGGCTTCCATACTGCCATTCCATCAGGTGGAAGCGGATGATTCACCGTGGCAACCCCTGAAGGGAAAAGCCAAAGGGAAAGAAGAAGAAAAAGAAATAAAGAGGATATTGCATTTCTTCAAGTGAACCGCAGCGTGTGTCATGCTTGAATAGAATAAAACATGTTTATTGGATATTGCTTTGAGGATGTCCGTGAGTCAAAAGTGAGCTAAAGCAACACTACATATGTTTCCAACCTAAAAAGTGTCAGGGTTGTGACATGGAGGTGATGACCCAAGTGCAGAAGGCTGACTAATGCAGAAATGTAGGTTTAATTACCATGAACTGAAGATAAACACCAAGAGGGTTGAATTTAAGTCTCTCTATGATGCATTGAGATGTGGACGTGGACGATTCTACATCAATGCAACAGCAGAACATAATTGATTATAATACTAAATATTCTGCTGTTGCTTGCATGTCTGGCATGATCTAGCTACTGAAATTGCTCGGCAAATTCAAGGCTAAATCTGTTTTGAAACCTTCACTTGGGAAAACTGTTAAACTAAGCAAACATACAGAAAATACATCAGTATCTAACTGGAAATACATCAACTGTCTTGGAAAAATCACGTAAGATACACATAAACACAGAAAATGTATAAAAACCGATGAGTTAGCTTAAGGCTAACATATATGGAAAATGTAATTGGCAAGCTAACTGGCTAGCATGCTCTAACAGATTAAAAGAATTAAACAAATTTGTCCATCAACAAATGTTTACCTCAACAATATTATCTTTGTTCAATTACAAATTGACTAGAATACTTACAGGCAAACATTTTCTGGCCACAAAGTAGAGCAGTAGTAGGCAACTGGCAGCCCGCAGGCCAAAACGGGCCTATCGCCAATAGAATCTGGCCCGCCAGATTGCAAGAGTTATGTCTCATTGTGCATAGAAACACTGGTGTTTGCAGTGCTGTGTTTCAAGAACAGTGTGGCCCCTTTAAAGCTGGATTTATACTCGTGCGATGTCTGCCTAAGGTTGGTTACGGCGTCACCGCCATAGGAATATCAGGGCGGAGAAAGTCGCTGTGTGAAGCTTCCTGTATAGCGGTGAATGTCTTGCTACCGGCTTTAGCAATAAACAACACATAGCTCTGCTAGTTCCAGTACAATCGCCTTTCTGCTTCACCACTGCAGTGAAGGGCGCTAACCCTGAAGCTAGCTGCTGCTTCACCCAGGAGTAATCACCTCTTCTCTGCCTGCTGAGCTCGGTTTGGAAGTGGAGTTTGGCAGCTGTTTCTGCCAGAGTTTTCCCTGATAGTGGAGGCAACAGACCAGAGCAGCACAGAACATCAAAAAAAATGTTGCACTTCAGGAGCAAAAAGACCAGACAGAAAGACAAGGAAAATAGCTGTTGTTGTGGGTGTAGTGTTTAGTTTACCTGGCAAAGCAGCCATCTCATAAGTGTAGGTTCAATCCCGACTTTTCCCTGACCCACTTTCTCTTCTACATGCTAAACAATGAAGGACACTAGAACACACAAGGTTAAATATATAAGAAATGGGCAAATAGGGTTGCTGACCCCTAAGGTAGACCATGAAACAATCTTCCCCTGAACTGGCTACGGAAAGACTGAAGGGACAAAACACAATGCTTTATTCTATTCTATTCTACTTTCTATTCTACAGTCATTTAGCAGACGCTTTTATCCAAAGCGACTTACATTTGAGAGTAAGAACAACCCAAGCATGAAGTGCTAGAGGCAGTGCATTTAATTTTTTTTTAATTTTTTTTTTTTTTTAAGTCATTTTGTCTAAATACAAGATTACAATTTCATCACACAATATCAACTTGGGCATAAGTGCATGCTTTCATCACACAATATCATCTTGGGCATAAGCGCACACAGCTTCTTCAGTACTTGGTTGAGCCAAAGAGCTGGACAAATCTTTCTAACTCATTTTGTTAAGCTAAGTGTGGAAATGCTCCTTAAACAACTGAGTCTTGAGCTTGCTCTTAAAAGTGGATAAGGACTCTGCGGATCGGACGGAGTTTGGTAGATCGTTCCACCACCAGGGAACAACAGAGGAGAAGAGTCTAGCCACTGATTTTGTGCGACGTTGTGGTGGGAGCACTAGGCGTCTTTCGCTGGCAGAGCTTTACTGCAAGAAATATTGAAAACAATGTCACATTATAGTAATGTTTCTGTATTTTCTGACAATGGAAAAATAAAGTACCATGATTGTTTATATGTGTATGATGTTTGTCAATATCAGGACATTCAGATTGATTTCTGAAATAATTATAATAAAAAGGGAGTTTATAATTATCTGACTGCTTGTATTCATTAATGAAGAAAGTAGCAATGTGCAGTAACAAAGAAAACTGAAGATGCAACATAAAGTGATGCGTCCTCGGGACCAGGAACCGCAAGAGATGGAGGGTCCTTTTCCAGGACCCGCTCGGGAACAGGAGTCAGAGGCAGAGGAGGAGTTTCCCTTCCCAGGACCACCTTGAGTACAGGAGCCAGAAGCAAATGAGGATCGTCCCTTCCTGTGACCCCTTCGGGAACAGGAACCAGAGGAGATGGAGGAGCATCCCTACCTGGGACCCCTTGTAAACAGGAACTTCAGGATGCGGAGGAGTGTCCCAAACTGTGAACTCTTCGGAAAAAGGAACCAGAGGTGGAGGTGCAGCGTCTCTTTCGGGAACCGCCTCAGGAACAGGAACCAGGGGCAATGTCAGCGGCAAAGACCTCTGAAGTGTTGGCCCTCTGAAGTGCTGGCAGTGACACATGAGACGTAGGCAGTGGAACTGGTGACCGTGGTGCAAGGAAAGGTTTTCTCAAGCCTTGCCTCCATCTGGCCATTGCAGCTGTCCATTCAGACTTACAAGACCCAGAGTTTCCAAAAGGTGATGTCCATATCACCTTGTCTCCGAGAAAGGCAATTCCACCAGATTGCTGCCCGGCCATGGATCCAGCCCCAGCAGCATTCCCACTAGTTCGCTGAAGCTAATGGACTCATCTTTCTGTCAGGGTTGAGGTATGGAAGTGAGGACTCAAGTGCAGGCTAATGGAGCAGAAGGCAAACCGGTGCAGAAATTAAGGTTTAATTAACATGAAATGAAGATAAACCCGAAGGAACCAGAGGACACAGGATGATAACATGACAATACAATGAACTGGTAGGGAATAAATGAGACTGAGGAGTATATAAACACACTAATAGGGAGCAGGTGGAGCAAATTAGCAAATTAAACCAGGTGTACAAACAAACAGGAAGCAAAAAGCAAAACATTATCAAACAAAACAAGGAAAAGAAAGACAGAAAGTTACGAGCAAGTGATAAGCCAAGTGTCAACATTGGACTGATTTTCACTGGCTAAAGAAAGCTCAAAAAAGACAGGATGTAAGTGAGAAAATATGCCAAACTTCAGTAGACCCACTTAAAAGAGAAAGCTATACATAGAACGTGGGAATAGTTACATAATGTCATTAAGCCATTACCCATCTAAAGGATTGATGTGTGAGGCTATGAAAATGATGTTGATACTTTGATAGTGTTATATTGCATCTTGTAATTGTGACAAAAAGAGTTGAGTATTATATAAAAATTTGCCACCATTTGCACAGTTGATACATAATTTTAAAAAGATGAATAATAGGTCCAGTACTGTAATAAGTGGCATTACACCCCTGGTGGTTGATTAGTCCCTAAAAAGGAGACCTGTAGGGACAGAGGAAGACCGTTGCAGAAATGAAGGTTTATTAAACATGAACTGAAGCGTTAACATACCGCTGTCCTTACAGGTCACCCTAAAAAGTCCATCAGACAGTTGCAGTTAGTCCAGAACGCTGCTGCTTGGTCACAGTCCTCAATATGACCAAGAAAGTACATCATATAACCTCAGTCCTCAGATCTTTACACTGGCTTCCTGTCTATCAAAGAAGTGACTTCAAAATCCTGCTGTTAGTTTACAAAGCACTAAATGACTTAAAATAAATTGGTTCTGGTTCTGGATCATTCTGAACCAACCAGCTCCCTCAGGTCACCAGGGTCAAATCTATTTTCTGTTCCCAGAGTCAGAACTGAACATGGAGAGGCAGAATTCAGCTTTTATGCTCCTCACATGTGGAACAAACTCCCAGAAAACTGCATATCTGCTGAAACTCTCAGCAATTTTAAATCAGGGTTAAAAACTTTTCTATTTGCTGCCTTTTATCAAAACTGTTAATTCTTCACAATGGAACTTTTATTTCTTGCATTTTATCAATTTTATTTTAGTGTTCTCTGTTTTTATTTAATTCACTTTATTTCTTTTGAAATTTTGTTTTTAATGTTCTTTTAATGCTTCCTGTACCCCACTGTAATGCTTTTGCTTTATGTAAAGCAACTTAAGTTCTCTTTTACATAAAATGTGGTATACAAATAAACTTGCCTCGCCTCTTTTCTGTTCTTATTCCTTTTGAAGTGTTTTTTTTATCTTGTTTTTACTTTTTAACTTGTTGTACTGACAATAACCCTATATTTTTCCAGAGCATCAAGTAATAGCACACTATTAGCTACATTTGAACAGCTCATTAGAATTTCTGTATTTTCCAAAATAATAATTAATAGAAAAGAAACTGATTTTTACTGACTTACTTGTACCTGTATGTTAATTGGTTAAAAGAGAAAAACATAGTCCTAATTTTAACCATTCTTGTAAAAAAATCTTTTTATATTAAGCAAATAAATTTCTTTACAGTCATTAGCAGGAAGCTGTGCAACCATCCAGCCTCCATTTCTGAGTTGTTTCTCATGGTCCAACTCAGTCAATGGGACTGTTTTGCATATTACCTTGGCAACTCACTGTTTTATCATCAAGCCACTTCTTAAAATTTCTTTAATAGGACTGATCACGAATGACGTCAAAATGCTATTTTTAGAACAGCGTACTGCGCAGGCGCCGCCGCCATATTGGATTCGGACAAACAACCTGTAGAGCGTGTATACTGTGTTTGTACGAGCAAAGTTGCATTCCGAATAGCCGAATATTTCTTTAACAAAACCATTATGGTAACAACTAAACACTGCTGCTTCGGTGTCTGCCGAAGTGACTCGCAATATAGTGACCGTGAACATATGAAGGGAGTGTTTTTCATTCCATTTCCAAAGCCCGGAAGAGAACCAGAGAAATGCCAACGTTGGGTACGAGCTTGTAAACGGGAGGGATTCACTGAGAAAAATGTGACAAAGGATACATACATTTGCTCTCTGCATTTCCTCGGTGGAAAAGGGCCAACAATTGATGATCCAGACCCAATACCAGCAACAACATCTGGACAGGTAGGTTCTTTGCCTTTTCCGCGGCAGAATGGTCATTCATACAGTTCATGATATCCTTTTTCCGTAGCTGGTTGTCCAGACAATTGCCTCTACGCACAGCTCCACTCTTTACTGAACTTAAGGCAACTTCTTGTCTTTCATTACTGGACGAACTATTATAACTATTATTAATTATAATGTCTCGGATTCAGATGAATTTGAGACATTAGTGAGATCCCACCTGTTAATCCCACTTCTCAAGTATTGCTCAAGTAGTTATCTCAACTCAACCTCCTTTGTCTCAATGATGTCTTTTCCCCTTTTTTGCTTACCTCTTGCTTCTATGGTAACCTTAGGAGAAGTAATTCAGCAACAAATGATCACAGAATGATACGAGTATGAGAAGCTCAAACTAGTCTCATGAGACAAGAATGAACAACAGATGATAAACTCTGCTTTACTGTGGGCAGTTGTCATGGAATCCAGTAGCTGAACACTCCACATTTTGTAACACAGGCTTTTTAGACCTTACCTCTCAAAGCCACCAAAGTATTAAGACTAATGGGCCACTATTTATTTTTCTTTGACCTGCCTGTCAGCTGGGTGTCAATAAAACAGGCCAAGCTTGCTCAGCCAATGTTCTATTGTCATGTTTTGTTTTGTGATTGTGTTTATAAACCAAATGAGGTATTATCTTATAAAACTCATTTTCTGTTTCTAGGTGGAGAAAATAGCCCGCAAAAGGAAAGCTCCTACCCAAAGAAATGAGGCTGTTTCTGAAGCAAAGAGAAAGAGGAAAAGATTGACCCACAACAACACTCCATCGTCCATTAATTGTAATAGAAATGAAGTTCAAATAAAAACATTTCAGATGCATTTGTTTTTTTTATTGTGACTGATAATGTTCACTGTGATCTTGGTTGAAGATCCTCATTTGCTGGACTTGACCCTCGCTGTAATGCAGCTTTGATGTTATACCATGCACCACCGTCTACAGCTGGATCAATTGGTAATTTTTGATCCACAGCATGCTGGCATCTGTACAAACACAATGCATGGAGTAATGTATTTATCTAATAATCAAACAGAACAATGTCTCTGAAAATAAATATATCTTGCCTTTGTATTTATAATTCATAAAGGAGCTATACCTGATATTATTTTAATATGTCTAAGAAGAATGGTTTTTACATAGTATATTATGTGGTATAAGGGGTAAGTCCATAAAACCGAATGACTCATTGATTGCTAGGGATGTAAGGAAACAATCGAAAATTGATTTAAAATCAATTCAAACTGGTTTAAATGGAAATCGATGTAGAAAAAAGGAAAATTGATTTGCATGTAATGCATCAATGAAGATGACGTTCAAAACAAATCATCTTTTGTTCACAAAAAGATTTGTTTTCCATTCCTATCCATTTTCATAATAATTATTTGTTCAGTGTTAAGTTTTGTTAGTACAACAAGCAATAGAAGGCCACAGTTTTAAACAAGGGAGAAAGGGGCAAATATAAGAAAAAGACTATTTGGCCATAAAATAACTCAAAACAATTTTATTGGTAGTGGCAGGCCACTTTTTCGGACAGTGGAGTTAACTTCTGTAACTGATTTAATATCACGTTTAGCTCCTTAACAAGTTAGGGTTGCACTGTCAGAGTTAATGATGGGTAATAGCCTAGATTTAAAATAAATTCCTACTATAACATTCTTACTACATTTTGATGGCTAAAGTGTGTTTAGGTCTGCTGAAATGTGAAACACACTAGTTACACCGCATACAACACTAATAACTGAGCGAGAGCTAGCTTAAAAACAGCTTACCTTTCAACTAATAAAGCTTTCTTTCCGCTCACTTTGAGGCCTCTACATGTCAACCAACGTTTAAGTTCAACAACACTGTGTTTATTGATTGAACTGTACTGAAATGAAGCTCCCGGGACGTCTTTTTCTTCCAAAACTACACGTACACTAGGTGTCGTCATTGTAAGCTAACTCTTTGTTTGTCCGAACTCGCGCTGTTGCCGGAGCTCATGAATATTGATGAGTAAATGTGACGTCATTTGAGATCAGTGCTATAGTAGTTTCATTCTAACCCAGACATTTCGTATGGAAATGTGACTCCTCCCTGCTTTTCCAAAATGAGGCTCACAGCAGAAGGATTTTGCTTCTAACACAAAAACAAGACCTGTATTAACATATCAAGGAGCTTGAAGAGAAGGGGGCAAAATGGGAGCTATTCTAAACATCTTCCCAGTGGATATCTGACAATAGATGTCTGGCTCTGTAAAAGAAGTAACAGTTATTTCAGCCATGAGAATTTTAAATGTAATTGCTTTGATATTTGTTTTTCTTTCAGGTGTCAAAAGTTCTGCTTTGCATGTATGTGGCACAAACTGCACGTGTTTGTCTTCAACAAAACTCTTGCAAAACCAAACCTCGTCTTGCAGAAGCAGCTTTGAGATTCCTTTCGTGTAGCAGCCATGTGAAGATGTTTACACTCCCTCACTTCAGGTTTTATTAAGTCTATAACTCACAGAAACAGATGTTCATGAAATTTGTCTCAGTATGGTATATTCAATTAATGCTGTTGCAGGAGGTCGGAGGAGCTTATGGAGTCTTTGGAGGAGCAGATGACAAGAAGTGGAGCAGTGGTGCTGCCAGTGTGTGATAGCAGTAGGTGGGGGTTCGGGGGTGGGGGCATTAGCTGCTGTCTGGCGTCTGAAAGGGTGAGGGGAAGTGGGAGAGAAGCTTAATATCTGTCTACTTCTATTTCCCTCTTAATTTCACACACTGTTGAGTCAGCCTATTGACTGACTGCTTATGGTGATGCTGGCGATCCACCAACACTGCATAGGAGGCGGAGCATATAACTCTTTCTCACTGCTCCATTTCACCATGCAGGACCTCCACTTATTTAATAAGCTGGTACGAAGCCCATTCTCACCCATCAGTGCGTATGTGTAATCTGCCTCCTACATGGGAGAGTGTGTTTGATGCACTTATCAGGTTGTAGCTGTGGGCATCTCTGCAAGACTGTGTGCACGCTACATCTTTGTGTAGTGAAGTATAAAAGAGTCTGCATGCACTGTGAAGGCTCTTTGCACATTTGTGTCCCATGTGTGCTCAGCTCTCAAATCAATTCTGCTATTTTTCCTCAAGATTCCCCAACTTTTTAGATTTCAGAAAGACAAAAAGAGATTTTTTTTTTCCACTTGAAGACAGAAATCCAATTTGACATCCTATCTATGACTCAAAACCACTCATAATCGGGTGGGTGTTGGAACATATTTTTAGAAGAGGTCTGCTAATTTTTTATTTATTTATTTATTTTGTCATTTATTAGCTGAGTAGAATTTCCAATATTTTTTCTCAATGCTATTTTGTTAACTTTGCAACATCTCTGCTGTAAAGTTTCAGAAAACACTATTCCAGTACAATAACTGCACTGAGTTATGCCATGGGAGCCTTCAAGCCCTTGTTTTTGTAGCCAAAATGTAAACACAGACTTACCCCCTGGATTAGCTGTAGTAACTACATCCAAAAAAAAAAAAAAAAAAAAGAATAGAATTCTTTTTGTAGTTTGAAGGTCTCACATCCTGACCAATTTCAGAGCACACAACCATTGAATTTCATATAGCTTGGCCTGGGCAATGGTTTATTGTTCATTTTGTAATACAAAACAGACAACCATAAATCACACTTTTAGGAAACAACCAGTTCACATTCTTAATCAGATGTCTGCAAAGTCGCTAAGAGCTGCATTCTGCAGCAGCTGTCATTAATGACAATTTTCTACCATCTCATCTTATAATGAACTGACCAAAAAACACAATTACCACAAATATTTGAGCAAGCATTAATGAGATCAAAATGGCACTAAGAAAAAATCAAAAATACACGAGAAACTGGAAAATGTGTTCATGGAAGGAAGAAGTGAGATTTGTGACTTATAATGGAAGTAGCCATTTAATGGTGAATGAGATATTTTGGCTTCACAAGTGGGAGGCACTGACTGTTAATTAAAAAGAAAAAGATGTAAGATGTGTGTTCAGTGTCAGTTTCAACACATCTGTGAGCTATTCAAGGTTAAATTTCTTTAAGGTAAAATATTGTAACATTCGCCAGGACATGTTGAAGAACAGATTATTCTGTAAACAGCCGCTTTATTGAACAAATAATGGTTACTGTTGGCCGTAACCATACCCAATAACCAGCAACAGCAAAAGCAACAAGACAACCCGTCAACCCTCACCCCTGCCGCTCCCCTTTCTGGTTTCCCGTCCCACACATGCACCTGCATGCACCATACAACCCTTCCTTCCCACTTACTCTATCCTTCTGTGCACTGTGCAGAGATCAAAGCAGTGGCAAAAGTTCTCAATATCTCTCCAGAGCTGACCCCAATAGAAACTTTGCCAGAACCACCGAAGTGTTTTTGAGACCCTGAAGTGTCCTGCCCCAGTAGCCCAGTGTGAAGCCTTTAACAAAGACTCCCTCAGTGCTTTGAGGACCATCACCTGCCAACTCTCCTCACCAGTAGCTGGTTCTTTCTTGGCTCGCTGAAGTACTCCATCCTTCACCCGGAGAGTCTCAAACTTTGCAGCAAGTCCGTTAGTGGCAGGCGAGTGCCCAGCAAATACACTCCATTGTGGCTTTTGTTCTGAACTGGTTCTAGATCAGCATCCTGTTCCTGCTGCTCTCTCCATCTGGGTGAGTCAAAAACCTGCACCTATAAATATAACCTATAAATAAAAAAAAAAAATAAAAAAAAAACCTGCACCTCCCTGCAAACTGGCCCATCCTCAGCATACGTGGGGTCTTCTTCCTCGTCCACACAGAGCTCCTTCTCCCGGAGCTCTCTTTTTTCACAGCACCGGCAGCCACTGGGTGCACAGGGGCACCGGGACATGGTGTAAGCATTAGCATGGCAAGCTTCAGCTCTGTACTCGACACTGAAGTCATAGTTGACAAGTTCCTCAAGCCAAAGCACAACCTGACTCTCTGGCTCTTTAAATGACATTAACCACGAGAGGGCTGAGTGGTCAGTTCGAACAGTGAAGGAATAAGCCACACAGGTGGTATTTAAAGTGGCTTATTGCTCTTACAATACCAAGGAGTTCTCTGTGGGTCACACAATAGTGGTGTTCAGCTTTGTTGAAGGTGTTACTGAAATACACCGTCATTTTTCTTCCCCCTTTTTTCCAACTTTGCTAAGCACCTCCCCCATATCAACATCACTGGTGTCTGTGTCCAGAATGAATGGCAGCTTAGGATCTGATGGGGTGAGAAAGGGGAACTTCGTCAAAGCCTTCTTCAAAGAGTTGAAGGCCTGCTCACGCTCAGGTGTCCAGATAAAATCACTGTCTCTATGCTGCAGGTGGAAAACGGGTGCAGCTATACAAGAGAAGCCATGCACAAACCACCTGTAGTAAGAGGCCAGTCCAATGAAACTCTTAAACTCTTGCAGGTTGATGGGGACAGGCCAGTCCTCCACTGCCTGCACTTTATCCTCTAACATGCTAATGCCCTCCCCTTCAACTTTGTGTCCCAAGAACTCCAGTTCTTTTCTCATGAAGCAGCACTTGTCAGGGTGGAGCTTGAGTCCAGCTGCTGCTATCCTCTGTAGAACCTGCCGCAGGGCTCCCCATACTGCCTCAAAAGAGTTCCTGTGGACCAGAATGTATACCAGACATTCTTGTCTGGGGATATCAGCCAACACCTTCTCCATCAACCGTTTAAATGTGGCCAGAGTGCTGCACAAACCAAAGCAGAGGACTTGAAACTGCTACAACCCTCTGCCAGTGCAAAAAGCAGTCTTTGGTCTAGCTTCAAGGCTGAGGGGCACCTGCCAATATCCGCTGCACAGGTCTAATGAGGAGAACCAGGACGAGCCAGACACTAAGTTCAAGGACTTGATGCAGGGCAAAGGGTACAAGTCTTTCTTGGTTACACTGTTTAGTGGTCTGTAATCAACAGAATCACTACACTATCTTCATTTTGAAGTTGCAGGCCAGTATTTTTCTTTTCTTTCTCTTAATTCATGATTAATTAAAAAATAATGTGCATATAAATATTTACATGAAAATATGAAGGCAAATTATTGCATCCAAATTGTCCACTAGACTTGGTACGGTTGGGGACTTGGTTGCAAAATTTTTCCGGTCCAAGTCTGCCTTCACACTGCATGTAGATGCCTCACCTGTCCCTTTCAAAACAGCCCTTCTGATTCAAATTATATGTGGTGAGAAAGGTTTTTACATTGTCCCCTCCTCCTCCTCACTTGCACATACCAGGTGCGTTCCATTAGCTTTGACTGTGGAGCAGTCAACACTGTGGAGCATAAGGTCAGAAAACAGGAAAAAAAATCCCATCAGGAAATTAAATATGCAACTGTAACATGATATTTATTAATTTTTAAGACAGAGTTACTAGACACTACATACTGGTGCAATAAAAAAAAAAAAAAAAAAAACTGTCATACAAACACCACAGATCACCACTATGCAGCAAAACAGTTTTTAAGTGTCAACATGAAAAAAGGGGGAAAATTTCTAGACTACACCTCTCCAAATAAAATTCAAAAGGCTGCTCCATCTAATCAGCACAAATTAGGTACACAGCCTCTTGTAGCATAAAAAAAATGAGAAAAGTTTAAAACAATGTGTATTTGATCAGTAAATTCTTGCTTGTGTAGCAGCAATGAATTTAGAAGGTGATCTAATGTCAAATATGAAAAAGTGCAATAAGTATACTGTAAACATTATCAATAACAGTGTGCATCTAACAGCACAATTCAAACACAGCAGGTTTGGCAGTGAAGGTGAATGGAATAAGTTTAACACTAGAGTCTGTAACCATTAAGAAGAAAATAGTAAAAACATGAATGACTGATGGAGTGACATGGTGTTTAGCAAATCTTACTTTGCCACACGGCCACAGACCCACACAGGCACCCCACACAGCCACATGTGAAGACACACACATAGACCCACAGACACACATACATAGAGATCCATGAGTTAAAACTTTTTGGTTTAAAACTTAGCCAACATTAATAAATAGAGCATTAACAGAAAATACCTCACCTGTCCCTTTAGCTTTTACACTGTCTGCTGAAAGTTTACTTTGATTTTTTAATAACTCCACAAGCGATTCTGGCTGGGTCTTTTCCTCTTTCTCCCCGCAGGCTTAAAGGTCCTTGTGCTCTTTCAAGTGGTGCTTTTTCAAAGGCTTGATTAAATTAGTGGTGTTGTACGTCGCAACGCAGGTTCCACCTCTCAGAACAACAACTTTGCAAACATTGTATGTTGCTGTCTTACTTTGGGGGGTTTCGACTGAAAACTATTTCCACACTGTGGACATGTTGAGTGGAAAAGTTTGCTAACCTGAGTGCTGCTCAATGCTAACCTGCAGAATGGATTTTCTGAATGTAGGCATGTCTCAAACTGCTAATAAGCTGCTGAATGTGCATGATACTGAAATGCTGATGAAAATAGCTGATTCATTTAGTGTTGAAGAAAAACAAAATAAAAAGATGAATTTAAAGTGACATCTTCTAACAAAAGACTTTAGAAGAATTTCTGTGCCTCACCAGATTGTTTGTTTCACAGTAAGTCCATAGAAAAGAAGTATTTTAAGTAAAATAGTAACAATGGTTCCAATCACAGCATGGGTTAGAAATATCACATTGACGCTTAAACTAACCTTAGCCTCTCTATCAGTAAAACAGAAATTAGTTTTAAAAACATGGTTTCCATAAAATTTGCCAGTCTTATATTGTTCAATCTGCAAGCTAATGTCCACTCAAATCACAGGAAAGTTTCACCAATAGCTTCTTGGAAGGATTTTTTAAAAAGCCACAGACGGTAAATCAAGTCCATCTGCAATGAAACAGCAGCGTCGGCTAAAAATGGTCCTCTTTTCTGGGTCACATCAACAACTTGTAATCTGGCTGCTGTCACTGTACTGCACGACTAAAGGGTCTTATCAGCATCAACAGTGCTGTGGCCATTTTGTTAGCAACGTGTAAATAACATAACATTGGTCATGAAGTGAGATAAGGTGATTCATGAAATGTGAGCCTTACGAGATTTTGACAGGTAACTGATATTGTGAAAAGCTGAGCTGGTTTAGAGGGGAGAACATCGGAAATGAGATGCAGGAATATGTGCTGAAGCTGTGTGATATCAGGGAAGAAATGGGACTGCATTTTTTCCAGATGATGCTGAGGTTGTCGTTGATATCATTGTTATGTGGATGTGTGAACACCAGTGAAACCAGCATTTATATTTTTATACAGCACCACTTTTTTTTCAGATGGTTATATGTGCAATTTACCAGCCTATAATGAGCATAAAAATGGAGGAAGAAAAGGACAGGAAAAACAGAAGTAGTTCCCTGGCAGCAGACTGTGTGCTTATCAACTACCTGCTCTTCATAATAAACTCCTGGTGTTACTCACCCTGCGAACGAAGCTTCTAGCAAAAGGCTTCTTAACAGGAGAGAGAGCCATGTCTGCCCCCGTGATTTGTTATTCAGTGAACCGCATCTCTGGAGAAATGGATTTACTGGCTTGCCCTCTGCAGAGAAATGAAGGTCAACCCCTACCATGGAGATGCCATTTGCAGCGCAAAGCAATTGTTAATACGCAGCTCTGAGAAAAGCAGGCAGAAAAACATTCATACCCATTTGGAATTCCAGTGATGGAGAGGGATGAAAAGAGAAGGGTGTAGGGATTAGGAGGGCAGAGGCAGTGCTGGGTTTTTGGTTTCTTTCTTTCAGAGCAGAGCGCCACAGGTCTCTGCACTCACTGCTACTCACTGCTGCTGTTTGGGGGACAAATATCACAACTAATACTACTACAGAACTGCTTATATTTGTGGATATCTAGGATGGAAATTTCACTTTTGACCCCCAAGAACGTGTGAAGTCTCAGTGTTAGTGCAGACGTGTGGTTTTTCATCTAAGAAGTAACACTTGCATATAAAGTAGGCAACCAACAAGTTTTTGACTGGCAAATGTTTAAGCTGTCATGCATTTTAAAACACATCAGAAGCCAGTTTAAAGAATGTGAACTACATCTGTATTTTCAAAGGCTCTTTCTTTTTCACGTATCCAGTCATTTTTATGAAATCCAGCTGTGCTGCCTTTACAAAATCTTCTTGACACACAGAAAACCAAATGGTCCCTAGCTTGCCTCCAACCTGATCTCACAGAAATATGTGAAAAATCCACAAGGTCTCAACACTTATTTACTTGTTCGTGGCATGTAATTGTTCAAAATTAAGTGCCAGGACCACAGAACTCAAGACAATGTTTAGTCAGTGGTGGATCTTTGTTGTAATGTCTGTACAATTTTTCTGTTTCTGGAACAATATTAAAAATGGCACAAGTTAAGTTTTCTTTATGCAGAAAAAAGAATGTTTTTAATGTCTTTATTATAATAATTCTCTAATGACAATTTTATGTGTGAGTGTGTGTCTTTTTTTTATTTGTTATTTCATCTGTTTCTATGGGATCAGGTTGCTTGGCTCTTGGATGAGGGTAAAAGCCTGAAATATGGTGCAATAACAGGAATGACAGAGCAAAGTTGTGGGAAAAAAATTCCACCTTCCGATTAAAATAATTTAACATGGACATTTTTTAGCTCTCAAAAATAGCAGATTCCAAATTTCTCTGCTTTGAGCAGAACAGAAATGGCAGGACAAGAAACTGATGATCAAACAAGTTCTCAAGTCAAAAGAAAGCTGAACATGATGTCCTCCTTGTAAAGTATGGTTTCACTCAGACTAAAATAGACAATGAAGCTGTGTATGCGTTAAGGTGTGGTTATGACGGGACTGATGAGCAGCTATAAAACAGCTATCTTCTGAAAGCGGAGAACTATGTATTTAAAAGATCACAACAATCTGAATTCATTCTGAATTCAAGGCTTGAAATATAGTATTCAGTGGGTACTGTCATAGTGGCCCCTACTGAGGACTTGAACTTATAATGCACACAAGGGCACTTTTAGACACTATTACTGTTTTTTTTTTTGTTTGTTTGTTTTGTTTTGTTTTGTTTGTTTGTTTTTTTGTACGTTTTTCCCCAACACCTTAAAAGACTGCTTATGCACACTTTAATATGTCAGGTAGATACCAGCCAACATTTCTTTTTTCTTTTTTTTTTCTTTACTCTGTCCTGTCCAGCATCCTAACATACAGAACAACGCTTTGTGTGCCATATTGTGCCAGACAGATTTGCTCTATAAAGGTAGACATGTTATATAAATGGCTGCCCTTGATGTTTGGAATATTTTTATTATTTTTATTGTAATCTTATTTTCTTTAGTCTTGATATGTCAGTGCCGAACCTGACAGGGAGACAGAGGAAGAGATAAGGAGAGAAAAGGACAGAATTGAAATGTGGAAATAATAGGCTGCCTAAATCACATCAGTATTCACAAAAACAATATAAACTGCCACAGTACTACATGATACATAAAGAAAAAAGAATAATGATGATATGAAAAAGTACAAGTGTCATCAAACATACCTGTAGAGAGACGTACCAACACGCAAACATCAGCAACATCTAGTTGGAAGCAGACGGAGAGGAGCATGCATGTGGGAACGTGATTGTGCATGTGTGACCATGCAACAAGGATGAAATGTGTGCTTGCAAGGGGGCCGTGACCACACCACACACTACTCTACCCAAAGCATCAGGGGGAGACAGGTGGAAGCCCGAGTCCCCAAAGGCCCAGCAGGTCCACAGAGCACAGAGCCCAGGACAGCCAAGCAGACCACAGGGAGAGTGGGCACCCCACAGATCCAAGGGCCATATGTTAAAAATGTACACAGAATATTATTTACATTTGTATGACAGTTCTGGATTTGCCACAGGCTAGCTTTGACACAAAGCATGGTCAACACGAGGTATTCGAGTTAGTTATTTTCATAGTGCATGGTGCACAATTTAGGGTATAAAAAATTTTATTGTACATTTGGATTTTACAACAGAAATCTTACAATATAGTCCATATATAGTGAGCAATGTAGGCACAGCCTGTGTTCTTGACTTGGTTTTTGTCTTTTATTTTTAGTTCTTGTTTTCCCATGTGCATGGTGACTGGCATTGATCTTGATTCTTCATTGTTCTCACCAGTGGCTGATTTCCTGTGGGCTGCTCCAGTCTCCTCTTGTTTCCTTCTTGTTTCATGAGCAATTTATTTGTTCATCCATGTGGTACCGACTTGGCCAAGCAATTACATAGAAGTCAAAGTTTCATTCATGTCATCTGCCTTTTTGTCTGCTTTACAGAGAAAGCTAGCTAGATCTGCTAAAGAATCTTTTCTCCACTGCTGCCACTCTGCATTGCCATGGCAACTATTACTTGCTGGTCAGTACCTTCTACTTAGACAATCATTTCTAGAAGATCTGCAAACATATTCTTTCTGTTCTCCCAGAGACCAATATTACCGACAAAGGAAGCTTCAGTTCATCCATCTTTGATCTCTTTTGGTCTTGCTCAATTCACCTTCTCCTTCAGTCCTCCTGGATTCATCCTCTGAATTAACTTTAACTTCTCAGTGGAGCATCTGTCATCAAAGGCTAACACTACAGTTGCTAGTTTGCAACACTCAAAACCGCTGTAATATAGCTGATTAAATAGATAAGCTACTTAATCCATTTTAATCAGCCAAACAACTGGTGTTTCTCTTAGCTTCCCAGTTTTAAAGATGCCAACCTGTGGAAAGGGCAGCCAGCCGTTTACACTTCTGGGGCCGAATTCATAAAGAATCTTAGGCTAAAAGTAGCTCCTAAGCTGTTGATTCAGGAGTACAAAAAGTGGGCGTTTAGGTCCTACATGTAGGACTCCCACATTTTTCACCTGAGAGTATTTCACAAAGCATTTTAGCACTAAAACTAGCTCCAAAACCTGAAAATGATTAGGAGTAGTCATGAAGACTCCTAAAATGCTAGAAGTAAACCAAAGATGAAATCCAAAGATGGCTGCCCCCATGATTCCAGGCAACCAAATCAACATTTTGGAAAAACTTTAATGATGCTGAGCTTTTAAAAATGTATCACTTCAGTCATGAGTGTATCATGAATATGGCAGAGCTGCACTAACATCACCGACAACATCAAAGTTGTGACTACATTACATTATTTGGCTACAGGGAAAATGCAGTTATGCTGTGCAGGTGAACTTGGCATATCTCAGCCATCGGTAAGCAGAATTATTCACCAAACAGCAGATGCCCTCTGCAGACCCCACATCATTCGACAATTTCTATAGTTTCCGCTTAATGCACGCCAACTGTCCTGTCTCAAAATGGACTTCATGGCCATAGCTGGACTGCCCGGTGTGGTGGGTGCTATAGATGGGATACATGTCAGAATCACTGCACCAACCTTAAAAAAATTCCATAGCATTGACACACAGATAGTGTTTGATGCTAATTATCACATTTTGGACATTGTTACAAAGTGGATAGGCACAACACGTGATGCCCAAATGCTACATGAGCGTGGCTTACAGCTGCTGTTTGAGAAGCATCATATTCCAGCAGGATGTTTCTTGGTGGGGGACAGTGGTTATCTCTGCAGGACATGGCTCCTTACACCACACATCCATCCATAGCCAGGACCACCGCTGAATTACAACAAGTAGGTTCACAAAATGTTTGCTGTCATTTTAAAATAATTAATTTAGTTTAGTTGGTTGTGAATAATATGTAGCATCTAAAAATTACATAAATACATAAAAAGTTAATATGGATGTCCAAAGAGAAAATAACCTGTGTTGAGTTATTCAGTTGTTCCTTCCCATTTAATGCATTTTGTATTTTAAAGCCCACAAAAAACTGTTGCTGTGTTGTAGAAAGGGGCAATGGGCAGATGAAACACTGTTTCCATGTCCTACATTATGAGATAGGGCTGACACCAAAAAGGGTACACAGAGTCATCAGTGTCTACAATCCTTCGTAACCTCTGCAAGCAACGTCACATTCCACAACAAGAGGAGTCTGACAATGACGATGATGGTGTTGAGAACAGTGATAAAGATGTTGAAGCAGCTGCTGCGGGTGGTTTGGCAGTACACAGATAAAATGGGCTGGCATACAGGGACCACTTAATCCATAAACACTTTGGATATGCCATCACTGCAACATGTGCAGTTCAGTTTAGAATCATGGACATGTGCGTTCCAAAGAACAAGAATGATTATAATTTACCACAAATCAGTTGAAACACATTGTTGATTATCATGCGTTCTGTTTATGGTGACAATTCTCTGTCTTGAAATATTTTAAGTTTTTTAGCATAGTATTCTGCCTGTAAGGTCACCAGCCTCTCTTTTACATCAAGGACCCTATGCTGTCTTTTGAGTAAACATATTTCTAGCTCAAGTTTCTCTTGCAACGGGGATGGAGCAGGACCACCTGCAGCTGCAGGAAGACTGGCCAATGGACCGCTGGCGGAAAAAGAGGAGCAGGAGGCAGGGGGCCAGAAGTACTGCCATGACTGGCAACTGAACTGGTGGGCCTAAAAGAGATTTCCACACATTTAATGATTTTGTGGAATGATTGATTGTGACTGTCAATTTTTGTTTGACAGTTATTTTCAGTTGTATTTGCTGAATGCCATTGCCTAATTTAGAGTAAAGATGTGAATCATCAGTATATGTGTTTGTGTATCATCATATGAGGAAATGTTTAAATAGATAAATACATACTCATGTTCAATTAGCATTTGCATTGAGGGATCAATGCTACCACCCACTCCTATTATGCTGGTTTCAGAATGTCCAAGGACACTGTACATTACTGAGGCTATCAGTGACACAGCACTGGGTACTGTAAAGCACAACCAGCGTTTCTCACATTCATCTTGTGTTCGGGTTTGAAGCGAGAAAACTGCATTGATGTCCATGTAGATACTCTCCCATGCTTCTTTTTTACCTCTTGTGGAGATCCAGCTTTTCCCTTGATGATGTGCTTCCTTTCAGCCACAAGATGTGTCTAGTTGTGTCTAGTTCTCCTTTCTTGTCCGTCTGCTCTTGCTTACGTCAGCCATGGTTATTATTGTCTGAAAATTGTGAGGCCCTTTATATGGTTATTCACTGATTGCTGACGAATTTACTGACAGAGACCTAAAACACTCAAAGACCCAAGACAGCAAATCACAGTGTCAGGAGACACAACATCATCTATAGTAACAGGGTCAACCCCACCCTTTCTCTTAGCTTAAGAGTTCTCTCAGTTCCTTATTAAAAGTTACTTTCAGCAGCTTTGTGAATAGGTTTTAAGAGGGAAAACCTTTTAGTGCTATTTAGGAGTCCCCTTAGTGGTGGGATTAAGATTCTTTGTAAATACGGCACCTGGTCTATATGCTAAGCTAGTTGCTCACTAATAACTTCATATTGAGTGTTATTAATCTCTCTGTCCAACTTACTCAAAAATAACATTAACATACTTACTATAATTGGATTATTCCTTTATATAAGATACTTTCCCTCATACTGTATATAGGCCTACTAGCACGAAAAAGAATAACAGCACAATGATGTCTTAGTTTGATGTAATAATTTCATTGCCTTGCTCAGAAATGTTTCTAGTATGTAGGACATGAATTTGCATGGAAACTTCAGTAGGAAATCAGCTTCAAAAACTTTTTAACTTCTCGTCTACATGAAGCCTTTGTTTTACTGCCAAAGTTTTTTATATGATTGCCGCACTGTTGCTACACTTTCTTTTCAGTCCCAAGAGGAAGAGTTTGGAGACTCATAAAATATTAAGGAGAGATGTACTGTAAGATACGGGAAATCAATATCTCTCCAACTGTGAATGGGAAGCTATTTTTAATAAAGAGCCTTAAAAGATATTTTCTTTAAATTGTTTTAAGTATTTTATGTAACAAATCCACAAAACAGTGATCTTATCAACTGTGACAGTTTAAGAAACTAGAGCACATTTAGTGTCTTCTTACCCTCTTTCTGTTTAGATCTATGATTTTTTCCCTCCTGCTTTTCTCCTCCTCTGATGTGTTTCCCTTGAGAGAAAGATGGCTTGAAGTTATATCTAGATCGATAGCTATTTGGTGGCTTTTAGGCATTACCTATCCTCAGTAAAGGAAAGTTGTATTTTCTCAAAGATATAGCCCAGAGACATACATTAATCATGTTGAAGAGTTAGCAAAGTTTTTACTTATTATGTAGATGCCCATGTTCTGTCTGTATGTGTTACATACATTTTTATATAAAGGAATTATTCAATGTTTTGGAGACTATACAGCTCATTAAATACTTGATGCACATTTATAAGTGGAGTTAGCAACATGCTAGCTTATCTTTTTATAAAGACTGGGAACAGGGAGAGTAGTGAGCTTTACAGATGTTGGTAGATGAATAGATTATTATTATCCATCCATCCATCCATCCATTTTTTAAACCTGCTTATTCCAATGCTGGGGGGCTGAGCCTGTGCCAAGAGCTAATAGGCAAGAGGCAGGGTACAACCAAGACAGGCTGGCATGCCATTGCAGGGCTGGCACATAGAGACAACTATTCACACTCACATTGACTACTAGTCAATTTAGAGCAAGAATTTAGAGCAAGACTCAAATTAAAAAAATCCAGCAGCCTATGAAGTTCTGCACAATGACTCATTAATTTCAGTCAGGTGTGTTGGAGCAGGGATACGTTGAAAACCAGCAGGACTGTGGCCCTGATTGGACCGAAATGAGTAGCCCTGATTTAGATTGATCAATAAGCCTAAAATCTTAGGCATGTCTTTTAATTGTGCAGGAAGCCAGAATACCCTGACAGAACCAATGGGGAAAACATGCAAACTGCACACAGAGACCTAGCTCAAACCACCACTTCATCCATGTTATGCCGACATGATAGCATCTGTTTCGACCACAAATAAATGTGCGTGTGTGTGTGTGTGTGTGTGTGTGTGTGTGTGTGTGTGTGAGTGTGTGTTTGTGAATGAGCAAATTAACAAGACTAGAATAAGCATTCTGTAAATACAGCCCATTTACAATTTATTTTAAATATTTTCTCTCATCCTCAGTGTCTTCTCTTGGTTGGAAACCATAGAAAAAAGCAGGTTTGAAAGTCCCTCAGTTCTTCAGTAGCTTCTGTCTATCTCTGATTTTAAGTCTTTCTACCCCGTCTCTGTTTCTGAATTCATACCGACCTTCCTTCTCCTTTTTATTGATCACTTTTAGCCTTATCAGGTGTGTTAAATTAACAGTGATGCAGAACAAACATTTCCTACTGTTTCTATTTCACTTTACCAGTGGGGCTTCATTATTAGTTCAAATAAACAACTTTCCTTTGGTGTGCAGTGCAGTGGAAAAATCCAACTCAATCACAAACATTTGTGCTACAGCTAAGCACAATTAAGTTCTGCACAACGAAAAAACCTTGTAACTGTGCAGCAATAAAATCCAAATATGAGCGTTTCCCAAGATGTTACTCTAATTCCTTAAATACATAAAACACACACAAAACATGTATTTTCTTTTATTTTGTTTTCTTTTGCACCTTTAATTTGGAATTAATATATGTATTTAAACTCAAACATGATATTTACTTATTTGCCCATGTACTTTTACTTATTTAATCACATTATTTTTATACATCAGCATTATACATCAGCAGCAGCTTTTTTTTTTTTTTTTTTTTTTGACAAGCTATAGCTTAAGTCCTTGAGTGTTTTCACACAACACCATTTCCACTTAACACATAGACTGTGGAAAAGGCACCTTCCAGCCAATCCATTACTTTCTCCACAACATAGACTGTACTATGTTTGACTCGCTTGAGAAATATATCTCCAGGTGTACCAATGTGGCATCTAAGAAAATATCTAAAAATACATCTTTCGAGATAAAATGCTAACAGAGACTGTTTGAATTAAGAGTTGCACTCAGTGACCTGATAATAAAAGCAGACAGGCTAGTCATAGCTTTTTTCCATCCTCAGCTTAGGGTGGTTAAATTGTCCCACAAGGGGTTTAGTGGACAAAGTAAGTGTAACACTGCAACCTTTTCAATTTAGGAGCACTAGACCTGAAATACCAAACCTGCTTCAAAGTTAACAAATTCCCTCTCCATCTTTGAGGCCAGCCATCTTTGTGTGTGTGTGTATGTTTGCCTGTATAGTCTGTGTGTTACTCAGGGGAAGGAAAGCCTCATCTGGTCACTGCAAAGGAGTTTAAAGATGTTCTCATCCTTATGGGAGAAAGACCCTCACAGCTGCTCCATCTCAAAGATGATTTATCTGAGTTTGTCAATAAAATTCTTAATAAATTACCTTATTTTTTCAGTCCTGTATCACCTGAGGCCATTGCTGTGTTGTTGACTTCAGCTAAAACACAGAAAAAGTGTTACCTCAAATTCATTCATTTTATTCAGTGTAACCACCAAATATGTCTGGATTTTTGCTTTTGAAATGTAGTGTGTTATTGTTTAATCGTTTTCTTGACTCTGACATTTATATCACATTGTTCTGTTCTTATAATAAGAAGTTACTGAATACATTTAACTAAGCATGATAAAGATATATGATTACTGGCTCCACCAAGTGGTGACTAAAAAAACAGACATCTCATGTTCTATATAAGGTTTGACAAAAAGGTTAACACATTCTTAGTAGCTGTTCAACAATTTGAAGACTGCATCGGTTAGAAAAACAGTGTGATTAAAACAACAAAAAACATATACAATCTGATCTAATACATTCAGATTCATATACTGAAAATAAGTTGTCATTACAATGATTGAGTGATATTTTAGACACAAGTTATTTCCTCTTACATTTCCTCCTTAACCCCCCAACCCAACCACGCACACACACACACACACACATACACACACACACACACACACGATGAAAATGAAAAAAGCAAAACAGATAAGCAAGGAAGATGAAAATATGAAGATGTGATCGCAGTGCTGTTCTTTGTGTCAACCATCGTGTGACGTAAGGAAACCACAGTTCAGATGATTGAGTACAGCTGCTCTTTTATGGCTGCTGCTGAAAATCATTTGAAAATTATTTGGCATTTGATGTAAAATTTGCAGAATTAAATAAAAACAAATGCAACAGCAATAGGATGTTAGAAATTAACTAATATGTTTTCAGATTTTATCAGTAAGTGTTGCACAATTAAATGGTAGGTCTATTGGTTCTTGTTGGTATTATCTGTAATCAACAAGTCCCCGTGACATTTAAATCCAACCACATTTTGCTGTACTGTAAATGCTAAGAGCATCAAATCTGCATTGACTCACTAGTAAAATCATTTTTAAGTATATGCACTAACACATTTCTTTGAGTGGCACCTTTGAAAAACAACATCAGTTCCCAGCTACTTTTTTCAAATTAGCCCAGAGTATTTAAAGGCTGCAGTGGTCAGAGTTTGAATTATTGATAACTAATTGTTTTTGTTGTTGTTGTTTTGGTTTTGGCTTTTTTCAGTGGTATTTGAATTCATTCTGTGAGAAGAGTTAAAAGTTAAATGAGCTATATTCTTAACCATTTAATTTAGCTTATTATTTTGGTTCAATTTAACCTAACTGCCTCATATTTTTTCTCCTTTTTCTTCTGTTTAAAGCGGAGTCTTTCTGATTTTCTGATTTGGCTTCTTTTATCTATTGTGTAGATTCCAAAACCCTTTTTGGCTTGATGAATAAAAAAAAAAGACTAGTTGATTCAGCTTGTGTTGTACATAAGCAGAAATGTTAAAGGCATATCAAAGACCCAGGAATGTTTTATTTTATTTATGTTATCATCACCAATTTCACAAAAAGCTGCAACGGAATTATCCTCCATATATCATTTTCAGATGCAACACGTATCCTGTTAGCAGAAGTGATGACTACTGTTGCCTAATTGCAGCTGTGGACAGTCAGTGTGCAGGGATACTTATGATAATTGTCACACTCAGGCCAGGATCAAATCATTACAGGCATTGCACAGTCAATTAACTTCCATTTTCTGTCCAGTCGTGTCCTTTAAACCACTTGATCCTCATGAGCACAGCAAAGCACATTAGATTGTGCATTATATGAATGGAGTGGCTGTCTGGCTCAGACACTGTAGCCAATGAGGATGAAATAGGCTCCCACTGCTTGAAGTTAATGTGGATGGATTGTGTCCAGGATGATGTAGAGCCACATTTACTGGAGGCCGCAGCCAGGGTGAAGTCCTGATCTGTTAGCCTGCTTGGGGAGACTGATGCCTGCCCTCCCAACAGGCTATTACACATGTGACCAGAGCAGAGGTCACAAGGAGAGTCGGGACTGGGATTCAGTGTTCAAGAGGTTGCAGTAATTAGACTTGACCGTGCTGCTGCTCATCCATTATTCCTGGTTTCTCTGTTGCTCATTTGAGATGCCTTCACAGAGTGTGTGTGGCTCTGTGTGCTTGCACACAGTATTTGAAAAGCCCTTTTTAACAGTCCACAGAGTACATAGTAAAGACAATGTGACCGCTCCAGTTTCAGAAAAGTTTTCAGAGCTTTTGTTTAAGTTTATCCTGCCCTTAGGTGAATGTGTAAGAACAAGTTCTGCAGCTGTTGAATATATTAGTAATTGGTTTGATTTTATAGATTACATGGCTGGGCCTGGAGGAAATTTTAAGGCTAAAATGACCTTTATGTTAAAGAAGTCATGGCAATAAACGTGACAGACGGTGCTATTGCAGAAATCATTTATTTCTGAATTACTTCCTGTAAAGGAAGACTCAAATCTTCTGACAGGCAGCGTTAGAATGCAGAATCAGGCAATCTCTGGAGTGTCTTTTTGCCCACCACTGTATGTTAGTCATCAGCACAAAATATAATTTTAAAGACACCTAGTAAAGCAGTAAGAGGTCTTCCATCTGTGAACAGCCAGCACAAACACAGTATTAGGGACTTAAGTAGGAGTTTATATTCAGTTCAAGCCTACAGTCTGAGAGCGAAGTGCTCTGTTGGAAAAATATGAGCCACAAGATTTGTAAGATACAATGGAGTTTTGTCCATTGTAAGCTCTGCAGAAGAGAGAGGAAAAAATTGTTATTTTTTCTGGATTTTATCTAATATTTATATACCCGAACTTGTATATATATATATATATATATGTATATATATATATATATATATATATATATATATATATATATATATATATATATATATATAAGGGCAGTCAAATTATTCAAATTTTGAATCAGATGAATCACAGCTTTCAAATTAAATTAATCATGATTAATCACAATTCTTTGGGGTAAATATGTGAAGGTGTGAACCATGAACTGCTAGGTTCCTCCTCAGCTGAAAGGTAAACACAACAAGAGAGTTAAACCGATCAGCTGATCACCGACAAACTGAGACAACCAGCAAAATGCAGCTGGACTGTCACAAGTTTAAAAAAAGAATGCAGGAAAAGTGAGGGTGTGGAACCTCTCACCGGGAAAAGAGTGTGTGTTAAAACACCCCCATTCTCCACGGAGGCGACAGCCATGCATTGCTCCATTAACGCTGTGTTTATTCTCGAGTCCATCCATAGCGCCACCCAGCTGATCTTTTCCATCGTGCTTCTCCACGTCCCACTGTAATAACAGAGAAATGACAGATGTATGGGGCTTGTCATGTCACACATGTGTTAATTGCCTTAGAAATTTTAACGCAGTTAATTACATAAATTAGTTAACGCTTTGAAAGCGTTATTTTTGAGCCTTAATGTATATTGATATAAGAATGATATACCAAATCATTCCACTCCAGCAAACTGTAGGTCGGACAGCACTGTTTACATTTTTTACATAGCCTACAATTGAGTTTTTTTTTTTGTTTGTTTTTTGTTTTTTTAAGTTTGTTTTTTAAAAAGATTTTTTTTTCCCCACAGTGGTTCAGATGCTCTGCTGCTCAAGTAATTCCTCTATGTACTTTGGACTTTTTCAAGACTTGTTATGATGAGTTTTCATGCCAAAGGAAGAGTTGTTTACCAGCGGGATCAACTGATTAAGCTTTCAAAGTGAAGATAATTTGTAAAAGTAACATACCAAATCCCAAAGGAGTTATAAGAACACAAAGAGGATGCGGGCCAGGAGAGAGGAAGAGTGCAACAACGTGATGTCATGGTCTCTAGATTTGGGATTGGGGTTCTTTTAATCTTCTCATTGTGACTTCCTTTTCCTGTTTTATTTTGTAGTTTCTCACCCTGGTGTGTTAGATTCTGTTTTATTTCCTGTTCATTAACTAGCCTGGTTTTAATTAACTTATGCCACCTGTATCTTATTAGTTGTCTTCCAGTTATATATGCGTTGGTTTTAGTTAGCATTTGTCAGATCTTTCGTCATGTTTCCTGTGTCATCTGTATAAGTGCTTATCATTAAACCTTGGTCCTGTAGCTGTCTGCCTCCTGCCTCTTCATCCTGCAATTCGGTTCTCACATCCGACTCACTATAATACATGAGGGATGTGTGGTCAAGAATGTAAAAGATCGCTTCAAGTTAAAGGGGGATCAGACTGATGAAAGTCTGAAAAGCGCCAATGAACTGAACATGTTCTTCAATAGGTTCAGTAAACTCCCTGCCTAGAGCTCAACAGACCACACACGAGCCCACAGCTTTCCTGTCACACCTCTACTCTTTCACCCTGCAGCTCAGTGATGGGTTTTAACACTTGAATTACACTTTGCATTTTGTAATGGGGTTGGGGTTGAAGATCTCAACATCTACCTGCTTCAGAGAGCCCACTTTCATTTGGAGCAATCAGGCAGCATTTTGAGGATCATGTTCTTTGATTATGTAAGTGCTTTTAATACAATTCAGTCTGTTCTGTTATTTGAGAAGTTCCACAAATACCAGGTGGATACCTTCACCACTACCTGGATTTATGACTACCCAACAAACAGACCATAGCTTGAGATTGAAAGGCTATGTGTCTAAGATGGCGGTCAGCAACACAGGAGCACCACAGGGACTGTACTCTCACCGTTTCTCTTCACACTGTACATTTCAGCCTTTCAGTACAACTTGGAGTTCTGTCATCTGCAGAAATACTCTGGTGATTCTGCAGTTGTGGGGTGTACCGGTGATGGACAAGAAGCTGAGTTCAGAGAATTGGTCAGTCTGTTTGTGAGATGGTGCTGGAAAAATCACCTCATCTTGAACACAAACAAAACAAAAGAGATGGTTGTTGACTTCAGGTGGAACAGGAATAAACAAAGAGCTGTTTACATCCTTGGAGAAGTGGTGGAGATGGTGGAGGAATATAAGTATCTTGGAGTTCAACAGACTGGACTGGAAATGCAACACAGAGGCCATCTACAACAAAAGGACAGAGCAAACTCTACTTCTTAGGAAACTAAGATCATTCAATGTCTGCACCAAGATGTTGCATATCTTCCATGAGCTTGTTGTGGAACATGCAATCAGGTTTGTAAGATGCTGCTGGGGCAGCAGAACCAAAGACTTAAAGAGACGGATCAAAATTGTCAAAAAAGCTGGTTCTGTGCTGGGATTAACTCTGGAGCCACTAGATCTGATTGTCCAGAAAAGAATGCTGCACAAGATGCTGGAAATAGTGGAAGATTCCTCACATCCTCTACACAACACAGTGAAGAAACAACAAAGCATGTTCAGTGAGATACTTCTTCAAATCCAATCCAAGACAGAAAGAGACCAGAGATAATTTCTTCAGCAGTCACCACCCTCAGAAACAAGACAATATTTTCTTAATTTTCTTATTAACTATTTTTGTTTTTATAAAAAAACAGGGTTATGGTTAAAATAAAAAACAACAACTATACTACAACTATGTAATTTCCCTCCAGCCTGCATTTGAATTCAAGTGCAGCTATAGGCTGCCAGCAATCAGCAGGTTGGCTCTCTGCTCATCAGCCTTCATTTCACCCAGACACACATCTTCCAGATCCTCTGCACCACAACAGAAGAGATGACTGGGATAAATAAGGAATAATCATAGATTCTTTCTGACTGCGAGCTGACCTGAATATGGGCTTCCTCGAAGTCTCTTCCAGCATCCTGCTACCATTAAAATACTTTATGTACTTTATGCAGAAGTCTGAGAGAGACACACTTACAGCAACCACACCAGTGCTCAGAGAGAAGGAGGCTTGTGGTTGGGTTCATATAGATGTTCACTTCAGTACAACTTTTGCATGCTGTGATATCTACCCACAGTTGATATTTATAGAAGAAGAAAAGGCAAGACAAACAACACCCATTTTAGTTTTTATAACCCTATAAATAAGACACTCAGTGAGTGGGCAGTTTTGTATGAACTCAAAACTGTTTTTTTCCTATGTAATAATGAATATGTGTACAGCTTACATGAAAATGAAAGGTGCCTGGTTCAGAGAAACCAAAAACAATGGATGAGGAACGGGGACAATGCAGCTTTAAGTACAACCACATAAATGCGTAAAAAGAAATAATTTATAGTCTGAAAATAAATCAAATGGTAAATTGTTTATTTTTGGTCATTCTCAAGTGATTAAACATCACTTACATGTTTGTGTTGCTTGTGAACAAAGAAAAAATCTCTTTTTTCCACCTCTCCCTGTCACAAACTTAATTTCATGCTGATGGACTACAGTTATTCACTGAGTTCACATAGCCATGACACAGAGCTGGAGTATCAGCTCAGGTATCTTCCTCTATGAGGATAATATTTCATGTACAGGACATTAGTTTTCTAGTCAACTTCAGCAGTGAGTCACTACAGGTATCTGTTCATCCATCATCTCCTGACTTTCAGCACTGTGCCCTGACGGCTACCCGGGGCACAGAGAGGGTGACTGATGTCGTCTTACTCACCACCTTCTTGCACCAAAGGCCTCTGATTTCCTTCAAGTATTATCTGAGCCCAGTGTCTACAGATTCCTATCACTGCTTCCAGCTTTAATTATTCACGCTGCTGAATCTCATGCTCATGAGAGAGATGGTTGGACTGGTCAGATTGCCAGCTCTTTCCTTCTCCCTTATCTATCTGGTTGTATGACACAATCTCATCCAAGAATAACAAAGAACATCTGAGCTTGCCAAAAGTATGTTTGAATAAGTAGTGTTATGAATAATATTTAGCCCTCAAAGACATGGCTAAACATTAGCACATTAGCATAGGAAAGTGGACACTTGTGCTATGTAAAAACTAACATAGGTATTTTGACAAATGCTCATTTTCCCATGAACTGGTGTCTATTACTCACATGCAAACACAGTACTTGATCCCTGAATTCATTTAAAACCCTTTGTTTAACTGATGTCATGTGGTAACTTGGGGCTTTGACTTGGCATGTATGATTGTGCCCAATTATCTCTTTGGTATGACATCAGAAGGCCCACCAATCGTCCCTCTGTCTACATGGCAACTGGAGGTTCCTGCAAGATAGTGTCAGTGCTAACCTTGTTAACATGACTTGTTACATGTCTGCACATAAATGTTTGGTTATTCAGCAACTATAATGAAAAAGGAAAGTGTCAGAATTTGCTGCAAAGGTCACAGTTACATTAACCAACACAGAACCGGTGGATACTGATTTTGGACACTTGTTTGTTTGTTTGTTTTTTTGTTTTGTTTTGTTTTGTTTTGTTTTGTTTTGTTTTGTTTTCTTTTTTATTCTTTTTTTTCTTTTCTTTTCTTTTATGTGTGTGTGTGTGTTTGAGAGTTCTTCTTTAAAGGTGTGTACATTTAAGGGAAGAGTATTGTACTGAAATCATTGCTGTCAGAGAAGCTGTACTTACACTGAACTATTTCGCAGGTGAGAAGAGGTTATGACAGTGAATACTTTCCTCTTTAGATCAAGACAAGTTCTGTACAAGAGGGACTTGCAACATACTGGCTGTGTCTTACATGTTTCTAGAAACAATGATTGTTTTTATTAAGATAAGTTTCAACATAAAGTCACTTCATATCAGTGTGAGAGTTTGATTCTGACCTCCACATGTGGACTTTGCTTCCTCTTAAAAGTGATGACACTTGTAATAGTGGTTCTCTGGGGAGTTGTTTTTAAACAGTCTGAAAAGTTGTGTAAATGGAAACAAATAATGTATTTGTGACAATCCCAGATTTTGCTTTGAGACTAAGTTGAAATATAATAACTCATAAATTAATAGCAAATGTTTATTAGACAATTAATTATATACAAAGATATAATTTATCAGTTTGCAAAAGTTGCATACCAGTAGTCAGTCTGTCATATTAGGTAATTTCTCAAGAGGAAATGTCAGCTCTCAGTTACTGTCACTTTGTGGTTATTCTATGTAGAGGGTACCGATACATCCCACCTCTGTGGTTTATCGTTCTAATCACATGCATCCTTCCTGTGGAGCTGGGAATTGAACATCTTAACTTTTACCATCTATAAGTGCATGAAGAACTTAGCTTATTTTAATCTATGAAAAACACGAAAGAAAAAAAAAAAGTTTTATTCATCACATACACAAACTTTACTTATATGCAACCTCTGTAAACCTCAGCCCCCAGAGGGGGACTCTGTATCTTGTTTCTTCATGACAGGTCCAGGACAGAGTGGCAAATTTTTGGGGCCTATTGGGACAAAAGCAACGGGGGTGGGAGAGGACAAAGGATGGGCTGCCAGATTGACAGACTGATTAAGCTTTCACGGGGGGCCAAGGTGTAGAAATGATCAGGGAGCTGGCGTTTGTGGCTCAAAAGATAAGCATCAGTAAGAATATGAGAGGCTAGATGGTAATCTTTTACAGGAAGTCGGGCTATACCATTGCAGAAGAAACCACAGGAGAGAGGCTGACCTTGTGCTGTGTTACACTGTTTTTTTTTTTTTTTTTTTTAAAGAGGCCTGGCTACCCACTGCCGACAGGAAGATGCCCTGTCATATCATTTCTCTTTCCCTAAGACAAAGAATAAACAACTAGTCTGTTTCTCTGATTGTCAGTTGGACTTTACTGCAGAGCTGCATAAAAACCAAAGTAAGTATTTTTGTTGCACATGTAACCCCAACAATATAGTTAAGAATATTTTAGTTAAAATGCATCTTAAGACAAAAGGATTTTTCTTTTACACAAATTAGTAGCTAACTGCTTATCTAATATGTGTGGAGTATTAACTGATCCAGGAAGGGGAACTGGAACTGAGTCGAGGTCTGCTATGATTCAGCCTCTGAAAGGGGATCCTTGCTAGATAAAAGCAACAACATCCCTGTTTATTTTTGTAGTTCAAAGTCAACTGGCTAACATTATGCTCTCCAAGTCAAATTCTGTGAAATGTTGCATAAATCAGTCTCAAAAATCCTGTTCTGGGATATCCTCCTGACTACCAGTAGTTCAAATTTGTCCTCTGTGGGGGACATTTGTAAACTTGTAAATTTGTGAATATCTCCCACCCACTGCATTCTACTGAGTTAACTCCTTTTGCTATCTACAGAGGACGTTTAGGGCTTTTCAATGATACCAAATGTGAAGGGGTGGGGCTTTGGTACCTTTTGGCAACAAAAAAAATGTGATTGGACAGTATTTTTTTTTCCTGGTAGTCAAGAGGATATTTTAGTTCATGTGTGCAAGCACAAAAATATCCATACACAGTAAGACAGTCTTGTGTCGTTTCGTCAAACGCTCTCAAAACAATGTATTACAATTTAAAAAGGCAGAAAAGTTCGCATCATCCTCTTTTCCTCATTTAATTTGACTTCGAGAGTCAAATTAAGACCTGAGATAATCACTTTAGGTCTCAATTAAGAGGAACAGCTTGTACTGTCAGTATGTTATTGTGACCAATAAAACGGTCCAATGCAGTAATAAATATGAAGTCTTCCATCAAATACGCCAGAAATTTTCTTTAAATGTGTGGTATTTGTACAGAAAGTTTCCTCAATTTAAAAAAAAAAGTCCCAGTAGGCCAAATCTTTTGAAGAATAAGAGAATGGTGCTTTTAATTAAAACATCACTCTGAAAAACCCAGATTTGCTCAAGGTTTTAAGAAACAATGAGCAATGTTCAGCCTTTTAACTGCTGTCAGCATGCCATGCTGGCAGGCAGATGAAAGCCAGCTTCTCAACTCACACTGGAATATCCTCAACACAATTCTTTAGATTTTTCTGCCTCTTTTTTGGTTATTAAATAAATATCAATGCTTTTGTGTAACATGTACATGCTTGTACAGTTACACTTGCACATTTTAAATCATTGTTTTAACAGCAAGGTGTCCTTGAGTGTTGTGAAAGGTGCCCTGAAGTATAATTCATTCTTAATATTATCATTATTGCTAATAAATGTTTCTAAGAGTCTGAATTTTGGTTTATGTGTCAACCAGAACAGGAGATACGTCAAAGATGCTTAAGGTTTCATTTAAAAAGTTAATTTTAGCACTTAAATGAACCAACAGAAGATGCTTTATTATTGGGTGTTTGATCTATAAAATCAAGATATTACATTCTGCATTACTTTCAAAGGTTAAGGTTGAACCAAACATTGTTCCTAATTTAAATTTGGTTTCAGCTTCTTGCTCGATACAGAAGAGAAGCTAGATGATGATGAAAAGAGTAAATGTCACCATGCCTCCTTTTGCACTTAGCAGTGCACCTTAAAATGTCAATATGTTCCTGCTCATACTAACAGAAATTTCCATCATAGAGGCAGAAGCACTTTTTTTTCCACGCAGTTGTTTGATGGAAATCCTTTCACACAAGCGGTGACGATAATGCATGACAAAAGCTTAGCACAGGACATTTTTGACTTATTATAAAGAAGAATACTGCCACAAATGTCAGAGAGAAGTGCGAATATTTCAAATGATGCTTCAAAAATATTTTGTTCACTCTCTGAACTTCCTTTATAAAGATCAATAAGATCAAACAAAGAATGCAGAGGATGAAGTGCTCTGCAAACACTATCTCTTACTGTGTAAAACGGTAAAGACCTGAAATCATAGGCCAGTTATTCACCACACAGGAAGTTATTTTGGGTTACTGCAGTGGGCTGTTCAACTTCAATATACCTAAAGACGTTTGAGTGTTTCTGTATGTATATGAGAGAGAAACACTGCATCCTGTTTCTCTCTGCAACCATTTACATACCAGAGTGGCAGAGTTTGCTGGATAGCCACTGACGCAGGTGTGATTTCTGTCTTCAGTCTTCAGAAAAAGTAGGTAATCATTAGATCTTTTCTTAACCAACATATTTGTTTTTCTGAGAACAGAAGCTAAAGTAAGACAGTAAGTAGAGATGAGAGAGTGTTATTTGTGATTTGAAAATGAGGTAAAAAACCTGAATTTCTTGTTAAAATTGGAAATCTTTAACTCTTTACATCTGTCAGTGCTAATAATTCTATGTACAGTGTGTCCTACGTAGTCCTAACAGTGTTTGTTTCAGACTCAGTCTTTACTCGCTTTCTGCAGCTTAGACTCTTTGATGCTTCTAGCAAAGTCAGGTCACAAATCCTTAAGAGGTCTGGAGGTTTTAGAAGATGCAAATCCTCCGCACTCATTTCATTTGGCTGGATTTCATTTTCCAGACTTAACTCCTCAAGAGCAGACACAAACTTCAAGTATCTAATCGCCTTCCTTTTCATACAACTCATTTTCAGCCCATTTTGCAATGGCCCAGTAAGCTCTGTAAAGTATCCAGACAGCTCCACTGAGTGTTACCACAGTGCCAAATCCAATACTGAGACTGAGGCTTATGGGACAGTAAGTTGGTGGCCTGTAATGTGTGCTGGCAATTTCACAATCACAGGGCCTTGCTAAAATATCTTAATTTCTATTTTGGGGACATTTTTTCTTCCTGCTTCCTGTTTTGTTTTCCATCACAGCCAAATGGATTCAAAGATCAGATTGAAAACAGACTCTTTGCAACAAAGACCTGCATCTCTAAAGAGACTGTAAAAGCAGCTACAATTTTCCTTCGCTCAAGTTGTTTTATTTTAGTTCATTGGATTTGAAGTCTTTAATAAAATGCCTTTTTCTGAGTTAATCAAGGACTTGAGCTAATGACCGTTGAAGGATCAGGTGGAGCCCTAGTTAAAGGTGTTCATATTTTAAACTTAAAAATGAATAATTTATCTTTTCAGTTATAAATTCAACTGTCAGCTGACTCATTTTTAGATAAATATTGCAAATAGAAAGGAATTAAGCTCACTTCCTATACATTCAAAATAAATTTTCAAATAAAAACATGACTAATTCTGAAGACAAAAATGCATTATGTATTTCAAGGTCAAATAATTGGCAGAAAACTTTTCTATGATGTCTTTATCATATATGACTGTATTCCTAAAAATATTTTAGTCAACTTTGTTTCACTACTTAGTTACCATTTAACCCATAAAGGCCCGACCCATGAACAAATGGCAAGAAAAGTCCATTTTTTTTAATATCAGGTCTTTATTTGGCCCTTTAACAAAATGTAACAAAAAAATACCATTTATTACCATGTGATAGTTTAAAAATATTATAATGTGGTTTCCTACTTCTGGGTATCTATTAGGGTAAAAAGACAAGTATCAGATTGTGTTCAACAGGATTTTAAGCAACGTTTATACCATAAATTGAAGCAAAATGTCTCAATCTGTATGTGATAAATATGTCACGTCGAGCTCTCATGGCTTAAGAGAATATTCTGTTATCATACCTTCTTTTATGACTATCTGGCCTGGTTTGAGCACATTTTCACGCAGTGAAGTTTCCAAATCCTATTGATTGTGTTCTGAGGCACATGTATGACATAAATATATTCCAAGTATTAAGCGATTGCTGAGGGCAGCTCCACATTGTTTGCTGTTATTGCCAATATAATTTATCAAAGTACAACCACTATCCTCTTTTACTGGTGTTAAATGGTCCTGATGAACAGCAGCTGAAGCAGGAATTTTGTGGTGGACGCAGACTGGACGATGGCACTACAGACATCACACGTCTAAATGTGTTCTGATTAACTTTGACATAAAGATGACACGATTGAACGCTACGGTTCAATAGAGAAGAATCAAATAGTTAAACTGTAAAATCTTTTAGTTTTTGAACATTAGTTACCATAAGAAACTGGCTATACCAGACAAAATAGTACTGTAAAACATGGCTAAACCTAAACTTAACTTATATGTTTTGTTTTTTTTCTTTTTTTTTCATTCAAAAGTTGAAAAACTCATGTCGAACATTAAATTAATACAAGTTAATGTAAACGGAACTAAAATAATTAACACCTAGTAATGTTCTCCATCACTTTCAACATCAAATTCCCATTAGGATACTATATTATTATATTATATATTAGAATACTAAACAAACTTTAAATAAAAACAAAATCCTCAAAATCCAATTTTACAAGGAAGTGCTTCAATCAGATATGAAATAATACACATCTTATGCTGAAAATAACAAATAATAAAAAATTAACATCAGATATAATTAATTTATCCAAAATGTTAAACAAATGTATTTAGACTCAAAAGTAAAGGAGTGAAAACCAGCTAAATCAGTACAAGGACATAAACAGTTGCTTGTTTGGTATCAACCCATGTCAAACTGTGGAGGAAGAAAAATCCAAGGGCAAACTGTGTTGGAAGGACACATTCTTTAGCAGACCACCC
Source organism: Melanotaenia boesemani (assembly GCF_017639745.1). Lineage (NCBI taxonomy): Eukaryota > Metazoa > Chordata > Actinopteri > Atheriniformes > Melanotaeniidae > Melanotaenia > Melanotaenia boesemani. The sequence continues at coordinate 17,754,043 of NC_055688.1, forward strand.
AGATGATGATGTTTTTCTTTTCTTTTTCACTCCCTAGTTAACAGCAGAGAGAAAGAACAGCAACGAGTCCGCTGTGATAATGGTGAGTTATGGTGCTTGTTTCCATATGTGTTTTCCCACACTGGTTCCACACGAATGTTCCCAGGGGAAGTCTACAGTGTTCCCACCCCCCTTTTAATTACATTTTGGCACAATGATAAAGGATGCTGTTGTGTTTTGTCTTTGTTTAGGCTCTGAAATCACAAGGATTCTTCTCTATGTGATTTTTCTGTAATTTAGAGCAGTTGTTTTTGGATGAAGTGAGGCATTTTATTCCGTCTCATTAATTACTTCTCATATTAATTACAAGCAGATTAGATTAATATGCAGTTTGGTCACTTTATAGAAACTGCAAGTTTTTAAGGCTTTAAAAGGTTTTACAAAAAAAAAAAAAAAAAATATCTAAGTTTTTTTTTTTTTTGGTTTGTTTTATTTTTTCTAAATGCTAATGCACATTGTGCATATGAAGCTGGCATTTTACTGTACACATTGCTGACAATGAAACTGTTTACTTTGTGTTCGGGGAAACCTTCAGCTACTTTTTGTGAGGTACTTTCGCAACATCATTAACTTTTGCTTCTTGGAAATAAATAAGCCCTTAGATTAATTTTTCTAAATCACATATAATGTATATTTACTCATTTATAGGTATTTTTCTTGAACTTGGTTACACATTTCACTTACATTTGATATTATATTTTAAGTAAGTAATGATGGTTCACTGAGTTAATGTCTATCATCCTTCTTGTAAAATTTACCAGTGTCTATGATCTATATTTAATAAAAATCAAGTATCAATTGTTTTATCATTATAGCATGTAAAACTCTATAAGGTGCTTAAATCTTAATGAGATAGTGTTATCTTCGCAGTTTTAGGGGGTTTGATGCAGTCTTAGTGAACTGTCTTTCCCCGGCGACAATGCTGTATTTGGCTGCACCATTACGAACAATAAAAATAAAAAAAAAGCTGGTCATCTTTGAATGGTTTATTTGGTGGGTTGAATATTTCATTTCCCTAAAGCTGACATTGCACCTGCTTGATACAAACGTGGGGGATAAAAGTCTGCTTGTATTCATTATTACAAACAAACCTGTTCTGATGAGAAGCAGAACAATTTTAAACTAAATGAGAGAAGCTGGTTTGATTGTGCATGATGAATGCAACCTGATTATGAATCCATCATCATCACACCCATTTGTCCGGCTACACCGCAGGTGCTCTTTAGCAGACAGTTTGAGCCATACGCCGTTATCACAGAGTTTGACAGTGTTGGTTATTTAACATAGTGTCACAGTCTTGTGTCGATCTTGTTGTTAGCAAGACTGCAAGAAATAAAGTTTTAAAAACGAAACACCATGGGGGATGAGCAGGTGGTTATGTTGCAACGCTTCATAATAACTTCCTGTGCTTATCAGTATATGCACACTCATTCAGAATCCAACACAAGCTGGCTGCTCAGAATATATTTCTGTATATTGGCTTATGTAAAGAGGAGGAAGAAGCAAGAGTATCAGGAGACTGCAGGCTAAACAAATCTGTTTATTTTAAGTGTATAACGTGCAGCATGAAGATGGTGCAATTTTCTCTTCACAGGACTTCAGGGTAGACAGAAACAGAACTCAAGTATGTGGCAGCTATAACAATGTGGAGGAGTCTGAGTACGCTGTGGTGGATGACCAGGAGGAAGTGTTCAATGTGCACATACATCCTGCGAGGCCCATACACGATGAAAGAGAGTATGCAGGTATAAACAGTGACATACACTTTCCTGTTTTGGTTATTCCTCTTTAGGTAATTTATATTTTACTATTTATTGTTAGAGTGTACTTTCTGTGAATGATTAATCCTTGTTTGTTTTGTTTTTTAATTACATTTTATTGAAGATACATACTGTTTATGATACACAAAAATTACTCTCCTGGTTCAAATGAGATTAGGTAATAACCTCAATCAATCGTAGGAGTGAGTTACAACTTTGTTGCATATCAGTGAACCTGATAACCAATCAATACTCCTTTAAAGCAAAAAAAAAAATAGAACATATACATTTAATTGTTTTCTAAATCAAATGTAATTTCTAACATCCAAAACCATAAGAACAAAATTCTAAGTTCCAAATTTGTTCTTACTTTCACTTATTTTACTTCAGCTCATTGAGACTGTGCTTCACATTCTTACAGGGCAAAGTTTCAAAAGCTCCAGTGAGTATAACTGCAGCGAAACTGAATAAAGTGTAGGCCAAAGAATAGAAAAGTAGAATGAAAGCAGCATGGATGTGAGTCAGAGCTCATGCTGAGTGAGCAAGATCTGCTAGTGGGTCTCCAGGGCCATCTGTTGGCTGCGTCACATTGTGGGAGATTACAATTATCCAGGAGCAAAGAAGGAAGAGGGGTAGCAAGAACAGAGTCCTTTTACTCTTCTGCAGGGATGTAGCCCACAGCCAGGGGCCTCACAGCTGCATGTCTCCTACTACATACTGAATGTGGCTTTTAAATGTTCACACTTGGAGTATTTTCACTCTGTAATCAATACAGTCTGTTACAGCAGCGTGCTACTGGGATTGGCATCAACCAAGTTACAAAAATGATGCAAACTCAGAGTGCTTAAAATTTAATTCTACTGAAACTAATACAACGACCGCCATTGATAAAAGAATTGTGATCATTGTGTCATTTATTTTTAAGACAGGGATCTTCCAAGATCATTGTCTGGACAGCGCCTTTCACTGGTTTCAACTGTAAGCTTTCCAGTTTTATTTTGTTATTCTTTTTTATTAAATTAGGTGAATTGCCACTGAAATACAATCTCCATATAAAAAAAAAGTTGGTACAATCTGTAAAATGTCAATAAAACAATGCAAAATCTCATAAAAACATGTTACATTCACAATAGAACACAAAATAACATCAAATGTGGAAAGTGAGACATTTTATTATTACATGAAAAATATTAGCTCATAAGTCTGATGGTAGTGGCATGTTTTACAAAGTTCAGATGGGGACAACAAAGGGTGAAAAAAGTAAGTGCACCAAAAAGAAACAGCTGGATGAAAATGTTTAAAATTATTAGTGTTAATTGGCAACAGACCAATGATGTGATTGGCCACAAAAAATAAATATAATTAAAAAAAAGCTTAGCGATACAGAGCCTCTCGGCTATAAATCTGGGTAGAGGTTCAGCAATCCAAAAAAAACATCAACTGTGGAACAATTTCAGGATGATATAAAATCATGAAATGTGAATATTCCTAAAGTAAAAGACAGTATCAGAATATTCAGGTAATCTAAAAACATTTCTCTACGTAAGGAATATAGGCTAAAATTAATATTTTATGCTAATAACTTCATGCAGAACAGCATTGAAAACAGGCATGATGCACAACATGGACCGATACCTCTGTCAGAAATCAGTGCTTGTGAGCACCGCTTACCGTGCCACCAACAAATGCAAGTTAAAGCTCTGTCATACAAAGAATAAGCCATGTGAGCACGTGATCCAAAAACTGCCATCTTTTCCGGGATGAAGATCATTTTAATTGGACTAAAACAAAATTCTTTTTGGAAATGACAGACATTGTATTCTCCAAACTATAGAAAGAGGGACCGTGCAGCTTATATAGTTGCAGTGGAATTGGGAACCTGCACATCTGAAAAGGCACCATCAATGTTGAAAAGATGTATATACAGACATTAAAGCAACATATGCTCCCATCTAGGCAATGTTTCATTCTACTTTCCTGAGATATGTTGTTGTCATCAAAATGAACTAATAGTTTTCATGGAATTGTAAAACATTCATTTTCAGCATTTAATAAGAAAAAAAATTATAAGATTTACAAATCATTGCAATCTGTTTATATTCACATTTGACAGAATACCAGCTTTTTTGGGAGGGGGGGATTGGGGTTGCATGTACTACTGATGATATGCTTTGCTCCACTTTCCTACTAATCAGGTCAGCATCCATCCTGCATGTCTGCCCAGAGAGATCCCACAAACAACAGGTAAATGTAAATTCTCAGTGTTGTATTGAACAAGGTTAAAGTAAGCAGAAACCTAAAGATTTATAGTTATTTAAACAAGAATAGTTGTCTAAGCACATAATCTGAGGCTTTACTATCCGCTGGTCTGGTTTTTAACACAAGCTTCAATAATTCAAGATTCATAATTAAATTAAATTAAATTAAATTAAATTAAATTAAATTAAATTAAATTAAATTAAATTAAATTAAATTAAATTAAAAATATGTCATTTATCCCAGAGGGAAATTGCTAATTAAATCAAGTGGCTCTGAATATTTCAGAAACTAATAATTTCTATTGTGTACAGTCAGAAAGCAGAAATGTGCTGAACATGAAGCCCAGAACTTTTACATCTATTTCAATTGTTGCTCAACATCTAAGAGGATTTAAGAGATGAGATAATAATATATTTAATATTTATCTGGTGGCCTGAAGTTACTCCAAATCAACTTCAGCTTTACACTGGATACAATGGAAATATCTCCCTAAAAAACAAATTGCTCAAAGCTGCTTCAGTGTCTAAACAATGTTTTTCCACCTTTGTTTCTGGTTTTTAAACACAGGACCGGCTGTAAACAGAGACCTGAAGCCAGGCAAGCAGAAGACTAAATTAAGTAATGCAACTGAACAGATGAAGTCTGATTTTGTCAGTCAGGATTGTAATAACAGCCCGAATACTCACAAGCTGCATTTTCAGGTAAAAAGCTCCCACCTGTGCCGCCAGAAGAGCAGGTAAACACCTGTGCCACATGCTATTTTTATTACTACAAATTGTGTTGATTACAACTCACTAATTACATGATCCTTTTTTTCATATCTAATATCCCAGCCCTCACACAGGTAATGATCCTAGTTCATGTTCATAGAACTTGTCACTGACTTTAAATGAAATATGAATGGACTGATGGCTTAAATCTGCTTGATCAGGCACTCAACATCCCCTTTTATCTTGGAGTTAACCAATCACATTGCTGAAGTGGCCCTACATGAACCCTACAAGAAAGAGTGAGTACAGTTTTACTGTTTACTCCCAGTGAATCGTGTATGCTGTTTTATTTTATGGGAGTCGACCATGACCCTGAGTGACTCTTTCCTCCATTGACTGATAACTGTATAGAACAGTTTATACTATATAGCAATATCGCCATCTGCTGGTTGAGAGAAACATCACAGAGAGCGCTGTTTCCTTACTAATAGTGCACAAAGTCAAGTAACTTGAAGATTTTTCCTTTCTTTTTTTTTCTATTTTTTTGTTTCTGCAGACAGCTGAGGAAAACTGAAAAAGTAAGTAGTCAAACATGCATTGTTAACTGTTAACTGTTTGACTAAAAATAACTTTCACAACTATTGTTTTGTCTTGTCAGGGAAACTTCGATTCACATATCAAAGGTATAGGTTGAAAAATGAATTTGATAAATAATGAATGCAACATCTGAGGGAAATGCCACTACTTTAATAATGTTGAATGTGTTTTAAGGTCCACACAACACTCAAAATGCTTCAGCTCATCTAACCAATCAAAGGCATTCTTTGGATTTGGAGACTCATGACTTAGACAAAAGGTGTGGTATGCAGTCCCCAGGGTCATCTGGACAGTTATGTCATAAAGCATGTTACATGTGCTTTTCTCTCTTTATTTAGGTCACATCAAAGTCTAGGTAAGCATGTCAGTAATCATCATTATCAAATTACTAAATCATCAAATACTACAACAATACATGTATCTTAAGAGAGAGTGCCGTCGAGACGCCATCACCATGAGTGGCCTCAAACTAGAGAAGACATAGACCAGCATGACTTTGTTCCAATGGAAAAGCCTCAGGTAAAACAACTGCTGCTTATTAAAACAATTACCACTAAAATCATAAATGATACCTAATTGTTGAATTGATTATTGCTTACTAAATTCTTTTTTGTAGACCTACTGTGAGGAAGACTGGTATGTTGGCGCTTGTAAACGTACAGATGCTGAGCATGCCTTACATCTGGTAAACAAGGTATTTCATCAGGAAATGAGTTTAAAATTGACCTCACCATGTCTAACGCTTTGGGTAGGCATTTTGGAAAACATACATTAATTTTCTAGCTAAATGAGAGCATCACTACTATCTTCATATATATAAAAAAAAAAACAGCTTAGCTCAGTTTGAAAACTAAAAACACTTGAAAAAGGCTCAAAAGACAAAAAATAAAAATAAATAAAAAATCCCCCCCAATATTGCCTCAAAGGCATACCATTAAGCACATTATATTTCACTTGTGTTATGATTGTGTCAGGAAGAGTTCAACTAAACTGTACTTTTTACCATTTCTATTTCTTACTCCTAATATTAGGACGGGGCCTTTTTGGTTCGAGACTGCTCTTCCTGCACTGACAGTGAACCCTTGGTGCTGGTTGTTTATCATGAAAAGAAAGTTTATAATGTAAAAATTCGGTTCATTGAGAGCACCAGCAAGTATGCACTGGGAACAGGACAACGATCAAATGATGTAAGCAACCTGTTACCATAAAGACAAGTATGACAAACAACCTCTTACATTTTCTTTAACTTGCATCTTGTTTCTCCTCAGATGTTTGACTCTGTGGCAGACATCGTCAAGTTCCACTCCATATTCCCAATAATATTCATCAGCGGGAGAAGTATGCCTGGAAAATTATTCCCAGAAAACTGTGTTCTGACATGTCCAATAACAAAAATGGATGTTAACCGGCTACTAAAGTAACATCTGCACCTTCCAGGAAAGATCATCTGAAATTGATTGAAATCCATCCAATTCTTCCTATACAGAAAAAGTATGCACTAAAAGTATGTTGAAAAAAGAAAAGAGAAAGAATGTGTACAAATTTTGTTTGATAGTAAATTTCATTTAATCTCCAGCTAATGTCAGAAGAAATTTGACATTAGCTGTACCAGTGATCTAATACACAGAGATGTAAAATAAATAAATAAATAAATAAATAAATAAAACATGTATGGACACCGAGAACATTTGTTAGTTACCACTTAATAAATACACTTACAAACAGCAGTGGTGGGCATACCACAATATAAAATGTTTTATTTTGGTCTGATATCAAAATGTGAACAGGATGATGAAGAGGACTGTTAACATCATTGAACCAGTGGTGAGTTTTTCTCTGGGCGATGTGGGTAAGCACCCAGGGCGTAGGTAATCTATGAAGGGGCGTACCCTGCACGAGAGGAATTTGTTTTTATATCTGTAAAATAGTGCATGAGACCAGAACAAAAGGTTTGGGCGCTCCCTTTTCTGTGGAGGCACCTTGGTGCTGTTGCTGCAGTCTGTGTTTGTTGGAAGAAATTCAAGGGGAAGGGGGGATCTCAGGTGACAAGCCACATTGCAGTTAAGGTCTATTTACAAACTGCTGCCAAATAAATTGTATTTCAATGAAGTTTTGGGATTTTATTTAACACCTGTGAACCCGCAAAATGCGGGTTAAAAATCTATTTGGCAGGTAGAAATAAAAACTTAGAGTCATTTTAGCAGGTGATGAATGAGTGGTGAGTCTTTCAAGAGACAAGAGAGTGTTAGGGGGAGAGTGTTATGGACGCTGATCATTGCTGACACCTGAGGCTCGTCACTCATGCAAATGTCCGCCCCTGATTACCTGTTTGGAGTGGCTAGAGCAGTCACACCTTCGTCTCCTCCCCTCTGGTTGGCTCATCACTCGACCATTCACAACTCCAGCCACCGTCCACCAGGAAATACTGCTGCTGTGATCATTCAGGAGGATGAAGCTCTCACGGTTTCTCCCTCAGCTTGGCAGACTTGTGGTGTCTAGCGATTGTGTGTTTTCTGTGTCTAGTTGTGGCAACTTGAGTAGTCTGTAGACTTTGAATTAGTGATTTCAGCAGGATTAAACCTGTCTGTGTTCTCTTTGTTCTAGAATAAGGAGTAATCTCGGTTTTGGTTGGTCTCAGCTCGTTTGGCTGCTCTTTAAGTTATTTTTGTTTTCCGGTTTTGACTGAGCTTTTTGTGTAAAAATAGAGTAAAAGTTAGAACATCTTGGGCTAGAGTAGACATTTGTTCTGGGTCTAAGAATACCACTTTTTGTAGTTGGAACTGCTGCCCATTTGTTAGCTAAGTGTAATACCCCAGTTTAAGTTCACCCTTTCCTAGTGTTTTTGTGTTTATCTGGCAGTATTAGGTTAGAACTAACCCTTTTGCATTTTCTTTGAGCAGTTTCGCAAACCCCAACACTCGTTGTGTTGCCACTTGAGCCAGTCTTTGTTTTTGTTCAGTATAATAAACATCCATTTACTTATTTTACCATCTGTCCACCATTTATTTTGTTACACCCTTTCATACCCCCATCCTGGTTCGTAACAGATATGTTGAAATAAATCAAGTGAAATTAAATCAATGAGATTAAAGTTTGGAGTTCCACAAGGTTCAGTGTTGGGACCATTGTTAGTGTCCAGTGTGTTAAAAACAATTCTGTTTGCTGATGACACAAATTTATTTTATTGTGAGGAGTACTCGGAGAAGCTTTTAGATATAGTAAGAATAGAACTTAATAAACTGAAGTGTTGGCTTGTTCTTAATAAGTTAACATTAACGTTTAAATTAAATAAAGTATAAAATATTTGGGAATAAATCTACATACAATAAAATACTCATGGCTCTTACTCTCTTCAGTCTGCAGAGGAATCTCGAGACGCCGCTCAGCTTTCTTCACCAGTGATGTGCAGTTGGCTGTCCAGGAACTTGGTGCTGCACCCTCACTCCACAGCAGCACCATTGATGGTCAGTGGGGGATGTTTCGTGTGGCCTCTTCTGAAGTCCTGAACAATCTCCTTTGTCTTGTTCTAGTTTTTGGTATTTTATTAGGAGATTGTTATTGCTGCACCACGTGGACAGGTGGCTGACCTCCTTCCTGTAGTTTGTCTCAGCATTATTTGAGATGAGACACACCACAGTCGTATCATCTGCAAGCTTTTCTATGTGGTTGGTGCTGAATGTAGGTGTGTAGCTATGGGTCAGTAGAGTGAAGAGCAGGGGACTGAACACACATCCTGCAGGGCTCCTGTGCTCAGTGTGATGGTACTTGAGGTGTTATTGCTGACCCATACTGATTGTGGCCTCTCACTGAGAAACCAGTTGCACAGTGAGGTGTTGAGTCCTAGCTGGGATGATAGTGTTGAATTCCGAACTGAAGTTTATGAATAGCATTCATACATATGAGCCCTTAGTGTCCAGGTGGGTAAGAGCAGGGTGGAGAGCAGCATAGATTGCATCCTCGGTTGACCGGTTAGATCAGTATGCAAACTGGAATGCGTTCAGGGTGCAGGGGAGGCTGGATGTGATGTGAGACATTCAAAACATTTCGTGATGGTGGCAGGTGAGTGTGACAGGGCAATAGTCATTAAAAGAGGTGGGAGTAGGCTTCTTTGGAACAAGTATAATGGTGGTGATTTTGAAGCATGCCGGAACAACAGCCTGGCTCAGAAGTGTTAAAGATGTCCGTAAAGGTGTCTTTGAGCTCTTTTGTGCAATCCTTCAGCACACGTCCAGGAATGTTGTCTGGACCTGGACCTGCAGACAGACAGAACTTGGTCGTGAGGTGGGGGTGGGGTCTTCATTGAGTGTGTGCTTTAAACCAGGCAAAGAAGCCATTGAGGTTGTTCAGCAGAGAGTTGTTACCGTCCCAGACCTGTGGTGAGGCTTTGTAGTCTGTGACTGACTGTATACCCTACCACAGGCTCTGTGTCTTTGGTGTCTTTAAAGTGTCCAGCGATCCTCTTTGTGTAGTCCTGTTTAGCTGTCCGGATACCTCAGGACAGGTTGGCTCTCGCTGTTCTCAGGCCTTCTGCATCCCCAGCTCTAAAGACAGCATTCCTGGCCTTTAGCAGCTTGCTTTTTGAGTTGTGTAGGTCCGAGATGTTGTTTCCTCTGGTTGGGAAATCAACGTGCTGGTGTAGATGTGGGAGGACATTCTGAAGGACCAGTGATGTGATGCTCCCTTACGTGTGTAAATAGCGAAGTCTGTTTCAAACATCAAACATTGTCATCCGCATACTTCCATGCATCTTTTGCGTTTCCATGGTTAAGTCAATTCTTTCACTAATGGGCAGTGCTAAGTTCAGAGTTCACTCCCGCAAGCCAACATCAGTTTCAGATCCCGTTTGGCAGCTTTATTGTACCGCTACAAAGTTGTGTCCAACCACCCAACACATCCTGAACATTTGCATACAGTGTTTTTTCAAAAGCTTGCTCAATTTCTACACTTGTTGTGCTCATCTTCATTCTTCTTCTGCCCCCCCCCCCCCCCCCCCCCCCCCCCCCCCTCCTCCTCCTTTCTGATCCTCTTCTTTTTTTCTGGTTTGTTTATTTTGCTGGTCACATATCAGCCATTCTGCTCAGCACTGTCCCCACGATTTCTCGTGGTATTGCTCTATCTTTTGCATCAAGGGACAGAAAGCTAAGCACCCTAAAACAGACCAAACTGCATGTAACAGACGAGACTAAACTGTCTGTATGTCTACATATCTGTCTTCTGCATTGAGCATAAATGTGACTTTAAAAGTTTTTCATTTCTGCCTGTAGGTCGGTATGAGATGAAGCAGACAGTGGTCAGAAAGTTCTAAAGCAGCGCAAGTGACAGAGCGATAGGTGTCTTTTAAAACATTGTAGCAGTGGTCTAGTGTGTTTGTCCCTGGTGGGACACTTTATATGCTGTCTGCAGTTTGGGAGCTTCTGAGTGAGGTTTGCTTTCTTAAAATCCCCTAGAATTATAAACAGGGACTCTGGCCCACATCTCCATATTCACCCTGAATGTTGAGTCCAGATTACATTTCTTATTCAGTTGGATAATTAAAAAAATATATATATTCTGTATTTTTTTTCCCCATGAATTTAAATACACTAACATGAAAACACTATAATTTGGTTTAAGCATTACATTCTGTCATAAATGCACACATTCAGAGACACACAGGAGTTCCCCTAAGCTGGGGCCACATCACTCACAGCACACAGATAACGTAGACTTGTCTTTTCAAGTCTCCTGCAAACAAAAAAGAGGAACCACCCCTATTGCTACCGTGACAGTCAACTATACGAACTAATATGCTGGCTCTGTCAGGTCATCTTTGATTGGGCAGGAGCCTAGTCAGTCCCCAGCTAGGTAAGATCCCAGACACAAGGGCACATGCTGCAAAATGCTTTAAAAAGAAGTTAACTTTGTAAAATAAATAAATGTGCCAAAAAAAAAAGAAAAAACATGAATAAATCTTGTCCAGTCAGATTGCCCAGCAGCCAACTACTGAGGCCAGTATCCCTTTCCAAAAAGTAGAATAGCTACTTGAAGTTTACTTCAATAAGTATACTTGAATATAAGTACAGCAAGTATACTACGGACTATGTACTTGTAGTTGTACTAGAAAGTATACTAACTTAATATATCTTCTGGCTGAACTGGAACATTTTAAGTTGTTAAAAGTATAAGTCTTTATACTTATAAGGTTATTTTTAAGTTTACAAAAGTACACTTCCAAGTATAAAAGTACACTCATCTACAGTATATATCTACACATTTTAGTTTACTAAAGTATACTTTAAGTATACTTTTATGAACTTAGAATTACTAAAAGTAAACATTTAGGAATGTAAAGAAAATGCAATTGAGCACATATACTATTTACTGTAAACCTTTACCCCTTCCCCTTTCCTAAGTACCTGCACACATGCATACATCTCTCCACAGCCACAGACATTCAAGATTTACACTTTCTTAGACACACACACACACACACACACATACACAGAGAAAGAGAGAGAGAGAGAGAGAGAGAGAGACAGAGAGACTGCACTAGGTGATGCACTTTATTCAGCCTGTAAATATCACTGTCTGCTGCGAATTCTCTCTCATTTTCTGTAAATGTAAATGTTCTTATAGCTTTTATATATTTTTATTTATTTTGTATTTATTTATATGTGCTTGTTATATTTCTATTTTCTTATTTATGTGTGCTTAAGCCGAGAGACTCCAAAATTTCATTAAAATTTCATTTCATCTTGAATCATGAATTGAGTAACCTAATAGCATTGCACTGCTAAATGCAAAGTCGGGTGCTGTTCAAGAATATGAGGCTCAAGTAAATGCAACATCTGTTTCAGTCAGTAAATTAATTTTAATACTACTGGGACAAAGTTTCTTTAAAACCATGTGAGTTCACATGGAGGAGATTCTGTTTATTGCAAGACAAACATTATCTGGTCCCAAAGAGCAGACAGAATGCTTGAGGTGCAATGATGTTTATTGCCAAAGAGAGCAAGGATCAGTTTATCAAATAAAGTTCCACTGAATGAGCTCATAGAATGTTGTCGGGGCAGACAGACATTTCAAGGGGAAGAGATTTCAGGTCTACAGGTTCATGATCAGCGACAGGGATCCTAGGAAAGACCTCTGTAGGACTGTGGGTGCGAGCATGGCTCATTAAAGGGAGATCTGGAGTGTTAATCTGGCAGCTGCAGGATCCAAAACTAAATGGAAAACAACTTCTCTGTAGTATTTTACAAACACACTATTAGGTTGGGCAGATTTAGCAAGACACCTAGATACTGGAAAATACAAGGCCAGATATACCACTGATGAAAGCTCAATTATCTGGTGCCGTATGAAAGAAAAGCTGGGGTAGATAGAGTGCAGAAATGATAAACTGACGAGGTGCAGCTGTGCCTGAGGAAGCTGTCAGAGAGAAACGCAACATGGGGGAAGGGAGAAGAGGAAACAGAAGGGCAGACAACTGAGTCCAGAGACTCATGACACAAAATCTTTACACCTAATGTACCAGCTCTGTGTATTTGCACAGAACTTGCATTCACTGCAAAATGAACAATTGCCAACCATTTTATTTTTCAAACTTAATTTAAAAAAAGTAAAATTTTAACACGTAGTAAACAGATAACTTTGTGAGGATTAGAAACAGAATAAGATATTACAGTTTGATTATAAAATCCTAAAGTTCAGGACTTACAATAAACAAACTGGCACAGCACATCACCTTCACATTCTGATTCAGATTTAGGTTCACGTACACTGTTGTAAAGAAGATGGTGTGGATGAGGTATCTTGTGTGGAAATTTCATATATAAGCAGGCCAATAATGGATGCAACCAGGGTTGGGTCATCTAATGTTTAATCAGATTACTTTACTCTTTATAAGTTATTATGGTGTGTTAAGAACTCACTTTAGGTTTTTATCTTCCCTCTTTAATTAATATAAACAGTAATTAGCCAATATTCATAAATTGTCACTGAAATTCACCAACAATAGGACACAAAGCCAGCTAAAACTGATTTTGATGTATTTATAATTAGCCAAAGCAAATCATTTACAGGTGCCCTTTTTATTAGGATTTTTCTTTCATCTAAAGATGCATTGACATCTTTTACTAACATACATGTGTATTTGTTTTCCAAATGTAATCTGGTTTGATTACTTTTTAAAAAATAATATTCTCTATTCCCAGCCTTGTCTGTACGGGCATTGAAATGATTTTGCATAGAGGAAGCGTCTGCAAGGTGCAGCATTTTGTTCAGACTAATAGAAAAAAAGTATTTTATTACATTCAGCTTTATTATTTTTTCATACCGCTGTTCTGTTTGATCTTGATGAAATTAAGAGCATATAGATTAAAATGACTATGTAGAATTATAATACATTATCTTACACTGATCATTCAGCAAGTTGTTTGACTAAACAAATTTAACAAGTGATTTTTCTATTTTTTTTTTAAAGTCTCCATTCCTGAGGTGATGATTAGCCTGTTTTATATGGAACCAATAAACATCTTGGAGTCTTTGATTGGCTCTCAAGGCACTGGCTCCCTGTGGGGATCACATCTGGTATCATCTGCTGCTTAAAAAAAAAAAGAAAAAAGGATCAAAGGTCTGGTGTGCCGAGTGCTGCAAGGGTGGGTTGCTTGTAGATCAAAGGGCCATTGATGCCAGCTTGGAAACTACTCTCATATCAACACTTAATTTAATGAGACTCAACAAAAGAAAGAGAGAAAGTAAATCAGAAAAACTGGGGTGATATCTGATTTGTTTTAATAGAAAAACAGGAGTTACACAATTGTTATAAAAAAAAGCATGAATTACAATAATAAACACTGATGATCTCATAAAATTAAAAACACTTGACTGGAACATGACAACCCAACAAATGAGAAATGGCTGAAAAGCCAGACAGTCAAATTCTGAAATAATAATCTATGACAGGGACTGAACAGAAGCTTCACATACTGCAGTGTAAAGAAAGCACAGCATGAATGTTGATGCAAAGTCTGCCATTAAATACCAAGTCCCAACACCAGTTGTCATGTTTTATATTTATAGGTATATTTACAATAAAATATTAAGATGATAAAAAAAGTAAAAACTGAGGCCAATCAAAACCAATAAATTTAATCACAGGTCTAGCACCTTATACAACGTGACTATATTATACTATATTATAAACAAGGACACACAGGTGTCAAAATGCTGCCATAAGAAGAGAAACGGATCCACAAATTATCAGAACAGATGATTATGTTCATTTCATACATTTGAAAAATGTACAACAGGTTGAGGGCCCAAGGATTTCCACAGACACTGAGCATCTTCATGGTGGGAAAACACAAAAACAAAGAACTGCATGTCTGTCTGGTAGTATTATCTTTCTTTTCTTTTTTTTTTAGCTGCAGGTGGACCTTAAAGTGTCATGCACAGTGACAAATTTAAGGTCCAAGATCATTTTCAGAACAACTAGGATGAAAAAGTAAAACAAGCATTAGGATGTCTGTTGACTTAATGCACATTTAAATTCTTTGACAAGATTTAAATTAAACATTAGTGTACTCAGGACCAAATATTTAAATAAGAATGCACAATGATTTTTAAAGACCCTTAAACTTGTAGTTTTGAACAAAAACTATCTTTCAACTGTGACTACCCTTGGTCCTGTCTGGAACATCTAGCCTCACAGCAATCAATAATATTGGCACATTCACGCACCTATCAGGGAATATCCAAAATGTTCATACTCATGACCAAGAATATCCAGCAAAGTAGTAAATACCAGTGAACTTCACACATTCCAAAATACTACAATTTAAAGTACAACTTTAACATTTCTCTTCAGACTTCAAATGACAAAAAAAAAAGAAAAGCTTTTAAATCCATTACATCCAGTGATTTATAACAGCCAAACCTGATAAAAAAAAAGGTAACAAAAGACTACAATAAGGAGTATATCTCTTCATTTCACTATTCCCATCTTGTCAGTTTCCCCAAGTACAAGAGTTTTTAGTGTCCCTGAATGCACCACTACAAAATCAGCTGCAGCACACGTCATAGCTCTGATATATTTGGCCAATTTTGAAGGCTTTTTCTAATTCTACAAGGCTTTGGACAATGATAAAGTCATCAGGTTTCAAATATTTACCTTAACAAGATGTCATAAGTGCATATGCGTTTAGTCCTCTCACAACGCAAATAAACAGAAGCACTGTTGGAAAATGCTAAATATATTACAAGACAACTGGAAGTCAACTTTTTGTGTTGAGCTCTTCTCTTTATATGAATTCAGATTATTACTTCATTAAGACTTTTATATGCTTTATTGCATGGGAGTTGTAACCCATAAGAAATCATAAAAAAAACATTATTTCTACCTTTCCCATCACTTACTGATAGGCTAATCCCATTCCACATGTGTAAGGTGCCAGATGAAAATTAGTAATGCAAATTTAAAAAGTAATCGGCTTCAAATAAACATCATGCATTAATACCTTGGGCAGATCTAATGGTTTCTCTAACTTCTGAAACAGTACTTTACATCTGTGAGTTACTGTATACAATCTACTGTGGCAGACAGTTCAGGTTTTATGACTCAAAACGGTCAAACTGCATTGCACATGATTTTTCCATATAATACATATAAGACAATGTTGCTGATGTCCATATTTTAGACATTACGCTCCCGTTAAGAAAATAATTGCCGTAATATTTTATGAGTTTTTTTAAGATAACTTCATTCCATTGTAACACCATTTATTTCTCCCATAAATGTAGTCCATTAACGAGCAAGACATTCATGGAAAGACTCCGACGGTGCATCCCATCACCTCATACTTTTGTCCCATCACTTTGCTCAGCCTCATTTTTAAGATCTGACACTTTGGAACCGCCTCAGATTTTTTCATGTCAGCAAATGTGTCTGTTCTCGTTCCATGTACAGAGATCCGTGGCTTCGGATGGTTGAGCACCACCACCGGCTGGTTCGGGCCTGGTTGCTGTACTAGCTGGTCCTCCTTCAGTGGCATCAGGGAAATAAATGTACAATCAGTGATGGTGCTCACAGATGTCTGAGGCTTGTATCGGGATATTCTAAGTTTCAGTCCCTTCTTGCGTTTCCTCCACACACCGACCTGTACCCGTTTCAGAGAAATAGTAAGAAACTTTGAGACGTCATGCTCAGTTTTGTCTGTTTCCTGTAGAGGATCTGTAGTTGTAGATACCTGGACATGCGAGGCAGTTTTATCTACATGCAGGGCAATTTTAGATTCTTCACATGCTGAAGACTCTGAAGCAGGAGTGGGACTGTGTTTGTTACCACCTGATATTTTAGAGTCATTATTCTCCTCCTTGACAAGGCTGCTATTTTGGGTCAGTGCAAGTGGATGCAGAACACCTTTATCCTCATCTTCTGCTTTTAAAGACTGACTTGCTTGCTCTGTTAGTAACACGTCATGGGTGAAGAATCCATTTGCTGTGTCCGCCCGAGCACACTGCTCTGACGTCAGAGCCTTACACATTTGGTCAGTGCCATTTGTTATCTTAATATGATCTTGAGTTTTACTGTTGGAACTGTGCTTTTTATCCATCACTATGCCTCGCAGAGCCATTACCAATGGCTGGATAGGACCTTGACCTCCCTCTTGCTGTTCACTCAAAGAAAACACAGAGGAAATGACTGGAAAACTTTCAGGTTTTGACATGTTGCTACCTTTTGCTGTGTCATTACATCTGACTTCCTGGGTCCAAGGAGATGTTTTTGGATTTGTGTGACTAGATTTGATGGATATTTTTATTGGTGAGGGTTTTCTTAGTGTCCTGGGTATTGGAAAAGGTTGATTTACAACATTGTCTTTACTCACTAAAATTGGTGAAGGTCTCATTTGGGTAACTGCGGCTACAGGAACACTCAAAGATTTAGAAGCTGGTGTGCTTTGCTGGTTCAAGCACACTACCTCCTTCACTGCTTTTGAAGAACTGTTGCTTCTGATGCAGTTCTCCCTCGGCTCCAGCTTCACAGCTGCCGACACATCTTGAACACTGTTTGTGTCAGATGCCCTCCTGGGTGGAACGCTCTTGGAATGTTGCAGAGTTGCATTCTTTCTCTCCTCCATCACTCTCTGAGGAACACTTGCTCCCATGCCTGGATGCAAGGAAGTACTCAACCTGTTAGCAACTCTGCCCGCTATGGCAGCAGGAGAAGCTGCACCGTGGTTTCCAGCTGCAGTTTGTGTAACTCTGATCCCACTATTTCCTTCCCTCATCGGACTGAGGGTGCTTTTGGAAACCTTGTTTGGGATGACTGTATTACACTCCAAGTTGATTATTTCTGATGATGCCCTTTTTAATCCATTTTTTTCTTTGCTCGCTAGACTAGGAGGGTTGCAGGAAATATTGGCTGGGACAACAGCTGGACGCTCCACATTTACTGCCTTTGCTTCACACTGTTTCCTATTGACTGTGCACATCCCCATAGACATAGACCTCACTGTGTTTGGGGAATGTGGCGTGGACAATAATAATGACTTTCCCCCTGTAGTATTTGGGCAAACCGCAGTTTTTGTGTCCTTTATCACCGATTCATTTTCTTGTTGCGAGACCAGCCTCAACTTTAGCTCCTTAGTCCCATTAACAGTTTTTACCTCGACTAATTCGACCAGACAGCCAGCTGGGATTGTTACCTCCTCTGGTAGAGAAACTGTTAGAGCCCTGTTGTGCTGGATGAGTCCATTTAGAGAGGGGACACGTTCAGTATTGCCACTGGTGGAATTTGATAAATTTGTGTCCAGTGTCTTCCCTCTTTGATCATCTTTTCTCAATAGGACAGCAGGGGTGGGTACTGCAGCAGGGGTGGGTACTGTCACCCGGACAAGCGGTCGGAGTGGTGATAGATCAGAAGTGGGTGCACTTGTTAAGGCACTGGAGACAGGGACATGTAAACTTTTAGCCATGCCAGGCTTAGCAGGTCCTTGACTAATGTTTTTACTATGCAATCGGTCAATGTGCTTCATAAGGCACCGCCTCCTCATATAGCCCTGTCCACAGTGAGGACATTTGAATGGATACTTTGAAGTATGCTGCTTCAAGTGTTCATTTAATTCTGCCTCACTGAAGGAGACACTGTTGCAATAAAAACAATAAAACCTTGTCCCCATATGCTCGATCATGTGCTTCTTGAACCCAACTGCGTCTGCAGAAGTAAATCCACATTTTTCACAGGACAGCACATTGGTGGTGCTTAATAGGTGGTCCAATGCCAAATTTGAATGTCCACCATTAACAGATGATGGCATGCTTTGGTAGCTGACAGGTTTCATGGTGAGTGATGCTGTCTACTGGTCATCTGGCAGCAGGTCTTACAGATTCCAAAGCGACAATGTTACAATGAAGAAAACATCCATCCTCACATGATGTCCTCCTGGGTTTATTCCTCGCGTAGACACACACTCAAGCAGCAGTAAACTTACAACTGAGGCGTTCCCACCTGCGTGGAGAGAGAGAGAAAAAAAAAGGTTTTAATGGCTGTGTAAGTGAACGCTACAAAGCAGTGCTGACATTAGGACGAGGCCCATACACCTTCCCCTCTCAAACACAGCTCATGCAGCATTTTTTATGACTGTGCATTATTCTTGAAATCGCGGATTATACATCCCAGAAGATAGAAAGTGATAAGTCAAATGGAATGCAGTTATCTATGTTTGCATCATGCAGCTGCCGTCCTAGGTTGTCCTCCTTTGAATGTAGGAAAAAGGCCCTACAGGAGGGTCTCGGGACAACGGTCCGCTTTTGCAATGTTTATGTTTACAGACGAGCAAAATCTCGAACAAATACCCGATTACAGTATAATTAAACGTTTTGGTATATTATATCATTTTAAAGAGCATAAATGCAACAAGAATACCTTATTTGGACGTGATGTTTACGATAATCTACGCAGCAAACCGAATCGCTTTGAGTTAGCTATCATTAGCCGTCTGTAGCTAAGAGGCATTATTCCGGAAGTGTTCCTAGTTTCAAAATAAAAACTCGAAACAAGCTGTTGTTGTTATTATTATTATTATTATTATTATTATTATTATTATTATTATTATTATTATCCATCCATCCATTATCTTGACCGCTTATTCCATTACGGGTCGCGGGTGAGCTGGAGCCTATCCCAGCATTTTAGCAGATAAGAGGCAGGGTACACCCTGGACAGGTATTATTATTATTATTATTATTATTATTATTATTATTATTATTATTATTATTATTATTTCATTATTATTATTATTGTTGTTGTTGTTGACACTTGAAATTATTAAATTTTTCTGAAAACGACACTGAAACACTTTTAAACTTATACTTGCAATAGTGAACTGGGAATCTGTACCACCTCTACTGTGTGCAATGTTTGTTTATATTGTTTTATTTAACTTATCTTATTGTTATTATTGTTATATTTATTGCATTCCATTTGCCTCTATTTTGCTTTGTACTTGTATATATTGTGTCTTGTGCTTGTCCTGCTTTACTGTTGGTGTTGTATTGCTACTGGTACCCAAATTTCCCTGAGGACTCTCTGAAGGGATTAATAAAGTATTTCTATTCTATTCTATAAACTAGTTGCACTTTACATTGGACAATAACATTATGATCAAATGTGGATAATAGTTATTATTATCATAATAAGGGCTACATAATCCAACTGCAAGCGATTAAGTGAATATAATTTGTCTGAGTTACATTTGGAAAATATCTGTTAATAAAAATTCTATTTAATTAGTCATATATATATATATATATATATATATATATATATATATATATATATATATATAAAACAAAAAAACTAGCCTAACTTAAAAGATTTTTTTCTCTAAGATTGGTAGTTTTATTATAAACTTCACCAACATAATGAACACGTTACTACACATTATAACATTTGGATAAAAAATAGTATTTTGCACAGGAATCAGAAGTGTTATTTATTACTGATTATTACTTGATAAAGAACAGTAGTGGTGGGGTGGGGGTGGGGGGGGGGCCTTCATTTAACTGAATATAACAACTAAAGTGGTCATCTAATGTAAAATATTCATGAAAAATTTGTAAAGGAAAATAGTCATTGATATTTTTTTCTACCAACATTTGTTTACTTATGGAGATTCTGTATTGTATGCCTTTAATCATTGATGCAAAGACTTGCACTTCACTGATAACAAGAAAAACTTGTATTGAGCCAAAGCTTTCTCAGTATTTTGTCAGAATTCTTGGCTGTTTAACTTTGCACATTTCTTATTATCATCATCCACTCAGGAAGTTGGTGAGATGATGTATGAATTCTGCATGATGATCAATAACATTGTTGTATTGATGTAGATTAACAACACATTAAAATAAATTACATACAACATTCACTTACACTTGGGCATCTGAAGTTTACCCAGATAAAGGTCTATTTAAACTTAAAAATGTTAAGAATTTAATTTTCCACTCTTGGGGTGGCACCTGGGAGGGCCACTAAGATTCTAGATGTGGCCCACGACTCCCCAAGGCCACCCTTTTGGCCCCGTTCTTTTACTTTATAAATTTAATTTTGTTATATTATCAGTTAATGACTGTAATCAGAAACCTTTGTGAAAGTAGCTACTATTTTGAAAGGTTTAAACGGAAGTTATATTTTGATTTTGACAACTGTACAAATGGTGCGCAACGTCCGTGCCATTCCCAAAGAGGTTACACGCCAACTCCTTATGGTTTCTGGGATAAGTACGTTAGAATCTAAATCGGCTACAAAAATAACGTAAAGCTATGAGCATGTAGTTATATATTATCCACGCCCTCAAATATGATAGCATCCACGATCACAGAGTTAAATTTAAACTTTTCTGGAGAGTTCTCCCGCAGGTCCTTATTTACCTAGACAGACAAATGGTAGTTATTTATAACGGGCTCCGCAGTGAGCTCACAGATAACGACACAGGAAGTGGTTTAAAGCTTTTGTATTTGAAGCGATAAAAATCAAACAACAGGCTTTTGCTTGCTCAGAGTGGACACATACGAGCGAGCACGCTGTGGGGGTGTCTGGTGAAAATGCAATAAAAAACAAACATGCTGCTGAAGAGAATCTGCAAATTGCTTCCTAAAGTGTCACTGGTTTTACCAAGGTGAGTAGGGCTACAATATGTTTATTATCTTTAACGGGCTTGACTGACGAACATTCCCCCATTTTTTTTGTACATACCGTGAAATCCTCTCGTGATTATATATTTGTTTTGATCTTGAGCCGTTAGCACTGACGTACCAAAAAAAATAACGTGTATTTAATTAAAAAAAAATCTTATTGCAGAATCTGCCTGTTATTGTAACCTCCATGCAGTGGCTCATGTGAGAGTCACCATGACTATTGTGAACTTGTTTCTGGGATTTACACACCATTGTTGCAATTCACAATGACACAGCAGTGGCTTTCACTTGACCCTCCCATTCCCCAATCGTCGACCGCCCACGCTTGCAAACTTCCTGGTTATGGCAATATTAATCCAGCTGACCCGGGCGCGAGCTTCCAACAGATTTCTTCTCAGACAGGAACTTTTCTCGTATTTTCGTAGACGCAGAGTTGTCCGCTGCAGAATGGCTTTGGATCAGTCAGTAGCGGAGACAACCCGGTTCGACTTTCTGGTGATCGGCGGAGGGTCTGGAGGTCTGGCGGGGGCTCGGCGTGCAGCCGAACTCGGAGCATCCACCGCCGTGATCGAGAGCCACAAACTCGGAGGTACCTGCGTGAGTAAAAATAAAAACCCAGTTTTCCTTTTTATTTTTTCTACAACATTCACACACACATGTCAGTTTCAATGGGAAGCACCCGGGCTCCTCTCGTGGGTTGATTGTGTTTTTTTCGTGGATGTTACGTGGACTGCAGGATCGCTGTTTTTGTTAGTTAAAAACAGCGATCCTGTAGTCAAACTAACATCGGCGAAGAAAACACATATTGGACCTAAATCCTGTCATTTTAAACTATTATCGGAGTTAAAATCATCACCAAAGTTTGTTCTTATATGCCTTAGAAATGAAAGAGATCAATATTTAACTTGTTTTAACACCCATTCAACAGAATTGATCTACAACCGTTAAACCACATGGTGATTGCATAAAAACAAGATACTCTACAAGATTCACTTCCTAACTCTGGTATATAAATGAGGAAATTGGCACACATCCCATAATTCTCATATAAAAAAAATTGTATGAAGCACACATCCCATATACACATCCTATAATAATGTTTAGTCCTTTAGTCCTTGACATTTACCATGACTTTTCCCAGTTACATCAAGATTGTGATGTACTGATATTCTCTCCTTCAATGTTTTCTTAGGTCAATGTTGGCTGTGTTCCCAAAAAGGTACATTCTTTTTTTTTTTATTCTTCTTATGGTATTTTAAAATTTTAACTAAGACCCCAAACAAGTCATTAATATACATAAAAAGTAACAGGGCCTTTCCATTTTTCGCAGGTTATGTGGAATGCAGCCATTCATGCAGAGTATCTACATGATCATAGCGATTATGGCTTTGAAACTGGAAACGTTCGTTTCAGTTGGGAGTAAGTTTCTGAATTTGTTGGTGTCATATTCTATTTTTTCACTTCTTTATGCAACTACAATGAGCTCTTTTGAAAGCTGGAAGGAACAAAGTGGTGTTTATTTCAGAGAACTTCTGCATCTGTTGCTCTTTTGTTTCTTCACATTTGCCCACTTCTCTGTCTTATGGTTGAGTGTGACTATTGAAGAAAAGCCCATGTAAGGAGTGAGCAAACTTTAACCAGGAGTACTTCATTCTTAACAAGGCTGGGCAACAGTTTAAGGTGTGGCTAAAACATCGTAATGGGTTGCAGTATCACTGATAACTGGGGAAAAAGCAACAGTTATCAGTGATACTGCAACTCATTACTCTTTATAGAAAACCACTTTTAATAATGGAGCCCTTCATTAATAATCTATGACCATGTTTCCAGCTGTGTCATTTTGTCCAGCCCATGCAGGTTGCAACCCCGTTACATGATTAATATATCATTTGAACAAACTGTGCTGCAGTGTTTTTTCCCATCCAAAGCAAGAATCGTCTGCTAAATTATAGCACTGAACTGTTATTGAAGCCAGAAATCAATCAGCCTCTGCAAGTCTCATCCAAATTATCATGTACAGATAGAAATGTCCTTGACTGTCTTAATAATTTCTATTGTTTGTTTACAGAACCCTTAAGGCCAAAAGGGATGCATATGTCACACACTTAAATCGCATCTATCGCAATAATCTTGACAAGGTAGGTCCAGTTTTCTATTATGTTAAATCTGAATGTGTCAAAAGTTAGAAATATAGATATACTTCCCTCCTTATTGGGAAATAATAACATCTCCTCCTCTCCAGGCTAAAATCCACACCATTCAAGGCTATGCCAGGTTTACAGAAGACGCTGAGCCTACTGTTGAGGTCAGTGGAAGAAAGTATACAGCTCCTCACATCCTCATAGCCACCGGAGGGCAGCCTTCTGTTTTGAGTGATGCTGAAGTTCCAGGTAATCTTGACTACATAGAAGTTTTACTGAGAAAAGAAAATAACCTTTGTGTGAAGCCTCATAATTGAGCAGTTTGTATTAATTGAATCTATTTATTTGCTAAATTCTGAACACTATTATCTTGACAATTTTAGGGGCGAGTCTGGGCATCACTAGTGATGGCTTTTTTGAACTTGAAACCCTTCCAAAGTAAGCTTTTTGTACATATTTATTTTTTCTTTGACACCATCGGGAACATTTCCATCTGTAATGAAAGGTTTTTGTCTTCCTGACAGGCGCAGTGTGATTGTGGGAGCTGGTTACATTGCAGTGGAAATGGCAGGCATTCTTGCCACCTTGGGGTCTAAAACATCCCTCATTATTCGACAGACAGGAGTAAGAACAAAACAGCCCCCACACATGATTCTTCCATCTTTCATCAGTGTGTAGCCCTACAGTAACATGCCTTATATTGTACTTGAAGGTTTTGAGGAACTTTGATGCCTTCATAAGTGCAAACTGCACCAAAGAAATGCAAAACAACGGTGTTGATTTGTGGAAGAACTCTCAGGTGAAGTCTGTGAGTAAAACAGAGCGAGGCCTGGAGGTGACGATCGTCACCAAAGACCCAGAGAACAAGAATGATGAAGAGAAGATCAGTACCATTGAGGAAGTGGACTGCCTTCTGTGGGCCATCGGCAGACAGCCCAACATAGCTGGACTGAACATTGGAGTCTTGGTAATAATCTGCTCATTCATGGTGGGCTTATCATGTAGACATGTGGCTGTTTAACTTTGAAGCTTTCGGTGAGGGTGTCTGATTTACATCTGATCTTGCTCAGTTTGATGAGTAATTGTTTTATGTTATAGACAGAATTTCTCAATAGCTTGCTACTTGTGTGGTATAAACAGTACGATATGACTAGAGAACAGAAGCAATGCAACAAAACGAGTGTATATGCCATCACTGACGTTCTTCAAAGCTTTAAGCAAGGTCATCTGAGCTGCTGATTCGTTTAGCTGAATGAATCAGGGTAATTTAACATGTTTAATTAACTTATTCACATTTATATTTGCTGATTTTATATAAATTGTATCATTTCTTGTCCTTGTGTTTGTCAGGGTGTAGATATAGATGAAAGAGGCCATATCATTGTGGATGATTTCCAGAACACTTCTCGATCTGGCATCTATGCTGTAGGGGATGTTTGTGGCAAAGCTCTTCTCACACCTGGTAAGAAGTAGAACAAATCAGGAAAGCCCAAAGGTGTGGCATCTACTTCATTAGTCCATGTATACAAAGCTGGTGTCAAAACTCAGCGGCATTTGTGCTTTATTAGCAGCAACTTGACATATTCTTAAAGTTTCATGTGGTGGAGTCTCAGCCTTATTTGATTCTTATCCTTATTCCGTTAACATGCCCAGGAAACGGTCTAAAATAATGTGGCTGTAATACTGGTTTATACCTGCTTTTCTGGTTTTAGAATAAAGCATTTTATCCGTAAAATGTTTTGTAGCACACTTATTGTTATTCAGACCTCACTGATATGTTATTTGTCAGTACAGTTGCCATTGCTGCAGGCAGAAAGTTGGCACACAGACTGTTTGAGGGCAAAAAGGACTCCAAGCTGGACTACTCCAGCATCCCTACAGTGGTGTTTAGCCACCCACCCATCGGTACTGTGGGGCTCACAGAGGGTGAGTACACCCCTGACGTTGATGTATTTAGCTGAGACCATGTTTATACCACAGTCTGCACATGCTGTAATTTTATATATTCAACATGTTCATATTTGTGTCACAGAAGAGGCCATTAAATCCAAAGGAAAGGAGAATGTGAAGATCTACAAGACTTCTTTCACTCCAATGTATCACGCCATTACAAGCAGGAAGAGTCAGTGTATCATGAAGCTGGTGTGTGTGGGCAAGGAAGAGAAGGTAGGAGCTGTCTGTCTTGTTGAAGAGATTGTTGGTGTCTTTATTTTTTTATTTTGTTGTGCAAAAGTTTGTTGTTGTTTTTTTTAAACCACACCCTAAATTGTGTAATTTCCCCAGGTGGTGGGCCTCCACATGCAGGGGCTCGGCTGCGATGAGATGCTGCAGGGGTTTGCTGTGGCCATCAAAATGGGTGCTACTAAAGCGGACTTTGACAAGACTGTTGCCATTCATCCCACCTCATCTGAGGAGTTTGTCACAATGCGCTAATGCAAACATAATCCCCACCCTGAACCCTGTTTGTCTGGGCTGCTGATGCAACCCAGACAAACACACCAGGACAGAGTCCCACCATCGCACTACTCTTGCATCAGCTTGACAACTTGCTTTCTGAAGCTACTTACATACTTCCATTTTATCTAATTTAAGTGACCTTATTTGTACGCAGTGTTTAATTTTTTTTTTTTTTTTTTTGTTACCTAAATGGACCAAGACTGAGTTATGGCCCTCTTAATCTGTACTGTGGGTCTTGCATACTTATTGAACACTTTGGATTCCAGTTTAATGATTGTGAAATGGAAGTGATGAATTTGCAGGTACTGTTGTCAAGAGATCACATGGGAAGTCAAAATACCTCTCTCCTAGTGTATGTGTTTGACTTGTCAGCCATTTGTCAAATGAATCTCACAAACACTGCTGCTCTTGGAGGCACCTGTTTAATGCAGGGTAATATCTACTGTACTGTTTTAAAGTTTCAATAAACCTGCAGGTCTTTTTTTTCATATGTGTTGGGATTATTTTCTCTTTCTTTGGTGACCCTTGTGTCTTTAAACATGACAGAGGTTGGGCAATAACTGAAGCACTAATTTTAATCAAACAGCAATTTTAAGGCACTTAGGCTTTTCCTTCAATTTTGATTCTATATACAGTAGAGTGTACATTTATTTGTTTAAGTAGAAGTGGATATAGTTTAAAATTATCCATGCAACATTAGATGCACTTAGAAAACATGACATATAGTTTATTTTACATCTACTGTTACAGAAGATAACATTCAATTCAATCTATAGCACTCCAAAGTGTTATGTAGCAGTATGAAGAGGGATGATAACATTGTTCTACACAGCTCTTGAGGTAAACATTTCCCCACAAGACTGTGCTGTTCTTTTATATTAAAAATATTTGTGTTACATTTTAGATTGTAATAATCTGAAATAAAATATTTTTCTAATTATTTAAGTTATACTTAATACACTTTTTCTATGCGCCTAGCCTTCATTTATGTAGTTCGAAGGCAATAGTATAGTGAACATCGAATGACCTTGTTTGCGCTGCCTAGTGCAGAATATCGCGAGAAAGACGAATTCACCGTTGGGATGTTATGTGCTCACGCGAGATCATGTCTTCGTCACTTAATGTCATAGGTCACGTGAATCTGTGTTTGTAGCGCTGTCGCTGAACGTCCGTAGTGGCGTTCCCACCAGCTTTGACCATATATTCGCAAAATGGATACAGATTATGTAGTACAAACTTCGCCATAGAAAGGTATTTGCTTATCTATATAGCCTCATCTTAATGTTAGTCTAGACAGTTGTTATTTTGGTAAAGATATAAATACTACAGAGCACTTGTTACCTACGCGGCTAACGATGTTAGCTGTCGTGCTGTCTAGCTGGGTGAGCTGAATGTGTGGCTCCGCAGCCGCCGGTTTGGTGAAGCTGTAATGAGTCGGCGTTAGCCAACCGGCAAAAAGCAGTAACTGACTTGCCCACTCAAAATTACCTCAGTTTACAGTTAAAGTCAACAGTGTCAAAAGTGACTTTTTGTGGCCGTACTAACGTTGTTGACTGATAATACAGCCTCAACTTGAGAGGATATTTCCTGGCCTTAATCTGTCTGGAGGAGGTTAAGTTGACAAGCGGACTGCTAACATAACAGCCGGTATATTTGTGACTACCTAGCAAGTTCCTGCACTTCCTCATCGAGCCCCGCTGAGGCGAGGATGTTTCCCAGCTTAGCCCAAAGACCATGGCATGTCTTCTGCAGGGTCTCCCTGCAACACAGGTCTCTGTCGCAACGATCCCCGAGGTTCCCCCAGCTGTGCTACGGTGAGCAGGCGCTTTATGGAGTGCTACTTTACATTAGTTTTGCTCTAATGTCAATATATCAGTTTAACTCTGGTCTAAAGGGTAAAGGCCATCCATCATGACACGTTCTCTTTAACAGGTTGGCAGAGTGGAGGTATACACAACTTATGGTTCAGCCTCCCAGACTGCCGTGTCGCCTCTTTTGGCCTGGGCAATGTCCAGTACTACTCTACCTCTGGCAGCAGTAAAGATGGTTCTACAACTACAGCATCAGGCGATGCTCCTTCAGCAGAAAAAATTGCACCTGGGGCTGCAAAGGTGACACCAGATTCACCAGGTAAACTTAAATATATTCTAACAGTAGCTAATAAAACCTATGATGAGTGTCTGGTGGCATTGCATGTGATGCAAACATTATTTTCCTGTTTTTCCACTTAAGATCTTTTTGAAAATGCTAACATTGCATGTAAGCACCTGCAACTCTGATAAGCTAACAGTGTTAGAAATAGTCCTCCAGAAGATGCGGGCTTCGTATCACATCTTTGATCTACAAAGAATCTTTGCTTTCATAGGTACAGCACCAAAAGGGTTGACTAAAGCTGAGACAATTCATGTGAAAGGTAATGTGCAACATCTATGAATCATCCACATTTTTTCTTTTGGATCACAGTATATTTGTTTTAATTTTCAATTTGATTCATCAGCCATTATCATTTAATTCCCCCAAAATGTCACAAACAGTTCGGGCTGTCCTGAAGAAAAGGGAGTATGGATCCAAATACACTCAGAACAACTTCATCACTGCTGTCAGAGCTATGAATGAGTTCTGCCTCAAACCAAGGTAACCCCTCTTCTTTAATGTAGATTTTTTAAACATTAGATTAGACTTTACATTATTTCATCAATGCAGGGCAGAGTTAGTGACTCTGTTCAGTCCTAACTAACATCCTGGCACGTAACAATCACTGCACAGATTCCTTTGGGTTAATAAGTAAGCATGCTGTTGTGATTAGCTAATATGAAGCTGTCTAACATTGCCAAACTCAAGTCCTAATCTGAGCCCTCGTTTTACCCCCCTTACCCACTCCATGCTTGCAGTGATTTGGAACAGCTCCGGAAGATCAGAAGGCGCAGCCCTCATGACGACACAGAGGCTTTCACAGTGTTCTTGCGATCAGATGTGGAGGCCAAGTTAGTGTTAAACCCTTCTCTTTTATATCTCCAGATCTGCAGAGCACATCACTAAATATCTTCAAATATAATTCGTGCCTGTTTATTTTCTGCAATGTTGGTTAATTTGTTTTTTGTTTTTCTCTTTGTGAATATTAGAGCATTAGATGTGTGGGGAAGCCATGAGGCTTTAGCCCGTGAGAGAAATCTAAGGAAAGAGGTAGAGAGAGAATACCAAGAAAGTAAGTGGTTGTGTTTCCTTTCATTAACTTTCTCCTTTAAACTTTTTTTAATAATATTTTTCAAAACATGATCTTTCACTTTTTAAGGTAAATTTTAATTTAAATAATTTGTTTTATTGTAAATTAAACGTGATTCTACAGCATTAGCAATTAACTTAGCAGCTGCATGTGCTACATTACCAGCATCCAGCTCCGTTGTTCCTTTATAAACCCGAAGTGCGAAACTGACCACTAGATTGGTGAGTTTTCTGCTTTGCTGTTTCTTGGCTCAGAGTAAATAAAAACGCAAATAGGTAACTAATTAATTGGTCATGCCTATGAAACAGTTGTGCACAACTTTTTGTAAAGCAGTTAATGTTATTTTATATCCTTCATTCTTTCCACAGATTGAACAAAAATATGTTTTAAGTAAGAAGGTTTAGAGCAACAACTTAATATTCTGAGATTCTTTCTGAGTATTCATTCATTCACAATAGTGTTGAGTGGCATTAACCCAGGATTCAACAAAGGTACTCCTGTAAAAATGGTGTTGAGAACATGAAAGGTGTTTTAATGTCCAGTAATGTCTTTGCAAGTCTTGTAAACATATTATTTTATATGAGCTGAGCAGTAAATTGGCAGCATTGTCGCAGCAACAGTTGAGCTGATTTTTATTTTTTTATTTTTAATTTTATTTTAATGCTGAGCTTAAGCTACACTTCAACAGCTGTAAAAGGATATTTTTGTAGCTTCTTATGTGACCCACTAGTTAGGTTTTCTGGTGCTTGAACTTGCAGACGTTTAGTTTGTGTCATTTGTCTTCTGACACAGACATTTTCCGAAATCAGCAGCTGTTGAAGGAATACAAGGACTTCTGGGGAAACACTAAGGTGAGCACTCTTTTTTATGTTTACACATCCATGTGATTTTTTTTTTTTACTTATTTATTTTATTTAAACAGGAAGGTGGCCTTAATGTCACCATGCACGCATTATCAACACCAGGTTGTGTTTGTGTGGCTTTTGTCCCCGTTACAGGGGTCACTGCATTTATGTGACAATGACATTCATGCTGTTCTCTCTCTTTACTGTACGATGCTGATGTTATTTTAGTGACTGCACTGTACTGCATCTGTCTGGTATGTCATAGTATATTCTATACTCTGCTGGCTTGTTTTGCCAGCGTATCCGCCCACCTGCCTTGTGAGAGAACATCAGTAGCATTAGTTCATAACTGACTACAATTCAAACATGTAATATCTGAATTCTCTTGGAATTTATCAGCAGCATGAACACTGCAACCGCCGTCCACTGCAATAACTTAGACTTTCTTTATTGGCTGATAATATCCTCTTGCAGACTATTTATATCATTTTCATTTCTTAAAGCCACGATCAGGCAAGAGGGCGACATTTCTACAGGGGCCAGGGAAGGTGGTGATGGTAGCCATTTGCATGTAAGTTTTAAATACTCTGCCTACTCTTAATGCTGTTTGTTTTTGCTGTGAAGGTGCTTGGTACTGACTTAATAGAGCCGTAGCCCCCAGGAGGAAGTGTTGGATTAAAGATAGGAACTGGGGGTTTGTTCACAACAGGGTTAATACACACAGTCATTTGCAGTGGCTTGGAAACTGAACATAAATCTGTTGTGAACAATGTTGATTTCAGAAATGTTGTTCAGCTACATGGAAACTACAAACCTACCATATTGTCAGGTCTTCCGGATTTTGTCAAGTTTAAAACCTCGAATGACATTTTTCTCTCAGCAATGACAAAAACACTGCTTTATTAAGGTGATCAGCTGAACTAATATTAACTCAATATTCAATTTTTTTGATACAACTAATACAGTATTTTTTGCATGCCGCTTCTGACAGTCATGTTTGTGTAATTTGACTGGGGAACCCTTGAGGACAAGTTAATTCAAAGGACAACGTAGTGGGACAGATCAGTCCATTGGTCTGAAAATTGCATGCTTTAAGATTGAGAATTTAAGATTGTTAGACCTTTAAGAGAGCACTGTGTCATTTTTATATTGTCTCTAGGGGAAATCTTTCAGAAAAGACACTATTTGAAATGCTAAGAAACTGTAATTTTAAAATGTGAGAGTTGATTTAGCCTCACCAGGATAAGATCTAGCGCCTTTTATGGAGATATGTCTTACAGAACAATTATTGTTACATTACACCATCAAAGAGGGATTTATGGTTGAGTGACCAGACAGAAACCACTTCTCACTAAAAGGCCATAACACAGCTGGGAGTTTTCCAAATTGTGCCTGAATGACCCTGATTTATTTAAATAAATAAAAAAAAAAAAGGTTAAACAATTTTATCACATTTGTATGAGGAAAACCAGGCACTGAGCATCAGTTCAGTAGTATCGTCCCTATAGTCAAACATGGTGATTGCATCTTTCTCTAGCATAGGTGGAGGGAAAAAGTAGGTGCAGGAGAATGTGCAGCAGCTCCGAGTGAAAACCTTCTCCAGAGTGTTCAGGATCAGTTTAGACAATGAATCTAAACAAACGCCAAGAAAACAGTGGGGTAGCTTCAGGAAAGCTATGTGAAAGTCCCAGAATGGCCCAGCATAAGCCTAAATGTGAACCTAGTAGAGTATTTATGGGGATATCTGATCATTGATGTACACTCAACTCTGTTTGAGCTTGATTGATTCACACAAGAATAAAATAAGGAGCTTCTAAAGTCATGTGAAAATGTAGTTTTCTGCCCAAGGTGCTTTAACCCCGTTAAGAGTTTAAATATTAATTTAAATGGCCTTTTTTTTTTTTTTTTTTTTAATAATTAATTAAAGGCCTCCGACAGCTTCTTTTTGCATTGTCTGTGTGTGTAATTTCATGAGGAGCTAAATAGTTTAGCTGATTTTAAGACTTATCTGAAACATAATGAAATATAGAAAACATGAGCCTGTCTAAAATCATACATAGACACACCCCCCTGAAGAAACTCTTCAGTGTGTAGTTTGACATTTGCAAATAAAGATCTTAACGTAAATGAGCAAGTTTTTAATAGTAACTGGGTGGGAAACTGGTATCACATGCATTTCTGTTGCTTATTTTATTAAGGTGATTGTGTTAGAAGCCATGTGCAGTCACATGAAGCACAACGGTGGTGCACAAAGACTCACAAGACTCAGTACATTTAACAGTTACAGTAGTAGCGGTTTAAAAGTTCCCATCCAAGCTGAAAGCCAGCCGAATACCTGCCGGCTTCCAGCCCAGTTCCATTCCAGTTCCAGCCAGCTGCCTTCCAACTTCCAGCCGCCAGAGAGGCCCCCTCCTTCTCCTGGGAGTGTCGATGTTTTAATCAAACTCCACCCATTCCTTGTAATATAGGGTAGACCCAGAAGATGGCGCTTCTCTCACAGACTTCTCATCGCCCGTAGTCTGTCAGATTTTATCTGAATTTACACTGACCGGCAGAGGCGCCACTCAAAGCACCTCTGATGGCCAGTCACAATTCATAAAAATGCATAAAACTTAATACATAATCATCGTTTGACGTGGAATGTGAAATTGTAACATGCTTGTGCGCTGCCAATTGTTTTATTCAGAAATGAATGCTAGTAGGTTAATAAAACCTTTCAAATACTGGATCACAGCCCCTAGCTCTATTCTCAATAGGATGTATGTATCATACTGATTAATCTTTTAATATTAGCATTATTAACATAGACAAATCAGATTTGGATCAAGCAACACAGAATCTGTTTGAGGTAGCTAGGAAGGGTTATTTTATTCTCATATTATTTATTTCACCTCCATAAGAAGACAGGGCGACAGATAAAAGCCCCACGCAGGATCGGAGATAATTTCTTCCACTTCAATGTGTCTAATCGCGGGGGGACATCCAACACTCGCTGTGCTGCGACTTCCTGCTCGCCGGGAATCCCGATTACGTCACCCCTCCAGGTGGGCTATTCCCCGACACGCTCTGATTACCATTCCAAAAGGTACTGTATGCAGCCCCCAACTTGAACATGCGCCTTCTTCAACATTCGCACTTGCTCCAGAAAATTACCATCTCTTAGGCTCCTCCACCACCACTTTGACTGTGGATTGATACGTAAATGAGCCGCAATGAGGCAGCTGAACAAGTGACCCAGTTTTGTGATTGTTGCACATTGGGTAAGAGTGGTCAAACGAGTCCAGTTTGTGTTGTCATGCTACCAGAAATTCAGTAGGCTAGTCGGTCCTAATGCAGTGAATTTCCATGTTAATGTTGCCAAATTCAATAGCATAGCAAGAGATGAAAAAAGAAACAACGATATTTCTTCAACATGTTAACCAAAATATTTACCTCTTAAAGCATAAACCAAGTATTTACAACAAGCAGTGTGCTTTTTAACGTTAACGTGTGCCATAGCCTACTGCACCGCTGTTCTTCCTTCCAAGTCTTCTTTTTTATTATATTGTTGTTTTATCATCTGAATATACTACAACAACACAGAGAAAATATATGAAAGTTTATTTTACGCTGGTATTTGCGCAGCAGAGTTTTCTGCCGCCGGATTTGTAGTCCAGGAACGGAGAACACAGCTGCTGCCAGGAAAGGTGGATTACATTTTGTTAAAGCACAGCAATCTCCGAGTAGCCTATTATAAATACCCTCTCAGTGGCAAAATAAAACACACTGGTCTGGTTTAGTCTTCACTCTGAAATGGTTCAGTCAGAGGAATATAAAGCTGTTTTAAAAATGATGAGCAAGCTTAAAATAAACATTCATAGGCTATCTATGTGTTTTAGATTAACACAATGATAAAACAACAATAGGCTATAATAATGGAAAAGAAGCGGTGCAGCATGGCAATGATGCGTTAATGGCTCGGGTCGCGGGTTAAACATCAGTCTGGTTCGGATTTAAATGGAATAAATACATTGGTGACGAGTCGGGTTCGGGAGTCATTCTAACGGGTTAGAGCAGGTATGCGTAGCAAAACAGAACCGTGCAGGACTCTGCTCTAAGCAGTTCGGACTTGGTTGACCTGGAACCATTTGACAATAAAATCTGGAGCCATCCTGCAACGCGCTCGCTTAGGCGTCCAGTTAAACCGTGTTTATTCAACCAGTCCCTACTTCATTGCATTCATTCTTTCCTCATAGCCTACGTGCACATTTTTTTCAAGATTGTTTATGTCAGTTTTGTTTTGGAAAATGAAAAAGGAGTCTTTGCGCAGAACTTATAACATTATTCTAATCTTGCCACTTGCCTATTTTATTATTGTGTATTTTTGTAATAACATGTAAATTCACTGCATAGGAACCAACTAGTCTACTGAATTTTGTGTGACAACACTAACAGAACTGTTTTGACAATGCAACAATTACAAAACTGCGGCTCATTTACTTATCAATCCATAGTCAAAGTGGTGGTGGAGGAGCCTTGGAGATGGTAATTTTATGGAGCAAGTGCGAATGTTGAGGAATTTAGCCTTTGTTCAAGTTGTGGGCTGCATATATGCAGCCCACAACTTGGTATACCTTTCAGAATGATAATAAACAGAACAAGACACACCAAACCAGGAGCTAAGACCACGAAGTTCAGCATCATGCTTATCTATCTTTGGCGTTTTTACACCAACATTTTTATACACTGGATAATGATAATAATTATCGATTAAAGTCACGGATAAAACTGCTGTTGTTAAAACACACCCATCTCTTACAAAATCTAAAATGTAAAACAAAAAAAACAACAAACAAAAAATCTGGATCACTGTAGAAATATCTTTATTCATTGCTGATCATCTGGCCATTGAAGCGTTTTTATTTGGAATTGGGAACAAATATTTTCCACCCTGTTATATTCTGTTCCACTCTGTTATGTTCCATTCCACCCTGTTAGTAAGGTGTTTTTTAATTTTTTTTTTTTTTACTAAAAACATTGAGGACTGTGAACCTTGTTGCACCATATTAGGAAGTGAGGAACATTAAATTGATTTTGCTTTTCTGTTCCCAGGTCAAAAGGAATGTAATTATCTCTCATTTGAAATACTTGATTATGCTTTCCTTCTTGCCTTTGTGGAAACAGAAACGTGATAATCTCTCACTTGAAAGCAAGCTGGGCGTACAATAGTGTGATGACGATGAAAACTCACATGACCAATGCTCAAAGGGTACATGAAAATGTGAGAAATGGTCAAAAGCACAAATACCGTTTGTGGTGAGTGAAACTATACAGCACAGTCCACAAGGTTCTTTTCAA
This sequence comes from Melanotaenia boesemani, assembly GCF_017639745.1. Lineage (NCBI taxonomy): Eukaryota > Metazoa > Chordata > Actinopteri > Atheriniformes > Melanotaeniidae > Melanotaenia > Melanotaenia boesemani. The sequence goes on from NC_055688.1 coordinate 17,789,584, forward strand.
GCACACTCCTCCCCCCAAGGAGTATGCTTGAACAGCTAAGGGCAGGTAATGGCTGTGTTTACAAATGTAAAGGTGCTAATTGTTGGCCATTGAATTGTTAATTTCAAACCGGGCAGCCTTTTGGTTGTACTCTGGGCATGGTAGAGGGATAAGAAATCTCTGGGTTTTCTAGTGTTAAACACTGGAAGCGTCGCCAGCGGTCTTTTGATGACCGCCAGTCACGCTACCATGCTTATAGTGTATTAAAAACTAAACGGCTGAACCTGGTATTTTAGGACTTTTATTATATAGTTGTTGTCTATAGTTTTACCTGCTTACTTGTTTGGAAAAGTAAACACATCAATATTTACGAGCAGTTTAGCACGTCTAAACTTCCACAGAGCCGCTCAGGGAGACTCTTTCTCAGCCAAACTGTCGTATATCACGGCTATGGAGTTGTAATAAATGGCCGCCCTACTCTGCTTCTGATTGGCTGTAAGATCACAAACCCTGTGTGATGATAGGCTGCTGGTTCCTGTCATTCCTACCAGCCTTTGCGCATGTGCCTGCTTCAGACAGCGGGCAGGCAGCTGTCCCACCGCTGAGACACAGTTGTATGACGTTTTATCACGTTTTATCACTAGATAGCTATGAATAAAATCCAGGGACACTTCATTTCACAGTATAAACCATTTATTTACTTATCTACTTAGGATAATAGCACTTTGAGGCCTAATTCAGAATATAGGTTGGGCTGGGTCCGGACTTTTGTGATCCCTGCTTTACACATTATCAGTATTATGTTATTTTTACCTGCCGATATTACGTTATGATTTTGTCAATATTCAGTTATGCAGCAGCTGTATCAACCCCCACTGTGAATAACTTACGTTGCAGTCAAATGACCGCTGGCAGCGCTCCTCGGGATGTTTAGAAAGCTCGCTGCTAGTGACATTCACCACTTAGCCGACTTGAGGAGGTTGTGCTTTGCCTCATAACACCATTAGCTACACATGTCGGCTTTTTTGATACATTTATTTGACGCCATTTTCAAATCAAATCATTTTTTAAATGTTGGCAAAAATGCAACAAATGAGCGACACAGCTCATTATAAACTGTTTAGAGAGCAGCAAGATCAAATCACTGCTCCTCCCCGTGGACAAAAGAGGGATTGCAGCTGTTTTTTTACTTGGGCTGCTTAGGGGCAGAGCCTCGCTGACGACGTCATTGCGGGGGATTACATTACCCCCACAGACCTGTGAAGGATCGGCCAAGGATCAGTCAAGGACCAGTCAAGGACCAGTCAAGAACCAGTCAAGGACCCATCATGGAAACAGGGGAACTTTTAAACCGCTACTACTGTATGTCATCAGATACCCAGTCTGGATGCATTTCAGAGGCAACAAAAGAGAAAAAGAATTTCTAAACGTTTCAGAATATAAACAGTTTGTTTGGATTATTTTATTTATTTTTAAGGCACAAATTAATCTTTTTCTTTGCATTGTCAACATTCCAAAACCAAATCTGTGATCTGTAAACTATTTCAGAACCAGTGTTAACTATAAACTCTGTAAGTGCTCTGTATTCTCTTTGTCCTCAGAAACGGATTAAATTTCTTCTTCAAGCTCCTGGCTTGGGTCTACACTGGATCAGCTAGCATGTTCTCGGAAGCCATCCACTCCCTGGCTGACACCTGCAACCAAGCTCTCCTTGCTCTGGGAATCAGCCAGTCTGTCCGCAACCCAGACGCCGTGCACCCGTAAGCAAGCACACCTTACTGTGCTGCTCAAAAAGTAATGAGCGGTAGTTTACTCGTTCCCAAAGTTGTATCACGTTATCAGCTCATTAAATAGTAGAAGTGATGAGTTGGCTTTTTACATACGCTTATAAGTCAGTGTTTTCAGAGCCATTTGCTAAATCAGGTTGACCTTAATGTTGGCTTTCAGGTATGGCTTTTCCAACATGCGCTACATTGCGTCCCTTATCAGTGGAGTGGGTATTTTTATGATGGGAGCAGGGCTTTCTTGGTACCATGGCATCATGGGATTACTGCACCCAGAGCCCATTGAGTCTTTGTTATGGGTGAGTCCTGCACTGGTCGTGGTGTTTAGTTCAAATTATTTGAAGGGTAAATAAGTGCCAATGTCACTTCTCTGTTTTGCAGGCTTACTGTATTTTGGCAGGCTCTCTGGTGTCTGAAGGAGGTGAGTTGTAATGACGAGTGAAACATTTGATGTTTTGACTGGCATCTTGCTGTTTATACTCAGACTTCTGTATTCCTCTCTTAGCCACACTACTTGTTGCCATTAATGAGATAAAGAAGAGTGCCCAACAACAGGGGGTGTCGTTTTATGAGTACGGTATGTTTTTTGCTTTCAAAGCAATGCTGTGCAACAGTTACTGCCATCTAGTGGTCAATTTGGAGATTACAACTATCTCAAATGTGCAACAATCCAACAAATCACATTTATTACAGTCAGCTAAATGGTCTGTGAAGGAGAGAAAAAAAGCTATTTCTTCATCACTCCAAATATCTTTATGTTTCTCCTGAGAACAACAACATTATTGTTTATTCTTGTATGCTCAGTTTCTGTCCTACAGCTATGAATGTGGGATCCTGCTTTTATCTAATGCATACCTTCAAACTCTTCACAAAACAGCATCTGCATTCTCTCTCGTGTTAGGATGACCTGTTGAATAAATGATTATTTCTTTTTGAGGAAGTAAAACTAAATCATGATATGAACAGAAACCTTTCTAAAATAGTCTTTTTCTGACAGCAGATAAAATTTTGGATAATGAAACCTGTTGTAAAATAGATGAAAAATGAAAAAAAAGAATCTCATGTAATTGAATTTTTCTGTGTAGTAATGCAGAGTAGAGACCCCAGTACAAATGTTGTGCTGTTGGAGGATGCTGCCGCTGTGTTTGGGGTCATCATGGCTGCTGGATGTATGGGGCTCACCTCACTCACAGGTATGCAAAGATGCATGTACGATCCTGAGGTGTATCTATCGTTTGTTATTCTTTCTGATAAATAAACTACATGAAGGACAAATTTCATCTCTTATATTCGTTTTGATCTCTAATTTAATGTTGGCACTTCATCAGGTTTTTTTTTTTATTTTTGTGTGTGTGCGTAGGTAACCCATATTACGACAGCCTGGGTTCTCTGGGCGTGGGCACTTTGCTGGGCGCTGTCTCAGCCTTCCTCATCTACACTAACACAGAGGCCCTGCTGGGACGCTCCATACAGGCGGAGCGGGTACAGAAGCTTACCGAGTTTCTGGAAAACGATCCTGCTGTGAGGTCAGCAAATAAACAAACACCTTGATTTTTCCTGCTTCATGGCTCCAAACCTGTACCTGGTGTAGTCAACATCACTGATACGTATAGAAATAAATCCAGCATCCACATTGCTTGAGCCAGTTAAAAGTTCTTTAACAATGAGTTTATAGGTCTGCTTGTGTTGATTAACAACATTCAGGCTTAAAATAAACCACCTGGTATTTACTGGCCTCGACATGCAGCCGCCCTTCTGTTCAGCTGTTCAGCTGTTCAGCGTAAAGCAAAGTAATCCAGTTTAAGGCCCCAGTCACATGGGCATAAAGGCTGCCATTAACTATTTGATCATTTAATCAATAAATGATTTCCTCACTTAACAAATGTATTCTACATTTTTATGTGGACAGAGCTTTATTACTTGTGTAAACCCTTTTTCAAATGTTTTCATTAAAGACAAAACTTTGTTGATATGATAATTTAGTCGTTATAGGCAGGAAAGTTACAAACTGCTGTAAGACCAAAGCAAGTTTCATTAGTCTTCGATTTGCGCATTTGATCTTAAAAGTTGCATATTTAACACTTTTTGTATCAGAAAATAGTCCTTCCTATCCTGAGGTGATGTTGTCTGAAGATTTCCTGAAATACTTTATTTTGTTGAGCAGGGCCATCCACGACGTCAAGGCCACTGATATGGGTCTGAGCAAAGTGCGCTTCAAGGCTGAAGTTGACTTTGATGGCCGAGTGGTGACACGGTCTTATCTGGAGAAACAAGACATTGACCAAATCCTTAATGTAAGTAATCAATCCCTACTTGTATTGATGATTATACTCAGTGAAAAACATGATTCGTACTCATTTTTAAAATTTGACAATTCACAGTTGATTAAAAATTTTAACGGTTCTTTTACTACCTTGTTTCGTAGTGTTCCTTTATTCACACTGGTACTGTTTCATCTTTACCTGTATGCTGCAATCCATAACTAGACACCAGTAGAAAGTAGTATTGTGACATCACATGAGCACACGACAATGTCATTTAACTGCGTCTTAACCTGTGTGGCACAGTGGAGCTCAGCTGAACAAGAGAACGAGGAGGCACAGCACACTTTAAGCAGCAGACACTGAGTCTGCTGCTTAAAGTGTACTGTGCCCAATAAAGAAAGCATATAGAAAGAGAAATGATGCGCTGTGCTGTAAATTAGATAACTAACATCAGATTTCCCTGATGTTCACAAATCCTTTTTTGCAAGTCCAAGTCAAGTAACAAGCTACTTTGTGATGAGTAATTTTCCCATGCGCTGCCTGTCTGGTCTGCTTAGAAGATTCATTATAATATCCAAGGAATTTATTCATACTCATCCTTCATCTACCAGCATTTTATAACACCTCTGATCTTTAGCTTAACTGACAAACACTAGATCATCAGAAAAATCTTAATATTTTTTATATATAATAAAGTCTTGAAATAACTGTGAGATGAGTACAGAAAATATTCATTTGAAACTTTTAATATTTGAAAAAAATTAAACAAAACTCAATTTTCTAATTAGTTTAGATGGAATACTTGCAGGTCCAATAAATATTCCTTACATTCCTAAATCACCAACAGCTGTCCTTTTCTAACAGACCTAGTAAAACTGCATTGCTTAGTGGGTGTGAGTCCCAGTCTGGTCCCAGTGTAACTGGGTTCAGTAAATGTCTCATTCTTCTTCTGAACACATTCAATAAATGCCAGTCTGATGGAGTTAACATGATTTTAATACAAAGGTGGTAACAAGCTAATGTTTACATTGCTGTGGTGCTAAGCTCGTTGCTAACATGGATGCTAACATTAGCTTTCATACTTGCACTTGGATGTAAAACATATTTGCATTTAGAACAAGTGAGAAGACTGAGACTGGTAACTGCTCAACTGAGGGTGGTCTGTTTGCACACCGATTGATTTGTTGTTTGAGCTGCATAAACTGAAGGAGCAGAAATCATTTGGCGGCAGCAGACATCAAATCTTGTCCTGGCTTTTGCCGTATTCAGTATGAGTCTACATTGCAAATTTAAGCATGTGTCTTTGTCTCTGCAGGACATTCAGCAGGTTAAAACGCCTGAGGAGCTGGAGAACTTCATGTTGAAACATGGTGAGAACATCATTGACACACTGGGAGCTGAGGTGGACCGCTTGGAGAAAGAACTCAAGGTATTGAAGGGTGACAGTGTTCATCCAGTATCTGGAAATGTGTTTTTACTATGTAAGAAGATGTAGTTTTGCAAGCCAGATGTGTAAGTAACTTTTTGTTCCCTTTGTAGCAACGTAACCCAGAGGTTCGTCATGTAGACTTGGAGATACTATAGCACCTAAACGTCCTACAGCTCCAAGAACATCAGAAGAAGAAAAGGTGAAGGATGGCTGAGCCCGCCTCCACCATCTGACTCCCACTCTGACCACCACATCAAACACCAACAAGTCATCAAGTCTTACTGTAGATTAGTTCAGCAGCATAAACACGACCATGTCTGAGCAGTGAATGGTAGTGAAACTGTGAGTTCATCCTGCCAGAGGTCCACATTCACTCCAAACATGCAAGTGTTTTTTCTTTTTTGTTGTTTTTGTTTTTCTTTTTGTTCTTGTTTTTTGGGGCAACAGGAATTCTGCCACGACCATTACAGTGTGGTCTCCTGGTCGTTCGCTTGAGCTCACATTCCTCCATAAATGTGTCTGGACTTGGATGAGGTCAAATCCGTCGGAAAAGCAAAACCCAGAGCAGGACCAGGATCATTTATGAGACTTGTACTTCAGTGTTATGCTTGAACCACAGTCATAGTGTTTCCTTCATTAGTGCAAAGGAAACCTGTGAGCTTATTTAATAGGTAGACAATATTAGATTTTTTTTTTCTTTAACTGTTAAAGCTAACAAGATGATGGAGTGCAGCAGGTTCTCTAATGAAGATGGTGATGAGTAGATTGTATTGCTACTAAAGAAGAATCGACAGATTGGTTTGTGATTTTATTTGCCGATGGTGAGAAAAGCACTTGAAAATAATCACTTTATTCATAAGGTATAAAAAGTGACATTAATTTATCATGTTACTGTGATATTTTAGGAAAACAAGACATAATTAGATACATTTATGGTCATCTTTACATCCTCCTGAGCAAAGAAAGAAAAGAGAGAGATAGAAAATAAGTGGTCCTAACATATATACAGAGCTCCACCAACTGCTGTAAACTATTCCAAAAAAAGAAAAAATGTTCTCATAACTTAGACATCCTGTGCAGTATCAGTTGAGTTGTCCAAAGGTGTTTCTGCTGAATTAGCTGTAAAAAACATGCAATGATTGTGCTTTTTCATTCTGTGTTCGCTGTGAGCTCCCAGTTGCAGCTGCAGCCTGGACACCTGCTGCACACCAGCTGCCAACATCTTGTTCTGCTCTAGGAGGTGGGCCTGAGCCATAGTGCTCTTTGGGTGGTATATATATATATATATATATATATATATATATATATATATATATATATATATATATATATATATAAAATTTTTTGAAAGGTGTTAATAGTGAAATATTTTACTGATGTTCCCACTGCTGAGGAACTTGGAATAAATTTGAAGTTATTTATTAAATTAACTTGCTTTATTTTTTCTCATCTTGAGCTTGGATGCCTTGCAGTTTGTCGTATTACTGTTTCGACTCAGCTATCCAAGAAAACAGGGTGTCTTTGGACTTCTGACAGGACAAGCCTGTGTCTTGCATGTTTTGGGTGTACAAACTTGAAGATATTTGCGTAAAAGATGACAAGAAAAGAAAATGAAAAGAAAATTTTAAATAATAAAATACTTTGGATTTCTACTGCCCTTTATCTGGCAAGATCTCAATGGGCTACAGGTTTAAAAAAGAAAAAAATGTATATAAAAAAATTTTTTTTTTAAATAAATATATTTATAAGTTAACTGAAAAAGAATTTTAAAACGGCTAAGAGAAAGAGTCAAGGCTTTAGTTTAAAAGAAATGTCTTAAGAGGTTTTTTTAAAAAAAAAAAAAAAAAAAAAAAAACACTGGATTGTGGTGCCCTCAGGGTGTCAGGGAGGGTGTTCCACAAGCGTGGGGCAGCAACACAAAAGGCCCTATCTCCCACGGTCCTGAGCTTGGACCAGTTTTCTAGCCTCATCTCTCTTTTTTATTTTTTATTTTTTTTTTCTTTCCCCCCCCTCCATTTCTAGGTCTGTTTCTTGTTTAAATCACAGATGGTTGACTGGAATGTAAACCCAAGTCCATTAGATGGTGCAGTTGTGGGGATGAGAAAGGGGGGCACTAGCCTGCACGCTGACGTCAATAAAAACAGTCATTTCCAACCAGTCTGCGCATTGACCAACCGTTCAAAACATTACGCACAGCACCGCGGCTGGACCACGCTAGACTACTCGACTGAAATAATTTTTTTTCGCCGATCCTGGAGAGAGGCGGACACGGTACGGACGAAATCTCCATTGCAGGTTTTTCCACCTTTGAATGTTGTGTTAACATTTTTGGGTGTTGCGCGCATATCAATGTCATGTCTCGTCATTACCATTCCCAAGTCGATTGTGCCAGTGCCACTGCCCATCCCGTTTTCTTTCATGTATCCCTTTACTCAGAAGATGACACGCTCTCTTATGCACGCTAATTAATAAACAATAAAAACATCGGATTGACGTGGTTCCTCACAAAAGGAGCACGCGTCGAGACGCAACTGGAGATCACACATTTTCTGTCCTGCAGTCCTGCACATTACTGTCGATTCATTTAGCATTTCTAATTATACCGCTTTGTAAGTGGCTATGAAAACAAAAAATAATGTAGGCTTTTGTTTTATATTGTCGATGTATTTCTTTTTTTTTTTTTCCGTTTCCTGTTTTTTCATCTTCAGCAGCCCACAGATGGGGGCGCACTAAACCTGCACGGTTGGGGTCTCAGCTTTTTATAAAGCCTCTCCATCAGTTCAAGCCTGTGGTTACAAAATCCTAAAGCCCATTTGTCCTCAGCGCGGAACTGAATTAAAGAAATCAGATTCTGTGCAGCTATGTCTGTGCAAAAAAAAAAAAAAAAAAAAAAAGCCGAATATCATTGATTTATTTTTTGGCGTCTGCGTGTGCTTATTTGTTTCTGTATTATTTCTTCTTCTCCTCTGTCTCTAAGTGATCGGTTTGGTTGCCGTTTCAATCACAGGTGCTGCCGCATTTAGAAGAATCCAGGTGCTGTGTGTGAGAGAGACGGATGGCAGGAAAAGTCTTCGTGGCGGAGGAGCATCATCTTGACCACCACCCTGCTCTACGCTTTTAGCCTCTTTACAGTGCTGCCTTGTCTAATCATGTTCAAGCAGCATTGTACAGGGCTATGACAGCATAGAGAACTGTGCTGCGCGGGCGCTGCGTTTCTCTGACCCCATGGATGGCAGCCAATTAATGACATCATTCGTTAAATACACACACACAAAAAAAAAACGGCGGGCGATTGTGTGCGATCTCGCATGAATGGTTACCGATTGGCCGTCCTTAGATTTTCATCCTGCTTCGGGTCCAGTCGAAAAGAGGGAAATTATTTGTTTTCTTAAGGCGAGAGAACATTATAGCTGGGATTGAATCGCTGTGTTCTGTCTTTTGTTTGTTTACATAACAGAAAACGGAATTTTTGTTTATCTGTGAATACAGGCTATGGAAACCAAATTGTATCAGGAAGCTTTTCAAAGACTGATAAGTATTTCTCGTAGTTGACAGTGTAATGTAACAGCCATGCAGGTCTTTTACTGTTAGGTTATTGTGTTGGTAATAAAACTGCCTGATTATGGGTGGGGTATAAATAAAATATCTGATTCTCTTGATAAATTTACACATCACAGTTCCACCTCACACTGCTGCTAAAGTTTTTATATTGAGCTGCTTACAAAGATCAATAAAGAAAGAAAAGCTATTGGGATCCAGTTTTGTCTTTTCATTACATTATATTTGCTCACTGTTAATACTTTGAAAGTTTCAGTCCATGAAGATGTCACAGGACCCAGTTTTGTCATGACAGATAAATTATGAGCTCAATAATGTTACTGCATGACAAATGCATAAAGGGATTAAAATATTTGCACAGTATTATATGTTTTTATTTTAAGACAGGTACAAATGGTGTGTTTGCCCTGTTGGGAAAGAAGTTCCAGTTTCCTGCCTTCTGCTGTCTGGAAACTGATTCCCTGACTTTCACTGTTTGTCCTGAGTGTCTGCTATCCCCAACTGTGTCTGATATGGGATTAGTGAGGAGAGAATTGTTAATTAAGTAGCCTCCTCACTAACAAGCTTATATACTATACCAGAGGACGGATTAGTTCATGACCCCACAGTGGACTTTATTTTTCTCTCTAATCAGTCCCAGACTAACTATTTTAAATGAGAATTGTGTACACATTAACACCATAGCACCAGATCATAAGTTGCATCAAGATTCAACATACTCATATCAACAAGTTCACAAATTTTATTAGAAATTTTCATTTTTCTTTGCTACAATGGCCATGGAAGAAGATTCCTGATGCATTTCATCGCCTGTGTTGCTGTAGAGTTCTAGTTCCGGTCCTGAAGAAAAAAAGGAGGGATGTCTGTCCAGGCACTTAACATCCTCACTGGCTGCAGCTTGCACAGGGCTGCAGGCCATTCTCATTGCAGGAAGTGCACTTGAGGGCTTTGAAAGAATCCGTGAAGCAGTTGCGAAACACAGACATCTTGCTGCCATGGCACATTGGGCACGGGATGAAGGCAAAGCCCCCGCAGGTCTGGCACGTCTGGGGATGCTGTACCCTCTAAAAAATGGAATAGTCACATTTTTATTTCATTAGTAAGTCTTAAAATCAAAGACTAACCAAGCCCTGTATTCTTAATGCATATCAAAGCCATTACTCTCCTTCTCAGAGGTGGAGCTAGACCTTTATGCATGGGTGGGCCAGAGGGTCAGCAAGACTTTATCAAAAGGGGTATATAGTTAGAAAGAAAAAAAGGAGAATATTGTGTTCCTCTCTCTAACACACACTTACACACACTGCTGTGATAACTGTGGTCACTTTAGAGACACATGAGAAACAAAACATTTTACATTATGTGGACCACCAAGTGGAAATATTTGTAACAAGTTAAAAAAAAAGTCCATCAAAAGAACTACCAGTTGGCCCTTTTGGTACAGTATGTGGCGCTCGATGTGGTAGTAGAAGGATTAATGTTGTTGATTAATGGCTTCTCCCTCTAGCAGTTCTGGCTTACTGTATGGTAGATATGGTAAACTGGATCCTAATGTCTGACCACAACTGACATGTGTGGTTAGCTCCACGTTGGGAGCTATCTAGGCTGCTGACACTGGGGCTGGGGTCTGTTTCACGTCTGATCTGTGTCATGCCTCTTCACAAAAAATATCACCTTTTCTCTTATAAGTGAAAGTGAAAGTCTTAATTAACTAAGTTGATGTGTAGTCCCTTAATACAAATACAAAAAAAATATTACATGGCTCCCCCACATTATCTTTAAAAACAAAAAAGCAAACTTTTTAGTAAGTCAAACCTCTTAAGATGTACAATGTATTATATTTTCTCCAAATAATTCACCCCAGCAAATGCTTGTCTGTGAAAGCAAAAGACTACAAGAGTTTTGTAATGCTTGAAAAAAATTGGTGGAGCATTTCTAATATCTATCTATCTATCTATCTATCTATCTATCTATCTATCTATCTATCTATCTATCTATCTATCTATCTATCTATCTATCTATCTATCTATCTATCTATCTATCTATCTATCTATCTATATATATATATATACACAAATATTTATATCTCATAGTAAAAAAGAAATATAGAAAGGTTGTGATCTCCAGACAACACTAACAACATAGTTACAGTTCTGCAGTAAAAAGAAGAGGTAGTTGAAATCATGGCATAGATTCTGAAGTACTTCAATTTAAAAAGGTAAACCTTTTTAAACACAGTCTTCCTATTTTAAAGGGAGATTTGGATGCAATGTAAGTACACAAGCATGTTGGTGTTTTTGGACTGAATTGTGTTTGCATAAGCTTTCAAAGTTGCATGTTTCTAATATCATGCAGGGACTGAAATATCAATGATACTGTTTTCTGTTTTTGTGTCAGAATTTTGAAGCCAAGCCAAAAAAGATGCCAGTGTTGTGTAACTACTGCTGCTGCAGCTGATGCTGCTCAGTGGAAAGCAGAAAGTTTTCTTTTTTTTTTTTTTTACAGTCTCAGTTTTGTACCTCGGATTAATTTGCTCTGTAATGATGTTTGAAAAATGAATAAATAACAGGACCCTCATTACTGATGCCTACTTACTGATATTTTTACATCACAGTTTCTTATGTTTTATTGATGACATGACAAGTGAGAGTAAATTGCTTCTCCTGTTTACGGTGTGTTCACCTCTGTAATTTTGAACAAATAAAAATAATGAATTTATCATGATTACAGCTATGTTTTCCTTTGAATATTTAATGCTCTACAAAGAACATATAACACAATATTGTCCAGTAAATCTAAAACGAAATGTGTGAATTATTTACCATCAGTGTGGACAAAACCAAATGGCTGACTGAAATAAATTCCCAGGAAAGTCATCTATTCTAAATCAATTATTCATGATTTGATTTTCTAAGGCAAACACAAGGAAACTAACCTCAATTTTTGTCAGAAGATCTTGCAGCTCTCCTGATTCATTCATGCTTAGTATTTTCTCAGCACCCTGCAAAATAAGTGAAATGTCGAAGCTCAGTCTTTAGAGTGGATGCACAAAATATTAAGACCAATGTGATTAGAAAGGAGTAATCAGGACTTACCCCAAGGTAATGTCCATCAATGAATACCACTGGTAATGAAGGAGGTTCACCCACACGCCTGCACCTCTCCTCCAACTCTTTCACGTACTCGATGTCCAGGGCGATGTTTTTCTCCACAAACTTCATCCTGTGATTCTGGAAGATCTTTCTAACCAGCTCGCAGCGCTCGAAAGTTGTCCTCACCACACGGAAACTCGTGGTGTAGATAACTATTCGCCCAAACTCAAGAGATAACTCCATCTATGAAAAAGCATGTGTTTTCAGATGTTGAGCTTTAACATTTTATACTGCATCAATCTACTTCAAGTTAGTGCAAATGATCTAGTAAAGAAAAAGTAGTAAAGTATGTTTTACTAACTTTATATGAAAATCAAATGTTCTCTTAAAAAGAAAAATGCTTCCTGGACTTTAAATGTTATTAATGCAGGAAAACTTGATGTTTCCCACCATAAATTTGTTACAATGGCAATTAATCAAATCCAGGGGAAAAGAAACTCAGTACTCAGCAAACCTTCATGATATGTTCCCGAGTAACCCGAGTACTGTTACATTTTCAATGTGAAATGTCTTGCATTGTTATTCATCTTACTGAAGAACCTGGCCCAAAAAATAATGGCCCTGGAAATAATAATGCAATACCAGTGACTCATTTTGCACTTGAGGGCAAAAAATAACTTGAAATTATTCAAAGAAAAAAATAGGTGATACCTGCTTAGGCCACTTGAGCTGACCAATCAGACCAGAATGGACTATTTTAGAAGGTAAATATATACAGTACATGCTTCAAGGAAGAAAATACAAATATATGAGCAGTATTTGACAGTTTTATGGGAACTTCAGCAAGATAAAATAATGATCAAACCAATGTTGAGCAACTTTAAGACAAGTTGTATAAATTTTCACATCTTCTTATCCAGGTTTGGTTGGCATTCATCTTAACAGGGTTTAGAAATTAATGGGAAAACATTCATTGTGTTAACATTTTCCTTTAGCATATCAAAAAATGATCCAAAAGAATGCCTTACACTGTCAAACAACCAGATTAGATGTACCATGTGCATCATACTTTTATAAAACATCTAACTTTTCCTCTTGGCAAGCTGCTTCACCTTGATAAGCATTTAATCTTTACCCAAAAGAAAGATAATCTCTCTTAATTGTGCTGAGAAGCTTTTTCTAGTTTGATAATGCTGTGAGTTCTCCTGATACCACAAAGAATAGTTTATGACTTTCTGTTTCACTTTTTGCATCAGCATACTGACTTAGAATTGCCTCAGAATGACAAACAGCACTCAGTGGGGATACTAGAAAGTAGTAGCAACTGAGAAATCATTAACCTGATTAGTTTCTCCTGAAACATTTAACAAAATGCATCATTAATCTTTAATTGCACTATGACCTTGTCCTCTGTGTTGTGCTTTTATCACAGTTACACACTTCTACCTGTAACTAGACTTGACAGTGATGGGAAATGGCTTGCAACCCTTCAAGCATTAATGTGACAGTAAGCAACAGGGTATTTTAAAACATATATATAAACTCAAGCTCAGTTAGAAATACTTACGCTGTTGGAATTAGGAAGGTTTTCAAACAGCGTCTGACCTGCGCTGACTTTGTGCTTTACCCCTCTCACAGTCCCATTTTTACTGAGAATGTTGACCCTTTTGGTGGTGAACATCCAGTCCTTCGTGGCCCCTGCATACAAGAGCAGGTCATCGGGCTCGCTCTCACTGTCGTCCAGCTCAGAGCCCAAGTAACCATACAGGTGTCCGTGTGCATCTCCACTTGTAGAGGGTGTACTGGCTCGCTCAGCATCGGAACTGCTGGTGCAGTCTGAATCCAGTGAGTCTGAAGGCCCTTCATCCTTGAACATCTCCTTCAGCACCCGGCCGCTGTTCCCCGAAGCCACGCGGAACCTTACCCGCTTCTGTGGCTTCTCCGCTCCTGCTGTCAGCACTGTCCCCTCCATTGCAAACCCTTTGCCACATTACATAGTCCAATACTCTGCAGTCCAGCTCCCTTCCTCTCATTCGAAGGTAAATTTGCAGCTCAGGCACACTGTTTTGTTTTCCATGGATTACTACCAGGTTTAATCCTCGCTGTGTGAACAGATCTAAAAATGCCTGGGAGCCTGTAAGCTGCCTTACAGTCACACAGCCATTAAATAATACATGCATTTCTACCATGGCAACATTGCAAGCTAATCTCAAGTAAAATGATAGGGTTCTTTGAATTATTCATCACAATTTACACAGTGTTCACCACAGCTTTGACAGAAGACTTTTAACAGCCTGATTTCATACACTGTAATCAAAATCAAGCATTTCTCTTTCTTTGGATGACAGCTGCCCTGTGAGGAAACTGGATTTTTAGCCACACTTGCAACAGCAAAACGTTTATATTACTTTGGAACAGACTGAAAATATATAGAGAGCTGGACAGCTGGACATGAAACTCTTTGCAGACTAGTCTTCTAACTTTGATGTCTTAACGTCTTTGTGCTGGACTGGCATAGAATTAAATAGAATTAAATGGAAAATAGCCAGTGGTTTTGAGATTTTATTCTTGCTAACTTGATCTTTAACTTGTGTTCTGCACATCATTTTTAAGAAAATGCAAGTAAAGGTTGCTCAAATTAAATTTATCAAAATGACTCGAATTAAAATGTTAACGTGAATACAAGATCAACAACATGTAGTCAGAATTGACACAATTCTGAGTAAAATTTTCTTTTCTCGTGTTGATCCCATGCAAATGTATCCACCAGCAGAAGTTTGGTTAATCAGGTCCTCCTGGTGCACAGCATCCTGAGCATTTCACACAGGTAAATTAAGCCTCTTTTTCTAATCTTCCACATCTTTTTCTAAAACTGTTCATAACTGTAAAAGGTTGCATTTATAATTTTGTGGTGAATGACTTAATTATCTCAGTCCCTTGTGATACCAAAAAGTGGCTGTGTAATCATATATTTACCATCATTGTTAAGGTCATCTAGGTCATCATACTTTTACACTGGTTTATTTATAAATATGTGTATCTTAATAGTAGAGTCAGGATTTCTTTTTTTAATTTAGGTTGTGAAAGTAAAAAGAGATACAACTCCTAACAGAAATATGAATTTCACATTTAAGTACACTGAAAGTGAAGTGTCCTTTCACACCATCCATGCACTTGAATGTATGACTCACAGTAAGGTGATACTCCTCGAGAGCATACACCTAAAGCGGGAGGGCAGGTGTTCACTGGGGGTATACAGACAGAGGACCAGACCATATAATATGTCACAGTGACACAATACAGCGGAGCGTCTACACAGATGTCTTGACCAGTTTTTTCAGTAACAGGTGATGATGTAGCTTCCTGGAACTAAGCAAAGGTGATACCGCCTCTCTTTTTAAAGTCTGCAGTGTGAAGTAAGAGCTACTCATCTACAAACACACACACACACACACACACACACACACACACACACACACACACACACACACACACACACACACACACACACACACACACACACACCTTTTTTTCTCTGATGTGAAAATCATCAGAGAAAATCCTTCTAGCAATCTGTCAAACTAAGATTTAGTGACATCCGTAGGTGATTGAAGTATGATGAGTCTAACTCTGATTCCAGGTCTTATTGATCCAAAGTGACCCTAACTGTCTCTTACTACAGAAACATCAATGCAGCTGAGTCATATGAAAAAGAAAATGGTAACAGACCTTTTCTTTTCTAAGGTTTTATAACAGGACATGATAGAAAAAAGCTGGACCTCACCAGGTCTTAGAATTAGATATATGTAACAGAGTTAATGTGTTGTCATCATTGGCGCTGGTGAAGGTACTGTTTATCCAGGGCCCACCTCAGGGTGGGGGCCATTAAAATATTGGAATATTTTAATGGCTCTTCCATTTTTACATTTCTAAGTAACTAATAAAAGAATCAAAGATCTGTTTGACCGATTAAAGGAGTTGAGAGATTGATTTTTAGTTAACATTAACGATGGATGCACCTTGAGGGCCCTATCACCCCCTCTAAAATTGTGCAAAATGGTTTAGTCCACACCTGCACCATGGGTTCAACCAAGTTACACACAGGCTGCAGTCAGACAGCCAGAGGAGAAAGTCATGTATTTTCAAAGAAAGTGAAGTGGATACCAAAAATGATAGGAAAGAAAAAGCAGAGGGAGAGAAAATGAAGTGAGGAGCACTTCATACTCAATCCTTAGAGAAGAGGAGAGCAGCACCTGGACTTACACACAGTTTGAGCTGAAGGCAGCATGTTAGACTTCCATTCAGGAAAAACACTGATGAATTACTATGAGAAATTTCTCAGTTAATATTGACAATCATTTGACTTTTACAGACACTGCGATAAAAACTGTTCAACCTTGTACTGATATTTTAGTCCTTTCGCAGGGGTCAGTCATGGCATATTTTAGCATCATCGGATTCCTTTTAATCTCAGCATTGTGAAGATGCCACTTTCATAAGTTTATCTAAAAAAATATTACTGAATTAGTTCATTCAGTGCATTAACTAAAACATAAAGTAGTGAGATTAGGTACAGATACAGAGTAGAAGAAGTAGAAGAAAGAGTAAGTAAGTACATAAGTAAATAAGTAAATAAGTAAAGTTTATTTATAAAGCGCTTTTCACAGATAAAAATCACAAAGTGCTGTACATAAAATAAGTGCAAGTAGAAGTAGTTAAAAAAAGCTTTTAGTATCAGTGTAACACTGTAATAGCTATATCAGTGTTAGTAAAGATTAAAATCATGAACCACATGGTCCTCAGTTTCAGATGCAGCAGCAGCAGGTCCATCATCATTCCTGGATGATAGCACTGAGGCTGTGAGAGAAGGTAAGCTCAGGCAGTGAAGATATTCAGTTTACAATCACTCATCTGTAGCTGATTCAGGTGAAAGAATCTTAGTAAGTATTCTATTGTATGTTCTGCCAGCAGGTATATATAATCATCTATCTATCAGCTTGTGTGGGGTCTGTCCTCCTTGCAGAAGAGTGTGATACAGAAGACGTAAGTAAGGAAATGGGACGTGAAGGTTGTTCTGAAGGTAGTGAGGAAGTCAGGGAAAGGAAAGCAGATGAACAGGAAGACAGTGAAAGGCTGAGCAATGCAGAAGAGTGTCTGCCAGATGACCCAGGTCTACCAAGAGAGAACAGGAGATGTTTTTTTTTCCATTTAGACGTTAAAGGAAAAGTTTGTGTGAGAACTATTGATCAAGTTAGTTTGTACATAGGTTCCAGAATTTCATGCTATGCCCCTGGCTATAATTCTACTTATCACGGGAAATACTGAAATATATTATTCATGGCATGCTGGCTCTCTGGCGCCCTCTCTCAATACTGGTCAGCACATGCCACTGGCTGTGGCAGAACTTTGCAGACATGCCCAATGTAGGTCATTTGGTGCAGCACTCCGCACTATATTGTGTTATGAGTTGTACGGATGCCTGTTTGTGAACATGGGGGTATGGTATATTTTGTAACTACTACTGAGATATATTATGAGTGGTTCAATGGTACTTTTATGCCCAAGTGTTGACTGCACAAACAGCAATTTAAACTAGTTAACATCTCCATGCTAAATGTTTCCTGTCTTTTGTAGTGCGCTGCATGTGAACAGCCTGTGAGAGCCAACTGTGTCTGACCAGCATCATTGTTTTGTTGAGAAAAAACTGCGGCCTGAACGACAAGCCAGCCGTCCTTCCTCTTATTTATACACATAACTCAGAGTAACAGAGCAAAGATTGCTTGGGCCAGCCAGAACTGAGACTGGGCTGGTTACATCCTGTATACACAGGCTCAAATCAACAATACTTAACATATTGAACTCTAGCATAACTTATTTAACAAAATCTAATCTAAAATACAGAAACAGTGTAGAAAAACGAAGTACACAGTATATATTCTACCACACACCAGAATCAAGTGCCTGAATTTCCTCATCTGCATGGCTAGTTCAGCTCTGCAGAGGCCTGGAAACAAGCCATTCATTTGATTCAGATGTGTTGAGAATGGATTCATCTAAAAGTTGCAGGAGAGTAGATCTTGAGGACCCAGCTTGGACACCCCAGATCTAACTGCTTTCATAGTAATTAACAGGGAATGTAACAGCAGCCAGGTGCTTCTAACCAAACGCATGTGATTAATTGATAATCAACAAATGTGAGCACCTCTTTAAAAGCTGAAGTTTTCACAGCTTTTTGGTCTGGAGTATTCAGATTTGTGTTAACAAAATGCCATCAACTGTGATCTTAAGCAACTGTCCCACACTGATGATGAGTCATCATCAGTGTGAAGGCTGTCTTTCTACAGTAAGAAAGATTATTCACAGGTGGAAAACATTCAAGACAATTGCTGATCTTCCCATCAGTGGATGTCCCCACAAGTTAAGCCCAAAGTCAGACTGACGTGCTCAGAGAAATGACAAAAAAGCCAAATCTCAGGCCTCTAAAAGCCTCAGTTAGCATGTTAAATGTTCATTACAATAACGAGAAAAAAAACTGAACAAGTATGACTTGTGTGGAAGAGTTGCAGGACAAAGGCTCCTCTTTCTGGAAAGAACATGGCATCCCTAGATTTCTAAGGTTTCATATAAAACAAACAAACAAAACATTACAAAGATTTCTGAAACAGGGTTTTCTGGATGGATGAGACCAAAGTGAAGATGCTTGGTCATACAGCATAGAGCCATGCTTGGTTTAACAAGCACAGCAGCGAAACAGTGATGATTGGGGCTTTTTGTGCTGAAAACTTTGCAGTCACTTGACCTGTCCAGCATTGTAGCAAAGAGAATAATGGTCTGGCTGCTTTTGATTCAGTGTTGGATCATTTTCCTTGTTTCATTTGTGGTACCATCTCCTTGTGGCAACTTTTGCTTTTGGGATCTTGTATTGCATCTACTCTGGAGTCCCTACATTTGCAGAAATTTTAGTTTTGTTAAAGAAGTTTGTTTTCTTTACCTACTTGCATCCTTTTCATGAGACTACATTGAGTCCTAGCCTCCATTCATAACTGTGTGAGAAATCGGCTTCATTAATCGGATTTTTGCAAATACATCAGCATTTAATTACTGACATAGATCAAAGAGAAATGCCTGGATTATGCTGCTTTTATATTTTTTCAGTTGTGGTTAAGTTGGTGAGCTATATGATAGACTTCCAGCATTTATCCTAATTTTCAGTCTATTTCCTGGACAGATTATAAACCACATTTTAACCCATTAAGGCCCAACACATGAAAAAATGGTAAGAAAAGTCAAATTTTTAAATATGAGGTCTTTATTTGGCCCTTTAACAAAATGTAACAAAAAATGAACATTTTTTTGGGAGAGATATCTACCATTTATTACTATGTGATATATTAAAAATATTATAATGTGGTTTTCTGCTTCTGGGTATCTATTAGGGGACAGAAGACAAGTATCAGATTGTGTTCAACAAGATTTTGAGCACACTTTATACCATAAATTGAAGCAAAATGTCTCTGTATGTAACTGTATGTAACATATATGCCACGTTGGGCTCTTATGGGTTATATTTGACAGCCAGTGTCTGTGAAAATGCGTTACTCTGCCTCTCAGTTGAACACACTGTTAAATTGACTTAAATGAGTCAGTCATGGTTTTTACATTTCATTTTAATTAGCTTTTATATCATGGAGGAGCAGCTTCCCAATCAGACTTCCCATAAATGCTCCCTGTAACTTCCAGCTGCAATGAAAGCATTCTTCATTTTCTTCAAAAAGGAAACCCACTGAACGTGGTTCATATGATACATGCCACAGCAGATGAAATGAGATAATCACAGAAGCATGCTGCTGTGTTGTTTAGCCACCTGTAAAGGCAGGAATCGGACATTCCTTCTCCAGTGCAGTGAAATGTGCCCACGCCATGTTGAGTCAAGCAGCCATTTTATCTTACTTTAACACATTTAGACAAGACAGCAGCATGAAGGGCTTATCTGGCTTCCCTGCTCATCACTGTTGCTACTATAACATCAGCCGTCACCTCAAACTGCTTTTTAAAAAGCATTTTGCAAGGATTAATACTGTTTCACTGCCACCTGTCAGCTCAGCTGTAACTGAGAGGGAACAGTCAAACAGCGCTGAGCGATGGATGATTTTTATTTTCAGTATTTAGTAAAAAAAAAAATATTTTAATTGTACTTAATTATACTGATTTGTTTGGTACACTTTTTGGTTGATCTGTAACACAATGTAAGATATAGATTACTTAAAAATAGTCTTTAATTTAAGAACTAAGATACCATGTATAGACCATGAAATTCATCATTATGCAAGTTGAAGGGAGTGAGCTGTTAGCATTAGTTGGCTGTTGTGAAGAGTATTTGGTTAAATGACTCTGCAGTGACTGTATTTATGAGCAGCTGGTCATCAAACCATCTCCACCTTTCCCCTGACCACTGATCAACATCCACAAGGGGGCAGAGTGCAATCCAATTACAGTTAAATGCCACACTGCAGTGTTAAGATCTGCAAACTGAACCAAAGAAGCATTGCAGCCACAAGTAGCCCCTCTTTAGAATATCAAAAAGCTCTTTTATATTTAAAAAAATTAGACAAATTTAAAATTTTTTATCCCATTATAATTTTAACCCTTAAAATGGTCTCATTACTCATTAGTATTAAAAGAAAAACAAAGGAGGTTTCGAAATAGCAGTTGTGAAAGTTTTATTCTCTACAACTGATTAAAAAAATATAAATTAAAAAAGGGGATCCAGTAAAGGTATTGCAGAGTTTAAGTTAGTATTTCCTCCAGGCAAAAGCTCATACGCATCATTTATAAGCAGGTTTATTAAAATAGATTTTTGTTGCCTTTCTTTAAACAACACTAAACATTCAATATTTGAGGCAGAGATGGTGATGCAGGGGGGCTGATGTGTTGTTTCAATGTTCATGGATAAAATAAATGTTTTTCATGTACTTTTGAATGATTTAATTGAAGGAAAGGCTTTTGTATCCTGATAAGTTTACATTATTAATCAAATTTATGCATCTTGGTCCCTAATCTTTGCCTATATGATCTAGAAAATTGAATCACAATTCTGTTGAGCTGTCAAGATGCTGCATATTTAAGATTTGATCAGTTTAGTCTTGGATATCTTTTTCTTGGATCGACACATTGACCGTTACTAAAGATGCCCTAAAAATGAATGACAGAGTAGGGTGATGATAATCATATTATTTAAATTTTAAACAAATGATCAAATTATGCAATCAAATTATCTTTAGCCCTGTGTGTGTGTGTGTGTTTTATACAGATTATATACAGACTATCATCAAGGGGTCTGGTAAAGCTATAAATAATCTAGGAAAACATTCAATTTATTTGCATTTGACACAGATATTTTTAACGTGGTTGAATTGTGGATGGCTGCTTGAATGAATCATTGTTATGGCTGGGTATGCTACAAGACAGAAAACCAGTGCAACCCGCACATAATTGAAGAGGCAGGCTTCTTGTCACTGTTGCTTAGCAACCATGGGAGCTACAGAGCCAAATCCCTGTGGTGTTGAGCTGATGTTGAATTAGGTGGAGCAGAGGAAAGAAATGAAATCTTAGGAAGTGATGTGACTTTAGCAGACGCAGGATGAGGTGAATATGTTTAGGTGTTTATTTCTAATTTTTGGATGTGGTGATTCTTGAACTCCTAGTGTATGTAACATAATTGCTCTTGATGTTGTTAAAGCCTCTGTTTCTTTTCTTTCTTTTGTTTTGTTACTGAAAACAGGACTTAAAGGTTCAGAAATAGGAAAGCAGGGGTTTTACTGCATTATGGACACACAAAGCCTACAGTCACCTTTCAGCTTTCAGGAGAAAATACATAATTCAAATTACTCCTAATCCTAAAATCCCTACACACATTTTAGTTTTAAAGATAATATGGATAGATAGCTGGAATTCTCTTACATTATTTTCAAAGAGGAGTGACAGATCATATAAAAATGTGCAGGAAAAGATTCTGTCATAACTATAGAAATTTCTTTCAAAATACACAAGCAGGACAATAAGGAAATGCAAAAATACTCTAGCCAGCTGTGTGTCTGCAGTTCTCTCAGGCAACTGCAGTGGTGCTGCTGCTGTACAAATGTTGTCTGTGCTGTGATTTGCATTTCAGCTGCAGTGAGATTGAGAACACAAAGCAACGCACAGCATGTGGGCTGCAAAGGTGGCATTGCTTTCCTTTTTATATTTGCATGTAGATTTCTTTAATGCCTCTGATTCAGTTCACCGAGAGTCCATGTTAGAGCAGATTCATGATAGGAAAGTGACACACTGATGAGGGGCATGAAAGAAACTGTGGGCTTGAGTAAGTCACTTGTGGATTAGATCTTTTGCTGAGCTTGTCTCGAGACAATAATCACATAATAACACAGTGACTGATACTAGTGTCAGCTTACAACTGCTTAATTCCATTGTTGTGGTCAGTATCTATCCAGGTCTGCCACTGCATGGCTTGCTTCTAATTATGTCTGAGTTCAAGATTTTCAAGACTTGAACTACTTTCTATGGCCAAGATTGATCACTTGATTCATTTAGTTAAATCATCAAACATTTCTGAATGAAGTGTGCAAGACCAGGCAATTTTCTTTTCAGCAAAAGAAGTTAAATATAGAAAACCACACGATCTGTCAAAGTCTCCATAGATATGAGAAATTATCACTTGTTGCTTTGTAAAGGAAAAAATTACAATAATAAACTCCTAATTGCTTCATAAAACCCTGCTTTTGTAGTGAAGGTACTACACTGATTACTACTTAAAATAATTATATTTAGATATTATAAAATAAATATATAATAAACATGTTGTACCAGTTAAATATTGTTTGCATTATAACTATATTTAGAATAATACAAATGCTGATTCTGAAATATAACTAATGATGCATCTTTTAACTTCTATGTCAGCTGTATATAAGATGCTAAAATATTCTTCCAGTTTCATGCTGCCATTTTGTTATTTTAAACAGAATATATGAAGTACATACTGCAACATAAAGCAACAGTATGTGTAGTATGTGTATTTTCCTTGCATGTAAAATAAATCTAATAAACATTATATAATGCATATCAGTTCTTTAAATAGTGGACGGTATTATGTACTGACTGCAGTTTCCATTAAGACATTATTATCCAGATTGCAAGAAAACACAATTCAGTAGTGATAAGCCAACTCCCAACATGTGAGCAGCTACCGCAGAGGGGGGAGGTGTTCACACTAAACAAAAATTTCTTGGACGATTAAAAGAAATCTATTTTAAATTTTAAGGTCCATGCTGATTAAAATATCATTCATAGTTCTTTTTGAGTCGTGTGAAAAAAGAAGCTCTGAAGATGATTTAATTTACTAAAAACCATGGGGAATTGACGGTTATTTGTTTTGTCAACCCCTCCCGCTGCGGCTGCATGTGGTACGGTCCGTAATGTTGAAGCGGCACCGTCCCCCTCACTTCAGTTTATGGTAAATCCGTGTCCACTCCCGCTATACCCAAGCCGTCAAACGTTTTCTTATTTCGCCTTGTGGTACTGGGATGCTGTGGGGATCCGTGAGGCTACGGGCTCCTCACCATGCTTCTGTCACAGCAACCAAATGAAAGTTGGTTTTATCTCGCCTTAATCTGTCACTGGCAGTGAGCACGTAGCAGTCCAGCCCGCATGACAGAGGCTCCTCCGCTGAAATTCACCCGTTGTTTTGAAATTCTTTGACGGTTGAGAAGTAGCAGCCGCAGCAGCCAAAGGGTGCAGATAGAGCAAGCCCCGGCCGCTTGACAGGTGCCCTCGCCCGGCTCGGCGTGGAGAGATGCCACCCGTCCAGAGAACGATGTCTGATCTTCGTACCCGGGCAGAAGGTATGTCGAAACAATTTTAAATCGGTTTTATGTCTCTGAGAGCCTTTTGCAGTGTTTGCATCATTGTACGAGTATTTCCTTGTTAATGCAAAAAAGCCGACCTACAGCTTTCTGTTAGTGGAAAACTTGCTAGCTAGAGTTTTTTAATGGTTGCCAAACAAGCGTGAAGGCTTGGAAGTTTTACAAGAGTCTCCGGGAAAATAGCTCGTATGGACAATACACGACTTCTGTTTTTATGTATGTAATGTTAATATTAAAAAAAAAATCTACAATTAAAGGTAAGTATGTAACCATCATTACCTCAGCAGACATGGTTTCTAAGACTAATGCTGTGTTACTGATTTCTGCACCTTGAAACTGAAACTAGTTTAAGATGGACCTGACCCTGCTGAACCTAGCACCCATCAAGACTGAGGCAGCCATGTCCAGCCCCCTACCATCATCTGATAACACAGGTGAAGTTGATGTTAATTTACTGTAGCTACTGACAGCTGTTCGGGGACATGGCATCTACAACAGTGTGGGTCGGAGTCTGATTATACAGCTACTGTAACTCAGCTGGGACCCTCACTTCATCACTGCATGAGCAACTTTCTACTGCATTTCTGTTCTGTTTGCCAGAGAAGGAGGATGTGGACACATTACTCAGGTGATTCAAATGCTCAAAAGAGGATCTGTTTTCTTTAATGCTTTGAATAGTGCTTAGTAGATTTGGATTTTAAGGTGTGTTTGTTTATCCAGGAAAGCACCGAAGGCTGTGTGCATGCAGGCTTGCAACTGGCTGCAAGTGCACAGTCTATTGGAGTTTGTTTATGAAGTCTTTAAATCCCCCACGTCACTGTGTAATGGCTGACCCTGACCTCTGACCTCTCAGGACAGGGGCAGGATTTATCCACAGCAATTGGTATCATTTCCTATTATTTATGATGCTTGCTGCAGTTTCTGTTTCTGCCCACAGAAAATGTACTGTGCTTCTGCGGTTTGTAATTTTTATTTATTTATTTATTTTTTGCATGGCTCAGGTTTGATTTATAACAACAGGCCTAGTCTAATATCTCATTCTGACCTATTGCTGTTAAGTATATTATTTGGCCACTAAATAAAGTTGCCTGCTCTCTTAAAGTGAATATGGATATGCCTTCTTTTTTTAAATATATGCATTGTTATAATATGTATTGTTATTAATATATGTACTGCCTGTTAATTTTGTTGGGTAACTCATAATGTTGTAGATAAGGCAGTGTTTCTCCTGCCCCGCCCTCCCAAGAAGGTCAAAAACCCTACAATCATAGCAGATTTGTTTTCAGCTGCATGGCGCTGCTATAGGGACTTGTAGCTCTTGCATAATAGGAGCATTTCATCAAGTTCAAAGTTGTAAATATTGAATTCACAACATATCGGGGGGTTAAAGGGACTGTGAACGCAACTATGAATTTAGACCTTAATAATCTATGTTAATTGTTAAATGGGTGTAGATGTATTTTATCTATATTTGACAGCATCCCCAGTAGGTAGGTGTAACACATGAGTTACGTTACTGCTCAGGCCAAGAGCTCTCTATAACAGTTGGTCCCATGTCTTTAGGCCTTTTTGTTGTTAAATTATGAGACTCCAAAGGTCAGTTTTCAAAAGAGCCATGTTGAGAGTTCATACTGACATGTTATTCTCCAGATGAAGACATTTCCAATGTATTTAGTGAAAGCCAAAGTTTTAATGTTTTAATCTCATTGACAAAGACCTTCAATGCCCCTTTTTTCAGAGAGCACGTGCAAGACCTAGTATATAAAATTAGGCTTTTTTTTTTTTCCTTCAATATTAATAATATTATTCACCATCTAGGAAGTCATACACTTGAAACAAGGCCAAAAATGCTGGATTTAGGGTCAGCACACAGCCCAATGGGTCAAGGTTGGGTCATCACAGACTATCCTAAATGTACCCATCCATAGTCATTTCAACAACTCTCGAGAAGTAATGTGGGGGGAAAAAAAAGTTTTTTTGAAGTGAAATTAGAATGTAAGAACTATTTTCAGAAGGCAACAGAATTTAGTTTTTAAACTAGACATAAAACATTTTCAATATATGCTTGTGCATAAGTAATTAAATGATGCACCTCTGGGGTTTTAATTCAATGCACCAAGTCCAGTTTGATTTAATAAATGAAAGTAAAGCAGGTTTTGATGAGGGATGTGATCTATAAAGACTCGTATAATCAAATATTGATTATGATTTTGTAGTAATATGTTAATAATTGTAAAAACAAAAAAGAGAATGAAAACCTCCTTTATATTATTGAAATATACATAGAAAATAGACATAAACAAAGCCCATAAACTCCTAATACTGTGCCTGAGGGTTATTTAAAATGGAATGTAGCCCATTGTCGGCAGACGGGCAAAAACAGATTTGGAATATGCCATGCACGTAGCAACGTTCATACCAACCAGGGTAGCAAAAAAAGAAAAGACTGTGTTAGCTTTTGTATTCAATAATCAAAGTTTTAAGGTCCATTGGGAACGAGAAGCAGCATTTTCATTGTTGTTTTGATCAGTGTCACAGTTTAAATGCAAAATAATGCTGAGGATTTGAGGTCTAATGGCGGACTGGTATCCAGTTGGATGGGATTGGATAAATTATGACAGCCCACTGTCCCATGTGAATGGGCTGATAACCCCTGATTCAGTTGAGTGAGAACATCTGACTCTGGATCCTGTCCAACGCTTTTTGTTATTACCAATATTAGCGGTGATTTGATTATAGAAGGATAAAGTGATCTTTTCAGTGACATAAATGAAACCATCTAAGAGTCAGTGGATTTTTTTTCAAAATGATCTGATGGTGTAAAAACACACACAGCGACAGATGCATCAAGGAAAATATGTTTTATGAACCGTTCATGGATTATGTTGCAGCAGAATATAAGGCTAGTAATAATGGCCAAAATAACGACTGTCATATAGACTATCTACTGTTTTCCATAAGATTTCTGGAGAGTTTGACATTAAGCATCTTTCTCCCCTCCATGATTATAAATGATTTATTTCTTAAATAAGTCAAATAACCCATTGCTATGGCTGTAATTTTGAATTTCATACAGCTCCATTTTATGGTTTTTAAGTATATTTACCAATTTTTTTGAAAGAATGAAGCACTGTGTATACTATATACTGATCTACTTGTAAAGGTGTGCTACTAACCTGTTACACAGAGTGGTTTGTTCTATAGAACTACATGTAAAATCCTCTGTATGCACCTTTTGGTAAAGGAAATGCATATTCTAAGTAGATGGACGAAGTACATATCTGTCAAAATCTATATTGAGCCAGTGTCAACCAGTTTGCTCAACGACACTCTAACCAAGACAGCAGTCAGTAAATAGAAGCTGATGTAGTTAACAGTTGTCATGCGAACCATCTGGGATGATAAATTGCTCAGACTTGTATGTCTGAGCTGCAAATGAGGAGATTGAAGATGGAGATTACTACTTCTCCATGTTGGACTGCAGCTGGCGAAGGTAGCCATTGTTCAGCTCTCTAAAACAGGGCATGTATTTGCTTTTAATAACTTGCATGTTATTAAAAGCAAATTCCCCCCCAGTGGAATCCTCCAGTTACAGACATAGTACATAGGGTAGTGTGTGAACTGTTATGCCTGCAGAGAGATAGTGCTGCCTGCTTGAGCAAGAGGTCAAAAACCAAATATATTCTTGGCCTATGAAATGTGCTGTAAGCTAGAGGGCTGTTCTGACCAGAACCCGCAACACTTGGAAAACTGGTTCACGTGTGGCCATGCAAAGATCACTGAGGCTGTAGAGCAGAACAAGGCCACCACAAAGTCTGCTTGTGCTGAGATAGACCAGAGATAGAGAATTGATGACAGTGGAGGTAGGCTGTGTTCCTCACCACCATGGGTAATTCTGAAGACTATTCATGTTGCTAGAGTCCCTGGATATTTTTTTTTATAGGCCTGATAAAATCAAGTACCTTTCTTCTCGTCTTTCTCTATCTCTGTGTTAATGTTTTTAGAAATCTCCTTTGCAGTGGAAAATGAAAACCTCTGAGCTGCAACCTGCATGTTAAAAGTTTTGAAGAATGACATTGTGCATTATTCTTCCAGTCATGTTCTCTCAGTAAAAGTTTTAGAAAACATCTGCAGTGAGTTATGTTGTCAACATTTACAGAGACGTTCCTGTGTGTTGGTCTCTCCTTTAGGTTATAACCCACGTTTGGGTTTCCAATAGAAGCATTGTCTGAGTTTATTTATTTATTTATTGCAGGTCACAAAGGAGATTCATATCTTCTTGTTAAAAGTAGCTTGAGTTAGTGGTAGTTATGTGTGACTTGGTTTTATCATCTTATCTGTGCCCCTCAACAGAAATTTGGCGTTATTCCACAGAAGGTCATAAGCTGGTAGAAATTTAAATAATTAAATATTATAGATTTTCTCTAAAATTGTTGACAGATGCAGCTCCTGCAGCCAGAAGAGTGAACACATAAATTATGCAGCAGCTATTGCTGTCACACTAACTCCACTTTTTTTTAGGTTACTAAGAGCAAACAATTCAGCATTTCTTGTGCACACCCTCTTTTCCCTGTACTTCAGTGAAAATAAGAATCTTGTGATTTATTTTCAAACATCTTTCTGAATGGTAAATTTGTTCAACTCGTGCTTCTGGGTTGATGACCTATGATACTCTCACAGGACCAACTCTGCAGCCACCTGGTTCCACGTCTTTGTTCCTTATTTTGCTCAATTACTCCTGTACTGCAAGCACTTCTTTTGAATATTTTTTTTATGAGAGCCTAAGTACTCTCCCCACCCTTCAGTTTGATATTTTAATCACTACAGTGCATCAGGCAGGCTTCCATCTAGAAAGGGCAGCCCTCTTCCAGGCTTACCACCTAATCCATCAGCAGCCTGTCCATCAGCTCTCCATGCCACACTCCCAAAGTCTTGGTCACCATGTGCCACTCCACTCTGTCATTTTTCTTTGCTATGATGTTGAAACATCCAACATTGGCTAAATGTATTTTTAAAAATAACCTTATCTCATACACTTGGAATGAAGGTAAAGTCGGAAGCTATCAGCTTGTTAAGTGTGTGATGCTGTCTTTTCCAGCAGAGATAAAGGAAACCCTTATAATACTGATCTCTCCAGTACAAATTTCCATGATTGGTGGAAGGTGCTTGATACCTGCCTCCATTGTCTTGATGGTAAAGCTGATAGACAGAAGCCACACAAGGTGAGATTAGACAGATAGCAACAAGCATCCAGTTTACCATTTTATCTTGCATGCTTATCTGCAGACAGGGAAAATCCTCTCTCACAGTTTACACTAAAGATGGAAAAAGGAAGGTAAACCTGTCTAAGGATGAATCCACGTACAGACCAAATGCTTGTCTTTGTGCCAGCTGTATCACATAATAGGTGTTTTTTTTCCTACTCCAAACATACTGGTTCTGTGAGATGCAAAACAGCCTGCCTTTTCTTTAAGCACTGTACCTCTACCTTTCTGTCATTCTCAAGGTTTTTTTTTTTCAAGCACAAGTGAAGCAGGATGTTCCCCCTGTAGCATTTCAATAACACCAGCTAAGCCTCAGTCTGTCTGAATAGTGGTAACAGCATGGGGAGGGAGACTGGAGGGGGGGTAGATTGCTCCCTTCTGAAGAGATCCAGAGCTGCCCATGTGCCTGGCGGATCACTGGCTGATAATAATGTAGCACAAAAGCCCAACACGCCACTAAATCCCCTGTCTGGGGCCGCTGGTGTGTCATATCAAGTCCCCTTGGGCCTTTGCTCTATGTGCAGGCATGGGGCATCTCCTCTTCTTTATTTTCCACTTCATGTCCTGCCTTCATCACTAACCTGCAGCCAGTCTAATATGTGTCTCTTCGGATACTCAATTTCCCTCACCTCAGTGAGTCTTCTCTGTCTGCAAGGCAAACAAGGATGGGAGATGGGGAAGGTGCCTGTGAATGTGTCCAAAGAGACTGCTGCTAAGATAATATATCTATAGTTCTTCTAATGCAGAGACACAGAGGTTGTTTCAGTATTAGACAATAGGCATTGTTGTATTGACCTTTTAGAAACCCTTACAGCTTCTAAACATACATTGTGTATATGTAATAAACTGTACTTAGTTTGGGAAGATGAAGGAGCTCAGAAAACTATAAATGTCTGTTTTGCTATTACAACCAGATTAAGCAAGCAACGACTTCACTTATACATTAGCTAATTGTTTATGAAAGTAAGCTTGAGACTAATTGTGCTGCTCTGAGTTGAGAGGCTTTAATGTCTTAATGTCCTGAATTGTTGATTGAGTCTATGAACTATCCATCCCCTGGAGCTGATTGGATTCTCTAATCTGTTGGTAAGCTAAAGATCCTCAGAAATGTTTATGAGACGCTTTAGTTCACAAAATCATCTGGAAGGTCATTTTCAAGTATTTGGAAAAAAGGCAAAGAAGTAAAAACACAACACTTGATCTGATGAACAATCCATCTGTCACCATTGTGACAGACTAGCTTCAGTGAATCAGAGGGAGTACGTCCAGTTGGTAAATTCAAATTTTTTGCAAAGCCACTCATGTCAACAGCATGAAAGTGTTCAGTGTTGCTCTCCATTTCTGATAGAACTGATCTTTAGGAATGATTATTGTTTAACGACATCATACCTAAAACCATATGTAGATGCCAATACTGGGAGCCGATTGGTCTGTAAAAACTAAATTCAACAAAATGTTTCTTGGGGGCTGCTAAATGGATTCACTTTATGATCATGAGCTCCTGTATCTCATAAAATTGAGCCGCTTTCTAAGGTGAACAGTGATGCACAGATTATACTCCTTTACTAGTTGTACATTAAGTCAGTTGTCATATTATTTTCTAAAATAGATCATTTAAGACATTGAAATGAAGCTATCTATACTATATCTGGTATTCCATTATAGATTTTTCGGTGGTTTACATGTATGATGTGGACACACTTGGACACTGTGATCCTGCGTATGCCAGGAGGCAGTCAATATGCCTGTGTCACAGTGGGATGACGAGGTCAGATGGAGGTGTCAGCAGCCACTTCACAGGAAAGCTACACCATCAATGGTGTGGAAGATTACACTCTTGCTGTCCTTGAGCCCCCCCCACCCCACCCCCAAGAGAGTGAATTTTATGACCCTGATCCTGTCTTGGCTTGATTTATGCTCAACTAGGTCATAGTGCTGCTTCTATAGATAGCTGGCTTGGTCCAAAAACACATTTTACAGAAATGTAAACTGTTGTTTACATTTCTGTCAAGATGATTCTTAAACAGTTTTCTTAGAGAGTACCTGAAATTCTGAGTCATACTAAGTAAATATTAATCTAGAAGCAGTTCAGACATGGTGGATAACTAAAGGAACATTCATTGGAAGATATATTAAAAAAAGCTTAATCATAAATTTCCTATTTATAATTCCGTAATACATAGCAGATATTGGTCATATTCTGTAGATGGCGATGCTAACAAGACATGAAGTCACCCCATTCTCCTCCTGCAGTAAAAGCCATAGCTTAAATGATACTAAATAATGACCTACTCTCAAGATTGAGACCTATGGTTGATATGACGAGGATTGAATCCACATAATTGTTTCCTTTTATGGATTTAAGAAAGATGCATGTGTTGTATAAACGTGTAACTTGTAGCTTTGGCTGATAGAGATGCTGATTTTACTTATTTAACCGGCACATCAAATGTGATGCATCAGGCCAAATGGCATCCCTGAAAAACTGATGTGGATTAATTATCATCCTCAGTCATTTGGGTATTACAGCTATTTATAGACCGCATGTGATGGAAATGAGTGCATCTGTCCTTAAGTGTTTTGCCCCATATACATCTTGATCCTGAATTTTGGATGTTGATTATTTGCCTTTTATTTCTAAAAATTTCACTAAGTAAGCTTTTTTTTTTTTTTATCAGTTTGATCAATTAAATGGATATCCTGTAATTGTATCAATGAAAAAAATCCTAGAAAATACAATTGCTCATTGAACATTTGTATGATATATAAAATGTAAAGTTGTAATAAGAATTGTTTTGAAGACTTAGGTCAGTCTTTTCAACCACATAGTCATGCTTGACGCTGACCCTGAATGTTTGGTATGTTCATGCTTTTTACTTGATCCCTTAGTGTTTCGAGTTTCATTTGTTTTGCTGTCATGGCAGTGTACAAGACATCTCGTGCAGTCTGAATAAACAGTCATCTGTATTATGTATCTTTTGAGGTATGCCTTAAAAAAACGATTCAGTCAGGAAAAACAACCTAGCATACACAACTAATCTAACCTTATAACTGTTAGATATCCTAAGAATGAATGTGTGGTTGTCGGTAAATCACCTGTTAAAAAATGCTGATTTACAGAAGCTTTAGTACATTACTAAATATGCATTTTATTTTCGTTTATTTATTTGGAGCTTAATCAGACAAAGCTCTCAAAATTGAGTCTTGAAATGACTATATTACAGTTGAAGTGACTTACATTTGTGTTCTCATATATCCAGATAACAAAGGGCCCCTGTAAAGAATGAGGTGCAGCAGTTCAGAGCAGATTTTAGTTCTAAACGTTTGTCACAATTTCTGAGCACACTTGAAATTCTGTTTCAGATATGCAGTCAGATTTCACAGGCAGTCAGTAATGTCAGAAAGTACTCCTCACTAGGTTTTGAAATACCTGATTTATAGCCAGACACAAAAAAAAACTAAGAAACCTGAGCTTTCTGACCTTTTTCTTTTAGGTTGTTTGTTTTCTGCTAATTAGCATCTGTTAGCATGCTAACTAGCTATGCAAAGATCTTTTTAGTATTTTCATACTAACATGATTATTTTTAGCATGTTGGCAAGCTGAGGTCTACATTTTGCAAAGCCTCAGGACGCCACACAAAAAGAGCTCATACTTTTTTGTGTGTCAGAACATTAGTTGTATGCAGTTGATTTGGTCCTGATGAAGATGATAGCGTGACTGACATTTATATGGTCCATTTCCTGATTTCAGACCTTTGACTTGCATGCCATACGTCCTTGCCTTTGATCACTCAAAGTCACACACAGTGGAAAGGTTTCTCTTCCTCCAGATCCCTCGTTAAGCTCAACCAGGCCTGCCCTGTGATGTCACTGCAAGCCCCAGCTGCCTGTGTTGTCCCTGGACTGTCCGTCCCACTGTGGTCTGCCTGAGCCTATGAGGAGCCAGACAGAGCCACACAAGGAGGGGGATTAATTCTACAGCTGCCCTGTTGTTGTTGTGAGTGCTGGTTACAGCATTGTGATCTGATAAGCGACTTATGGATGTTGCTTAGATTGAGGCAGTATCTGCAGTCCTCTTCAGCCCTTCTTTCCATTC
This sequence comes from Melanotaenia boesemani, assembly GCF_017639745.1. Taxonomy (NCBI): domain Eukaryota; kingdom Metazoa; phylum Chordata; class Actinopteri; order Atheriniformes; family Melanotaeniidae; genus Melanotaenia; species Melanotaenia boesemani. The sequence continues at coordinate 17,822,968 of NC_055688.1, forward strand.
ACAAATGGTTGTAACTAGGTAGGGGGCTTTCATCTTTAGGACTTTGATTCCCATGAATAGGCTGGCTGCTCAGTCTACTGAAATATTTATCTGGCATGAATGAATCATACAGAGATCCTTCTGTGGTGGCGATGAGCAGATATACATGGCACATCAGACTCACTTGGTCGTGAGATGAAGATGATTGACTGTAGAGCTGTTTAGGACTAATTTGAGACTTATAAAAATGGTAAACAACTTTAAGCAGCACTCTGATAATGCTGAAGTCTTCGTGCTTCCTTTTTAGCCACTTATTATCTGAAGATCTGTATTTGAAACATTTCCACAGAAGCAAAAGTCACTTGACAACCTTAAATATTTTCTATTTTGAGTGAAGCACAGTCACTGCTGCGGTTTAACTTCACTCTGTGGTTTGGCTGTGTTTCGTTCACTTGCATTGAATCAGCATCAGCAGCTCTAATCTACCTACCCCCACCTACCTTGTTATTATTGAATACATTTTGTGGGAGCCAGTTTCAGGCTAGGTCACATGCCTTTTCATTTACATTTTATTGACCAGCAATGTCTCAAGCTCATCAATTCTTGTTCTGTGTCTCAGTTACACTGGACTGAATGTGTTGTTCACTTGGGGGATTGATTGATGGGCTGACCTGAAGAATTATGGATTCATTTGGCTGATCATTTTGTGATCAAAGACGTTATAGGCACTGAGTGATAGAAATTATGATAAAATATAGCACTTACGTTTTTAATGATATTTTAATAACAGCTTTAGTCTTAGCCAAAGAGTGACAAAAACAACTGTGTGTGTTGTTTGATATTTAAACCTGACCGGTGGTCTGTGAGCTAAGCTTAGCTATCTGGTCATCATTGTTCCTGTCATTGCTGTCATTAGATCACTTTAATCTTTCTTCTGTTGACAGTCATATCAGGAATAATTATTCCACCCCCACCACCTCTGCATCTACTTAGCTAATCCATTATCATCCAAGGTCTCAGAAATCTGCAGATTTATTTTTTTCCCCTTTTTAAATCTTCTTGCATTGCTCAGTCCTACAGACACTGACACACTCACTAGAAATGAGTGTTAGAAGTTAGTTGCACCTAGTAATCATTGCTTTTTATTTTTTTATGACAAACTTTAACATGCTTTCGTTTAGTGCAAATGTGTTTGAACTGGGATTTGTCTTGCTTTATTGGGTCTCTGTAACATATAGCGCTCATTAAGCGCCACAAAGGCAGACAGGGGAAGACTAGCATGACTTGGCCAAGGCTTCTGGGCCCAGTTTTTCCCCACTGGGCACTTTGTCCAAAATACATACCCCCTTGTGACTATTGTTCCACCAGTCTGTCTGTTGGCTGACACAAGCAATAATCCTGACATCTGGCCTGCATCCAAACTCATTACGACACTTGGTGGCATTGATCCCTCCTCTAGAGGCTTCCCCTCTAGAGCTGTGTGCCACTGCTCTACTCCCACTGAGCTTTATTTGGCTCTTTGAACCTCCTTCTCTTCTTTTCCCATGCTTCTCTTTTTTTATTGGCCTGCTAGTGTGGCTAATGTGGTGGTTCAGTTTACTATAAGGCAGGTGAAGACGTAAGCCCACATTTTCTAGTGTCTTCATTCTCATTCAATGTAGTTGAGCTGTGACAAGACTGCAGTTAATGCAATTAGTGCAGAGAAAATCCACAGTGTCCACAAGGGAATATTTAGAGGACTGAGACATCTGTGGCAGTGGCTCAGTACATTATCCACAGTTTGTTAGGAACTGAGGACATGAGCTGGATATAGGAAGATCTCAGAAAAGCCCATGAAGAGTAAGCTGAGAAAACGCTACTTTAGTGATCTTCACCATCCATCTCTCAAACCCAACATGTCTTGTGACTGAAACTTTGCTCGGTTACCTTTATTTATCCAGGTCAGCTGGCAATGTTGTAATGACAAGCAAAAATCTTTGTCCACTGTTGCAGGATCTTAAACCCTGCTGACCACTTTCTGACTTTAGCTTTCCTTTTTGCTTTTAAATCCAATTAAAGTGTTCAACATGTAGCCTTTAATTGGATCAGGTGAGCAAGAATAGTTGCTGCCACAGAAGCATGGCCAGCACCTAGTAAACCTAAGCAGCATCCCACTTTGGCCAAAAGATTATAAAATAGCCTCACTATCAGCTAGCTGTACTTAAAACTTGACCTGATATCTGAAGAACAAACTGGGAATTCAGTCATTGTTGCTTTTTGTTTTATCAGAAAATCTACACAAAAACCACCAAGTTAAATTGTGAAACTTGGGAATATGAGCAATGATAAAGAAGATCAGATCCCACTGAATTTGGTGAAACTCAGCTTCACTTTTGTTAAAACTGCAAGCATAGATGGATGATATGCTTTCTCTGAGTATCTGATAGTTTGTCAGCAGAATTACTTATACATTTATGCACCAATTTGCATAAAAATTTTACCAGAGGTGGGGCTTGGAGCTGGTACATTTTACTAAATGCAGCATCAGCAAAACAAAATACTTACCATGCATAAATGTACATGTAGTAGGTGGCACACCCATGTTTGAAAGAAGTACTGCTGACAAACATGAGTAACCGTAAACACCAAATAACCAACTTGGTTAATTTATTTTGTGAATTTTCTGTCTGCTTAATTTCTGATAATCAAATGTAGGCCTTGCAGAATATCCTCCCAAAAATGTACTTAAAATGTTTAAATAAGTGTCAACTGTACAATACATAAGGTAAAATATTGAATATTTTACTTGGACTTTGTGTACAGTCTCTTGTGTTAATGCTGCTAAAAAGAGGGAAGAAAGAGGCAAAGTTAAACCTGAACCGTACCAACTGCAACTGGTGCATTGCAGCACCTGGCCTACCCCACCACATAGTGTCATGCTGCGAAGGCTCATTCCGAACACAGAAACGGCATCAATCACATCTGCTCAGCCAGCTCCACTGGCCTGCTACTCACACAACCCCTATGCTGCAGTCACTTTCTAAAGCAGTCCTGAGTTTTTTCTTGTCATGATAAAAGTTAATTCCATGATTGGCCAAGCTGCTGTAAGATTTAATCCCTACACTGACTTTGTTGTAAATGTTCTTTCATTTGCAAAACGAGATCTTGGGTATATGGCTGGTATTGTTGACTGTCCATTGGGTAGAAGTTTGGAGTATTACATAAACACTAGCTATACAGTGCTTCAGAAAAGAAAGAAAAGAAAAAAACAGATATCAGAATATCAAATATGCATATGTGCATGAAAATAATTGCCTGATAAGATTAACTTTAAATGACAAAAATGTATCAGCAGCAGTTTCCATTTTCAGTCCAGACTTGGTGAGCTAACCCCCCTTTGAGTCAGTGTCCTTTCCTTCACCTTTACTCAGTGCTGTTATTCTTTGCTAACCACCTGTCATCACTGTGTTACCTGGGGGTACTTTTGGCTCCAAATTCTGTTAATTTTGGGAAGAGGAGGATAGGCCCTCTGACAAACAACTAAACAGGTTAGGTTACCTCCTCGAGGAAAAGCCATTAAACCAAAAAGGCTGTGTAGGATTAGGGGATCAACTCTTCAAGAATATTATGCAATGTCGTGATGAGACTTTGCTGCTTAGGCTTTATAATATTTTTCTGTTTCTGACTATATAGGAGAAGACGTTAAAATTGTGAAATAAATGCATTATTTTAAAGCTCTGTTAGCTTGTGCAAAGATAGTCTCTGACTGTTTGATCCTTGTAGTGCAAAAAATACTAAACTAGATAAACTTCAACCACTGCTGTAAATTCCTTTTTTTCACACGACTTGGGAACAAATCAAGTAAACAATAGAACAAATAAGCTAGCTAATATGGTCTAGTTTTTTGAAAAAAATTCATTACAAACATTTAAAATATTAACTTTAAATGTTTTTGTCTATAGTCTACGTTAATAGGATTCAAATCTGACTGAAAGCCAGAGCGGGATCAGTCAGTGGCAGCTTCGTGCGATTATTTTTAAGTCTGGTTATGAAGCAAAGGCGAACATCTCCGCTCTGGCTGCAGCTGGGTAGCAGCGTGCGAGGACCAAGCCTCTTGTAAGCGCTTTTGGGTGGGGGAGGGGCCTGTGGCGGCCGGTGCTCATTGAGAAGTCATGTCAGTCTCTGATGATACCAGAAAATGCTTTTTTTGTCTTTTTTTAAAGAGTTGCTGGAGAAGTCCGAAAACTCGCTAAATATATCGCAAAGTTGACAACACTGTAAACAGCGGGCCCACCAGGTAGGTGCTGTAGGGGGAGGGGCTGCCCACTGCAATGCCTGTTGAAAACGGGTAGAGGCGGCTGGTCCTTTCCATGAACCAGCAGATGCCAAAGTGGCATATAAGTAGCAATACCCATGCTAATAAATATCTGACTACACACAAAATTTTTAGTATCGATAAGTATTTGAGATTTTTTTTTAAACTGAACTCTGATCAGTTGTCAACTACTTCATATTGTGTACACAGTGTCTAAATGGCTTCTGTTGAACAGGAATGTTTCCCTCCCAAGTAATATGCAGTGGTCTTAATTCTCCAGTTGCTGTGTAAATTCATCATTTTGCCACCACGCTAATCCAATAAACCACAGCTGATCTGACATTTTGCATAACAGGGTCAGGATAAGCAACCTGTGTTTCCCCCAAATGACCATGGGGGGGGGGGGGTTACTTATTTTTAGCTCCAGAGCACATGATGAGAGAAACTATAAGGTGAAGATGTTTGGCAGTTACTCCTCAGTAATCCTTTATGCAAAGCCAAGTGGATCATTAAAACAACAAGAGCTGTAATTTAAGGTTTGTGGTTTGTGTAACGTGAGTAAGACAGTGGTAACTGTAAAGTGAGAAAAAGAAAGCAAAGAGCAGTGAAAGTGGCAAGCTTGACTTTGAAGACTGTCAGTCCTCTACTTTGTTTTCTTGACATGACATGAAATAAATACGGCATACCTGGGCTAGGGTTGCAGCTGGGCTATATCCTGCTGCGTCTCCGGTTACAGTATCCCATATCTTTGCAATTTTGTAGTTGATGGTTCAAGAAGCCATCTTTCCCTCATGAGTAGCCTCCTTGATGTTTTAACAGTGTGGTTTACTATGTTTGTAATTGTGGAAGCTATGTTTTTTCTGCTTTACTTTGTATTGCCTAATACAACAACCATTACAGGTTACCAAAGGCCATGCAGCAACCTCTGGATCACATGTATGCAACATGATAGTCACTTGTTGACTTTAGAGTTTTGCACTGTTGCTCTCTTGGCAGTGCATCAGGCAATAATCTAGACGTATCATTTAAAACATAAGCATAGAGAAGCATGAACCCCAAGAAAAAACAAAAAAAGACTAAATAATCCCTGTGAAATCTCAATTTTAGGTTTAATTGTAGGTTTATAGAAGTGTTTTTCAGTCTGTGTGCATTAAGTTAATGCGATACATGAACTGCTGTTACTATAGAAGGGCAGCTGTAAACCAGGCTAAATATGAATTTTATTACTAATTAGTCAGTTATTTGTTTAATAAAATGTCTGAAAATGCTGAAAAACAGCAGATAAACACTTTTGCCTAAAAAGATTACGTCTTGAAGATATGGAGTGTCTTCAAAATAAGAACTTCTAGGTGCTATGTTTTTTTGTTTTTTTTTTCTTTTGGTAAATGGTATTTTTCTTTTTAAATCTCAACTTAAGGTTAAGCATGAAATTTCATGGGATCATCTAAATTCAGTTGTGTGGGGGAAATGCTTTCTGTATATAAGGGGTATAAGGAGAAAGAAGTAATGCTGCACAAATATGTTGGACCAAACCTTGTGTTTCAGTTTGCACCGGTAAGGTATGATACTTCCTCATTCAGAGTTTACATTTGTACTAACTTTGCTAGTCATAATTACCATTCTTTTCTGCGCCAAGCAGTTTCAAGCATGAGTCTTAGGGTTTTGAATGCATGATGCAGCACCATTTCTTCATCCTGCACCTGAATGGCCTAACTGCACTGTGCTGCGAAACCGTGCTTAGGGGCTGAGAAAGAAATGTGCAAAATTTCGATTGGTCCCTTGTGAATCAAAAATAATTAGCATAATGCGTTGCATACATAAGCATCTCTGAGACCCACATGCGGCTCTGTTCATGCCAAACTGATGTTGATTCAGCCAGCCGAGCTCCATCCCACTTTTTGAACTCAGTGGGTGCAGAGCAGTGCCTTGTGTTTCCAGAGATGGAGGAGATTGAGAAAGTTTTATCCACCCATGCAGACGGTTTTTCAGCACAGAATGGTTGCTTTTGCCAATCCTACTTTTATTTACAATTTGATTTAAAATTGAGTAAAAGAAATTAAGACCAACATAAGAATGAATAAATTCTCAGTATCTGTCTTGTTGTGGTGTCTAGACACCAGTCTACAGTAGCTGATCTGCAGATAAGTTCTGTAGACTCTTGCTTGCAGGATGTTATTCTGCATAGGAAATTCCAAGCTTTAATCATCCACTTCCAGCAACAAATTCATGGAATAGTTATTGGGCAGCAACTTATATGCAAGTGTTTAAATGCATAGAACTACAAACATTTATTGTCAGTTTTTTTGGTGTAGTTTTTCTTCTTTCTTTATTCTGTAGCATAGCTATGTTCATACAAACTTTAATTTTGTATGTTGTTTTGTTCTAAATGTATCTGAATAAGTCATATGCTTTTTAACTAAGGCTTCCAAAGCATTAAAAGTGAGCTAAACTCTCATCAATGCAAGAGTTACTGAATTATCTCTTCCAAACTCCAAAGATTGATTTGGATACCTTTAGATACAAGATACAAGACTTCAAAACACCTTTTTATCTTACTTGTGTTTGTGCTCAAGGCAGTGTAATTTTTTTTTAACTTTAAACTTCAATGTCTTTTCTTGCATGCTGCAGGATATGAAAAGACAGAGGATACATCAGAGAAGACATCGTTGGCTGATCAAGAAGATGCCCGACTGATATACCTCAACCAGCCACAGTTCTCAAAGTTTTGCAGCAATCGAATCACGTAAGGAGATCATTTATAAAATGTCCTGAATTTGATGAGAAATATCAGTACAGATTCTGAACTGATGAATTTGTGAGAGTTCTTTTTTTCCCTCTCTTTTTATGTTTTTTAAGGATTAAGTTTATATAGTGTTTAAAAACTCTACCAGATCAACTACTTGCACCGACATGGAATTTGTGCACTGGGCAGTTTTTCTGCTGGGAGACAAGATGACACCCACTTACAATGCTGTGATTGTAGATGCTAAGAAGAACAACTGACAAAATCAGCATTGTTCTTCGCTGATCTCAGGAAGCAGCAGTTGGCCAGATATGTGCTGTGAGATGTACAACAGAATTCTTACACAGTGAGATCTCTGTACAGCTAACAAGGACAAACCCTAGTGTTTCCTTTTCAGAGCGATGCTTCTTAAGATTAAATCTGCTGGTTTTCATACTTAAAGTTGTATTCTCTAAAGGATTTTCCTTTCCAATGAATTGTTGCTGTTTTTGACTTGGAATTTGCAATCCTGGGGCCTTAAAAGCTTTTCATAGTGGCTTGCAGTGTAACATGCATTAACCTTCAAAGCCACAAGCAAAACGGTCAAATTAAGGCAAGCACTGACTGCTCAGACTCTACTGAAATGACAGCATTGTAAGAATTTCTCAGTCTTGGGGGCATTTTGAGTTTTGGAAGTTATTCTCCAACATACATTTTAGGAGAAATTCTCATACACTAGGAATTACCTGATACTTTGAGTGCTTCCTCTCCTATAGGGTGTTTCAGCTATAAATGTTTTCAACCTTGTTGCAGTGACTTTTGAATACATGCACAATGTCTGAACCCATCACATTTGCACATTCAGCCAAAATGAATTCTTAGCTCTATATTATTTAATAAATACCTACAGTATTTGGATCACCTGCTCTGCATTATTGCAGATGTTCCAGAGCAACCTTTTTATCCAGTTGAGACAAGTTTGTCTCTTGGAGGAGTGCAACATTTTTGCATTAAAGGTCAGGATTGTTCAGGCAAGCCGTCAAGGATTATTACTATTAGCATTCCTGCTGCATGAGCAACCTCAGATATGTACAGTAAGCACTTGCATAGAAACACATGTAAACTGAGCAGGAATAGTACATTAAGAAAAAACAAAGCCTTGCACTAGGTTATTGCATTTGATTAGGTCAGTTTCATGTATTAGTGGGACAAATTAATGATTCAAATAGCACAGAAATGCGAAGAGTATGTATTATTGTTTTTCTCCTTTAAATTGCTCAAGTGTAAAAAAAAATAAAAAATAGGTGACGTTTACCTTATTTAGTTGTTTTCTAAGATTGTCACACCTCAGGAAATGCATTGTTAACATATAGTTGTTATATAGTCAGTGAAGTGAATAATGCTTGATGTTAGTGGTGAAGTATGAATTGATGATGATGATGAATTAGCTTTTGTTGAAATCTTTTTTTTTTCTTTATATATTATTTTTTGTGGTGTTGAATACCAAATCATGGCCGAATATTTGGCTCAGGCTTTGAAGTATCAGACTGTTGCCTGCTTTGAAGATCCAGTTTGTTCAACAGGACTCGTTGCCCTCTTAAAGTGACCTACAGAGACTCTCACAGGGGCAGGGTCTCTGATAAATAATGAATCTAATCTTACAGTCAGATAGAAAATACTGGCACGTGTTCTTTGTCTACCCACTGTTGTATGTCCTAAATGACAGGCATCGTAGTTGTGCTGTTTTGTGCAAGAGCTGCTGTGGATTGTTTATTCGGCTAGACTGGTTGGTGGGAGATCTGGTTGTACTGTAAAGATGATTAATCACAGAGACGTTGACAGTCTGTCCTTTGGCAAACAAGAGTGGCTCTGCAAATCATCTAACTGCTGAGCATCCTTTCAATCCTGCTTGTGTGGAAAGCATTGGACAATTGAATTATGAATGAACACAGTCATGGGAAGAAATGCACAATGACCCATGTACACAAAAAAAATGCTATAATTGTCTTGGTTGTGTATCGCCATTGGCCTTACCTAACAACAAAATCGGCTACACATTTCATTGAGTGTTACACACATTCCTCCAATGGGTAGATTTTTACCTAAGATCTGAGTGCCTTTCTAAAACTCCATACCAGTGTCAAATACCAAGCTGTGCATGTGATATCCAGCATGTCTGTTGCACTGCAGCTTCAATGCATAGTTACAGTTAAACAGACAGATGTGCACTTATAAAGGGATGTGTGCTGTTCTGTGCAGTACGTATAAGTAAGTAAGTTAATATTTATTTATATAGCACATTTTAAGATAATCATAAAGTACGTTAAAGCTGTCTGTGCTGTTTGTTTAGCAAAAAGACAGTACGGTTCATTTAACACACTTCTGAACACCTTCCATGAAAGTGCTCCTTTCTTATTCTTAAATGAATGGTATGTCAGTGTTAAGTTGCTTTACAATAAAAAAAAAACACATTTCTCTAAAAATGATCGTTGGGTGACGACACAGCAAATGTGCTTGGTCAACTATTATTCAAGACCACTTTTAAATGGTTGCCAGCAGTCTGGCTTATTGAAAGTAAAATATTGAGAAAGGAGAAGTTGCTTAAGAATTTTGCACAGTACTATATATTACTGCTCCAACTTCCAATTTATCTAACTCTTTAATCATTCCATAGAAATGACACATGTACTGTTATATTACTGACCTTTAAATATAATATAGATAATATTCCCTTTTTTTATTCATTTATTTTTAATTTAAGCTTTATTTATGCAGGTGATCCCATTTAGAACCAATGTCTCATTTTCAAGAGAGAGCTGTTTCAGGTAAAATTTATAGACAACAGGCTTCTAATCTGCAAAAATGGTGACATTGGTTAATGTAATTATATCTTTTGGGTACACTTTCTGGCCTATAGTAGGCAGATGTTTATCAGGAAACTACTTGGCAGCATCAGGAAGGGAGAAATCATGTTTTTATTGCTGACATAAAAGAGATCGTTGCTTCCCCCCCAACAATGGCAATAAGGTTTTCTCTGTGTGCTGATGGACATGAGGGGAAAGTCGGATTTAAAGAATGGCTGTAATGATGAGATGGACTGTTAAAATAAATGGGCTGCTGCTCTCACAATTCCTACAAATGAGTATAGTAACTATGCAGCAACACAGCACATGAAAGAGTCCCATGAGCTCTGAAACAGAAGCACATCAATATTTTAAGACAAATTATCGACAGTAAATCAAGTCAGACAAACTGTCCAGTGCATTGGATGGTTGCCTTCCAAGCAAAACTGTGTTATCAATCATGTTAAGTGGGAAACAAACACACAACTGTTCTTCATATAGTTAAAATGTATATTAGCTTCTAAAATAGAAACGTGATGTGCTGAACAAAATTAATTTTTTTTCAAAGATAATCATTCTCTCATCAGTTGTTTGACCTTTTTTTTGTCTCTGTTTTTGACATTGTTATGTTAGAAGAGATATGATATGTCTAACAGTTGAAGGACGGAGAGTAGTATGTCATATTATGTGCAGTTGTAAAACAAAAGTGCATCCATTTTCAGTTCTACAGTTTTAGGACATAATATCAAATTATTTGGAGAGTGTTAGATCATAAGATTATGTAAAAACAGTAATACATGGGAAATTCCTCCATATAAACCAAACCGATATGTTTTTCTATATGCTATCTGCTAGAACTAGGAAGTTCTGGATAAAGTGGTTCTCTTGTTTCATTTTTTATTTATTGTGAGTGTGCCGACAGGAAATAAAAGACAAGATCTATAATTGTCGATTAAGGATAGTTATCTTGCCCTGCATCAGCAGTGGAAGTAATTCACTGATGTACAAGTAACTACAGGTTAAAAAATGGTATGTTTCGCAGTTTACATTCTGGAGGCAAGAAAATAAGCAGTCAACAGCAAGAAAAAGATGTAAAAGAATGTATTGGACGAGAGCAATGACGAAGCTATGGCTTTCAGGCAGTGAGCATCAGAACTTTCCTGCCACCATATCTATGTCCAAGTAACAGACTGGTGGTATGCATTAGCACTTATGTGTTTAATACCCAGTACAGTCACCTTTTTGAACATGTGAAAGCACTTGTGATGGTGTTATGGGCTTTGGATAATCTATTCGAAATTTAGTAAATGTACTCAGCTGTCATCCTGAACATGAGATGAATTTACTCTTTATTGAATTAATTAAGAAAAGAATACCTGATCTTCTGTATTATAGCGCTACATGCTATTAGGAAAACAGGCAATGATGACATAGCTGTAAAAAACAACTTCCTCTATGCAGCCATCACTTATAGACCTGGGCCTGTCTTACTATGTCAGTTCAAAATATATAGTAATAACAGGCCTGCCATTTATTCCAGTCCAACCAGGCTTCTGTGTTTCTTTTACACATTACACATTTTATGTTGCTTTAATGATAAAGTATGCATACACAGTATTGTGCAGCCCCACTGTCCAAAAAACATTTAATAATTTCTACAGCACTGGATATGATTTGCATACAGAGTCACGCACTCAGAGACATTTTTACTTCATTTCCTTGTGCCCACATAATTCACCCAACCTGTTTGTTAGCCTTTTTACTTAATGACAATGGCTGAGTTATCTACAGTGACAATTGTTTGGGAAATTAAAGCCACTCCTCAGAAGACATAAATGAAGTGAGACTGGTAACCCAACACTTCTCTTTTTGTGTGTTTATTATGAGGATCTTATGAGGAAGTGTCTCTAACAAAATCCAAACTTGACAATGAGTAAAGGCTGATGAAGACAGTACTAGTCATACAGTCTTGAGACATAGGCACGGTTTGCATGGTTTTTGAGAGTTTATAGCACAAGACAGACTGGACGGAGCAAGAGACATAAACAACAGCTGCAATTTAAGACATGAATTAACAGCCATTGCAACCTTCTTTGCTTCACAGAAAATGATGCACAAATTAATTTAAGGATTAAACTCTTACTAAGTCCTTGTTTTTTATGGTGTCAGTGACTCATTGTGATGCTTACACATCAAAACTTAGATCAGGATCTAGCATTATCTTAGTTGTGACGTTTGTTTCCTCATAACCGTCCTTCCTTTTTGTTATGTTTTTGTTTGTCACATTACATGGAAATGTCTCAGTGCTTATTTTTTAAGTGAACCTTCCCAGATTCAGAAAAAGGCTAATATTCATGTGCCTCCAATGCTTTTTTTTTCTTTAAATAGACCATCGTTAGGTAAATGTTACAGGGTGAGCTCTATGAATTGTTGTACATAAGTTCAGATTATGTTGAATTAGTTATTTCATGAATGCATGAAAAATAAAGAATGTAAAACTCAAATAATTCTATACACAAATGCCACTAAATTCATGGAACTGAAGTTATTTATCCATAAAAACCTCTTTTAGTCTGCTTTTAATTTCCTCCTGTGACATATCATTGGAGTTGGAGGTAATTTGAAGTAAAAAGATTTAGTGATTGGTGATATTTCTACACCAAAATTCAACAATAAAGTTGAGCTATGAGTATGTAGCCATTAAACATGAAGCCTGAATGGTGTGAGTTTTGTTCCCTCAGGTGATAACAAGAGTTTAGCAGCATTACTGTTTTTGAACTCCACATGTTTGGTTGCCTTTAGATGAGTTTGAGGTTATGCTGATATTATACTTGTATTTGTCTGAAAGCTTTTGCTCAAGCGTGAGTATGCCAAAACATTGCCAGTGGCTTGGCATGCAACATAGTTCATATCTTCTTTCAAAGTGGCTGTTCTGACTGCCCCCTTTAATGCTGCTGTAAATCAAACAACTGAAGGCCTGACTGTGGGGCTGTTGAAAGCTCCTCACCAACAATCCCACAGCAGCACGTGCAACATGGCTCACATCTGAAAGGAAGGCTTTACTTCCCCTCTGCCAGCTTCTGTTGTCCCTCTAATTATTCTTTATGGTTAGAATTCAGAAGTCACTGCTGTTTGTCATACTCGCACACACACAACACAATAAAAGGAGGGGGAATTAGTCCCTGCAATGAAACGGTAACTTGGTTTGCTTTATCTGTTGACGTACTATCACATTTAATGACTTACTTTTTCTCTTTTTCTTTATTTTTGTCTCCTGTTTCTCCACTTATTGCCGTGTTCCCTGCTTGATTTGGTCTTCAGCACAGCCAAATATAATGTCCTCACCTTTCTTCCTCGATTCCTCTACTCGCAATTCAGGAGGGCAGCAAATGCTTTCTTTCTCTTTATTGCACTCTTGCAGGTAAGATGTGTTGCTTTGGATGCTTTTGTAAATTTGGCCAGGTTGCCATAAATTTACTGTTGCTGATGTGTTTTTTTTCCACTGTTTGACCTAGACATCACTGTCCAGAAAGTCATGTCTGTAATTTCATATGCACATAGATGAGCTCACACACACTCAGACCCAGTAATTTATATATATCCTGAATACATAATACTACTGCATGTGTGCTTACTTGAAAAGGGAACCAGTTTTACCTACGTGATCAATACTCTAGTACTAACATTACATCTCTTATTTGAAATATCTGCTCCTGTGTTACTGGCTGTTTTTTGATCCCTCATTGTACCCAATGACTACACTTTAAAACAACATTGTGCTTTAAATGTTGGACGACATGCAAGTTGGATCTACAAACAGCGAAATCAAGTTAATAGTAAAATCTTATTTGAAATTTTTTTCTGATGGACAGATTGTTTTATACTCTCCTGATAATCACCTGTGGTTATAGCCCAACAGTAGCCACACATCCCAGACATGGCAGAACAAAGGCTCTTTATGTCTATGGAAGTTTAGAATTGCTTGCCTGCAGATAGTCAGCTAAACCTTAAGCTTAATCAGGCAATTATCACATGATTTAAAGAAGCAGAAATCAGGTTTTCAAAGCTTACCAGTGGAGAACAGATTCCACAGACTTCAGCTTTGTCTTTATATGTGAGCTGACAGACTATCCTACATTAATGAGAGCTCAGATGATGGGAAATGACTCTATCCAGTGTCCTTTGAAAACCAGCCAGTGTGAATCTTCATTACCTGCTCTGTCAATGTTGCGACCTTGAATAAAACATCTATGTAGATGGGAGCAACATGAGATCTATTTCATCCAAGTTTCCCTACAGCAGTGTAACAATGGTTGTTTCCTTTGGTCCTGGCTCAGTAATGCTGCTGTTTAACCTTTTAAAGCTTACAGTTCTGATTTTAAAATGTCCACATTTAAATGTTGAATGGACTTTCTTTTTGTTTAGATTGTGTTGAAAGTATGCAAATGCATGTATTGTAGGCTTCCATCAGAAAGTGCAGAAGTCAGTCAGCAGTTTATATTTGCAGCCAAATCTTATATCTCTTGGGTTGCTCTGTTAACTACTGTATTTTCAGGCGTTCATTTTTTTCCTTGTGACTGGCTGGGATTCTCTTGGACTAAACATAACATAAAACGTCCATACACTACATTGTAAGTGTAAATATTCTTTCCCAGAAACACATCAGTTGGGTTTTCGTTTGCGTTTTTTTGTCAGAACAACACCTTCACTGATTCCACTTGTAATGTAGAAAACAATGTCAAGATCTTAATTTTAACTCAAGTAAAAAATAATTACAATATTGTACAAAATTTTTTTTAACAGTCTCACATCCGTGTACCTTTTTACTGGGTGTTAGTAAATGAATTGTCTGTATGAATGGGACTGTGGTGTACAGTGTTACTTTAACCTCCAAACATGTTTGGAAGCTGCTTTTCAGAAAAAAATAACATTGCTAAGATTTGACTTAACTTGCCCACATATTGTGTCTTCAGCAAATCCCAGATGTGTCTCCTACTGGTCGCTGGACCACACTGGTGCCGCTGCTCTTCATCCTTGTTGTGGCTGCTGTCAAGGAGATAATAGAAGATCTGGTAAGAAAAGTACTCACCAAGGTTGTTGGTTACTTTGTTCATGCATTACATTTAAAAAGGAACAGTTTGGTCTCTCGTTTTTTAGTGAAAGTAATAGATTATTTCCAGACTTTTCTTGTTTTTTAGATTTGAATTTATGCCAGGTCATATAGTTTGCAAAAGTGTTGATAACACTGTTAATTTATATCATTTCAAAACCACCATGACTGCAATGACCACACAGTCAGCAGCTACCAAAAGGCAGTCAACATAGTTTTAAAGGCCAATTTTGCATTTGCTTTTAAAACCACCTTTACATTCTTTTAATAAATGCAGATAATAGATACAGACATAATTACACCAATGACACACTGATAAGCCATAATATTAAAATATTGTATATGTCCCCCTTGTGGTGCCGCAGTAGCATAATTCCCCCACATAAAGTCATGGCATCAGATGCAGGCATGCAAACATACACATTCTTTTTTGGTGGATGGGGGGGTCACAGATGTGCCTACTGCACCCGAGTACTCATTCAGTCAATTAACCTAGATACTGAATGCTCATGCACAAAAGCAGTTAGTACTAACAAAACAAAGCAACGGTCTGCCCCCAAGCAAGTGTTAAACAGATGCTTGAAAAAAAAAAAAAGGTTATTCATTGTAAAAGGTTGATTAAAGTATTCTTTTGTTTCTGGTTCATTCTTCTTTTTTCCTCTTGTGTGTGAGAATTACATTAATTTTGAATTAAAAATATTTGTTTGCCGGTGTTGGTGAATAATCTACTCGAATCTGTCTAAGCAAAGTCAGAGAATGTTGCTTTCTACTGTATTGCAGTGAACCTGCAATGCGATCCGCTTTGCAAGTCCCGCTGGGCAGTTACTCTATACTATAGCTTCTATCGTGCGCTGAAGGGACCAGCACAGCACTTTTCTCCTGGGCTGTTGTGAAAAACATGGGAACAGAGTGGTGATGACTCTGTCTTTATTGCTGAAGGTCACCTGCACACACGTCTGTTCCCTGTACCGTGCTGTCCCTCAGAAGCTGACCTGACAGGGCAACATCGACCCCTTACTTCATGAATCATGCACAACGGATATTCACTGTACAGCACGTGCCTCTCTTTGTTTCTCTCTTCTGCAGCACACTCAGGCCGTTTCATTGGAGACATTCAGCCTTCTTTTAAATTGTAATATCCCCAAAAATGTGAATACATTAGCGTGAAATTGAGCTCCACAGTATTTTATAGTTGTGTGGGAGGTCCTGCCAGAGACTATTGAAGTTTCTTTATACCCTTTATAGTTGAACTTAAAAGAAGAAAACAGTTGAAAAACTAAAGACTGTAGCACCGCAGATGCTGATTTTGTCTTGAACTGCTTTTATATTTCCCCTGTATGTCTCAAGTCTACAGAGGCCTTTTGCTGCAGTACTTACGCATAACCTCTGTGTGCCACTTGCCTTCTGCTGCACTATGATTACACGTATCATCTAAATACAGTGCATCTCCTTTTTTTCAAGTCCGCTGGGACAAGAGAGAAGCGTCAGAGGCAGGCGCAGCCAATTTTGAAAGGAGAGAAAAGCAGCAAAAGTTGCAGAGTTATTCATAAAAATGCAGCTCTGTTCTTCGTACAAATTTCAGGACAGAGCAGGGTCTGTACTATCAGTCCTAATAGTCAAGATGAATGAAACTAACTGATATCTCTTGTGCAGCACTTGATGGAGCTTCGTTACTGGAGCTCTCTACTGGCATACTTTTACTGGGCACAGTGCAGCCCAGGAGAGGCCGAAGCCATGCAATGCCCCCAGCATATTCATGAGATGGCATGCTGCAGGGATAATAAATCAAATTTAATTTAACTTTAGTGTAGAAACGAAGGATGGATGACTGAGGAAAGGAATGAATTTACATAGAATGGGCTTTATGGGGGCACAATGTAACTCACCTGGTAGAGTAAGCACCATTTTGCAAGGTGGAGTCCCTGCTGCAGCAATTGTGGTTTAATTCCAACCTGGTTCAGGTGCTGCATGTCAGCCATTGTCAAAATACATAACTACTAAAGATATTACAAAAAAGACGATCATTAAATTAGAAAAAAAAAGTGTATTAATGATTTTGATTATTTTGTCTTGCTGTTCCAGACATCTACACACCATAGGCTGTAATTTGACATAGTTGATAGCAGCTGGATAATTGAGCAGATGTTTTGTCGCTGTAAGGATGCTAATCCTGATGTTTCAGCTCACTTCATCTTGAATTGCTCTTTTCTCATGGAGCAGCTCATAGGCTTTTTTTTTTTTTAAGTTCCCTGAAACGTACAGTGTGGACAAATTATCAGGATTAGTTTTAAATTGAATTAGACTAAAGTAGAATAGATCTCCTCTTCTAGTAAACAGGTTCTAGAAGAAATGTGAGTGGATATGTCGACTCCTTGCTAATCAAATACAGCAGACATTGCTCTCAGGAGCTCAAATTTAAAACACAGTGATCATTTTAATGAGATGGATACAGCAACACATTATTACTCAGCATGATGCTAGTTGACAAGCTGTCCCTTGGAATCAGCTGCAGAAGTCACAGTTGATTGCCTAATTGTTAAGCCAACAAGCAGGACATGAGGGGATGTAATGGTGCTGATTTGTACGGGTCACACACTCTAGTTTGTGTGGTTTTCAGAAAGATGCTGTGCAATCAGGACATGCTCTTCGGTGGTAGCAAATAATAATTTTTTTCCTAAATTAATCTGCTAATTGTGTTTTCTGATTGTAATTCAGCGCCTGACATCTAAATTTATTAGTCTTTTTAGACAGTGAAAGACATGTTCAGGTTAACATCAAATAAAATGGAGAGAAGAAGCAAATCCTCTTAGCCAGCAAATATATATTAGACTGATTTCATGAATTAAACAATAAATCTAAGGATCTGAATCTAGTCATGCCAGTGTGCATTATTGCTTAACTGGAGCTGAACTCTTGACTCCTTGGATGCCACGTGATGTGTCTTTATATCAGCACTTTAATCCTGTTTAATTGGTTCATCTGTCAGGTGATAACTAGCCAGAGTTAAGCATCAGATTTTCTAAGATTTTAGGCTACTGTTGGGACAGCACTTGTCAAAACATGCTACTGTGATTGTACAGTATGGTGCTGCTTTGATAAGACAGCTTCCGTGCAGTGAAACGTTTATGTGGTGTTTAATATCCCACTCTCCAGTCAGTGAAAGTCTAATCTTTCTTGAGCTTGTAACTGTAGACTTGGATACGTCCGTCTCTCTGTAACTGTCAGTGTAGCAAGCTGGCCTGTGCAGCATCACTTTCTTCATTACATTTATAAAGTCAACGAGGCAGTGTATTCAGAGACCAGTTAGTTTTAGTCATTTTTGTATTATGTTCTCAGGTAGAGAGGATGTTCTTTGTGCTCATACTTCTTTGCCTTAACTCATACGTATCAGATAAAAGTATGTATTTAAGCCAAAAAATATTTTCTTCTCTAACAGAAACGTCACAACGCTGACAGTGTTGTCAACAGAAAGGAATGTCAAGGTATTGAAAGTCTTTTCCTCCTCAAGTATAACCCAAGAATTCCCAGATTTACTATAAAACTGAATATGTTTAGTGTAGTCCATGAGTGTTGCATCACCATCAAGCAAGTTAGGCCTAGTAAAAATGTAATTGTATTTTTTTTATTAAGGCTGTAAAACCTTAATAACAATATTTGCTTTCTAACAGAAGTTGTGTTTATGTTTCATCTCCTATTGTTTTTTATTTCTTGTTTTGCTTTTGCTGTAACTTTCCCTCTAATCACTCTTGTTTTTCTCCATAGTGCTGAGAAATGGTGCGTGGGAGATTGTACACTGGGAGAAGGTATGTACCCACAATTTATCACCTGTTCACATTTTCTTCATCTGAAGCTACAAACATATTCTGTAAATTTTACTACTCATTGTACTGTTGTCATTAGGAGAAACCTCTCTCACACACACCTTCGTGCTAGTATGCAGCCTAAGCTAATTAATCCAGTGTTGCCATGTGGATGATATTTGGAAGACGAGGCTGGAGGACAAAGAGCGGCTTCTGCTCTTTGGCTCATAATAAAACTGTTTCATCTCGATGGTTGCAGCAGCTCAGCTGAAGCAGAGTGTGTGCAGACACAACACCAGCCTCTGCAGAAATGAGCTACATTTGGACCAAATTAGTGACAGTGCTCCCTCTGTTAGAGGATACTGTTCGCACTTAACAGGGCAATGCAAGCTGAACCTTTGTCATCTGTTCTCAGGGACATGATTCACACAGAAAAAAAGACTTTATTTTACAGTCTTTTTGGCTTTGTTCTTTGTAAACATGCTAGCTTTCAGTTTCCATGCTTAAAGAAATGGTATTTAGAAGAAATAAACAGTTAATATACATCCTTACAACAATTGCAGCTGATCAAAATCAAAATAAACTTCCTGTACATAATCCTTTTAATGCATTTATCACAGCAAAAGGGAAAACACTGTGTCTCGTTAGTATACACATGGAAGATTCTTTAAAAAGCCCAACTTTAAATAATTGATCATTTTTTGCCTCTTCACCATGCATATTGTAAAAGCCTCTTCTGCTCATTTTTTTGCTTGGTCTTCCATTTATGTAACAAGTTACTTTTGCAGGGCAGCTTACAAAAAGCCCAAAATGATGATTTCTTAAATTAATAGATGTCCCTTTGCAATGTTTAGAATAGATTTTCTGTTAGTGTTACTGAAGTTTGTGTTACATATGCAAATATAACACATGAAAATGTAGATTTAAAAAAATGTTTTCTTCTTGGTTTTTTTTTTATTTTTTATTTTTTTGTGGATATTACTGCCTGATAGAAAATGTGCCAGGTTCATCAGTAATGGAAAAGACTCCACTTGCTTCATTATTGCCTTCTCATCAGTATTATGTTTCTTTGCTGTAATGCTCATGTTTCTCTTCTTTTTTGCAGCTATTTTTCTTTATATATTCATGTTGATCTTACATTTTCTATGCAGTTTTGTGGGTAACCCACAGCAGTAACCAGTTTATTTTCACAGGTTGAAGTGGGCGAAATTTTTAGAATAAATGGCAGTGATTTCGTTCCTGCGGATGCTGTCATTTTATCATCCAGGTACAGGAGACCACCCTGCTGCCAGGCTGTGGGGACCTTCTCCCTCCTTTCTTCTCTTCTCCTTGCTCTCCCAGCTACTCCTAACGAAGTGATGGTTAATAAACATCACAGCCAAAATCTCCAAAATGGATTGAATATCTTGCCTTTTTGAAAAGCATGTTGTTAATCTGGCGTTAACTTTTTCTTAAAAAAAATGTTGTACTTGTCTGATGTGGCAACCATCATTTCCTTAGTTAGGTCGGTTGATTTGATTTTTGGATTAGATTTAACCAATCATGTCATAAACCTGTTTATCTCCTTCACCTTTTCCAAAACCATTTGGATATACATTATTCTAATTCTTATTCTTATTCTTATTCTTTTATTGTTATTACAGTGGATGCTAGAAATACACATTGGGTCACCTAATTATTTATATAAACGAACAAAGCAAAAACAAAAAATGGTTCATTATTAAAAGCCAAACAACAGTTTTTCTGTGATGGTTTTTCTAAATGGATAGTGAAAAGGAGAACAGATGACCAACCATACAGGACTGATCATTGTGCTCTTCACATCTCCCCAAAACTGAACCAGTTGTCTCTCTCCCCTTGTATGTTTTCTGTTCGTCCACTTGTGTTTTGTTTTGTTATTTATCCTCTCCATTCCTCCCCCTTCCACCTTTCATCCTCTCCTCTCTTGCCTCCTGTACAAACAACTGCCACACTTCCTCTGTCTCGCCCCCTGCTGGTGTGTGGTTGGTAATATCAGGTGGCTGTTGGGGAAGTAGTCAGAGCTGCAAATGGGGATCACCTCCCGGCTGACCTCGTCATACTGTCGTCCAGGTCAGGAAACCAGCAACATTACCAACAAAACAGCGGTGGGAGAGATAAGGGCTGTGTGTACCAACTGGGATGAGACGTTTTAGCTCTCTTGAGGAAGGAAGGGGTGTAAACATTTTTTTTTCTATTTATTTATTTATTTATTTTTTGACAATAACCAAATGTCAGTGAAGTGAGTGAACACAAAATAATTTGACATCTTTTTACATGTCAGTCTAAATTGTGGTTTGGCAGCCATATTATTGGCTTTTTATTTTACTATTTGTTTTACGGCCTAACTGTAGACCCTTTTATATGTTTGGCTGACACATCTAACACTACTTACAGTGAATGAAGACATGGAGCATTACCAGTCAGGAGCTCATGCTCCTTCTACTCTATGCTGTCTTTTGGGTGTGAATTTTCCATATGCATGGCTTGTACGGCACCCTGAATGCAAGAATTTAATTTTAACTGAGTTTTGCATGCCATCACTTTCCAAGATGAAAAAGTGGAAACCATCATGGATTTATAGTTTTGCTTTCTTCCACAACTTGTTACTGCTAATTGAATGAGCTGACATGAAGCCAAGTCATTCACTAACAGTAATGAAGCAGTATGTTTTTATGAATGGTATAGATTTTTTAAATGAATTTCCTGGCCATCACAGGAGACTTGTGCTCATTTGAATTAATCAAAACTCTCATTCAGTGGCCTAAAGCAGCACATTCCAAAACCCCTCACTGCTTGCAGTAGAGTTTCAGTGTCTTTGATATGATTGACTATAAGAGGAGTAGCTAACCAGCGACCCAGCTCACCTTATAACCACTGGCATGACTTTCTCTGTCTCTCTGCCCAGAGTCTGTCTGAGGTCTGTTTGTTTGCTTTGTTTGTTGTGCTTGGTAAGCCTGCTCGCTCCTGTCACCCAACTGTGATTTGTCTTCTCTTTTTCCATTCTCTGTCCCTTTGCAGTATATTTTAACTCAATGTGAAAGACAGTTAAACTCAGGGGACGCAGAAGCACCAAACAAAGAACTTCTGTCTGTCCAATAGATGTCTACTTGGACATCAATTGGACAATGTCAGTAAAATTTTGATGGCAATTTTTGCTGGCATGCAGAATCTTTGTTTGCAGTGCTCTAGGGTTTTTGTTGTTCTGTTGTAGCCCCTTTTTCAGCCACAGTTTAAATTGAGAGAATTTATGATTTAACTGTAAATTAGAAATAAATTGGGAAATAATATTTTTAGCTTTTTATGCTCTTTAGCAGAATATAAAATTAGAATCATACAAAATAATGAGCAGTCGAGGTTAAATATACAGTATTGGCATAGAGCATAATTGAATAGCAGTATTATAAGTATTATGATTCTACTGTGTCTATAATCTCTCTCTCAACAACAGTGAACCACAGGGTATGTGCTACATTGAAACGTCTAATTTGGATGGAGAAACAAACCTTAAAATCAGACAGGTGATTATCTTTTTTTTCAGCCTTTGTTTTTTAATAACTCCTACTTGACCATACCATGATAAATTAAAAGTAAAGGTAGCACTGATTTACTGCTGCTGTAACCACAACAACAGGGTCTCCAAGTGACTGCTGACATAAAGGAGATTGACAACCTGATGCGTCTCTCTGGGCGGATGGAGTGTGAAAGCCCAAACCGCCATCTGTATGAGTTTGTTGGGAACATCCGCCTGGATGGACACAGGTGGGCTCAGTTGCAAAGCTGTATGTCTAATTCTCTGACACTCATGCTTTCTTTGTTGCCCATTAGTGAGGAGAAACAACACATTGTGAGATTTTAGTGTGTCTTTTTGTTGAACAAATGAAAGGTTCTGCAATAGTAATATTTAATAATACAGTTGTTTTTAGAGG
The DNA here is from genome assembly GCF_017639745.1 of Melanotaenia boesemani. Taxonomy (NCBI): domain Eukaryota; kingdom Metazoa; phylum Chordata; class Actinopteri; order Atheriniformes; family Melanotaeniidae; genus Melanotaenia; species Melanotaenia boesemani. Next base: position 17,845,663 of record NC_055688.1, read on the forward strand.
CAATGAATTGTAGGCAATATGTCTGCTTCTAGAGGTCTGCTCACATGCTCACAAGTGTTCTAACTTTCATTTCTGATTTTCTTTTTTTGTGTGTGCGCGATTTTATTTTATAAATTTCTAATGATGATTTAGGCTTTAAGGTTGGAAAGATCCATTAATTAGAAATGGAGATTAATGCCTGTTAGCCATCAGGATGGGCGTCTAGATATAGATGGTACCGGCATAATTATAACAAATAATTAGGAGGTTATATGTTAAATCAGTAGTGTTTAAATGTTAAGCTCACCCCTTGCAGATTTGTGCAAAGAGAGGGAAAGTATGTACATGCACTAATGGCCAGTGATGTTTCTTACAACAGCACAGTACCTCTGGGTCCTGACCAGATCTTACTGAGAGGAGCCCAGTTAAGGAACACACAGTGGGTCCATGGTGTTGTAGTCTACACAGGACATGACACAAAGCTCATGCAGGTAAAACTATAGTTATACAGCTTGTCATTTGTTATAACCAGTCAAAAGCAATCAGTCTGACGAATTGGTAAGAGAATCTTATATTTTACTTTGTGTTTGGGTGTTTTTGTAAGTTATGCTGTAGTTACACATGATTTAGATCTGCTAAGCTAAGCTCATGGTGAAATACTCTTTCTCTGTGCTAACAAAGGTTTATATAAATGAAATGCTCTTTTTTTTTAATTTTTATTTTTAATGCAACTATTTTGTCTCGTGTTTGGCAGAATTCCACACGGCCTCCTCTGAAACTGTCCAACGTGGAGCGCATCACCAACTTTCAGATCCTTGTGCTGTTTGGCTGCCTGCTGGCCATCTCTCTGGTCTGCTCCATTGGCCAAACCATCTGGAAGTACCAGTACGGCAATGACGCCTGGTACATGGATCTCAACTGTAAGAGTCCCAACCGCCCCTTCCTAACATATTCCACATATTTTATCTCACTTGTTCATATCAGCTTATTTCTTTGTCTTTTTAAGTTCTAAAATGCTGGTATGTGTTGTCGTTTTATGTTGCCTCAGTTAAATTATGTTCTGTATCACAAGTGAAATATGTGGCAATGTGGGAATAAGTGAATTGAGAAATCACAGCCGTGACATGCATAAATGTGTTGTGAATGAGTCTCATTGAAAAAGAAATGGTTGAATATCACTGCGCTGCTGTACTTTTTTGTTCTTTTCTAATGTTCTGTTTGATTTTGTTGTTTTCTTTGTTGTCGTTTTTTAACAGCTCCAGGTAACAACCATTTAAAAGCCTTGGCCATCCGTGAATGACCCTTCCTTACTAACCCCTTACTGAAGCTCTGCCTTTGCTAAGCAAATGAAGCCCCCCTACCCTCGTCCCCTATATGGTTGCCCCTACTTTGTATGGGCCCATGCCGTGGACAAGCACATACCAGGGATCCAACAATAGGTTTTTCCCCTCCAGCTCTCTTATACTTTCGTCTAATTCAGTGCCTGATGCACACAGTGTTTCACTTTTCCTCCATTTTTTTCTGCCACGTCAAACACTTTGCAGTTTCCAAGCTTCAGACCATCATTCTTTTTCTTCTCATTTTCCACAATAAATGAATAGTTGCATTTTAGTTTCTTTCGCCAAGCAAATAAAACAAGAACTCCTGAGTATTTTCATTGCAGAAAGCTTCTTTGTGTTCATGGCTTGAACAGAGCATGTGTTTCAACCCAAGGGGCAAAAGCTGACATTTTCTAAATGCCTTTGCCCCCATGTTTTCTTGAGTGGATTTTTTTTAAAGGACAGACAGAGAGGGGGAGGTGGAGAGTTGAAAACCTGCTCAGAATTTATTTGGATCCTCAAATCATCCATGTAAAATATTTATCTTGAAGTTAATATTTCAGACTTGAATACCGTTTAAAATAGACATTTTTTACGAGATGAAGCTCTGAACCTGGTATGCAAAGTGATGATCGTGATACTTTGGCCATTACTCTGTTCCCTGATAGGCCTGTGTAGGACAGGTTGTGCCCTGGTCAATTTAAGCTTGCATTACAACTTACATAGTCCTTTTTGATGAGATGTTGTTTTGGCTTCTATTGGTTTTCTAAAGCTTTTAATATTGTCCTCAGTTGCATTCAAACATTGCTCCAAAAGATCCTTTAAAAAAACAGATGAGGGAAATGTAAGTAATAAAGCAAGCGTCCATCTTTGAAATGACTTTACTTCCATAAGGAGTTGTTGAGGCTCTGTCCAGTGCATATTATCCAACCTGTGACAAAAGAGAGGTGGACATATTGTCACGTGTTAAACATTCATTTTTCTCGCACCCATTCATTTTACTTGAAATTTAAAACTTCACCCACTGATCAGCATTTGTACAATAAATGCAGACTGAAACAGTCAGCCCAGCACTGATCACACACACTCACATACCACAGAAATCTTCATGTGCTGGCTGAATAACAAATTTGACTTTGACATGTTGCAAAGTGCTGACTGGTTGCTATATACTGTGACAACTAATGCAGGCTCTGTGAGCAAAGGGTTGCTTTTATATCCTCTTCCTAACTTTGCTTAGTAAAGAAGCAGTGGTGCCTTAAAGGTTGGGGAACCTTTTGATACTTTATTTTTTTAATGTTTCTTCAGAAATATTCTAAAACCTGATCTGATTTTAACACAGGTCCCAAAAACTAATATGGAGAATGCAAACAAATTAGGCAAAATATTGTATTAGAATATTTATTGGAGATTCATCCAATATTGCAAATCTGAGTGGCTAAAGCATGTAAACCTCAAGGATTTAATGTTCTATTTGAGGATTATATTTAAGTTAGTTCACTGAATGCGAAGGTTAAAAAGAGGAAAGCCTATGTACCCCACACACTGGTGCTCACTGATGCTAACATTAGATTTGGAGACAGGACAACACTGAATTTCAGCATGAGAATAATAATGTGTCTTTTAAGCATGGTGGTAGCGGCAAACTGGAGATCATCCCAGTGTATTTTAACAAAAAATAAATAAATAAATAAATAAATAAATAAACAAGAATATCAAGACATCCATCTGGAGGATCATGCAACAATACAGTGGCACTACACTGATCACACTTTGAAAATAGAAAATATAATAAATGTTTTTAAAAGGCCAAGTCAAAGGTCTGCCCTTGTACAACAGAAATTTTGTGAAAGGATGTCAGATGAACAATTTAGTGAAGAAACCCACCAACATCTCTGAGTTGAAACTGTATGAAGGAATGGAATAAAACATGTTGCACTTAATGCTGCAGAGGGAGGTTACACCGTACAGTGAAGGCACCATTTTACTGATATGCAATATTGAATAGATTCCCTCAATAAATGAAAGATGAAAGAATGTCATTCCCCCTATTTATTAAATTTGGTCATCTTTATCAATATATTTTTATGATTTGTTTTTTATTGCTGCTTTTCTTTTTTTTTTTTATTCTAGTGGGTTCCACAACCTTTCAAACACCACCAGTAGACATGAGTGGTATCTGTATATAGGTGCAGACATTTAAGACAACATGTTGCTATTTTATTTGAAAGCATGGCAGAAAGTGTATTTGTCCTACTGCTTTCAGCATGATTTTGAAGAGTTGTCATTTCTCATCCTAATGCACAGTAGATCTGCTAAACCAATGACAAGTTCTCTTAGAAAAATTTTATCAAATAAAAAAATAATGTGAACATATTGCTTGGAACCTCTGATATTCACACCAGATTATGTTCCACAGACAAAGAAAATACATCTGTGATTTGTAGTCATGTGACCAGCAGCTATGCATGTCCTGATTTGCTGGTTTTCTTTCTTTTTTTCTTTTTTTTTTTCAATGATTCTGGTCCAATCCAGTTTTGCTCTCTCATCTGATACCAGCGTTTGTATGTATCATAATATGCCGGCTTCTAGGATTGAGTGAAATGAGGTGATGTAGAGCTCATCGTTAACACCAAAACGTTCTCACTGACAAAATCCACCCACTCTTTTCCACTTCTTGTTGGTCGAGAATGTGCTATGGACTGAATCTCCCTCCTTTGTCTTGACGGCGTCTGAAATGTTTGTCTTCCCCCCCACTTCTAAAACAAAAAAAACAAAACAAAATGAGTATTCCCTCCTATATGTGTTGTAGTAGCAGTAGTTTCCATTCTGCCACTTTCTTTGTACCATTCAGTTTTTTTTGTTTTGCAATGGTTCAGTCATGGGGAAGGGCTGACCCTCTCAACCGCAAAGCTAATCTCAAGGCTTGGGTTGAGGAAGGTAACATTTGCAACTCCTGCAAGCTGAGGAAAGGTAAATCCCATCCCTCCTGTTTTCATGTTTGGTGTCAGTGGGAATACATTTTATACATTACCAGTTTGGGGCTTTTGTGGGACCAGCATCATTTTGCATAGTGCTTTGTGGAATTCATTGCCTGGATCACGCTGGATGCCAAGGCTGCTGCTGTGACACTAATGAGATATTTTTGTCCCTGTTCACTAGTTTGAATCTTTGGGACTTTAAATTGGATTACTAATCGGTTGAGTTATAAAAGGATGAGGTTGGGAGGAAGAAAAGGTTAATTCCAGCTAATGCACGACATTACCCCGACACATCCTCAGGATTGGGATAATGTTGATCATTAGATGGAAATAGCTTTGGGTATTTTTCATTGAACTAACTGATATTTACCAACCACCTCTTATGAGTGTCTTTTGTATCACTTTGTCCAAAACTTGTCCCCTAAATAGATGGTGGGGCTGCTAACTTTGGCCTCAACTTCCTGACCTTTATTATCCTGTTCAACAACCTGATACCCATCAGTCTTCTGGTTACACTGGAAGTGATTAAATTCATCCAAGCCTTTTTCATCAACTGGGTAAGTTGAAGTTGCAATGAACAGTTTAACATAACTCTGAGCAAACTATTAACAGATGTAGATTCAGCATTTCTCATTTAACTTATAAAGGGTCCAACTGAGGATTATATTTAGACCATCACTGTTACTAACTCAACCATACTACATGGCAGTATGTTCTTTCAGATGCATTGGCCACAAAGAGTCGTACTTTACATTGACAACCTCAAAATCTTATATTATGACATCCTTGAAGAATCTTGTTGTCAGAACAGTCTTAAAATGTCAGCATTTTATATTTTTCATTAAAACATTAAAAGCATTTAAATTATGAACTGCAGTATGACTTTACAGAAGTATCTTTTCTTAGGCACTATCAAATCCATATCAACACTACTGTGTCTTATGATAAATCGATGATTTAAATACATTTGAGTTTGTTAAAAAGTGGAGTTTCTGATGTTGAGGTTGGAGTCTTTAAATGCTAAAATCCCATGTTTGCTTTTTGAGATAAGGCTGTGTAAGTTTTGCAGTTCAACACCCAACCGTCATAAAGCTAAGAGAAGAAAAAAGAACAATGTAATGACATTTGTAAAGACAACAGTGGAGTTGTAATCCATTTTCTAATAACTATATGATATGAAACATGATTGAAAAGGTGAAACGTCATCTTCTTGCATAACCTAAGTAACTAGGTCAATGTACACTAAGTATCTCAGCTGAGGAATAATTTTAGTTTCCACCCACAGTAATTTCAAATCCCTTTTTATGCATTAAAATTTAAATGAAACCCACACAAGTCATTTTTAACAACATTCAGGGCCTTTTTCTTCTCTTCCCATAGTCCTAGACAGTTCAGGATTTTTATTGTTGGCTTGTTTTTTTGTTTTGACTTCACATCACTTAGAAAAATTGCACAGTTTCTTGGTTTACATTTAAGGTTTTGTGTGACTTGTTTTAGGACACCGATATGCTGTACGAGCCCTCAAACACACCGGCTATGGCCCGCACCTCCAATCTGAATGAAGAACTAGGCCAGGTAAACACTTCAATGTGAATGTGATTTAATATTGTTTCTTATTTAAAAGATTTGTGTATCAGAATAAACTCTGCAGCCTTGGAACTGTTTCTCCACCCATGCAGGTTAAATACATTTTCTCTGACAAGACGGGAACGCTGACCTGCAACGTGATGCAGTTTAAGAAGTGCACCATTGCCGGTGTGGCCTATGGGTATGTCCTGTTTTGCTCTCTTGTTTCGCTGCTTTCCTGCTCAGATCCTCTACCCTTGCCTCCCGCATCACCTTCATTAAATGCAGAGTGTGCATCATATTACATCTGGCGTTTCTCTCTCCTCCCTTACCTTCTCATTAGCAGCTGCATTAATGCTCCTCTCTTCATAAACTATAAATAAAACGTTGACAAACATTTGCAAGCAAAGGCTCTTTACATTATTCTCTTTTCAGGGGATTGTTCAACACTTTCTTGTTGGAGGTGTTTTTGTTTTTTCCTCTCTCAGTGGTCCAAAGTAAAACAGTGTTGATATACCTATGTATTATAAATTCAGTCAAAGTTCATAATTATTTCTTAGCTCTACACACATAAACATATTCAGTTATATTTGAACTGTTTTCCTTAGTGTTTCCCCCTCTAATTTGAATTTTATCATAGATAATTAGCCTCAGTGGTTGCAGAACGAGTGGGAGAACAGAATGTCTTCAGAAAGCCAAAGCAAATGCAGGCGTGACAGTACATGATGAATCCCATTATGACTGAATTAAAAGTGAGATTAATGGAGTGGAGAGTGAAGAACAAAAGGACAGTATTTTATCAGAATCTCATTGCTTAAGCTTTCTTTAGACTGTGGTTGTGAGTCCATCGACAGCTTGACAGCTTTTCATAGATGGCCCTTGGGTCAACAGTAATGCTATATATAATCAAGGATTGACACTCCTCCGTTAGGCTGCAAACTGTCCTTCTAAGTAGAGACATTTTTCTTTGATTCTCTGAAATGAGGACTCCCTCTTATGCATCTAATAAGTATGGACAAGTGTTTCATAGCAGGAGAGAGGAGGGCAGGTTCTGCGTATGCCATCATTTGGCTTGCTCCTCTTCTTCTTTTGAGGTCTCAGAACAAAAGACAGAAGATTCTAAAACAATTGACTCTGTCAGAAAATCTTCTGTATTCATAATCCACCCCCAAAAAAACATATATATATATATATATATATATATATATATATATATATGTTTACAGATGCTTTCTGCTTACCTGATGTCTATGAGGAAATATGGATAAAAGTAGCTTACTGCCTGATTTTGTATTTACATTTAAAATTCAGGGGTTAGCTTCTTTAAAAGATCGTTTTGAAACATTAATATTGTACATCAGAAAACAGAATGCATACCATGCAAAAATGAAAAATCATTTGAGTAAATGCAAAAATAAAACAGACCTTTAAATACAAATGAATGTACGCGTTTATTTCTTACTGAGGAGAGCGACTCGTATTTCGGTTCCAGCACACACACAAAAAACCCCCATAACACTGCTGCCTGCATGTGTTCCTCACTACAAATTAAGTGCTGCTGTAATTAATAAAGCCATCCCCAAGGGTGTAGACATTAATTAATTCCACTGGATTGGAGTTTAAATCCAAAGGGGAATTGCTGTTGAGTTAGAACGACTCTCAGAACTCTTCTGGGTACCACATATTAGGACTATAGAGTGAAAACATATTTTGTTCTAGATCTAGACAGATGACAAAACTTAAGCACATCTTTTTTTCCTTTTTAATATACGTTTACTGTCTTTGTATCTCAGTGGTGTAAACATAAGCGCCACCATTTTTCATGTAATCAGTCCTACCTTGCATGAAATGATGAAAGTAGTCTACCTGCTATTGAGTCTACCAGCACTTACAAAGCTCACAGAAGTAAACAGTGTCATCTTTATGCACTTGTATGAATTAAAATAAATGTGATACTTTACATCTGACTATTTCCATGCAATGTTTTCCAGTTTATTTAGATTTTGGTTAAAATTCAAACAACATTCAGCCCAGAACAAGTGTTTTTTTCCATTTCCTGTCTTAATGCGTATCCAGATTTTGTGCTAGTTTTACACATACATAGCACCTGGCGGTTAAAGTGCTTATACAGTAGTTGTGTGAAATACTAGGAAAAATAGATTAGAGAGCTTGCTGTGATCTCCCTGCATTCCTTAACTTCCCCATAAAAATTCCATTTTAACTCCAATCCTGGCTTCTGATCATTAAAAAAAAACATGTTAACAAAACATTTTGTCAACAAGATGCTTTTTTGTTTCTATCTTCGCTCCGACAGTCACATCCCTGAGGCTGAGGAGGGTAGTTTTGCAGAGGATGACTGGTAAGATGATGGCTGGGAAATGATAGCTCTTTTCTCTGCTTTTGTGACGTATTAGTGCTGCATTGCTTTGTGAAAATCGTGACTTTAAACGATGTACCTCAGTGTGTTTGTGTTTTCATTGTTATCTCGGGACATGTTGTTTAACTGTGGCTCATTAATCAGTGTGTGTTTCTGATGATGGAAGGAAAATGTTAAACTACCAAGTATTATGTATATTTGGGGACCTGTAATTAATTAGTAACTATTGACTGTATATTTGAGTATTGTGGCTGTCAGAGTGTGTGTAAATCAGCAGGCTTTCCTGGACAAAGCTTCTAGCTGTTTCTGTATGTTGTCTTGAGGCTGAATCTGTGCAGCTCATTTTCATGTAAACATCAAACTAACTTTGGAGATGATAGCTACTCACTCACCTATATTTTCTATTTCTCACACACATCCGACATGCACTCCCTCACACAGTCCTGTTTCTGAGATCCATCTGTCTCTGTTGAGCTTTGCAGCATGGGTGTGTCTCATCCATTTTGCATGGGAATAGGAGCCTGTTTTATAATACTCGATTGTTGAACCTTGATCATTTAAAATATCTTGTCAGTTTACTTGAAAGCATACTTCTTTATTGATAATTTGTTCAAAACTGAAATGGCTGTCTTTGATATTTTATAAATTTGATGGTTTAGAAATAAGCGTGTTGTAGTTGGTGTATTTTGTTAGTAGGCCTTTGCCTACTGAAGCTATTGAGTCCATTTTCAAATGCTGCACACGTTTACTGATATGCCTATCACAGTTCAGTTATAAGTTTATTTCTTTTCTCATTCTGAGTACAACAGAACAGGGCAGTGTTATTGGTGTGATCTGGAACTGATCCCTGCTTATTGACTGTGAACAGTCAGCACCCTTGTTTCCACAGCGACCAGGACCTCAGTGTCCCAGCTGATAATCAATAACCAACAATCCCTTTCAGCCACTCTCATACCTCACAAATTTCATTAGGAAAAATGGACAAGGCAAGCTACGACACTGTTGCTGTGGAGAAAAGCTTTTAGTTTTTCTCATTTTACTGGTGTAGGAAACAATAATTTTGACACTATGCATGTTAGGACAAACAAAAACACTAAAGCATTTGAGCCTTTTTGGCAGATGTTTCTTTAATATTACAGTGAATGTGCAAGGTTGCTTAGATAAAGCTTAAATTTAGTCGAAACTTCTTAATATTTATATACATGGAGGCCACAGATAGAAATGCAAACTGTTTTCCACAAAAAATGTCATTCTTTAATAAAACCTGATTGATTTTTCCAAACCTCCTGCACATCTGTGTGGGGTATGACACAATATTGATTCTGGTCTTCCTTTTTAATTGCATTTCTACCTTTTCCTTTTATTTTCTTCCCTTAATCGTCTGTTTTCTGTGCAGTAGATGGGACTATTACAAGCATGCTAGCTGGCTGTCTCTCTGGGTTGGAGCAGCATATTCTGTGGAATTAGACAGACTTATGGTTGCTAATGGCAGCCTCAGTAATGTGTCTATCAGACCCTAATGCCACAAGCTGCTGCCTGCCTGATCTATTGGACTCTATTTATCCCAGAATCATGGATCAATTCCCACTGGACAACCAGCTGGTGGCTAAATAAAAAAAATCACTCTCCTCTTACAGGAATTAAAACAAACAAACAAACAAGCAAACTTTTTTTCTGTTATCACAATTTTCCTAGAAACCAAATATGTCATTTTCCCACTTCACCGCGACTTTTATTGCAATTAAACATTTTAATTTAGGCTTTTGTCGTCTTCCACAAAAGCCAGATTGTCTTTTCTCTGTTTTATTAGTGTTCAGCTTTGATTTTGTTGCTTGCTTTCTCAGACATTCCTTCATGGTTTTAGAAGTGGAGCATCAACAACTGTTATTCATGGAAACAAGTGAAATGAATATGATGTATAAAGAGGATAATAAATAAATATATAAGCATCGCTTTCCCATTTCAGGACATTGCTTTCTCATAGGATGGCTGTACCTCTGCCAGCATAGGCACAATCCCAAACAGTCACCATGTAAATCACCTTACCTAAGCCCAGGGGGGCAACATTTACATTCTCTGTGCACTGTAGTTAATTCTTCATTCAACAAATGTCAATAATGCTAGCATGCAGCACTGGCTGTTATTAACAGCTCAAGAACAGCCTGTGTTGAGGCAATACATCAAGTGAGAAGCAGGGTGATTTTCTCAGATATCTACACAATCGGAATACCTTTTTTATGACTGTAGTTTTTACACACTGCTTACTGAATGTGTATTTAAAGCTTTTCCACACAGGTTTCTCAGACTTAGAGACAGCATCCATTTTTATGTGGTCAGTTATATATTTTGATGTTTGTTTCTTTCTTCTTCTTTTTCTTTTTTCTTTTTTTTTAGTAAGTTCTTCAAGAAAATATACCAAAAATAAATTGGCCCTTTGTCCCTGAATGGATTGTTTGACTGTTTTTGCATCATAAAAATAATGTAAATACAGTTTGTCATGGTAGGTTGTGGGAAATTGTGCATATTTTTCCTGAATTTAGGTTTTCAAAAAAGAACAAACAAAATAAATAACAGGAGATAAGCAGCTGCTTTAGTTCCACTTTAAGGTTGTTTTACATTTACATTTATTTTGGTACAAACACTAAATCATGGGGTCTGCAACATATTTATTAAAAATTATACTTTTTTTTTTTCCAACAGGTCTCAAGACATGCGATTCTAAATGAGTTTTGTTTAGCTGGCTGAGGGGAAATGGCTTTTTGGATTGCAAAGGTTGCAGACTTAAAATACAACAAATAAACAGATTTAGCAGCACTTTTTTCTTTAAACAGCAACAGTTAACATATTTTGTTACCATATTTAAAATCAAACATTTATGATAAAGGATGACAATTCTAACTAAAAGGTAAAAAGTCAGCAGGATTAATTTTAAACTATGAAGCTGCTTCCTTCTAAATACAGAAGGAACAATATCTGATGAATATCAGCCATCAGGTGAACAGACAGAAAACAGGATCAGAATAACCTTAACCTCTTGCGCCTGCACCCTCCGCTACTGGCAGTAAAGAGGTTAACATCCGGTTTTATTGCTGTAACATCAGGTCTATAACTATAAACGTGTGGTATCCACAGAAAGTCCAGAATGTCAGCTGACAGCTCAGCTAACCACCAAACACAGTTAAGACAACAAACAATAAAAAGATCAGGTACACAAAGTCCAAAAAAACAAATGTAAACTCAAATTATGGCTCCCCTTGTCCACCCGATGGCATAAACATGGACAAACAACACCTCTACTGAAAGCACACATCTCACAGATTTACCAAACGAGAGGCACAAGAAGGCCAAAATGTATGCTTCATGTTTGTAAAGCATAGTCATAAAAGTTCTTAACTTTGCTGTCTTACCTCAAAACCTAAATCTACCAGGATAAAACTACATTTCGTAGTTTTCTTTTGGGAGCAGTTTCATGTCCAAAAATCACAATTCTCTGCTCATTTGCATGAGTTTTGAGGGACAAAAAGAAATGTTGGTTCTTTTTCTTCTATCTTAAGTTACAGACAAAAAACCTCTACATTTTAATAAACCCGCTCTCCCCTGATTACATCCGACACACCACTGCAGCAGGATAAAACATGGAGGAAGAGGCATTGAACTGCAAGCCTCTGCATGTGGTTTCTCTGTGTTCAGAGCCAGTAAGCAAGAAGTTTAAAAAAAAAAGCCCTGAGTTAAAAAAATTGACAACAATCAGTTATTACATTAATATGATAATGCATCATTGTGTGCAGCCCTTATATATATATCTGTGTTATATATCTGTTATATCTGTTGTTAATTGAGTTTGCTTTGATTGTAATGCAAGTTTGTTTTTACATCTATTGTCAACACATGTTCCACTTGATGCCAACGTTGTAAGGTTCTGTGATCAAGTTTCTTACAGTGTTTTGACATACCCATCTCCTCTTCCAGGCACAGCACACAGTCATCGGAAGAGGCTGGATTTAATGACCCAAGCTTACTGGAAAACCTCCAGAGTAATCACGTAAGTAATGTCCGGGATCCCCATCGCCTGCCTCCAGTGACTCCTGCTGCTTAGGGCAAATTAAGAAGGATTTTGATTCTAATTGTATGTGGTTGCATAATGTCTTCTTTCCATTTTAAGCAGACTGCTTTGGCATGTATGTCCTTTCTTATGAATGGTGAAATGGCTATATTTCATGGAAAGTATATTTTGGATGGGCTTTTTAGTCTGTCACATTGTGATAAAACTGAAAACCAATAAATGTAATGTCAATTTGATTAAAACCAATGATGAGGGGTTAATTACTGCTTGTTTACACAGAACTCTAAACCAAGACAGACACTGATTAGCTCAATCTTGCAAGACTGTGAAAAGCCTCTTCCACTACTTATTCACAGTGAAAAAAAATCATGTGACTACATGAAATCAACCAAAAAAAAACAACATATCTCTTGGTGTAATACACACAAACACAGACATTTGCCATCCTTTATAAGTCTTAAGAGGAGCCATAATGACCATCTGTAGTCATGAATTGGGTGAAGAATGACTGATTGGCTCTTGAGTCACTCAGCTGCAGAGAAGAGTGGAGGAGGCAGAATGTCACATCTAATTACATACAGTATTACCACCCAGGGAAAGTAGTAATCCTACTGTTATGTTTGCTTTGTTATGACAACACCATCTCTCCACACACTGAGTTTGTCTGAGGTCTGCTTTAGTGCAGTATTTATAGCCCCTCACCCACTGCTAATTACAAACCGCAGTCTCTCTGCATCTTGGTAATAATTGTGCTCATGATTAATCTGTTAGGCTGTAGTTGTAGTGCTTTATTGATGGTTATTTTACATGGTACATAATGTGGTACCACTTTTCTGTTTAGTTTTAAATATAATTTTTCTAATGTGCCTTACATTTAAAAATCATAGTGTGACCTTATTAACATGTCAAATGGACGTTTTGGATGAAATGAATGCTTTTACCGAACTGTAGTACACCAACCACAGTCTCTTACCTCCTGCAGAGGTTTTAAACCAAAGAGAATTAGTTTAGTCAGCTTGCAGGGACCTGCCACCACTAGATGCTGCTCACACGGTAAATCTAATAACAGCAAAATACTATCTGTTGATAATATAGTATCAAATTGAAGAGTATTTGAGCAAAGATGTTGACGAGGTTCATTTGCATGTTCGTACATGTTAAATAATAAAAAAAACAATAGTGTTATGTCTAAGCCATTTTAAAATATGAAGTGATCCTTTTCATTACAAAGAACTTATATGTGCAGTTTTGATACAAGGAAATTATCTTTTAGGTTTAAGTTGGTTGTAATATACAATTTAACAGAAAAACTAAATCCTACAGACCCAACTTTTAAGAATAGTTACCTCAGTATGTATGAGTAAAAAGCTGTGTGTTGAAGATTAAACAAAAAAGCTTTAGCATATCCGTATTTGTTGCATCAGCTTCCAGTTTGAACTTATTTAAGTTAAAGTTAAATATGCAAAGGAAGCATAAATTTACATTATTTCCAGCCTCTAAGACTAACGTTTGGTTAACACATCATCAATATGTCTCTGACAGGGTTCTGCTGTAGGTGCTAAATGAAGCCATAAATTTAATTTAACACCTGATGTGATGTTCACATTACAAACACTTGGAGGCCATCAGGAGGCTTCTTACTTAAACATTGTTAATGCTTTCAATTAACAACATTTTTGCATGGCTACAGGCTGTTTGTAGAAGTAATGTTAATACAGTGTTGAAGGGAAGGGCTGACTGGAGGAGAGGAGATTTAACAGCCCTGACAAAATAAACATCCCCTCTGGAGCTCTTCTTGTTTCCTGGACATGTTCCTGCAGAGCTTCATCAGTCTTTGTGGGAACTTGTTTACTTACTGCCACACTAGGACTTTCCGCTTCATGTTCACCTAACCCTTCAACTTTTTCCACACTGGTTCTGTCTGAAGTGATGAGTGTCTGTCACTGCTGCCATGACATAAGTTACCCGGAAGTCAGTGGGGGTGATAGCTGGCAGCACTTGCAACATGGTATTAGCTGTCACATCTAATTGTGCCATCAGAGTAAAGTTCAGTGGACCTTGACTCTCCGCTCAGTTTACCACTGTGCGGGATATATCACACGCTGCCAGTTGTGCTTTAATTCTTGTCAAGACCCTCAGCAACATAAATCTAACCTTTATGGAATGCTTTGACACTTTGGAAATGGATTTACATACTTGCTGAACTTGTGTTCATGGCTGTTTGTTTTTTGCTTAGCACAAAATAAACCAGAAGAATACAGCTAGCTTAAGGCTTTGCAGTACACACACATTCTCTCTTTCTCTCTCTTCCTCACACACACACACACACACACACACACATATAGACACGCTAACATGTCCTTCAGAGGATACTTATCAGCCCAGACCAGATTAGCATGCTGTTAGAAGACAAAGAGGACTCTCTCAGCCACCTGGACTTTATGGAACATTGTGTATTTTTATGTACATATGACCCCTTGATTTTCTTCTCATGCCCCCATCATATATTTTTACATTTCTTGCACGTATCATAGTGTCGAGATGTGAAACAAGCATTTTCAAGCCATTGCTTTATAATGTGGTTTTACTCACTCTTTTTTATTACTACTATTCAGGAGGGATCGTTCTTTTTTTTTCCCGTTTGAATCTACTGTATATTTTCTGCGTTGCAACAGGTTTGTGAAGCTGTTTTCATAATTGTTTGCTCATTGTTGACAAATGTTTGCAGCCCACCTACTAAAGGTCCTGCTGCTGCATTATTCAGGGCTTATGTGGCCTTGGAGGCTGCTGATATCTCTGCCTCAGCTGTAGTCACTGACTCCAAACTGGTGGTCCTCTATTCTCAGATAGGAGCCTCAGCAGATGCCTGTCTGAATCTACCACGTAGCAAATTAGTCATACCGTTCCTGTCATGAATGTAAAATGCCCTCAGTATGTGGGTTGGGTCTGTTCTTCCTCATTAACTGAGGATGAGTAAATGTGTTGTCAGTAGCTTGAGTCTAGAATCTAGTGGCAGAGTTATGTGTGATACTATTGGCTTGATGCCACCAGTCATTTGTCAGGTGAAACTTGACTGGCGTTCATGTAGTTCAGACATTGAAGAACCTCAGACTGATTTTTTGGGAAGAAATGGAACTATAGTCATGATACCAGTAAGATTGCAGTGTTAGACATGTTCATCAGCTGCGAGTCGTGCAGGTTGGTCAGCCTGTCAAACAGTGCTTTCTCTCCCCTTATTCTCCCTGTTCTACAATATTATTAAGGTCTTTCTAGCTGTTTTGCTTCTGTTACGTGTTTTATTAAACAACATTAAAAGTCAAAGTGCCCTTTCCACTTTCTGTAGCCTACAGCTGCTGTTATCCTGGAGTTCATGACCATGATGGCCATCTGTCACACTGCAGTCCCTGAGCGTACGGATGGGAAAATCACCTACCAAGCTGCATCTCCAGGTATCACACGTTCTAGTGGAACACAGCTTCTGGATATAAAGTGTGTTGCTCTGCTATCACTCCAGTGTGTGTCTTTAAACAAGGTGATTTAGGAATGAACTATTACTAGTCTTTCTCTGGTAGCTCAAAAGGTAACGCGTATAGAGCATATTCAGGAAATGTAAATAAGCATCCACATTTTCATAAAGGGTGTTCATTTTTTTCAAAATTAGATAGTTTGGGTTGTAGTTGTCAGTCATATTAACATTATCTAAAGTTAATTGCTATATATATTTAAACATAGTTTAACAGTGACCACTAAGTTCCCTTCTGCAATAGATATATTCTTTATTGTTTATCCTTGAAACATTTCTGTGTAGTAGCATTTAATTTTAAACCTAATGACCGCTGTGCCTGAAAAAATGGAACACATATCTACGCCCTCCAGGCTTTAGTGTTTCATATGGACATTTATATAACCACAACTGCATGAAAGAGCCAGGAATTTTATTATAAGATTAAATCTTCTCATTACAAAAAGCATAGTTTATATCCCTCTGATTCCTTGAATCTCACTCTGATCCCTCAGTCTGTCATAATCACAGGTTAGTCTAATACAGTGAGACGACTGTCAATCTTTTTTTTTTTAAATTACACAAAATCATCCCCATGAAAAAAACTTTAGAGGAAGATAAATTTGTATAAATATGCAATATTTTCACATCAGGTTGACAAGTTTCACACAGTGGTTGCTTCTATGAGTAAAATGTAGATTTTCTGAAATTAAATGGCCCTCCTAATGAGCTCAGTATGCTATAAAAGCCACTCAACTCTGGCCCAAATAGAAACAAACAAGAAGCTTTAGTGATAAAGAGTAAAGCTGACCTCAGTAGACAGTTGACTGGATCTGAAGAATAGTTATTGTTCCCCAATACTTTTGACTCTATGAATAATGTTGCTAAAGCAGACCTATAATCCCTTCAGTGAAGAAACAGTTAATATTTTGCCACTGCTGAGAGAGAAAGATTACTTTTTTTTTTTGCCTGAGTGCTCACAAAAACCATGATCTTATGGTGTTTTGGGGTTTGAAGCATTGTGGGGAATGGCTGCAAGGAGAGCTAGTGAAGTGAACTGTATACTATTGAAAAAAAAAAGTGGAGTTCTTTTTCCTGCCCTTTAGTATGCTGATGCAAGCTGTAACTCTAGTTAATCTGCAGTATTCAGTGTCTCTACATCTTGAGAAATGTGTTGGAAACGGCTCATTTATGTACAAATTTTGACTCTTTCAGCTGTCAAACTGAAATTCAACATTTACTGTAGCATTTCAACTCACTGTGTGCTTGAACATGTGTTTGATCTATTATACTTTTTTGTTTTAAAGATGAAGGAGCTCTGGTGAGAGCAGCCCGAAACCTCGGCTTTGTGTTTTCTGGCAGAACTCCAGACAGTGTCATCGTGGAAATGGTAAATCAGGCCATATTTGAAAAACAACAAAACACAAACAGTTCAGACTTTTTAAATCTGTTTTATCTGGTCTCCTTATAGTCCTTTGCAAACCTATAGGATCAGAAATATAAAACTAATGACAAGGACCTGGGCTAAATCCAAATAAAGAAAAATACTTGCTCACCTGATTAGCTTTGGAAAATCTGGGTCTGTCCCAGTTACTTCAGCAGTGGGCATAAAAGATGACGTCATTATCGGCATTTGGGGAAAAATATTTTAGATAATATGCTTACTTTTCTTTGTGAAATGTAGTAACTATTTTAGGTTGGGAGCTATTATAAAGAATAGGCTAGCATAAAAGCTCAGAACAAATGTGAATGGGCTAGTCTGGTTCTGATCAAAGATATTACAAAATGAAATGACATGTACAAATCCTTTTATATGAATAAATTATTTTTAAGTGTGGTAAGGTGTTCCACTCTTTCTAGTCTTTGTGCTTGGCTGATACTAGCTGATTTTCAATGATTACATTGTACAGCTGGCAATAAAGAAAATGTAAGATATATATCTTACAGCTCTTACTATTTTTCTTTTTCCAAGATATTCCATAACAAACCTTGAGGTAAACTAATAAAATGAAACTGCTTGAATTTCTTGGACCACAGCAATGCAAAAAAAAAAAAACACATTTGTTCTGATTATCTCCTAAGCTGGCGCAGTATGTTCTCTCAAAGACTTGGGGCCACTCATCCTGTTGTTAGCTTAATTGGCTAACCTGTTCATTTCACCTAAAGATCCTGAGGCAGAAAGGCTACAGCCGTTTATTATTTATTCATTTTTAATCGCAGGCCAGACCATCTTCTCTCTGAGACTCTTGTCCTTTTTCCTAATCTTTATTAGACCCTCTAAATCTCTCAGCATCTACTTAATTGCTCTGTCTTGTACCTGGCAGTCTCTACAATTAAATAAGTTAATTTGATTTTACCTTGTTATTCTCCCTCCATCTTCTCAGTGGAGGCAACTGATAAACACATTTAAATTGCAATTAAGGCTGATTGCAGGAAGAAGGCAAGGTTAGGCTTTGCTACTCAGTCTAAGATGTCTTAGAAGACCCAGATGAGGGTGTGTCCTTTTGGAGAAAATTAACTTGAATGTCTCTTTTCTTTAGCTTGGAAAAGAGGAACGGTATGAACTGCTTCACGTGCTGGAGTTTACAAGGTAATTCTTTGGTGACAGTGTTTATTATTAGTAATAAAGTGCATAATAGATTGTCAGCTTTGAAATACATTTATAATTTCCACTAATTAATCCTTTTGATTTACGGTTTTAGGAGTCGTATGCTATCTCAAACGGTGTGATGACTTGGCTTTCTCTCCTTATTCCATCTTTTCCTTTGTCTGCACTCCCTTTTTGTCACTTAGCACGAGAAAGAGGATGTCTGTCATCATGCGCACCCCATCTGGGAAGATCCGCCTTTACTGCAAAGGAGCTGTGAGTGTCTGTCTCTCTCCATGGCAACGTGTGACAGCCCATCACCATCACTGCCGCACGCACAAGTGTTGAATTCTCCTCTCCCCTCATTGCCTCTTGCTCTTGTCAGAAAAATCTTTTGAATGAGCAGCAGAATAAACACCGCTGCATCTCACACATGTGCATCTCTGGGAAAACAACAGACACAGAAACATTATGTCTCACATAGAAATGCTCAACGACTACAACCACCGGACTATTTTTAATCCAGAGCAGCACAGTCTTCAGAACCTCCTGGATGGATGCAGCATTGTACACTCAATAGAAAATAATGTTTTAGCTCAGTTGTAATATTCAGAGGATGTTTCTCTTTATCCTGCTACGGCCAAAACTCAACACTGAAAGTAGCTCAGGCTCATCAGAGCATTTACCAATCGTTCCTAGGCTTAAACTTGATCATTTTGCACCAAGAGGCTTAACACTACTGAAAAACTGAAATTTCTGTCTTTTCTTTTTATAGCCTTAACAATCTAGTTACGCTTTTGTTATTCAGACACGTTATTTAAATTACTGAATGCAGGCTAAACACCAGCAGTACATTTGTATGCGAATGGAAACTCTCTGTGCACCTCATGAAGGCTGAATCAAGCCTGATACCCAAGCGCAAAGCAGTGCAAGTTCAGGAAGTTGCTGTCTTTCCTTTGTGAGTGTGTCAGAAACTAACAAATATTTGTTTCCCCTCAGGACACAGTGATCTATGACCGTCTGGCAGACAGCTCCAGGTACAAAGAGATCACATTGAAGCACCTGGAGCAGTTTGCTACTGAGGGTAAGTGGACGAATATCGCCCCCTGCCACACTTCTAATATACAGTAGACGTCTCATTTATTTTTAGCAGTTATTGCAACTTGATCCTCTGTTGTAGCAGCAGTGCAGGTTCTTTCCCCCAAGAGATTTTGCTCCAGTGCCATTTTTTAATGATCTGTTCATTTAGGTGTGGGTATTTTGCAGGAGTAGTAGCACAAAGCCTTAGACCTGTAGGAAACTGCAGCAAAGCGAGTTCCTTGTGTTCTGTGTTCATACTGCCCCCTTGTGAGACATCAGCAAAATGATGTCATTGAGATTTTTTTAATGTGGGCTAAATATAGCATTTAAGACAGATTGTGAGAATCTTCAGATACAGTCATTTATAAGAAGCTGAAAATGGCTGAGGAGATGTGGCAATAAAAGTTTATTTAATGTTTTCTTAAACTGTCACAAGATGAAGACTACAATTGATTTTTGTCCAAATGAACATTTACTGATAAAGTGCAGATATATTTGTGTTAAATCCAAGGTACCTATGGAATAAGAATATGTTATTGTCTATGCCAGGGTTTTCTTGTTCTGTGATGGTTTGTAGTTTATTTGACAGGGGATGAGGTAAAAACAAAAAACAATGACATAACAAAATTTTATTTGGCACACACAACCAAAAAAAAGCAGTTTGCTAGAGAAAAAATATTTAGTTACATGACAGCTACCCACCAAGTGTAAGAAATAATACGTGCCAGAAATGTACAGAGAAGCTGTAAGAAGTTATTCTATTAAATTACCTGTACAAAATAAGTCAGAAGAAGTTATTCGGCAACAACCTGTCTGAACGACATTTTTAACGTTATCTTGACAGCCTGACACACACTGCATGTAAAATGGTAAAAAGTCCTGACATTTGACCTGGATGATGTGATTCTGTTTTTAATCTGACAGGGCTGCGCACTCTGTGCTTTGCAGTGGCAGACATCAGCGAGTCGTCCTATCAGCACTGGCAGGAGATCCATCACAGAGCCTGCACCTCCCTGCAGAACAGAGCCTTGAAACTGGAGGAGAGCTACGAACTGATAGAGAAGGTTTGCTTAGAAAATGTCTTATATCCTGTTTGTGTGAAAGTAGTTCCTGTTGCTGTTATTCTTCGGGTTCCCTTAGCCAGATTTACTGTTAGCCTGTCATCCTGCTATCAGTTATCCACTGTGAGGTAGTTAGCTTGTCAAGTAAGAGGCAACTTATCATTTGACTTGTTGCTGCAGTTACATAATCTGCCAGTTTTGATACAAACCAACGTTTTGTAAAGCTTTTGCAAGAGTGGCTTGGCTTAAATCTAGGTATAACTAATGTGGAGAATTGTAATTATTCTTCTAAACATTCAAAAGTTCAAAACTGAGTCTGTTTTTATGGGAGACAGGTGGAATTGGTTTTCCGAGAGGTCGGACTGTGTGGGAGTGCTGGTCAAACACAGGAAGCCACAGCTGTAAATCAGCCTCTTGGCATGTTCTTTTTGCTTGCTCATGCCTGCCCAAAACAAATGGAGGCAATCAATCACGAACTCAAAGCTTTCAGAGAGGAAAATGTAATGTGTGCAACCTAATGAGTAGAGTGTGGCATTACTGCTGCCAGGCTTTGGGGTGGTTTACGGTTTGGGGCCACCCGCATCTAAAAATGTCTTCAGTAATGTCCACATGGGGGCACAATAGCGCTGCAGTTCCATTTTAAAGAGAGGAAGAGATATTCCAGCTGTATAGGAAATCATGTATCTGAAGTAATTAAATCAAATCTATTCAGTTTAATAAAGTATCTTAAAATATTATTAAAGAAATTGTTAAAGTGTAATAAATTGCTGCTTTTCACTCCTTTTTATAAAAACCTGGCATATGTCATTCATAGTTTATCATTAAAAGGGACGGTATTGTCAGTAATTATTTATGATTTGTACTACATTGTAGGTAATCTTTAGAAAAAATAATCCCCAAGGAGTACTTGAGTACAGTAGCTACTGGATTCTTATTTAAATTTGTGCTATTAAATATCAGTGTAAAGTAAACTGCTCCTGGCTTTGAAGAAGAAGTTTCTCATCAACTGTGTTGATTGGTTTAACCTTATAAGATTTAATTGATTATTTCCGGTCCACTTGCACTTAATCCCAGCCAACCATCAGTTACCAGCTAGCGTTTTCCAGGAAGGGCCATCAGGAAGCTGGTGTTGCATGCAACTAATCAGTCTGTTTCCCACACTGAAACTATAGTTAGAGACAAGATAGCATTAGATGTAGAGTAGTAGCAGCCACTGTCTTAATGCTGTGCAGACAATCGCCAAGTTAAATATGGTTCTTCATGGGCTTTTTATGCAGAAATTCTGATCAAAGTGGTTTTTGTATAATAATCCACTTTGAATCCCTTCAAGTATAAGAACAATAAATAGCAAATGAGGACTCAACAGATATCGTGTGTCTCACCCTCCCTCCAATGCATAGTTTGCCATGCTGTGTGGTTTCCAGTGATTAGACAGTACAGAGCTGCAGACCAACAGGCAGCAGGGTTCAGGTCACAACTTAAAGAGCTTCCTCGGCCTTTCCTCTGCTCCTGGTTCCTGTCTCCGCTCTACTGCTGGGTCTTGTCAAATCTTTGGCCCTGTGATGAGCCTGTACTAACCCACAGCCAATCCCAAAGAACCACAGAGTTTCCTGGGAAAAAAACAGCCAACTGTATTTGTGAATGTGCTTGTGTGGAAGAGATCAAGTCCAGAGATGTGCACACATGAGAGCACAGGAACTGATCCGAAACGGCTTAAGGTCATAGCGATTTTTCTAGTAGTGAACAAAAATGAGTTGAAGAGGGGAGGGAACAAAACAAACAAAATAAAAAAACAAAAACACAACTGATTGAGTGACAGAACCCCGACTCAGATTTTTGTATGACACATGACGTTTTAAAGACCTTCCTATGTTATGATCCCCACTTACTGACTCCCCCCCGTACCTTCTCTGGGTTAGAACCTGCAGCTTCTGGGAGCCACAGCAATAGAGGACAAGCTCCAGGATAAGGTACCTGAGACCATCGAGACTCTAATGAAGGCTGACATTAAGATCTGGATCCTGACTGGGGACAAACAGGAAACAGCCATCAATATCGGTGAGCTACAACTTTATGATCTTTGAGCTTTGAATTTTCCATGGATACTGTTCTGATGTGTATCATGTGAAATACCATAACTAAAACCATTAATGGTGCACCTCTTGTGCAATTTGTGCTATACTAAAAATGTGCTTTTATGTATCTTTCATTTCACCTAGAGGCTTGACATCAAATATACCACTTAAGGAGGAAACACTTTTGAGGCTTGAGACAAACTCAGCTCTGTGAACTGCTATTAGAAAACTGATGCTAGAATTGCTCAATTATGTAGACACATTAATAGCCGTTTGCACTTTTGATGCTTTTTCCATTCATGTTCAAGCATCAGCACATATTTTGGCCCCGTCTGTGAACTTCCCTGTTACAGGTACTCCAGTCAGTCCTGTGGTCATTCTGCATCCAGCATGATACAGTAACGACAAGTTGAATGCTGCTCTGTTACACATACCTAGTGAAAGCATCTGTTGCAGAATGATGTATGAGCACCTTGCTCTGACATGAAATAAATAACATGAATATGGACACAAGCAGGTACTTCTCATGTGTCAAGCTTCCTTAGAGATTTTTGACTTGGAAAGGTAAATAATTTGCGCTTGTTAACTATTTTATTTCATATTGTTCATTCATATTTGCCCTGGAATTTGTGTGGCGAAATACAAAAATGGATCCACCTTGAACACAGTCAGCTTGGTAACACAGAATTCAGAAAAATAGATAAAATATGGCTACATTTGTGGCTGTACCTACCACTGAGGCTTGACTGAATCAGCCCTTTGTGCCCACTGTGCCCAGATGTGAAGGGGCTCAGAAGAGGCTCGAGCTCACTGGAAGTATTTTTACAGGTCTGCCTTCTGACAGAGTTGCTCTGTAAAAACTCTGCCCAATATTGACTTTATTTTTTACTATTTTCCTCATAGAAAGATAATCCCCATTGCCAGGTTTAATGGTGCACTGTGCACCATGCCAAATTAGACTGAGAAAATTATCCCAAATGTTATTTAACATTTTCATGTTGCCTAAATCACCCAAATGCCTTTTTTGGCACAGAAAACTGGGCCTTAATGCTACTAAGATTACATAATTACAAATTTACTAATAAGCCTGAACTATCAAAACAGCATACGAAGTAGCAACTCGCTCAGGGACATGCTTGCAGTGCTCGGAGTTGTTGAATGAGGGGAGCTGAGGCCTGAGCCAAAATGCAATGAGAGGAAGGAGTCTGCAAGTCCACTCACTTTACTAAGGCTGTGTCAAGTTTGGCCAGAGTCTGCATCTGCTTAAGAGACACTGAATAGTAAACATGTTCACTTATCTGTCCACACAATTGTGAGCTCCCACCTCTGCTCCCTTTCCACTGTGATATGCTAGTTTTCTTCTCTTCTGCCTCCTAAAATCCTAATCAGCATCTTATCCATTCTGAGTGCCCTCCCTGGCAAAAATGTGCATCTTTAATCGTTGCTTCCTTATTGAAATCTGAGATTACTGTGACGCGAGTGTCGTTACACATTCTTTAAGGCCTGTGGGAGCAATGTTTAGTTCCGCCTGGGATGGAGAAAGGCCAGGAATTGAACTTTGGTGAAATAATTAAAAAGGAAAAAAAAAAAAAAGCACTGAAATGAGCTAAAAAGTAAACACATTGAGCGGAAGGGCTGTGGCAGGAATTGACAAGGGGGAAGGGAGTAGAGACAGTGTTGAGATGGGGAGACATTTTCCACACAGCAGCAAATTTTTGGACGTTTGCACCTTTGCACTTAAGAAAACAATCTGCTAGACCCCAGACCCCTAGCCTGTTTGGTTTTGACTCTGGAGGTGAAACTTGCTCATTTCCTCTCTGTGTGTACTATGTGTGCACTTTTGTGTTAAGCTGTGCATTTCTGTGCAAAATCTTATCTCATTTTCACTCCAAAAATTGCCACCCATACATTCACAAAAGACAGGTTTTTGTGGTAACCCCCTTAAAGAAACTGAAATCATTTTCCAGACAGAAGCAAAGTGTTGAAGCCCACAAATATTTATGTGGTCATGCCACAGATGGTAACCTTTTCAAGCAGCACTGAACTGAAGGCTTCAGTCTTGGTTTGTGAAACATTTCTGTTTTCCCCAATGAGAGGCTCCCTCTACCACCTTGCTGGTGACCCTGAGTCTCTGTCCCAGCCAAGAACTGAACAGAACGCTCCCTAGAGAGCCATGTTGGGTAACCCAGAGTTGTAACTGCCTGTTAAAACAGGAAACCGACAAACTTCTGTAAACCAAACTCATTAGTCATGTCTTGAGACACTGACTCTAAACTTCAACATTTTAATTGGTAATTCTAAAAATGTATTTTTGATTTAATTTCCTTTGTTTTTAGATTTTATTTTTTGATGTACATTCAGTTATTTAAATTGCTTGTTGGAGCTATATTAACTATAATTTATGTAAAAAATTGAACAGCAGCGTAGATAGAAAATATTTATGCTTATCGACAGTACATGCCTAATATCCAGCCTTTTCAGGTATCTGTTTGCTTTTAAAAATGTAAAATTTCCTCCTTATTTTTTCTGATTGTTGTAGGACATTCCTGCAAACTACTGACAAAGAACATGGGGATGCTTGTGATAAATGAAGACAGTCTGGACGTAAGTTTAAAGGAATTTTCTTACACACAACTTATAGAACCTACTTCTGTAGTGAATTAAAAATGCAACCAAAACACACAAAAAAAACTCAACTTTGTTTTATGTAAGGTTTTATGAATACTGTTCCTTCCTCACAATTTATGCAATCAAAAAAAATGTAAAAGTACTTCTACAAATGTTAACAAGTTGATGCAATTACTAAAGAATACTTCCACCTGCTGCCCTCAAAGGAAAAAAAAATGTAATGTGACGATATCTTTTATAGGTGAGTGTCAGTCATTCAGTCCTGAAACTTAAGGAATGAGACCACAGGGTGCCTTTTGCATAAAGCCACTACACATCTTAAGCTCTGTATTTAACATCCAGCAGTGAGGTCTGTTAACCCCCCGGCAGGAGAGCGTTGTCTGAGACTGAAAAGGGCAAGTCCCTGCAATTTCAACAGGGGAAAGCTAAGTATTGGTGCCAAAGCCAGAAACTGTGCTGGGCTCGATTGGGGAAAATGGCGAGAAGCCGAGGATGAAGTGGGTGGGGGTGTTTCTGGGTGATGACGGATGGCCTTCACTCTGTCAGCCAGTCTTTAAGCGTGATAAATGGAACTGAGGTAAAAATTTGGGGTCGGTGCCTTCATAAAGCACACAGACTGGTGCTTTGAAATGTCAGCTCCCATTCTGCTGTGGTTGAGCAGATGCTTACATAAGACAGTTTGTTAAAACGCAAAAGGAGGAACCTTTTCACCTAGACTGAGGAGGCAGTGAACAGAGAGCCAGGCAGCAGTGTTGGTAGTTCATAGTGCCCTTGTGCTGTGAAAGAGATTCGCTGGAGCATGCCCCCCCTTTTTTTCCCTGTGTTTAGTAATGGGACGGCACATTTTTGACACCAGTACCAAGTTTTACTTCAAACTAAGTTTCCAGAACTTAAACTCCAAGATAAGATTTGTTTGTTTGAAAAGATTTATATTTGATCATTTCAGGAACAAACAGTGCTTATTGAGTATTTGATACTAATCTTTGCAAAGCACAGTTACAACTAGATGAGTGTCATTACTTTAAATGTCCATGAGGAAAAATTGTTTAGGGAAAACATTATAGACGCACAATGTTTTTAACTGCTCATGCTAAGTTAATTAAAATTATGTGTCTGTACACTATGAACTAAGGTGGAACATCCCCCATTTGATGGCTTCCATCAAATAGTACAGATGACATTACATCCATATAAATGTCCAGATTCCACATCATGAGTGTCACGTCTTGTTGGCTGTATCACTCAAGGTCTATATCAACAACAGAATCCAGTTTTTATGAGAAGCTGTTATGAATTTCTGAACGGACATCACATACCGTTTCCAAAACCAAACACTGGCCCGTCACATAAGCTGAACTGGTCATTATAGCCATAACAAAGAGGCTTTAGGAGGAGACATGTAGCATTAGTGCTAAAATTCCTCAGTGGAAATTAGGGGGGAAATGACCATCCTACTTAAGGCAATGGTAAACTTCGCTTATCACGCTGTGATGAATTGGTTGTCTTCCAAACAAAGTGAATTCCTTCTCATACACGTGGTATATAAGCTTCTACAAGAGCTTACACACACACTAAGTCACGCTGAGATGTAATCTAAAATCATTCTGGTAACACAGATGGAGCAGTTTTACTTGAATGAAGATATCATACATAACTTGTGGTTACTTTGTCCTTAACACACATACGGAAATACACGCTCTCCTGCCCACTGCTTCACCCTCTCATGCTGTTTTACAGACCCCATCAGGGATGGTTAAGTCCCCACAGCTGCTCTCTGCTTGTATCCCTCTTGCTCAGTTTCTCTCTTGTGTTAATCCATCATCTCTCTCTATGCGTGTCTCTCACTCTCCTTCTCTCGCTTTGTGAAACGTAAAGCCCCTCTGTCCAAATATTTCCTTTAAGCTGGGGTTTCAGAGTTTTGTTATGCCAAGTGAACATTCATGGTCCCCTTGGTACAATCTGAATGCACTGACATATCTGACCTCCACACCAGTCCAGACCCCTCGCCACTTCATTCCTGCTAATGGCAACCATTTTCTAACGATTTCAGCAGGCCAGGCATCTTTCTGCTACCTTAGTTTCAGTGCATCAGATTGTATCTTGGCATTTTACGTGCATGGTTTTTATGTATGTATTTTTTTCTAAATTCATTTATGCATTTAGACACACACTTTGATACTATTTGGATTATTTTAAGTAGTGTTCCTAAGTAGTGCAGTCCTTTTAGATAAGTTTGTTTTTTGTAAATAAAAAGTTGTTGCATGTACCTGTCAGAAAATGGCTACATTCAGAGAGTAGTTTTATGTACTAATGACTTCACCATCTGTGGTGAGAATGACTGAAAGATGAATACAGTGATGATCTCACCACTCCTAGTATTCATCCAGACCGCATGCCTGTATACCGGGACAGTTAATCCTCATCAGTCTCATATGTTAAGCTTTTCGTCATCACTCACCCATACGGTTTTATATACTTTAAAGCTAGCAGCACCCATCAATGTTACCACTTCGTATCTAGCGTCTGAGAGTAACTAATATGAAAATCATAATAAACATCTAAAATGTCATAAGCAGCTGCTTTGCAACAGTTGGGGATTGGCAATAAGAGCTGACAGATTACTTTACTTAACACTGGTACAAATGAGAAATAAATATACCCAATTTTAGGTTTTATATACTGTATATTTCTATGTTAACAGGTTTTTATTATTTTTTTAAATTTTGGATGTTCACCAAAACATATTTAAGTTGTGGTAATACAGTGGGGAGTGACATTAAGTGCACATTTAATGATATTAGCATCCAAAATTGGAGAAGTTAAAGACTGACAGCTGTTTAATTTGCAAGGTCTCATTTTTTAGGGGTTGGAATGTAATTGGAAAGTTTTCTTTAAATCTGTTTGTTGGACAAGTGCGGGCTGGTCATTGTTTCATCATTATTTAATCAGGGCTGTATGCTTCAAAAATCTTTTCAGGGATAAAGAAAAACCTCTCAGCATCTTTTTAAGTGAAGAAAACTCTCTGGCATTTAGGCACAAAAAAAAGAGAACGTCACAAGTATAAATAAAGGCAGTTCAACACAATGTGCTTTACATTTGGAGGGCCCCAAGATAAGAAAGGTCAAATTAGTCTTGGCTCAAAATGTATTTAAAAGCCAAACATTTCTGGAAAAGCACAGTTGTTACAGAAGAAACCGGGATCAACCTGATCTATTGCTGGAAGTAAAAAGTAAGAAGGGTACCTGGAACAACTCCTGGGCAAAGCTTCAACATCATCTGTAAAAGCTGTCAAGATAGTGAGATGGCATGGACATGCATGGCTTCTAATGGCGCTGAGTTCTGGAGTGTGTAAAGATAGACTGTCGACTTTGATTCAGCCAAAGTCAGCAATTTTGATTGAGCAACTAAAGGCAGAAACACAGCCACCAACAAACAGCTGCAGTTAAAACCTGGCAGAGCATAACAAAGAAACCACTTCAGTCTTTGGTAATATCCACTTAAAATTTCGATTTTGTTTATGGTTTTAAAAACTTTCATATTTAGAGTTGGGTCATTTCAAAAGGAGAGTAATATAAATATATGGGGCAGCATGGCTCAGTGGGCAGAGTGGTCGTCCTGTAACCCTGTAACGTCCTGGTTCGATCTTGGTCCAGAGAGGTCATGTCGAGGTGTCCCTGAGCAAGACACCGAACCCTAATAGCTCCCGATGGGTCATGGTTAAGCGCCTTGCATGGCAGCTTCCACCATCAGTGTGTGAATGTGATGTACATGTAAAGCGCTTTGGATAAAAAGCGCTATATAAGTATATATATATATATATATATATATATATATACTATTTAAGATATATGTACTAGATAAGTACATTTACCATTTACATATATGAAAGGGTTGCTATTTTTAAATCACCCACTCAGTTTGGATGATTCTCAAATTCAAGATGAAAATCTGCATTTTTTTTACATATATTTTATCAAACAGTTAAGAATCTATCATCGTTCTGTGTCTATTGTCTGTCATACAAACATCTGAATTTTGAAGAAATATGAATGCAGCTGGGAAGTCTTTTGGTGTTACAATGCAAAAAAACAAAACATTCAGGGCTGGTGCCAATGTTTTAAGCAGTAGTACTTTTAAGCAAAAGTCGTGTTAAGCAAATTTCTTTGTTTTTAAAGCTATTTTAAACAAATTGGACATTGATACAACATGGAAAAGATGATTTCTGTTATATGCCCTGCCTCTAACTTGTAGATAAAATTTCACATAAATACTGAGGTAGGGGTGGCACTTCATAAGACTCATGGAGGCCAGTTCATTTTGACAAAATAAATTTATTTATCTAGCAACAGTTGACATTTCCTCTTATGACTCTTAACACTAAGTCTTGAAATTCAAGTAACTAATGTTTCTTAAAATGTTTTTCATCAAACAGGCAACAAGGGAAACACTCAGCCACCACTGTGGGATGCTGGGAGATGCCCTCTACAAGGAAAACGACTTTGCTCTCATTATTGATGGAAAGACTCTCAAATATGCTCTTACATTCGGAGTGCGCCAGTACTTTCTGGACCTCTCCCTGTCCTGTAAAGCTGTCATATGCTGCAGGTAAGATTTACCTCCAGAGCAATAAAATGAACCTAAAAAACACCTGAAAGAGAAGATCTTCAAGTATGAATACAAATACAATACAAAAGAACTATGTTTCCCCAAAATCCCAGAACAGAAACTGACAACAGATCAGTTTAAAAGAAATTTAAAATAAATGTGATGTTGATAGATTTGGTTCAAAGAAATTATTCAGTTTAAACTGTAAATTTTTCACAGTACCACCTCTTTGCTACAAAGTCTAAAGACAGTATTTTTATGGCTGCCTTTTAAAAATGGCAACAATAATAAATTAAAATGGCAACTTAAAACATTACAAAGGCACTCTGGTGACCTGCACAGGCCACATAAATAGTAGTAAGTACTTAAGTACTCAAGCAACCGTGACGAGGTCTGAGGCCAGGAGTCTGGACCATGTTTTCAGAACAACTGCAAACCTTTACATGCAACACTCTTACTCCCTACAGAACCTCAATTTTCTATTTATTTTACTTTTTCGCCCCACTTCTACCTGTTTCTGCCTTGAACACACTGTGGGCACTATGATATACCGAGGGATGAATGAAGCTTCTTAAACCTCAGAGAACATAAACATTTACAGTTTAACAGCTAAAGACAGACATGCACTTTACAGTATTATCTCTAGAGAATTACACTGAATTTGGTGCACAAAGATGAAGCTCCCGTGATTTAGGCTCTAGAGTTTGCTATTTTAAGTTTGAATTCTTGTAAGTAAGGATCTATAACGTGTCACAACCATAACAGGGGTTTTAATGAGCTTTGGAGAATATACATGAGTATTATTTGTAGTAGTAAATCTCATTTCTTGAGCAACTTTACTATTTGTTGTACTTGTTATATATATATATATAAGAAACTGCTCATGCCCAGGTTTCAATAAAAAAAAACTAAATATATCATCAGTGGCTCAACAAACCATTTTTCACGATTTATATTGGTGAAAACAACTGATCTATCTGGCAATAGTCCAGGTGTTGTAATCCTTGAAAGAAACCATGTATAAAGTACAACCGGCTGCATCACCAGATGCATCACTATAAAGATATAATTACACTTATTATACCTTTTTCTATTACTGATCAGTGTCAAAATTTCAACATTAAACTCTGCTTTGACCCAGTGTACCTGGACTCCATTTAAACCCTGTTTGTTATAGACAGATATATGCTCCCTCCCATACGCTTGATATCAGCAGCTGGCTAACAAGAAGCTGGATTGGAAAGGTGTAAAACTGTTTGCTCCCCCACATCCTCACTTTCTCTACACCCAGTAGCCTCGTTCAGCCAGCAGGAGGGACACAGTTCCTCACCACTGTTGAAAATGATCTGACATGCCGTCCAGTCAGAATCTGGTACTTACAGAAAATTGCAGACTGAATGTTATATAAAGTCTCTGCAGTCGTCTTTCGGCCATCCAGAGAATCTGCTTTTTTGTAACTTGCAAAATGCACTTTTTTCTTTTTACTTAAATGTCCAGGATGTAGGACATAAGATGACCCTTGAAGTGTTTGATTATGCAATGTAAATTCTAAGAAAATTGCTTTTATTTTTTTTATTTTTATTTTTTTTTTTAGAGTGTCTCCTCTTCAGAAGTCAGAGGTGGTTGAGATGGTGAAGAAACAGGTGAAAGTGATCACTCTGGCCATCGGTGATGGGGCAAACGATGTCGGAATGATCCAGACAGCTCATGTAGGTGTGGGAATCTCAGGCAACGAGGGTCTGCAGGCAGCAAACTCCTCTGACTACTCTATTGCCCAGGTAAGCACACTGGCAGAAGCTCATGATTAAAAGTTAGTGGTTATATCATTAGTCTTTATTGAGTTATGATTCATAACTAAGCACTTTGACAATCAACAGTGTAATTCTGGCTGCCTGACGCCATCCCATATGTAGTTAGAGAGGGTCAGAGAGAGGCTAAATAATCAAATGCAAGTTTTCAAGACTATCAGACCTAAATATTGAGAAATCAACCGTTTAAATTGAGTACAGAAAAGGAAATCACAAGACTACAAAATTTCTTTGCAATGTCAAAATGTGATTTATCACAGCATGGTCTGGCAGGGCAGTAAACTAATTTTCATTCCTTCCACTGTTTTCTGAAGTGTATCATCTGTAAGTGATAGCTTGATACATTGTTCTGAGTAACAATGGGGAACATGTCTGAAAGAGCTTTAGCTTATCCAGTGAAGAAGTGTAACACCTGTAAAACAGGCATCTGGTGACACATAACTCTCAATACATCTTTACAGAAACAGACTCTGGCAAAATGATATTTAGATACATGCTCACATCCTGGTAACTAGTTTGTCTTGAAACTCTGCATCGATATGCGATACCTGGTGTCAACAAAAGCTGTAGCGTTCTTGCGCCATGGCTCTGTTATACAGTACAACACTCGGCACATTATGTTTCTTACAGCCAAAAGGCCTCAGAGTATGGGAAAACAACCGTACGATTTCTCTGCTTCAGTATGAAATTACTATTAAAGACTTGGGCGCGCCTAAAGTGCCTCCATCAGTCCACAGGACATGTAGAATGTGTATGTCCTTTAAACCAGGTGGCCTCTTATAATCTATTTAGGTTGTGTCCCTGCATCAAATGAAATTACAGCTCTAGACTTCCAGGGTACTTGCTGTGTCTTGCCGTTGCGGTACATTAACTCTAATTTGCTGACTGCAAACTGAAATCAATCCTGGGAAATTATATTACTTGTTTTTCTTATCCCTATACATGATAATTATATGATAGTCATGAGAATTATGATAATCTTCAGGTGTGTCAAATGAGTTCCTTGCTGTTGTAAATTATTAGGTGGCCAGTTTGTCTGATTTCAAAATTGAGAACTCGGTCAGTGAAGACGAGTGAATTGTTGAGAGAGGCTTTGGGTGGAGGCACCGTGACTGTCTGTCGTCAGTTTAGCCCTGTGTTAGCTGATGTTTGATCAAGGGGTCACACAAACTGGGGCCCATCAACTTGCTTTCATTTCAACAAGGAGTCCATGTTGATGCTGAAAGATGAGCAGACCCTAAAACAGACTTGTGTTACTCTAAAAAATAAGTTAAATTCTTCTGCTCTGACACACTTCTCAACAACTCAGAAGAACTAAATACAGGACAACTTGCCATTCAAACCATTTAGAGTTGGTTTGAAGTCTTGAGTGAGATCATTTTCCAAAAAATCTTCCTTAGTATAGATGCTTTTGGTGCTCATAATGGATTTACCATGTCTCTCCCTGCTTAACAGTATTGATGATGTCTCATCCAAATCACCAACAGTGCAAAGTCCTGCAGCTACTTGCAGAGGCAGACATAGAGATGTGAATCTCAAGAACTTATCTTTTGTTAGTTGGCAAAAAGCTGTGATGAACCACTCACATTGAACTTCTGCCCCAGTGTTATCACACTGATCAGCTAGAAATTGCAGTGAATTTCAAGGATCAGCACAAGCCCTGAGTAAAAGCATAATTATGAAGATATTTAACTGTTACACTCAGCCGTTGAAGGATCAGTACCCCCACTATGAACCCTTCTAATTGCAGCAACTTACAGCCTGGCCCCCACAGTCTATGACTGGACATTTCTGGAATGTGTTAGTGAGAGATTTGGTCAAAATGTCTCATCAGTCCTTTAATTCTCTGCAGAGGAAAAGCAGAATACTTTCTTTAATCTTGGAGTGCCTCTAACTCCTCTAGTGTTCCAGCACTGAGCTCAGATTATAAGAGACTGTTAGGCAATCTACTGTATTCAGACTTCTGGTCTTCATTCATCATATTGTTGCCCTCCTTGTACTTCCTCCCACACAGTTCAAATACTTGAAGAATCTGCTGCTTGTCCACGGAGCCTGGAATTACAACCGTGTAGCCAAGTGCATTCTATACTGTTTCTACAAGAACATTGTTCTCTACATTATCGAGGTAAGTGTCACAGTAACTCTCAAAACTGACAGATGTGAATACAGAGCTTTGAGATTTAATTCTTTTATTTTAAGCCAGATAATACGTATGTAGTATGTGATTATTTACAAATGGGTGATGACATCTTGGTAATGCAACTTTTCTCTGCATCAGAATATGAAAACAATTACAGTATTATAGACAATTGAAACATAATCTCTTATTCATATCATTTTGTTGAATAGTTTCCTTTTACATTGTTGAATAGGAGTTTAAGTATCCGCTCCACAGTGTTTATCTCATATTGTGATGTTATTCGGATGTTAGTTAAGAGACTAGAGTAGTTGTATTTAAGTTTAACTCAGCCCTATGGATAACTTCTGATCAGAAGCTCACTCCCATCCCTGTTGTTAGTGGGTGAGGGTTATATAATTGTACATGTTTCTCCAAGCATCGGTCAGTTATTGTTCTATGGGTTTAATGGCACTTTGCAGATACCAGGGCCACTGCAGATAGCATCGTCAGAGCTATAACCAAGAGCGACCAGACATGTTAAGTGCTTCCTATCAGCAGCAGCTTTATCACTGAGAGTGCTCAGATGTTTTGATCTACAGGCAATGCCTTAGTCTGATGAAAGTAGCAACTTTGGCTCTGTAGCACTTTAGAAGTTCAAACTCAGACTCTGCTTAATGCTTTATCACATAGTTTCTCACACCACATATCAGAAGCTATTAAAACAAGGATTTTGGGCTTAACACTAACTACAGGTTTAACCCTTGGTACCATGATAACTTGCAGAGTAAACCTGGTCTGTGTCAAGAGTTATCATCAGTCTTAACCTTTGGCTTTTCCTAGTGATCACCTTTATAAGATATTAGTTCTAAAATAATATATCAGTTAAAGAAATGAAAGCTTATGCTGGTCAAATGTGTGAGAAATGATTGTCACATTTTCTTTAATTAAAACTGGTAGATCTCTACTGATTTGAGGATGTAGGTTAATTTTAAAATACATCCAGATTATAAATCATAAAATAGACATTTCAAGAAGAGTTACAGCAAAAAATAAATAAATAAATAAAAGTTGCTTTACATGTACAATGGAACACACGTTCAAATAGTCCTGCGTTAATGGTGAAGCAGTGATATTGAAAAGTCTATCAGTTATCTACTCTTACAAGCTGCATTTTATTTATTCATTTATTTGTTGCCTTTTTTCTATCTGACTTGTTCTGTTCTGTCAGGCTTGTTTAGGATTGTTGTTTGTTGCCCTTTAGACTAATATGCAGCTTTAGGTAAATGTTTGTGAACTGTTCCAGCAATGTACTTTTTACATGAACATGCTAAAAGTCTGGAGTTGGAGAAGCTGGGTTGACTGAATTGATAACTTGGGTCATGACACCACTTAGTGGTTATCTCAAAATTTAGGGATAGTGAAGGCATAAATCTAACAGAAGCCCTGAGTGTGTGGAACTTGCTGCAATATACCTCCCCAGAAGTGCCAATGGAAGTACAGTTTTGCACTGCTGTCTACAGATTTTGGAGCCATAAAGTCATAAAGAACTCTTTGTCTTCATCACACCAGAGAAATAAAGAATAAACAAGTAAATAAAATTCATTATTTACATTTTGCCACAACATATGCTCATTAAAAGTGTATCATTGGTATATAGTCTTTACTGAAATATGAGCACTTTAAAATTGTCTTTTGTTCATCCTTTTTCAGTGGCACCTAACCTCTGATGTCCTTTTTCATCTTTATTTTAGTTTATGTGCCATGAAAAATCAGTCGGCTACCTTCAACATTCCAACAAGTCTACCTCTGGCTCATTGAATCCTCAAGTGAAAAGGGCAGCTGATTTCTTTCCAGGCTAAAACTTATTTCATAAATTCATTACATCTGTTCAATCATGTTGCCCTTTTCCAGATAAGGTTAAATAGCAATTACGTACACAAACCCACAGTAAAATAAAATTTTCAGCTAATTTGATTATCTGATAAATCATTACAGTTGACATTTCATCTTTGCCTGAATATTAAATTACTTCTGTCTCTGTTTTGGGCCATGTGTACACTTCTCTGTTTCTCTTATATTTTAATGTTGAGGAAAAAAAGAGATGGTATGGTCTTAAATATTCCAAGTCACATATTCAGGAACCCCGTTCCTTAAGCTTATATACTATTGGAGTTCATTATCAAATCAAAACCTTTGTTTTTTTTTGTTTTTTTTAATCCAATTGCATTTACTCTTTGAAACTTGCCAGTCCCCCTTTCAAAGGTCTTGAAAGGTCTTTTCCAACAACTGGAACATAACATCTATAATTCTGTCTGCAGGGTGAACTTTTCTCCAGCTCACCTTTTGTTGCTCTCTGAAAACATAAGTCCCCTCCCCCTGTGCTACACCCCTTCAGGGAACTGAAGTAGATAATGGGACATTTTTTCACTATTTGGCGGCTTCAGTTTTTCTAATGTCCCCGTTGTGTAAAACCCGACATGTATCACACCAGCAGCCCTGGGGTATGAGTAAAAGCTGCATTAGCTGCACTAATAGGTTTACTTTTGAGCTCTCGTGTTTTTCCTTTCGACTTTTGAGCTACCTTGCAAAGGGAGAATTGGGAATGTTGACAGGAATTTGAACTTTTTGTTCACAGCATCTTTGTTCTGTACAGTGTATGTTACAATTTGAATGCCAGGGCTGAGAGACTCTGCGTTTAAGCCTCTTTTCATTTTCAGTTCTTTCTACTGGGTCTTTGGTTCCCTATGAGAGACACACTAAGGAGAGTTTGGGATTCTGGGACTACTGTGAAAAACTTAAATGTGAGCATAACTTAGTTAAGAGCTCTTAGACTAGTTTTGTAATTTATTGGGGGTTTATTGTTAGAGTGTAAGGTTGTCTCCTCAGGAACTGATTAACAGGTCCAACTACTTCATCAAGTTTCTTTTGACTCGCATTATGGTTTGCATTTCTACTCATTAGTTTTGCAACAGTTAAAGTATGGTCATACTTATACAATACTTTTATTTCTGAGTTCAAAAGAACTGATTATGTCAATATATTTCTAAACAAAATGGGCCAATACTTCCAGAAACCTCCATATATATTGATAACTGACTGAAGAATGGCAAAGGAAAAGATTGAATCCACATGCATTAAGGCCAAGAATCCATAGCAACTCAATTCACATAGATGATCCAGTTGGCCCTTCATGTTTGATTGACACTTTGCTGGGTGCTACAAAGAGGGGGTGACTGACAAGTGGCATTTATGAGGCAGTTACATGAAAAGTGCATTCGGTGGAGCTTGGTTTCATTGGAGAATGCTGAGTAGCAGAGCAAGGCTTGGTCAGTTTTACTGAATTAATCCACAGAGGCCAAGTCTGGTATTGTGAGAAAGCCTCTGTTAGTAGCCCCACATATTTCCAGCATCTTTATCAGCCCCCTTCTTTCTTTCTCTCAGTTCTTTACTTGCTTTGTG
The DNA here is from genome assembly GCF_017639745.1 of Melanotaenia boesemani. Lineage (NCBI taxonomy): Eukaryota > Metazoa > Chordata > Actinopteri > Atheriniformes > Melanotaeniidae > Melanotaenia > Melanotaenia boesemani. The sequence continues at coordinate 17,882,872 of NC_055688.1, forward strand.
CATGAATTCTATTAGCAATTCTGCAGAGCTAAACTTAAGAGTATCAGGGCTCACATTGTTGGGGACAAATGTCATTACCCCCCCCCCCAATACCCCATCCACTTCTACACAGCACTGCAAAGCTGTGCAGCAGTCTTGGAACTAGTGATTTTTCATTTGCTGATGAATATGCAAGTCCCCCCCCCCACTTTTTTTTTCTTTTTTTCTTCCCCCTCCATCACTGTTTTCATGATGTGCATTGGGGGAGAGAGGCCAGCCACACCCCTCCACTGAGTGGCACTTAGTGAGGAGAAGAAAAGGAGAAGAAAAATCCTGCCTGGTACTTCCCCTAATGAGCAAATCAATGCATCTGTCTCTCAAGAGATGGGAGAGTGAGAAAGAGAGAGACGCTATTGGGATTCTGTGGACCCAGCCAAAATACTCACACAGAAGCAGTTACCACACTCTATGAATGGGAGCCTTTTTTAACTTAGCACAACAATATATAAGCCCAGAGGCTCTCACTGAGCAGAGCTGTAATTAATTCAGCAGTTTGACCTACCCACTAGCCTCTCGTTACCATTTCTTGGGCCAAGCTGATGGCTGAACCTGCCTCATGACATTGTTTTCATCTACACCGAAGCCCTAGCAACAGCACTCAAATGCATTTCTAAGCGAGCAAGGATCCAAAAGCACCCAAAACTGTCTCATTGAGAATAGATGTCTTTGTAGTTATAGTCATATGGTTCCATATTTAACTGAACATAAGTTTAAAAACAATATTCCCTCTGTGAAATAAACATCATGGTAGAATGCACCAGACGGAGTAGATACTAGGACCTGTGATCGGTGGGAGTGACAGAGTGCAAAGCTGAAGGGCAGGCTTGCATGCATAAACACAGGCTTCTTCTTCTTCCCCCCATCATTTGTTTTCATGCATGCGCTCACAAGATTTAATGGGACAGACCAGTGTGCAGACTGGTTTTGGTCGTTTTGACAGTGGCAGCAGCGGGTGGGGCTGTCAAACAGGCTTTGTCCCAATCTGAGAATTTGTAACAGTTCATGCCTTCATAATTACGTTAAATGAAGCGAGGAAATTCTTGATAGGCCATGGCCAAAACACAGCTTCCCTTATGTTCTCTTGACAGTTTTGGTATGAGCAAAGGCCTGTCCTGGCTCACAAATGATGTCAACTGTGACACAGTGAGGTGCAGATTCTGCAAACTTCTTTAGTTCAAGGAGTCACCTTAACTCTAGTAAAGTCTCTGATAAATTAGTTTTACAACAATAGATATCCAGAATATGTGGCTTCTGTCTTGGTCTCAGAGGCATGATTATTTTGTTCATGTTCATATAACTTATAAAGATACAGTGGTAAGCCTCATTTCCCTCAACAGATGGTTTACATTACATTTTTCTTACTTTCCTGACACAGTATATATCAAAGTCTCCATAATTACCAGTTCCTCAGTTCTTAATATGGCCAGCTCTTAAACCAACCTCATCTGTCACCCACATGTCATCAGGTAGATCAGGAGGAAACAGTGGATAAGATCTATGCTTGAAAGCGAATCTGTGACAAGTACTGTGGACAGTTTGCATTGTGGAGATGAAGGTTTGGAGGTCTTGGCTTTCCCACTCATTCACTTTTTTCTAATTTGTCCTGTTTTGGTCCTTCTCCCTTTCTGTAGGTTAAAATTTGGCTCACTCAGTTTAATGACATGTTCATCACTGGGCAGCTCTTAAATCTAAGCCGAATCAATTTAATAATTAAATATTTTCACATGACAAAAAATATTTTTGTTCTGGTCTATTTCTGAGTCAGTTGTCATTGCAAAATGCACCAAGTAATTTGGAATATATGTATCAGTATGAAATGTTATCTCCTTTATCTGTATATATTGTGATAGAAGTTGCTGTCTTTGAGTTCTCTGTTATGAGGCAGTGAAGAATGGTGTGTGACTGAAAAATAGATTGTTAGTCTTTAGACACTGAGCATGTCTCAAATCTGATAATGGTTACCATGCATCCTCACTACCGCTTGTGGAAAGCATATATTAAAAGGACTGTTATCTTAAGAAATGTAGTGGTTTCATCACCATGTTTGAGAGAAGTCTTCACTATCAGTCATGAATAAGTGCTTCACAGATTAGAATAACTGGAAAAGTTGTTAAGGTTTTAAAAGTAAAAACATACTCCTCATCAAAGTTTTTTCACCAAAAATGATAAACCTTTTTAAATTATGTGTATCGTACATTTCTGATTGTGTTGAGCTCTGCTATAACTTTACTGTTTTAACGGTTTATGGGGTTTTGTCTCCTTCAGATCTGGTTTGCGTTCGTTAATGGATTCTCTGGTCAGATTCTGTTTGAACGCTGGTGCATCGGCTTGTACAATGTCGTAAGTATTAATGAAATTAGCTGTTTAAAGAGCCTACTTCTTTCTTTTACCCCTTCTCTTCTTTGACACAGTTACCTCCTAAACTGATTCCTTTATAGTGCAAGTATGGCATTAAGTTCCTGAAAATATTCAACTTTATTTATGACCCGTTGTCAAGTCCCTGTTCCCTCTGTAGCCTAAACTATGTGCAGAATGTGAAAGAACAACAGCTTTCCTTGCACCATAGTGCAAGGAGTGGGGTTAGTACGACAACGCTGCCTATGATATGATAAAAAGAATGGAAAAGTGAGAGTAGCAAGTGAACTGGCTGCCAATGTTGGGTGTCCCACAGGGCACTATTATGAGACCACTTCTAATGAACTCATATTTTATATCTGTCAAGGATTAAGGAGATAACTAAAATGTGTATCTGTAGTATGTTCTTTACTGCCATGCTCTTAAGACCAGGTGGAGATGTTATGTAGCTTAAAATGTGCAGTAAAACTAACGACATTCAGTCAAAGAGCAATAATTGAGAGAAGCATGGAGTGAAATTTCCCCACAATCTTGCTACATCTCAAATGGAAGCAATTTATATTTAAGACAACCTGTTAAAAACAAGGACATATCTACAGCCTGACCTCTATTATGAATTTGATTAAAAAGGAAACCATTCAAAGAACCAGTTTTATGCTGAGGGGTGGGAATACAGTTCAGTTTTTCTTCTGCCTGCACTTGGCTGTGAATAAGAAAGGAATCCAGTGAATCATGTCCTTTGAATCAGCGGTTCTGTAGACTGAGGCCTGCAGACCTCCCACTCCAGATGGTTCTGTAGGAATATCACACCAGCTGGCACATCGAGAGCCACCAGCCACATGATACCACCACTCGTCTCTCAGCAACTGCTGTCGAGAACATTGTAACACCTCTAGGAAAACTACACTTCAGCCTGATTTGAATGGCAGCTTCTTGGCCCAGAACACTGCAGATGTTCTTTGGCGATAACTTTTACATATAAACAGACTTAAAGCATGACAAATCAAAATAAGGATCCCCTACAAATTTAAGGTCAGTGATCTTCAACCAAAGTTCAGAATAGAGCAAGTTGAGAACACATGGGTGTGGTAGGAATGTCTTGACATTTGTTTCAAACAATCAGACATTAAGGTTTAAGATTAGTTTATTATTTCTGTTGGTGTCACTAAAAAAATATTTGAGACCTAAAATCATGTCATGTGTGTTTTTTTCTCTCACTCTCTCCTGTTGTTGGTTTTTTTATATAGATCTTCACCGCTCTGCCTCCTCTCACTCTGGGAATATTTGAGCGCTCCTGTAGGAAAGAGAATATGTTGAAATACCCAGAACTCTACAAAACCTCTCAGAATGCAATGGGTTTTAATACCAAGGTAATGTATGTATTATTACATGATCTGTTTGTTAATGTTAATTATTTTCCTTTTACAAAACCAAATTTAAAGAGAATGTTTCATTGCATATGTTTTGTGACTTAATACATTTCCATGTGTTTTTATTTTTTCTGCTACAATAACATGACTTATTAAAAGTGAATCAATGAGTATTTCCAAATACAGTGATGTTGCACTATAATGACTATTTTAAAAAACTAGTTTTAAATGGCACAAAATACACCAATTTGGTATTTATGCATTATTTCAGCAAAGGCTTGGCATTAGATAAATGAAAAGGTCAAAGTTTACTGCTCTTAAAACCAACAAGAATTGTATTAATGACAGGAGATGTTCCTGTTCTGTTGCTCTGAGGGGGCTGATTTATCTTCTAACTCAATGAGCTGGCAGCTGCAGTTAGAGGATCTCCACTCAAAGCCTGGTTTGGCCTGGCTTGACCTATTCTGTCTGGTTATGGGGGGCTGTCCATTAGCTTTCCCCTGCTGGTAATAAAGTTGTCTCCTCCTTTCTCCATGCCAAGACTCCTGGACCCTCGTCACAGGCGTGGTGACCTGGTTAGCACCACACGGAGGTGGATTAAAGGCAAATTGGCCATGGTGGTCAGGGGCAAGAAAGGTCAGATGGGTTTGAGGATGCAGCAAAGAGAATTAGAGCAAAGAGGGGATAGAGAGTGTGCTGTTTTTCTGTGACAGCATTTGCTGCGGAAAATGATCCAATTTGTTTAAGTAAGAAAGTTGTTTGTTCTGAGCGCAATGCTTTCAGATCACATTTAACAGCTAGAGCCAGCCTGCATGTATCAAGTGACAATGTTTTTACCTCCAATACTGACCAGGAAATCTTGCTTAATTTTAAGACATAAATACAAGTGAAGTCAAACATTTATTAGTCTTCAGGGGGATTGTTAAAAGAACTAAAGGGGAATCATCTTAAAGTCAGTTGATCAACTTAAATTTAATTAATAGCTGTCTGAGTAAAAGTAAAAGTAAAAAAAAACAAAAAAAACAAAAGAAAAGAAAAAAAACACCACCCTCGGATGTCAGAACTTGAATGGTTTATTTTTCATAATTTGAATGAAAACTAAATGGTGCCAAATTGTTTCTAATCATTAAATACAGCCATACTAATGTTTATGGTTTTTACATATTTGTACACAAAAATAAGTTCTACCAAAAGCTTATGATGGAAAAGAAAAAAAATAAACAAAGGTAAAAAAAAAAAACATTTTGAGGATTATCACATGATGGATCAGTAGCTAAACATTAATACTAACATAATTAGCTATAATTTCTGTTTTAATGTAATTTCCCTTCGTGTTTTTCTTTTTTTAATTTAATTTTTGTTTCATGAATCAGCTTCCACTACATCAAATATGAAGACCTTCAAAAAAAAGGAAAAGAAAAAAAAGACGAACAGGCTACAAATAAATGTAATAAAGACTTTACAAGATTTTATGAGAAATAACTATTCTGTTTATAATGAATTATTCCGCATACTATGTATAATCATCCTGAAATTTGGTATGAACACTGCTGCAGGGATTTTCTCTTCATCAGCTTTTCTCAAGACTTCATTGAACTTTTCATGCCAAAGAAGGTAAAAAAATATTCATCGGATCGCTAGAAACAAATGAACCTCAATTTTGTTTGCACTACATTTTCCAAGGCCCATAAATGATGACTCGGGCAGGTCAAAAAGTTGTTTTTGCTGGCCTGTCCAGTCTTTTCCCCGAGATGTTTTCCCTGCAGCTGGCCCGAGGTGAGGCGAGAAAATCCAGCAGGAATTTGGCCCCTCGAAGCCTGTCTTTCTGCACGCCTGGCTCTTTTGTACACAAAAGATACTGTCTTTGTGAATTAAAGCTGTTTGTGTTGAGGTGCTAGCAGGGAGAGGTTTGGGGTGTCAGAGACTCCAGGCAGGGGGGCTTCATCACTGTCGCTCATTCACTTTTAATTACATATTCAGGACACTTGAGTCATTCTAGCAAACAATCTCCTGATGTGGCCTGAGATTGAGAAGTTTAACAGAAACTATCATCGCATATGGCAACACTCTGTTTCTTAAGCTCTTTACCCTGTCTTACCTCACTAGTTCATACAGAAACAGGAAGGAAAGGCCAATTCTGTCAACATTTGGCTCTAAATTAATTTCAGCTTTCATATGTTTTGCTTTCTTGGTAATTATGACTTATCACAAAAGGCCACATTTTCACAAGACACATCAGGTAGTGGATTCTGAGCGGATCCTTTGCATCCTGCTTGAGAAACAAAGTAAAGATACCATGTGAAATTAGGGGTGAAAAGGAGGATCCCACTGTGACAAATAATTATGAACGTTTATTGATTTCATTAGCATTCATTATTGTGAAGAGGCAGGTGGGGCATGTTTGCCCCCTGTGGTGTTTGGATTGGGGGTAGTTGAGCTCGTCAGTGGGTGGCTAATTGGTATAAAGATGTGATTGTGACATTAGTGATAATTTAATACACATTTCAGCATAGAGATAAAGGAGTGGGGGGCTGCTTTTGACCACCCTTTGCTCTGTGTCTTGAGCTTTGAGTACACAGTGGGAGGGTGAGGTAATCCAGGGTGGGGGTGGCTGCTATAGGACTGGTTGGTTGGTAAGAAAGGTGATGAGGTTGTGCCACTGAGGTCATGGTATATTTCAAAGGTTCACAGTCAAAATTAAAACAAGACTTTCTTACTTACTGTACCCTTTTCTTCTATGCCTTGTTCTGCCCCTTTTCCCTTGGTTTTCTTTTCATTTACTGGCAAAATATTTGGCATAATGTACAATGTAAAGCAATGTTAGCTTACTTTAAAATAACCTTCAGAAATTTTATGTAACTTAAAGTTTTCATGATATCTCATTTGTCATGTTGAATATTTTTACTGACAGGTTTGCTAAAGTTGTTGAAAAGGTTTTAATAAATTAAGCCTCTAACTTCTACCAGAAACGACTGAGTCAAAGTAAGCCAGAAATTAAAATGTGACTTTTTCAGGGGGGTGGGATTTTCATCCCCTTAGTGTTAACACCACGGTCTGGGTCAGCACAGGGTAGAAAAAGAGGACACAGATGTGAAGATTTCATGGCTGTTTCATGCTACATCCCCCATTAGTGTTTTGTTTGGCTCTGGCACAGCAAAATTAAAATTTGAAACAAGGTGGTTTTGGAGGGGGAGTATTGATTTAAAGGACTCATCCAAAGTCTGGATGCCTGCATAGACAGACGCTCGCAGACTGTTCCACACCACCATTTTCCAGGTCTTTAATAATTACAAGGAAAACAGTGAAATGTCTGTTGGGCCTGTCGTTTTCCTGCACGTTTCTTAACATATTTATGCTTGTTTAAAACCTCCTGGTATTTATTACCGCATCAGTTTAAATTTTCCAATGAAAGTGACATCATCTAATGACATGTAAAGAAAGGGAACCCTCACACTGGCAGCGCACTTATTGATTTTTAATGTTCTCATGGTCACAGAGTATGTGTATTTTTATTATTCTCATACTTTCTTCTTCTCTTTTATTCATTCTGTTATAATTTAACAAGTTAAAACTTGAACATTGATATTGTCCATTTGCCTTTCACTGCTCATAAACACACTCGGCAGCCTGTCTCTCCCCCATAACGCTCACAGAGGATATACAACGTGTCTGTCAGCGGGGTGGCCATTCAGCAAGGAGGCCCTGACAAAACCGCCACTTAGCCCAGTGCCGGGCTGGCACAAAGGGCCCAGGTCAGAGGTCACCTGGAAAGCTGGAACTCCCCACACCCTTTTCTCATGCTGCTTCTTTTTTCTCTCTCTGTCTCCCCACTCACCCTTTCCTCCTCCCCTCCATCCCTCTTGCCTCTATTTTGCAGGTCTTCTGGGCCCATTGTCTGAACGGCCTCTTCCACTCTGTCATCCTCTTCTGGTTCCCCCTGAAAGCCTTCCAGCATGGTTAGTGGCTCCCAGAGACTCCTCCACAGCTCTCAGTGGACTGGATAAAAAGAGAGGACAGTCAAACCCACATACTTTGTGTTAATTAGTTCTCTCTTCAAATGTTCAGTCATGAATTGCAAACATGTGTGTCTCCAGCCTGAACGCCATGCAGTAAAGTCATCTTCCACATGAATGTTGACCTCCCATAAAGATGTTTTTATCCAAACACACCTGTGATTTTACATTCTTTTGATAAAATTTGTTAAATTGAGTTTCACAAGAGTGTTAAGTTTGCATGTTTGTGTACTTTAAGATGCTAGGTTTCTCTGTGTGTGTGTGTGCTCATACAAAGAGAATAGTGATCTTTTAGCTGGGTAAGTCTTGCCTGGCCAGGACTAAGGACCACACAAGCTTGGGCCTGCTTTCCAAACAAAGGCGCCAAGCCCCTTCACTGTGACTGACAGGTTGTCAGCAAAGCTTCAGCGCACACAAGACATGTGACCAGCCGGAAGTAAAGGGAAAGGGAGTCTCTCTTTCTTTTTCTACTGGCAGTCACTCACCATGGATAATTTAACAGCAGTCTACGTTCGATTCGGTGTTTTGAAGCTATATGTCAGGTTGCGACTTAGTTTATTTCAATCTAAGAAAAGCTTTGACCTCTGTCACTAAACAAAAAGCTGTTCTGTCACAAGAAGATGTAATACAGTATCTGCTCCAAACAGTCATTACGAGTCAGTCTAAAAGTTAAAATTTCTAAATTTTAAGAATGTAAACTAATTCTGTTTTAGCCATACATACGATTCCTGTTTCCAAGTAGTAGTTGGAAAGGGGGGTTATACTCAGTCTTCACTCACAGCACAATAATGGAAGCAGGACTGACTGTGGTTTTCTGAGTGTTGGGTGTGCTGTGTGAAGAGAACTGCAAAAAGATTGCAATGTCCCTAAAAGCCTGTGCTGTTGATTCCTTCACAGATACAGTGTTTGGTAATGGAAGAACTCCAGACTATCTCCTGTTAGGCAACATGGTCTACACTGTAAGTGTATCAGTCTTTTACTCTGTTGCGCTCAGCTGCATGAGAGCAGTGTTGTTCATTGATGGTAAATAAATTATATACTTCTTGTTTTGTGCTTTTTATTTTGTGATGAGGAATTAAAAATAACCAACTTTGTTTGTAAAGTGCTTTTCAAATGTTGTTGCACAGTCCTCTAAGGGAAAAAATGATTGTACATGTGGTCAAAACTTTTAAAAGAAAAAAAAGTCATTCGCTGACAATGTGGTTTGTGTCTCCACAGTTTGTGGTCATCACAGTCTGTCTTAAAGCTGGACTCGAGACCTCATCCTGGACGATGGTAAGTAAAGGGTTCTCTCTCTGGCCATGTTTCTTATATCTCTTTTCAGTTCGTCAGTTTTATATGACCGTTGGTACTTGTGATATATTTTACACCCTCTTTTTACCTCCAAATGGTTTTATGGTGTGTTCTCAGTGGCCTTGCAACTGTAAAAGCCAGTTAAATGTATGGAAACTTCTTTAATTTAAACAGAAGATGTTTGATGTAAACTTTTAAGTCCAAATTTAAAAATGGCAACATAGATGAGAGTATTTAAGATTGTGTTAGACTAAACTATGAATTTAGAAGATAGATTAAGACCCTTAATATGTTACTTTTCTGTTTTTTTAACAGTTCAGTCACATCGCCATCTGGGGAAGCATTGGCCTATGGGTGGTGTTTTTCATTATCTACTCCTCCTTGTGGCCCCTCATCCCTCTGGCACCCGACATGTCAGGCGAGGTAAACACACACATATGCTTACGCAAAATAGTTCATGTGCACAGGCACACTTTACCTCAAAGGAGCAACTATCTTCAACACTGTTGATTTATTCATCCAACCCAGATAAAACTTTTTTACCATATAGTTCCTTTTTGTGCTGATAGATGCTGGGGGGAACGTTCAGAGTGAAAATTTGACACAGGTCCTTGCAAGTATATCCGGAGGAGTGTAAACTGTCAGACCACTGGCTTGTGTTGCATAATGACTTAATTGGGCCAATTTGCCCAGTGTTTGTGTTACATTTCCCTCGCTGAGCTCTGAGTATCCACAGGTGACAGTAAAACAGTCTTGAGGTAAAAAAAAAAAAAAAAATGTTATTTACATGTGAATGTAATTATTTTTCCCCCAATCAGCTCAAATGCTCAAAGACAAACTGATAAACTTGTGATGCTCTCAATTTTCCTATTCTTGGGGCAGAACTGATTCTTCTTCTCATAAGAAAGACATCATGCATTGGGAAAATCCTGGAAAAGCAGATCCAATAGAAATATCCTAAAAACTGGAGTTCTAGCACATGCATCTTTGAAAAACTAGTTTGAAATCTTTATTTTGTGTGATTAATATGACTTAAAAGTTCCCATGTGATGGAGTGAAGATTGTTCATTATGTAACATGAAAGGAGCTCTTCTAACATTTCTGTTTATACATAGAAACATTAGCTAGTTCACTTGTGATCTTTTGAGGTGCAAGGCAAGCTAAATGTATTTCTTGTTCAGTCCAGAGGTAGCAACACCTTCTTGTTTCCTAGCTTTGAGTTAAATTAAGCAGCTGCTGGTTGTCTTTTCACATTTACCACAAAGGTCTTGAGAGTGGAATCAATCTTCTCATTTACATTTATCACTGCCAAAAAGTTTTCCAAAATTTCGAGCCAGTTCTTCAGAAGTTCCAATTTTTTATTTTTATTTTTTTTTTGTATATTCTCTATTTCTAGGCTGCACATTTTGGCTTGGTGGATGGTTGTAATTTGTGGAAGAAAATATTTTTGTGGCATATTTAATCTATCAGGCTTTGGACAGAAGATAAAATTCTGTTTGGTATGTCTGTGTAAAATGTTCTTGTCTTAAACCACTGACGCACTGTTTTTGGCATATTATAAGTCCATGTGGGCTGGGCGCGTGTGTGTGTGCGTGACATAAAAAGTAACATACTTTCACAAACTACACATGAACAGAATTACTGTCTGCTTGGCTCTTACCCACTCAGTCACACTATCACAGGTATGTTAGCTTCATCCTATCCCCTGTCTCTGAAGCCTGGTGCTTTCATCCACGCCCTGCAGCTCTTGACTCAGGACAGTAATGGTGTCCCTCTGGGTGGATGGTAACTCTACGCCCAGCAATAACTCAGAGATGCGAGTGTATCATCAAACGACAACACGTCCTTCTGAAACCTGAGCGGGCATCAGAGAGACAATCCCCACCTCCAAGACCTTATAGCTACTGCAGTTTGACATTTTCCACCATAGCCTCTACAATATTTACTTGAATCTTCTAAGAAAAAAAACATATATATATATATATGTGTGTATATATATATATATATATATATATATATATATATATATATATATATATATGTGTGTGTGTGTGTGTGAGAGAGAGAGAGACCTTCTATTGTCTTTTATTATCTTTTTTCTCTTTGTGTTCATCCTGTGTACATTAAGCAGCTCTCAGCTTCATGTAAACACATTCATCAACAGTCAGGTGCAGTCTTCACCTGACAAAAGTCCGACACAAGTATCAAAAGAAAATGTGGGATTATTCTGTTCAGCCAGTGTAATCTGCCTCACCAAGCGGCTCAGCTGCTCCTCGGGAGGCATTTCATTTATGCTGTCACTCTGACCTGCTGTCTGCTGAACTGCCTCTGCTAACAGCACAGCTGTTTTCAGTACAATTTATCCTCCTCTATCCTCACACACACCTTTACTGTTTTTCAGTTTCTGCTGCAGCAGAGCATCTCTCTGTCATACTCAAGTACCTGTCATCAGCTCATGAATTTGAAGCTGGATTAGTGCACATCAGATTTTTCCACAGTGATAAGAAACATTTTCCAGGAATCACTTTACCAAGAAATCTGTTGATGTGAACCATGCCAGGAATACACTCGACTATTTATACCAGTCTGAAGTATTAATGGGATGAACAACAGGAACGAAAACAGTTTGTGAAGGAAATGGGTCAACTTAGTTATTCATCTTTAGCCTGTTTGATTGACTGGTTTATATTTATGGTCAGATTTATTTAGTTTAACTTAAGTTGAGTTATGGTCGAGTTGTCATTAAAACACTTCTGACAAAGCAGGAATGTTCTTCATATCAGCCTTCTTTTCTAAACATTGTCCTCCTCTCCTGTCTTCAGTCATCCATTAGCCGCTTTATTTCTCCTCAGATGATTTTTTCTTGTTTTAGTTCACAAGACTAGAACAAACTTTCTGTGAAATTGTAAATATTCACTAAAAAAGTAAGAAAAAAATATATAAATAGTTTATAAAGTAGAACTACCCAGCAGGGATGCGTAAATAGTATCCCTAATAAAAAATGTACATTTAACTTTACTGTTTCAGTTATTTTTTCATAGATAATTCCTTTGCTTCTGCAATTTAATTTACTGTTGATTATTTCAAATGTACACCACAGTTTGTTTGGATGTTTGGATGTGGCATGTTTAGTTCAGTTAAATCTGTTTATTGTTGTGTGCAGCATACCTTAAAAGGCATTTGGCATCTAAGAGGTAGCCTGTCAAAATTTCCCAAAACGGCAAAAACCTGCCAGTGACCTTATACAGTGGTCGGCCAAAAAGAGGTGGTAAATGCTGACAAATTTCTGACCCCTGTTCATCACTGGTAGACTTTGCTAATAATTCATAAACACCACAACACGAGGTTAGTGTTATAACTTTAATGAAGAGTCTGGCTGAAAGGAGTTTAATCTCCTGTACACACATTGTAAATCATATGCGCACAGTCAGCCTTGGGACTGCTGACTTTGAAGTGGAGAGAATTTTTCTATCTCTGTTTTTCTTGTCTTGCTGTTTTTGTTATATGATGCACAGAGAACAGGGAGTGGAAGAACAGTCCAACTGAGAGTCTTTGTTTACCTTTCACATTTGCTCTTTTTATTGACTTTTTGGCTATTTTCTGCTACCTTACTCTTCTCTGTCAATCTCAATTTATTGATCGTTGTGACTCATGCTATATTTCTTGCTATTCTCCATAATAAGCTCAACTTCATGTTTGTGTAAGACATTTTCTTGCAGATCAGAGCCCCAGTTGGCCCAAAATGTATGAAAAGTTTCTTCTTTTATGTCGCTGTTTTACTTAAAACAAACATGCATAGCGTTAAGGCCATTTGAGAATGAACAAATGTTATTATCTGTGGCTGTTTTTTACAGGACAAGTATTATGTAGTTTTCCTTGTCTTGTTTGCTGAAGTGTAGAAAAACAAACAAGTGGAAAATCCAAACTCAGAGTAGCCATTACAGTGGATGATGGTAAAATAATTCAGGTTTGTAACATTATCAGTCTGATTCTAAACACTCCCAGAAAAGAAAACTGAAAGTATTCAAGTTTGTAGCTCTGATAATCACATTATCCACAACTTTTAGTTAAAAATCTTTTTAAAGTTACATTTTTGATGCACTTTTTTAGACTTTAAACAACACAGAATGCTTGAACATGAAAAATTGTTCTTTTTTTTTTTGTATTCCTCCAGAAGCTCTACATGATCTGGTGTGTTGTAGCTTTTGCAGTTTTATCAAGGCAGATGGGGGTTAAGTGGTGGGCTTATGAAAGCTTATAATGGCAACCAGAATATACTGAAGTTGAACAACAAGCAACTTTCAGTCCAAAACCAGCCTTTCCTGGTTTCTCCTTTCTGTCATAGCAATATGACAAGTACCAAAGCCAGGCCATATTCACCAAAGTAGAATTTGTGACATAATTTCGAGTTTAACTGGCTTGTTTACCTCTTACAGACGTACATTTACATGGTAGCTGAGGCTGCAAACATTACCTGCTCTAGACCAGATTATGTTTGAGACAATACATGTTAAAACATCTACTGACCAGTAAATTGTCTTTAGAAGAAAAAAGAATGAAAATAGCATTGATTTAAAAAAATATTTGCGACTAAGCTTTCTTACTAGTGTAAATTAAGTATATATTCTGTTTATTTGCTCCAAAGAAATAGTCTTACATGATAAAAAAAAAAAAAAACACTAAGAATTTGAATGCAAGTGTGGTTTATGGTCAGATCTCTTGCCTTAATGATGGGGCAGTGATATCAATAAGCCTATTAACTTACATTCACACAGTCAGAAATTCTTTGCCAGCTTTTCTCCATGGTTTTAAATGCAGTAACTGTGTTGTCCAGATTATAACTTTAAATTCTTCCTATTGCTTTAGCTTTCTGGTTTCTGTTGTTCAGAATCCATGTTTTCTGATAGTTAGATGCTACCAACACTTGCCTTTTATGTGAATGAAGTCAGAAGAGCTGGGTTGACTTTTAACATGTTGATGACCAGCTTTGCCACATCGCGTTGTGTCATCTTGGTTTTTGGGATTTGTTAAACCAGATCATGAATAAATGTGGAATTGCTGAACTTAATGTGCCGCACATGAAATTTGTAAGATTTAGTGGTGTTTATGTGAAAACTTTTGCTGCTCTTTCACATATAAAACAGGCTGATAAACATCGATGTGAACACTGCACAATTTATATATATCAGTTTTTTTTATTTATTTATTTTTTTTTATTTTATTTTCTACTTTTAGTAATGTTTCTGTAGGATGATTTTATTACCTGGCTAAAACTTAAAGAATTTATTGCATATTGGTGATTAACACAGTAGTGTTAGGCTACTGGAACACTAGAGACACATACTTCTAATCTCTTCGCCATCATGTCACTTAATATTATAACATACATCTTGTAGTAGTTCTTATAATTTTTTTTTTTTAATATTTTGCAATATTGCATTTATGTGTGTGTCATTGCTCCTGTCTAGTCTTGCGTCTAGCCTGTCTGTGTGTGGGTGTTTGGCCATGAGGGGGTCATGGTCTGTCAAAACACACCCCTCCATGCCAGCGGACAGTATTGGCTGTCCACCCAGACAAGTTTATTAGTTTGTCCTAAAAATACAGCCCTGCTCCCTGGACCTCTCTCACCCCGTCCAGCTCCCGGGGGCCCCTTGGTATGAGACATGCTAGCATCCACCAACTCTGCTGGCCTCGCTCGAAGTCATGGAGCCTGTCCAGATGCCTTGAGACAAACATTTGTGTTTTGTAACTCCTCACATGTGTTTGGATTATGGAATTATGACGTCAAAAATGATTAATGAAGTTTATTTAGGTTAATTCTTACTTTATTACTGTCTTTCCAAGTTGTTGAATAGAATTTTCGTATGAAACTTATTTAAATATTTGAAAAGGCCGCTCAGTTTTATATGGAGATAAATAAATATTGTTCATACATTGAAGTTGTTGAAAACTAGCATAGTTTATTTTTCATGCTGTTTGACTTTGATTTGCCAACTATACATGCTTGGTTTATTTTTTAAAGACTCACAAGACAGTTTGAACATTCCCATTAAAATGTATGATATGCTTGATGCTAATGAAAATAATTACAGTGAATCAAGACTGAAAATAAAAGGGGGGGGTGGATGTTAAAACCTAGACTGCATAATTTCAAATTCCACATACAAATATTCCATGTTTCAGCATAATTTTCCATTCTCTCATACATTTTCAGACTTAGTGTGACACTGAAAAGCTTCATTCATTCGTGGCCCATCTTAAACTAAAAAAAAAAAAAAAAAAAAAACACACATTTTTGATTTCCTGTCATTTGGAGTTTCCTCTCCCTCAGTGTTTTGTTAGACACCAAAGTCAATTTGCAGGTAATTGTAAGCAGATTAAGTAATTACTGCTAACCCGAGCGCTTTGATGGTGTTTGACACAGACCTGTGTATGTGTGTGTGCATCCTGAGGGCCATGCTGTGTCACATTTCAGGAAAGATAGTCAGGGGGCCGCGGCAGTTTAAACAAGTGGCACATTACAATGCAAGGAGCATGATTTGTACACTTTGACATGTAATGACAGATAGTTTCACTATGCTGGGCCAAAGTAAACATCCTCACACAGAAAGCTTGGAAGTTTTTGCCTCCACCATGGCGATCCACAGCCTCCCCGCCACTTTGAAGCTAAAATGCAGCCTCATTAGTCATGAAGTAAACATTTGTTACTTACAGTTTTGAAATAACACATTACTTCATTATTTAAAGAAGTTATGTGACAGAGAAAAGAGTTCTGGGTGGAACATTCACATAACTGTCTGACATTTCAATCTAGCAGTGAAGAAAATAATAAGCAGATGAATCTATAATGAAAATAATTGTAAGGTGCAGCCCTACAATTACCTATAAAGTCTAACTTTTGGCAAAAGTCATAAACCACTCTTAATAAGCTTTGTATGCATTCTGTATCTGATTTCTAACCACAGACAAAGGGTTCTACATAAGTCTGAGCTCATATGATGGTAATGAATGCTTTTGATGACAACTCTTGTGCTCTGTAGGCACACTTGCATCAAATTGATGCCATATTAAATCTGTCATTAAAGTCATTGTTGACCTAGGTCCTGTGTCTGTTGTATTGACAGATGCTCTCAACAGCATATAACTGAGCTGTTTTCATTTGAATGAGATACCACTGTCTAAATACATCACAGGTACTTCCTCTGCCCCGGAGGGCACAGAGTTGGGGGGAGGATCCAAACAAAAACATGATGTTGTTTAGTCATGGAGGATTAGCTCACCTAAAGCAAGTTATTGGGACCTATTGCCTCTCTGTTTCCACAATATTAACAGTTTGTTTTGGGCTGCTTTTGTCCTGTATTTAGCACTGCAGAGGATGGGGATGGATGTTCTGTATCAGGTGTTTTTGTTCTTTAAGTGCTCCTCTTTTTATCTGATAAGCAGCTGAACTCTGCGACGTCTACAGTGACCTGAGATTAAGTTCTTGTACGTGTGTGTGTGTGTGTGTGTGACAGGCGGACATGATGTTCAATTCGGGGGTCTTCTGGATGGGCCTGTTCTTCATCCCGGTCACCTCGCTGATCTTTGATGTGGCTTACAAAGTGTGAGTTTTCTCTCCTCAAAACACAGACACCCGAAATTCTTCCAGAATCTTTCCTATCGCAAGAAGAAATTCCTGCCTAAATTTCCAATCAAACTTCCTAGTAAATTTAGCCTTTCCATTCTTCGAATACTCCATGGGAGATGCTTGTTTCCGCACAGGGTCAGGTTGACATCAGCCCTCAGCAGCTTCAAGGTGTCAGGGGCAATTTGCCAACACGCAATCATTAATTCTCATTCATGCTTTGAAATGTCATGTCATGTTAAAGAATCTTCCATGTGCTCTAGATTTTATACTTTCATATTCTTTCATTTACAGCATTAAGAAGGCATGTTTCAAGACCCTGGTAGATGAGGTGCAGGAGCTGGAGGCGTTATCTAAAGACCCCGGAGCAGTGGTGCATGGAAAGAGGTACTGTTACACACTATTTCACCAGTCCTGTCTTTTCCCATTGACATTTAGTTAATCCTCTATGAGGTAAAATAAGATCAATGTAATAACATTATGACTTATTTTAGTTCAATCCCTGATTTTATTTTATGTACTCTTGTGATTTACACTTGCCACATTTACACGAGTTTTAATTCCCCTTCAGAATACAAATAAAATCCTCTTTAACCCATGAAGGTCAGACCCATGAAAAACTGGTAAGAAAAGTCAATTTTTTTTAATATGAGGTCTTTATTTGGCCTCTTAACAAAATATAACAAAAAAAATTAAATTTTTTTGGGAGGGTTATCTACCATTTATTACCATGTGATAGTTTAAAAATATAATGTGGTTTTCTGCTTCTGGGTATCTATTAGGGGACAGAAGACAAGTATCAGATTGTGTTCAACAGGATTTTAAGCAAAGTTTAAACCATAAATCGAAGTAAAATGTCTCAGAAACTGTATGTGACAAATATGTCACGTCGGGCTCTTATGGGTTAAAAAGATTAAAAATGACCTTGTAAACATCTACAGTAATTCCAAATGAAAATGGACATTTTCAATTAAACTTAAATTCAAAGTAAGTGGCTGGTTTATTCTGATTTTAAATCTGAATTGAATAATTCCTCAATCCTGTATACATTCATTCCTGCTTGTTCTCTTGTCCTGTTGCAATGACGGTACAGTGCTCTACCTCCCTTTTCCTCCTCAGCTGACAAAAGGGAAGTATCAAGTTAACGTGAAGCCGATGCTCCAAAACTATAATCAAAATCAAAGTGGAAATGGTTCGTCCATGTTGTAGCCAAAAAGAAAAGAAGCAGGAACTGGAGTTTGTTTTCTTCCGGTAGACTTAAATATGCACCCCCTGTCCAATCAGAACCCTTCCCAACCCCCAGATCCAAAGCGGAATTGAATAAAGGCGATTAAACATGTTTTCCATGTAAACCTCAATTCGAAAATACTATTTCCATGTAAAAGCGAAGGAGACTACTTTAATTTCAAATTATTTAATTCTGAATAATTAATTCTGAATTAAAAAACATCATGTAACCGTGGCCGCTCTAGCAAACTGTTAGGCAGCTTTCAAAATAGTAAATGCTGCATAAATAAGCAACTTACACCTACAATTACAAACTTTGTAACTTGCCATCTATAAAGTGTGTGACATTAAATAGAGGAATCTTAGAAACTACAGTAACAACCTTTGTTGTTAACACTAATGTGCATGGTATCCAGTGTTGTTGTGGTAATCAACCAATCAAAGTTTATTTTTTACGTGCTTAACATCATAAGAACAAATAAATGCAAAACCACTTTAAAATAAAGGAAATAGAATAAAAAGTGGTTGAGGAACAAAACAAATTAAAACAAATAGTTAACAAGGAAAGCAGTGAAAGTACTGTTTGTTGTCTGAAGCTTAAAAGCTAGAGTGCAGACTTTTCAGATTGTTACGTAATGATACAAAAGTGCCTGAAAACCAAGTAAACACGGATGTTTGGAAGTCTGTTGCTATTCACCACCATTTGGATGCAGTGTCATCTTGACTTGCCAAAAGCCAGACTTTCACATTTTCTTTCCTTAGTCTTTTGATGTTTGCAAGAAGCAGAAGTTTGATCTTCCACACCTTTGACTTCCTACATCCAAACACCATACCTTTATATGTAGATAACATACATCTCACAAAAAAGAGAAATGAGGATTGATGTTTAGCCTCATTACCACAGGACAAGTAGTAAAATCTTCAGTCAGAATAATTAACATAAGTGTCATTAAGTAAGTTAATTATCCAAACAATAACCAGTTTTTGGTTAATTAAACAAATTATATAACACGTCGGAATACTTTACGACACTGATGCAAAACTCCTATTACCAGCATCACTCACATGGCTCATATTAACACTGCCTTATTAAAAATTACAACTTCATATTGTCTCTACATATAAAATATCCCCCAGTCACCTTACAGAAACACAGTTAAAGCGCTTTGTTGTTTCTTTCTCTCTTTTGACAAAATATGAATCATTTTTCCAAGTTCTCAAGATGAGCTTGGGGGGAAGAATAAGCTCATCCTCACAAGTCCCTTAAAATGTCACGGATCCTCATGGCTCTGCTGCCAACAATATTCCTATGTGGACGGGGGAAATCTTAAAATTGCTGCTAAATTGCTGGAGTTTGACTGTAATATCAGTAATCATGTCATGAAAGCAGTTTTCTTCCCCTTTTTCCCTCCAAATATGGACCGTCCCATTTTGACCGAGCAGTCAGTTTTATTAAATCCATATAGTATTAAAATGAATTAGCTGAAGCGGCTCTGAGGTTTGGTGCAGGCATCAACACGGAGCAGATCAGTGTGAGATCTCCTGCTGGCTGAAAGCGATCCCCCTGCCTGGCCACTGTCCCAGACCCAGCAGGCTTCAGACTCATACACACACACTGAGAGAAACAAACATGCAGACATGCAAAAACTCAAATACTTTTTTCCATTTCTCCATGTATATAGGTACATGTATGCACAACCAGACATGTTTTTGCACACTTCTACTTGAGTGCCTTATAGTCAGCCTGCTATTCCACATTTTTCTCCTCATAATCTCAGTTTGTCTTTCCTCCTGCATCTCTACAGGTACAGCAGCTGGCAGGTCCGTGCACTCTAAAGGTGCTCAGACAGCCTTGATGTACGGGTTGTTAAATCTGCCTGCAATGCTCAGCAAGCCGCTAACACACAATCTTTCTGTGTATGTAGTTTAACGGAGAGGGCCCAGCTCCTGAAGAACGTCTTCAAGAAGAGCACCGTCAGTCTCTACCGGTCGGAGTCCATGCAGCAGAACCTGCTCCGTAAGTTGCACAAGACTTCTTTCTTTCTTTCTTTCTTTCTTTCTTTCTTTCTTTCTTTCTTTCTTTCTTTCTTTCTTTCTTTCTTTCTTTCTTTCTTTCTTTCTTTCTTTCTTTCTTTCTTTCTTTCTTTCTTTCTTTCTTTCTTTCTTTCTTTCTTTCTTTCTTTTCTTATATATCTCTTATCTTGGTGCACTTTAAGTAAAGAGGTCAGTATAGGTTATTGAGAGAAACAGTTTTCCCTTGACCAGCACTTTGAGGCAGCGTGGGGAAAAACTTCCTTTTAATAGCGAAAAACTGCTGAAGAAACATGGTCAGGTCGGTCCTTTGTTGTTGGGGGTAGCAATATTTTGTTTATTCACTCTCTAAAACATTATGATCCCTTGTCATAGGGATAAATCTAGCATCATCATGCTGCCTCTGTATCTCTAGAGTAGCTTCTTTTCCTTGTGAGCAGCCACTGAGCTCATCTTTATAAATAATCTGTGCTAATCAAATGGAGAGGATTTAACAAACTTGCAATTGCTGCCTGACAGATTGCTTATGTACAATGATGATGTGTTAGGAATGTAAGTGCAGGTGGTGGTGGTGACGTAACTGAGTGATCTTCAGCAAAATGCTGTTTTTCCCATCACGGTCATCACACTGCACTCAGCTGACACAGAATAAGCTGCTCTAAATGTGTGTGCGTCTCTCTGGACTGGACTTAAATCACAGAGAAGGGGGCTAAGAAGGTTTTGCCAAAAATCAGTCGGATTTGAGGGCTGTAATTATTTCTGTGTTGAAGGTGAAAAGTCACAGACGTATGCACTTAAGACTAGATTAAAGTCACCTGTCAGGTCAAGTGGTATTAAAACAATTCCACCTCCATGTGAGAGGTAAATCCCGTCCCAACCCAAAACCGATCAGAGTAAAGAACTGTTGTTTTTAGTTTAAAAAAAAAAAAAAAAGAAAGAAATCATCCAACTTCAGTAAAACTACCCAGTGACTCTAAGCATGGGTTTTAGTTTTCTGTTTCTCTGTTTTTTTGTCTTTTTGTCTGATCAGTTTGTTTTTTGTTTGTCTCATAGGTGGGGATGAGACCGTTGTTGTGTGATACCTTTTTTTTTTCCTTGAGTTTATTATTCAGACCTCACCCTGTTTAAATCTTAGCCCCTCTATAGCTCCTCAATTAGATGCCACTTCCCCTTCTACTTTGTGGTTTTACTTCCTGTCCTTCCCCTCGTGTGCCTCTGTGTGTCCTGAGTTGAGCTCAGTAGAACAAGATAACGATGAAATGATGAAATGTTGCGCTGTTATTCCCTCACAATGCACTCGACTCAGCGGGGTCCTTTGAGCTTGCCCGCTGGCCTCCAGTTACTGAGCGAGTGATTTGACACCTGAAGGTGAGTCGAAGGGGTCCGATGAACCAAAGGTCAGATGAGACCCTTTAGGAGAGTTTAGGTGTAGATTATAAACCTTGTGGGGAAGTTGTGATTACTGTCCAAGTGTTTTAGTTCAATCACATGATTGATTTGTACAGAAAACTCTGTGGGAATGAAGAAATTGCTACCGCTCTCACATCTGTCTTTGACTCCGTCTCATGTACGAGCATTAATGTTACACTAAGGGTGCAGAGCTAAGTACTGATTTCTCTGAAAAATATGTCAGCTGCTGGATGATCAAAAAGAGAAGCTTGACTTGTTTTCAGCTACCAGAGAAGAAAACAAGTTAGAGATTGATCTTGCTGCAGATTTTTCTCTCCTGTGGAAGGTTAGGAGTTGTTGAAAATGACAGAAATATCTTCAGGGCAGCTGTATGTGTTTTTAAATAACCCTGTAGGTCGGCTGAAACATTGCTGTGAATTATCTTTCAGAGAAACAGATGCTTACCACTGTGACTGGAATATGAGGAAAGCACAAACTGGAGCTAACCACAGCCAGAAGCTGCTTATCTTAATATAGACTACAGGCGGTAAACCGGTAAAACAACTGGACGGGTTCCGTCCAAAAGAAACTAAACCTACCAGCATACTTGATGATTACCAGTTAAAAAGAACATGGGAATCATTTCCCCTTGAAAGTGTCTGTATTTTTTTCTATTTTATAGATTTCCAGTCATAGCCATATTGAGCAAGAATGTCATGATGTGTCAACCACAAAATGGCTGCAGCGTGATAATATGGGGTGCTCATAAACTGAAGGAAAAGTGCTTCAGTTTATTACTGACAGGCTCAAAATTGTGAGAAGTGTCAACATTACGGAGCAGATCTTCGCAGAGTTGTTCGTTCTTTTGCTCCTTACGCTCGTCAATAAGTCATCCCAGTTCAGTGTCTGTGTTAGCTGCTCGAAAAAACCATCTTTCAGTGTGTGACATTTACAAAATGAGTATTTCCAGCATTGTTTTATGATTTATTTTAGTGATGATAACCTCAGACATAAAGGGACTGCTGGGATTGATTTTGTTTTGCACCAGTCATGGCTAAATGCAGAGCTAGTTTTCCACTATTTGGGTGGTGCATTGGAATTTTAATGACCATCTTTTTTCATTTTTTTTTATTGTGCCAAAGCATACAGTATAGTGGAATAACCGACACAAATTTTTGAGAGGACGAAAAGAGAAAAAGCTACTGGAGGATGAACCTTTGCTAATTTAATAGCCTCAACTCAGTCAACAGCAAGTCTCCTCACATTCCTGACATTATTTGTTTTGCAGGTATACGACGATAACCAATCATGCTGTTCCCGCTCAGTGTTCATCAATAATTTATGCCCTAATACAAGATAAAATAGGCCCCAAAGTTGACTTATAGTACATTTACCTAACAGATGTGAGACCAGTGCAGATCTTTTACAAAGAACAAGTTGAGAAATGTGCTTAGTTGTTTTCTTGAAATATTTTTCATTTAGTTACTTTTTTGACACATTTTTGTTTTTGTGCTTGTTTTATGTCTATTTTATGTTACCGAATATTGATCTTTACAAGCTGTTTTGACTGCTTTGCTTTATTTTCAGACGGCTACGCCTTCTCCCAAGATGAGAACGGAGTGGTGTCTCAGTCGGAGGTCATCAGAGCGTACGACACCACCAAACAGAGGACCAATGAGTGGTGAGCCGCCGGTCAGTTCGAAGCTGCAGCTGCCGTTTCCGATGGCGATATTTGAAGATTAACATGGAGAAACACCAGTTCAACGGCATACCTTCAGCACTGAAGGGTGTTGAAGAGAGCGATATAGTGTTGTCCTTAAAAACATGGGAGGAGTGGGGTTAAAGAAAGAAACAAAAAGTGATCGTTATTATCAGTTGTAGTTGTGTGTCCAGCAGACATGACGAGCACTGTGCGTTCTTAGCAGTCTGTGATCTGAAGTTCTTCACTGTTCTCGCTCAGTTTGCCAGAGCGAACGTCTCCTTTCTATTGATTTAAGGAACGACAGCTTTTAGCACTGAACCACAAAGCCTGAAATCGTTGTAGTAAATCTCCTAAACACTGTTACCACAAAAGTTACTGACACTGGACAATAAATAGTTTAGAGGAACTGAACTTGTGAAAGATTGCCAAAAAGCAGTCGTTTATACAATCGTCCAAGAACTAGTGAATTCGGAAAAA
Organism: Melanotaenia boesemani; assembly: GCF_017639745.1. Lineage (NCBI taxonomy): Eukaryota > Metazoa > Chordata > Actinopteri > Atheriniformes > Melanotaeniidae > Melanotaenia > Melanotaenia boesemani. The sequence continues at coordinate 17,906,392 of NC_055688.1, forward strand.
CTTTAAACCAAATACATTTAAATGTATTCCAGCACTGAGCAGACCACTCCAGAGCAAATGTTTGTAATATTTTAAATTTCTTTTTGCACTTACATCTCATGTGTAAAGCCTTACATTTGCTCATGCCTTTGTCCATCTTTCAAAACGTGTTTATTTAATTTTCTTAAGTATGTAGATATCGTGCCTGGTGTTCTTTGTTTTTAGCTTTTCTTTTCGCTTTTAAAGAGGTTGCATCTTACAGCCCACAGTAGTCCTGTTTGCACCTTTCGTTTTTAACAAGTTATTGCTTGCATTCCACACTTCACTCCAGTTTCAACAATCACAGCGGTGCCTATGTGAAACTTTTCCCTCTTAAAAGAAAAAAAAAAAACAATAGCCAAGACTAGCTTAGTGCTCCACACAAACTTACTCACACATCTGGAGACAACAGCCACTGTCTCCCACCACAGTGTTGCACTCCTACAGTGTTAAAACTTCAGATTTGTTTCTGCAGCAGTTAAAAGCGAGGCTCTCTCGTTGAAACTAGCAGCAGTGATAGTGTTTCCCTTAAAATGGAGAATTTATCCCTCTAACATAAGTGCCATTAGCTTAAGGGAAAGAGAAATATTAGCCAGGAAACTCCACAACAGTATCAAAACTACTTTGTCTCTATAGTTATTATTTTGTGGATTTGTATTTTTATATTGGAGATGTATGACTTTTGCATCGACTGGCTTTGTAATGAATTGTCTGTAACTTTCTTTTCTTCCTCTGATAAACTGGCAGGATAGAATAGATCTGATGAGGAAAAAGAGCTTTCTTATATGTCTTGTTATTAATATTAATATTGTTACAGCTTGATTTATTTATAATTGACTACTTACTGTCTGTGTGATTGCTTTCTTCTCCCTATGGGAGGTCAGATTTCTGATTGTGTGTGTGTGTGTATCAATTCATAGTCTGCATGTGCATGTGCTGTATGTGTGTGAATGTGTGAGTGTGTGACCTCTACTGTGGATAATGTCTCTGTATGCATTGCATGTCTGTGTCCTCTATGCGAAACTGGGAGTCGTCCTGGTGTGTTTTACTGCGTGTATGAGCGTGTGTGTGTGTGTGTGTGTTTGGTGACGCTTGCTCCAGTTTTCTGTCTGCACGGCTCCAGGTATAGCTATGGTGTACTGCTGTGTGCTGATGCATGGTCTGTATGGGAAATTGAGACTGTCAGTGTGCGGTATGAACGCGTGTGTTTGTGTTCAGACTCTCGGCCTCGACTGTGGGAGTTTCTGACGCCTGGCCCGCTTTGACAGTTGCACAATGCACTCGATGTACCTTTCCAGTCGTGGATATCTGGTATCTAGTTTCTGTATATGATTTTAAAAGAGTGTACATGTTTGTTACTTGTTTTCTTCATGCAGTGTACTGCTTTACAGGAAATCTCTTCTGTCTTTTAGGTTTCTGATTCTGATCCTTTTTTTTTCTGCTTGTCTTTAGCGTGATAACTTAACTGGTTGTCATCTATGTCAGCAATTTCCAAAACAGCTGAATGTGGATGTTGTCATTGTGGAAGGCTTGGACTGTTGCTTCCTTTTTCCCAGAAAACATAAAACGTTGTTGTCTGTGAAGGTGGTGGGCTGCATGAATGAAAAACACAAACTGTTCTCTGAAGTGTTAACTGTACTACTTTGATTTTCCTTCAAGTGTTGATCACTTTATAAAAGAGGTTTTAAAAAATGCACCTTCAACTTTCTTTTTAATATCTTGTTTCTTTTTTTGTTATTTTGTTCAATGATTGTTCTGCATGTTGGGACTGCAAACTTATAAGTGTTGTCTTTTACTGCCATGAAGGACTACTGAAATAAACTTTACAATCATAGAGGAAAAACAAGCATCTTTGCCTATTCTTGTGTATGTGTTAGCAGATTTGTAATCACCATCCTGTGAGTGGTGACATACAGGACATTAAACCTAAACAGGAAAAGGCAGGGAAAACTGTCTATCTGAGCCCCAGAATCATAACAAATACATACTCTATTTTTGAAGTAATGTATTTGTTCTTCTTGCGAAGTCCTGCTTGTGTGATCCCACACAGACTGTAATCTGTTCCTGTAATAGATGAGCATCCAGACTAATTAACCTCTCCCACCCCGAGAGGCCCCTGTACTGGCTCTGGCTGTATTTGCTATAAAAACACAACCGACGCCATCTTTTGTAAAGGTCAAAGCATGGCACATGCGCTGAAGAGGCTGCCTGGTGCAATCACGTAGCACTTGTGATTAATTTCTCTTGCAGCAAATTTAGTAGAGTTACAGTTAGTGTTGTTAGAGCTGGCTCAATAACATCAGTATCAATGTCTCAGTGTTTTGAGGGTGTTTTTACTCTAATTTACAGTGTTATAGGAGAGAGAGATTCAGGTAGATGTCCTACTGAATGTCACTACATCCTGCACACCTTTCAGGGGTTGCTTAAATTTAACAAGCATGAATTAAAGTATTTCCAAAGTCCTATAAGACTGGTTCCAGCTTCTAGGTTTATATAATTACAATAAATGATTAACTGCATCACAATTTACTAATCCCAAATCTTGAACAGGATAAGCAGCTCTGTCAGCGAAACCGTGTCATTGTTGGACTAAAAAACATTGAAAACATTTCCAGAGTTGCGGTCCAAAAGATTTCAGGCCGTGCTGACTTGGCGACAACTGTGGCCACCAGCGGTGACAGCGAGTGATTTATTACTTCAACACACTTGTTGGGCAACTTCTTTTTCAGAACGTAGTAAAGGAGCACTTGGTGTATCTGATTACAGTTCGGCCAAACAAACCCACGTTGTTTTAATGAAAAGGTCACTTGAAAATAATTGCTGTTTACTACATTTGGTGGTTCTTGTCTCATGACTCCCTGTGATGCTTAAAGCTGACCCACATCAAAGGTATCATAAGTAGCTGCTTTGTTTTTGCTTTGCAGACACAATTTGGATGAATGAGTGTGGTTGTTGTTAATACATGGTTTTCTAAGGCTGTAGGTACTACACACAGAGGTACTGCTGAACAAAAAGACCGCAAATGCAAACAACAACAGGGTTTGATTACATGAAAATCTTAAGAATTCTAATTGTAACATGTTCTTCATTTATCACAGTAAACAGAGGTCCAATGTTTTTCTAAGAATAAGAAGCTAAATGCTTTTGAAAGTCATGCAAGTTTTAACTAAATACACGGATAAATAACTTTTCATTATATTTTAATAAATAGATTTTCATAAGGGTGACAAATTTTTACAGAATTTAATCTTTCCAAAAGACTTGGATAATGTCATTAAAAAAAGGGTTCACAACTTAAATTTTCCTTTCGTGAACCAGGCGTGGATCAAACTGACAGCCGCAAGTACAAACGAAACCTGAAGACATTAACTTAACAGCATCTGTCAGATCCCCATGATGTAGCTTCACGGATTTCTGAATGTAGCAGCAAACATCATCCGTTGGGACGGTTGGCAGGTTTCAGGAGACACTGATTGCCAGCTCTATTTCACAGTCAGGTAATCAGGGATAAGAACGGCCTTTTTGTGCAGACTTTGCCATACCTGCTACTGCAACCTAAACCTCTTCTTCTGGGGTGAGTTGTTTTTAACACTGTGACCATGCAATGCTCATTGAACACTGACAATGACTGATCTTAGCTCTGCATTCCTGCTGTGAAGTCTGGCGCAAGATTAAGCGACAGGTAGGGAGTTGCTGTGCAGGCCCAACTGCTCCGGTTTCCTCTCTGTCAGTGATGATGAAGCTTTGTGGACATGCTTCTTTTTTTTTTTTTTTTTTACATTTGGGGGAAAAAAAATCACTTCACATGTATCAGTGCTCAGAAGTTAAAAGTCAACTTTTATTTGTCGTAAATTAGGAAATCAGCATCACGACATTGAGTAAAATTCGTGTATAAAATCTCACAGAAGGCCACATTTTGTCAAAAAGAAAACATTCTCATCTTTAAGAAGTCAATCTGATTGTCAGAAAACAGAACTCCCTGGTTTCTGCTGTCTGATATACTTCTATAAAATGACAATGCTCAGGACAGTCTCACCTCTTTTAAAAGGAAGATGAAAAAACTTTGAATTTCCACCAAAGACAGCAACAACAAATTATGTATGTATATATACCACGGAGATCTGCTTGCAGTTTAAAAAGTGCATAAAATTCCGATATGGCTCCTGACAGGTCTGTAGTTGTCTCCTGTGCTGGGAAGCTCCCCCATACTGTTCAATTCTGACAGTTTTGTCATGCTTTCTGCCTCACCCTCCTGTTGCTCTTTGTGCCCAGTCACCCTGGCTGAACCTCTTTACGCCACCAGCTGTGCTGCTGTGTGTTTGTCCTCTCCGGCTTACATCCTACCCTCTAAAATTCTTGTAATCCCTCCATTTTCCCTGCTGGGAGCCCTGTCAGCTCTGGCCAAAGTCAGTATAGCCCTTAGCCGCTGTGAAGGCTTCGGGCTGCAGGGGGAAGAAGTACTGCTGTGGCAGGAGAAAGCTGGTGCTCTGAGAAGGGTGCGAGGGCTGTTGGAGTTGCAGTTGGGCATGAGTAGAGGTCAGCTGGTGCTGGATGCTTCCTGCCATAGGTGCAGGTGGAGATGTGTAAGGAGGAGGTGGTGGTGGAGGTAGAGTCAGTGGAGTCTGAGTGGGAGTGGAGGCTGAGGAGGAGACTGTGGCAGACACCAGGCAGCTGTGCTGCTGCTGCTGCCCTTGAGCACCAAGAGAAAACCTCCGCATGGAGCTGCCCCCACCGGCTGAACTGGAGCTGGTGGTGGCCGTGCTCGACTGTCGCGATGGGGCACGCAGACTCGGTGGAGCGGTTGTGAGGATCATGGGGATAGTTTCGCCCTGGCAACTGCGCAGGGAGAAGCGAATGGGCTGCTGGGTGGGCTGCTTCGGCCGCAGACATGTGCAGCAGTAAACAGCAACCAGTGAGCCAACCACAACAAAGGCGATGAAGATGCTTCCCACCATCAGGAAGGGAACATAGACAGGTTCTAAAAGGGAAAGAACACAGGTAGTTTGGAGTCAATGGCCTGGACACAACTTTATGTTACAGAAATCTGCATTTAAATATTTTGATGTGTAATGAAACAGGAAACGAAGGAAATTTTCTAATTCACCTACACACATACAGACAAAACACACAAATATAGAGAAGTCTTACAGAGTTCAACAAGTTATACACTAAGAACTACCAAACACACCACTATTGATGGCAGATTTTTTTTTTTTACTAAACACTTTCAGTTGTGTGATTTCTTTCTAATCCTTTAAAGTACTCTGAACAAAACCATGACACATTCCTGCTGAGCACACAAACATCTCAAGTTACACTTCATGAAGCTCATTTGCACTCCCTGAGGAAATCTACAGTCATTTATTTATTTTAATAGAACAAATAGGAAATTGTGAGCGCACGCCCAATCGGTTAGAGGCTTATAAGCTTATTCGTTTGGGAAATTTAAAGAAAATTGATAAAAAAAAACATCAATGGTTAAAGCAGCCTATTATTAAAACCTTGACGACAAACAGTGGGTTAATGTAACACCTTGGCACAGTTAAGAAAAAGCCACAGAAATTAGTAACTAAGTAATAATGTTGTGAATGCCTTGGTTTGAAAATGACTTAGCCCCTCAAAGGGACTGTGCTTTATAGTGTATTTGGCAGCACAATAGGCCAGCTTGTGAAAGAAGAATTTTTTACTGAAAACATTCCTGTAATCAAGCTCCACTTCATCAAGCTTTACACATATTTCTTCTTCTTCTTCTTCTTCTTTTTAAAATGTTGGTTTGTCCTTTGAGAGGGTCATCAAAAACACATTGAGTTTCTCTCTTTGCACTGATAAAAATCTGGAGTGTGCTGAGGTAAAATTAAACATCTGTAGAGGTAAAAGCAGGTGAGAGAATCATTAAATCTTTGCCTAATAAATGCTGAAAGTTGAGCTTCAAAACAGCTTGAAATCATTGGACCTAAACGGCATATAAAATATTTAAAGCTGAGTTCGTAAAAAAAAACATAATTGTAGATAAAATAATGTTGTGTTTGACAAATATGAACACGTCAATGTAAATCTGTTTCTTCTAACACACTTTAATAACAGTAATCGCAAAGATTTAGTGTTAAATGTCTGAAACAAATATGTGCCTTTGCTTTCCAACAGCACCAAAAACCTCAGCTTGCTCAATTTCTCATTATTTTGCTGTTTTACAGGGTGGTCTGATTGTAGGAAAAATTACCATTAATATACCCTTAAGCAAAGCACTAACCTGAAAGATCTCTAGGCTACTACAATTTATCTATCTCTTTTAATCCAGGTTATTTAAGAATTTATTTACTTATGTCTAATGTCTAGTCTTTTGTCCAAACTAATTTCACTGAAAATTCCATTTTAGGACACGAAGGAAAATAAAATTAATAATAAAATGTGAACTCACGCGCTGCGAACTCTGTGTTATCCATCTCCCTGTCGTTGGTGCAGATCCCCTGGTCCAGTCTTGCGTCCGCGGCCGCGCAGCAGTAACGAAGCGAGCAGGACCCGCAGCACACGGTGGCGTCCATAGTGTCAAAGTCCTCTGGACACTGGAAGCCCTCGTGATAATTCCCATTAGCGTCCAGCCAGCCGTGGCAGTACTCTCCCAGAGCGTCCGATATCCTCAGATTCCAGGTCAGATATCCCAGCAGTAGGCAGCTCAACAGGCGCACCATCCCGGTAAGCCGCTGCGGGTTCTCGGTTCCCCTTGCGTCCTGGTGGGCTTCAGCTCCTGGACACCGAGCGAGTGAATCCGAGTCGAGATGAATACATCAAAAAGGGAGAATGGTTACAAACATGTGAGGTTATGTCACGGTCATTTTCCCAGTATCCAAACTCTTTTGAAGCAGCAACTCCTTAAAACGAGAAGGAAAAAATCCTAAAGTTTTTTCCCTTTGTCCAAATAACTGCTTTAAATTACTTTTAACATCATAATTACTGAACCTAAATCTGCTCCCAATGAGGACAAACGACCTGCTCAAGTCTCTCTTCAAAGTATCTCTAGTAACGCTTTTGTGACCGCCTGCTGAAGCCTGTGTGCACAACTTTGTGCCCTACTCACTGGAGATTTGATGCTTTTGTGAATCGGGCTTTTTGTACGCGCGCACGTAACCCCCCACTTTAACAGTACGTGCGCGATCACGTGGTGGTGGCAGCAGTGCAGTGATGACAACTGACTTATTCCCTTTGCCCAAATGAATTCATGCAGTTACCTTAATCGGGGTATTATGAATACAAGCTAAGTTTGATTTAAACACTTTGTGACTTTCTCGTTTACTTTACGAAGTCAGTTTTAAGTCAAACTTTTATGAAAATGTGTTGTTTGTAACTGGAGATGAAGGCTCACCTCATAACTCAGAAACACTAAATACACTAACTGAATTCTGTTTTCTCTAACTTCCATTGTGTTTGCAAGAAATTACTTGTAGATTTAGTGTTATATAATTACAGATTTAATCCACCTGCCCCAGGAATCAATTTGTTAAAACCCCCTTCTATCAAACTGACCACACACAAGTATATTAATTGTCTTTTTTCTTGAGATTTGCAGTGGTTTGTGGTGATTTTACATTAAGTTTTTATTAGGTTTGTCTCATTGTGCTCATCTTTTGTCTTTTGAAATGGTTTTTGGACTCTCTAGCATCTCCTTGTGGAATTTTTGCATCTCTTCAGCCACTTTAGCCTACATCTCCCTTTATATCCCTTAATTATATTTTGTGTCTAATCATTTTCTGTCTCTCCTTCCTTCCTTCGTTTTTTATTTTAGAAAGTTTGCATGTCTTTAATGTAATGTTATATCTCTTGATAGTCATTTTGTAGTCGTTCTGAGTTTTTTTGTGGTGTTTTTGCAATGTGGACAGAGTGTATATTGTAGTAATTTGCCCGCAAGAAAACATGATTTACCTCTCTTTCATTATTTCTCCCTCTCCGTGGTCATTGTGTGCTTCTTTGTGTTGATTTGGGACATCTTTGTGGTATTTTAACCTTCCAGCTAATGTAAACAGAGGTGTTCACAGGTTCCTAATGAGTCCGGGGCCTGTGCTCAGGACAAAGTTTAAAATAAAAAATGTTTACAAGAACAGTTCAGTAGTATACAGGCTTAGCGCCTAAATTTAATTAGGCCTGTTACAAGTTATAGAAGCTAAATGCACAAGATGGTGGTAAAACAAAACTGGCGAACTGCGTGCATTTTGACTTTACTTTGCAGCAGAAACTTTTGTGGCAAGTTTAACTGGACAAGAGAAAACGTCGTCCATTATAACGTCCTCCGTTTGAAACCTATTGATGCAGCTCCCTCTTGTGGCCCAGCAAACTTTTAGACCTGTATACAGGTTACTAAACGTGTTTCTCAATAGGCCAGCTTCACTGACCGAAAGACGCAGGATATCCTACTTTTTGACTAAGATTGTCTGCAACTAGCCGTCAGACTGAGCGGTGTACGTTAGAGGCCAAAAGGCCATGCATGAAAAAATTGTACTTGTTTTATAGAATTCGGTTGTCAATAAAAACACATTTGCCGATTTAAATAAAATAACAAAAATGTTTCCATTTAGACGAGCCCGTTTGCTTCTGTTGAGCTCCAAATCTATCTAAAAACCTTTTCTGTCATTTGAGTTCATGCTGACGCTTTGAGCTCAGGAGCAAAATGGCCTCTGCCTTTTCTTTTGTGGGATTTCCTTCTGCGTTTTTCTGAATTTAGGATTGTACCTAACTGCAACAGCGCCCCGTTGTTTCCACTGATGATGGCGCTCACAAAGTGGGCTGACAGTGGCGCACAAGTCCCGCCTGTATTTCCCTCTAGAGGCGTCTCATTGTCGGCGCCCCTGACTGGGGATTGGAGCGGCGACATGTCAGTAAATTAGCCCATCCTTCACACACTGTGTGTGTGTGTGTGAGTGAGAGTGAGAGTGAGAGAGAGAGAGAGAGAGGGGGGAAACCGAGCCAGACAGTGACGATCGGATCCCCTCACTCATCAGCTGTCTGTCACACCAGCACACCACAAAAACCCACTCACGGCCGTCCCCCGCGCTGTGACACCTGGCCGGGATGGAGGGAGAGATGCAGCCCGCAGATGAAGGGCCCTGCGCCCCGAAGATGTGCCGACCACAACGGGGTCCTTACAGCACCCTAAAAACCTTCCAGAGCAAACGCTCGGCGGGCAAGTTGCGCTTTGACCGGTCCGGTGTAGTCGACGTGCCTCTGTTCAGCGACGGGCATCATTTCACTTTTCATCCCGAGCAGCCTCATCCTTTTCAGCACCACCATCACCACCAACAGCGTCTGCCGCACCTCCACCAAACCAGCGTCGCTATCAGCAGCAGCCAGCAGCATCACCCGACGCCTCAGCAGCAGCAGCAGCAGCAACATCGTCTCCCATGTGAAGCCAGGCCCAGCAGCAGGGTCCCGACGTCCACCTCAGCGGCGACAACTCTTGGCTCCCAACAGCGACGACCCGGCTGCGGCGGTCCGGAGCCCAGATTCTCCCCGGACTGCACCTACGGAATCAGCACAGGTGGGTTATAACTTATGAGTGTTCCCGGTCAGAACTGCCCCATCTCTTAGTGTCTGATTAAAAAAAAAAAAATTTAGAGTAGCCTAATGGGACTTTTTAGTTTTTCTCCAGATGAATCAGAAACTGGAACATATTTTAGGTTTGCAGCCCAGATATAAGTTAAACACGAAACAACCAGTCAATAAACTCAAGTAGAAGCAAAATCCAGCATGCCTTTTGTTTGCTCCACATCACCTGATCTTAATAAATCTGTTCCCATTTCTTCTTCCCCCTGTCAGCAGTGATTGATTCGCTCATATAATGAGAACAGTCATGATTAAATCTTATGTGCATGTGCTCAAAATTACAGTGCATTTGTGTGCAGTATGGGCCCTCACCATCTCCCATTGAAAACACATTGTTCTCTGCTCATTTTTCTCCAGCTGCTGTTAATTAGAGAGCTCAGGAAGAAATGTGTTCCCCATGTGGAGGGCGGGTACATGGGAACCAACATTTAGATAGAAGCAATGAACCTCATCCTGACAGTTACAAAATTAAATATTAGGCATTGCATCCTTTAATCAGATATTAATCTGTTTATCGCTGCAGGCAGTAGAGGCCTGATGTGCTGCCTGCTTTCTGTTGCTTTACAATCAGATGTTCAAGCAGAGATCAGGTTGCACAGTTGCTCCATATCAACTAACCTAATGCTGAAACATTTGTGCATCTATGTTACATCTTTATGATAAGAAAAAGTTAGTACCACATCTTTAAATGACTTGAATCTGTACAAACCAGGTTCCAGTGCTGATGACCCAATTGTTTGCATCTGTTCTAACATTCACATGATTTGCATTTCATCTAAGAATCATACAAAACCTTATTTTGCCTGCTCTATTAAATCTGCTCATTTCACAAGAGATGCACCATCCAATCCTAGTTAAACGTGTCATCTTTTCTTACTGACAGTGACACATCAAAGTGCTTTTATCTGCACATTAGGAACTACTTAATCTGTCACTCATGGCTGGGGGAGAGAAAAAAAAAAGAGGTGATGTCCATTCTTATGATGAGCAGCACCAGAGACCCTGGAACTCAACAATCAGCTCAGCACACAAAAGCACAAATTGCATTGAAAACCCTTTCCCAAAGAGTTGTGATTAAAATAAATGGGCCTCATAAATTTGCCTCTGCCGACCGTGTTGTTTTTAATGAAATTTTATGAGGCTCTCAGCTCACAGTGCCACAGAACTGGGGAGAGAAGAGGAAAAGGGGGGAGTAGGGGTGCAGGGTGTGTTGGCGAATAATATCAGATACATCTCGACGGGTAAACAGAGACGGCACGCATATTAATAAATGCGACACATCTGCGCCAGGCTGATAGACACGTCTGAGCGAGTGGCAATGCAGCAATGGCTGCCTAGAACTCATTTTGTCTGTGTGTTTATTTGTGCGTTTGTGTGTAGTTGGTGAATTCATAATCATTACATGGAGGTGTGTGAGATCATTTCAATGGGACGTGCTTAGACTGCTGGGAAAAAATGTACACTGAGGCTTGTTTCTGGACAATAGCTATGTGTTGATTGTCTTGGTCACAGCTAGATACTGTGACCTTAGAGTTTATTGACATCTGAATAAATCAACATAATCAAGCTGACATTTATATAAACACAGGCGTCGACTGAATGTTACCAACATTTAGCCACAATAAGATAAGGCACACAGAAAGTAAAATGAGACTGAAACAGATATTATTTATACAAGAGCTTCCATTTTCTGCTGCTCTGTATTTCACCACATTTCAAGCTGAAACAGTGCACATATTTGTAACTTTACCAATTAAGATCAGGTGTGCGTATTACTTAAACATTGTGTTTTATTGAAAATAGCACAAGGACAACTCATCAAATGCAGACACAGAGAGAAGCTGCTACCTTCTCTGAGGCTGGGCAAATTAAAACAGGACTGAGGCAAAGTTTAAAACTGCCCTGTTGTGTGATATTTATGGAGGATGAGAGAGTATCTGGCTTGTTATCATCGTAAAGTTCAAAGAGTAACATCTGTGTTGTCATCTGGATCCTTCAGTGCAATTAACGTGAGCAACCTGCACTTTAATATTGAATACTAACAGGTTGTGGAGCAACATATGATGACATTTATTATATCAGCAAGACAATAGAAGTCCAGATGGTAAACTGACCAGGCAATGGAGGGAAAACATTTCATTACTCTCAAAAGAGTATCCGACATAGGTTTAGTCAAGTTAACCGGACTGGGTTTAGCTTTTTGAAGATGTTTCCATCCACAACCAAAAGAGCTGCTTAAGTCCTGATGGAGACAGCGAAAGACTTTACTAGTCTGAGAAATCCTTTCCTAACCCTTTGACATGATGGCCTCTTTCATTTCCCACTCAAATCACTTGTCTTCTCTGATGTTAATATTGGTCCTTGTTGTGGTTAAGATGTCACACACACAGATTATGTCCCTGCTTCTGTTTGCTGGCATCTGATTAAATTTTCATGTAAGGCTTAAATAATTTGGAAAAACTTGTATTTTGTTTTTATTTGAAGCACAATAAATTTTATTTGAAAACAGGGTAATGAATTTAGAATAGGTTAAACATTAAAATAAAATATCTGACTTCAGTAAAACTTTACGTATTCAGCGCTATTCCGTTGAATCAGAAATGAGGAGGATGACGTCGAGGATCAAGTGAACAATTTATTAACAGATCAAAAGCAGCACAGTAACAGAGTCTCTGGGTTCAAAGTGCATAGCCCTGGGTCAGTTCACATGACTGAGAACCCCGTCTATCTCTCCCTGAACCATTTTATAGGGAATGTAGGTTGATCTCTTTGGGAGGAACATCTTATCTCGCACATACAGCTGGGAACAACTGTGAGTCAACTCAGGCGTTGTCCTGTGTCTGTATTTCTGCACACCTGTGAGATGTAGATAGAGGGATAGCGCAGGAAGGAAGAAAGAATACAGACAAACTTCCAGGCCAACATGTACTTAATCTATCACGCATATTTTCTTGCTAAGCTAAGCATTCTTTGTCATGCATGTCACATCCTGTATTTTCCCACTTGTACTGAGAATCTGTTCTCCTTAGGGGTTTAAAACCTTCTGTTCTTAAGACTATGCACGTCATGTCCACAATGAGCACACTTTATTAATATTATCTTATTAAAAGTAAGATAAACACAAAATAACTCTTCAATTGTTGAGGGCTGTATTGGAGCTCTTTTTTCTTGAATGGGACTCAACTAAGAAAGGTGTATGAGCATAACATTTTCAGTTTGCTCAGTTAACCCTAAAGATACCGCGAAGAAATTATTAAATCAATATTATGCTGACTTTGAAAATTTTATTTTTTTTGAGCTTAATAAAGTCATCTATATTCTTCAGAGCTGCATGTAAATGAACCTCAAGTTTGGTATTTTGTCAGCTGTTGTAAATGCTAAGCTGTGTTTGAATCCACATCCCTTGATTTTTTTTTCTCCCTCTATCACAGAGAACCGTCTCATCTTGGATGCCTTTGCCCAGCAGTGCAGCCGAGTCCTCAGCCTCCTTAACAATGGCCGTCTCCTGGAGCCCCCATCCTCCTCCCTGACCTCTAATATTAAACTGGAAGATGGGCGAGGGGCCTCTCAGGGGCTTCACTGCTCCTCACAGGCAAAGCTCAAATCTGAGGAGAGCTCATCCACCACAGACCCTGAGGAAGAAGCCCAACAAAGCCATTTGAACCAACAACAGACCTCTGCAGTTCTACGCATCTTCACAGACTCCCTACAGAACTATCTGCTCTCAGGGCCTCAGCAGCAAGAGCAGGACGAGCAGTGTCCGTCAGCTGAGGCTGCTTCAGAGGTGTCTCCTTCCAGACACAACCTGGGTGGCTGGGGTTCTCCAACTCCGTCAGAATCGTATGGTCACCCATCGTCCACGCTGCCTGAGGAGGAAGAGGAGGAGGAGAGCTGCTGTCCACGCTGCCTGGAGCTGGAGCAGGAGGTGTTGTCTCTACAGCAGGAGAACGAGGAGCTCCGCAACAAGCTGGAGAATGTTCCAGGTGCAATGATAAGAGTTGGGACTTCCCTGTATGTTGATCAAAAGTCTTAAAAGTGGAAAGGGATTTAGTCAGGTTGTACTTTTCCTTAGGCAGATAAGAAGGTTATGTCTCTGCAGTGAAGTGCTGCAAAAGAAGAAGAAGAAAAAAAAACATTGGCTATGCTCCTTCCTGTTGTCAGGTTATCAATCTCTCAGATTAATATTTAAGAAAGAAACTCATGAAAATCTCTATTTTCTTTCATTAATTGCATAGAGTTGCTTTATCATACCAGTTAATCATAATTATTTACACAGAGAGCAGCAAAACAACCCACCGACTTATCTCCAGCATAAAGTGTGCTGAACCTTCTTTAAGAATTCCAGCCTTGTGGATCAATAACTCATGAATGAAATATTGTTAAAAGACCACTTGTAGATCAAGGGATTTTGGGAACATGGTATGATGCTAGATTGAAGTTACTGAATATCTTTGATCAAAGTTGTTTTTTCATTCTAAAAAGCTTATTTTGATTAAACTTAAACTACGTTTGAATGAACTAAGTTTAATAGGCTTTTTATTTATTTATCTTGAAAGGGTCCATTACATGTTTTTCCACATTTTCTGGTTTGTCGGCAGTGATAAAACTATGTATTTTCACCTTACATATCTCCAAAAGCTACAAAAATAGAGCTATCCTTTATTATTATTATTATTATTATATTATATTAATACAATAATAGCAACCTGGCCACTATCATATCATTGTTCCTGGATTTCTTTATGTGTTCACTGAAGTTATCTCTAGCTAGAGTGTGCATATTATCCACTTTGACCATTTTAAAAAGTAGATGTTTTGCACTGCCACTACTTTTCAGAGCATGCTTATTTGAGTTTTTTATGATTATATATATGAATATATTTCCAAGAAAGTTTGTTTTCAGTTCTGAGGCCAAATTGACCCTTTTCAGCTTCCTTATTACAGTCTTGGAAAAGTAAATGTAGTTTGCTTGGATTTGTTTGCTACAAAACAGACAGCTGTGCAATTAACAAGGCCCAGTATGGTGCTAAAAACTGACTTTGACAGGAAACTGGAGGTAAAAGTTGAGGCTGTTCCAACACTAAAAGAGATTAAGTCTGAGCTTCAAGCATTAAGTGAAACTGTTTAAGCATTTCAGTGCAAATTTTATAGGTACAGACTTGAAACAGCAGCTGAATGAGTTTACAGTATGGTCATACATTTGTTCACTGGGCAACCCAAAGTGTTGAGTCCTGTTGTTCCTGCCCGGAAATATATAATTACTACAAGCAACTGTAATTGGCATATACAAGCTACATGTATCTATACATATCGAGATATCAAATAAATTGTTGCACATTTTCGGGTAGTGAGTGTATTTAACGAACAGAGAGATCGTTCATGGTTTTGTTAGTTCCTTGTCCTGTTTAAGTTTTTCCTTTTCTAAGAGTTTTAGTAGCTTACCGATCAACAGCTGGAGACAAGCCTCGGGCTCTATTGCTGCCTGAATGTAAATCTAGGTGATGAGATTTTGAGTTATTTTTCTGGTTATTATTACACATGTTTGTGTTATTGTACAGCCTACTAGTTTTGTATAAATTCGAGTATGGAAAGGGCCGTACTGTGGGCCACTGAGCGAGGCCCTTATCCCCCTAACTGCTCCCCGGGTAGCCCACTGCTCTCTAGTCAATATACTGTACCAGAGATTGGTCTAATGCAGATCCTAATTTCCAAGTTGGGATTAATAAAGCAAGAGTTACTATTATTATTGTTAAAAATCCTTATAAATATCTACACACTTTACTCAGGTTGTAAAGGCACCTTTAACATAAGATGGAAGCTCTTTTTATTAGAGATTTTCCTTAATTTCTTCACAAGATTTTTATATTGTGATCAATTTATTGCATAAAAAACACAGCTACAAGAAGGAGGCAAGACATAAACAAACCAAACATACACACAGCCAGTTTGTAAAAATTCAAACCACTGACCATCAGAATTGGAAGGAATATTGATGTACTAAGAGAAAAATTTGATTGAATAATAATGGTGTCTTCTATTATAAATATAGCAGCGTCAAGCTACTTTCAAAAAATAGAAATCATGAGACTGACCAACCTGAGCTGGTTGTAAGATATTTGAAAGTATCTAAAGTAGTAAATAACCAGGATTTAAGTAACCGCGAAGCAGTTTTGCTTAAAAAATGCACATCTGACTATCAGACTGTAAGTTTCCATCCCATCGATTTGCTTGACTAATGCATCACATAGTTTGGACATCATTCTTAAAAGCATGGATTTTTGTTCAGCTTTCTGCTCTCATTGAAACTTCAGTTCCTTCAGTCCACGCTTATTTGATTTACACAAAACTACACACTGAATATTGTATACATCACAATATGTCTCAAATACTGCTGGTTTTTCACTGTTTAACAAAAACCAAGTGCGTTGTCTTGTTGTTTTCTATGAATTTTCAACAGTGTGTTTCTATTACTGCTCACATTAGATTGTGTGTTTTTTTTCCAGCTCCCTGTCAAAATGTGCTTGACTACTTCAAGACTGTTCTTGAGTTTAACAACCAGTTGGTCCAACCGATGCCAGAAGAGCAGCTCACAGAGGTGAGAAACAAAACAAAACAAAAAGGTGTTATTTTGTCATAAGAAGTAAAAATATCAGATCAGATCCATGTTAGAGAGTTAAAACAAATATTAAATTAAAAACTGTCTCTACAGGAGGAAGAACGACAAACAGTCTTTGAGGTTTGTAATTTGATTTCTTGAAAATACTAAATTCTAAAAGTCTACCTTTAAATTTTTATGCATGTAAAATTTGTCAAATTACACCACATAATGTTGCAGAAAACAACTGAGAATATGCCACATGTAGTTTAGGTGCCGCTACATGTTTACTCGCTGTGAGTGTAACAACTGCCCCCCCACTCTCCTGCAGGGCAGTAAACAGCTCCTGGAGAACTATCCGCTCTTCATTACTAATAAGCAGTGGGACGAAGCAGTCAACTCCTCTAAGAAAGATGGCAGGCGCCTGCTGCGCTACCTGATCCGCTATGTCTTCACCACGGATGAGCTCAAGTTTTCCTGTGGTTTGGGCAAAAGGAAGCGTTCAGTGCACTCAGGAGAGCCGGGCCTGGAGAGACGACCGCTCAATCCTGTCAAAGTCAGCTGCCTCAGAGGTACATCTGATGAAAGGATGCAGATTTAAAGGAGTTTAAATTTTTTATAGAAAAGCAGCAACTGTCTTATTATTTATAGGCTCATCATTACATCAAAGTGTATTCACTTAAATATATAAATGCAGACAAACATGTCTGATCCTTCTGGTTTACTCTGGTACAAAACAAACATTTTTAAAGTGGATCGTTATAGTTTCAAGTTCAGCCTAAGATTTGACACATACGATTCGTAGTTATGTGGTTTCAGATGTAGGTTTAATTCTAAAGGTTCGCAACAATCAAGCATGTGTTTTTTAAGATTATTATTGTTTTTTCTGTTTTATCTGTAGTGCAAATGTTTCAGTATTTTTATGCAAAAGAAAAGAAAGGAAATAAAAGTTCACCATATTTCAGTTTTCCTCAAGACATAGTCCTCATGGATCAGTGGAAAGCTGGATTTTTTTTTTTTTTTTGCTACATTTGAATGCTCAGTTTGATGCTTTGTAGGAAGACTAAAGCTGATCCAACACTAAAAGGGCATGAATCTAAACCTTGAGCTGCAGGTGAAGCTGTTTCAGATGTTTGTGCTGTGTTAGCATTAGACTATGAATTTATATTAGCATTTGCATCATTGATACAGTGAGTGTAAAGGCAGTTACTTCAGCCATGGTTTGCTCTGAGAAGTCATTAGTAACTTAGCCTCAGGTATGGATGGGGGAGTGTGTGAGCATAATTATCTTTCTAGATGTTGGCAGCAGATGCTTTCTGTCTCAGTTGGGATTTTAACATCGTTCCCACATCTGCGCTTATTAATATGGGAGTGGACAGAAAAAGTATCTATGGTGAGGAAATGAAAACTGCTATAATTATAAGCTGTAAAGCTGTGCACTTTCATATTGAGGTTCTTGCTGATGATCAAAAATCTGAAAACTAGTCATCTTCAATGCTGTTGGGGGGGATGTGGTTGCATTTGCATGATCGCTCAACACAACTCAACTCTAATGGTTAATACACACACCTACACACACACAGACACACAGACACACACACACACACACATTTGTATTTACATGTGTTGCAGCTGGTTGTTTAGTTTCTCTGTTTATGTTTGATTGCAGTTGTTGTGGCTGTTTTCTACCTTTTGTTTCACTCTGCCTTTTTCTATCTTGTATCTTCCCATTTCCGTTCTTCTGTGCCAGGGCATTGCTTCTCTCTGTTGTTTGCTGTTAAGTGTAATCTATGCCATGTCAGAGTTTTGCTCTGACATGAGTCGACTCTGAGTCTTTTGTTATGTTGAGTTTAGTTTTACTTTATTAAAACCTTTTACCTGCACCGGTCTGCCTCCCGCCTCCTCAAGCCTGCACTTGGGTCCTCATGTCCACAGTATCGTGAAAGAATAACATTTAAGATTCAAGGGGAGCTCTGTATCCAAAAGGTTCCTCTTGGCAAAGTAAATTTGTTCAGAGCAACCAGGCCATCATTATTTTGTCTTTGACAAGACAGATTAATAATAATAATAATAATAATAACAATAATAATAAATCACTTGGGCACTTATCATGTGAAGTCTGATACTTTTTTTTTCTTTCTTTTAAAACTCAGGGGTAAATGAAATACTCCCAAGTTTTTGTTAATGTTTTTTTTTCTTTTTTAAACATTAGTGAATGAGGGGTCCACAGCTATGTGGCTAAAATTATTTATCCAAGTAAAATATTTTCATATTTAGTCTTCAACAGGCCAACATGAGATTTTAAACACTACCTAAACAAAACAAGTTTGATGGTAAATGACAGCTCTATAACACTGAGTCAGTATTAATAATAATAATACTATTGAACCTGTTTGTTAAAATTCAGCTGTAACTTTAGTGGATTTGATGCAGCTGAAACGAAACACAACTAACTGCAATTTTAGACCCTGAAGCTCTTTTGATCAGTGCCTCCTCAGCTATGATTCAAACTCTAACTTTCTTCCCCTCAAACCTTGACTCAAATAAAGATTTAATTTAAATTACAGCTATTAAAAAATGACTTTTTATACAAAATCTTTCCAGAGTTTATCCGGATGCACTGTGCCTCAAACCCAGACTGGTGGATGCCCTCTGAGGAGCAGATCAATAAAGTTTTCAGTGATGCGGTGGGACATGCTCGCCAGGGCCGGGCCGTCGGAACATTCCTGGGAAGCAGCGGCAGCAGCACCAGCAGCCTGTACATGGACGGCTTTGATGGGCATCTGTCACAGGATGAGCTGTATTTGAAAGGCTGTCAGAACGGCCAATCGGACTAAAGTTAAAGGGCAAATTTAAGAAAAATGCTTGAAATGTAGCTGTACAACAACATATCCCAAAATACAGACCTTATCCTGTCAGTGAAGAAAACATTCCAGATTATCATACAGAATATAACTGCAGTCCTCTTCTCAAATAGTTTTTATAGATTTTTGTTGCCATTTTTATACCTTAAATTTACTTTAGTCAAAATGTGACTCTTGATGTTTTTAAATTAAACACAATTTAAGTCTTCCATACACTACTTTTTCTATAGCTTGATGCTTGAGCACTTATTTCACAATAAGTCTTTAAAATCTTACACACCATGCACACTTCAGTTATAATTATATACACAAGTGAAGCTGCACCTTGATAGCCTCCATCATTGAAGTAGCATTAAATTCTGAATTTCTTTGTCACTAGTGAAAGCACTTTTACCTGCAACCCTTTTACAGGAGTGCCTCTGAGAAAGTCATGTTTTGTTACCTGTAGATTTGCACTTTGAGTCCTATTTTTATTCATTTGAATCAAGTCTAATGGGTCCATTTTGATCTCTTAAAGCAGAGATCCACAACCCTGGTCCGCAAGACCCACTGTCCTGCAGGTCTTAGACGTCTCCCTGCTGCAACACACCCGATTCATATTAAACGGCTCTCTGATAAGTTCGGCACATGTCTTAATGAGCCATTATTTTAAATCAGGTGTGTTGCAGCAGGGAGATATATAGGACCTGCAGGTTAGTGGGCCTAGAGGACCAGGGTTGGAAACCTCTGTCAAGGACAAGTGTATGTAGATGGAAGGCATGTATGTCATTTATCAATTCATTGGAAAGTTAGACAGATACACTTTTGTTTTAGTCAAAACTTCCCAGCACTACAGTGGCCTTGAGGTGCTAAATGACAACACCAAACCAATGCTGCACAACACAATAATATTTCAACACCAAAACAGAAAACTTAACACAAACAAGAAAAAAAATGATAAGATACAACAAGGAACGAAAAGTAAAATTTCAGAATAAAAAGCAGTGTTTCAGCAAACAGAAGAGCAAAAACACAAAAAGTATTTTGGAAAACACAACCAATCAGAAAACACTTGATAAAAACACAGTATTTCAGAGAAGAGAACCACAACAAAAAAAGGTGATAAAAAAAAAAATAGAAAACCAGTAAACACAAGACAGAAAACACAAAGCTTCAGCAGAGCAGAAGAAACCCTACAGAATTTTATACAGCATTTAAAGAAAATGTTTTGATGATATATAAATTTGACTTTTAAAAGGTGTAAAATATAGATTTATTACTTTCATGTTTTTCCAAGTTGACGTTACTTCATTTTGCACCTCAGGGCCACCGTACAGCACAATCTTAACCAAAGTTTCCCTTCTCAGTTCAGTTAGTTCTGCAGAATTTCTCTCATCTTTAATGATCAGGCGAGGTCTCCTGGTTGTGTTTGACTTACATACTGCAGCAATAATAACCCTGCTGCTTGTTCTACACGATGAACACTTGTAATTAAGAAAACATGAATTGAGAAAATGGAGAGCTAAAAAAACAAACAAAAAAAATGCAGAACAGACTTTTTTTTTTTTTTGCTGTTTGTTTTCTGATTTTACACATTTGGCCAGAAAGGCTAATTTGAAAACAACACAGTAATTTATAACTTTCACAAAGTTGCCCGTATTGTGGCAGTACACTGAGCAGCCTTTTTGTTTTAAGATGAGTTAAGTATTTTGGTTTAAGGCAGCTGCCATGTAATATTGCCTTAAACATGTTAGAAGACCTCCACAATGTAAAGTGTTAAAGTTCTGTGTCAGATGTCATCTAATGTGTTTTGTTTTCCTGATTAAAGTGTCCACTTATTTGCAATTATCAGTTCTTCTCAGTGGAAGAATTTGAGCACTTCTTATTTGCACTTTTCATTGTCTCATTGTGGCCGATCAGTGAGAAGTCCTCATACAGAATTGAACCATTTTTTCTATTCTGATCTGAAACTAAGAAAGTTCAATTCATGAAACTGCGTTCTATGTCTGAATGTAGCAGGCTATTAGTTAAGTTCTCCACGTTGACAGTGCTGTGTACATGTGTAATATAGAGTACAGTTATTGTGTGAGGTTTTCTTGAATTACCATGTTTCCCTCTTTAAAAAGCCAAGAAGAAACGTGCCACAGAAACCTTAAAACAGTTGCATTGTGTTGTTGTGTTGCTGTTCTGAATGTGAGCATTAGTTTGTATTTACTCCTTTATCCTCCGAGTGGCTGTTATCAACACTGTGAAACATCAGTCGGATTTTTTACAAGTCTAAAATTTTGTCTTTTGTCTTTTTTTTTATTTTTTTTTTATTTCTAATAAATGAAATAAATTCTGGAGCTGTGTACTTCTGTGTGTATTGCAATCTATTAATCTGTTTATCTAAACTTAGAACAAAAATAAGGACATTTATGTTTGGTCAATTATTTCCCCCCTTTAATAATAATAGTTAATTTATTATGCATTGTTGGAAAACCTGATCAGTCCTCTTTACAACCAGATATATTTTAAAAGGCTTGTGCTTCCATGAAATGGGCAATACAGCTAAATGTGTGGGTTGTGGCACCAGAAAATGTACCAAATTCCTTACAAATTCTCCTGCTGGTATTCACTCCAGTTTTGATTCAAGTGCTGTCGGATGAGTGCCAGTCACAGTCAAGGTTTTTCCTTTATTACTGTGGACGTGCAATCATCCAATCCACAGAGCAACTCACAACAAGAATGAATATGAACAGCAGAATATTTCAGGGGGCCTTTCACTATAATTCAGGTAGCTACAATCAACAGATGGATTTGTCACCACCAAATAATTGGTAGTCCTTTTAGATAAGGAGGGGGTCTGCCTCACCATTTTGTGCCAAACTCAGGTAATCCAATAGAAAAAAACAAGATAAAGAAATTCTCAGTGCAAAATTGCAAATGATTTAGTTATTTCAGCATTTTACAGAGCAAGCATTTTTAAAAATATTTAGGGAATTTGGGAAAGTCTCCGAGAATGGAAACCAGTAGGCCACATGAGCTCATTTGTAACTTGAAAAAAAATTCACTCAACATGGTTTGCTGCTGCTCTCAAGAATGTAACTTGATTACTAATTACAACTCTGCGCAGGAAAACTGCTGAGTTCTTTGGACACAAGCTCATCTCAGGTGGACGAAACAGTCTTCTGTTGAAAATGTATATCACATCATGTAGAGGAGACTCAGACGTTGATGAACATAGACAGTTGAACAGCTGAAACTTTGAAGAATGGGCACAAATTCTTCTTGCAAACTACAACAATTAGTATCTTTAGTTCCCAAATGGCTATAAAGTGTGATTTATGAAGGGAGGTGTGGCCCAGTTTCAAACATGCTCTCTTTCATCTTCCTTTGGGTGTGTTGCTAACATTAACATTTAAAATTTCTACAACAAACTTGATGACTGAAAATTATTTCTCTGAACTTGTCTTGTATATGCCTTTTATATAAAGGCTTGTTTTAGACTGTGTTTTAGAAAAAATAGTTTAAATAACTCTTACTTAAGCAAAAAGAAAAAGAGCTTGCACTTTTCTCACCTGATGCCTCCCTGATCATTTTTTCACAGTCTGTCAGATGTCTCAGTGGGGGCTGATCAGTTATTACAATTATTAATACAGAGCATTTCACAGTATGGTGAGGCCAATCAGTCCAGAAAACCCTCAGTGAATAAAGGCTATGGACTGCACAGTTTAAAGGGCTTGCAAAATGACCACAGAAGCACACCTTACACTATCTCAGAGCGGGTTGTACAGCTGTTAAAGAGAGGGGTTATCACTGCTCAATTGTGTTCATTTGGAAAGATCAAACGGGACTGAAGACCAGGGAATCTAATAGTGTTGCTTTTCTATTTCTTGATGCTTTGAGTCGTCCCAGAAGTCCACCAGGTGGCATTGCAGTTTCAAGGATGTTCATCCTTGAAACTACCCCACCGCAGTAATTCCAAGTTTATGTATAGATTTGCACAGGGAAAGAAGAGTGAAAAATGTGCTCCTACATACAAAGTAAACAGCTGTTTGATTGTAGATTTGTTAATGCTTAAAATAAACACTTTTATTTTTAAATTAACCTTATTATCCAGTTAAAAAGCAATTCTTTATTTTTACATGTTTTATACCTGAATTTGGACATGTTTAGTTGTTTGATGGGGGGGGGGGGGGCATCAAAACTAAAGAATCATATATTTGAAAAAAGTTCACTTCCAAATATGGATCCACCTGGAAACTCAAGCCCGTTTTTTTTTTTTTTTTTTTTTTTTTTTTTGCTGGTTAATCAAAGATCCAGCTGCTGGCTTTCATGCACCAAAGCTTGTTCTGTCCGAACAGCAGAGCTCTGCTTCTGTGCGTGGTGGCTCTGATCAAGCTTTGGTTGGGTGTTTCTCTTTAATTCTGCGGCATCTCTCTGACTGTATGCGGGCCTGCTGTTGTGCAGGAGGGCGGGCCGTGGACACACAGCAGATTTTGGACAGTACACTAACTGAGGATGCGACATGTATGGAGCATGGACTTGAGATGCACGCAGCTCGCCTCGTGTGATTAGTATAAATTCAATTTGCGTAACAGGAGGAGGTCTAAATTGAGCCGAAGCCGAGTGTGTATGAAAAACTGACCTCGGGTAAACCATTTAGAAGCTCGGGGGAATTTAGAGATTTTCTGCAGAGGTATTTTTGCGCAGCACGGAAACTCTGGCGCACCGTAAAGGGCGATGATCCCTAGATCAGCTGATAAGACTCATTTCGTGTTGTAACTACGACTATTTGGGGACACACAATCCCCTCTGTGTAGAGGTACAAGATGATGTCACTGATAGATCTGGACGATGATCAGCGATGGGTGCCCACTCATGTGAATGTCACCGTCCTCCGCGCAAGGGGACTGCGAACCAAGGGCAAGCACGGCAGCCGCTACCTCTACACCATCATCCAGGTGGGGAAGGAGAAATATACAACTGGACTGGTGGAGAAGGCGGAGGTGCCTGTATGGAACGAAGAGTGCTGCTTCGAGCTGCTCCCTGGGATCCTAGAGGACGGCGGCCGGAGCGCATACCCCCCGGGGAGCGGGGACCTGGTCCTCACGGTCATGCACCGGGTGCTGATTGGACTGGATGTCTTTCTCGGTCAAACCATCATTCCTCTAGATAAGATATTTCAGGATGGAGCGTGTCCAAGAGATGAGTAGGTTAAGTTTGAATTAATTCAGCCCGCATGCCACTTTACACACGACTGGTGCGTCATGTTTTTATATGATAATGACTATAATTTTTAAAGAACAATTTCCTCCCCAAGCATCACCGATCAACAGCCATGTGCGTCATTTAAACCCAAAATGTAGCAGCTGAAAGTTAACCTATTATCTTCCACAGGACCAGTGCTGTTTTGCATGATGACACATGGCTGCAAGCTGCCAAAGCTTGAACCCCAGAGCTTCATTTAATTCCTGCCCCGTGGGGTGATTGTGCAGACTACACTCCAGCAGATGTTCCCATAATGCACTGCTCATCAACAGGATGAGTTGCAGTTTCCACTGTGGCATAAGGCATGATTTAGAGAAAAAAACCTCACTTTTCATTAAATAAAAGTCTAAATTTTCTTGTTTAACCACCAGCAAACGCCTTTGTATTATATATTAATTCATTTGAGTGCCTTCTTAGAAACTAATTTGGACTTTCTTTACACTTATAGTCCACAGATGTAAAGGGCAAAATGCTCATTATTTTCAGCTGGAAGTTGAAAAACATTTTCAAAACTTATACCAGGTTAAATTTGTTCTTACGCAAAGTGAACCTCAGCTAAAGAATTAAACAACCACTGCTATTTGAAAATAATAATGAACTGGAGCCAAGATGGGGGCTTTAAGTGGCTTTAGATTGTGTAAATATCTTTTTATTTAAGTTCTGCATTAGATTACCAACATCATCCTCTTATAATGCCTTTTGAGTATTAACTCTGGCTGAACTACCAATTCAATGAAAGAGTCATTAGTGGGCTTATCCTCTCCAAACTTATGTTTTCAATCATAACATTTTTGGATCACAGAAAAAGTACAGCTATGTGATAGTGAATGTCTGCTTTTTTCAGTCAGTTTAAATGTGTGCATGTGGTTTTAATGGTCTTTTCTTGTTTTCTGCAAGGAATGTCTTGGATACTTTGTAATGATTTATTGTTCTGAATTATGAAATAACAGAAATAATGTATTAAACACATCAATAAGTGACAGGTGCAACTTGAAGATCTTTGCTTTTCACTTGGATTCAAGATAAATAAATCTTCCAAGAAGTAGTTACTAAATGAAATTAACTGTGTCTTCACATATCAATCTAGATTTTCTGACTTCATTGTCACAAAACAATAGGTGAGATAACTGGACTCACTAGTTTTATGTGAAAGACTGAAGAGCAGAATGGAGTGTAACAGTACAACACATCTGGCTTTAATTGTGGCTTCTCCACTCTCTACGCTCAGTGAATTCCTGCTGATAGCTTTGGCTGTGCAACATTTTCTGTGGTCCACTCACAGAATCTCAGAGGAAGAAACACAGGGAGGATTTCATTTGCTGACCACTCATATGTCTCTGTGCCTTTTTTAAAAGTTCATGGACAGGTGTAGGCTGGAGGAGCTTGAGGAATTTGGATTTTGATTTCCTGCTGTGAGGTTTATAAAGCATTTTGTCAAAAGCAGAATTTAAGCACAACCCCCAGAGCTGCAGTTACATGTTATGTAATATGTGGCAAGCTTTGCCAACAGGAAATTATTCTTTTTTTATTCTATTTTTCTGCATTTGCTCATTTTTATCACTGTGAATGACTGCCTTGCTTTGAACAAAACTTTAATTATCTTCCTTCTTGTGTACTTGACTGCTCTATTGTGGATGTGTTTTTACAGATGGTTCAAGCTCAACTCTAAGGTGGGAAGAAAAGAAAAGGAGCGTGGAGAGCTTCAGGTGACGGTCCAGTTCACCCGGAATAACATGACTGCCAGTATGTTTGACCTCACCATGAAGGACAAGCCTCGCTCTGCGTTTGGAAAGCTCAAGGATCGGGTCACGGGGAGGAGGAGGGGGGATGTGGAGTCTTCCTCGGCCATCGTGCCAGGCCGCTATGCTGCCCTGTCAGGGTCAATGGGGCAGCCCTTTGGAGAGGAGGGAGGAGGGGTGGTAGATAGCAGAGATGTGGAGATAACAGAAGAGAAGAGGAGCAAGATGAAAGATTTCTTCAAAGGAAGGCTGCGAAAGTCAACTGACACCAGGTCATGCTCGTCACTGGCTTCAGAGAGCAGTATGTCTTCCATGACCAGCGATAACCTCGGCCCTCCACCTAGTCTGGATCTGCTGTCAGACCCCCCAAGCTCCCCCATCTACACCAGTAAAGTGAGAGTTGACTCCCACTATGGAGAAACAGATTTAGCTAAGAAAGGTAGGTTATGTTATTGTTCATGTCCATTACACAGAAAAAATGTGTCTTGATAGAAGAGGTTAGATTATTGGACAAATCAAGACTGCTACTAATATTGCGACAAAGGTAAAAAAAAATTTACGGCCAATCAAAAACAGGGGTGGTGTTTGACATGACATTTACCACAATCTATTTGTAACAAGTGTTTCTGTTGCTAGCATCACACAGATGATGTGATTTTATGGACTGAAAAAAAAAAACCCTGAAAACTGCTTATCACCAAACAGTAGACACACTGCAGTACAGCATTTCCTTCATGACAACAGTTCAACAAAAACATTGAGAAAATAAATCAATTCCATTAAATTTTTCATGCTAAATCTATTTTGCATGATAAAAACAACAACTTGTCATTCACCAGAAACTGTTTAGATATCAGTTTTCTCATATTACAGAGCAGAAAGACTACATTCATTTAGGGGACATCACTTGTGTTTTTTTTCCCAACACAGCTGCCATGTACGATTTCTGTACAGATGTATACTTATTATTATTTCTTAAGGCATTGCAAAAGTAGTAAAGAATATTTTTCATCAAGACAGGGATCACTAACCTGTGGAGGGCCACTGTCTTGCAGGTGTTACATGTTTCTCTGCATCACACCTGACTGAATTTAATGGGCCATTAACAGGCTTGTGCAGAACTTGACTAAAGAGAAAGCGGTTTCAAATCCATGTGTGATACAAAGAAAGTATCACAAATGCACAGAAGTAGTTTTGAATTCAATTCACTGAATATACTTCCAATAATAGCAAGGGAGAGATGCTCTCTTCTCTGAATGTATGGCGTTTTGTATCCTTTGGCATGTAAGAAATGTGAATTGTGGTGGGGGTAAAGGCAAACTTTGATAAGAAGGTCTCCCTTCCCTTTGGTGCAAGCAACACCTGTGGGAACTCAGACTGGTTCTTTCTGAATGTACCAGCCATAGTGAACTGCAAGAAATGCTGTGTGACTTGAATTCTTAGGAGGTGAAGGAATTGTCATGTGACATGGTGCCATAGCCTGCATCCTGCATCTTGGTTTTTCTCTGGGCCTCCAGGATTGTGCATCACAGGTTGCCCTGATCTAGTAAAAATATTTCATATCATGCTGCTTTCTGGTCATATTCCATAAGCCATTTTAACACAAATTGGCTTTTTTTTTCATCACAAAAACTTTAAATTTTGAAGAACATAGATGAGTTTAAGGCATTATTAACTGACTGGGTGGAAGGTTTTCATTATAATAAAAATCATAATAAATGGTTACTGAGCTAATAAGTGCTACTAACTGGTGCATCCTGAGAATTCCTTTTTTGTTGATGTTTCACCTCTCCACCAACATTCAATCCAACAGATTGACACTGAAGCCTACTGAAAACATATCCACCTTAGTGACGATTAGGAATGGTTATATAGATCACTGTTGCCCCTATGTGGCAAATAAAATAAAATAAAATAATGCATAACTCCTGTATATCACAAATTTAGATAGAAACTGACTGCAGGAGAACTAAAAACCAATGTCATTAGTTCTGTAACTCTTTTTGCATTTGTAGTTATGAGGAATTTCTTGTCTTTGCAACAGTGCTCACCAGCCAGCACACTACGAAGATTCTCACACACAAGCGAGCCTTCAGCGATGAAGCTAGTAAAATCACACCAGCCTTCCCCTGGTCAAATGTTGCTGTGGAGTCTGTCAAGGGTCAGACCATGACTCAATCCAAGTCGTCCTTGTGTATAAATGGAAACCATGTCTACGACTCTGAGCCATCAACTCCAAAGAGCTCTGGAGCCCTGCCGTCCAAGCTGGTACTGCTAGAGAAATGCTCCCCACTGTCTCGATCGCTGCAGAATCTCACCAAAAGAGGTGAAGACAAAAGTTACTTTGCAGAGGGTCGCCGCTGGTCCTTTGACAAGTTGAAGAAAGAGGAAAAAGAGGAAGAAAGAGAAGCTCAGGCATTGTCTGCAATATCTCAAGAAGCTCAGACAGGAGGTCGGGTTTTGGAGACATCGGTGCCCATCGTCTCCTCAGCTGCTGAGTCTCCTGAGAAAGGAAGGAAGCTAAGAAAGACATTATTCTCTACAGGGCGGAGTGATTCTCTCCCAGCTAAGTCTGACCTAAACCAGGGTGCTTCTTCATCTGAGGGGAGATTCAAAGGATGGTTTGGCTCTGGTGACTCACAGAACAAGCCGAGGTGAGTCACAGTCATTTACAGGCTCATCTCTGGGCTTCACTTAATGAAGGCCTGTGTTCAGTTGGGTGCTCTGAATCCAGTGTTTGTTCTGCTTTCTGCTCATTTGAAAATAGATATGATTTAATTTCTTTCATTTTACATGTATCATCATCTCTCATTATATTCTCCACAACTAGCACTTCAGCATTGCCATCTTTTTCACTGGTATGCTTCTCAAAGTTGCACCGTCACAGTTGTTTGGGAAAAAGGATGTGATGTCAATATAAGCTCACCCCACAAAGTAGCTGAGGATGCAGGTGGTGCTTGAATGGCTACAATGCATCAGTTATTTTTTCTTTGCTTGATTATTTTGCAAATGTGCTTTGCTTTTTAAATTTAATTTATGTTTCCATAAGTCTGCCTTTATCTGCAGAATTTTTGAGACTGTAGTTAGTTGAGCAGTCCCACTTTGTTGTGGAATATCAGCTAATATTTTATTTGTTTAAAACGATGTTCCCCATCAGGTAACCCGGCACATCCTTAACTAAGAGGACTATTGTGCCCTATTTTCCTCCACAGGCTGCAAGTTTCTCCTAAGATAGAAAGCCGCTCAGATGTATCCCATCCTCTCCCTCCTTGCTCCCCTGCATCTCCTCAGTGCTCCCCTCCCTCTGCCTCCCCCTCTGGTCATGTCTCACCTGATGACTGCAGTCACATCAATGTCTTCACCCCTTCCTCCTCACCCTCTTCAGCCCCGCTCTCCCCTTCCAACCCTTTCCTCCCAAATATGCAGCGTAACCCCTTTTTCGAGGAGCTTGTAGCAGAAGAGTCTCAGAAGTCACGTCCTTTTGCACCGTGCTCCTCTTCTGGCTCATCTCCCTTTCATTACACCACCCTGCCCGCCCAGCCTTGTGCGCCCACCACCAATGCTGAAGTTACTGCCACAAATGTGGTTTCCATTAAACGGGAGCGCTACAGGCCAGTAGCTCGGCAGATATCACTCCCTACATTATCACCCAAGGCTGCTTCGCCTAACTCCCCTAACCATTCAGCCCCTTGCTCCACCTCTGAGAGTGCAGGAGAATGGGACTTGTTTGATGCCTTTGCCTCTAGCAGGCTCAACTCTCCTAAAAGTAGTCTTCCTCCAAAACAGCTGAAAACCAGCCCAATTTCATCTCATAAACGTAGTTATCCACCTATTAGTAGCGATGCCTCTAACTATGCACAAGAACTGCAAACATACACAGAAGAGCCTCCACCTTTGCCTCCAAGGAGACTTTTAAAGACTTCAGTGAATGAGATTTTCTCTGATGGTTGGTTACATCGAGGCCAAGAGCTAGCTGTCCATAAAGAAGCGTACCTTCTCTCCCAAACTGGTGTGGCTTCACTGCAGCGTGGCAGAGAGGGTGAATGGAAAAGAACCAGCATATCTCCAGACCCTCACACAAGCAACGAGACCTCTGAATCCCTCAGCGTCCACTCTCAGCCATGCAATAATGGTACTTCTTCTGGATTAATATCTGAAGAGAAGCTCAAAAAGTTTAAATATGAACCTCTGGAAGATCAGACTGATTGTTGGGGAGGAATGTTGTTTGAGCAAGACTTGTATGGCCGTGTGTGCAGAGGAAATTATGGACAACCCAAGGTAAACAGTCATCTTTTATCACTGAACGCCGATGAAACCACTGGAAAGGACACAATTGAGAACTCAGAATCTAAAAGATTATTTGATAATGAGCTATCAGTCAGTGAACTTTTCAGTATTTCGTCTACCACTCCTTCCAAGGTACTAGATATATCTTGCTCTCCAGTAGAGGAGGTAATTGGAACTGATCTATGCGAAACCTCCTGCCTCAACAATAACATATCTTTCTCATTAACATTAGGAGATCTGAACATGAATGTGAACAATTCAGACTTTAGTTTTATAGATTCTGACGGGTCTTCTCAATCAGAGGCAGCGGATACTATCAAAAACATCGACAATTTCGCTGAGCCTGTTCCACCAGATGATCCACAGGTGACTTTTTATCAGGCGGAAACCACACCTGAGGATGTTTTCACTTTAAAAGACACCTACATACCTGCAATGAACTCCTCTTTTGAAATTACCGCATCTTCTAATAAACGGCACAAAGTACCACTAGTCTGCCAGGACAACTACAAAGATTGTCAATGTGAACTCAGTAACGTTGCACCCCATGATGAAAGAATGACAAACAACCAAGACAAATGTGCACTGATGTCACAAAATTCAGCATCTGTTTCATCTGACGTTGAAACTGAATGTAGAGAAGAACAGAGACAAAGTGATGATGACTTTAGAAATGTAAAGGAGGTCTGTGATGATAATGGAAACCCACAAGAAAAGTTAGCCAAATCAAATCAGACCAAATCCTTTTCAGGGGTTGTCAGTGCTCGAATCAGACCAAGAGGAACTTCCCGACAGAACAGCAGTGACAGCCCAAACAGCCAGAGCAAAAACGACAGAGAGCTTGAGCAGTTTTTAGCTCTTGTTCAAAATATTTCAGAGGTCAGTGAAGGACCATTATCTTATCAACCCACAAAATCAGCTCTGTCTTCCTTAAAGATGTTAGATAAACAGACAAATATGCTGGAAAGTAGCTTTACTACTGACCAACCACAGCAAAATGAGTCTACCACGACATCAGGAATACCTTTAAAGAACAGCACGACATCACGTTTAGCAGAAAATCCTTCTGAGATCACTTTTAAAGACCTCCACGCAAAAGTTGCACCAAATTGCCGAACCCCTTCCAAGACAAAGATTGGGAAATCTTTGCAAGAACCCTGTTCTCCCTCCACCCATTATGTACTCTCCCTGTCAGCTGATCCTCCTATCTGTTACCCCCCAATATTTTCCCCAAGCATTGGGCCCAGTGCTGGAGCCAGTACTTCTCTGGCTGTGGCCCCCTACACCTCCTCCTACTCTACCACCTTCACCACTGACCATCCCCTGGTTGATGCACGGCACTCACTTTTGCCTGAGGAGACACAGCCTGCTAGCAACCTGCCCCATCAGGAGAGCAGGTGAGAGTCCTCACACTAGGACATGACTTGTACAGATGTGTACTATGAAATATGTAAATTGGATTTCTTTTATTCTGTCTTGTTGCTGTGATGATTTTGTTTTCTGCTGAGCCTGCTTGTTTGATGTTGATCACATTTATTAATTTTAATTCTGCCTTGTTTCATCCAATATGATTGGATGACGGCTGCTGCATTGCTTCTGGCTTTGCTTCATATTTATGTTATTCATCTCATGTTTCAGTTTCTTCTTTGCTTTTGGACTTTTGTTGTGTTTTTTTTATACTTTGCACTGCTAAAACTTAGCTAGACTTGTTGCTGTTCTGGCTACCTGCCAGTGCAAGCTCAATATATGTCTATAGCAGGATACTGTATGAATAAAATGAATAATTTCACTAGGGTATGCCTTTTTCTAAAAGCACAAGACAGTCAGAAAGTAAGTGTTATTTTAGATTTGGATTCAAAGCTTCCTAAGAACGTGAGAAAGATTTCTAAGATTGGGAAGTGACTCTAATACATTTGATAGACACATATGAATAAGAAGCGTACAGTCAGGAGTACCACATGGGTTGCTTACTGAATGGCTAGAGGGGATCGGAATGATTTCTAGTGGGACTCCTGGGCTTAGTTCTTTTGAAAAATCTGGATGGTAAAACTTAACCGATTCATCAGCATTTTTTGTCATCAAACATACCCAGATTGAATTTAAAGGTTTTCTATTTATTAGCTTTCCTTACATATAGAGAGCAGTTAAATTGGTTCATGTGCTTCACATGTTTAGCTTTTACAGGATGAGTGTTTATTAAAATACATTTCTACCTCATCGATTGCAGGACGAATAATTCAGAAGCTATATGTTGTATAAGTTATTAGATCTGATTAACAATAAGTGTGTCTGTGTTGAAATGCTAGTGCTCACATCTTTGTTTTGCAGACCACATCCAGTGAAACCATTAACATCTAGTCAATCAGAGAAGAAAGAGGGTCGCTCTGTTCTTGAGAAGCTCAAATCTACCATCCACCCTGGACGCACCACCTATCAGGTTGCAGTGGAACCTGAGAAGATTCAGGTATGGTTAAATAGACCAATTGCACCAATAAATGGTCATTTACCTTTTAAACAATCTGTAATAAGTTCATATAAGCTCTCAGTTATATCCACAGCAGTTTAATTTATGATTTAGACTACATCAGGACCAATTCATCTCTTTACAAGCAGCTGTTCCTTGCTGCACTGAGCTTGCCTCTTTCACTGAGGAGAGTAATACTTATCTCATTACTCAAGTGTAACATAATTCTTTGGCCCAGATAAAAGCCTCCATCTCTAGACACCTTCGGTGTCACCTGAAAATGAACAGAAGTACGGAACTTCTTTATATATTCTTCCTATGCAATGATAGGACACCTACATACCTGCAATGAACTCCTCTTTTGAAATTACTGCATCTTGTAATAAATGGCACAAAGTACCATGAGTCTGCCAGGACAACTGCAAAGACTGTCAATGTGAACGCAATATTGTTGCACCCTATGATCAAAGAATGACAAACAACCAAGAGAATTGTGCACTGATGTCACAAAATTCAGCATCTGTTTCATCTGACATTGAAACTGAATGTAGAGAAGAACAGAAACAAAGTGATGATGACTTTATTTTATTTATTTATTTATTTTTACCCTGTGGGGGTTTCTCTATTTTTTCAGTTGTAGCTGCAGTTTATTTGATGGTCTGGAAACTGAAGTGAGAGCCAAGAAGAGAAAAACATCTCTTTTTGATAAAAAATGTCACCCCCTTGTCTTGTCAGTTATTCACAACATATTGTGTAATACACCATAATGCACCAGCTGTTCTGGTGCATTTTGCAATGATAAGATTCTGAGATCTGAAGAAATCTCTGTATGCAAGAACCAAGACAGAAACAACATTGAAAACACAACCTCTAGTGGCTGTCAGAGCAACTGCATGTACATAAAAATCAAATGGTGTAAAAGTTATTAAAAGAATATATTTAAGTTCTAATTATAATAGTTTCCTAATTCAAACCAGGTAGTTTTTATTCCTAATTCTGACTAAGTTTTTAATTGTCTCAACTCAACCGGGAAGGGACAAAAGAAAGTTAAGTATATTAATTATTTTATTATTAAAATTAAAATACCCCAAAAAGTGTGGCTTTGTAAAAGAAAGACTTGAGAACGACATCTGCTTTGATGTGGAATCAGTATGGGTGACATTTCCTCCTGCCACCTCATTAGTCGTATATAAGGGTATAAAATGACCTGAATTATCGTTCTGATTGGAGGACTTTTTGCATTCATATAGGATATTTTTCAGTGAAGGACTTTTTTATTTCAGAAATACATCCTTAATTTGATTCAACACATATTGCAACAGTATGGCCACTGAAAACATTTGGTACAGTAATAACTACAAAATAAAACAAACGAGGCCTTGAACCATTGAAATCCTTTATCAGTCAACAGCATTTGTTACCTATTATGCCCAAATGTTCATGCTATTATTAAACAAATAAGTGATGAACATGTTGCTTGCATCAAATTCAAAATGACTGCATTTGAAAGTTTTTCATTTTCAACATTTATATGTTAATTTTTTTATTATTTGTACTGATTTCAAAATTAAGTTTTAGTGATTTACAAATCATTACATTTAATTTTACCCACAGTTTACGCAGCACTCTGGCCTTTCTGGAAACTGGGTTTAAGCACTAGCTGGCCAGATAATGTTGGAAGACAAACTGCATGACCATTGTTATTTTGCTGAATCATATTTTACCACCTACAGCTAAAAAAAATTACATATAGTGATATGCTCTTTGACATTTTTCATGTTACTTACATCATGAAGAAGATTACTTTGTACCTTGTTTGGAGTTATATAAGAAAGTTATCACCTACTTCATGATTTAAGCTCAAAGTTGTGGCTACATGGATAGCTTAGCTTCCTCCAAAGGCAAAAACATCAGCCAGCCAACATTTGGCATTAACCTTATTCTATCCGCTTTCATTCCTACCAAGTTAACTTACAGTATACTTTCCAAATTATGAAACTACATTCATAGGTCAGTTTTCCATCTATGTAACACATGATACCTCTTCTGCTTCTTTCTCCTCTGCTGTAGGAGCCAGCAGTGGACAGAGCAGCCCAGTATCAGCACCTGACCAACATGGAGCTCATCTCTCTGCTGCTGCAGCAGGAGATGGACATGCAGAAGCAGCAGACGGCCTCTGAGCAGCAGGGGGCGCAGCTGGAGAAATGCGAAGCCGAGTTGAAAAAGGTTAAGTCACAAGTTCGAGACCTGGAGGACTACATTGATAATTTGTTACTGCGGATCATGGAGCAAACACCCACTCTGCTTCAAGTGCGCACCAGACACAAGTGACATCAGGGCTAGGGTGCAGTTTTGTGTATTGGAGATGATGTATAGCCTCTAGAATATAGTTAATAGCAGGAAGCTGTTTTTCCAGAGGCTCTTTTGGTCAAAGAAATGCTCCAAGGGTTCTGATCTCACAATCATCCAGGTCTTCTCACTGCTGATACTGCCCTGTTGATGTAGACACAATATTGCTCATCATGCATGCTGGTTACTAGCCTGGTTTGACACAAACAAACAAACAAAAAACAAACAAACAAACAGAACAATGTGCTATAAGAAAAAGCAGATGCAAATGGTAATTTCACACATGCTTGCTAGAATAAGTTACGGCAGTCAGCTTGTTGTTAGTTTAACTGTAAAATCACTGCTTTTACATGTGCAAAAATAAATACACATGGAGAAAAAAAACATTTTTGGAATTTTAAAATAGAAACTTAAAAATTACAGCAACATATAACAAACTGTTTTGCAATGCTGTCTAAATAAAGAAGAGGTTTCTATATTAACATTGCTGTATGGTGAGCAAAAAAGCAATGTTCATGTTTGTCTCATAGAAGACAGAGGAAGATGAAAAATTTTTAAACAAAATATTGTTTCGCAGATGTTTTTCCTTTCAATTACGGACAATAGATGAAAGAACAAATAAAAATATTTTCTTTTTCTTTTTCAGTTGTTTGGAAATTGAAATACTTTACTGTAGGAGTACAGAGTAACAGTGCAGTAAATAGTATCATAAGTTATTTCTATCAAACACTTTTCCTGGATAATATATTCAAATGCTACATTATTATTGCTGTAGCTTCCTGCTATGCTTCTTATGACCGCAGTACTGTAATAAAATAAAGTGCACATGAATCAAAATCTGTAGTTTCATTATGCTGTTGTCACTAAGTCTCAGGAGGACTGCAGAGACACCAAACCATGTTGTTATGCATACTGTTCTCCACTCTTTTTAGTCATGCAAAGAAGAAAATGCACGCCTTCTCAATTCTAAGGTTTGTGAAATCAGAAAAAAATAAAAATAAATAAATAAATAAATAAATAATAACAGGCTTGTATTGCTAATCAAATTCATTAATTGATCAACAGTAAATGTGAGGACCTTAAAGAGCCACTACTGAACTTTTGGCAGATTTTCACACCTTAGTTCCCTGCTAATTATGGCTAATTCGGCATCTGTCTTGCATCCTGTTTCTTGTCTGAGCTCTCTCCTTTGAGTAAAAGTCAGTCCAATTTATATTCTTGCTTTGTCACTTTCTTTTTTTCCCTTGCTTCCTCTGATAATGTCCTCTCAGCTTTCTTTGTTTAATATAGCATATTCCCATATATATAAACATACATAAATAAAAATAAAATAGGAAAAATAAGAAAATTCAAGAGCTACATTTCAGATTGTAAAGACTTCAGTTAGCTAATTAAATGTTAAAGTTCATTGCAGTACAAGTTGAGAAAGTATAAACATGTATGGTGTGTACGGTTGAAAGAGGAAGTCTCTTATCTCAGAACATGGAAGTAAAACTTAAGTTTGTAAAGTTTAATCTGAAAAAAGACATCTGAATCAAAATCCCATATTGAGATGTAGCTAAGTGGAAAAAACAGCACATCAGCTGTCAGGCATGGTAGTTGAAGATTTTAGCTTGTTTTGCCCTCACAGCACCTGAATACTTGCAGTCAGTGAGTTGACTGTGACGTGCTCTGTATACCAATTCTAGAGCCAGATGTGAAGCCATCTGTCTGACAGCTAAAGCTTGTGTCAAACTGTCTTCTGCAAGGGGATGACGATCCCAAGCACAGTAGCAACGGCTTGAGCCCAATCAATGTCTTGACCTCAACCTGATTGAAATCTAGTGGTGGCAACTTAAGAAAGCTGTTCATAAACAAATGTCTGCAAACTTCCATTTACTTAAGCAATTTTTTTCTTTAGAATATTGGTCCAAAATCCCCCCACAATGAGATGAGAGACTGATAACATCAAACAGAAAATGATTGCCTCAAGTTATTGTTGCTGAAAGTGGTTCTGTACTTTGGCTTTGTTTTTGCCAAATGAATAATACTAAAATATGTTATGTTGTTGTTTATTTGAGGCTATGTTTACCTACTTTTAAAACCTGGAAGCACATATTACTTATTTTATGACTCTACTTCAAACTTATGGTTTAAAAGCGTTTACTGTCGTTTTCTTGACTGTTAAATCCTGCAGCAGCAATGTGCGTATCTCTCCACTAGAGGGCACTCTCTACTGTAATTATGGAAAAGCTGCTGGTTCAGCAGCTCTGATTTGCTGCCTTTGATTTTGCAATTCAATAGAAAAATAATCTTTCACTCCACAGACCATGTATAGCCCACATTAGTAGTACTTTAGATAAATCCCACTCGTGTGGTTTCAAGTGCACTTTATGAACTGGTTTACATCTTTTATTACCTGGTATACAGTTTAGACAGACAGGGGTGTTAGCACACTGTGAAAAAAAACTGCTGCATCCTTGAATTATAGATATGTAAATTGTTGCAGTGGTAGAATAAGAGCAATCGCTTACTGGTTATGTTACCAGTTTTGTGCAAAACAAGCAGTAAATGTCAGATAGTAGCATAAAGATGCTGTTATTACCGCTGAAATGTTGTGAGGGCAATGCGGTGAAATGGAAGGTAAACAACTTCACTTTTACTTTGCTTAAGTGTAGGCTACAGTTTTTTCTTCTGCATTTAGGTGTGGAGAGAAACAACGCTATTTACCCACATTTCCCTATGCACACTGTGTTAGATCTGGGCTAGGTATAAGACAGAGTCCATGTTTTCTTTGTCTTTTTCTACTGTATATTCAAACAGACAACATGCGCTATTTGTTTCATATTTTTCTATGCTCATTCAAATTGAAGTAATATATCAGACAGCAGGGTGTCACTTTTGGCCTCTGTGAGACGACACTTTAATGAAAGTGTGTCCAGAGTGAAGATTCATATCACTGCAGCTTCTTTATTAAGTCCCTCCTGGCTCCTGAAAGCAGTCCACGCTAATCAGTGCTTCACACTAACGTCTCTTCGCCCAGCAGGCCACACCTCCCCACATAATAATTATTGGGTCAACCTGACACCTATCAGCCGTTATCTCTCACAAGATCAATTCGAACAGTTATGCAATGGCTTTCGCCTTATCGATTATTTGGGATGTGTAGTCATGCGCATCAACTTTACCAGTGTTAAGGCAAAGAAAAAAACTACAAACCCCGACAGGCTTAGCGGCACATTGCTTCACTAGTTACACACTGTATGTAGTTCGCTCGACTTGAAAAATCCGTCTATGATTCAGTTCATTAATAAATAAAGAGTTGGATGTCATGGCGGAATCTGCAGCATTTCCTGCTTTTCAGCTCGGGAAACCCCGATACGATCAGGTAAGTCCTCCTTATCCCCCACTAACTAAGCCGTAATGACGGTTTGTTTTTAAGGCTTTCGGGTGAAAAACAGCCCCATCCTCTTCCTCCGCCCTGCGCTGCCAGTATGCTCTGGATGTTGACTTTGCAGCGAAAGTTATCTCTGACATGTATCCGATTCTTGTTGTCTGTGATGAAAATCCTTCAACTTCCAGCTGACAATGAACTTCTGGGTGTGATTCGACTAGTTTAGACCGTGATACAGTTTAGTTGGGATAAGCGTTAGTTTATCCCCCCTCCTAGATTTTGCACTTGCTTTCACGCCAATTAAAATAAGACAATATCAGTGCCTTAGGGGGACATGTTTTTTTTTTATTTGTTTATTATTATTATTTTTTATTATATGTAATTCTTTTGGCGATGGTCTTTGGAACCAGATTACAAGGAGCAGATCAATGCGCACCGAAGCCAATTTCCCAATTTTCCATTCAGAAATGAATACTGGATGCCATTAAAGGCAAAAGTGACCTTCACGTTAACTCAGATGGCAGATTAAGAGAGGAAGCGTTATATGAGGTACGTTTAAATTAGTATTGCTCCCCCCTCGAGGTCAGTGTCATTCATTAAAGCAGCAGCCTCATGGAAGTGATTGATGCATGGGATGAAGTCCATATGCAGATGGTAGAAATATGTCACACATTTTTAGTCCGTTTTACACTTCATCTCATTTTAACTGATCCAAACTGTTTTAGTTAAAAATGCATATTAATAGCATATGAAAATTACAGAAAAATAAATTAAATTTTAAAGCCAAGAGACCTTCCCTGACATTTCCACAGTGAGCATCTGTGCAAAGTTTTGATGTCTTGTGGAATATTCAGCTGCAAACAAGTGCACACAAAATGAGAAAATTAGGTTATATTACAAAAAAATAAAAGAAAGATGCAACACTGCTGACAAACTGCAGCAAAACAGGCAAAATGCTAAATAATCACAAAGCAACTCAAAGGAGATGCAA
The DNA here is from genome assembly GCF_017639745.1 of Melanotaenia boesemani. Taxonomy (NCBI): domain Eukaryota; kingdom Metazoa; phylum Chordata; class Actinopteri; order Atheriniformes; family Melanotaeniidae; genus Melanotaenia; species Melanotaenia boesemani. Next base: position 17,945,895 of record NC_055688.1, read on the forward strand.
AATTACCAAGTGAGATATAAAAGCACAACAGAGCGATTCAAACCAAGTGAAAATGGATACAAATATGTCACGGGACATTAAAACAATACAAAAATAGGCTATCCCAAATGGCCTAATGAGTCGGAAGACAGCTACAGAGAAATGTCGGCAAACCACTAAAGTACAGAAAGCAGCTTTTAAGGGGGTACATGACAATCACATGACAAAGTGGTGTAAAACACGGCTACAGTGGCTCACAAAAGAATCATAAGGGTCTTTTTGCCCCCCCCCATCCCCCCCCCCAAAAAAAAATGTGAAAAGGAAAATTGCCATAAAATGATTAAAACACATTAAAACCTAAAAAGTGGTCTTCAATAGACAATTAAAAAATATATGTAATTTTTTTCAGTCTGGATGTTTTTGATCATATGTAAGTGGGTGGGGTCTGTTTACACGTCCATCCCTTAGGGACCCATTGTTTTATGATTAATTCATGAACACATCAATTAACACAGGATATTGCTTTGTTCTCTGAATGCCTGAATGGCAGTCTGCTCTTTATCTTAAGTCTCCTTTAAGATCTAATCCAACCTTATTTTAAAGGTCCTGGGCTGTATTGTATTGTATTATTGTATTGTATTGGGCTGCTTACAGTTTATTTTGTGTTTCTTGTCAAAAAACCCTTTCAGTATGACCCAGAAAATGCTGTGATTTTTTAAATCAATAATCCACAGTCAATGATGACTTGAGTGCTGTAACACTTTCCAGCCCTTGCATCAAAGCAGATAAAATTAGACCAGCCCTTGAATCAGCATAAATCTTGCTTGGTTTGCTTGCGCTTTCTGCCGCGATCCATCTTTGCTAGCCTACTTGTGTACTCTCAAGGGAGCTGAAACTCATGCATAATTAAAGCCAGCTCCTCACATGGATCTCTCACTACCCCACTCTTACAAAACAGAGCTGAAGCACATATGGCCTGTCAGAGGACCAGACATGCAATGTGGGAAGGGCAGGAATAGAAAACCAAAGCAGAGAGATGTTTTGTCTCCATCTTCAGTCCTTGTTAAGGCTGAAAGTTGTTTCCAGTCATTTCAATTAGTATCTGGGAGTAGAGAGATAATTAAAATAGAGACTGCCTTTCCGCTGTGTTTCCTTCCCTTCATAACTGATAAATGTCTCAGAGGGAATCTGATTGAATCGGGTTGCCATGTTTTGCTCAACCAGGTTGCCAAAGAGACTCTTGGCACAAACTCCTATTGAGCCTTTTCAAACTACTGGCATGCATACACAGCAATTGGCATGCTGATGTAGTTAGTGGAACAAACTGAAAACAGGATGCTTGACCAGCAGCTTCGAGCCTCAGCTGAACAAATGCATTGAGTAGATATGAACTTAGATTATTTGTGTACGTTTATAAATCTTGATAATTAAATTTGCTTCCAAATTTCACCACTGAACATCAACAGCTCTGTGTTTTGTACACTAGCCATTTAGAAGTCTCTCATGTCCTAATATGTCCTGAACATAAAAGAAAGAAAGAAAGAAAAAAAAACATTAAGTTGCCAATGATTCACAGCTTTGAGCTGCCTCTCGCAGTCTTCATCACATAGAAGAAGCCATGAATCATTGTACTGTGTGGGAGTTAACACATAGAGGAGCAGGTTGAAACTTTTGCAAGAATAAATAAATAAACAAACAAACACATAAATAAATGTGTTTGTATTTGGCTGAATGTTAAAGGATTGAAGATGTCTGTTCTTCAAATACAAAGCTATATCTAGTTAGCGTAACTTAGCTTAGCATAAAGATTGAAGGGAAGCAACCAGGGCAGAGCGATATAAACCAAATTTCATATCTCAATGTTTTTTTAACTGAATCATGTTATACAATATATATCTCAATATATTTGTGTTTGGCAAGTAACCAAAGAGACCGTTCGAATTTACAGTCTTGAGCGCTAAATGCACTTTTATTAAGGATCAGCAGCACGTGTGCATTAAAACAAATAACTGAAATGAAAGTAGCTGTATAATAAATTAAATGCTTTTAAAACAAAAGGAACGAAAAATTATTTTCAATGATCATATCAAAAATAAAGCTGTACAAAACATAAAAAGAAAAGACTCAAAACAAGCTATCTCGATATAAATGATAGTCCCTCATTGTTTAATGTGTGTTATAAAGTTTGGATATATTTGAAAATCTCGATATATTGTCCAGCCCTAGCAACAATTAGCCTGACTAGCAATAAACCTGTGCATATTTTTAGGTTTTTATAGCTTGGTGTTAGTTTTTCATATGTTGCTGGGATATTTTAATGACCTGATTTTGAGCAGATGCCAAATATAGGAAGCTGTAATGGAGAGACTTTGTGCTTCTCCACAACAGTGATAATCCTGTCCTCATTTACACTGATGGTGGTAAAACATTAAACATTTCATAGCAGTTAGGATTGTGTGCCTTATGACCTTAGTATTTCTGAAATCTTGGTTATAGTCATAAATGATCCTGTGCTTCCTTGTACAATTTAAAACTGTCAGCCTGCTAAAGAGACACTATGCACTGCCATTGAAAAGTGTTGGTGGTCTGATGCTACAGTATAATAAAGCATTTACTTCCATTAATAATTAACTCTCTCTCTGTTTTCCTCAGAGTTCATTCCTTGGTCGTCTGAGACATTTCGTAGATATCATTGACCCCAGCACCCTGTTTGTGTCAGAGGTAAAGCTTGTGTAAAAGTACATGTATTCATCTTGACATATTTATGTCTTTGGTCAGAACTTCAGTCTGATATACATATATTATTTACACAGCCTCATAAAACCTGCTTGGGGTTAAATAATGAATCCCAATTATCACAGTTGTAATTTAAGTTCAGATTAAAAGAAAAAAAAAAGTTTTTGATTAGTGATTGTGATTAATTTCTTAATTTATTTTAGAAAAAATGCCAACTGTACCATAAAACTAACAACTATGTCTGACAGACTTATAAAGGGCCAGTTAGAACAGAATTAAAGGATAGGATTTTTTATTGGTTTAACACATATACAGGGCTAATTATCAAGAGCTGAGAACACAGGCAGTGTTGGGCAGACCCAGGTATAAAGAGGGGGATTATAGGATATTGCAGCAAAAAGGCAGCGATTTTGCAGGCGGAGCAGGTAGGTAGTTGAGCCAGGGTCTGAAGGCGAGCAGGCACAGGGAATGATAGGTAAAGTTTGATCAGATGGCAGGGAGAACTGAGGACAATAAGCTTGCAGGGGCTAAACAAGTAAATGACTGATGTAGGGGTAATGGGCAAAGAGTAAAGAGTTAACAGTATCCAAGTACTGTAGTCAGAACAGAGGTCAAAATCCAAGACAAGGTCCAGATTGGAAACCGTGATGCAGAATTTTAGATGTCACATGGGGTATAAGCACTTTTCAGAAATTTTAGATTAAATTCTAGCAACTCATAGATCATTTGACTGGGAGAATATTTATGATAAAAACAGTAAATCTTATAGTCTTAAGAAATGTGTTGATGTACAGATACAATTATCTATGATAAGATGCTGTGCATGGGTGTATTTATATTTCTTTATATGGCAGTGCAAGCATAAAAGAAAGAAAAAAAAGTCTTGTAATTTGTTCGCAGAAACGGTTAAAAGAATGCATCAAACTCCTTGATGACTATAAGCATGGCACACTTCCTCCTGGAGTGTCTGAAGTTCAGGTGAGTCTTTACTGGCGTTGATGTGATACAACAAAAAAAACCACGTTTCAGAAAATGTTGAGAATGAGTAAAACACACTGTATAGTGTGTGATATGATACTGTCCTGTTACCAGGAAACTTAGGACGGGGGGGGGGGGGGGGGGGGGGGGGGGGGTTTGACATGTACAGTGGTTGATATTTTTTCCGTGGCCATTCTGCAGGACAGCCTCCTCATGCAGCTCAAACGCACAGGGTAAGGTTAATGGCGGCTGGTTTTGCTTCCTAGTGACAAACCTTCTTGTTTGTCAGCAAGTACGCTCTCAGCCTGATACTTCACCAGAAACGGAACAGAGAGCTGCTTTTTGTTGAATTACATAATATTTTGGACAACCTCTGTTTTTTTGTTGACCTCTGAGCCACTGCTGAACTTCTGGGGGAGAATCAAACCCACGTATGAGCAAATTCCACAATATTCCAACAGTTTATTCCAGTTTCATTGTCGTGTTTACCGCACTGCAGAAATCATCGGGCCCTAGAGAGTCCCCTGAAGAGACTGAGAGAAGAATTTTTGTGATCCACTGTTCATAAATAGCTCAGTAACTTCTGAATAATGAATTTAGTGATTTCATCATGATACTGAATATTATTTAAAGATTCAAAGAAGCCAAGGGAGTCTCTAATTACTGCAAATGCGCAGGAACCTAATTCATTGCTACATCCATCAGTGCAAGTGGATATATGTCCACTGGGAAGTAAAAGCATTATGTGCTGTTCTTACTGCTTACTACAGATTTGAAATGCAAGCAGATATTTTGTTCCAACACAAATCAATTCTCATGAAAAAATAAACTTTTTTTTTCTTCAATACTGTCTTGCTTACCCGTTCAGCTGTGGGAGGCCCAGAAAATCAAGCAGGTACGTACATCATCATGTGTACGTTGACTCATGTTAACTACACATTCATGCATTCAAGTCTGTGGACTCCTGGCAGCATGAGGAAACTTTCATGCTCTCTGCACTCAGGCCATCATTCATCCTGACACAGGAGAGAAGATCTTCATGCCATTCCGAATGTCAGGTATGACCTCAGATGAAGATCTTTGTAGGGTTGTTTTGTGGTCATTTCTTACGCTGAAAATCATGTTTTCACTGTGCAGGTTATGTACCATTTGGAACACCAATTGTAAGTTTCATAAGAAAACCATACATTTTAATAATGCACTTGGTAAAATTTAACAGTGCAGATATCCATGAACATAGTCATGTTTGGGGACAGATGAAATGAGATGTCGAACTTATTTTGTCACAAAATAAGCTCTTATTCCCTGGTTTCATCTAGGTCATTGGCCTTCTTCTCCCAAACCAGACTGTGATGTCTACCATTATATGGCAGGTACTGGAAATTCCAATCATATTGTGCCATGGTCCTTGGAAAGCCTGTAAACCTTGGCAATTTTCTATATTTCTGTATAAAAATGACGAATGACATTGTCAGATATTCAACAAAGTAAAATAAGATTATCCAAATTAAACAAGACACAAACATAAAGTCATTAATTGCACAGTCAGACAGAATGAGACAGTTGGAAGAAACTGGTGAGCAACAAAGATCACTGAAAAGGAAGGAGTCAAATTGTGAAGTCTAAGGGTATTGTGGGTAGCTTTTAAGTGACTTAAAGGCCTTTCTCACATTAGCTAATGTTTTTAAATCCCTCTTGAGTAGAATTAAACAACAATGGTATGCATGGAAAAAATGCAAAATGAATATTGCTACACATCTGGACTTAGCTTAAGACCACATGAACCAGCTGCAAGTCCGTTGGAAAAACGTTTTGTGACTGTCCTTATAAAGTTAATGTCAATGACTTAATTCAAAACAAATGTGATGGACAGACTTGAAGTGAGCAGCTCGTGTGAGAAAACTTACCAATATTCCAGAGCTGAGGCTGTTTTGTACAGAAGAATAGGCAAAAAAAAAAAAAAAATCCTCCAGCTGATGTGCAGGTCTGATATACAGCTCTTGTACTAGTTAGGCTCCAGTAGCCAGATGTTTTTATTTAATAAGATTCTTTTACATTAGCTTTAGAACCTGTGTGATGATATTAGGATATTTTATGTCATATTTCTTCAGATTGATAGAAAATACTTCAAGGTTTACAAACTTTGAGCATCACTGTAAATCACTGCATTAATTTATCATTTGGAACATCTGGTAAATGTACTTTTTCTATCTATCTATCTATCTATCTATCTATCTATCTATCTATCTATCTATCTATCTATCTATCTATCTATCTATCTATCTATCTATCTATCTATCTATCTATCTATCTATCTATCTATCTATCTATCTATCTATCTATCTATCTATCTATCTATCTATCTATCTATCTGTCTGTCTATCTGTCTATCTATCTAGCTAGCTAGCTAGATAGATAGCTAGCTAGCTAATCTAATGTAATGTAACCTAATTATTGGATCAGAGCTCATTCCATTTACTCTCTTTCTTCAGTGGTTGAACCAGAGTCACAATGCCTGTGTGAACTATGCAAACCGCAATGCCACAAAGGTAAGGAAGTGTTTTCAGTCTGGAGTCACATTTTTTTATGTTATTCGTTTTCTCGTCCCACTGACATGAGGCTTAATGTTTTTTTTGGCTTTTAATTGTCTTCTATAACAACAATAATTTATTGTAAGGTTTTATTGTAAAGTAACCCATGTATTGAGCTGAGATTTTTTTTTTTGTTTTATTTATTTATTTTTTTATCTGTCTTTAGCCTACGCCAACATCCAAGTTTCTTCAAGGCTATACAGGGGCTGTGACAAGTGCTGTCTCTATTGCAGTGAGTGTGTTTGTTTTTCATTGACATCCAAAAGCATTGCTGGTAATAATGCTTCACTTCTTGCTGCACTTTAAGCTGTACAAAAATACAACATTAAAAATGTTTATAATACTAGCTGTAACAACAGTAATCATTTTAAATCATATTTGTATTATAAAGGTGGGACTGAATGTGCTGATTGAGAGGGCCAACAAGCTGAGCCCTGCCACTAGAACCATTATACAGAGATTTGTCCCCTTCCCAGCTGTAGGTGGGTTTTCAAAAGACTCTGTGTTATAAAGAAGGGGTTTGTGTGGCAGTCTGATGGATGGACTCACAACCTCTTACTCATGTAAGGTTTATTTACAAATGGTACAAAAATAAAGTAAATAATTTTCTGCACTATATATATTTTTTCTTTTAGTGCACCGCACGCCACCAGTACAACAGACTATATACAGTATTATTCTTGTTATTTTTAGATAATATTTTACTGTGGCAGCATTTCTTGTCATCATCTGTTCAGATATTGTGCAAAAGCATTAGAATATCTTTAGTTTCTCTTTCACTCACCAGCGAGCGCAAACATCTGTAATGTGGGCCTGATGAGACACAATGAGCTCTCTGAAGGCATCGATGTGCTGGACAGCAACGGCAACGTGGTGGGATCCTCCAAAATTGCCGCAAGACACGTGAGTGATTTCTTTTTTTGAATGCTGTTCCTTCCTGCTGCTGCTCAGCTTCCAAGTTGACAATAGAGACATATAAAATCCACTGTGCCTGCTCATCCTTTTCATATTCTTTCTCAGGCAATAATGGAAACCGCCTTCACACGTGTGGTCCTACCAATGCCAATCTTTGTCCTGCCTCCCATCATCATGTCCTACCTCGAGAGGTTTGTGCGCACGTGTTGTTTTTTTACATATAAAAGAATAAATCGGGTTTGGATAAGATATTGAAGTCAGTGAATTACAGTATATCATTACTGTAAATGTGACCAATGATCGGTCGGTCTACCACATGTGTAACCTGCCTAAACTGGACATTTTTTTTAAATTTAAGATTCAGATTAAAAGCTGAAAATATGACATATAAAAAAGGTTGAGCTTTTGAGATGTCTGATTGGTGAACCTCTGCCCGTGTTTACATCTGCCTCTCTGAAATGCTCCTTTGTACCCAGTCAGTTTACTGCCTTCTTGTCAGTTATCCTAATTAGTTATCAAATGCTCTTCCAGTTGTTTTGTAATGGTGCCAGTTACTTTTCCAGCCTTCTGTTGTTCCTGTTCCACCTTGTGTTGCTGTCATCAAATTCACAAATCAGCTAATATTTTCCATAAAATGGTAAAAGTCTGTTTCAACATCTGAAATGTTGTTTATGTTCAACTGGGAATAAAATATGGATTCATGAGATTTGCAGATAACTGCATTCTGTTTTATTTACATTTTCAACAGTGTCCCAATTTTTGGGGGAATTCAGATTACTATCTTCTCAAGTCTTAGATTAATTTTGTGGCCCCCTTTTGGGTGCATGGCTACAATTTTTAATTGGAGATTTAAAAAACATCCCTAAAGAAGCATTTACTTCTGTTCTGTGTAGGACTCGAGGTAAATGTAACCCCCCACTTTTAAATACAAGCTGCTTTTACCTGTTTCATCTATTTAGTTCTTGCTCACGTATTGCAAGCGGCAGGACAAGCATGAAACCTTTACATACCAGTATTTAGTGGCAAAATTGTTATTGGTGCATTGTTTCACAGTTTGACTAACCAGCCTAAAACCTTTTGCTTTTTCTCCTCATGCTTGGATTGCTTATTACTTTCAGAAATCTTTATTTTGTAGTGTGTGATCTCAAAAGAGATAGCAGAATTGTGTATGTACCAAATCAAAGACAACATCTGTTGTCTCCCATGATCACAAAATGAGAGGAAATGCACAAGAAAGAACAGGAAACCAAATCCCACCAAAATGCGTTTATTTTAAAGTTAAAGGAAAGGTGATATCTGCTGTTTTGCTGATTAAACTCACACTGGCTAAACTTCCTACCTTCCAATTGTGTGAAATTGCTTCCCCAAATCTGTGTGTGATGTTTTTCTTTCAACCCAAAAATAACTCCAGGCGTTGCAGCAGTCATCCTGCATTGATCCACACTTCAGGTTCACACAGCTTTTTTCTGTGTCCTGTCATGTGCAGGCTGCGATTCCTGCAGCGCAACCGCAGATTGTTGCTGCCCATCCACAGCATTGTGTGCCTGGTTACGTTTGGACTTTCCCTGCCCGTGGCCATCAGCCTGTTCCCACAGATGTCTCAGGTACAGTATGTACTATCAGACGAACTGCTGATCTAATAGCCAGATGGCTCAGGGAGCAGCTGTGAAGAAAATCAAATTATATGTACCCCACTTGGCACACCCTGGCCCAAACCCTTTAATTCTGGCTGTCTTTTGCTTTGTCTAACTAAAATGTACTTTTAAGGCTGAACAGAACGGTTTAGAGCTGAATCTTTATCGTCATGTTTTTTTCTTCTCTTTCTTTTTGACAGATTGAGGTGTCTCGCCTTGAGCCGGAAATCGCCATGGCAACTGATTGCAAGGTTGTAACCTACAACAAGGGTTTATGATAGATGACGTGTTGTGTGAGAACTGAGGCTGCGTTGTGAATATCTGACACTGAGAACCTACTGCAGGGTTATGGATCGATCTGCTGCATTATTATCACTGTAGAGACTGTAGGTCCCGGTGTACTTTCCCAGTGTTATTAATCCTGTTTCTACTGCTCTAAAGATCACAGTGATTACTATGTCAGATCTCTTTCAGAGCTTGAAAAAGCCACAGATTCTTTTCTTGATTACTGTTTTTTATAGAAACCATTTTTTACTGTGTTTTTAGCATGAATTAATAATCTGATATGTACAATATATGTTACAAGTACAGTCTAGGTTTATCTGAATCTGTTTTGATGAATGACAAAAGCTCATCAGTGCTGCTTAAATCTGCCATCCATGGTGTGTTATCTACTTGATGTTGGTGGTAACACTAAAAGCAACATTTTCCCCCTTTTCATGTGACAAACCTGTTAACAGAGCACTACCTACAGTAGTACAACTAGCAGAAACAGAGAAATGCAACAATTCATGTGAAGTTGATCTTTTGACCAGGTGATGAATTGAAGTCCAATATTTGTTCTCTCTGTAACTTCAGATGCTCAACGTGCCACTATTGCCATTAACAAGTTGTCTGAGCTTTTTTTTTTATAAAGCTGCTTGTTAACCAAAACAGTGAAGTGTGGGAGCTGGGAAACAAAAACATAGTGGTAGAAGAGGGTAAAAAGCTCTGTGGAAGCATAGGTGTTGCAGCATATTTGGGTTTTTCTCTTTGGGCCATCACAGCTAATTTCACAGAGCTATGATTTTTTTTTTTTTTTTTTTTTTAGCTGCTTTTATGCTTTCCATATCCAGAAGCACTTCGTCTCCTCTAAGAATGTCACCATTGTTAAAATGCATTCCAGAAGAAAGAGTGAGGAGGAAAGAAAGGTGTGACACATTAAGCTGTCACAAGCACTTACGCACATCTGACACATGCTGCAGAAGATCAGCTGGAATTAATCCTTTATCGGGCACTCAAACACTTGGAAATTTAAATTTTCATAGTGTTATAATATTTGAGAATATTAGAAGACTTTAAACTTGTATACATTTTTCTAAAATAACTAAAGTTACACAGAAGTAAGTGGTCAGTGCTAACATTTATTTCAAATTTCTTACGTTAAAGACCAGTCTCAGTGAAGTAGCCTGGTAGCCTGATCTTTGATGGCTGGTGTGGAGAACTCAGTATGATTCGATGATTTCATGCACTAGCATGCAAAGGCATTTTGAATATCCAGTGAAGTGCACTAATAAGGTCATTTCTCAACAAAGGATTAAATAATGTTGCAACTGTAACAAAAACTGGGTCAACTGGCTTTTAACAAAGTTTTCTCATTTTGTTAAATACCTGTCAGCACAATTTCTCAGTTTCTTGTTCATCTTTCTAAGAAGAAAGGGTTAGGGTGTGAGGAGAGTAGCCAAGGAAAACAATAAACGATGTACAAACTGGGGAATTAGAGGAGCGGTATGTGTGTGTGAACCAGCCTCAACAGCTGACATACAGGAATGTAGCATGGTACTTGTCACAAGCAAACAGTGATTCCAACAAGATTTATCTCCAGGTTCACCATTCTTAATTAATCAGCTACATTGTGAGAAATCCTTCTGGCAGCCCATTAACTTCCAAATGAGTGGGTCCCAGAGTTGTTATGCCTCACTTGGCCTCATTAATTGATGTCTACTTAGAAGCTTTTATCTCTGGTTACATATCACATGACCAGTTTGGATTTATTTTTCTTTAGAGAGAGAGGTAAACATTCTTTATTTGAGATAAAAGAAGAGGGAAAAAATGTTAGAAATTTATTTTTGCTTTTCTGTGATGTTCGTTATTATTACATAAGTCTGGAGACTCTTTATAAGGTGCTAACCCCCAGTTTGAGAACTGGTCGGCTCCCCTACTGTATGAATCAGAGGTTTTAGAGCCTGATATATACTGGATTTTTAACATTTTTCATGAGGATGTTTTAAATGAACAAACTACTGAGTGTTGACAATGACACCTTTTACCTGAAAAGATAATCAATTTTAAAATGAGCTTATTGGCGCCCTCTGGTGGACAAATAAAGACCGTTCTGGGCTGCTATTTCCTGTTGCTAATCAGTCCACACACACACTGCCAATAATATATGTCCCAGCTTGTTAGACTACAGTGTTGGAAAGCAGTTAAAAGTTTCTGACTTGTTGGTAACAATGCTATAAATCTCAGCATATATACAGGCTTAGAAACGTCCTCAGAGGACTGAGTGGAGTCAACTGTCAGGCTTCATGGCTGATATAAACTGCTGAAGATTCTTGACGACCATGGACCAATATAACAATGTGAAACCTCGCCGTCAGTGGATACACATGTCTGTGAGCGCACACAGAGATCTGTGCACTTTTTAAAGGAGATTTCACTCCAGATGTTTTTAACCCACAAATGTGAAGAAACAGAATTGATTTGGTACTAACTTTCTGTCTTACCTTGTTTTCAGGACATTTTCCTGCAATACTGACTGTTGTTAAACCACTGCTGTAGATTACCTAATAAGCTGTTTTGTACAATAACTCAAACACAGTTATACCATATATATTAAACAACTGATGATGCTATGTAATCCTTTATATAATAATTGTATTGTTACAATATTGTTAAATGTTTGCTAGTCGAACAATGTAAACATATATATATATATAATTTTACAATATATGCATAATAAATGCTCTTTCACTGAATGTTAATGTTTTTCTCTGATTCAGCTGCATAGTTTTGGTGAAAGAACTTCTCTGGACATTTCTTAATCCCAAGACTAACACTTATCTTTTATTTTGCTGTTTGTTTATTTTATGGAATATGCAGTGAATTGCTTTATACAACTGTTAACATACAGTATTTTATGCTGTCTGTGAAGGAGAGAAGGTTTTTTTTTTCATTTTGGAAAGCTCTTTGATTAAAAGTACTTTATTTATAAAATATATATTAACAGCACTTTAACCTTTTAGTAGATTTCAGAAAACCATTTAGGCAGAGCTGTCTCTATTTTTCCACCTGAAACACCAAATGGTTTATGCTTATTACTAATATAGTACAACATTTTCTTTGATCATTTTCATTAATTGGATTTTCTTTTGCTGTCTGGCTTATCTCCATCAAACTATTTTAGTTGTCAAGCCTCAGAAACAGAAACTGGCGCAGTTCATTATGTGGCCAGGAGAGGGCGCTGCCGTCTCTTTCACGGATCAGGTGTCAGAGTTGAAAGGGTAGAGGTCGTTACAAACATGGCTGCCCCCCTGGATGACATGTTTTCCCTGTGCGTGGACCCCGGTAAAGTTGCCAGCAGCGTAGAAGTCCGATTTATAGACAACACAAAGGTGAGACACACTCAGGTTGTCAGACTGAACGGACTGAGTTAAATTTGTGCCTTATTGTCGCTTCAAAGCAGCGGTGTTGCTGGTCGCTCTGTTGCTACATGAGAGGCTCATGCAGCTACTGACTGTCCTAACCTGCCGGAAACTGCCTGATTTAACAGCATCAGGAGTCTGCATCAGGACTGCGGGGTTTACCGACTTCAAAGATGTCTTTCTGACCTGGGTTTGAATAAAACTTATCTTAGAAATGTTCAGCTGTTCTTAAGATATTTAAAAGTTCATTCCAGGAATTGCACCAATTGCTTACCATAGAAAACCAGGAATGAATAAGACCCTTATCTTTATTCCTGCCACGTTCCTGTCTGTATCCGTTATTTGGGACTTCATCTGATAATCAATTTTCTTCATAGATTAAACAGTGCTAAAAATAAAGATCTATCTATCTATCTATCTATCTATCTATCTATCTATCTATCTATCTATCTATCTATCTATCTATCTATCTAAAAAAAAGAAAATATTTGCCATCAAAAGGCAGTAAGACCAGTGTGGATGACCATTTTCCTTGTGTTAAATCTCTTTTTGGGTTGTCATGAATTGATGGGACTGCAGGAATAAAAATAAATAAATAAAAATAAAATTTTTTAAACAGTATTTATTTAACCTGAACTGTTTTGAGTAAAAAGGAATCTTAAATTATAAAAAGGCTGTGTATCTTGTGTATCTTTCAGATACTCTTTTATCATTTTTTAAATGTGTTTATTGAAACAGCGGCATATTCTATTAATTAACAATGTCAGTTAAGATTCATGAACAAAAGTAAAAATAAAAATACAAAATGTAAACATGTGAGTTAACATAACTGCTATGTTGTCTCTTGGCAGATTTCAGTTTTATTTTTATTTATTTTTTGTAACAGATTTGTATGTCTTTGTATTAGTTTTCATTCATTGTTTTTATTTTAAGTCTCTTTGTGTTCATTTTATGCATCCCGTTTTTCTACATGCCCTATTTTGGGCTTGTTATTGCGTGATCACTTTTTGATGTTTGTACAATGTTGTTGGAGAAAATACAACCAAACTCGTATATAAATATAAAGATAAAATTCTTATTTAAAACTTGCTTTTTTGCTGCTTATTTTTTCAGGGGAAGGGTCTCTTTGCTAAAAGGAGCATCAAGAAGGGAGACACCATTTTCATTGAGCGGCCGCTGGTCTCTGCGCAGTTCCTGTGGAATGCTTTGTATAAATATAAAGGTAAAATGTGGAAAAAGTGCTTTATTGGTTGAGTTTTGCTCCAAAAAAGATATGTTTTCATTTGTGCAACTACTGGATTTTATCATTTTTAAATCACACCTTTGAATAGTAACTGAGGTTGATGTTGCATTAAGGACATGTAACTGTACATGAACAGCATCAGAATGTGAACATAACTCCTAGTAGATAGGTCAGGATTTTAGGTAGAGCTTTGTCTCATGTTTACCTTTGTCAGACCAAAGTTCAGTGTGTGCTTTAATGTTTCTTTAAAGCAACACTGTACCATCTCTTAAGTCATCAATTTACATCTGCCTTTAACTGTGGTGCATTTAACAGCCTGTGAGTATTGCTTACGAGCTCTGGAGAGTGCAGAGGAGAATGCAAGGAGACTCAGTGGCAACTCCTCACTCAGCCTTCCTCATCCTGAGCTCTGCCGTGTTCGCCCCGAGCTGCACCAAGCCTGCCCTCAATGCCAGGTATGTCAGTCACTGGTGTGCCTTGAGGTGGATTGTTTTTCAGGCAGGTGACGGCAGTGCTAGTCTCTTTCAATATGGGTGGCGTAGATTTTTGTCAGCTTCTGTCATGATCATTTAGAGCAAAGGCAATTTTTAACTTTTAACAAACAGTACATTTGTTTTCAGAATTAATCTAAACAAACACGATCTTACAGATAATCCAAATCACACTTTATAAGAGTGACACGGTGAGAGAAGACTTATCTAGTTTTTATATAAAGATGGTTTAAGAAATGAAGACTGCCCCTTTTATGCTGATGATGTTAATTAAAACTGAAAAAGCTGTTGATTTAAAATGGACAGTTTCTGCAAAAGAGAGGCAGACCTGTGCTGTGTTATATTATTTGCTTCCTTTCGCCCTCTGCAGGTCATATACTGCAGCAGCGAGTGTCGGCAAGCTGCATCTGAACAGTACCATCGGGTTCTGTGTCTGGGTCCCTCTCAGGAAGATCCAGACCACCCCATCAACAAGCTCAAAGATGCATGGAGGTGACAAAGTATTTTGTACATGATTTAACCGTATGTTGTGTGTTGATCACTATTTAATAAAGAGCATTTTCCCACTTTCAGAAGTATGCATTATCCCCCAGAGACTTCCAGTATCATGCTTATGGCCAGAATGGTAGCTCTAGTCAAACAGGTGAGTCTCTGATTGGGTTGAAAATAAGAAGAAAATCTTTTAAGAAGCTCAGATTAAGGAGGGAGATAATGTGATGACTTAAGCACAATAAATAAGGCAAACCAAATTTGTCTTTTTATACTTGGTTTTTGAAAATGGTTTGCACTGCTAGAAAGATGTTAGCATTTGAGCAGACAGAGCAAGTAATTTGGTTTGAATCGATTATTCATTCATTATTCAATCGATTAAGTTTCCCACGAGAGACAATAAATAAATAAATGACTGGAAAACAGCTAATTGATGCAACGTTATTAATGTTGTCCAGGCCAAAGACAAAGCACACTGGCAGAAGCTGTTCTCTCACTTCTGCAGCCGTGCAGCGAATGAGGAGGAGGAAATCGCCCACAAGCTCCTGGGAGAGCAGTTCAGGGTAAGTTACCTTCGTGTTGTTTCTGCTGAAGACGTGAAGTCATTCAAGTGAGAAATGTATGAAGTCTGACTGTTCAAAGACGACACACAGTTCTTCACAGTCCAGTGATATTATCTCCTCAGAGAGTTTAAACTCCCACTGTTGCTACTTTTACTTATGATATATGTCCTGTGTAAAAATAGACTATTTATTTATGTCATGTTATGTTTGCAGGGGCAGCTGGCCTTGTTACACGGTCTTTTTACAGCAGCACTTTATGATGATAATCTCAGTCGGGTGAGTATGTCTCAATTTAGTGTTCCTCGTGTTTTCGCCCCATCACATTCAGCTTCTTTTAGTCAAAAACTGCACAGCTGCCAAAAAATTCAGAAGTCAAAAAGGCAAATTACAGCCAAGTTGAGCCAAATATTCTGGGTCTCCTAAATGTTCCACATGACCCTCACCAACCATTTTATTGGTAAGGGTGAAGCCCCCTTTTGCCTTCAGAACTGGCTTAATTCTTCATGGCATAGATTTGACAATTCCTGGAAAATGTCAGTCCATATTAACATGATGACGTCACACAGTTGCTGCAGAACTGCTGACTGCACATCCACCACATCCCATCACTGCTCAGCAACAGTACTCTGGTAGGCTGTGGCATTTAAACTATTCTCAATTAGTAAGGGGCCCAAAGTATGTCAAAAAAAAAAAAAAATCTCCCACACCCTTACACCAGTACCACCAGGCTGAATCAATAGAAGCCATGGTGATTCGAAGCTTTCATGTTGTTTATGACACATTCTGACTCCACCACCTGAATGTTGCAGCTGAAAACACGACCATAGGTGTGTCCGAATGTACACCCTACTCCCTACATAGTGTCCTATATAGGTGTCACGCCATTTTGTAGGAGTGTCCGAATGTCCAGAGAGAAAAAAGTAGGGCACTCATAATTACCCACAATGCATCTTGAAAAGTAGTGAGCATTGATGGTCACTAGACGGGTCAATATAGACCACAATGCACTGCGGGCAGAAGATCAACATGGCGCAAGGAGGCGAAAAAACATTTTTTATTGAATCGATATGCAACAAAGAATAAAATACAACATAAGGAATAAAAATTAAAATATTTACAACTTTGGATTGGATTTGAAATGACATCTTCATGCGTGTTGTGGTTGCCATGGTGACGGCTGGTAGTCATGTGGTTTGCGATGAGGAAAAAATAGGCAGCTTCGTGTCTGAATCGCCAAGAGAATGAGTGTACTATGTAGTGTATTATATAGTGCAGCCCTATGTAGTGAACGGGGGGTTAGGGAGTAGGGTGGACATTCGGACACAGCCAGTGTCTTTTTTTTGGTTGTTTTGGTGAACCTATGTGAGTTGTAGGCTCAGTTTCTATTTGTATGCAAATAGATCAGCAGTCACATTACAGTTCTTTGTTTCTTAGATTGTTGACTCAAACCAACTACTGTCTCCTGTTCTCTTGAATGATGTGTCTGTTATCACATCCCATGATGCTGTCACACTCTTTACCTGCTATAAAATAGTTTAAATCAGCATCTATGCCTGTATTGCAGTGGTTTGTTCCTGAGGGTTTCCGTTCCCTGTTTGCTTTGGTGGGAACAAACGGACAAGGCATCGGCACCAGGTAAACACCTGCCTGTGTTTTTCACTTTTAACTGCCAACAGGTCCAGCAATGGATCTTAGTTGGGAACTTCTAATCCCTCCCTTCTGTGCTTCTCATGTTTTTGTGTTTAACTCCAGTTCCCTGAGTCAGTGGGTTCATGCCTGTGATGCACTTGAGCTCCCTGCCCAGCAGAGGGAGCAATTGGACGCTTTTATTGACCAGCTGTACAAGGACATTGAAAAAGGTCACAGTTTTATCTCAGTCTTGCAGCATTTTCTGGAGTAATTATTTTTGTCTCAGCTGAGCAGATTTGCGGCAGTCATATTGTTGGGCTTGGTGTTTATTATTGTCTGTTTTTGCAGTTTTTCAGCAATGATGGCGTTGGCCTTGTTATGTAACCTGTGAGCAAATCCCAGTGAAAGGTCAGAAATGTGCATGATTTGTGTTTTTCTCTTCAGAAACGGGAGACTTTCTGAACTGTGAGGGCTCTGGACTCTTTCTGCTTCAAAGCTCATGTAAGTGCAAAAAAGGCGTCTCAGTTAAGCGATTTGTTATTTCAGCACAAAGAGATTGTTAAACAGGTCAAAAGGCTGTCTGACTTTCTGTTTTGTTTGATTTTGTCATGTTTGACCCTTGCAGGTAACCACAGCTGCATCCCAAATGCAGAGGCGTCTTTCCCGAACAACAATTTCCTGCTTCACCTCAGTGCTCTTAGTGACATCAACCCAGGAGAGGTCAGCTGACACTTCTGGGTCCGGAGTGATAACTTTTTAGCTTGGATAGACGAGACAGAACATCCCTCTGTAGCTTTGCGTTCTCCCTTGTCAGACAGTATTAGAAAGCTGAGACTCTCAGGATTGGAGTGGGTTTGTCAAGCTGTCAGAAAGATTGAAAAGCCTTGGATCTGCTTGGCACAGTAATGCCACAGCAGCCGTTCCTCTTTCACCATAAAGCTTTCATTTGAATGCTGTTGAAATGGGATATTTCACTGGAGAGAGATAGAAGAATAAAACTTCCTGCATAATGGTGCATAGACATGCAGAACATTTATTTCTGCTCTCTTAAAAAAATAGCAACACAAAGAGTATATTCCCTGGACTAAACTGTAACCATTAAGGCTCAGTTGCTTCATAATGGTCATTGGGTTCTCTCAGCCAGTTCAAAAGTGTGTTTTCTACTATTTTCAGGAGATCTGCATCAGTTACTTGGATTGCTGTCAGCGGGACAGAAGCCGACACAGCAGGCACAAAATTCTGAGGTAAACATCTGTAATCCCTCTGATAAATTGCTTGAACAGGGTCACACTCTTATGAATTCCATCTGGATCAATAGAGAGCCTGCCAGGCAATGAAGGCAGAAGCAGTACGGGGTCTGAAGGCTGCTCCTGAGCTCATGCTCCTCATTGATCAGCATGATGTGAATCCATCTTTGCATCACATACAAAGTCTTAAAGCTTTGATGCATCCTGGACAATTCTCAGTCTGGACAAAAAAAAAATTATTTCCTCTCTAGTCTGGCCCTCATATCCCAGCAGCTGATTCAAAGCATTAAGAGCACTTCAAGTATTAATTACAACATTAAACAGTCAGTCGCTTCAGTGCACAGCAGCTGGTGAAAAGTATCACTTTATTAAGCAGAGTGCAGATCTCTTCTGATGAATTCAGGTGTTGTGTTGCAGCAGTGTGACTGAACATTTTCTTTCCAGGGAGAACTACCTGTTCATCTGCTCATGTCCAAAGTGTGTGTCTCAGATGGATGAGCTAGATGTGACATCTGAGGAGGAAGAGGAGGAAGAAGGCGAGGCAGAAGGTGAAACGGAGGGGGACGAGATGGAAGATGAGATGACAGATGTTTGATGAAAGACTTGCCCTTATTGTTCTCAGTCATTTCCATTTCTGCTGCCATGAAGCCAAAAAGAATAAAGAGCATGATCAGCCCATGATCTGCATCTCACTGGAGCATCCAAAGGTGTGGAGCGAAATGTGTGCGATTAGCAACAAGTTTCACTCACTCCTTCATCCACCAAAACATACATGAAAAATGTGTGTGAGCATTATGACGGTTATTATTTTGACCTATAAATTCAGCACCCAGTGGCTTGAAATCAGACCAAGTGAATGATTTGAACTTTGTAAGGGCGGATGGGCAATTTAAAGCCTTTAACGCTAACTGTCCAACAGATCTATTTACAAACAGTTGCCACATTTTAAATCAAACACATGAAGCAAAACAGACGTGCAAGTCGTGTTTCGGGTTGTCTGCAGAGAAAGTTGTGGGGTTTCAACTTCTTTATTCTCCTTTTTCATATTTTACTCCACTATGTCATCTTTTCAATATAACCCGACTCAAAATGCATATTCTGCTCGCTCTGAGACGACCATAACACAATGAAGTGTTGAGAGGATAGCCGGTTACTCAGTACCTTTGCCTGTCTGCTGTTTACTTCTGCTTGAATAATGTTCTGTCCTTTAATGAGCCCTTTTTTTGTTTTAAACTGCTCTCTTTGCATCCCTGCTGGAAAATGAGACAATCAGAAACGGTGATCTTAAGATTACAGTTAAGGCTGCCATTGTAGTTTAAGAGGCATTTATTGGTAGTGGACATGGGAACATGTAGATTAAAAAATACGTTTTTATTTTCCCTGTATGTTGTGTTGCAGTATAAGTGGAGTCTTACTAATATTGTCAGTCTGAGAGTTTTTTTTTTATGGTATTTCGATGTTTGAGTACCATCTTTTTGCTGTAGGTCTGACAAACTGCCTTCTCAACGTTTTTGAAGTCTCGTCTTGCATTTTGGTTTAAAATCCCAACATCCCCAGAGTTTCTAGGTTGTGTTTTGGTTTGGCAACAAAATCCACAATTATTGTAGATAAACACTTATTGAAATGGTATTAGAAGTGAAGCATTTTGAGTTGGTGGGATAAACTTTTCACTTATGCAACTAGATGATGTCAATAACAGAATTCCTGGAAACCTGAAATAATATATTTCAGTTAGTTTCTCCAGTCTGTCTTTTTACTGGAAAATTTAGTTCAATAAAATGTTGCGTTCACTGCCAGCTCAGATGGTCCTGATCAGGTGATTATGTAATAATTGCGACACACCTACAGGTGAAACTAAAAAAATTGGAATATCACACAACTTTATTTCAGTAATTAAACTTAAAAAGGTAAGCATATTAAATAGACTCTTTATATGCAAAGTGAGATATTCCAAGCATTTATTTGTCATATTATTGATGATTATGGCTCATAGCTTATGGAATCTGAAAAACCTAAACCTTAGAAAATTAGAATAGAGTGAAAAGGTTCAGTGTTGTAGTTTCTAAATGCTACACTCTAATCAGATAATTAATCCAAGACACCGGCAAAGGACTCCTGAGCTTTTAAGCGGTCTCTCAATCTGTGACAGTAGAATTTACAATCATAAGGAAGGTTGCTGACCTGACAGTTGTGCAGAAATTTATCACTGACACCCTCCACAAGGAGGGAGAGCTTAAAAATGTAATTGCAAAAGAAGTTGGATGCTCCCAACATGTGGAACAAAAAGCTGCACAGCCAGCAGGAATGACCGCAGCAGGCCATTCAGAAAATGTGGGGGAGCTTCACAAGGAGTGGACTGAGGCTGGAGTTAGTGCCTCGAAAGCCACCACACAGACAGACATGGGCTTCAAATGTGGTATTCCTCTTGTTAAGCTGCTCCCAAACAAAACACAGAAGAGTCTTATTTTGGGCTAAAGAAAAAATGAACTGGTCTGTTGAGCAGTGGTCCAAAGTGCTCTTTTCTGATGAGCTAATTTTGCATCTCATATGGAAATAAGGGTCCCAGAGTCTGGAGGAAGAATGCAGAGGCAACAGTCCAAGACACTTAAAGTGCAGCGTGAAGTTTCCACAGTCTGTTGAGTTGAGGAGCCATGTCACAGCTGGTCCACTGTGCTTTAATAAGCCCAGAGTCAACGCAGTCGTCTACCAGGAGATTTTGGAGCACTTCATTCTTCCTTCAGCAGAAAAGCTTTGTGGAGATGCTGACTTTATTTTCCAGCAGAACTTGGCACCTGCCCAAACTGCCAAAAGAACCAAAACCTGGTTCAATGACCAAGAGATAACTGTGCTTGATTGTCCAGCAAACTCTCGTGAGCTGAACCCCATAGAAAATCTATGGGGCATTGCCAAGAGAAAGATGAGACACATGAGACCTGAGCAATGCAGAAGGTCGCTTTTGAAGCATCCTGCTCTTCCAATACACCCCAGCAGTGCCACGGGCTATCATGTCCATGTCACACAGCATTGAGGCAGTAGTCCATGCAAAAGGGGCTCAAACCAAGTACTGAGTTCATATGCATGACAATACTCATCAGGCCAACATTTCTGTATTTAGAATGAATTTTTTTCATTGATTTCATAGAATATTCTAATTTTCTGATAGGATGATTTTTGGGTTTTCATACGCTGTAAGCCATAATCTTCAGAATTATAACAAATAAATGTTTGAAATATCTCACTTTGCATGTAATGAGTCTATATATTATTTTAATGAAGTTTTGCGCAACATTCAAATTTTTTGAGTTTCACCTGTAATTCCAGTGGAATTTAACTTGTCAATATAGTTCATTTGTATTTACTTATTAGCACTTTATTATCCGACTATAGAACCAAAACAAACCCATTTGACCTCCAGCTTCAAAATAGGTATCTTATGAGAAAGGTTATGTCAAAGCAGAGCAAGTGAATAAGCAAAAGGTCATTTGGTTCTCTGCTGTTTTTGCTCCTCTTTATTTCTGAACTATGCATACTGTGTAGCTGAGGCTTTTTATTTAAACATAATTCGATTATAATTACAGCCTTGTCATATGGGAGGCATCCAGCCTGTGAAATATAGTTTGGTTTCATGCTATGATCTATGGGTTTAAGTTAGCCCTCATGTAATGTATTATGGAGACCTTGAGTGGAAAATTGCTTTGTCAGTTACTGTTTGCCCTTTATTGGGAACTGTATTTCATAGCTTTGTGTTCCACATGAGTGAAATGGCTGCTGCCTCATATGAATCAATATCACAACAATGGCTGTAATCACAAATCCTAGCATTTTCAGTCACTGCAGAATGATTGGTAATATTAAATATGTCTACTTCTCAAGTGGCAGTGTGGCGAATGCCAACAGAAAAAAAGCTGCAGGTTAAATTTAAATATAACTGCAGCAAACTAGCAGCTGTCATTTTTACTGCTATTTCATAAACCATTGAAATTGGATGTCTGTTGAGCCATTTATCTGGTAGAAACAGCTCCTGGCTTTGCCACACAAGATTGTACCAGTAAAATATTAGTTCAGTCCTGACATATTAACCGCAAATCCTTAGTCAAACTGGGTTCTTCTCTAATGCGACTGTACAACAAAATGAATACTGAGTTGTGTAAGACAAGAATGGAATTGAAAATAGTACAAAAACAAATAAAACGAAACAGTTTGTGTGTGTGTGTGTTTTTTTTTTAAATAAACCAAGCATAAAAATTAAGAAAATTTGTATTTGGTTGATTATTTCTCCCCTTTAATTATACAACTTTGTGTTGTGTTTTACATGTTGTAAAGCCTGATAAGTCACCTTGACAAAGAGGTAAGACTAGTAAGGAATGCGTTTCAGTGGAATGAGCAACATGACTAAATGTGGGTAGTGTCCCCGAAAAATGTGCAAAAATCCCTTGCTATATTCTCCTGTTCCTTTTAGCCTTATTTGTATAGTGCCAATACACAACAAAGTCCCCTCAAGTTCCTTTACAGACATAATGAACTCAAGCCAATTCATTGTGATCTAATTAAACAAATCCACATTAGTCCAGTTTACAATAACTGTGTTCATACAAGCTAATTCATAAATATAATTGCCTAGCTCAGACAAACCAACAGATTTCATCAGACTCCGTCTTTGGTCCAGTCCGTGTTGTGGATTTAGCAGGGAGCCAATAAAGGGAACCAAAAACCACTATTTCTCATCAGAACCCTCACCGCTGCATTTTAGATCAGCAGGAGACCTTTCAGAGCATATTTAGGAAAGCCTAATAATAAGGAATTGCAAGTCCAATCTAAATTATTATTATTTATTAGTTTTACTGTACCTGCTTTTATAAATGTTTAATTGTTTATCTTTTGCTTCTGATAACTGTTAAGCACTTTGGTCAATTTTCTTTAATTTTTTTTTTTATATGCTATATAAATAAACTTGATTAGATTTCCCTCTGGCAACATTCCCAATTCAAATTAAGTGGTTCTTGTTGTCAAGTTCTGACAAGCCTCTTACTGAGCCATTAATTTGAGTCTGGTGTGTTGGAGCAGGGAAACATTGGTGATCCCTGCTCTAGCACATACAGCACGCCCAAGCTAAACCCACAAATTTTCAATCGGGTTGAGGTCTGGACTCACAGCAAGTCCATCCTTACTCTCCACCCCTAAATTCTGAAAGTTACTCTGTGGGTGGAGATTATTGTCATCCTGGATGATGGCTCCAGAACCTCTTTTCAGTATGTCAGTCAGATCAGTTAGGTGCCAATTAAGTGCCAGCTATACATCTGTGACTGACACAAACCTGGCAGCACTGGAATCTCAAAATAAGAATGAACAAGAGAATGTTGGAGACGATTTTGGCACATTTCTTTGGTGACAGGTTTAGCTGCGTTACTCAATCCACATGATGGTCCTTACAAGTTCTACATCATTGTAAAGGGGAGTATTAGCCTTGTGGTTGCAGAGGTGATTAGAGGTGCTCTAGTCCCTGGTGGGCCAACAGAGCTCTAATCCACTGAGCAAGACTCTTAACTTCTCAGTTGCTTCCTGGCGCTGACATAGCAGCCCACTGCTCCCAGTGAAAATGTTAACTAGTGATGGGTCAAATGCAGTGGACCAATTTCAGTATGTGTGATATGTACTGACAAATAAAGATTCTTTCTTTCTTTCTTTCTTTCTTTCTTTCTTTCTTTCTTTCTTTCTTTCTTTCTTTCTTTCTTTCTTTCTTTCTTTCTTTCTTTCTTTCTTTCTTTCTTTCTTTCTTTCTTTCTTTCTTTCTTTCTTTCTTTCTTTCTTTCTTTCCTCTGTGCCACAGAGTTCATGTCTTATCCTAAAACTATCACACACAAATGTGCATTGTTGATGATTAAAGAAAATACTGAAAATCATATTAAATGACCCTTTAACAAGTAAATGAGCTGTTGTACTCCCATCTAATCACTGTTTAACCTATAGTGACTATTTCATGCCTACAGTCATTGCATAAAAAGTTTAGTGACACATACAAACACAACATCCCCAGTGAACTCAGTTTTCTGGCTGACATCCCTCCATTAACCTTCTTATTTCACTCCAATTTCCAGTCTTTGCAGCATTTGCATCAAATGTTATTTCACCCAGGATGCACAAATCAAAGATGGGGAGAAAACAGCACATTACGTGTATGAGCAGAAGCACACCTGGGACCCACTGTGGCAATGTTGGACCACTGGATGCATCCTCCAGTTAAAACTTCCTCACTATCAGCTGTCATCCTGTGAAGCTATGCCAGGAGCTCTGTAACTTTTGGAACATGGCTGGACCAGCAGTTCACTGCAGGCGTTGGGAAATTTTGAGCTCTAGCAGCCATGCATGTCATGTAGTCCGCTGTACATCACAGAGCCTGGTCATTTTTAAGTGGGGAAGGCAGAGAGGTCAAAGAGTTTTCTCTGACAGAAGTGGGCCGGATAGAGGCTTGTTTGAGGAGCGAAAGGGGCGAGAAGTGAGACAAGTGCTTGAGGAGAGGCAAAGAGACGGGGAAGCTGTATGAAGGGCCATTATGTCTATGCAAAGAAAGAGTCTTTCATTCTGACAAAACAAGTACAAAACACTTCAAACGTATTCAAGAGACTACAGCAATCTAAAAGTGACTTTTCACTGTCATTGCCATAATATGCTGATGAGGGAGCGAGAGAGAGAGAGAGAGAGAGAGAGAGAGAGAGAGAGGGAACACTCAAGAAGATGGCTTTTTTTTTTTTAAACCAACTGCCTCTTTATCACTTTAATTAGTGATACATATTTCAGCTGCCACTAATGTTACATGTTGGCCGCCAGCTTGTTAATGAAATTGCTTATTTTTGGAGAAAACAAACAGTGCCTTTAAATGACTTCTATGCCGATCCAAAACTTAAAGATATTTAGTTTACAGCTACTTAAAGTAGGGAAAACAACAGATCTTCACTCTGCAGAAACTTGTCCCCAAAGAATAAACAGAATTTATGATTAGTGCAAAAGTAAATTCAAATTGTTGCTAAATACTCAAGCTGATTTAACTATCATAGAATTATTTCTCATTTCTTTATGTTGTACCATTTCAAAGCTTTTTTTTTACAACTTGATGTCTGTTTTTACTTAATTTTCTTCCATCCCTTTGCTGCCCTCAAGTCAGCATGCCATATATTTTTAAAGTGGTAAAAATAACAAGTGCTAATTAAACCCTCTCATCAAACTTAAATCTCTTGAGAATTTCCAGCTACCTGCTGTTGATTTATCTGTCGAGGTCAGAGGTGGACTGCTTTGTTTATGACTGCTTATGTGAAAGCTGTCCAACAGTTTCTCTTTGGATGCTTGAAGTGAGCAAACTATGAAATTAAAGTTTGTTTTTAGACTCAAGCAAAGCAACTCTTCTTGCAGCAGACCCCATATGGAAACAATCTCCAGCCTGCATTAGTCCCGTCCACATCAGTTACTGCAACCAATACCATTGCTGCCTTGCAGGGACACTCCACAGCTAAATTGATTAATGACTGGTTCATGTGAGATCAGTCAACCTAAAGCGAGGTTATTGCACTTTAGCTCACCCTGTATTAAAATAAACACAGCAACAGAGTTTGAAGAACACAAACATGGCTGCCCAGTGACCTTCTTGTTTTGATCAGTGTTTGAGATTTCTGTGGTTCAGTTCTGCTGAGATAATTCTGTTGGTTAAAATCACAAAGCTACAAATTGTAAGCAGTGTCTCTGCCATGTAGTCATCTGGGATACTTTTTAAAAACATTGTGGGTAGCTCAGTAACCTTACATCAGCGTTAGAGAAACATTTACAGCCTCATTGGGATCAAATAAATCTTGCTGTGCGGCAAGAGACGGTGGAGACAACATGAGGAACCAAATCGTAGAATCATCCAAGTGGAGGTTTTAATATCACAAATGCCACAATACAACAGGATTAAATAAAACAAGGTTCTGACAATCAGATTTATATATATATATATATATATATATATATATATATATATATATGTATATATATATATATAAACTGAAGTGGTTCTATGAGCAGCCCTGCAAGTTGAATTTTAAGGGAAAAACAAAAAGTTTCCAGTCACTTCATTTTTGGATTGACTGTTCTGAAGCAAGTTTTTTCTGCACAAAGAAAAATTTAGTAAAGATTGATTGCTGAAACATCTCTGCTGACTCTTAAACAGTTGTTTGTAGCAGTTAAAGTAAACTTATGGTTTCCAAACCATAAGTCGTCATTCAGAGCTTTTGAGCCACTCCGATGGCTGTGGGAATAATCGGAAATTTTGACATCTCATCTCTTCAGTTCAGCTAGCAGATGCAAGATTTTATTTAGACCTGTGAAATATTACAGCTGCTGTTTTTAACATAAGCCCAACTTTAAACTTAGCACAAAAAGTAAAGAAATTTACATTTGGTTTATTTCTTTGTTGTAGCAATGCTTCATGGTTAGGCTCTTATAGTGTTGGAAAAAAAGTTCAGTCCTTTATAAATGGAGCCACATTTGTAAAGAAAATGCATTTGTGGAATGAGCAGCAGAGCTGAGTATGCCAAACAGCTTATTCTGATACTGACGGCCATGACTGTCCATCACTATCAGGCACATTTGTGCTGATGTCAGCAAAATGTGCACCACAACCAGAACATGTACAGGAATGATAAATTCAGTGATGAATCCAGAGTCTGCCTATGTGTTTCTCAGTTCTGGTTTTCAGGGACCACTTGCCCTGCATTTTTTAGTTTTTTCCAGCTCTAGCACACCTGATGCAGATGAACTGAACTAGTTGTCGAGTTCTTTTCAGACCTGGAGGAGGTGCCAGTAGGTTGTGGCTGGGTTATGTTCTTCCAGATGCGACTGAGGCCCCTGTAAATGACCCAAATTGCCAATATGTCCTCTTCAGACTTCAGTCATCCAATCCAAATGACAAAAGACACAAGTCAGAGAAGATATGGCAAGCTTTTAAGGGGAACAGCCCACACACTCTTCTGCTCATCCCGCCAATGCATTTTCTTTACAAATAAGATACCATTTAAAGGAAAAATATAGGTTTTCCAACCCAACAGTATTATATTAGTTGCAAAGAAGCATTGCTGCAACAACGAACCAACTAAACACAAGTGTTCTTCATTTTTTAATACTAAGTTTATTTTCCTCAAAGAAATGTATATATCATAACATTTTGCATATAACATTTCTTATCAAAGGGATTCCTTCAGTTTGAAAGTTTAAATGCCACAATATTTGTTGTTGTGATATTACTGCAACCATGAAGTCATCAATAAAGTTAATAATAAACACATACCATTGGCTACTTTTTGATTGTAGGTTTGTGAATATGTCTATGAATGATCACATAAGTAAGTAATATTGATTAAAAATAATATGCAGTGAATTTGGACAGTTCTGCTCAATTTGAGACTTTACTTTGTTTTCTATTATTTAAATGTGGCATCATCCAAATTATATAACTGTACAGAAAATTAAGAATCCTAAAAAGAAGAAAGATGAGTGGTGGCATTTGCTTATGAAGATGGCCAGATACGTTCATTTAAAGACATTAGGTTCCACTGCATATCACTGGAACTAGACTTGCTCTTTGGCTTCTTTGAGCAATAAATAATCCCCACCAAACAAAGGTCGCACTCTGATATTTAGTTGGACCACCTTTAGCTCATGGCACACATTCGCTGTGGCACTATTTCGATAAGCTTCTGCAATGTCAAAGGATTTATGTCCATCCAGTGTTGCATAAAGTTTTTACCAAGATCTTGTTTTGCTGATGGAAGAGTCAAAACCTTCGCCATCCCAAAGATTTTCAATCGGGTTCAGGTCTGGACTCTGTGGTGGCCAGTCCATGTGTCTCATGCTCCCTGAACCACTCTTTCACAGTCTGAGTCAAATTAATCTTGGCGGTGTCATCTTGGAATATGCTCATGTATCAGGGAAGAAAAAAATCTACTGATGGAAAAACATGCTCATGTGATATATTCAGGTAGTGAGCTGACCTCATCCTTTGGGCACAAAATGTTTCTGAACCCAGACATGACCACCTGCAGCAACCCCAGATCATAGCACTGCCCCCTCCCTAGGCTTGTACAGACTGCATCACTCCATCTGCCTCTCTTCTTACCCTGATGCCCCCATCACTCTGGAACAGGGTAAATCTGGACTCATCAGATCATATGACCTTCTTTCATTGATCCAGAGTCAAATCTTTACACTCCCTAGCAAATCAAAGCCTTTTTCTCTGGTTAGCCTCACTGATTAGTGGTTTTCTTATGGCTACACAGCTTTTCAGTCCCAATCCTTTGAGTTTGCATTGGTGTGTGGAAATATTCTTACTTTCACTATTAAATGTAGCCCTGAGTTCTATTTTTGCTTTTCTTTGATTTGACATCACCAATTGTTGAAGCGATTTCTGATCAACAACATCAAAGATTTCTTTCAAACCAACATTTCTTCCTGGACGACAATGGTTCACTATGATAATTCCAGTTTTTAATAATGCATTGGACAGTTCTTAGTAGATTCTGCAATCTGCTTCCACGTTTTCTCTGCTTGACGAATGCCAATGATTTGACCCTTCTTAAACAGACTAACATCTTTACCACAACACATGTTTTATTCACCGCTCCTGGGATACCGTCAGGACCAGCAGCTTTCCTTGGGATTCACTGCTCTCAGTTTCTTCCCTACCTCATGCTACTGGAGGTAAAGAGGTGGAGTGCAGGAATCACGGGGGAGCAGTGACTGTATGTCTTGACAATGTTTTTGTTTATAAAAAAGGAGCCCTGCAAAAAAAATTGGGAACCACTGCTTTAGTGCAAAAAGGTATGCATCAGGGATCAGAAGACAAGGTTCTGAGCTACGTTTAAACCAAAAAGTGATGCAATAGGTCTCAGTTAGCATCAAATTTGATACACACACCATTAAAGATTTAAAGGCTTAAATATGGTGTAAGATAGCTGTCAATTAGGACAATATTCTTTAAAAAGTAAAAACTTGAATAATTACAAATACAAAATGTCATTTATGATTACGGTTTCTTCATTATGAATTCACAAACCACAGTTGTGAAGCAGCTGTCAACAATACGTCACAGGGTCACAGACGTTATTCATGGAGAAGAAGATAAATTGTTTCCGCAAACTGCACATATGTCTAAAGTCTGGCTATCTCAATGACACCAAGAAAGCTGCTCCAGGGAAAAGATGCTGGAATACAGGAATCCATTGAGTCTAACAGACTTAGACGCATGCGCAGTTTGTGGAATTGATTTATCTTCTCCATTAATAATGTCTGTAACCCCTTGACATATTTTTGACAGTTTGACAAGGACTAAATACACAATAAACATTTTATGTGTGATTTTACACAGAAAGGGATTTACAGAATTCACAGTTTTCTTTTCTCATTCCTCCCTCAGATTTAGTTGGAGACTTCCTGGATGTCTACTTTTTCTATTTCAAGTGAATTTGAGTCTTGGACAATTCAAATAAGCCCATTGTGCTCTATGTGAAATAGGTCATCTGTGATCAACTGCGAATGCCTAGATGAATTCTTTCTCTAAGGTCATGCCAGGCATTCCCACTAAGACCAAACATGGTCTGACTCGTGGTGCAAATGAGGCATTTGAAACACTCTATCTATTCAGCTTTAATTCCTGCTATCTCATTTACACATCTATTGCATGGAATTCTACACATCCTCACTGGATGAGGCTAATGCTTTCTTTTGGCTGTGGCATTTCAAAGTCTGGGATGCAAAAGGAGCAACAGTATCCAATTATGTGCAGCTTATTCTAACCAGTCAGAATCATAAGCATTCAAGAAAGATAGCTCAGCCAGATAAGACACATTTCAATATCAAGGGCTTCTCTCACATCCTGTGGGCAGCTGGTTAATGGACTGTTCATCACACAAAAGGTCACATTTATGAACCAATTACAACAGGAATCTTTCCATACAAAACAGGACAAGAACAAGATGAGATATTTTTGTTATCTAGCCAGTTTCTTCATTTGGGTTTATAAAAGCTGACTTACATAAAACTGCTGCTTCTACAACAAGTGGACACATAAAACTGTTACAGCTACTTTTATTTATTTATTGTTATCAAGGATTAGCAATATCAATCATTAAAACTGACAGAGACAGATACAGGACGATATATATTTTTACAAACCCCTCTGGAACATATTCTTAAACAGCAAATTAAATGTTTGGCCTTAAAATGTCAACCACTGAAAATCTGTAAGAAGTTCAATCAGTGTTACATATAAAAAAGATAGTGCCAGATTCTTTGTTGATAAATCAATTAATTGCTTGGTAATACAGGCTGAAACAAAAAAAAAAAAGAGAAAAATACTAATTTGATGTAGGACCTAGACATTAACTATAATGCATATTTAATGAACAGTGTACAATAATTTGTAAGATTTGTAATGTATAATGCATGTTGTATACATGCTGTGCTGAAGAATGTACATTAAGTTGTATTTAATGTCCACAAAATGACAGGATGTCATACCCAGCCCCCAAATTGTCTCGTATACTCAACTTCTCTTTTTATTTAGTTTTAATTTTAATTGGTTTTCAGTTCAATGAAAATTTCACCTTTTCATCCATCTCTGACGAGAGTGTCTGCAGGAGCTGTTGTGAAGCGATTCTTTTAAGGTGTATGTGCTCCAAATTTGGATTCAAAAGAAAATGATCCCTCATCTGTAAATTTCTCTGCTCCGTCCCAAATGAATTGGCCTGCGTGTGAAAGTCAGCTGGCCTTCCCTCCCTCCCTCATCACCACAGAGCCTGAGGACATGCTTTGACCAGCACGGGGGTGGGTTATTCGAGGACCTCACAATTTCCATTGATTACACATAAAAAGACCACAGAGGAACCTTGGTTTCACAAGGCCTCTTCATTTAGTTTCATGGCAAGAAAACCTCGCTATTTTTCTTAAGACGTGCTATATTCACAAATATCCACACTTGTAATTCTTAATGTTAGCTGCTAATTAGTAAGATGTATTGAAACAAAAACATTAGAAATGCAAGCGTTGTCCCTTGGATTATTCTCTTTCAGTGTAGCTTGCTTGTAAATTTTCTGGATAAATCAATAATTTATTGAACTGATTGCTTCTTTGTCATGACCTGCCCTTTATTAGGGGAAGTGCTATTGATCAATATCTCTTTGGGACATCATCTGATTACTCAGCCACATCATAGATGGATTAAAAACATACAACTTTGTTCTCAAAAGGGATGTGATATAATGTAAAATCCAAGACTTTGTACATAGATGCAGCTCAAGGGCAATACGTCATTCAATGACATTCAACATCTGTGTGCTTTTCATGGTGATGCTTATTTTCCATGTCTCGCAAGTGTATTTAGGCATAAATACAGAAAACAAGGTTCTAATCCCAGAAAATCCTCCAATTTAAAGCCCTTTAGGTCACTTTTGTGTTCATGAGTTCAAGATCAACATATGAGTCTCCTGGATGACTGAGCTTCTCAGCCTATCTCTAAGTGAAAGCCCAGCCACCCTGCAGAGGAAACATATTTTGCGTGTATTCATGATCTTGTTTATTCGAACACTACCTACAGCTCGTGACTATAGATGAGGGTCGGAGCATAGATTGATCGGTAAATCGAGAGCTTCTCCTTTTAGCTCAGCTCCTTCTTCACCACAACAGACCAATGCAGAGTCCACATCACACGCCGCACTGATCCATCTATTGATCTCCCGTTCCATCCTTCCCTCACTCGTGAACAAGACCCTCAGATACATGAACTCCTCCACTTGGGGCAGGACTTTATTCCTGACCTGGAGAAAACACTCCACCCTTTTCCGGCTAAGGACCATGGTCTCGGATTTGTAGGTGCTGATTCATATCCCAACTCATCAAGTGACTCTCGCTGAATTGAATCAAGAATGCAGAATATAAACAACACATTCAGTCCAAGAGGAATCTACTGTAATTAATTCAAATAGAAAACTTGGCAATCAGAATGACATAAAACATGACTAATACACCACAGACCATGATAACAGCAGCCTAAGGACATGCTGCCGTCTCGCATTTTACAGCTGTGGATTCTGACACTACTGCCTACTGGAAACATGGACAAATGTACCTCTGACATATTGTCTGGTGAGACTGATCAGTTAAGTCTTTGACACATGCTTAGCTGCTAAGTTTTTATTAAGATGATGATTTATATAATATATTTAGGAAAGCCAGTAGGTTCATGCATCTTAGGTGAAAAGAGCAAAAACAAAGACATCTCTCTTGAAGCAATAAAACTACCCTCTGTTCTCAAATGCTTACAGAGCATTTAAATTAGAGTTGATGCAACAGACGGTAAAGCACATCTTTTATTTAAACGCAGGCAGTAAAACATCTAATAGTTATTAATAATAAAAACTATTTTTGTTAAATTAAGGCTTTAAGTAATTTGCAGCTTACTACTTCCTTTTTATTTAATTTATGCTCAGCATCCCACCACTTTGGGAAATAGAGTTGTATTATGTAGCATCACTTTCCAACATCTTAGACTTACTGCATAAACATATTTAAAAGCTGAAGCATTTTCAGGCCAACAGCATGAACACCATTGTCCCAAAACTGAGCTAAATTCCCCTGAAGACTTAATATTCTCAAAACAATCCTCCATAAGCTATTCTGGACCAGCTCAATTATCTGCATCAGTTGCCTGTGTCGTATGAATGAGTGAGGATCTCATTCTCCAGATGGATGTGCTTCTGAAAGAACTGCAACGTCTGAAACTGTGCTGTTACAAAAAAGTTTCATGATTGAGCTTCTCAGTGCAAAATCCACCAGGATAAAAAGTGAGATCCAAGCCCAAGCTGGAAATGTGATTAAGACCTGAACCTCTGTGGTAGCAAATCCACTCAACAAATCCCATACCAACACCATAAGTCTGCTCTGGTTCCTCAGGAGACATTTGCCGTTTTGTTTGCATAAACCTGTTTAGTGTGACACAGGATGAAGGCCCCTGAAGTGACAGATGTTTCTCTTAAATATGATGGGGAAATTACTTTCTTTTTTGGTGGGTGTGGGGGGAAACCGGGCGGTTGATTGAAACACTATGGTTGCTTCAGGCTGTTTGAAAATCCTGCGTAGATCCAGTCATTTCTCAAGTTACTTAGTGAAAGGCTTGCATGTTGATTCGAAATATACTTTCTCTGTTTATGAGAGTAAATAAGCTGCATAGTATTTTTTCTTTCCTCTCCCATCTTAGCATGGCACAGTCCATCAGTTACAAAAGCAATTAAGGTTACTTCAAGCACTCGGGTCATTGTTGTCTTGACTGAGGTGCAAAAGTAAATAGTTGACATACAAGTGAAATAGAGACAAAATTCAGCCTTTGGAAATAAAACTGAAATGGATTTTAGTTTTCTGCTGAAGCTTAATTTCCTCTGGGATTTGAGAAGACGTTTTTTTTTTTTTTTTTTTTCCTTTTAGTAATTAAAGTGCCTTGAATGGAAATGGCCTCCCTCCATGTTTCAGATGATGAGCCAAATTCATCTACTAAGTTGTGGAATTGTATCACATATTTAGCAACACTGCAGTGTTTGTTCAATTGTAATGGGCTCAGGCATTGTGGCAGAAGAGAGGAAATACAAAGGCCTCTAACATGAAGCCGGCGGTCTGTTTGTGTGGCTGGTTGAAAAGTCTTGATACACCAGAGGGAAATCCACCAGACCTTCAAAGAGACAACGCAGCAGGGTGTGTTGGCAGATGGCTGGTTTGGACAGCTTGCATACCGTACAATACAACGACAGTTAGAGCAGCACTCCTCAAAATAAATAAATAAATAAAAAGATTCACCCACCATTATAGATGAGCAGCCCTTGTATGTGTTAATCTCTGTAAACTGGAAGAACTCATGCAACTGCCTCAAAGATTAAATTATAAAGGACTCCTATTGATTCAGTTGTTGTGGTTATGTAAAAGGGTTAAATAGCAATTAAAATGATTCAAGATAGGTTTAAAGAGCGCTAAAACTGAATAAAAATACTTCAGTTACGTTAGCATGTTTAAAATAATCGGTCAATGATAAAAACTTAAACATCTAGGTTCTTCTCTACAGCAGAGGAATACTGAAAATTTGAACTTTAATATCCAGTGTGTCAATTGTGTTGTCAAGTTTGCTTGTTGGGTTTATTTTTCTGGGAAGTCACTTGTAAATATATATACATATACAATATCTCACAGAAGTGAGTACACCCCTCACATTTGCGCAAATACATACATACAGAACATCAAAGTTTAGTTTCTATAGATTGATATTCTGTATATCCAAGTTTCATTCCTATAGTGTTGTCCCATGAATCCCATGAAGAGATATACTAAATATTTGCAAAAATGTGAGGGGTGTACTCACTTGTGTGAGATACTGCATATATATATATATATATGAATGGATGGACATGTGAATTAATAAGTGCGTTTCTGTACACAGACACATACTAACATACACAGGAAGCCACTGAATTATAGATGCAGAAACAGGAAATTCTTTCTCTTACCCTCTGTCACTCAGGAAGTGACCTTGCACTAAATCAATTGGTGGTGCTGAAGACAATCAGCAGACCTCCCTGGAGACGTAGTGAATATACCCTTAATTCATGAGAGCCTGCTGGACCTCTCCACAGTCCTTACCTGATGGGTGGGTGCATCTTCTGTTCATGCAATCGTTACAGTCATTTCATGGTGCACAAATCACAAAGCAGCAAGGGTGAGGTTGTTCTGTTTCCTTTGCTGCACTGCATCCTGTCTTGTTCATGAAGGCTCTTTTTATTTGTGGTCAGGGGGTTCCAGTTCCACTGGGTGATCACTTTGAACGTCCTCCATTTTGTTCACTCCACTTTCAGCTGATTTAGTCTTTTATAGGACTGCTTGAAAACTTGATTCTATATTTGGTGGATAGGTCATGAAAGTTGATGATTATTATCTACAGTTTCCCAAAATAAAGGCAAGGCAAGTATATTTTTATAGCACATCTCATATACAAGACTATACATACAAAGTGCTATACATAGAATATTAAAAGTATTACAGCATTACATTAAAAGCAAATAATTATTAAATTCAGACAGCCAGGTGAATTTCAAAAAATTTTAGGATGTCAATTTTACTGGCCAGTAGGGTCTTGTAGGAAAGATTACAGAAACATCTAAACTGTGGCCTGACAGGAATGCCTTGGTCTGCTTTATTAACAGACAATAAATTTCTTTAACAATACACATTTTGACATTTGAAAAAACAGATACCTTCACAAATTTCCAAATTCCAATTTTAACTTTGTGGTTCAATCTTACATGAAACAGATAAATGTCTTTGCACCTGGTACCGCCTCCTTTTTAAGATTCTGCTGTACCTTGTTGTCCCACTTGCCTTGCTGGCTGTTTCTTGTCAAAAACTCTGCTTTAAGTTCCTCGGCCAGCTGCTGCATAAACGTCTTTAAGGTTTGGGTGCCAGTGCACTTCTTGAAGAAGATGTGGGCAATTATTCTTGCAAGGTCCAGTATGCTGTAAAGTACAAGAATATGCTATGAATGCATGCCAGCCAGAATACTTCCACGTCACCTGATCCAGAACAGTGGGAAACTAAAAATAGAATAGCACAAAATCCTGTGCGGTCAAACTGACCACTTGTGGCCAAAAAGATAGAAATTATATTTCTCCTGTCTCTCACATAATGAAACTACTAAATAAAAATTTAGATAGTTTGACGAAATGTCAGGGACCAGCAAGGTTTTAATATTTTGTTTGACAAAGTTACTGGATATGCAAATTTCAAAATTGTTTAATTGATCACCTTGGCTGTTCTAGTATTAAGGATTATCAGGTTATCCATGCATCCACCTGAGGAGGTATCAGCCTTGGCCAGCCTTTTCTTATGAAATAGTATTAATTACATACCATAAAATGCATTTTGTGTTTTTTTATGTCATTGCACAATAAACCAAGAGAAGAGAAGAGAGAGTCTGCATTCTGAAATCATGCAGTTATAACTTGTCAAATAATTATGCTGTAAAATACAATTGTTTTATGTTTTTTCTTATTTCATGCTACATACCAGAGATATTCACAAGTCCATTTTTGCAAGTCTAAGTCAAGTCTCAAGTCTTATGGCTCAAGTCCAAGTCAAGTTAAAAGTCTTCTAAATCTATCTAAACTTTTTAAAAATTCAATGAAAAAACAACAACAACAACAAAACCAACAAAAACACAATATTTGAATTATTTTAGATCCAATGGCTGCAGGTCTAATATGTGTACATTCCTTAATCAGCAACAGCTTGACTTTTCTAATAAACAAACCCAGTAAAGCCGTCCTGTTTACAGTGGGTCTGATCCCAGTTTGTCATCATGGCAAAGTCAGCAGGTAATGGAAACTGTTCAGTAAATGTCTCATTCTTCTTCTGTACAGTGGAGCCAATATGATGAAGTTAACATTATTTTAGTACAAAAGTAGTAACAAGCTAACATTTACACCAGAACAGTGGTTTACACAGACTACACTGTGGCTCTAAGCTTGTTGCTAACATAGATGCTAACATTAGCATTAATATTACAGTGACTAACCTCTCCAGGTGTGTTTTAAGGTGAATGAAGGTAGATGTGGTGAATCCAGCATCTTGGATTTTTATACCACAGACGTTCCAGTTTGGTGCTCTTATACTGGTCCCTTTTTATTAAGTTTATAATACCCAAAAGTTACAGCTGCACTGAGCAACAGCTGCATTTACTGGTGCTGTCAATGTTTTGATTGATTGTGCATGCACTGTGGGATGCTAATGACAGCAGACAGGAGATCGGAATGAGAGAAGACTGAAAAAAAAAAAAGAAAAAGATTGTTCATGAATCTCAAATTCCGAGTCTGAGTTGAGTCTCACAAGTCTTTTGAATGCGAGTCCAAGTTGAGTCTGACATTACTGGAAATGCGACTTAAGTGTGACTTGAGTCCAAGTCCCAGACTCAAGTCCCCATCTCTGCTACATACTATTAAAGGATTACCCTTTGCCCCGCACTTACTCCACCTAAATCCAAAACTTGTTATCATTTTAATGGCATAAAATTACACATGAAAATCTTAGAACAGATAGATAGATAGATAGATAGATAGATAGACAGATAAAATGCTATACTGATCATGAAGGAAATTTGGAGAAATAAATAAAATGTTTCACAAAAGCTTGTCTGCCAGGATAGAACCTTGAGCTTGCCATAAAGCAGTCTAAGTTCTTTAAAGATATTAATGACATTTAGAGTTTTATAGTTAATGACCATTAAAAAAAACACCAACAAGTTGTGCAACCGTACCGTGTTATGAAAAAAAAAAAAAAATACAATTGGTGTCCAAACACAATTTTTTTTTAAATCATGACACAAGACCACCCACTGCACAGGAAAACATACATAGTACAAATCTGTCTCCCATTAAGTTCATGTTTCCATATATTTTATTTCAGGGAGACGGTAAAGTAAATTATTGGCAAATAGCGCACATTAGTTCTGCTAATTTTAAATACTGTGGGCTTATCTGTAAATCCCTCATCTGAACTTCATCCCTTGCGGTCTTGGTGTTTCCGTTTGGGGAAACCTGACACTTACTGGAGCTTCTAGTCATTCAGTGTTTATCACCAGGATCAATGCAGCATCTGTGTCTTTCTCCCCACGAGACTTTGTGGGATGTAATCCTTCTCCGGCCAAGCGGATCCTCAGTCTTCCCATTCACTCTCACTCCCTAGGGGACATGGGGCCACATTTCCCGTGGATCTGAATAATATTGGATGCTTAAGTATTTCTGCATTATGCACAGGATGTTTGTATCATAATGCACAATGTTGTTTAATGCACGAGTTTTAAATACTATGCATTATTAATATATATCTATGTCTATATATTTATATTTATATCTATATCTATATCTATATTTATATTGTAAATTTTCATACTTGGGAAAAACAGATCTATGCTCAGATCAAACAAAATGCTGTGATTTCCTGTGATTAATTTGAACCAATTTTCCTTAGTGAGACCTCTGTGACCATTAATATAGCTTTACACTGAGCGTCTGCTCAGGAACTTGCACCCAACTCAGGCAAATGAAGTCCCCTTTTCCCTTTTTTTTTTTTTTAAACTAAGGGAAGAACACTTACTAAAGCAGATTTAATGTAAAAAAAAAAAAAAAAAAAAAAAAGGTCAAATTTAATAGAACTATTGAATTTCCTTAATTTTCTCCAGAAACTTTGTTGAAGATTTTTGTTAATAAGAAATAGCTGCAATTTCCTCAAGTAACACTTACTTTGACCCATAGCAGTGACCAACCTTTTTTCAGTTTTCAACAAGATAATGATGTTAATTACAACCTAAGCTAAAGCGCAATTATCTCAATCACCTTTGATTGTACCTCCACTTTATCAGCACTCCCATCAAGCATTTTTGTGGTTCTCTTTGTGAAAGTGAAAGAAAGTTGAATACATAATAAAATTGTTCTTTTAGATGGTTAAAAATATGTTTTTCTTTCGAATGTATCAAGCTTTCAAAAAGCTTAAAGAGGCTGTAGAATTATTGCAGATTCCATCTGGCATTATATCAAAAAGGGCATTAAGACAGTTTGTGGCCATCGGTTGGAAAATGGAAGTTAAAAGTGAATCTTTCAGGATCATATTAACAATTTTGTTAAGAAAAGACCACACAAGAACAATTGAAGTATTATGAAAACATCAACTTAAAGACTACTGACATTCAAAGCAGGGATTTGAAACAAACAAAAAAAAATTCTCATGCATGTTGAAGGACATTTTCATAAAAGGGTTGTAACATTCTTATGAAGGTGATGTCAGGAAGTGGTGGAAAATTATGAAAATCTGAGGTCAAGTGCTGACTCTTCTTTGTTGCTCTGTTGAAGAACTGTTTATGAGGATGTGCTTACTGTGGACGTGAGTGTCAGAATTAGCTATTCCTAATATGTTAAAAAAGACAAGTAAATCCATATATTTCTTGTGTCAGAAAAGAAAATCTGACAATCACTAAACCTGATTAGAAACATTGTGGAAAACTTTTGTTCAGCCCCACTGTATAGTTACTCGTCTTTATGTTCACCATTTATCATCAGGTTTTGATTGTGACTGATTGATAGCCATAAAATGGCCAGGAACATCAATCGAGAGAAGCTCGCCATTACACCTTCAATGAAGTCGGTTGTGGCCGACATTATTACTGCTTTGCAATACTTCAGGAATTGTTCTGCAGATTTCTTGAAGGACATTTTAAAACTCTTCTTTAGAAGTTGCTGCCTTTTCTTCTGTTCCCTGTCAAGATAATCCCCTACTACTTCGGTAATGTTGATGTAGGGCCTCGGAGGAGGATGCATCACTCCACAAAACCTTTTGCTGCTGATTTTCAATCTAGTTCTTGTGTAATTTGCCATGTCTCAGCATTTTTGGTTTTCCTTATTTGAGAATTGTTTCTTTGCCTTTCCATGGAGACCATTTCTGGTGAGGGTTTGCCAAAGGGTAGATGAATTAATTAAAGGGGCAGATTTATCTCTTAGGTCCTGTGTCAGGTCATTGCTGTATTTCCCTTTATTGAACAACACTCAGTTAAGGCACAATAAAAGTGGCTTAACAACCATTGTTCTGAAAACAGTGTTAGGATTCGACAAACAATGAGTAGAAATGCTGCATTATGCAAAGAAAAAAATAAACCTACCTAACCCTAACTATTAGTCAAGACCATTATTACAAAAAATTCACATTACAAGAAAAAAAAATCTTCCTTGAAAGCAAAATGTAAAGTATGAGTGGCGGCTCAAAATCTTTGAACACCTCTTAAATAAAACATCTAATGTAAGTTTGGGTTCAGATTAAAATTGTTGAAACCTACAAATACTGGACAACCCACAAGCAAAGATTGTTTCTCCAAAAATATTATTTTTTTTCTGTCAGAAAGGAACACACATCTGAATAAATACACCTAACACACTTAATGGCTGGTCAGAGGCGCTATGGAGGAAGAAGCCCTTATATATATCTCATGGGAGTCCCAAAGACTTTTTGCAAGCATTTGCTGGCACTGTTCACAAGGTCAGAAAAACAGGAGAAAAGTTCAGACTTTGGGTAAAGTTGCTTAGCCTACAGATGGAGGTGAGTGAACTTTGTTAATTTATGTTATATCTAGGGCTGCACGGTGGTGTGGTGGTTAGCACCGCGGCCTCATAGCAAGAAAGTTGCTAGTTTGAGCCTTGGCTGGGGGGAGGTTCAAAATGGGGGGAGGCTGCCTTTTTGTGAGGAGTTTGCTTTTTCTCCACTGTCCAACGACATGGTTAATTAATCACTCTAAATTCCTCCTAGGAGTGAATGTGAGCAGAAGTGGTTGTTTGTCTCTGTCTGTGTTGGCCCTGCGATGGACTGGTGACCTGTCCAGGGTGTACTCTGCCTCTCACCTGTTAAAATGCTGGGATAGGCTCCAGCTTCTCCTTAATGACCCTTAATGGGTGAAGCAATACAGATAATGAATGAATTATCTGTTATTATTATTTGGTAAAGCAGTTCATTGATTTAGTTATTAATTTGTATGTTTCCATCTGGTGACATTTAAACTACATAAATAGCTTCTTTATCAGAGTTTATCTGGATTTGAAGCACCAAGTTGCCAATACAAAAATCAAACTACATGTAGAAAAAGATGTGACAAGATTTATAAACGGAGACAGTTTATGCTCCTGCAGTAAGAAACCTGATGAACTTGAAGTTAGCTAGCTTAACTTTTTTCTTAGTACTTTAACCATGACATTTGTGATGTGTTGCATCGTGTAATTTATTAGTTCTTTTCAAAAGCAAATATTTCTTTCTTTCTCTTCTCCATCTATTATCAACATGGAAGGAAGAACATTGATTAGGAAGCTCCTCACACTACATATCAAATTGTGCATTGAGCAAAGATAACAAACTACCAAAGAAATATATCCAACGGAAATCTTATATACGAAGATGAA
Source organism: Melanotaenia boesemani (assembly GCF_017639745.1). Lineage (NCBI taxonomy): Eukaryota > Metazoa > Chordata > Actinopteri > Atheriniformes > Melanotaeniidae > Melanotaenia > Melanotaenia boesemani. The sequence continues at coordinate 17,987,115 of NC_055688.1, forward strand.
ACAGACAACTGTTTTTTTTTTTTATTTTTAAAGAAGCAAAGAGTACTGCAAGTTATAATGCACTGATTTCAGGCTTAACAATAAAATTTGAGCACTGTAGGAGATCCAGGCACCCAGAGCTAGAGCAGTTATTTATTAAAGCTGGAGGGGATGACACCTGCAGCAGATTGCTTATTATTTATAATGTTTGCTGCATGATATGTGAGAAGTTTTACAATGACTGCTTATGAGAGCACTGCTGTGAGGAGAGCTAAGTTAAAATCACGGCATATGTTCTCTTGTGGCATTCACTGACAGGTCATTTATAGAGGTTTTTCTTTTTTTCCCCAGTGATTTATGTACTTTCTGAATACTAAATGCAGTAAATGTAGGGGAGGTGGGGGGTTAGATAATTAGAGCTCTTGAATTAAGGGACATTTCTTCATATGTACAAGTGAAATGGAATGGAGAAATGAAATCATTATGACCTAAGGTAAGAACTTATGTTGTATTCAGTAACAGATGTTATAATGAAACTGTATCTTGGATCAAAAGCTAAGCAACTGCAACCAAACGTTAGCAACAATGGTTCATTCTTGGATAAATGAGAACAGAGGGCTTGCAAAGTGGGTATGGTGTTACTCAATATAATCATGAGCCTATGAGCATCCAAGAATTAAACAAAACCACAAAGGTGGACCGAGGATGGTGTCTTTTATCCAAACAATATCCAAGGGGAGGTTTCTTATCTTAGACTTTCTAAACCCATTGTTGAGAGGATGGAGTATTTAGGATTACACTTGGTAAACAGCCAAGATTAGTACACATAACTGGACATCTAATGACCTAGTTATTGTACTGCCTCAAAATCAAGAGGCATGGCATTATTATGTTTTACAAGTTATGCTGAAAAACATTTCTTGAAGCTTCTTCAACAGTGAAATATGATTTAAAGAAGCAAAAAAATGCACATGTACACTTTGCATTACTTGCAAGAAAAGTCTTCTAATAAATACTTTAAGATAAAGATAATTTTACTAGGAATTAATAATAATCAGCAATCAATAGATGTAGTATACCAATAAATGTACTACACTAGTGGGAGCCTCAGCAACTCTGGTCATGTTCTTTTTGCATCTCCCTGAGATTTTAAGGAATCCTGGACATACTGAGAAGAATCCTCTCTGCACCCTGGCTATAGTAGGGTGTGAGTTTCTGTTCATGTTGTCTACTGTGGGGGTTAACCTGTCTTATTTTGGTAGCTGTATGTGTGTTGACTTGCACTCCTGATACATCATCCCCCTGGATTTATTGAAATCTCTGTAGAATTCATCTCTATCTCTCTTTCTGTCTTTCTCTCTCTTTTTTGCTTTAGTTCTCTCTATGTCCATCTTTGGGAATGAATAAACTACAAATCAGTACAATACATAATATTGTCAACATTTGAGCTATGCCATGCCAGAGTAAAGATCACAGTTTTCAAAGATTTGACATGTATTTGCTTTTGCAAAACTGAAACCAAATGACAAGAAAAACCAACAAACAACAGATACTGAGTCAAGTTATCCTGTTATTATTTCTGGTGGCACTGTTTCTTTCCTTTAGTCTCACTCTCTCAGACAGTCTCTTAAGTTTGATATATTTACAGTTTATACAAAAAAAAGAACTTGAGCACCCCTTTGAATGTGAGGTACACTACCGTTCAAAAGTTTGGGGTCACTTCCCTATTGAATCCCATGGCAAAGTGACGCCAAACTTTAGAACGGTAGTGTATATCTATTCCATAACCCCCATCTATAATTTATTAAATAATAGGATACAGTCCTTGCTACATGGAGTTTACCATAGAGTATAGAGTGGTTCAATATTCATGACAACCTCAGGCCAGGATAACCAATGCAAGACACAAGGAAAAACCTATGGGGCTGAATACTTGAAGGGTAACATCTCTTTGCAATGGGGCTGAAAGACTGAATTAAAACCTGATATGGAGGATCCAACAAATGCTGAACATACATCATTCATATATCAAACACTATTGGAAATCAGTAATCACATGAGACCAAAATAATCAGGCTCTATATTTTCACCTCATAGTGAATTTTAATCACAACTTGCCTCCTCAATTTGCTGTTAAAATCTGCTGATAAGAATCAAGAAATAGCACAGTCACATTTCAAAATACTTTTTTTGTTTTTTCTGTTTATTTATTTTTTTTAAAAAGCACAAAAACAGCTTAAAGTAGCTGTGTGGATTTTCCTAAAAGCACCCATCTGCACTGCCAAATTGTAATTGTAATTTCCTAAAGAACTACTTGGATAGAAGCATCACTCACTATAAATTGCAAATTTATTTTTCTACTGAAAACAGACACCCAACTATCACTACTCACTCTATAGCCTATTAAATAAAGACACCAAGTAAATTATGGCTATTTCAGCTTTCAGCAGAAGAAATGGTCAGTGATTATGACTACAAAGAGTTTGGGACAGACTAGATAGAAAATGTACAAAATGTTCTGTGGAAAGAGTGAAAAAAAAAAAAAAAAGAAAAAGAAAAAGAAAAAAGTGTGTGCACTTAAATATTCTTGAACTGAGTCTTCATGCCTGTACATAATGAAGTGATGAGGAAAAACCTGCTGGAATGAGGTAACAGCCCAGTAATGGCTAAAGTGATTGGGTTTTCACTTTAGCCTGTTAGAAAGAATGTAGCTGCCGAGCTGTTTATTTTACAAGCACCATGGAGAACAGTGTTGGCTCCCATTTTGACCTTTGTCCCCACCAGATTTTTTCTTCTAATTTGGCTAATTGCATTTCTTCCCAGGGGATGTACACACATGACCTGCATGGACAACATCAGTAAAGCCATGTCCGGGTCAGGCCAGTGTTAAAACACAGCTCATGGCCTCCAATGAGCCCCATCTTTCACGTCAGGCAAACAATAAATAATTTAGTCTGCGTGTTGACTGGAATCTGCACTCTGTAGCATTGGGATTTCATTAAAGGCACAAGCCTCAAAAGGGAGTAGCTACTGTCTACATATCCCTCTGGTTTTAAAATGCCATCCATCTCCCAGAACAGAAACACTTACTTTCATGATTTCACTCAAGCCTTTTTTTTTTTTACTTTTATACCAGTGAAAATGCGTTATGCTCTAAGCTTTCAGCTTGTGACACTGTGCAAGTAGGTGACGTAAACTGAGTTGCTCTATTGGTCAGTAAACTAATACCATTTTGGTTGTTGTGGGTGTGACTTTATATCTTATGGGTTAAAAATTGTTTAAATTTGATTTATATTTAGCTTTGGTGTCTTTTTTGTACAGATTTAAAACAATAGTCAAGATGGTAATGCTGGTCGGTCCAGTCAAACAAAACACAGAACTGGATTCAAAGCAGGCCCAACTTTTATCTCAATGCCACATCACATCTGGCAAGATGCATCGATGAACAAAATGTACATTCCCCACTCATCCACAAATCTTAAAATATTTTTGCTCTCATCTCTCATCATTTAGAATAATCAACCTGAAGCAGTAACATTACATTCAGAGAGACATTTGAATCAGGCCATTCCTTGAGAGAATTCCTACAGAGGCAAAAAAGCATGTGGTCTTTGGCAAGCAAGTTGAACCCGACTCAAGTTTGGCTGCCAAGCAACACATGAATAATAAAAAAAAAATCATCTGTCAAGGTTTGGAATTGGCCAGAACCTTAACATACGGTTTCATAGTATCAGAAACTGCTGTGCAGCATTTTGACATGTGACAAACCTAAAAAAAAAAAATCATCTGCATCTGTAGCTCACCTTACTGGATTGTATTACATTGTTTCAGGATAATTAATGCAGGGGGCTGTTTTCTCTCCGAATCCCCTCTGAAGAGACACACTAGGTCTGATAACTAGAGATCCATGAACATACACAAAGCCCTTTTTATTGAGCTTGACCACTCTTAAAATCTATAGACAAAATAAAAAAAAAAGTTATATGAAGCTAAATTAAGAGTGTAAATCAAAATCAAAATGTTAAATTGGACAAACTACTATTTAGATTTATTCAGGCAATAAAGTTGACAGAACCTGTGAACATAACTTGCCTAAACTTTTTTATATAGTAGTTTATATTGTCTCTGAAAGCACAAGATCCTAATTAAAAAAAACTGTAAGGAAGCATAAGGACCATATTTAAATAAAACTGCACTGCGAATCATCAGGTCTTGTGTTAGACTTCACATTCTTTCCACACCCGATTTGTTTTGTTTGAGTCAAGTGTTTTTTCTTAATTAGCATTCCCAACAGTGAAAGGAACATCATGATTTGAGCATTTAGAGCACAGAACACTAAGAGAAGACATGCTTTGTGCTAATTTTCATTAGTAGATTCTCTTCCTGTGAACATCTGCTGAGCAGCTCTTTCCTGAAAAGCAGTGTATGGTGAAGACCATAAATTCTCACTGAAAAGTCAGGGAAAACGACCAAATGGCAATTTATTTGCTCGTGCACTTGCGCTCACCCACATGTTTTGGTGTGTGCACTCACATTCACCAAATCCCCAGAGATGAGTTAAAACAGAAAGCTGTTGATCCAGGTGCCATCTGATTATTTTGGCCACTGGGAGTGTCAGGAAATTGGTGATAGATGCTCTCGAATAACCTCATCACCCCCTTAAACCTACCACAGAGATAAATGGCCTCTACTGAAAAAGACAAAGAATTCATGAATCTCTCGCTGCAAAGAGTAACTTGATTCATTTGCTTTACTATGTTACAACGGCTTTGCCCTGAGGTGAAGTAAGGGAATGTATTTTGACCATGAGAACAAAGCACAAATACATATGTCTAATGTTCAGCTCTGAGACTGTGCTGCTGCGTTAAAAAGTTTAACTGTTATCGTTTCAACACTTCTCAATAACTTAATTCAAGCCATGTGTGTGTTATTACGTGCATCTGTGTGTGTTTGTTCCTTCATTTGTGTGGTTCTAATTAAGTTAAAAACATGTCTAGGTGTCCACAGGGCAGTAACATAACCTTCCACACAAAAAACACACCATCTGCTGCGGTGAGACGAAACACAGTCACGTCTGTGTGAATGACCACCACGCTGTCTGGCACCACCACATTGGCTCACTGGCTATGAAACATCATTTTCAGATTGCTGTGACAACTTAACCTCAACTTTCTGGCAAGTTAGCAAACATTCCATTTTCTTCTTTACCAAACACTGAGGATGACAGGTTTGATCTTCTGCCCTGACTTTTAAAATAGACACACAGGCTGTCTTCTTCCATATATTCAAGAATGAAACAATTCTGGTGTTTAAATTAAGTTCTATCAAACTGTTTTAAGTCTTTCCCATACAAACCCACTCAGCTGTAACAAAGGGGCAGAAAAAAGAAAGAGGAAGTGTCCCAGGGGTTGTCAGAGAACAACTACCACTCTGTTTGCAATCATGCATAGACATGATGTCACTATTCTGGGAGCCATGGGCATGTATGAACTGTTTTTAGCTGACATTGTGAAGGTTTGGAGGTGTAGAGTGAAGTCCTGAAACACATGTCACCAGGATCATTATTGCAACATGAACCTCCCTCCCTAAGAGGAAAGTTATGGCATTATTTTCTTGAATCTTCTATGCCAGCCATAAAAATGTCCCAAATACAGTGACATCCATTTATAAAAACAAGAACAGTTAAGTAGTATGTTACTGAGGGATAATTTCAGGCTGAAAAGTTCCATCTCCTCCTGTAAATGTGAGATGACTAGCAGTTGGTGCATGCTTTTATACACACCTTCTCAACTTGAGCAGCTAAGACAAAACACCGAATGAAAGCTTTATATTACTGTGATGGATTATCATGGCTGGGAAATGTTAAAGTGTCTGCAACTTGTTTACAAAAGTGTCGTGAATAGATGAGAGTTGGCAGCTTCCTCTGAAGGCAGCAAAATCTGATATCTAAAATTAAAGTAATAAGTAATGAAGAGAAGTAATTAAGACAGCTGTCACACATTTGGAAATAAAGAAGGAAATAAATCACGGCACACCCACACTGCTTGTCACCATCACCTCAGGTTTGTGTGGGTGTGTAGAGCGCTCGATTGACATCTCCATGATACTCATGTTTTATTCAAATGCTAATAAAGGCCAATCGCCAACTTCATCAATACTGGGTATGGGTCACACCAGAAAGAGTTTATGGCCAAAAGACACATGTGGAGCTAGAAGCTTGGCAACATGTTGGTTAGATGCTCGGCAAAGTGATGAACCACAATAGATGGGCAACTAACCACCTCAATATGGTCTGCTGGGAACTTACCAGTGCTGCAATGGAAAAAGCAGAGGTTCAAATAGTAAATTCAATTTTGTGTTTCATGGTATGCTATTGACCATACTGACTCATGGAAACACCTGGTTTAATGGGACATGCAGCACATCTGTTTGACAATTGAACAGGATAAAATGTAACATTTAGTTATTTAAAATAGAAAATGTGTGTTTTCTAAATGTCTGTTTGTGTCCCACACAAACCTTTGCAAAATAAAGCTCTTGAGATGATCCACCTTAGAGTTTCAAGCCCAGTGTTTGTGGATGGATGTGTCTTTGGACCAATCAGTAACATAACTGGATTTTTTTTTTTTTGAATGACAATGAGAAATGGAATAAACTTTCATTAAAAGGTGATGATGTTTTAACTTTTCTTTCAGCTTGCATTAGCAAAAGTTTTTACCAATTTGCTCCGATTGATTGTTGTTACCATATAACAGGCTAAATTTTCATTCAAGGGCCTGCCAATTTCTTCTTCTCTTTTTATTTTAAAGTGTTTGTCCTTTTCTAAACACCTTCCGATGCTCACCAGATGGATCAGTGTCACAAGCCATCTGGCATGCCAGGCTGGCCTGGCTCTGCCTTGCTTCAGATAAAACTAACAAGGCACGAAGAGAGCACATCTTTACCCGAGGTCAATGAAAATAGTCATCCTGATTCACACCAGCATATAAACCATTCTTCATGCGTCCATGCTAAGCTTTTCCACATATTTGATTAAACTTGGCTTGCTGGTTTTCAAGTAATCTTATCAACACAGACAGACAAAACAAACATAGATAAAGAATTTGAAATAAGGTAAAACAGATAATATCTAGGATATTTAAAATCCTTAAAAAGATAACACAAACACAGCAAGACAAGTCAAAAAGGTCCATCTACTTCACAGTTGATAGAAATTGTAGTAAAGCTGAATAAGTGTGTGTGACCTTAAGTATTTCAATTAGAAGTTTTGACAAACATTTACAGTTATCATGATTTGACATAGAAATGAATATGGATACAATAACTAATCCTTAATTAATGTTGTGTCCTCACAGCTCTAGCTCACAAAAATAGGAAATCAATCTGCCTTTGCCTAAAGCAAGAACTGAGAGCTGTCCATCTCCCCTGTTTACACTGTCTACACCAATCTTTCAAAAAGAGAGATAATAAGAGCAGTAAGATATCCATGACTAACAGGTACATACATCTGTAAAACAAAATAATAATGTTTACTATAAAGGTCTCTGGTTTTAAAACCTAAAATACCACATTTTCGTTAGAGAACTGCCAGCTAAAGTGATTCAGATCACGTTAGGTCGACTGGCAAACCTCTCTGCAATAGTAATCCACTGCAAAGAAGCAAAGGGCTATAATGGTTTGAAGAAAAATAAACACTTTCATTCTTCTTCTCCCTTTACAGGGATTTTAAATTTCTACATATTTGAATGTTGATTTGAATTAGAGATGCAAACTGCAAATATGTACTTTACCAAGAGATCCCTATGGCACTGAGTTTCTCTTTAAAGATTCATAGAGCAGCTTCGGAGCCCATCTCCCCATGTTTAAGCTCACCAAGTCCCAGTTGGGATGTTAATATATTGCTCCACATATTCTCACAGCAAGCTTGTTAGAGAGTGGAAATTACAAGCATTGAAGCATAAAGACGTTTTACAGTTACAGTTTTTCCAATTGTGTTTCTCAGCAAAAAATAAAATAAAGACTGGAAACAACAAACGCCCTGAAAATGCTTGAAATATTGTTGCCAGCATTCCCAGCTCATTGAAGCACTATAGCCAAGTAGCCATACTGTACATGTCAGTAAAGATTATTCTAACAGCCTGAAATGGCTCTTCTGAGGTCTTCGGTCTGTTTTTGGTACACAGCCGGATCATCCTTTTGGACCTCTGGGTTTTTTTTTCTTTTCTTTTTTTCTTCTTTTTTACAGACATGTGGACACACATGCTGTAAAGTACTAACTGAGCCTGGCAGATTCAACATGGTGACCCTTTGTTATCTGCTCTTAACCAGCTTTGTTTCCATGGATCATCTGGAAACTCCATTTATTATAGCAGTTTTGGAGATGCAGTAAAGAAAGAAATCAACTTAATCTAAATGTGCACTCTGACAGTAGCCTTTTTTTCTAAGTATTCTGAGTCATAAAATGAACAGATGGTGAAAGAAGTGAATTTCTAACAATTGAGAATCAGTAATAGTCTGTCTTAAAAAAGTGAATAACTGAAAAATCAAGCACTGCAACTCTGCTTGTTGGTAGGGACCAGGAACTGGATCCACTTTCCCTCAAAGGGCCAAATGTTTTTTGTTTTTCAGTGGAAAAAAATGTCCTTTTACTTAATTTTTGGTAAATAAAATTTATTTATTTATTGTTAATCCGAAATGTATTTTGAAACTTCTTCATTCTATCCAGGTGACTTTCATGGTTTGCAGTCAGTTCTATCTCTTTGGTAACATCAGAAATGTGGTCATACTTTTTATAAAACATCTTCTGAGCAAGAACGGAGCTAGAAGGGCTCTAAAGTCTTGTTGGACACCCAGGTGTTATCTCAGGTGACTGACAGGCAACTGGAAGGGGAGGACAGAAATGTTTTTCCAGACACATGTCACTGCACCACTCTGCAATAAATTTTAAAGCAATTTCCTAACTAGTAATCCTTTCAAAATATTGACATTTTGCTGCACATTTCTAGGCATTATTTTTTTCCCCATGCAAGTACACCATCTAACATTATGAAAGGTTATTAACCAAATGTTAGCCGGAAGCTACGTAACAGTTTTAATCTCATTTTCTGGTAGCGACTAGATTAGCTTTAAGATAATTTGGGGAAACCATGTTGTATTAGGGTTTCAGTGAGTGTATTTAGTGACTACACATCAACTCAGTTAGGCAAGAGTTTCCTATTGGAGCTGAAAATAAACAGTCAAGAATCCTCAATATCCACGTTACTTAGCACTGACTAAGCTAGAGCTACATGATTCAATTTAATTTAAACAGGAGGCTCTCGCCTCCTCTCTGGACAAACTCTGTCCTCTGGTGTCAAAACCAGCCAGACAAAATCCTCCCAGTCCATGGCTCACAGAGGTTCTAAGGGAGCACAGAGCCGGACTCAGGGCTGCAGAAAGAAAGTGACACAAATCAAAAGAGCACATTGACTTGTCTGAGTACCAGCAAAAACTTGAAACTTTCACATCCAGCCTAAAGGCGGCCAAGATAACCTTTTATCAGAACAAGATCCGCAATGCTCCCAACACACGCCAATTGTTCATGGTGTTTAACTCTCTTCTATCTCCACCACCTGCTAATCATCCCACTGTGCTGACTGCAGAAATGTTTGCATCCTACTTCACTTAAAAGGTCGCTACCATCAGTAACCAATTCACTGAGCCTGACCAACTCAGCCTTACCAAACCAGCTACTAGTGCCTCATTCTGCTCTTTCCGCTTTCTAAATGAGGACGAAGTCTCTAAACTTCTAGTCAGCTCAAGACCCACAACCTGTCCTCTTGATCCTCTTCCCTCTGACATCATGTAGAGTATTTTACCTACAATCAAAACTGCAGTAACCCATATTATCAACTTCTCTTTTAAATCCGGTGTCTTTCCCTCTGCCTTCAAGCAAGCTCGGGTTACCCCGCTGCTGAAGAAACCCACACTCAACCCAGCCCAGGTTGAAACCGGCCGGTCTCACTGCTTCCATTCATGTCTAAATTACTAGAGTGTGTCGTCTTCAGTCAGGTCTCACAGTTCCTCCAAGATAACAACATGTTTGATCCATATCAATCTGGCTATAGGCGAGGCCACTCTACTGAAACTGCTCTGTCTGCCCTGTCAGTTACTGATTTCCTTACGGCTTGCCAGATCCACTGGTCAATCCTCAGTCCTTATACTGCTGGCTCTGTCTACTGCCTTTGACACGGTCAGCCATACTGTTCTCCACACTCTTGGAGCTTGGCATCTCAGGATCTGTCCTCTCGTGGTTTATGTCCTGCCTTACAGGGAGATTATTCAAAGTATCTTGGCAAGGGGGAATGTCCAGATCACATGGGCTGACAACAGGGGTGCCTCAGGGCTCAGTGCTTGGCCCTCTTCTCTTTTCACTGTACACCTCCTCACTCGATGCAGTCATTAGCTCTCATGGTTTCTCCTACCACTGCTATGCAAATGACACTCAGCTTTTCCTTTCTTTCCCACCTGACGACACAACAGTCTCAATGCAAAAATCAGCATTCCTTGCTGATATCTCCGCATCGATGAAGGATCGCCACCTTCAGCTAAATCTGTCCAAGACTGAGCTTATTATCTTTCCAGCCAATCCTTCTTTACCGCCACAGATAAGCGTGCAGCTTGACTCTATCACACTTGTGCCTACTTCTTCTACCAGGAATCTTGGTGTCATGGTAGACAACCAGCTGACCTTTAAGGACCATGTTGCCTCAGTTGCCCGGTCTTGCCGATTTGCCCTCTACAACATCAGGAGGATCAGATGTACCTGACTGAACACACGGCACAGCTCCTGGTCCAGGCTCTGGTCATTTCATGCATTGACTACTGCAACTCCTTACTGGCTGGCCTGCCTGTATGCTCAGTTAAACCTCTGCAGATGATCCAGAATGCAGCAGCATGTCTGGTCTTCAACCAGCCCAAAAGAGCTCATGCCACTCCGCTGCTAATTGCTCTTCACTGGCTTCCAGTTTCAGCACGCATCAAATTCAAAGCTCTGCTTCTGGCTTACAAAACAATAACCCAAACTCCTGTCTACCTTCACTCCTTAATCCTGAGCTACACTCCCTCTCGACAGTTACGCTCTGCTTGGCCACTTATGCCCAAGATGATATTGTGTGATGAAATCATGCACTTATGCCCAAGTTAATATTGTTTGATGATATAGTGATGTTTGTATTTAAACAAAATAACTTACAAAAACTACAAAAAAACTAAAACTAAAAAAAAAAAAAAACCTGGGTCCAACTGGACTCAAAGCAGTCTGACTATCACTTAATTATGATGTCCCATCTTGTTTGAATTCATGCTTGTGTTGTTCTTACTCTCAAATGTAAGTCGCTTTGGATAGAAGTGTCTGCTAAATGACTGTAGAATAGAATAGACTAGAATGGGAGGCTAGCAAGGCTGGTAGTTGATTTTAAAGTAACCTACAGCGGAGAAATATAGCCTGTACACAGTCTTATTTTGTATAGTAATATACAGTATAAGAAATTATTTGAAAGGGAGATATTTCCAACTTTTTGTAAAGCGGAAGGACATGGTTCAGGTTGAGACAGACCCTAGCCCCACTACAAGCAGCCTTGACAGCTCTCACAGTGGAGTTAGCCACTCTGGTCATTGTGGTCAGACACAAGGATCCAGTCCCCACCACCGCCAGTAAGCCTGAACAATAAGGGGAAGAAGCCATTGGCCCCATACTACCACATCAAGCACCACATGCTGCACCCCAAAACAAGTAGGATAATTCACCTTTCTATGGACCTTTTTGAACTTGTTGCAAATCTTTTCATTTGGTGATCCGGTATTAAGGTATAGATATTTTTTCTCCCATGTCTCTTATGTGACTACAGTTATCACAGCAGTGTATGTACATGTGTGTTAGGTAGATACAGTCATTTTCTTCCTTAGTATATGCCCCCTAAAGTCTTGTCCAACCTCTGAACACCCCATGTATAAAAGTCTAGCCCTGCCACTGCTGCTGAGTGTAACATGGTCTATGCAGCTCACCTACAGCTTTCTGACCTGAAAGGGAATCTTCTACAAGGGACTGCCTGTCTGTGCCTTTTCTTTTCCATTACCAAGCAAGGCTGTGCTGTCAACACAAATTTTAGTGAAAAGCACTCAAACTTTTTGCAATAAAAACTTAAAATGCAATGTGTATTGCCTCCTCATACAGCTCTGCTTTACCATGCACTGTATTTAATGTTAGGTTTAATTTACTGGGAGCTCTGCAAGACCTCTGTCAGCATGGATTGCAAAGTTTTGGTGGTAAGGGTGGATTCAGGGTCAAATAGCAGCTAGAAATGTGACTGTACACAGATATGCCACACGCAATGACTTTCATAGTTGGCCTCAAATTGTTCATTTTTATTTACTAAACTGGAAAAGTTCAAATTAAGCAAACAGAATTAACAGAATAAAGAGACCTTGAGGTGATGAGAAAGAGCAATGGAATAACTGGCAGTAATTACGAAAACCCAATGTATTCTGAGAATACTGAAGGGGCAGAAAAATAGGGCAATATAAAGATACAACATAAAACCATATTTAAATGCTCTAAAAATACCACAGTGCAGGAAATTACTGTGTTATAATATAGAATGTACACATCGTATATCCTCACAGGAATGGGTTAATGATGTTTCCTCTGCAGAATCAGCACAAAGCCACCCTTTATCACCTTTAAGACCACACCGTGTAACCGGACTGCTTAACGTCCGTTCACCCTCTCTCCCCCCCCTTTTGGCAGCGGTCCTTCCCAGCGCTGTGTTGCCCCAGCATCAAGGACTTCTGCGACCACCTCAACACGCAACAGAAGGCTCACACTACCGGACCACACAGCACACAAGACAACTTTTACACCCAGCATTACGCATGGCACTGCCTTTGCGCAAAAGCGCGACGTTACAAGCGTCACGGAAGACACTGGTGGGATTCTAGACAGATATCATCTAGCCAAAAGACATATTGAAGGTTTCTGAAGTGAAACATTTTTTGCGCATTTGATTTCCAAATGCACAACAGGATATCCTTTTCATAGCGTGTAAATATTCCGCTGTAGGTTTAGTTGCTGCGACGCCTATAAGGTAAAATTCAGACAGAAATGGATCTGTGGGGAATTTATCTATTTCATCTCATAACTTCGGGTAAGTATAAACGACTCTCTCTCTCTTATTTTATTGAACTAAATTAAACTATTTGTATTTATCTTTAATAAGGGGAAATTAACAAAACAACCAACTACAATCGGGTGTGACTGAAAATCTGTGATTAAACAATTCAAAGGAGTTTATCGTTCGCCCCCCTTATTAGTCTTTGGCAACTATTTGTATGGTTTACCTGTTCCATCGTTGTGTTTTAACTATTTAACAATAACTTGAGGATATTTGCTCGTAAATCAGCAGTGTTCCACGGCACTATATGGTGGGCTCGGTAAAACAGTTTTGCATAGGAGCACATGCTTAAGAGTGCGCGTGTATGTCAGGGCGCCTGTGTAGGAGCATGCTTGTGTGTGTGTGGGTTATATTTTTTATTTTCCATTTGTTCATTTTTTATTAACATTAAATTGTCAGTCAACATTTAAAGTGTGTATTATAAATGGTTTAATCAGGCACTAAAGCATTTTATTAAATCCTGTTTTTATACCCACGCTGAATGATAATATCAGTCAAAGTTTTATGGTTGAATTACTTTATTGTGGATTATTATTTATTAGTGTAAACCCACTGAAAGTGACCACTGGCAGCAGTACTTCAGTCACTGCAGTGAGTGTCACTGAGGTACTTGTTCTCTGTGTAATTGAATGAAGCTGTAATATTGATTGTTATGGCAACAATCCACAGTCTTAAGAAAGGAGAGGTGTGTGTTGTTGGCTTTGAGTGTCCCTTTGACACTGAGCACAAATGTGTCAATCTCAGTCCTGCTGCCACTGTGCCAACTAATGTGATTTTATCCACTGATGACCACAACAGGAGAGAGAGTCTCTCTCTTACTGACAATGCCTTGCTTAACAAATGCAGGGAAAAGCATTAAAGCACAACTTACACTGTTATTTATTATTAATATGACATCCACTTTGGAAGCCATTCATTAGGAGATGCCAGTTAAGAAATGCTGAACGGAAACAATGTAGTTGGCTTTTTGAATCAGCTTTTCTCTCTGTATTGATCCTTCTTTCTTTCTTATTTCCATTCTTTCTTTTGCATGTATTGGCTGGTAATCTATTAACAGAAAAAAGACAGACACACTGATGCATCTGTCACATTTCTGTTTCTTTTTTTGTAAACCTGTAGACTTATATTGAATTTATTACACAGGATTAAAAGTAAAAGTGTTTCTTGTTTTCTAGTTTTTGCTTGTTTAGCCATCTTCTTAAACCAGGCAGCCAAAATCAAACCCAAAAAAAGGTCAGACAGTATATTCTGTCTGCATGACTCAACCCACTTATGCAGCATTCTGAGCACTTTATGTGACATCCATAGCTTATGTGGACAGGAGAATAAAAGTGCACCATATCTACCTCTCCTAACTACTTGAGATACCTGCAAGCCACAACAAAATGACTACAATTTTCAAGAAAGAGTTCTTGAGACAAACATCAGTATTTCTCAGTTGGAAATAGTGGTCATTATCAGAAGGGACTCTAGGGTGTTTTCTTTTGTTTTCTTTTCTCTTGTTGTTCTTTGCTTGATAAAATCAAGTGAGTTAAAGATTTGTATGTGCTCACAAATAACTGCACATACATTTCAAGCAAGGGGATGCATAAGATTTCTAAAAATTAAAAAGTCAATTAATATTTGTATAAATAGAAAGAAATACTGTGGGATTTTGAGATCTGGTAGTTAGAGTGAAAACAAGCACACGGTGGAAAAAAATTAATACCCTCTTTAAAGACTAAGATTTCAGGATATAAGAAAGACTCTGGTTCTCATTAAGTTTTGAATTACAAGCTCAGATGAAAATCCATTTAACAAACCATTCACATCTTTACAGATTGATTTGACTCACACTGTATAACATTGCTTTAGTTTCCCAGGAATTTGTTTATGCACAGTGTTTTAAAAGTCCTACAACAACATTCCATCATATTGAGGTCTGGAGTTTGACTATGTTGTTGCAACACCTTGATTGCTTTTTAATTTTCAGCCATTCTGTTGTGGATTGAGTATCAACACCAAATTTCAACCAAGTTGTAACTGTTAGAAAGATAGCCTTACATTTGACTCAAGAATTCTTTTCTGTACAGAAGATTCAATGGTTGATGTGGTGTCTGCAAAATGCAGGTCCTCAGGGCTGCAAAACAAATCCAAATCATTACCCCACCACTGCCCCTGATGGTATGAGGTGTTTGTGTTAATATGCTGATATGCTGTGTTTGGTCTTTTTTTAAGATTTTTTTTTTTTTGGTTTTATCTGTCCGGAGGTTATTGTTTCAGAAGTTTGGTGATTTGTTCAGATATAACTGCAAACCTAAGCTGGGACGTGGACTGCCATATTTGTCTTAGAGAGGAAAGGCTATCGTTTGGCATCCCCTCCAAACAAGCCAAAATCATTCAGTTTTTCTCTAGTGATTCTGACATTGACTTTAACATTTAACATGCTGACTGAACCCTTTAGATTCGGAGATGTAGGTCTGGGGGTTTTGCAGTTTCTGTAAGCATCACATGGTCTGACCTTTGAGTGAACTTAACGGGACATTTTTGGACTGACTGACAACTGTCCAAAAATGTTTTTCACTTGTGAACTTTTTTTTTTCAAGATTAGAATGATGAACCTTGAATTTTTTATAAATCAGAATTCTATGTAAATCTCTCTCTTCTTGTGTCTACAGCGGTAAGAAGCTTTGTATTGAAATTAATTGAGTGAGGGTGTACTTTGTTTTTCACATGACTGTCTAACACAACCAATGCAGTCTCAGCATTCAAAGTATGCCCTTTTATGGTTCCATATGAATAGCACGATCACAAATCTTTCAAGGATTCTGTCAGTATAGAAAATGGTTGCTGAGGCAGTTTAATATAATTTTATAACAACGGTTTTAGAATTGTGGAGGGCATTTTCTTTACTTTTTGAATTTCCATATAGACTTAATTGATTAAAAGGTACAAACACAAATCTTATAATAAGGTTCATAACTCTGTTGCAGCTTTAGAACACTTACTGATTAATCTCATAATAATAGTTAAGGTTATTGAAACCATTTAAAATTATAAACTGCCTTTATTCCATTATAAAAACTGATCTCTTAGGACTATGGCTTGTTAAGTTTCTTCTTCAATTTGCTGCATCCATGCTGTGACCTGAATGGTTGGTCAGAGCTGCAACACGAACCTCGAGTAGTGATGATGTTCAGTCGAGGCCCGCAGGTCCCAAGGAAGACATTTATCTAGCAGAGGGTCAGTTTATGCATTCAAAGAAGCTGGAGAGTTCAAACTGAGTCACTATTGGCTCCACTGGTACGATAGATAAAAAAAAAAAAACAATCAAAAGCAAGTAGTTGACTGTCCATGCTTTGATATTATCTATGTGATAGATGCTCACTGGAGCTCACTTTGACATATACACATTAAAGCTCAAAATGATATAGAATTAAGCATAAAAGTGCAGGATAAGTCTGTTTTAAGGTTAGATAAGCTTTTCCTTTCAGCAATAACTTAAAATACTGAAAACTGCATCACAGTCATATCAAAAGTATTCCATGTCAAAGTCCAAAGCCCTATAAGACAAGGTAACTGCATTCAGTGTTGATAGTTCAGACTGAAAGTGCAAGAAGTGATTCCAAGTGGCACAGAAGCTAGTAAGGGTAAAATTCCACTAGGACCTACCAAAGTTATTAAAATTAATCATTACTCCTGAGACAACTGGGAACATTTTAATAAGACCTGTTGAAGCTTCTTGGTTTATTTTCAGGTTTCTTGAAAGAGACACAGGATACTCTTCCCTTTTGCACAAGCTCATACAATTCACTGTGGCACTAATAAAATGTATGTGATGTAGTTTGTTCAACATAACACAGATACAGTGCGGCAACTCCTTTTAACTTCCACTAATTTATACTTCTATTCAGGCAGAACATCTTAGGAATATTGAGTCACCCACTTGAGTTCCTCTTTTCTTTAGAGTCTGCCTCTTTTAAGACCTGTAGTACTCAATAACCCCTGAAGCATGTTATTATGGGTTCATAGAGGTTTCAGTGTAGAGCTTAGCTATAAAAAATCATTTTTTATTACTCCTTAATTTAGACAAGAAATTGGAATTGTGATGCAAGTTATCTTCTTTAAGTGAGTCCCGATCAAAAAAGTATAAAATATTAAAAAGAGAACTGGGGAAAAAAATTATTAACACATTTATTTCTTCAGTTAAGTGAACAATGTATCTAATAAGGCAGTGTGTTGTTAACAGCATTGCAAATAACAATAGCAAAGAGTTTCAATTCCCAGTGCACACAGTGAATGCAACATCCTCTGAAATGGACGTTATTCTGCAAGTTACGTCATGTGTTGAGTAACTTTACAGAGGAAACTTAAACAGCTCAAATATTCAGCACTTGGAGGCCTAAAACAAAATGCCAGGTTCTGTTTTTTGTGAGTTTTTGAGTTCAGACTCCCAAATCTATGCTCTCAATCGCATAAAGAAAAAAGTTATTCAACAATGTGTCCCCATTAAGAGCACAGAATGAATTATGCTTAACCTCCCCTCTCTGACAAAGCTGATTTTTAACTGCACTGGGCTTCAACCATTATCATGCTGCATTCTTTTATTTAATGTTTTTGACATTATGGGATATGACCTATATCTTTAATGGATACAAATAAATGAAGCGATGCCTGTGAGCTAGTTGAAGCAAATAATCCGAGCTGCTGTGCTGTGTCCCATATGGTCTTCCTCAAATGTTTCAAGCTACATAACAATTATACCCATCCAATCTGGGATTATAAAGGCATGTTTAAGCTGCACACTTCCTCTCTTGCTACTTGCTGCCACTGCTGCTGCTGTCCTGACCACTGTACGCTGCCTGCTTTTGTTTTGAGCCCTTCTGCCACCCCAGCATCCACCTGTCAGCTCCAGAGATAATATTGTTCAGTATTCACTCCAATATTTAATTAAATAAAAAACATGCATGCACAAGGATGGATGGGATCAGAGACCAGCTACTAAACTACACTTCTTAATAAAACTTTCATTAATCACTTGTGAGTTATCTGACTGAACTACTGATATATTGGCTATTTTCTAGTGTATTGGCTGGCGTCTTGTATGAGAATATATCATGAATCTCATGGGGATGCCCACTGCGATGAGACAGTCTAATGTATGCTCATGCTTTCTTCATGTGGGGTAAAATTGAGCAGCTTTGTAATCCCAATAAAATGCTTTGGGAGGACAGTGTTATCATGATTAGACGAGTTTCACTGTGACATAAATACCACCCAAATGTAGAAACCCTATGCATCTTAATTGCTGAGCCTAAAGTCAGAATTTTCAGTGTCACACAGGTTCTTGATGCATTGTGATGGAGAGAGGGGTATCTGGTTTGGAGGTCTCAGGACTTTGTCTCTGCATTTTGTGGATGATGTGCTTCTGTTGATCCCTTCAAGTTTTGAGCATAAGCTCACATTCGATTAGTTTACAGCTGATTGTGAAGTAGTTAGGATAAAAATCAGCTCCTCAAGTCTGAGGCTATAGTTCTGAAGTGAAAAAGAGTGGAGCGCTCCTTTTGGGTCAGTGATAAGTCTCTGCCTCAAGAAAAGGAATTTAAGTATCTCTGGGTAATGTTCATGAGTGATGGTAAATTGGAGAGAAAGATGGACAGAAAGATTGCTGCTGCATCAGTGGTAAGAAGGGTGTTGCACTGTTCTGTTGTTGTGAAGAGGAAGCCGAGACAAAAGACCAAACTTTTGATTTACTGGTTCTTCTCTCCAGCCCTCTCCTGTGGCCATGAAACTTGGGTAGCTAAAACAAGTTTTCTTTGGAGAGTGGCAGGGCTCAGGTTTAGGGATAGGGTAAGAAGCTTGGTCAGCAGAGGAGAGCTGATTCCCAAACACATCTGTTTGATCAATGAATGGAGAGATTTTTACTTATCTTGTTAGATCAACACAGTAACAAAGGCTGGACAGTCAACCTACACCAGAACATTTTATGTTTCTGATAAAGCTTTTTTTGAAGAATTGTCATTTTACAGACTTTTCTTCCTGATGATATCTCAAATGGATAAATCAGACTGGGACATTAAAATGTTGTCTTGCAGAACTACTGAATCTATGCTAACGTCTGACATTATGATCGTTAAAGCACTTGACTGACATAGAAGAAAAACCAGATCATACAATCACAGAAAAAAAAGAAAAAGTTAAAATTTTTAAATGGTTAGTCACATTAAATAAAATCAACCCTTTTGATACTTATCTGTAGTAATATGTTATACAGTGTATAAACCCTGTTGAGCTGTACGTTATGCCACTAAAGGAGCTTTGAAGGTACAAACTGCGGTTATATATTACTAATATTGGATCTGACACAGATTTGAAAATTTGTGAATATCCTATCTATAAAACATTATTCACTTGTATTTGCTAGAATTTTGTGATTTTCAAGCTGTAATGAGATAGTGTCAAAACATTTACTTTTACTACCACACAATGCAATAGTATGAGGTATTTGTGTGAAGTAAATAAATGCCTAACTACCAAGTGTGCACCTCTCGTTGTGCTGCTGAAGCTGTGAAGGAAAGTGGCATGATAGTAATTGTTTTATAGTTACATTATGATAACAGAGGGATGCGGAATTAGTGTGTGCACAGATGTGTTTGTGTGTGTGTGTGTGTGCACAATGATTGCCTTCAGGTAGAGTGAAGTGATCCACACTGAAACAAAGCCAAGAACCTTTGGCATAATATTTTAACCAACATAAACATAAAGAGCTTAAAACCTAATCCAATATGGAAATGCCACATTGTGTATTTATTACAATAGCCACTTGAGGGTCCCCCTGATAGACATTAATTCCTCACATACCACAATTTAAGAATAAATAAATAAATAAAACAGCAACTTTAAAGCAGAGGGGAAAAAAGAACTCAATACAAATAACAGTTCAATAGATGATTTCCATGTTTATGAATGCTGGTCAGTTGTACAGGGAACTGAACTTTTATTTGACTCACCATAAGGTAAGTCATGCGTCATTAAAGTCCAAGCCACTTAGAAGTTGGGGGTGGGGCAGTGATTCGGTCAGGAGACTTGAGTTTTTGCAACTGAATTTTGAAAAATGTTGGACCATTATTGTTATCCCATTTCAGGACAGCATCATAACATTTGGCTACAATTTCATGTTATCTAATTTAT
This sequence comes from Melanotaenia boesemani, assembly GCF_017639745.1. Classification (NCBI taxonomy): domain Eukaryota; kingdom Metazoa; phylum Chordata; class Actinopteri; order Atheriniformes; family Melanotaeniidae; genus Melanotaenia; species Melanotaenia boesemani. Next base: position 18,007,475 of record NC_055688.1, read on the forward strand.
TCATAGGTTTTTAACTGGACTGCCCTGAAACTAAACATTAAACATTATTGTGATCCTACAAGTTGAAATAATGCTAAGGGGTTTTCATCAAACATCCATGTGACAATTTGGTTGTGGGAATAGGTTGTAACTAATACAACATTTTAATCTGCTACCAAATAGATTTTTGTTGGCTTTTCTTGTGAGAATTAAAAAAAAAAACTTAATTAGAAAGTTAATTAGAAAAATTAAGATTTCAATTCCATCCGAGTTATTTTTCTACTGGACTTTCTTTCCCTCAACATATTATCATAAAGTTACTGTTCTAACATAATGCTAATACAAAGTCCATCTCAAGAGAGACATAATGAAAGCTGACTTGGCACTGTAGTTTATTGGCACATTATAGCATTCTATTATAAATGTATTTTTTTTTCTTTTTTGTTTCAGTTAGATTCTTTAGAATTATGTGAAACACTAGTTATTACCAGTGAGCTATAATTAGCTCTAACAAGATAATTAATTGGCTAATTATTCAGTATCTTTAGTATATTTGCGCCATCAACTGAAGAAAACAATTTTTTAATAAAAAAATGAAATTTTTGAACAAAAAAGAGAAAATTATGGATATCAGTCAGTCTGATGGCTGACTTTTAATAGTGACCTAATTCAGTTTATTACACAGTCATCCTATTGCAATACAAAACGACGATAACTTTAAACAGTATATAAAGTTTGACAGTAAAAGAGTTGCTCACAGCAGAAATGTGTGAAAGTCCATGATAGACACTTACACTGTCAGAGTCTGCTGGGGGAGGGTGAAAGCCAAAGACATACCATTGATTAGGAGTGATTTGTGTGGGCGAAAAAATAAATGAGTCTGTGTTTAAAGACCCAATCCATTACTGTATTTACCACCAGCTGTCATTGTTAACTAATTACTGAATGTGTTTACATGTTGAGATTTATGTGACTGAAGACATTAAATGAGAGAGAGAAAAAAAAATTAAAACAAAACAAAACAAAACAAACACACAAAAACCAAGAGTTCCCACCTGCTGAAGCCAATATTTTTACATAACAGACCAAAATCAAATTTTATGTTCATAGACATGGACACCCAGTATATTAACAGATTTTTGTGGTTTTCTTTCAGCTCCAAAGAGCATTTTTGGTGTCTGTCAAGTTCATCTTTTGGTTTCCAGTAACTAAATGACAGAGGAACAAAGTTAATGTCTTACTGGAAAAAGGCAAATCACATCAAATCAAATGATCCAGAGTTATCTTATTATTACCAGACTGAAACAAGAATGATTACTAAAGTTGTGGTACACCAAGTCAGCCACAAACTCAAGTCCACGCGTTGCCCTGTAACTGCCAGACGAGATATTAATTTGCAAGTGTTGTAAAGTCTGGTTAATAAAATCACAAAAATATGGCTCAAGGATACGTTTTGAAGATTCTTTTTCAAAATGGAACTCCTCACAATAATTTATTCAGTGATTTAAAGTCTGCACAGATAAGCAATCTTTGTGATACAACCTAGAACTGTCAGAGAATAGCTCTCAAGATTTTTTTATTAGATGGTTACTAATAGGGAGTTGGATTTCTTTATAATTGTAACTGGCTTAATTCCTTTTGCCCTGAACTCTGCAGGGAAGAACTGACCAATACAGTCACTTCAACTTAAGTTTAATATCAAGATTTCTCATCAGTCAATATGTCTGACTTGAGTTAGCTAAAATCTAAGACATAGAAAAACTGTTTATATGCTTAACCATGCTATTTTACCTTGTAATTATTGATTACTGATTTTGCATAAAAATTGAAACCTTTTAAACTATAAAAGTAATCCAGTATCTTCAAAAGAGCAAGCTATTGATAACATTTACACCAGCCTGTTAGCAAGCTAAATGTACAGTGGTTTGGTTAATTTAGCATTGGAACCAAACATTTTTAACATTAGCTTTTGTGCAAAAAAGTCTATAGCAGCAATAACATATATCCCAGGCATTTTGGAGATGTCACAGGGTGTTCTGAAATCTTGTTAAGGGATGTGCTCCTAAAAGCAGCAGCACTGTGGAACACAATGCAACTAATGGATAGTATTTAGTTTACAAATGCATCAACAGAGCAACAAGCCATAAATAATTATTTGTCAAAAGGTCCTAAGGTCTATGTTTAGCTACAATGTCATGTGACCACAACTACATTACAAAATGTAACGTGTATCTTTTAAATAGGTTGCTAAACAGACAGCCTGAAACAAAACATAAAAACACACAAGCTTTTATCTACAGCTATAAAGCTATCTCAATGGCTCTCTTAGCATTGCTGTTAAATATCCTTTTTATGTTTTTGTTTAGTTCATGTTTACAGAGCTGTGCAGAAAAGCTATTCATCTTCTTTTTGGCAGTGCTATAAACAAAAACTACAAAAAACAAACAAAAAAAAAAACAAAACAAAACAAAACAAAACAAAACAAAACAAAACAAAACAAAACAAAAACAAAACAAAACAAAAAACAAACAAAAAAACAAAACAAAACAAAACAAAACAAAACAAAACAAAACAAAAACCAAACAAAAAAACAAAAACAAAAAAACATGTTATTTTCAAGTTTTGCAAATGTCTACATTGCACATGCAGTTTTAGAATTTTTTCTTTTCTTTCATCCACCATTGCCTTGAGACCTGCATTGTTTTTGCTTTTCATAGATTCTTTATTCTCTAATCTTTCCTTATCATGCTCTGGAAAGTTTGCTTTCACAAAAAGGATGTAAATTAGTATAAGTTTGACTTAAAATTTTGTACCGGAGATGATAATAATGCATGACAGGCTCAATCAAAACTTTTTTCTCAGATTATGTGCATAATAAGGCAGTTGCTTATAATATAGTATTGCTATTGCATTCGAATGAAGGGAACTGTTATCCTGTTGCTTTCTAAGTTATTAATGATTGCTTATTTCCAGCAGTGTTGGAGAAGGATTGGGGGTTATCAAGTGATTTACCACACGTTGGCTGTTTCATGCTCCATGTGATCAGACATTAAAAATTTGCTTTTGCTTTCAGTCGACCAATGTCAGATTAAGATTAAGTCTATTAAGTTCAAGTTTAAATCCCCATGTCAATATTATTTTTATATTGAAACCTACTTCACACTGCAGTATAATGAATACCAAAGATTTTTTTGTTTTTACAAATTTCTTTATACATTCAGATAGGAGCACTTATCAAGGCCTGTATCAACTGTAACCTCAACTACTAACACAGCACCAATGCCAGTCTTTATATATAAAATAAGGATACTATAAGCCACAAATGTTACATTAAATGTCATACTTTACAAAGATATGTAAGTGATTTAATAAAGTAAAATAGTACGTACATCTTTCAGTGTTTTATACAGCCAGAAAAATTTGTCAAATTTTTTCTTTTTTACATTTTTTTTCCTAATTATTGAGAAACTGAAACACAATGAATGGTTTAATACAAAACCTCTTGTCTTTGCTTTAGTTCAGGGTCATGCAACAGCAGCCACTAACAAAGGGTTTGGAAAGAAAAAGTCAGCGTAGTTGGAGTTGGAACCATCGAAAGAAGAAACCAATGCTTGGTGGTTGTAGATCAATTTTCTACAATATACATTTTGTTTTATTTGATTGGAGTACTTTCAGTTTAATGTTGTGCAAGATGTTTTCCTTAGTCCGCTAGCTGTGGTGCTGAATGAAATTTTGTGGCTATTTCAAGCACACTGAAATCACACATACAGTGTAGATAACTAAGACATTATGTCTGCTTTACATAGTGCTCTTTCCTCTTTCCCTTGGCTCTTTCAAAGTTCCTCTCAAGTGTCATGGTTTGGTTCAATGTGACAAATATCGTAGAAACGTTTTTGTAAATGTAAGAAGTTCCTCTTCGTAACACTGGCTGTTGATGCTCAAAGGTTAGGCAAACTGTATAGCAGTTTGCGCAGGTGAAAAAAAGCATTAACAGTCAAATTTTCAAACTCAAGTTACACCAATATTTTGACAAAACGAGCATCCTTCAATCTGCCTAATACAGCTATTGAAAAGCGCTGATAATAACAATGCATAGAGACAGAAGGTGAAAACGATACAGCACTCACACAAATACAACTGACTAGACTATGAGCTGTGTCTCCTTATCCATTAGACCTGTAAGGGAATTCAGAAAAGGATTCTTGGGTTATAGATGTCCAGTGGCCTCTAAGGGCCAAACATCATTAGGTGAGAGTGTGTAAGTGGTTATACTGAGAGCAAGACTGTTCCAGACTAGTAGACACAGCCTCATTGTGACAAAATTTCAAATGGAAAACTTGAGCTCTTTTTTCCTGCCTTCTTATTGTGCTTCTGAGTCACAGCTTTTTGGGGAGAGATAGTTTCATAAAGTTAGATGAAAGTAAATCTTAAAAAAATACAAAGAAAAAAAAGGTTCCAGCATATATAATATATTTTGATAACCAGTTAGCTGCAAGTTATTTAAGTCAGATTACATTATTTTTGTGAGATTAATTTAACTATAATGTGTCGTCAAAATAACCGGGAAATGGTACAGCATTTGTATTGACTTTGTGAGCTTTAACATATAATAATATTACCAGGTCTATTTAAGTAAAACAGTCCATTTCCTTTTGATATAACCTTAAGAAAATGTTGAACTTCACTTTGATTAATTTAGATGGGTTCTACTTTTCCTCTTTGACATTTTGACATTAATAACCACAAAGAGTTCAGGCACTGAAGAGACTTTTTGATGAATTTTGTATTTTCTCCAGATGGAAATGGCAGCTGCTTCTAATCATTCCCTTATCTATATTCCAATTTTCCTGAGATAAGAAAACTGCTTCCATCCTCATCTTTCTGAGTAAACCTGTGGAGTATATCCTGCAACGGTAATAATTACTGCTTTAATCAAAACATAAGAAAATGTGTCTTGTATAATTCCTTCTCTTCATCTTAATTGTGTCCATATAAATTGGCTTATTACATCCTCTCAAGTTTTTAAAATGTGTGGTTAAAAAATGGAGAGAAATAAGAGAAAAGTCATAGAAACTGTCTTAAAGCCAGAAATAATAGCTTAGACAACATTGCTTTCAAATGATGGATGCTGCCTCATATCGTTGTGGTACCAAAACAGGTTTTCCTGACAGGCAGGATGAATGAGCTCAATAACTGAACTATTTGATATCTGTAGCTGTGCATATGTACCATGGGCTATTTGATTGCTATTATTCATTTAAAATAAGTACAGCCTCAGACTTTGTAGTATTTAATTACTGTTTTGCTAGTTGTTTACATGCCCAGGCAAGTAAATTACACTGCAATTGAGTCTGCAAATGGAATAGTTTCTTATCAGAGTTCCCAGACTAAGCCATATACCAGATGAGCTATGGCACTAAACAGTTTTTCAGTGAAATTGATTTAGCACTTTATGCCTTGGAGGATATTCGGTTAATCAAATCAGTGAAATCAGGTGTTGGCCTTATTGTAGCCTCAATAAAAAGACATGACTGGAAATGCTTGTTTGCAAAATATAAAATTAATTATTGTCTCTAGACTAAGAAACATGAAGAAGGAGAAATGGTACAGTAGCTGTAAGATCCCTGCCCTACCTGCAATACCCTGTGAGGCATTTTGTTCTGAGTCTGTACCATGCGTTTCTTATACCCACAATTTTAACTACAGCCCCAAAAAGTTGGGATGCTGTGTAAAATGTAAAAAAAAGAAAAGAAAAAAAAGCAATGATTTGCACATGTCAGAAACCCAAATATTATTCCTAATTAAACAAAAACAATATATAAGATGTTAAAAATTAGACATTTTATCATTTTATGTTGATTATTAGCTTAAATTTGATAGCTGCTCTACATTTAATAAAAGTCAGAGCAGGGTGAGGTTTACCATTGTGTAGCATCCTCTCTACACCAGTTGCTGGAGTTTGAGGAAGTAAAAATTGTCCGAGGATTGCAGGATTGTATCTGCTCAACAGTCCTGGGCCTTTGTTGCCATACTTTTTGTTACATGAGGTACCAAAATGTCTTTAATGTCCAGTTCAGCACCTAAACTCTTCTGCAAAGTCATGCTGTTGTGATGGATGTGGTTTGTTGTAATATGCAAGGCCTTCCCTGAAAGGGTAATCTGAATGAAAGCATGTGGTACTCAATAACCTCTGTGCCCTTTTAGCATTGATAATATGATGTTCAAGCTACTCACAGGAATTAATGCAACCCCATAACATCAGAAATGCAGGTGTTTGAACTGTCTGTATTTAACTTGCATTTGTCATTGTACAGTTCTTTTGCAGTGGCAGGTCTGAACTCCCCAAAGCTTTTCACTGAGGTTTAGCTTACTTCTGGTCAGATTAAAACACTCCGTAATTCACTTTTCAGCCTTTCTTTTTTACCACTTAATTTGCCCCTAGCATGGACAAATTATCCAGAGGACTTTGTGGGTTTATGTCCAGGGACCCACGCCCATTTGAGGCTCAATGTAAAGGAAAATTATCAGAAGCTCCATTTGTCAGCAGGCAAACAGGCAAATGTTTGGCCCCCCCAGCCAGAAGGGGTTCTGAGGGCCAACCAACCATGAATCACTACAGAGCAATGTGGAGAGTTTGCAGTGACAGTGGTCGACCAGTGGAGACCTGTAGATCTTGCTGCCAGTAGCCTTGTAGATTAAGTAAACAAAGTGCTGAGAGCTGGTTTATCAAAATGAAGAGAAGTTTTCTGCTTGTAAGTGAGAAAAGAAAGAAAAAAACAAGAAGAGCAAAAGAGACCAAGTAGTGCAGATCATAAAGAAGTTAATTTAGCTCAGAGCAGCTCAGTCCTGGTGAGTTCCTGGACGGCACAATAAAAACAAATAACTTGGGCAATATCAAATTAACGCTAAACTGTCAAACTGAGAACGCTGAGTTATAGAATTTATAGGAATGAATTCTTGACAATGCACTACTGAGGTTTATGTTAGTAGTGCAGTTTATAAGTGGTGTTTATATTTTATTTTCCACAAGTGTCCAATAGGCTTCATGCTTTTGAAAACTGTATTTATTTATGTGCTGTATTATGCTATGAATGCCCTTATAAAGAGTCATAATGCAGGCTTCATCACATAGTTTATTTGTCTGTATTGAAACCATGGTAAATCATATTGTCCCTGTTTAGTGAAATGAAAACTGGAACTAATGAGTAGAATAACAGTGAAAACTGCTAAAGAACATTCAAAAGCTGATTTGAGCAATTTAACAGTTTCATAACAAAAGCCACTAATATGATATTAACATATAATCATTAAAAGGATACAATACCATAATATAAGGGAGGAAAAAGCTGGTTGGAGGGCCCCTGTGAAATTTTACCTCAGACCCCAGAAGACAACAGACTCACCTCTGATTACTTGGATCACCACATAATGACAATCGAGAAGCAGCACATCCTATCTTTCATCCACCATATGGGAGGACTTGATTCAGTAAATGTCGAACAAGTGAAAACTACAATAGCTACAGAGAGAAGACAAAATCACCAGACAGGATGTCGAGGGACAGACGGGAGAAAGATGATAACCAGTGTGTGTTAAAGAAAGGACAGGTAAATGAGAAGAGAATGATGAAGAGATCTTCAGACAGACAGACACAGGGAAAGCCAGTGAAGAGTGGAAGAAAAGAAGACCGAAACAATCCCCTGCAGAGAGGAAGACAGAGACAGAGAGGACTGAGGGGCTACAGCTGTTTGAAGACAACCAACATGAAACATAGTTTTATTGTCCTAGTTAAAAAGAATCTCTGGAAGTTTTGCATTATTTTCCATTTGATATCGGGTACATCAAAGTAGCTGTTTCCAGATGAAGAGGCAGATACAGTACAAAGAGGCAGCCCTGGAAAGCTGAGGAGCAAAAGTACACCAGGATACATGAGAAAAGGACAGAGACAGGAGCCCTAAGAGACAAAGACAGGAGAGGAGGACAGAGACAGGAGCCTTAAGAGACAGAGACAAGAGAGGAGGACTCAGACAAGAGACACTCTGTGCCCAGGGGCCTCTGCATTTTTAATCTTGTCCCCAAAAGAGATTCACTTATCAAAGAACATTTTAGCTCAAGCATTTTCACTTTTGTCTACTTCTTCTAATGTTGCAATAGTAATACCCTCCTTAGCTCTCACCAACTTGGTGTGCAGTCTACATACGGCTCCTCATCAGCTCTTTAGTGTCTCGTGAGATAGTTTTTAAGGCTTCTTCTTGCCTCATCCAGAAAATACTAAAACAGATTTATAACTGAAAAAAAAAACAAACCAAAAAACAGAAAAAAAGATAAATAAATAAAAAAAACAGAGCAAAAAACAAACAAACAAAACAAAAACAAATAGAGAAAAATAATATAATTTCAAAATATTTGAAAATTTTCTTGCAGCTTTTTGAAGTTTTTTTTTTTTAAGACACTAAAACACGATGATTGAAAAATTGTCAGAAATTTTATCTGGGGTACAATTTGTGTTTGTATTAATTTATTCTAATTTATAAAAGTCTTCTATTGTTGTTCTTATTCAATACCTTCCTTAAAGAAAAAAAAAGAAAATGTAAGGGGATATGCTTTTTTCTCTGTCTTTATTTCTGAAGTTCAATTTAGAATTTCAGGCAGCACAATATAGAAATAACAATATACAATATATTACAGAATATAATAAATACAGAAATATACTTCTATTTACAATATAGAAATAATAAATACAACACAAGAAAAATACCAACAGCAATTATCCGCTAAATTTCTTGTTCATATCTAAAGTTTTGATTAAAGTTGCTTGTGTGGAAAAAAAAGTAAAATCAAGTGTTTTCCTATGTCTTGCTTAATTGTTACAACACAGTGATCCCAAACTCTGGTCCTCAAGGCCCACTGCTCTGCAGACTTTCAGTGTTTCCCTGCTTCAACACACCTGACTCAAATTAATGGCTCAACAGCAGACTTGTGCAGAATTTGTCAGAGATCTAGTTAATTTCAATTAGGTGTGTTGGAGCAGGGAAACATCTAATGCCTGCAGGATAGTGGGCCTTAAGAAACCCAAGGTTGGGGATCACCATTATAACATGTATATCCTTGTAATACACAACAAGAGTGCTTTCAAAGTGTGGGGTGACAGGAATATCGGTTCTCTGGATATTCAAATGACATATTTGTTGCAAACATTTTATTTTACAAAGACTCTTTGGATAATCATTCTCTCCTGTACAACCTTGTAATGATGAGATTATGGAGGCTGGGCTGAATGTTGCTTGATTCCTGCAGTCTTCCAGGAAAGGAAATACACTATTAACAAAGCAGCAGACAGGAACCAGCTGGAGGGCACCTGTCTGCATGAGCTGCTTTTGGATTTACAACATCTGCTCCTTGCAGGAAAGGACACCGTTTCATTCAGCAAACCTTGATTAACTGTTTCTGACCAGGGAATAACATAGACAAGAAAAAATGTAAATATTTACAGGAGATTGCTATCTCATTTTGAATTCAATTCTAAGGAAGAAAATGTTAAGAAATCCTCAGTTATAGTGACTGTTTAGTGTTATGGATATTTGTAAAAACTAAAACTTTTCATCTGAATCAAACATTATTTGTCAACCTTCTTATATGTTTAAAAGTAGTCTTCCTATATGTTTTAGTTGGGTATTTCACATGTCTCATTAAAGGCCAGCGTGGGCTGAGAAGTTGGCTTCATTTGTTGAGGCCTTTGACTGTCACCACCCTGTAGATCCAAATCCCTTCCCTCTCTTGCCTTCTCAGACCTAATTAATTGGATCAAGAGAATGCCACTAAGTATTTGACAGCTCTCTGTGAGTGATAACAGTGAAACTAAAGGCACATTCCCATGTATATGCCCCAGGAGAAGAATTGCTCCATATTAGGTCTATTGACTCTCTGCCACACAGTTCCTGAGGGATTCAAGCCTGCCACCATGACAAAAGCCAGGAGGCCATGTTTTAAAAGCTGCAGTGGTTTTCTATAATTTTCTGTTATCATGTCATAATACATATGTCTTCATAATACTTAGCAGTGCAGATCAACTCATATATAAATGTATTCTTACTTTACTGTACAGCACTGTCATCTTATTCTGTAGAATATCATAGTCCTAAATGCAAAATGTAGCTATTGGCAGCTATTTAAAATGATGTAAGGAAGAGGGGGTTGAAGGTGATGCTCCAGTGTGAACTGACACGCCAGAAAACTGAGTTCGAGACCCTTTTGATCCCATTTTCTTCAAGGACTTTTGAATTTTTTACTTCATAATCAGTCATGGTTGGTTAGACTTTGGCATTAAAACCACATAGCTAGGCTTAGACATTAAATACATGGTTATGGTTAGGGATTAAAAAACATGGTTTGGTTTAAATATTAATATAATCATGAGTACAGGTTGGTATTACATTGCATAAACACTGCACTACAAAACAAACAAACAAACAAACAACAACTGCAAAACAACTGGTGAAGTAAAATGTGCCTTTTTTTAACAATTTACGTCATTGTTGTGATGCTACTATATGTTTTGGATATGTGAACAAATGCATTTGCAAATTTTGCAAATACACTACTTAGCAAAAACAAAGAAAACATGAATTAAAGTGCAGTTGGTGTACTACTAGTGCCTGAATAAACATTAAATATCTGAGTAAATTTGAAGAAACTAGAATTATTATGTAAAAAGCTAAAGCTAAAGGGAATATCAAAATCAGTTTTGAGAAAAGGGGAATTGCGGAGTAATTTACTCTCTACAGTCATCACTTTTTACATTACAAAATATTTGTTGCATTGTTATCCTATAAATGCAGTTTTGATTGATAAAGAAGCTGCAAGGTTTCACCTCTTTGTTTCCGCAGCACTGTTTTTGCTGAGGATGTTGATCCATTGCCTTGCAGTTCACATGTTTTGCATCATTATAAGACAGAACTACTCATTTGGCCTATTAAAAAGGAAGGAAACTTAAAGCAAGGTAGGAGGGTGAGAGACAGGACGAGAATGAAGACAGAGGTCTCTGTTTGGATATTTATGAACCAGCCCTTCAAACTTGATCAAACACCTGTTTAGGGTTACAGAAAAAGAAAAAGAAAAAAAAAAAGAAAAAACATAATGCAAATGTTTTAATGAAAAGCTGATGTTGCTCGCTGCAAGTACACAAACAAAGCATGAGAAGTTTCTGGATAACATCCTGTTTAAAATAGTACATGGACTATGTACTCAATACATAGGGTCACACATTTAATTTCTTCAACTGATCATAATAATAAAAAAAAAACAATATCCAGTATACATGTACAAGTTTTTTTATGTGTTAACACTAATTGGAACGTTACATTCTAGGGTTTTTCATATAAAAATATATCAAGGTTGCTTTTTGTCAACGGTCCTTTTCTTGGCCTTTGAGTACAGAATTTCTAGGGCTGAGGGTTTCCAATTCAGTCAGCTTAGGATGGGATTTCTTTTAGATTTTGCAGATGATGTGGATCTTCTGTCCTCATCAAGTGGGAACATCCAAAGCACACAGGGGAGTGTGGACAGTGGGGAAGATTCTCAGTCAGAAATAGGTGGATTGCCCATCTGTGCTGGAATTATGTTGTTGTCTTTTGAAGTTGTTTTGGTATTATTGAAGACAACTTGGCATTTTTCAAGTAAATGAAGATAAACGTTTAATTGTCACGCATAACGCCCATTTTCCACTGAGTGCATGTGCGCTGTGTTCTGGCAGCGCCGTGGTTTAGTCTCGACCTCCGTGGCTTGTCAGTCCACACTGGGAGCATGTCAGGTAGTAACGCCTGCGAGTGCAGTCCACCTAGCTGGCTCGGTGAGATCATGAAATCACAGGAGAATTGGAAAATCTTGTGATTCTCCACTTCCAGGATAAACGTCTCATTGTCCATTATGAAAAAGCTAAACAAAACACAGTGACACCCTGAACGATTAATGACGTAATATTTTCGTGGTTAAGCGAGTGCAAATCTGCATGGGGGCTTTTATTTAGAAAATTACCAAAAGTGTTGACACTGCTACCGTGTCTGATTTCCTGTCTGCCCCTATCTGAACTGCTGAGTTTGATGCATTCTGGATGTGTGCTCTGTCAAAAATAGACTTGGTGACAAGGCGCTTCTGCCATGTTGTGCCCAGTGTGAACCAAACCATTGACCGTAACGTAGCATACACACACCCAGTGGAAATTAGGGGTTATGCTGGTAAGATATATAGGAAATAAATGTAGTGTCATAGACCTGGAAAATCTAAACTACGAACCAATAGGCTGACGGAATGTAATTTCCAAGTTATGCACTTTTGAGCCCTCAATTGAAGACATACACCCTGAAAATGATAAAAGCCAGAGACTGCTGAATCACATTCTTAGTAAGTTTTCGTATATGCTGTTCTTCCTGTCTATGTGGACCTTGCTTTGCTTGCTTGCTTTGCTACAGACAGAAATGTTCGTAAGAGACAGACTGTGTGTAGATTTTTGCAACCACTACAGGTGGTGTCGGAAGACGATGGTTAAAACATTTAACTACGGTCTAACAAGTTTCCATGAAAGAAAAACAAACAAATAAACAAACAACAACAACAACAACAACAAAAAACACTGTTTATTAGGCAGGTAAGTATCACTTTCATGTTAATACATACATGTAGTTTCAGAACAGATTAACACACTTGGAAGCCTTGAACAGATTGTTAGGAGGTGACACACATTGCATTCAGTATGAGCAAACCTTGACAGTTTTGGTATTCAGGGACAAAGAAAGGAAGGAACGCATTCTATCTGATTATCATACAAATGATAATGTCGCACTCTATAACTGAACCATGTAGCTGCTGTTGCTGAATCTTTTCACAAGCTTTACCAAAGCAGTTTTTATCATTCCTCATTGTTCTCATTTACTCTCATTCATTTACTTTTACTTGTTTAAAAACTCATTTCCTACTAGAGACACACATATGACATGAGTCTTTTCAATGCACAGTTAAGATCATCTCTGGTTGTCTTAAATGAAAAACCTGTCTGCTATATAGTTGCACATTCCTCATCACTAAACCATATATTACAGCTTCAGTATCAGCTAAATGTAATTTTTTTTCCTGCCTGCTCTTGTGTTCTTTCATTTTACTCTGAAACACTTGCCAGAGGCAATCTGATTTACCCTCTTTTTTGTTATTTTTGACATGCTGAACTTTGCAATTATGTTAATTATAAAGAAGCAAATTCGCCGTCTCAATTATACTGATGCCGTTATGAATATGAAGGTCAGTTACTTATCTCAAAAAATTTCCATCCTGTTTTATACTTTAAATTGTTATTTAATATTTTTTTTATCTTCTGCTTTGGTCACCAGCTATGTTAATAGTTTGTCATCAAAAGAACAAGTTTTTTCCCCTCAAAGTTGGGATTAAAAAAAAAAAAACGCTAAAGTTGTTTTTTTTCTTGGCTCCATTAGACTGCTACAGTATAATAACTACATGTTATTATAAAATCAAACTATCTGAGACTTTAGAGAGACTCTAATTTGATGCAGCTGAGTATAGAGGACCATACAATAAATTGCTATAAAGCTGAATCCAAAGTTGACAATGAATCTAAAGCTAAATTAATTGATGGAGCTGATTTTGTCAGTATTTTAGCCTTTGTCATTAGTTATGAGTGCAAATAGTCTGATGTGCTCTGTGAAAAATGTTATTATCTTTTTGTAAACTGTCTTGTATCTCTGCCTGCTTTGTACACAAGCCAGACATTTTCTAAATGAGCTGATCATCAACTGTGATTGTGCTAACAGTGGAGAAAAAGAAAATTACTTTTATTTCTGGGTTAAAAATATTTCTGTGTCTGGTACAACTCAATGCAAATAGGCCCCTGTGGCCTGCAATGATCTGAAAGTCAGCAGGACAGCCGTTCCAACAGAGGAAACACATCCACAAGAAATATCAGTCTATAATGATGTGGGATGGTGGTTAAGGGGAGATATTTCTCATGCAAGTTGTTTAATATAATAAGTAGTTATGGAAAAAAGCAGAAGTTTTGGGTTAATTTTCCTTTGCTATCAAAACTTTTAGTTTTAGTTCTCACTACATATTGTCAGATGGCTGGAGTTTCCTGTAAATTCTGTCATTAGCCATGTTTCAATGCAAACTTTTGAAATGTTCCTTAAAGCAAAATACAAATTGTGTATGTTTACAAAATGTGGTTTGGAGTGAATGAACAATGATACACGGTGTTAGAAGGTGAAGGTATAGATAGAATGGAAGATATGTTGGTCATTAACTAGACAAAACCAAAAAGAAGAAGTCTCCAACAGAACCAGTCCTCTTTTGTCATGTAAGAGAAATAAAGAGTGAAAGGTCTAAGAAATTCTTTTTTTATTATGAGTAATAATTGGCTACATTTCTTGTCAATATGTAAAAACAAATAATAATTCATTGTTCTACTTCAGCACTCAAGTGACTGAAAAAAAATTCAGAAACTTCAGAAGCTTTCCTCTTTCTTAATATTGCCCTTTCTAAGACCTTCTTCAATAATTGCTCTACCTCTTCAGTCACCGAGATTACAAAATGTTCATTTAATGGAAACATGACTAGAGTATTAACTTTAAGATTTTGTTCACACTTAAACATACATCTAGGACCAGATAACAAGTTGAGATGGTTGGGTCCACATCTGGCCACATTCATTTCATGGTGTACAGGTTAACATGTCTGTCTGGGATCGTACAGATGCACTGCTTACTCAAAGGACCCTTAGCAGTACTCCCAACATTTAGTATGTACAAATGTAAAAGAATGCACTTGTTTAGTTAAATGTAGACAGTGAAGTGAGATCTTAAATAAGTGATCACTTGACACATTTGAAGCCTCGTTTTGATACCAGATGTGAACTGCTGCACTTAAAGCTGTCCAACTGTGGTCTGATAAAACAGCATTCTAGAGGCTGTGACAATATAAGTGCCAGAAGCAATGCACTCTATTTATTTTTTTAATTTCCTTGTGTTCATATCTATTTCTATTTATTGCTGAATGAACACGCTGGTATTTGCAACTCATTGTGTCTTTTAAATTTCCCCCCTGGGATTGTTTTAATGATTGGACTGACTGATTGATAGCATGTAATAACATGCTGATACCAGGCAGAAGAACACCTCTGTTATACTGTACCTTTATCAGAGCCCTTTCAGTGAAGTGTTGGAGGCTGCTGGATCAATTTAACAACATTTCTTGCTGTAAAAGGAAGAATGTAATCTTATTCACAGTCAACTGTAAAATGGCATGGCTTGAAAAAAAAGAGACAAACACATCTGTAATGATGTTGGAAATACATGTGTACTTATTATATGTTGTGTTGCTTGGGTTGTAATAACATTGTTCTACAAATGACTTGCTAGACATACAGTACATTCTACATAATTTACTTCAGAGCGACACAGCAAACATAGCTAATAAAGCCACTTGTTCAATTATACTTTAGCATTGGTTCCATTTGGCGCTACAAGCTGTAATCCAGACAGTCTGTATGACTGAGTAAGTATGAATTTCAGGGCTGAAATTTATCACAACATTATTATGGTTTATTGCCAGTGGAAGTTAAATTGAAGCGAGGGAAAAATAAAATTGTTATCAGCTCATATAAAGTGCTTTTGCTCTACAAGCTGTGACAGAAATACCAAATGGGTTTTTAGTTAAAATAATTGATAGCTGTTTCTGTCATCTGGTGACTGTTAAAAAAACACAACAAAAGAAGTTAACACAACATTGAAGAATCTCTTAAAGACACCAAACTAACATTACTTAAAAGTACAACCTTAGTTCCTAAAAAAATGGGACTTTGTGTAAAATGCAAATAAAAACAATACAATTTTTTGCAAATCTCATAATCTCACGTTTTATTCCCAGTAGAATAAACACAACACATCAGATATGAAAATGAGACATTTTTAACATTTTATGAAAAACATTTGCTCATTTTATATTTGATAGCAGAAACATATCTAAAAAAAAAGTGTAACAGAGTATAATTTACCTTTGTGTAACCTTCCTTCTTCCTTTAGCATTTGTCTGTAAACGTCTGAAGTGATGAGACCAGTTGCTGGAGTTTTAAAAGAAGAATCATGTCCCATTTTGGTCTGATGCAAGAACTCTAGTTGCTAAACAGTTCTGGGTTTTCGTTATCATATTTTAATTTATTTTTTGTTTCATGGCACACCAAATGTTTTCTATCATAAACGTTCTGATTGCAGGCAGACCAGTTCAGCAATAAGACTTCTCCTGCAAAGTCATGCTGATGTGATGGATGCAGTATGCGGTTTAGGATTGTCTTGCAGCACTATGCGAGGCTTTCAATGAAAGAAACAGCTGGAAGGGAGCATATGTTGCTCTGAAAAACCTCTATTGACTTCTGAGCCCTGATGGTGCCTGCACAGATGTGTGAGCTACCCACACCATAGGCACTAATGCAATCCTATACTATGCAGGAATGCAAGGCCTTTGAACTGTCTGCTGTTAACAGGATGGATGGTCCCTCTCCTTTGATTGCAGGACATAGTGTCCATAGTTTCCAAAATGAATTTCAAATTTTGATTAATCTGACCATTGAACAGTTTTTGATTTTAGCTCAGAACATTTTAAATTAACTTTGGCCCAGAGAAGACAGCCACATTTTTGGGTTGTGTTCACATTATGTCTTCTTCTTTGCATGATAAGAGCTTTAATCTGTATTTGTGGATTGCATAACAAACTTCAAGCATTTCTGAGCCAATTCTGTGATTTCCAGCCGAGTTTTAATGCAGTGCCACCTGAGGTCCCAAATATAGCAAAAATCCAGATTTAACATTCAATCTTATGTTCTGCACACAGAGATTCCTCCTGATTCTTTGAATCATTTGATGATATTATACTCTGTAGAAAATTTGGCTTTTCAAAGTCTTTGTAATTTTAGGATGAGGAACATTTTTCTGAAACTCCTTCAGAGTATTTAGATGCATTTTTTCACAGACTGATGAACTTCAACCTATATTTACATCTGAGAGTCTCTTTTCAATGCTCTCTTTATACCCTGTCATGTCACTGACCTGTTGCCAGTTATACTCATAAGTTGTCAAATGCTCCTCCAGTTGTTTTTAATTGGTCCCAGTTACTTTTCCAGCTTGTAGTTGCCCCTTTCCCAACCTTTTGAGATATGTTACTGATATTAAATGCAAATGGAATGAGAGAACAAATTAGCTTTTGAAATAATACTGAAAACTCATACCATGCACCAAAATGATAAAAACATCAATAGGGTTCATACGAAGTTTGTCAAAGCTTTTTCACAAATATCAGAGGAGATGAACCATATGAATTACTCCTGTGACCTATTAATGAAAAGAGGAGAATATTTCAATTTTACCATCAGCGTCTTGCATACAATATTCTGTAGACTTCATTATCTGATGAAGGACTTCATTTATGTTAAGCTTACAACAGTGTTGTAAAGAATTTCACAGATTCTTTGTAATTATCTTAGAAAGTCCAAGAATGAAATACAAATATCTCTGTAAGTGGTGAAGCAATAGTTTAAGGAAACTGTCAGAGCTGCTTGTTAAACAGTGGCCACTGTCAGACTTGTATTTGTAGCTAACCTTGTGTTGACTGGAAGCTTATGTTCCTTTTGATCTCCGGGCTATGCCTTATGGTGTCTCTGATCTTCTTGGAAGTTTTCATTTAAGCACTGTGTAACTGAGCTTTAGCAGATCGTTGTCCTCCCCGTGGGTCATTCATGATTGAATCTTCTGAGTCTACATCTGGTCAAGCTGACCCACATTTTATGTTTATTCATCCTGAGTTGAGTTCTTGTTGAATGATAATTTCACTGTTTCTCTCAAAAAGAGTTTGTGTGAAGACACCAATCAAGAGAACAAACAGAATAAAAATTAAACTCATCCAATGCAGGACTGCTTTGTAAAACACACAACAGCTAAAACAGGCTAAAACTGTGATCCATGTCATCTGTAGTGTGTCCAATAAATTAAAAATATAAATTAATAAATTAAAAAAATACATGTGTTAATGCGTCTGTGTTAAGTGTTCAAATATGTTACCTCATCCCATTAAAATATAAGGCATCAAAGTATTGCTAAATTCAACCTCCAACCTCTTTAGATTTTAAATATATTTATTTCTCTTAAATATAAAGTAAAACTATTTGAAATTAAATGTTTTGCCATTGTTGTAAATGACTGACTTTGTCCTTATGTTAATAATCTTTCTTAAAAAAGACAGAAATGAACGAAAGAATAGTTGAATCTGGTCATGAGTTAAAACTCCAACATGCTGCAAAATTGTAGCTCTGTTCTCACTTTTTCACTGCTATTCAAGCAATTGAAAACAATCAGTCAAAAGACACTTTTTCCACCTTCAAATTGAGCTCCTCTCATTCCTGCTGCTTTAGTTGCATTTCTCAAGGACCTGTGGCATGCTGGGAGTGTGAGCAACAGAGGACACAGGGCTATTATGTAGTAGTCTCATCAGTTACAGTGCCAATCAGTCAATAGGCTGGAATGTAAGGATGTATGAGTGACAGCCACAACCACCATTGTGTTAAGGCAGACCATCACTGTTCTATTTATTCTGCTCTTCATAAAAACATAAAAATAAATAGTCATTTGACGAGAATGGTACAATTTAAGTCTCTCTGGCCATCTTGGGTGTATTTTATCTATTGGTCTCCAAAGTCTATATTCAAAAAGGTTTATACATACATTGAAATGTTTCCTGTAATTCAGTTTAAAACACATTTATTTTATCTTTTTGAGAAATTATATTTTATTTTTAAGCTGACACCACCTATTTTGTCGTGTTCCTCATGGTCGTGAGTGAAAGTGTACTTGAAATATAAGAAAACTTTTAAAAAGTTAATATATTTTTTAATATCAACATAAAACTATATTTGTGCTTTATTATTATTATTATTATTATTATTATTATTATTATTATTTTGCTGGTAATAATAATTTTCTGCAGATACAAAAAGAGGATTTGAAGAAATGTTGGCCAACTGAAAAGTATGAACATGAAAACTATGAGGATGTACAGCACTCAATATTTAGTTGGGGCTCCTTTTGCCTGAATTACTGCAGCAATGCGGCATGGCATCAACAGTCTGTGGCACTGCTCAGGTGTAAGGAGAGTCCAGGTTGCTCTGATAGTGGCCTTCAGCTTATCTGCATTGTTGGGTCTTGCATATCGCATCTTCCTCTTCACTTTTCCCCATAGATTTTCTATGGGGTTAAGGTCAGGCGAGTTTGCTGGCCAATTAAGAACAGGGAAACCATGGTCCTTAAACCAGGTACTGTAGCTTTGGCACTGTGTGCAGGTGCCAAGTCCTGTTGGAAAATGAAATCTGCATCTCCATAAAGCTGGTCGCATGAAGTGCTCTAAAACTTCCTGGTAGACAGCTGCGTTGACCGTGGACCTATGAAAACACAGTGGACCAACACCAGCAGAAGACATGGCACCTCAAACCATCCCTGACTGTGGAAACTTTACACTTCACCTCAAGCAACATAGATTCTGTGCTTTTCCTCTCTTCCTCCAGACTCTGGGACCTTGATTTCCAAAGGACATGCAGAATTTGCTTTCATCAGAGAACATAACTCTGGACCACTCAGCAGCAGTCCAATCCTTTTTGTCTTTAGCCCAGGTGAGGTGCTTCTGACACTGTCTCTTGTTCAAGAGTGGCTTGACACAAGGAATGCGACAGCTGAAACCCATGTCTTGCCTACGTCTGTGTGTGGTGGTTCCTGAAGCACTGACACCAGCTGCAGTCCACTCTTTGTGAATCTCACCCACATTTTTGAATGGGTTTCATTTCACAATCCTCTCCAGGGTCCCAATTGCTTGTACACTTTTTCCTACCTCATCTTTTCCTTCCCTTCGCTTCTCTATTAATATGCTTGGACACAGAGCTCAATTTGTTGATTTCAGTCTCACATATCTAGAGCTATCATAAGATCATGGATTTATCTTAAGTTAGACTACATTTTGGATGAAAGATTATAAGGCTGCTGTCACAATAAGGGCCATTTCTGGATTTATTATAGCAAAATTGGGAGGTTTTATGTCTTTTTTGTGTTTGCAATTTTTTATTTAGTTTGAGGAACATTATTAAAATGTTGCCTTCTTCAGAAATACAATTAGGATCATATTCAGAGTTTTAATATTTGGCATAACATGGCTGAAGAATAACAGTGCCCACAGCATGAAATAGTGACCAAAAATAACAAGGATCTGATATCTGTGGTGTGAACATGTGGTTTTCTGTTAGATACCGTCACAAATGCCATGGAGTATCTATACAAGTAATACATTTTGTTATAAAAAATAATAATAAAATGTCATATTTGTACCATTCCAATTGAATGACTCAAAGAAAGGTTTTTCCTGTAACTTTCTGCATCTTAAACAGGACTTGATACATCACCAAAATGACTTCTTGCTTAACCCTTTCTTCAACAGTAATAAACTGATCCTTACTCAACTTAGCTGGTAAAAAGCTGTCTTAGTGACAGCTTTGATGTGGCTGCTGAAAGTCAGGTCTGAGTCTAGCAACACTCCAAGGTTAAGAACTTGGTCAGTGATTTTAAGAGACCGAGTCTCCAGGTGTTTGCCAATGCTGACCCTCATCTTTTTGCTACCAAACAGAATAATCTCAGTTTTGTCTTCATTTAATTGTAGAAAAGTCTCCTTCATCCAGGTGATTATTTGCTCCAGACACTGACACAATAAGTCTATTGGACTGCAGTCATCTTGTGACAGAGACACATAAAGTTGTGTATCATCAGCATAACTTTGATAATTAATGCTATAGTTCTGTAATATTTGACCCAAAGGGAGCATATACAAGTTGAACAGAAGAGGTCCAAGGACTGACCCCTGGGGGACTCCACAAGTCATGGCCACTTGCTCAGATTCATAGCTGCCGATCGTAACAAAATAACTCCAGCCTTCTAAATAGGACCTGAACCAGTTAAGGACTGCTCCAGAAAGTCCAACCCAGTTTTCCAGCCTGTGCAACAGGATTCTGTGATCTGCAGTGTCAAATGCAGCACTGAGATCCAACAGAACCAGGACTGATACTTGACCAGAATCAGTGTTCAACCTAATGTCATTTAACACTTTGACCAGAGCTGTTTCAGTGCTGTGATGAGGTCGGAAGCCGGACTGAAATTTATCAAGATTTCCACTTTCATTTAAAAAGTCCTCGACATTTAGAAAGGTAGCCAAAGGTAGATATTGTCTTTTTCTTTTTTTAAAAATAACTAATTCTGATTTGGTTTCTGCTAGCGAAACTAAAAATTTCCAATGCCGATATCCAGCTAATCCACTGATGAATCACTCATAGTTACATGCATGTTGAATTGTAGTGAATTTGCAAACATTATGTTCTGTTTATATGTTTTTACTGCCATTACAAGTGTCCACTATCCACTATAATGTCTCTACAGTTGGTCTTTCACCTGGAAAACTACATGGTTACACTGAAAACCAAGTAGAAATTGGCCATGATATCTATAGCGCTGTATAATGTGTGCTGCAACTTCATTATGGTGCCACAAACAAGCTTCTCCTTTATGCTGTTAGATACCTGTGTGGCAAGACTTGCCCAATAAGTACATCGACTATATAAAATATAGACACAGTGACAGGGTTTGAAAAGCAGGGCCAATAGCAAATGCCTCATTGAAGGTTTCTTTGTATAGTACTCAGCTTGCAAACAGAATTCTAATCATACAGAAGTCTATTAAGAATTGGTCTACTTCAGAAAACATTCGCCTTATCAGTTTACGGTCTTAATAATTAAATTTAAATCTTTAATACTGTGTGATGTGTTGAAGTTTCTCAGTTATTGTCCCATTTAACATAAAGTAGATGAATACCCAGTTAAAGTAGGAAATGTTTTTCTTTAGTTGTATTATTTGATTGATAAAATAAAATTTGAGATTAAATATGGTGACACATAGGGACTCCATCTGCTAAAAATAATCATAACAGAGATCGAGGTCAGTATGTTGAACTTATATAAATTTTGGGAAAACAGTTTGCAAGAATCTGGTTACAGTGTGCTCGCTGATGAGCGGCAATACTGACAAGGGTGGTGACTGTTTATAAAGCTTTCTGTTCTTGATATACAACCAAGACATAAATGATGGTCATATTGCAGTGTGACATATATTTTAAATCAGATCAGTACTGTCCGCCATGCTGTGTTCTGCTCCCATTTATTTGATAAGACCCATCATTTGTATGCACTGGCTGACTGGCTTAGGTCCTGCTCAGTGCTGCAGACAGGCAACACTTTCAAACTGAGAATAATACAATGCGTCATGCTCTCTCTCTCAGCGAGCAAAGGACGATGTGCTGATAAGTTAATTGCAACCATTACATACAGCTGATGTACCCATAGTCTATCAATTTACAAGTGAGGATAAAGCAATCTCTATTGTGTGACGTGTGCACTTGGCCTTAACACTGACATACAAATTGGCTTGCATACATACACACACCTTTATGCCTTTTATGCCTTTTATGCCTTTTATTCTTGCATCTACATTTGTAAACCACTGCAGGTTTCATTTTACTCACACCAAAGAAAATTAAGTTTAACTTTTCCAAGTCTGTGTGATTAAAACTGTTCTGCTTTTCTAAAACAAGCCTTACACTGTTTCCTTTTTCATTAACAGTAACAAATTCCACCTCTGCCTTCCATGTATATTTAGCTGCTCTGCTTGCTTATGACTGCATTACAATCTCGGCAGAAAAATAAAGTGCAAACAAGTATTGTAAAACTTTCACTGCAACTGAAAGTTGCAAATTTGTGAAAACATCTCTATTTCTCTATGACAAAGGCAGAAAACTGTTGAAAACTACAGAAAGACTTTTCCAACCACGGCCACCTGCATTTTGATTTTGGCCTTCTTTTTTTTCAACCTAGCATAATGTAAAATCATGCACAAGATGTAAAGGTCTTACAGCTAAAGTGTGGCCATTTCTTAATTCTGAAATGCATCATTCTACAGATATGTATGACTCCACATCAGGCAATAACAGAATCTAAGAGAATACGAAGAATCCTGGGCAACTTCTTTTGAAAATTAGGTTTAAAACCCATTGCCACATATGCTTTGATGTGTGTTTTCATAAGAGCCTTGTCTCCAGGGTTTCTGTTTGAAGACAATCCAATCAGTAGAATCATTGAAAAACAATGAGAGAAAGGTAATAATGTAGAGAGAGGAATAGTAAAGGAGTAAACATGAGACTAGGATTTTCTTGAGGAAGAGAGCTCTGACTTAAAACAGGAAATTAAACAGATAACCAATTTCACCAACCAATATTTTAATCAGTTTGGTATTAATCTCAGTGGGACTTCCTGGTTAAATAAAGGTTAAATAAAATAAAAAAAACTGATTCATAAGTAAGAATCCATTTGCTGTCTTGTGTTCTGTTGATAAAGGGAACTCCAACTAGTAGCGAGAATAGACTTTTTTGATAAACAACTGCTTCAGCTGTAAAAATGTGATGATACAAATACCTTACTCTGTTCAGTTGTTATTAATTTTGAACAATTGATTTCACTTGTGTGCTGCCATTGTTCATGTAGCACATGTTCAGGGTAATGATGTATGAATGTTGCTGTGGTCTAGGTGCTAAATAGCAGAATATTGGTTTCTGTTCAGCCTTTTCAATGTGAAACTGAACACACTGACAGAGAAAACAATGATGAAGTAATCATTGAAAACACACGACAATGAGGACAATCAGATGAGTGAAGATGACAGAGTCAATCAAAATATCTCTTAGTTTAGAAGCTGCTGGCCAGTAATACTCAGAGACAATGATCCAATCAGAAGCGAGGATGCGAAGGCGTGTCAGATCCAACCAATTCCAAACAGGCAACAGAGGGCAGACAGTGCATGCAGGATTAGCTCCAGGTGGCAGCAATGAGTGGCTTCCATAACAACATTAAATACAGAATAAAACTTCAGGGCACCACCCTCTTTTGATAGAAAAATTATCTAGAATTTAATAAATCAGTCTCACACGCTACTCGTATTAGTGTTTGAACCAACCTTAAGTAACCAGCCGACCAGTTATGATACATTAATAACTAGTCTACACCTTCATAAGATATAAACATTCAAAGCATAACAGAATGTACACACGTGGACAAAACTGTTAGTACCCTTCGGTTAATTGTCCTATTGCAAGACTCATGACCTGCAACTGAGACCAAGCTTTCTGACACTGGCCAGCACATTTCCCTCTAGAATCCCTTGGTAGTCTTGAGATTTCATTGTACCTGCACAGATTCAAGACACCCTGTGCCAGATGCAGCAAAGCAGCCACAGAACATAACAGAGCCTCCTCCATGTTTCACAGTAGGGACAGTGTTCTTTTCTTGATATGCTTCATTTTTCTGTCTGTAAACATAGAGCTAATGTGCCTTGGCAAAAAGTTCCATTTGTGTCTCATCTGTCCATAGGACATTCTCCCAGAAGCTTTGTGGCTTGTCAGCATGTAGTTTGGCTTTTTTATGATTTGTTTTCAACAATGGTGTCCTCCTTCGTCGTCTCCCATTAAGTCCACTTTAGCTCAAACAACGACAGATGGTGCGATCTGACACTGATGTTCCTTGAGCTTGAAGTTCACCTTTAATCTCTTTAGAAGTTTTTCTGGGCTTTTTTGTTACCGTTTGTATTATCCATCTCTTTGATTTGTCATCAATTTTTCTCCTGCGGGCACGTCCAGGGTGTTTGGCTACAGTACCATGATCTTAAATTTCTGAACTGTAGTCATAGAAACATCAAGCTGCTTGGAGATGGTCTTATAGCCTTTACCTATAATTTTCTTTCTAATCTCCTGAGACAACTCTTTCCTTTGCTTCCTCTGGTCCATGTTGAGTGTGGTTCACACCATGTCACCAAACAGCACAGTGACTACCTGTAGCCCTATATATAGGCCCACTGACTGATTACAAGATTGTAGACACCTGTGATGCTAATTAACATATTAGGGGTACCATCATTTTTGTCCAGGCCTGTTTCATAAGTTTATTTTTTTAAATAATTCTGTTGAAGCATGGTTGAAAAGCAATGTCTCACTTTCATTGTTTACATTTCATAGAATTTTTATTTATTATTACTTTTGTCAGATTCAAGTTATTTCTGTGACCTTTGTGAGTTTTTCTTTCATTAACCGAAGGGTATCAACAATTTTGTCCATTTGTGTATGTAAATACGATGTTCAACCAAAGTTTGTATTGTAAAGGAATGTAAAAATGTTTGGAAATGAGCATGAATTAATTAAATTGTGGTATTAACTGATATTCACAAGAATGAAGAAAGAATTTCTGAATAAGACTAAAACTAAATTTGATGGGATGTTTAATATGTAGACCTAGGTTAATGACTAATCTAAGAAGATTCATTCACTATTGCCAGTCTTTTGACAGCAATGACACTCAGAGCAACTTATGAGCGGGAGTTGGTTGTCATCAGATGATTCTGTTTAACTGAGGTGATACACTCACTTCTGGTTTCTCAAAAAGGAAACAAGGTTTGGTTGGTCCCTGTGACGCTGCCTAATATCTTAAAAGTTTGTCTGTAAATTGTTGCTGACAGCTCAGTATGTCGGGTTGGCTGTGGTTGCCCTCTCTCTCCTCAGTCTCATAAAGAGACGCAGCTCAGGACTGATGTCATCAGACAGTGGATAGCAGAAGTAAAATACCGGCAAATATTTACAAGATTGATTTAAAAATAAAAAAAAACAAGGCCTTAGTCACCATTGAAAACGACGAGGTCTGGGTTTGGGTAACCCGCTGTCATGTGTGGTTTGATGTGTGTGAAGACAACAAAACCCCTTAAAGATCTGAGAATCAACCAGAACACAGAAGCAGAGATGATGAAGTGATCTGAGGAGGACAGGTGCGAGACAAAGATCACTCTGGAGTCCATTGGTGCTGCAGGCAGATACTATCCAGATACTATCAGGTACTATCCAGGTACAGAGGGAGTGAAGCTGTTGGAGACAGGTAACATTGTTGCTGACTTTTAGGAAAGTAATTTCCATCTGTTTGCTAGGTTTCAGTTTTGGTGCTGATAATCAAACAGGAGTTTCCTGCAACCTTAAAACTAAGGCTTCCCATTTTGTTCAAATGTGCAGTAATAAATATGGTTATGATTAGTGTTATGCTAATTACTAAAAAAGTTACTAGTTACAGTTACTAGTTACTTCATTTAAAATGTAACTTGTTGATTACTTACACTAAAAAGTAATGTGTTACTGTTAAAAGTAACTTTTTAGTTACTTTTGTAAAAAAAATTTCTTAAAAATTCTCCCATTAATATCCTTATAACTTAATTACAGTGTTGTATGAAATATAAAACAAACTGAAACACCAAGTAATGTTTCAACACTAGCTAATATATTTAAGTCAGGCCAGCACATTATTTGAAAAAACAGAAAAAAAAGAAAAGAAATAAAAGGTAATATTACAACTGCTCAAAAATTAAATCTATGCTGCTGAGCCTCCATGTTTCGCCCACCTTTTTATTAGGCCCGAGCACCGAAGGCGGTGCGAAGGCCTATTGTAATGCAAGCGTTTTTTCTTCTTATTAGGGTCCGAGCCATACAAAGTATGGCGAAACCCTATTGTAGTTGAAATGTTTATTCTTCTAAGCGCTTCGACCCCAAATTTGACCCCCTAAACACCCATGAAAAGTTGTGAAACTTGGCACACACGTCAAGTCCCGCGTAACTCGGGTATTATAAGGTCCGCATACACTTCAATGCAAAATTGGCTCAACAGCGCCACCTAGACACCCCAAAATTCCCCAAATGAATGGGGTCCCAAAACTCTACTTCGACGTAGGAAGACGAAACTCGGCACACACGTGTAACACCCCAAGTCGAGCAAAAAAC
Organism: Melanotaenia boesemani; assembly: GCF_017639745.1. Taxonomy (NCBI): domain Eukaryota; kingdom Metazoa; phylum Chordata; class Actinopteri; order Atheriniformes; family Melanotaeniidae; genus Melanotaenia; species Melanotaenia boesemani. The sequence continues at coordinate 18,034,439 of NC_055688.1, forward strand.
TCAATCTAACACCTGTTGCCATGGCAACGTGGTGCCCGCCATCTTGGCGTGTGCGGCCATTTTTTGGCCATTTTTTGCACTTTACACACATCGTATTTGAACGAACTAGTCTGAGGGGATTGGCGCGACCGACTCCAAACTTGGTGGGAAGCTTCCTGACAAGTTGGGGACCAAACGATATTCAAATCTTTCTAATAGCAGAAAGCGTGTTACCGTGGCAACCGACGGAAAAACGCCTTCACGCCAAGAAACACGGTTTGCTCATATCTCCATAGGAATACATGGGATCTGCACCAAAGTTGACAGGATTCATATATGTAACACCCCAAGTCCAGCAAAGAAGTCAATTGAACACCTGTTGCCATGGCAACCGACGGAAAAACGCCTTCATGCCATGAAACACGGTTTGCTCATATCTCCATAGAAATAGATGGGATCTACACCAAACTTCACAGTATTCATACGTGTGACACCCCAAGTCCAGCTAAAAAGTCAATCAAACACCTGTTGCCATGGCAACGGAGTGCCTGCCATCTTGGATTTCACTGCCATTTGGACGAACTACTCCGAGGGGATTCGTGCGACCGACTCCACACTTGGTGGGAACGTTCATGACAAGTTGGGGACCAAACGCTATTCAAATCTTTCTAATAGGAGAAAGCCTGTAACCGTGGCAACCATGAAAACAAGCCTTCTCGCCATGAAACACGGTTTGCTCATATCTCCATAGCAAAACATGGGAACTGCACCAAACTTGACAGGATTCATACACGTTGGGTCCTTAACGCATTACACCACCTGTTGTCATGGGAACATTGGGTGGCAGGGTCCAGGCCGCTCGGACCCGATGGATGCCGCTTGCGGCTTTAATTAGGCCCGAGCACCGAAGGCGGTGCGAAGGCCTATTGTAATGCAAGCGTTTTTTTCTTTTTCTTATTCTTATTTTTCTTCCGCCGAATGGATTGCATTTTTGGGGGCCTGAACATGCTCCAAAACTCAGCAAATTTTGCCTACCCCCCCCATTGGAATGTGAAAATTTACATATGGGAGGGTGCTCGGGACTGTTCGGGGAAAATTGCACGAGAGCGCCACCTATTTATGGTGCCCCGCCACTGCATGTCGTCAATCTTCATGAAATTTGCTACAATTGTTCGAAATGCTCGGGCGAACAAAAAATTCTCTTGGAGAACTGCTCTAAAAAAAACAGGAAGTCGGCCATTTTGGGTCAAAATCGCAATTTTGGCGTTTTACTGACCTCGCATTTGAACGAACTCCTCCTAGAGATATTATCGTATTGACACCAAAATGGCTGAGGATGTTCAGAAGGCATGTGTGATCAAAAGTTATGCAAAACTTTCTCAAAGGAGTAACGGCGTACAGGGGGCGTGGCCTCAAAGTTTGATGTCTCGCCATGAAAGACGAAATTGATATAACTCCCACATAAAACAACATTTCTGAACCAAAATGGTCACGTCTGAAACTAGTCCGATCCTCAAGACATCTACGTGCTCATTATTGGATTATGAATAGGCCACGCCCCCTGGCGACAGGAAGTCATGTTTTTTACTCGAAGACCCACTGCTCTGGCCTTTTGGACACAACCGGGGTCAAACTGGGTCAGACACCTGAAAACAAGTTGGGGATGATATCCGGTGAAGACTGTTGCTCTACCCTGCAAGGCGAGACCGTGGCGCCATGGCGAACTACGATTAGACGCCATGACATCATAACTCACTATAACTCCCTCAATTTTCACCCAATCACCTTCAAACTCACAGGAAATACTCATGGTCCGGTCCCGAGCAGACCCATATGACCACTTCCGGTCTAGCCCTAAGCCCCGCCCACTTTCAACAGGAAGTGCTTTTTTTCAGTTGCCGGCGTCCTTCTCCTCAGGCATGAACCCCAGACACTTGAAAGTGCTTCACAACAGGTCAAACCCTTTCATGATCCCACAAAAAAAATCTCAAGTCCCTTCGCCAAATGTAACCATGTCGAATACTGATCCGACGCCACCAAACAGGAAGTACTTGTAACTCACCCGTTGTACCATCGATCTCCACCAAACTCAGCAGGAAGGATCGTAGACAGATGAGGAACTGAGCCAAATTAACATATGCTGGAAAAGTGACATAGTGGCTCTATAGCGCCCCTAAAATATTTCTATCAACCAGCCCCGCCCACTACATGGACCGACATGCATGAAATTAACAACATTGATTTACCATGCCAGGATGTACAAAACTGTCCATTAGACCTCTAGGCTAATTTCAACAGGAAGTCGGCCATTTTGAAAAAAGTCTCATTTTTAGGGTCATGTTTGCCTGTTTCTTGCCATTGCATTTGAACGAACTCCTCCTACAGACTTTATCGTATTTACCTCAAAATCACTGTAAAGCTTCCAGAGGCATGTGTGATCAAAAGTTATGCAAAACTTTCTCTAAGGAGAAGGGGCATAGCAGGGGCGTGGCCTCAAACTTTGATATCTCGCCATGAACGACAAAACTGATATAACTGACATATAAAACAACCTATCTTCACCAAAATGGCCACGTATGATGTCATTTCCATGCTGACCACACCTACATGTCCTGATGTTGTCAACGCCATAGCCCCGCCCCCTGGAAACAGGAAGTACCACATTTTTTCCCACTGAAAACCTTACACACCTACTCAAACTCATCAATATCATCCTTGATGAACACATGACTCACAATATTACAAACTGCTTACACCATCATGATTAAAATGGCTGCCTGTGAGGTTTCTGTCCCTCGCCATCAAACAGGAAGTGGCTATAACTCTGGACTCGGTTGACCCAAAGACGTGATACTTGGCAGTTGTCATTTAAGTCCTAACCTCAACATGTTAGTACATGATCAAACACTATAGCGCCACCTACTGGCATTGTTGATATCTGCAGATGTTAAAACCATGCTTTTCTTTGGATTTACTTCACACTATTGGTCAGAACTTGGTCATGAACACTTCTGATGCCATTCTTGGGCCCACTGATGTACCAGCTGATCCTCAGAGGGAGACGATCACAATCCAAGGCAGAAAACCTGGGGACGACTGAGCGTATGGCTGCAAGCGCGAGAAAGCGTGCTGGGGGAGGGAGGTTGCCGGCTGATGGGGCGGTGTAATAGGCCGGAGCGGCGCCAGAGGTGCGAGGGCCTTGATCGCTGCTTGCAGCTTTAATTCTTATTCTTCTCCGAACTCAAACGCATTTTTGGGGTACTGCCCATGCTCGAAAACTCACCAAATTTTGCCTACCCCCCCAAAGGAATGTGTAAATTTACATATGGTAAGGCGCTCGGGACTGTTCGGGCAGAATTGAACGAGAGCGCCACCTATTTATGGTGCCCCGCCACTGCATGTTGTCAATCTTCATGAAAATCAGGAAACTTGTTCCAAGTGCTCGGGTGAACAAAAAATCCTACTGGAGTAGTGCTCTAAAAAAAACAGGAAGTCGGCCATTTTGGGTCCAAGTCGCCATTTTGGCGTTTTACTGACCTCGCATTTGAACGAACTCCTCCTAGAGATATTATCGTATTGACACCAAAATGGCTCAGGATGTTCAGAAGGCATGTGTGATCAAAAGTTATGCAAAACTTTCTCAAAGGAGTAACGGCGTAGAGGGGGCGTGGCCTCAAAGTTTGATGTCTCGCCATGAAAGACGAAATTGATATAACTCCCACATAAAACAACATTTCTGAACCAAAATGGTCACGTATGATACTAGTCCCATCCTCAAGACATCTACGTGGTCATTATTGGATTATGAATAGGCCACGCCCCCTGGCGACAGGAAGTCATGTTTTTTACTCGAAGACCCACTTCTCTGACGTTTTGAACACAACCGGGGTCAAACTGCATCAGACACCTGAAAACAAGTTGGGGATGATATCCGGTGAAGACTGTTGCTCTACGCTGCAAAGCAAGACCGTGGCGCCATGGCGAACTTCGATAAGACGCCATGACATCATAAATAAGTATAACTCCCTCATTTTTCACCCAATCACCATCAAACTCACAGGGCTTAGTCATGGTCCAGTTCCGAACAGACCCATATGACCACTTCCGGTCTAGCCCTAAGCCCCGCCCACTTTCAACAGGAAGTGCTTTTTTGCAGTTGTCGTGGTCCTTCTCCTCAGGCATGAACCCCAGACACTTGAAAGTGCTTCACAACAGGTCAAACCCTTTCATGATACTACCACAAAAATCTCAAGTTCCTTCGCCAAACGTAACTATGGCGAATATTGGTCCGACGCCACCAAACAGGAAGTACTTGTAACTCACCCGGTGTACCATCGATCTCCACCAAACTCGGCAGGAAGGATCGTATTCAGACGTGGAACTGTGCCAAATTGACATATGCTGGAATAGTGACATAGCGGCTCTATAGCGCCCCCTACAAAATTTTGATCAACCAGCCCCGCCCCCTACGTGGACCGACATGCATGAACTTCACCACATTGATTTACTATGCCAGGATGCACAAAACTGTCCATTAGACCTATTTGCTAATTTCAACAGGAAGTCGGCCATTTTGTAAAACGTGTCATTTTCAGGGTCATTTTGGCCTGTTTCTTGCAATTGCATTTGAACGAACTCCTCCTAAAGATTTTATCATATTTACCTCAAAATCACTCTGAAGCTTCCAGAGGCATGTCTGATCAAAAGTTATGCAAAACTTTCTCAAAGGAGAAAGGGCATGGCGGGGGCGTGGCCTCAAACTTTGATATCTCGCCATGACAGACGAAACTGATATAACTTACATATAAAACAACCTATCTTAACCAAAATGGCCATGTATGATGTCATTTCCATGCTGACCACATCTACATGTCCAGATGTTGTCAACGCCATAGCCCCGCCCCCTGGAAACAGGAAGTACCCCATATTTTACCATTGAAAGCTTTAAAAACGTACTCAAACTCATCAATATCATCCTTGATGAACTCATGATTCACAATGTGTCAAACTCCTTACGCCATCATGATTAAAATGGCTGCCTGTGAGGTTTCAGTCCCTCGCCATCAAACAGGAAGTGGCTATAACTCTGGACTCGGTTGACCCAAGGACGTGACACTTGGCAGTTGTCATTAAAGTTACAAACTGAAGATGTTAGTACATGATCAAACACTACAGCGCCACCTACGGGCCATGTTGATATCTGGAGATTTTAAAACCACACTTTTGTTTGGATTTCTTTCACACTATTGGTCAGAACATGGTCATGAACACTTCTGATGTCATTATTAGGCCCATTGATGTATGAGATGATGGTCAGAGAGATACAATGACCACTCGAGGCAGAAACATGGGGATGACTGAGCGTAAGGCTGCCAGCCAGAGCGAACTTGCTTGGGGAGGGAGGTTGCCGGCTGACAGGGCGGTGCAATAGGCCGGAGCGGCGCCAGAGGTGCGAGGGCCTTCATCGCTGCTTGCAGCTTTAATTATATATATATTTTTTTGTCTACATATGTCTTTAGTTTTTTCCAGCATTGGCTCTGTCTCCCTGTCAAGTGAAGTTGTGCATGTGTGTGGGTAGGGGCGTGCTGCTTCGGGTGCCCTCGGTAACCAAGGAAATGGGGAAGTGGACACTAGTTCCTGAGGACAAGGAACTACTGTCCACTGGATTGATGGATTGATGGATGGATGGATGGATGGATGGATGGATGGATGAGGTGTATGTCTCTGTTCAAAACATAGAAAATCTGACGGCCTCATTTCATTCAGTGTAGACTTCTAACCACAAAGAGATGTGTTTTTTTATTCTAGAAAAGACAAACTAAGGAACGTGTCAATAACTTTACTTTAAATGTTTTTGATACACTTTTGACAGGAGAGACGTGGGAGGAGACAGGATGTTCAGAGGGAAGTAGAGAGCAAAAAGAAGAGGAAAGAATAGATGGAGAAAAGGGACTGGACATTAGAGAGGAAGTGGTTTCTGTGAAACATAAGTTGCTTCCATTTTAAATAGATTTTGTGCTTCATTTTGGTTTCTTGAGATGTGTGTGGGCCATAATGGGTGGTAGACCGTGGTATTTCTAAAACCCTTGCTATGGGCCTGGTTAAGACACATAATGAATATGCACAGAATGAAAAGATGAAGACAAAGACTGAAACAAGTAAAACATTACATCTTTCCTTCAATCCATTTCTCTGTCTCTCCTCCTCTGATCATTCTTTAACTATATCTACTCTGCTCTGCTTATTCTCAGCTCTGAATGGATGGAGGTGTTATTCACTGTCAACAACCAATGGCAGCACAACGGGAGCATCTTGCATATGCAGATTCTCATGCTCCTATTTGCATATCATGGTTTGGCTTAATGCTACAAGTGTTCCTTTTCCTTCATTCCCTTGTCTTTGAAGATTTAAACATTTGTGAACACATCTAGTTATAGTTATATAAAAGTTCTATGTTGTTGAAACCACTGCAAGATGCACATGTAGAAACATTGATCAATCATTCAAATAGAATGGAAAATAATGAACAAGAAAAAAAATATGTAATCATAAAACAAACAAAAAATGGGATAAAAAGGAAGAAATGCTCTAAATAAACAAATTAACAAATTGATCAAACATTAAAAAAATCTTGATGATTTAAACTGTCTGTGCCTCCTGAATATTTATATATAGCTATTTAAAATAACACACATTGGAAATAATTTGATATAAGAAACAACACATTAACATAAAAGTGGATTAATCTGCTTGAGTCTCCTTGTTGGTATGTGACCCCTGCCATAATTCATATCATTCAATTTCTTTACAGAGAATCAATGATTTGCAAGTGGAGTTTTCCTCATGCATTTCCCATCTAAACATGTTTTAGTCAGTTGTAAGTTGGGCAACATACTGTGTCCAGTCCATTTATGGCTTTATTAGCATGCTATCAAATGACGTGTGCAATTATTCTGCAAACTGAGCCCCCAGAACCAATTAACCTTGGCTTAACCAATGGTTTTATCTGAGCTATAGTCAAGACATACAGTTGTAAAGCTACAGAGGTTCTTTTTTTTTTTTTAATTAAAAACTGGGTTTCTTGCTTATTTCTCTCTCATGTTTCAGTTATACTATGTATGTAATGTCACTGCTCTTTGTTATCTTGATATCAAGTCATGAAGATTTGCGGTTTTTCAAAACGTTCTGTACTAGCTGCTTGCAAAACATGGAAGTTGTATATAAAATACAAAATGTATTGCAAATAGGCTTTATACATTTTTACACATCTCACCATTCAAAATTTTGTAGAAAAAAAAACAAAAAACAAAACTAATTGTATCACACAAGAAGTACAACATTAAAAGATCTTTTTGTTTGTTTTTTTTTTTTCAGTCTTTTCTTTAATGTGTTTGCTCACATAGTGTCATGATTTATTAAAATTTTGTTGTATTGGTGTTAGGTACTGCATTACCCGTAACTTGTTGCTTACTGGTTTCTGGTAAAGACATTACAAATTCACATGTATGGCTGTCCATTTTATGTAGTTGTTATGAAGTTGTTAACTCTGTTGAAGCTTCACATATGCATTTACTTGCAGACTAAAACAGACAGAAGAATACACTGTGCTTATTGTTTTGCTGTGGCCAGATACCAAAGCTTGGCCTAAAACCTCCTCTCTGTCTCTGTGGTATCTACAATATCTACAGACTTTCTTTTCTTTTCCTCAGCGGAGAGCGAGAGAGAACTGTGATCTTGTACTCATTAGCCTCAACCATATCATTGTGATGTATATGAATCTGTTCCAGGTGGCATATTGTCTGATACTAATTACACTGACAGAGTCTTTGTCCTCAGGTCTTTCTCATGATCATCATAGGAATAGCAGCCTGTGGGTTTGTAGTTAGGCTGATGTATAAATGTCAGTAGGTGAGTTATGCTGCACCAATTTACTTATGGCTTTGGCAGAAGACCCAGGACTTAAATGGAGTTTCAGCCTGCCATAGATATAAGCCTTGGGAGGTTAAGAAATCCTTTAAAGACTACAATAGAAAGAGCAGTAATGGTTTTTTTGGGGAAAACACATATTATATTGTTTTTTTATAGTTCAGGCTACTTAAGTAAAAAAACAGAAAATTGAAATATGGTCAATTACTGCTGAGATATTAAGTTATCAGCTTCTTTGGCTTAATTTAAGTGCTTAGACCTGTGTGACATCAGTGAAATTTACCATATGGTATGGAAATATTCCCCTAAAAGCGGTGTTTATCCAGCAAGAGGCACTAAATTTTAGTGTTAATTGAAACTACTAGCAAGAATAAACCACCTTAATAATAAGCTCGTCCTAAAACACCAAAGCAGTTATTCTTCATTATCCACAGATGTCATTTGCTCATGTCGATGCCTCAGACAATAATTATCATCTCACCAGAAAGTTGAAAAGAAATGTTTGATGATAGAAGATGCAAATTACTTCATATACAAAAGAAAATATAAGCTTAGTTTGATCAAGCTCTTTCTATATTTTCTTTTTATTTTCCATTTTCCAAGACTGAGAGCATTCCTTCCTACATGAAAGAGCTTGGTATTTATATGAGATGAGTAATTCCTGTATTTATAATGATACAATCAAGAGTAGCAGAATGGATGCTTTATGACAATGCTATTCATTCTTTGATTTAGACTCGCATTTCTTGGGAACCACTGTGACAAGGTTAGTCTGCAGAAATTTTTCAATTAACAAAATCTTGGTGATCCCTCAACTTTTCCTCGAGCGCAAAAAGTCAAAGTTTTCTTTATTAAGTGAAATATACCTCTATCAAACTTTCTTCACATTGTACTTTTTTTTCCACACAAGTACTTCACAGAGTGCAAATGTAAATCAAAAGGAAACATTTTTTTTAGCTGTCACTATATGTTGTAACCCTTGACTAAAGTTAGAACATACAGAATGTAAACTGTAAATATCACTGACATGCCTTTATTTTTTAAAGTGATTTCTGGTCTCTGGTGGCTTTTATGAAACAGTAATTGGTCAAAAAATTGGGTCAGAGAGCAGGGAATGACCTGCAGCAAAGGGACCAGACCAGGACTCGAATGTAGACCAGCTGCATCAAGTAGCTATATTTCAACGGCAGACAAGCACAGTCAGGACTGTTCATTAGATAGTTGGCCAAAAGACTTTATGATCTCTTACCACTTCTGGCATAATTTAACAAGTCCTCATTTTCCCCTATGACAACAAGGCAGCCCGAGCCCTGTCAACGTTGTTGATTATTATCAGTTAATGTCATTAAACGTCTTTGAATCCTGAAGTCCTTTTAAGGAATCAAACTCCCCATGGTTCTTAAAATAATATTTTTGATGTTAGATTATTTTACCACGATGCAGCGGCCACTTGTCAGTTGCAATATTTACCTTATCTTATTTTAACCAATTTTGGGACGGGTTTGTTTTCAATAACCACATTTCGAGTGTAGTTAGCAAACAGATGAAAGTTTATTGATGGAGGTTTTACAGGGAGTGGCTGCCTAGTGGTTTGATCAATAGACTTGGGTTCAAGTTCCTGGACTCTCAATTAAGGAAAACCACTGTGTGTCCCTCTACAGTTGGGGACCTTTAACCAAAAAATGCTCCCTGGGTGCCATTAAAATGGCAAGCCACTGCTCCTAGTCCAACTAGGATGGGTCAAATGCAGAGAAAGAACCCACCAGTTGGGATTATTAAAGTATGCATTATTATTTTTATGGATGTGACCTTTCCAGTCCCCATTAGATTTGAAAAGTAATGATAAAAACTATTAGTAATACTTTTATGCAGCTTTTTTGTTTTTGAGGTTTGAACTTTCATGGGTCCTTAAAAAACAAAAAGTAGAATCTGGATGTTTGTGCTGACCTAGTTACCTGACCAGCCAGGTATGCTTCAGCGAAACTGAACCTAAACTTGGGTAAGGGGTGTGAGTTTTAGCAGCAGTCTAAAGGACTTCTGTGTGACTCACACTCATCTGAGTGAAAACATCTGTTAAAGGGACATGTTTTAGCAGGGCTGTTATTAGAGGAGAAGGGGAGATGGTTATCAGTGGAAGTGGTTTCTATCAAGGACCTGAGATGTGAAACATTGCTTTTATAATTATAGGTTTCAAGCACTTTGACAGATTTCTGTCACTCTCAGTCCATTCAGTGATTCTTGCACAGTTGCTGTTATGATCCAACTACATGCTTTGTTTAGATTACCACTGCTGTTTATATTCTATCTATTCTAAAAGGATTCTCTTGCGATAAAAAAAGCTCTTAAAAAAACACCATTCTTTTTTTTTTAAGATATTTTTGATGAATTAAAGTCAGCGTAATTGTGAAGTTATAATGTGTTCCCAGCAACTCCACCAGATAAATGCTTTAATTGAGGGACCATCATTAGCATGTTTAAAACAACACTGAAATGACATTAGCTTTTAAATTTTATATTTTATTGCCATACTATATAGGCAAACAGATGTTGAATAACAACAGTATTGTTTAGACTCACGGGAATTACAGTCCAAACATACTGACCATAAGTGTCACCACATGCCTTTATTTTTGCCTTGGTGGAACATTTAAAACAACTCATATTTTTAGTTAGAAATAATCAATTTAGTTAGTAGGTTAAAACTCCTAGAATGACAAAGGAGATAACATGAAACATTCATTATTATACTTAATTAGGGAAATTATAGGGAATAAAACTGACCTTTCAGTCAATTAAAAACTAACTTTTAGCACTCCATTTTGAGGAGGTCTCTGTGTAAGCTGCCTTTAATAATAACAAATGGGTGGGCAACAAATATACCAGTAAAATCATGGTCAAGATTTACTGGCCATGAACAAAGTTCTTCAGTGTGTGTATAATTTATTTACCTGTATTTTTAAAAATATTTTATGAAATGGCAATTTTGACTGAGAATCAGGATATATATTTATTTATTTGATATTTATTTGGTAATATTACAATTTTGCTTCAGTAAAAGTTAAAAAAAAACTGCTTTTGGCAAAAAACTAAGTATGTTTAAAAAAATCCTGGTCTTAAGTATTTTGCTGAAAGTGCAAATGCTTTTCTTTTCCATAAACTTTGAAGCTAAATTACTACATTTCTCTAGGTCTTTATTTGTTTGATGTGTGCAGCTGCAGCTGACATTGCTTTTTTCCAGATGGAGATGGATATTTTGCTAAATTCAATCTCCTCTACTTTGATGTTGGAAATTGCTGATTTTGTGCCATGAAAGCAAATAATGTCTCACGAAGAGAATCAGACATCAATGATTTATAACACAAGTTTACACAAGTTACATGATGACTCATACACATCTATCTATCTATCTATCTATCTATCTATCTATCTATCTATCTATCTATCTATCTATCTATCTATCTATCTATCTATCTATCTATCTATCTATCTACCCACAATCCAATAGAGTAGTGGTTTTTGAGCGACAACCCCCAAGATAAGATGCATTGGAGTTTGCAACCCCCACCCACATTTGACAACATAATTGTGATTAATTGTGTGATGTATCAGATAATCTTGCAGCCATCTTCTAACTTTGTTGTTTATGAGTTAATATGTTATGTTTTTTCTCTGTGAGTATCTGGTACTTTGATGGCTGCTGTGATACATTTGTTTTGATTGAAGGGTCGTTGCCTTCTATCTGTTGTGTTTTTGTCTCCTCTTTATTCTTTCTGCTTTTTCTTTTTGCTTCATTTTGCTGTCTTCCTTCTTTTTCTGTCCCCTCCAGTAAGGTAAAGAAAGATTACATAGGTTCCATAACTTAAACTCAGGAGGATTCTTATACTCATAAACCTTCCCTTGGCAGAGCAAATTTGTTCTGCACAACACAGCAACCAGACTATCATTCTGTTTGCAACAATGCTGGACAGGACAAGTAAAAAAAAAAAAATCCTACATTTATTAGATAAATATAGGCTATATATTTTTCAACATTATCTGGCGACCCCCTGAAATTTTTTTTGACCCCCAGTTTTGAAAACCACTGAAATATAGTACTTGTGGGAAATGATAAAATTCTTCTATCATGTATGCGTAGCCAGAGCCACCTATTGTCCTACACGTGTGTATGATTTTGTTGTATTTACCCGCAATGCCCAGCTTTGAACCCACAATGCTTTTTGCTTTGTACTCTGCTTTCTGTCTTTGGTTCACTTGAAGCAGTCAAGTTTGTTCATGCATTCACTCCTCCGCAAAGGAAACGTACTTTCCGATTAAACAAAGCCAGATTTCAAAAAGGCTGGTGTGAATGCACCTTTACTTTCTTTGTTTTTAATTTAATCTCTGGTCTGTTCAAAGACATGGGTAGATTGCTTTTGGATGTGTTTTCTTGTTTCTTTATACTGTAGATTATTCCAAGTCATGTTAAAACAGAGCAAAACAATTGTAATAAAAAAACATAATGAACAGAATTGATGAAGGTACAAGTATAGAGGATTTAATTTCTTTTTTTTTTTTTTTTTTTTTTTTTACAGAATTAACAAAACGCTTTGCTACCATTTGAATTTACATACAGACTTAAATTATGTTTATATGTTTAGGACAAACAAACTGCAATTAAAAGAAAACTACAAAGTTTATATATAAAGAAAACGCAAGTTTCAAGGTTTCAAAACTTTTTTGCGAACATGCAAAAAGCAGTTTTCAGATCTCATATTACAAGGCTTTAAAAGTTTTTTGCAAACTAATGTGGTGGGAAAACAATGCCATATTTGAAACTCTGAAAATGTTTACTTGAAAACAGCAGGGTTGCAACAAGAGATTTGAATCTCTGAAAATGTGAAGCTGAAACTCTGTAATATGCATGTTGCACTTAATTCAATAAAAACTGAAATACAAAATTATGCATGCGGAGATTCAAACTTTTTTCAGACTTTCAAAATATTTTTTAAGGTTTCAAAACTTATTTTCAGACTTGCAAAACTTTATTTCAGGTTTCAAATATTCAAACATTGACCTTCATGGTTTCAAAACGTTGTCTTTCAGTTTTAGATTATGACAGTATTCTCATCCCATAGTTTGTCTGTACAACTCCCAATAGCCGCAGGTCTCAGGTCAAATTAAATCAGCATACTACTGTATAATAACTTATCTGTGTGTTTCCTCTGTCAATGACTTTAGAGTTTTCTTTTAATTGCAGTTTGTTGGTCTTAAACATATAAACATAATTTATTGGCATTTATCATAATTTGAATGTACTGACCTAAACTGGATAAAATTGGGATGTATATAAAATAGCTTGAGTTGCATTGTTTAATTTTTTCTGTTTATGGCCTTGATATGATTTGTGTAAAATAGTACTTCATAAATCTCGATACATCTGATTATACTGGAAGTACATGAGGTTGTGGAAGAAACTTGATGTGTTAAATTCCACATAAATTAGAAAAATACTTTGCAGCAGGAACTTGGTGTCTGTCACACGTGTCTGTCATAAAACTTTTGTTAACATTTGTTAGGTTTTTTGCGTAATTTGAGTAACTGATTGAGGAAATAATGAAAATATTAACAAAAACGTTATTTCAAAATGTACTAGGTAATTTCAACTATTTCTAAGCTATCAAAGTGAAATAGAACCAAGTTCATACAATGAATTATCTCTGATTTGTTATTCATAGAAATTAACAGCATTGTCGGAGCCCCCCTTCACAATCTTTTTCACGTACTCATCTTATTTACACAGATTCAACTGAAGTACATAAATGTATTCAACAGTTTGCCTATCAAAGTTCTTATGAGCAATTTGAGATTATTATTACCAACAACTAGATTAGAATGAAGTTATATTCACTAAATATACTCTATTAAAACCAGTTATATTTTACAGTAAATTTCCGTTTCTTCTCCGGACAAAGTTATGGTAGTTGACATCTTATTTTTTTATCCTGGCATGTTTTGCGTTGCATCTGCAGTTTTCCTCAGATGCATCATCTGACTGCTGTGACGTGTTGTTTATTAGCTGTTGTTCCAAGGTTTGGCCAACCTGATGGACCTGGCAGATCTGCCAGGTTGGCCACGCCCCCCGCCGTTTGATTGTCTCTGAGGAAATAATCCCAGGTGTGTGGGAGCATTAAACTCCCTCATCCTGGTTGACGGTGTCGTTGGCTCACTATCTGATGACATGTTGCCTCCCTGATCCATCTTTTGTGTTTGTTTGTCTCTGCTCTGACCATCTTAGCGTTGTCGTGGTTGTTGCAATAATCCGATATGGCTGACTTTAACTGGTCTATTTTGTTCTTGGGATGAACCAGTAACTGTCTTAATGTCATGTGGTTTTACCACTGTGTTTATTTTGTATTTTTTCATTACCCATTGTACTGGTTCCATTATAGCGCTGATATATGGCATGATAACTAGTCCTAATTTTTGGTTTTGGGTTGCTGTTTAGGTTTTGTTTTTGGTCTGTTTTTCTTGTTTATGACATGCTGTTTTTCTTCATTTCCGGTCTATCTTTATTCTCCATTATGATGCTAGCCTGTTCGTAGAATGTTCAGATCATTTATGTGCTGTGGGGTGTTCAGATGTCCAGGGTAAATATGGGTAGGTGTGTGTTGGTTTTCTATATAAAGTTAATTTTATGCTGCTGTTTTTCCAGTATGTGGTCCACATATCTTTTCCAGAGGGTTGTTCTGCAGTGTGCTAGTGCTGTGTTTATGGCTGTGGATTCCAAGTCCTCCAAGAAAAACTGCTCATATGGCTGATAATGGATCTCTGATAACAGATCTCTCAAAACTGAATAGTTCAGACATGATGTCAACTGTAAGGTTTGTGTGTTTTGTGAAATATATTTAAAGAAAGAAGACAAAAATTAACCTTTCTGAGGTACATTTTAAAGAGTACATGACTGCAGGGGACTAAACATATTGCGAAATTAAGTGGCCTCCTTGCAAATTAGCAGAGCTCCTGTCTAACGTTGACTATATGCAACTCAAGTGTCATTCCAGCTGGTGTGTGTTGACTACACACGTTAAATTAACTACACAGAAAATATTATTGTAGGCGACTCACTTATTAAATGAAATATAAGTTGTTTCATTGGAAATGAATTTCACCCATGTGGATATTAAAAGTAAGAACCTTCCCTGCTTACCTAAAAACTTAGATTCTGATTCAGTTGTTGCTCTGCAGTAGATAAAAAAAAATGTGTATTGGAAGTTAAGACCAGTGATAAAAAAGGTATAGCAAGATATAAAATAGCTTATTTGAGGCTATAAATGACAAACAGATGCAAATATAACAATGTAAAACTTGTTCCAAAGGAATAATGCATTTATCCTCACTTACAGTACATATATGTGTGGTGCATGAGATATTTAACATCAAAGACTTGTATTATGTTGCCTAAAATCCTCCGTTACACAATTCTATTCACTTTAATGTCAGACTGTAAGCTTTAATGTAAATCTACATATTTTAAGGTATAAACAAAGCACACCAATGCTTAGCAATTTCATTCACAGCTTCAAAGCATTGTAGGTAAATTCAAGTGTAGGTAGTATTCCAGCTGACTTCATTAAGTTTCATTTCCCATTTTATCTCTCCTGAAGTGGACCATTAAGTCAGTGTGCAAGGGTAACTGATCAGCTAATCTGCCTGTGATTTATGTGGCAGGGAATCTGAGGATTTAACTGTGCTTTAGAACACATTGATTACTGACATAGTTAATAGGATGAACCTACTGGTACAATGAGACAGGCTTATTGGAAATGTCAAATCAAGTGACTCATTTGCATTCATGATGTATGGTGTCCATTTCAGCATCTGCCCAGGCAGCACAAACTGACACATGTAGCCATAGAGAAACAGCCAAGGCTTACAGTCTTGAATTTGAAACTGACCATCTGGCCTTCCAGGGCGTTGGCATTGGTTAGAGCTTTTTTTTTCATCATTTACATATCTGTATTGGATGTCCTTAGCTAAAGTGTGCTGAATAGTGGGTGAGAATTTATAAAACTCCTGGTAAGACTCAATACACCTGTGGGCTTTGAGTAAAGATTCAGCCTTGAAAACACTTGACGTTGACAAGCTGATCTGACATATTGTCTTCTTTCTTTTTTTCCAACTTCTTTCTGTGCATGCATTTATGTGACTATTTTACTATATGAGATCAAAACACACAACTGAAACAATATTGCCCCCGAGATATCTACAGTCTAAACACACAAAAGAAGCATCCCCCCCAACCCAAAAAAAAGGATTTGAAAAGTTGGTGTAAACAAGATTGTAACATGAGTAATATGAAATCTCAGTGTGTGAATGATGCGATTCACTTGAGTTAAATGCATGTCATGCTCATGAATATGTTATCCGAAATGAATGCTCAAAATTGATCACCTCCACAGCAATAAGCTTGAGTAAGGGTCTATATTTTAAGGGGCTTCTGAGATGGTTTAATATTTTACTTTAATTCATTTTGTTTGATGGACCTCCATGTTTTGACAAAGTTAAGGTCTCTATGGTCTTCTCTGATTCTGGTAGTCTCTGAATTTTATTAGCCAATATCACTTTAGTCAATATATTTTTTGCCAATGATCCATTGAATTAACTAACAGCCAAATCTAAAATAATTGAATAAATTAATTATATAGTAGTAATTATATAGTAGCAAATACATATATTATCTCAGACAGGTGTTTGGGGAAAAAAGTTATTTTATTCATAATTTGATACAAAAGCATCAATGAAAAGCTGAGTCTTTGAGAAAGATAGAGAAAGAGTCTTTAAAGAATCTGAAATTTCTCAGCAAACGTGTCATACCGTTGTGAATTATTTAAAATCTATTTTCTTCAAAGAAAGATTGGTTTGGTTACTACTCCTACAGTACATAATTTCATTACTATTGCACAAGGTTATACCTAGAATGGATGCAATCTCTGATCCCTCAGCCAGCCCTGCATCAACTGTTATTCATCAATAGCTGATATTACTGCACGGACAAGGGATTTATATGCAAAATCTACTTCTTAACAATAACAGATTTCTTAACAGTACAGATTTTAATTCCCAAATTCCACTTCAGAAAAAAAAAAAAAAAAAAAAAAGCTTTGTGTTGTGTTGACCTTCTCCAGAGGCAGCATCAACTGCTCTCTGGGCTCAGAGGCATGTTAGATGGACCATCGTACAGTGGAAACACTGATTGTTATCAGGCAATTCAGTAGTTCAGATCTTTATGTTTGGAGAAAGTAGATGTAGTGTGTAGTGTAGTTCCCAGACAGAAGAAGTAAGGACAAAAAGGGACATTTATATTGGTATCAGCACAAAGTCTAAAAAGCCAGAGGGTGTGTTGTTTTCAGGTTGTATCAGTTTGCTTAGCAGTGGTAGTTTGATGCAGGATTATGCAGAAAACAAACCCAGTTCAATTTCATCTGGGGTATTTGCTGCCTTCGAGACTGGAGAGATTTTTCCATGAACATCAATGAAATTTTTAACAAGACAATGCAAAACCACACTCTGCACACATTGCAAAAGCATCGCTAAGAAAGAAGTCAACATCAAATAGTCCTACTGCTGTACGTCTTAATACATATTAGCAGGAAGAAAAAAGTACAGAAACACATCACTGCCTTAGTGCCACATCTTTTAAAGTTGTGAAAAAAAGAATGTCAAAATTATAAAATGAGAAAAGCTTCACCATTTTAAATGACCTTGTTAATTTTACTGTTTATATATATATATATATATATTTTTTTTTTTTTTTACTGTTTCCTGTTTTCATCAGCTGACCTGACTGCTCAGCTTCTGTCTCAAATCCCACATCTTTATGGGTTTTTGTATGCTCTCTTACAGCCCTGTTAGCGGTTATACTGGCCGGCAGAGACTGCTTAGAGGCTGGAGACTCGTGCTCGAGTGATGAGACTTGTAGTCCACGTCTGCGCACTTTGCGTCAGTGTGTGGCAGGCAATGGCAACATGAAGCTTGGTCCCGGTGCCAGGAGCCAGTGTGCCAATGCAGTGTCCGCCCTTCTATCCAGCCCCTTACATGGATGCCAGTGCAAACGAGGAATGAAGAAGGAGAAGAACTGCCTGAGCATCTACTGGAGTCTTCATCAATCTATTATACATGGTCTGTAGTTTTTCTTCTGAAATATCATTTTTTAAATAAAGTCTGCAAATCAAAGTGTAATCTTATTTAGACACAGTAACAGCTGGATGACGGTTCATTAAAGAAATATAATAACCCTGACTAATGGATGTGTATAATTTATGATTTGGTCCTCTAGTGTCTATAGTGACTAAATGAAAATGACTTTGTAATCAGTATTTATGTATCTTATCCTTGTGATGAGCTGTGATGTTCATTTAAGCTAGTATATCTATGTATCTATTATTCTTGCAGGACTTACCCTGGTGGAGAGTTATCCGTATGAGACAGTGCAAAAGGATTATGACTATGTCCGCTTGGCCTCTATTACAGCTGGCAAGTTGACATGCCTTTGTTACCTTTCAATTTTTTTTTTTAATACTGTTTCACCTTTCAGAGATGTTTTGTTAAAAAAATCCACAGAATTTCCAGAATAACACATAAAACATATATAACTATGTACCTGAGCATTAAAATTATTTGCTTGTCTGTGCGTACTATTAGATGGGAACGTCTTAGCATTATCAGTGACTCTCATAGCTTACTTATTAAGTACCTTTTTCTAAAACTGACTTGTAGTGATAAAATATTTTAAATTTTGTCTTTTATTACAGTGATATATTGAGTAAAATATGTCAAATTCACTGAAACATTGCCAAACTTCAAATAGATTAGGTACAGTTGTAACATTAAATTGCCATTAACTAAATAGGACAACAAGGATAAAATGTAGAGTGAAGTTTCGGCCAAGAGTGTGACACTCATGAAGTGATGCTTACTTGAGGAAATCTTTTTAGAAAAAGTGAAAAAAAGTGGCTAGACAGTATAGTCCCTTGAGTCATTTACACATGTAAATTAAATAATATTTTATGCTTATTTTATGGTATCAATTAATTATAAATTCTTCTTAGTTAAAATATTTTTGAAACGCCAACAGAAGGGGTGGGGGTTGTGTATTTACATGTCACCATGTAACAGACCAGATTAATATTTTAATGCAATGAGTTTAAAATAAAACTGCGATCCCTTCCAAAACCTTATCAAGTGCTTTTGCTTCTTAAATTTAACTCTTGTTGCCTAAACCTAACCAAGTCCTTTGGATTCCTTAACATAAACAAGCAACAAATTAAATTTAAAGTAAGCAATGAAAGCTAACAAGAACAATTGTTTACTCATTGTATACTTGTTTATTAATATAAAGAAAACTGTGCTCCAAAAATGATTACACGAGGGTTACACTAGACTTTAAAACTAAATTGTATAAAACATCAAACAGATCTGGATGCAAGAAATATTTATATTAGTGTATGACATAACAGCTCTCTTCTTACATTGATCCACCAGAGCTACACTATCCAACACTATCTTTAATTTGAATTATTTAAACTATTTGGAATTTGACCACAAACACCAATCTCCCTCATTAACTGTCAAATAAAAAAACAACAAAACAAAAACAAAAGCAAAAACAACAAAACAAAAAAACTAAACAAAACAAAGCAAACAAGCAAAAAGAAAACAAACAAAAAAAACAACAAAAATAAAAAAAACAACAAAACAAAAAACAAAAACAAACAAAAAACAAACAAACAAAAAAAAAACAGCAATTTAGCAAATAATTTGCATCTTTGCTCAAAAAAGAAAACTCAACTTCTTTGACACAGATTCTTTGTAGGTAATTTAAAAATTGCTGCAGATGATCTCGTGGGAACATCTGTCAATGCAGTGAATTAAGGACTCATGCCTGAAACAAACTGCTTAAAGGGATGAGATGTTTGATTGTTTCTTTGGCAACTTGCATACAAAAGGTTCCTTCATGAGTTGTCACACAAAGAACCAGGTTACACTCTCTGTTTCAAACACACTGTTCATTAATGCTTTGCCTTCTTTTGGTGGTTCACATCACAGAAAGGTAAATAGATATGACATATTTCATGCATTTCATAAATCACAAACAAGCATCTGTCTTGCTATCTAACCACAATAACCCAGTCTCATAACAAATATCGACATTGGATGTTGTTTTAGTTTGTCTCAAAAAAAAAAAAAAAAAAAAAAAAGCTTAGATAACACACGACTGTCATGTTACTTTCTATTAGGAAAGCCTCTCTGCCTCATTAGGAGGTTGGAGGAGCGGTGGAGGAGAGTCACAGGACTTTCACCTGGCAGACATTCACCTTGCAGGCAGTTTAAACCACCATTGTAGTTTAAAATGCAGTTTTATTTTGAAACTGTTTGCAACAAGAATTGTGTGTAATATTTCTATACTGGCTTTTAAATAATCAGTTAATTTTGTAATGTGTCTTTTAGTTGATCTTATAGAATAGAATAGAATAGAATTGAATAGAATAGAACATAATAGTGTCATTGTTACCAGTACAATGAGATTTAAAAGTATAATCCAATCAATACATCCTATATAAATCTAACATAAAACTTACAAATATAAGCAACATAGACAGCACAAGCAGAGACCTATCACTCACATATAGGCACACATTCTGTTTTTGCACTGATCCTTTATTAAAATATATTATATCTCTGTCTTTTTCTCCTAATCTAGTTTACAAGATTATTTAGGATTTTCTTCTTTCTGCTCCTTTTCATTCAGCTGTTAAAATTTTGTTGTTTAGATTATCTTGTTTAGTTTTTATTTGTGTTATGAATGAAATAAATATTTTAAATAAAAAAAATGTTGTTTAGTCCGATTTAGGAAAAGATAAACGGTTTTATTAAAATGAATCTTGCAACTCTCACCAAAAAAAGGCAAACATCAGTTTCAAATTCTCTGCAAATTTTAACCAGTTCAGCCCCAGCAAGACCAACAGCCGTTGACATTAATTGGAATCAATTATGGACTGGTGTTTGAGACAGCCCCATATCCCCTTTATGAGCCCGGTGCACATTAAATCCTGCCCACATCAAGCTGTGCCAGTACCCAACTTCTCTACCCCAGGCCCACCGTATATGCTTATTTTAATGAATGAACTGGACAATATGTGGCCCTTTGATGTAGCTGCAGACACCTTCCTCTCCTTTTTATACCTGAGCACAATCAATTAGCAAGCCAGGTACAAACCACAGGCAAGTCAAGGCAAACTTATTTTTATTGCACATTTCATACATGAGTTTAGTGCTGTACGTAATTAAAAGAAACAAATGAGAGAATAAATAAAGTAGGGTTACATACCATATTAAAAATACATTGACAGGAAACACATTATCATCACCATTGTCACTCTGTGTACATTCAAGAAAATATATTGAAAGAGATCCACTGATATGTTGTCTCTTACCTTACTTCAATTTATAGACTCTGATGTTGGCATGACAACCGTGAATCGCTGCTTGGATGCTGCAAAAGCTTGCAATGTGGACGACTTGTGTCAGAAGCTTCGCACGGAATATGTCTCAGTTTGTATCAAACCCAGTGCCAAGTCAGGGTTGTGCAACCGACCTAAATGCAATAAGGCCCTGCGCAGGTTCTTTGACCGTGTTCCTGCTGACTACACACATGAGCTACTCTTCTGCCCCTGTACGGACACAGCATGTGCAGAGCGTCGAAGGCAGACCATTGTACCCAGCTGCTCCTATGAAAGTGTGGAAAAACCTAATTGTATTACACAGATGAGGATCTGCAATGCTGACTATGTGTGCAGGTGAGAACAGGGCTAAATGGAAGCATTTAATTGACTTTCAATGTAATTTTAGTCTTGTAATAGATAGATTTTACTTTGCTTTCCCATATGTATAAAATTTCATATTACTATAATATAATTGGAATTCCTATTTTTATTATGGCACAATGATCCAACTGATTTCCTATGTCAATGCATTACTCCTCTAAGATTTTAGTATTCCTTAGATCAGGTTTTAAAAAGGCTCACATTTAAGATTTAAGTCAGAGTACTAGAATTTCAATCCTGATACGGATACCCATGAAAATCCATATCTTTTTCAAAACCATGACAAGTTAAAATGCAAAAATTTTTAATAAAAATGACCTTGGAGTTGTAGCTGATGTTCCCAGCTGACAATAGGAGCATTAATGCAAAAAGGCTACATTTTATATTATGTTAAATGGAACACTTTTGTGTATGTGTGTGTGTGTGTGTGTATGTTTTACCTTGACTCCTGCAAGAGACTGAGCTGATGAATAATGAGGAAGTTGGCTTCACAAGGAATGGGTTTTATTAACCCCCAAAATATACTCAAAGTATCAGGGCTCTTAAAAGAAGTCAAATTAACTAAACTAAAGCAAAGTAATAATGGTAACTTTACACTAACTGTTTAAATAACAAGTAACACACAAACAGAGACACACACACAATAAAAGAAAAACCTAAGCTGACCTATCAAACAGGAAACTGAACAAAGAAAGAAAGCCTAACAATTAGTTTAATTATTATTAAAAAAACACAAAAACAAAAACAAAAAAAAAACAAACAAAAAAAACAAAACAAAACAAAACAAAAACAAAAAAAAACAAAACAAAAGGACTAAGAATTTTCTGTGCTGGAGAACATATGACATTCTGTGAGCTCCAGGGCAATTTTTTGTCACACACTAGTTTATCCAGCCTCTGCCCTTGCTATCTCAGCCTAACTTATAAGCAGAAGCAGAAAGCAAGAGTAAAAGAACTCTTTTACTCTTGCTTTTCACATTAACGACTCTCATTATTAGATATATGGTTCACTTAACATAAGAAATACATGAGCTAGCGATGCTCTACCACAACTTTAATCCCAACATGGAAATCTTATTTAACATATTGTAAATTCTTGCAAGGTGGAAAATGCTAATTCCAATTACCAGTTTGTTACTGGATGCATCATCAGTACAGCACTGGAAACTGCTGAAGCTCAGTGTTGTGAACAGCAACATATTTTTTGTTGTAAGTGAAGCGAGGGGATAGATGCTGGTGTGACGGCAGCAAAGCTGTGTGAAATTGTGTGCCAATTCGAGGAAGTACAGACAGTGCTATTAGTGTTGATACTATTGCAAATTAGCATTTAATTAGATGCAAAGTTTCAGTAATAGTTATTCAGTTATCTTTTTGACAACCCTAGTCACCATTCATATTTGGGTCAGTGTGGTTCACTATTAGGGTCATTTTGAATTAAATAAACAGTCATTCAATCAGCGAAATGGCAAATTGTTATACCATAAAGCTTTATGCCACCATTGGTAAGAACACCTCAGAGAGCCTGTTGGAATAACACATTAAATATTTAGCACAGATAAAGAGCCAGATGGATCTGAGTTATCGCTCATTGCTATCTCTGGTCATGGCCATTATTTTTCCACAGCCCCATTAAACTCAGAGGGCTTTACTAATGATCCCAGGTCTGGGGGATAAAGTATATTACTCTATCACTTTTATATCACAGTCCACTGCTTTCAGTCTTCACCACGGGAAACAATATATTTTCATGTCATCTTAATTGAAATTACAGCACAATATGGAAAAACAACTTTTATGAAATAATAAGAAAATGCCTTGTGGTTTATGCTAAGTAGTGCACATTTCATGCCTTTGCAGGTCTCGTCTAGCACAGTTTCAATATGACTGCAAACCTTCAGAAACATCTGCCAGTGGCTGTGAGCACGGCAACTATGGGGCTTGCCTTCTCTCCTACACAGGTCTCATAGGTAAGTGCACGTCTGAGATGTAGCTCTAAGATGGAAAACATGCAAAAAACCAAACACACAGAAAAAAAGGATAAAAAAAAAGTGAGGTGAAATAAACAAGTGGAGGAGGAAAGCCATTGTATGTGGATGAAAATATGTACCATATATTGTGTAAAAAGGAAAGAGGGAACCAGACAATTAGATGAGAATGCTTTAGAGCTGGCAAGTAGGTCAATTTGTGTAAATGAAAGAAGTTATGAGTGAGTGGGAGAATCATTCTAAACTAAAAGACAAAGTTCACGCCTCCATAATATATATAAGCATAGCAATCTCTTATTACAGAAAACCTGTATTTTTCTTTTTTTTTATTATAATAATGAGATTTAATCTGTTTTATAACAGTGCATAAAAGAAAAATAACATCCATTTCATTTCCACACACTGGAAGGAGGCACTGACCTAATGCATTACAACCTAAAATGGTGCCCTTCAGCACAAACACACTTGGCATTTTCATTCCCATCTTGTATTTATTAAAGCACTTGAAATCCCACCTCCACTGTGCTGGAAAAACTTCTGTGACCTAAAAAAGTAAAAGTTCGAATATTTCTCTGCTGCTAGCTCAGTCACTTGAATTAGTGAGCTCAGTCCTGCAATAACAGTATGATCATCCACTCACAGCAGGTCAATGTGCATGAAATGCAATGTCCATTAGTGTTTCAGAAAATAAAGAATTATGAATGCAACATTACAACTCAAAGAGAATGAATTTTTAATACTGATCGAAGCCTGGTGCTGCCTTTCTGCAGGAAGTACGATAACTCCCAACTATGTCGACAACTCCACATCCAATGTGGCCCCATGGTGCTCCTGCTCAGCTAGTGGGAGCCAAAGGGAGGACTGCCATCATTTTCTGGGGTATTTCACCAACAACACCTGTCTCAGTGAGTGTCACTATTTTCATAAAAAAGTGGATTGCACTGGTTCAGCCTTTTTGGAGTACTTATACAGAAGAATATGGAAACTTTAAATTTAAACCTTTATGATTTTTTTTTTCACTTTCTCAGGTAGTTTAAGTTAAGAAACAACAGTTAAGAAACCATGTATGTTAGGGCCACATCCACACAGAGACGAAGCAATTTGTTTTGTTTTTTTCATACAAATGGAAGCTTTTCCAGAAAGGTGTGCGTACACAGTTCCAGTGAAATCTCTGTAGCATCATTGCCAGACCTGTACCACTGCCACACATATACACCAAAAATTGAGAAGAAGACATGGAGCATGCACAGCGAACCACCGGCGATAAAGAAGCAGAAGAAGGAAAGGAAGGTCTGCTTTAGTGCTTTTACACAGACACAGTACTGGTTCTTGCACCAGTTCTGTTCTGGAGCCTCACAACCTCTTTTCATTCTTGCAAACCGGCAAGTGTTCACACCAGTTTAACCAGAACCAACGCAGGAGGACTTTACTCTGATAAATTGAACATCAACAGCTGGGAGAATTGGTTCTGAAGTTAATGGTTAAGTCATCAGGCTCCATTATAACCTACGGTTTCCCAAAAATAAACAATAGAATACAGGTTTCATAAGACGTTAGGATGTCTATACAATACAACAGCTGCACAATCTCGTTGATTTCTTGTAGTGTCATTTACATTTGGAAATTTGAAAAATCATACACCATAACATACTGAAACATAGTTATGTCTATCTTTCTGTCTTGCTGTCAGCAGATCACACTGAATTTCACATACTAGAATTTTAAAAGTTATCTTTAATGAAAAAACTAGGCCAAGAACATGGACATACTATTTGCTGCTGAATGGTTCTTTCAATTCCAACAGACACAATGATAAACAGCTTTTTCAATATCTTTCATAAAAGCCATTTTCACATATGCAGAGAAGCCCTGAAACCGGCTTGACCTGATTGGATGCGTGGCGACTTTGAGAGGTCACTTTAAGCATATGTGCAGACTGATGACGTGATTGCTGCTTTGTTCAGTTTTCTGCTTCATTGTATCATGTCCTTCATTCTTTTCTCACCACTGCAGACATTTCCAAATACACATATTATTGATATTAATGAGAACATTATTTTTCTGCATCAAATGTTTTTTTTTTTTTACTATTGTTGCTGACCAGGTTAAAAAGTAAATGAATAAATATATAAGAAGTATGAGTCACTTGATGCTTTTAATATGTTCTTACTGTCTATCATATGACAGGTAAAAGCAAGCACAACTTCACATTGAGCCTACCAAAGTGCAGAGTTGAAAGAAGGACATGGTTTCACAAATGATGGCTAGTTCTGATGTCATTGGTTTAATTTCCTTTCACACCAGTGTATGTCCAGCAAAGCAATTCCATTCAGATGAAACACAAATAGCCCTGACTAATCAGAATAACTGATTAGCACTGATAAGCTGTAACAGGAAACATTTAAACAGACTTGACCAAAGTCAGCCCTATTGCTGACAACAGTGATAGAACAGAGCTGGCCATATTCAGTAAGACAGATGTTTCACTGCTTGATTCCAACCAAAGGAGAGTGATATATTTAAATAAAACATTTTGTGCATTTTGTACAAAATAGTGACCTCTTTTGACATGCTACTCCATCCTCTCTCATTTTTAGTATTTCTCTTACATGGATTCCATTGTTTCTGCCTGGGAGTTCAGCTATTTATTATTGAAATAAAAGCAAGCAGCATTGTGACTACAGGTCATTATGTATGTTTCAAACATAATTTTTTCAGCAGTGATAGTGTCAAACAATGTTGCTAGGGTCATTTTTAGAACAGTTTTGTCAATGATTAAAAACTGATAGCCAATACAAATACATTTTTATTACTTCCTACACTCAGTGTTGCTAAAACATGGACAGCTTTAAAACTGTGTTTTACATTCTTTGCTTTTGCCAAGCAGTTAAAGGATAAAAGAAGCTACGGTGTCAGGAGCTATATGTCTTTGGTAGGGTCACTCAAGGCAAGCAGGTTTCTAGGTGATGGACCAGACAAAGTGCAGCTCAAAAGAAAGCCATTATGAATAGGGATATTGGAAGACGTGGACCCCTCTTTGGAGCCAGAACTGGAAGCGGGGCTCAGAGGTGTGTGCTTGGTGGCTGGGATAAAAAACCCAGTCAGGCTCAGCTTTAAAGGGTAGCATGGGACCCGCCTGCCCATGGGCTCAACACCTTTGTGGGGTCATAGGGATTGGGTGCAATGTGGTCGATGGTGGTGGCTGAAGGTAGTGGCCGAAGGCGGGGACCTTGGCAGATCAATCCTCAGCTGCAAAAGCTAGCTCTAGGGACATGGAATGTCACCTCTACGCTTAGTCTACTTAAAGTAGACTGAGCTGGTGTGTGAGGTTGAGAGGTTTTGGCTAGTTACACTTAACTGATCTTGATGCACAGCTTAGCCTCTGGAACCAGTCTCCTTGAATAAAGTGTAAAGTGTGGCATTTCAGGTTGCTTTTATTTCTGATGTTGCTATTGAAATGATTGCTTTCAAGTTAGTCTGCTCTAAAAGTCTTCCAAGGCTCAGTTTTGTGCAGTGGGAGCCTCAGAAAGCTCATGTTTTAGTGCCACAAAGGGAAATGACCTCTGTGTCCTCTCATGAAGGTCATTCTATATGTGAGCTGCTATGATTTAGCACCACAATGGTCATTTGAAAGATTGAACCATTTCCATGTCACTAAAGTAATATGACTGCATTCCTTATTTCACCGTCAGCTGCTGCAGTAATTATTTATTCACATACACATTTGACTGGAAAATCTTAAAGTAAACAGGCAACAGCTCTGCAGTACCTTTGTAACTACAGATAACTGTTTCTTAGTGCTGCAACAAGAGGTGAGATCCAAAAACAAAACAAAACAAACAAACAAAAAAAAAGAAGCGAAGAGAAATTAAAACTCATTTGATAAACTGCCCTGGCAACTTTAAACACTTTGCTTAGACATCGATAGGTGCTTGTTATACTACCTATGTAAGCCAATAGAGAGAAACAAGATCTAAGTCTGACATAGCTGATGCTAGTGATTAATGTGGGAAAGAAGTGTGATCTTTAATTCATACCTAGCCATCTTTTACTCTGTTCATTCAATGTGTGTGTTAATGTATTGTATTGTATTAATGTATGTATTGTATGTATTATAAGGCAATATGGATATAGTATTCACAAAGATTGTGAATTACAGACATAAGTTAAGCAGCATTAGCAGCAGGATTGCCAGTAATGCAGATGTAAACAATAATATGAATTAAAGAGGGGAACAGTGGATAGCTTCATTTGACAGTGAAATATCTCCCTAATCTCAGAGGTCACACACTGCTGTTTTTCAATTCATTGTGGCCTTTGTTCTGCTGCTGCATCTCCTTTCCACCATGCTAATTCTCACATCAACACCTTTCCTCTCAGGCCTCTTGTGACCTCTTGTCTGAAGGGTAAATAATTAATGACCTTATTGCTGACCTCAATGAGTCTATACCGATCTATCTATTACAGAACCTGTACACATAGCGATTATCTTCGCCTGGTGTGTGCGGCGAGGTGAATCTTTGGCCAGTCTGTCCTCGGGCCTCCTGCCTAGAAAAGATACAGAGAGAGGTCTCAGAGTTGTTTGGCCAGTGCAAATGGTCTAAGAGTTAATGAGGTCGAAGTGGAGAAGCAGGTGCAGTGAAGATACTTGAAGAGAATACTGAGCATTCATTCTTTTTCCCTTTCTTCCTCTGTTGACCCAATCTACTCCGGCATTGGATAGAAAAAGCTGTAATGCTAAATTTAAAATTAAGGTCCGAATGCATGTGTTGTAAATAATTAAGATTCAATTGAAATATATTTAGCAGTATATTACTCTAAAGCATTGCACAGTGTGTGGATGAAATTTATTTATTTATTTTTTTGTTTTTACGTGTGATGTTTCAGAGAATGCCCTCATAAAGTTTGGAAGTGAATCAGACCAGCAGCCACATCTCAGGCAATCCATCACTCCCAGCCATGACAGGAGAGAAAACAGGAGCAGCACTTCTCCACCAGAAACCATAGAAACCACAAAGAACAGTCTGGATACAGTAATACAAACACAGGTGTGTACATTTCTTGTCATGGTCGCACGGTCCTGCTTGGAAGACTAAACCATTTCTGACACAATTCAAATGATGCTGACATGCATTTCCAAAGAATCAGTAGAGAATATTGTTTTGTTCCTGTTAGAGGAATTCCTTCTTAGTGTTCTGTGATGAATTAATGTAGTAAGAAGTAATGAGATGTAAAATAACAAATACACATTGGCCAGATCATTTAACAGACCTGACAGACATGGAGCATCAGGAACAAAAATATATAAAAATGATATTGGAACCTCAGATGGTCCTCATAAAAAGTCAGTATTAACAATAAATTAATGGGTGTGTTTTCATTTCTATCTATACAGAGTTCTGTCCTGCACAAGCATTCCTTTATATGGACAGAAAAACGCAAAAAGTCTGCCGTCATTGCTGCATGATGATAAGTGGCTCTAAGGTTACCTGTAATTCAAAACATAAATTACACACATAAAAGTTCACTAGAACAGTTACGTTAGTTTATTGTGTGGCACATTTACTGTTTGTACATCTTGGAAGCTGTGAGAAACAGGAAGCAATATCTTGTCAAGGTCCATTGTGGCTGGTAGCCATGTTTTTTGGAATGACATAGCAATAATTTTTGACTGTGATCACCTAAAGTGACACAGTGACCAATTTCAAAAGGTAACATATAACATTGTAAGGATCATTTAAGTATTTATTGCACTTCAGAAGTTTTAGTAGCCGTCGCCTCCACCTTAGCCTGGTCTGTCCTAAAAGTAATTTTCAAGCAAAATGTAAAGATGACTTCTTTGATTTTTCTCTTTCCTGCAGTGCATTAGCTTTCTTGTCCAACTGAAAAACAAATGATAACTGTTTATTTGCAGACTTACCAGTGATTTATTATTGTAATCATAAGGAGATAATATGCAATGCAGCAATGCACATCACAAGAAAAATAATGTGTTTGATGAATGTCAAAGAATGTAAATAAAAATAGTTTTGCACACATAAATTATACATGAAACAGATCCTTTGAAAGTTTTAGCCAGGTGCACCTTTAACCTGCACCTTCTAACCACAATACTGACTGATTTTACTCTTAGACATGCTAATGGTCAAATGAGGTTAATTTGATCTGTGGTGTTAATTTAGTCAAAAATCGCATCTGTTTGAATAAACATATACAGCTGCTCCAGAGTTCAAGATTAGTTATCAACAACAGAAAATGAATAAATATAAATAAAAGAAAATGTCTTGTCAAATATTTTATTGTAAAAAGACATTAATTAATAATGAACCAAAGGGGAACAAGAAATTAGATTGTGGCCTTCAGTTAGTTGCAAAGATTTCCATGTGAAAGTCCAAGGGCTGTTCTAATTTAATAATAAATAGGTTTTGGCATTCAGAACGGAGAGAGATTAAGGAAAAAGGAAAGAAAACTGTCCATAACTGATATCTCTGCCTTCCTTTCCCAGGCCCTGGAAAATGAACTTCTGGTGGGCCATGCCACCTTCCCCTCTAGCAGTTTCCCAAACTCATCCTCACCTTGTAGCCTAAAGCTTCATGCTGCCTTCAACTTTCTGTTGTTGCTCTTTCATCTCCTCAACAATGTACAATAAACACTACAGATAATCCTGCTGTGGACCCCTCCAAACCGATGGGAGGACCAGAGCACTTCAAAGGAAAATGGACCATGTGGCATCATTCCATAATCTAAATATGTACAGCAATTCTGTCTTTCTATTTTTGTGTCTAAACCGTAAAGTTCCACCAATGTTCTTACTCACAGAGTGGGAACCTTCTGCAGACATTCCCAGTCTGGACAGTTTGTACAAAGTACTGCTCTTATGGACTAACCCAGTCTCAGCTACTCAGCTGAATTGAAGTTACAATGAAAATATAACACAGATATGTGTGATAGAATGATACGAAGTATGCACCAGTGAAGATTTGTCTTTTCAAAAACAGCTATGTACAGTCATGGAGATTATTGAAGTATACCAGTAAACTTTGTGTCTGCTCCCTCTTTGGTGCATTAAGTGTTAAGAAAGGTACTGGGAAAGAAAGAGCATTATTACCACTGTCCTCAAGTGGCTGAAAGAGGATCATTATTTTTGACCAGTACTGGAAAGGTGGAACAACAGAGTGACAACACACCTACATTTTGTGTAGACATCCTGGACTAAAGCACTAATTCCATGTCCAGAAGCTCTGTCTTGAGGAAAGGTATTAAACTTGAGAACATAAAAAACCTTGATGTTGATTATCATCTTCTCCCTCAAGACTGCTGACCTTTCTTAAACTCTTTCACAAACTGCATTTATTATCACTAAAGCTGCCAAAGCTGCTTATAGAATACATAAGTCCTTGCTCTTTATCAGCAAAGAGATACACTTGGATTTGAAAGGAAATAACCAGAGTAGCAGTAACTCTACCTGTAGCTGCTGTGCTATGTGTTTGTGAGTGTAATACCTTTTTAGTTCTTATTGTGTCAGTGAACTTTACAATATGGGATTCTGGATTTTCATGCTAGAAAAAGAAGTGAATGATTTGACTTATCAAGTGTCGCCAACACCAGTATAAGGTCACTTAGAGATTTGACATTAATGAATGACTCTGTGTTTTCTGTTCTGGGACCATGAAGTGAATTCTGAATGGACACATCTAATTAGAATTCAAAGCATATTGTGTATACATACATTTGTATCATTCAGCATTTTTTAATTAAATGACAAAAGCTTTGTTTGGTGTGATTGAAATTTGTTTTTTTTAATACACAAAAGAAATTTTGTTTGAACTAAACTAACTAAAAAACCTCATATCTGAGTGCTTTGTTTTTAAGCAACAAAACAGGATTTATAGTATATTCCACTCATCTGTGAATCCAGTCACAAATATCTCTGAGGCTAATAAAGACTAAGTTTATCCGACAAGGCCTGTATGAATAAGGACTTATTGTGCATTTTAACCTTTTGTTGCTCTGCTTTCATCAACAGCATATAGGCTTATAACAAGTAGCAATCCAAAGCTTTACTAGAAAATCTGGAAATGTATAACCAGAAAAAGCATTATGACTGCACAGGACAAACATGCTGTGAAATAAGATTCTTGTTCTGTTTGAGCAGCTCAGACTGCATGAAGTTCCAAAGAAGCAGACCTATTGGTAATCATGACTGTGTAGTTTACCAGCGATGTACACACAACTTGTTTCTTAGAACAACACAGGACGTAAGCAGGAACCTTATCTGTTTGGGTAAAATAATCAAAATACAAAATAAAAATGTATTATGCAAAATTTTAATTAAACAAAAAATACCCATTCGGAAAAATATCTTGCTTTGCTCAGCTAAAAATTCAAATTGAATTTAAAGGTCCCATATTATGCAAAATTCACTTTTTAATGGTTTTGGAACAGTCATACTGGTCCCCCCGCATGTGTAGGAGACCCGTAAGTGTGAAACTCTTTCAGGCGCTCTCTCTCCCCCCTGCTCCACCTCTAGGGAAGTAAGCGCTGAATTGAGCGAGTTTGAAAGCCTGTACGTTAAGACGTCATAAGGGACAATAACCACTCCCCACAGAGCGATGGACCCGCTTACCGGCTCTCAAAGCCCGCCCTCTAAAAATCACCTAGCGCCCAGTGTTTTTCCTTTTCGGCAACCCTCGTTAGCGGACATGGCTAAGCGACAGAAGCACTGTTCTGTTTGTGGCTGCATAAATGAACACGAAAACGTTTTTTTACTTCCATCCACTGAACCCACGAGGACTGAGTGGATTAATTTTATTTTTGGAGGAAATGTACCCGGAAAACTTCCAAAGGTTTTGCATGTCTGTGGCCAGCATTTCAAAGAGGACTGTTTCCACAACATGGGGGCATGAAAAGCAGGCTTCGCCAACCGTTTGAAGCTGAAGCCAGGTTCAATACCAACTGTCCGTGACACAGCTGGAGAGGTAAGAGCTGGCAGTTATTTTATCGTTTCGGCCTTATTAGTCTGATAGCTTGAAAATATATTAGCACTGTTGTAAATGTAGCCAAGTCACTGTTTCTACTGTTTGTATCCGGTGCCATTGTGCATCAGATTGATGAGCGTAGCTAGCTGTGTTCTCCGTGCGTCGCGGTTTGGGTCGGTAATGGGGGCTTCAGGAATGGGTTCCGGTGTTCCGGCGTTTGTTTATCCTTCACTACGCTGTAATCAGCGTCTAGTTACCGCTAAGGCCTAACCTGTCAATCACCTCATGACGGGCGATGCAATGGGCGGAGCCAACAGCTGAGCTGCTCCACCAGGGTTCCGCCCACCATAAACGGCACATTTCTGAAGCTGCTAAAAAGAGGGAGGTGAAGAGAAGCCGCTGCACTCAAACTGAGGGTCGATTTGTCCATACCATGGCGGAAATATTTCATTTAGATATTAATGAATGGTCTCAGATTGGGAATAAAGTGTATAATATGGGACCTTTAAACTTATGTAAAAGGCAAGTAAATGAACCCTGCCTAATACCTGCTGGGATAAGCTCCAAGTCGGTGGATGGATAGATGGATGGATGGATGGATGGATCAATGGATGGATGGATGGATGGATGAATGGATGGATAGATAGACAGATTTACTCTGTGTCATGGATCTGGCATATTGTCCCCTCCTTGTGTTCCTCTGTCCCAGCTGTTTATTGTGCTGTCTTCCCCTGGTGTGTATAGGAAGCGTCCAGTGGTTAGTCAGCCGGCTTATAAACTCAAGGCTGATCTTCATTCAGCGCTGGATCATTGCTACTGGAACCTGTCTTCCGGCTCACTACAACTTCTGGACATCCAAACTTCCAAAACCATCTTCAGCTCTGGTCAAGTCCATCTGAATAAATCTGTTAAACCTGCCTTGCTGCATTCCTTGGATCCAGTTCTCTGTGTGACAGCCTGAGGCTCAGAGGTTTGTCTCCTGAAAAATTAAGTTAGGAATGCTGAACATTTTTTGCTAAAATCAATGACAACACACTATGGGCATCGGTAGTAAAACACACAACACTGACTCACAGGGGGTATTCTCATTAAATTACAAGTGTAGATGAGGAATAGATTACACTGATGAATCAGGATGTTCTGAATATTTGCTCTGTTGATTTATACTATACCCATTACTCTGTGAGTGATTTTTCATTTTCCCTCTGTAACCTTCTAAAAAAGAAAAAGAAAAATAAGGCATAGCTTAAATAATCTCTTATCTCTGATGACTTTTTGTACAATTTGTCAAGTTTAATTATTACACCAAGCAAATCAGTCTCTTCAAACAGCCACTGTGTGCGTATAAAAAGTGAAGTAGAATTCGGGTGTTGCAAGTGCCTCTGCTATGCAGCTACCACTGAAGTTGTAGTTTACATTCATATCTTTCCACACTTATTCCACAACTTATCACTAAGTATCACTAAATGACACACTCATCTGACAGCCTGTGACTACTAGTAAACTCATTTACTATACATTTTATGGTTTGATATTAGTAGACTCATTTAAAATTGTAAAATGTGTGAATTATGACAACAACCTGTGTTGCCTTTAATGCCTACTTTAAATTTATTATAACTTAATCATTTACCATGTAATTTTTGAAGGGACAACAAAGTAGTTTTAAAGGAAAAAATTACTCCCTGCTTATTTAGGTGGTCTACACTAGACGGAAGAACTGCTTTATGAAACTGCTTTGTGAATATTTTTCTGTTCATTCCCTCTTATTACTAAATATTATACTAGAAGTTTCATATTATTAAGACCTTTCCCTTTAATTCATTCACCCAGTACCCTTCCTCTAACATCCAGTGCAATTTCTAACCAGTGTGCAAATCCAATGGCAATCAATAGTAGCAATCAAATGTTGCTCCAAGGCATTAAAACCTCCTGCTGTAAGAGTGGATTGTTTCACTGGCAACATAGAACAGAACTTTATTGTCAGTGCAACAAAAGTGCAATGAAATCACAAAATTACATGTAACAGTGTGTGCCTTCACAACTGGTATTTTCAGACTCTATGTGGTTCTTGTGTATTTTTCAGCGTGTTGTTGTTACCAGGTAGAAATAAGACTGATTTAAGCTACTATATATTATTAATAATCAATAACTGTTTTTTTAGGTATTCAACATAGCTTTGAGATCACAGATTGGGTAAAATAACATTTTGATAATTTATTTCAAAGAATTATAAAGCAATAACATAATAATACAGGCATGAATATACATGAATATATTCAAATCAAGTTTTTTAAAAGATGCTTAAATGTCAATTATGGCACATTGAAAGCCTTTGAACTGCAAGATAGAAATAAAATAAACAAAATTGCCATCCCAGCAACCTAGAAATATAAAAACAACAACAATATGATGGTTTTCTTAGACCCAAATCATAAATTTTAATATAAGATTGAGTTTATATAAAGTATAATTAGCTTACTTAGCTAATGAATCATATCTATGTGAGGGCTTGTGTCCACATAGCAATTTTTCCCATGTTTTCTTTTTTTCTCTACGTGAATAGTATTTTTAAAGTGTTCCTAATTTCCTAAGCATTTACCTAAATTTCTATAAAGAAACAAACACTACACAGGTTTTATGGTCGGTGCAACTGTTTACTAACTAAAATCTCAAATTAGAATAAAATATTAAAATGCAACTTAACTGTTTTAAATGATTTTAAGCCACCATTTCATAAATAAGTTGTTTGTGCATCTCATATTTAAATTATACTGTAACAATTTTGCAAACCTTAAAACTTGCTCTGTTTTTAACTTTCTTTGTGTCATGCCTACACCCGCCTCTGTGGTGCACTCCATATCTCCTGAGTACTAACCACCGGTTCCTGCACTACCCAGAATCCCTCTGTTCCAGCCATCTTGGATCTGACCTGCATCCCCTCATCATTATCATCAGTCTGCACCTGGTCGTCTCCTTATATAGACTCCCTGTCCAGACTGATGCTTTGTGTTGTATTGTTTGTCTCTGTTGGTCTATGTTTCCTAGACATCGGTGCTAGCGGCTTAATTAAACACTTTGGCTTTTTACCTGCGCTTGTGTCCGACTTCTCCCTCTGGCTCGCCAGACACTTTGTTAAAGATAGCTGTGATTTGGACCACTTCTCCCATCCTTCATTCATTCATTCATTCACTATCTTAACCGCTTAGTCCATTTCGGGTCTCGGGTTAGCTGGAGCCTATCCCAGCATTTTAGCAGGTGAGAGGCAGGGTTCACCCTGGACAGGTCACCAGTCTGTCGCAGGGCCAACACAGATATGGACAAACAACCATTCACACACACTCACTCCTAGGGAGAATTTAGAATAACCAATTAACCTATCATGCATGTCTTTGGACGGTGGGAGGAAGCCGGAGAACCCGGAGAGAACCAACGCATACACGGGGAGAACATGCAAACTCCACACAGAAAGGCCAGCGCCCCCAGGTTCAAACCTCCCCCCAGCCGAGGCTTGAACCTGCGACCATCTTGCTGTGAGGCGGATTCAATTTTTATGGCAACAAATATTGACATGCATGTATGAAATTGCTTTGATTTGCAATCAGTGCACATTGCTGCAGAACCTGGCACTATCACTTAATCAATAAGCACAGATGCTTACAATTACAATGCTTAGGAAACTTTGGAACCAGTTCTTAAGTGGAATAAGCTTTCAGTTTCCATCAGCACCCTGGGAATCAGGAAAAAGGAAGGGAAACTTATTCTTACAATGTCTAATCAACTGTATGGTATGTAGAGAGAAAGAACTAGAACAAAATAAAATAGAAACACAAAACATCTGTTAGCACAAAATATTGCTGGTAATGAAGCTGACAAAGTAAGTCAGTAAAATCAAAATGAAATGGGCCTTTTTGTCACCGTCTGTTCCATAGATGACAGCGCAGGACTAATTTTTGGTCTGACTATTCGGCACCACCAACCCTAATTAATTGCCCCTTGTTTAACATAAAACAGATTGTGTCATACATCAACAACCTTCAAACTGTCAGTGTATAACATAAAATATGGTGTATGGCAGCATTACTGCTGCTGTTATATGAAGACAAGCATCCTCCATTTGGTTTTCATGGTGGGAAAACCAATAGACTGACAAATAACAAAAAAATAGGTGTAGCTGGAGATGTTAAATGTTTTTGACATATTGTCATTAAAACAAAATAACAAAGAAAAAGGTACACCAGAGCACGGCTGAATCATTACCTTTGGACAAAGTTGGCTATGGGATTTTAGGAGGTTCTACCAGAAGAGAGGTGACCTGGTGTGAGATCTAGTGTTAGTACATCAGTGATTGTAAATGCACAGAGTTGCTGGATAATTTATTTCTGTAAGTGCAAACACAGCCATAAACTACTGAAGGTGTACCCAAATAAAAGAAAACTGGGACATTATCATGTTATAATGCGATTTTATTACAAAAACATGAAACGTTTTAATGTGTGACTAGTGAGTTGAAAACGGATGTGGATTTTTTTGCAGATATAGTCATTCAGCTGTACTTGGATGTTCTCATTTGTCTGCTCACATCTGTGTTTGCATGCAGGTCTGTGTGTTCATGCATATGCATGTGAGGCATATGTCATGTAGGTGTATGTCTGCAAACATCTGTGTTTTTGTTCGTAATCAGTTCACATCCATGCATATCTGTGTTCATAAAAAAATGCATGACTGCACAAACACTTTAGTTATTTTTTTTCTATTTTGTCTTTTTATTTTTGTAAAGTTATTTCCAGCTTCTCATGCTCCATTAGCTTTCTAACAGGAGGATAACGTAATATAGCTCTATGTGAATGTATTGTAGCTGTTTCCAGGTCCAGCTGAATAAATGGGTTAAAATCCTTTTTATTTAAAAACTCTGTAGTAGCCAGCAGGCTGCAATACAAAAGACACACTCATTGTTATGAGCTGGATGGTGCCAGAAAGGGAACAGCTAGACATTGACTGCCCACTATGCAGGGGTGGCCAACGTCAGTCCTCGAGAGCCACAATCCTGCAGGTTTTCCAAATTTCGCTGCTCCAGCACACATGACTCAAATTAAATGGATCCAACAGCCTATAAGGTATTGTGGCTCTCAAACACTGACGTTGGCCACCCCTGATTCAGAGGATTGAATTGCCTTTGGCCTTATGGTAGTCAAGCCACAACTTTCCATGAGAAGACAATTTTTTATGCAAATATTAGAGATGTGCATGACCCATCAACTAATCACCTGCTGAAACTGCGCACAAAGTCCAGAGCTTTTTTTAAAATGTTGAATGTTTTTGTTTGGATGAGCGTTATGTCTCATAACGCAGAAACATGGTGCTGTTTACAGCGCTGTTAAAAACACAGCGTGGCCCTTTAAGCTAGAGAGGAGGCAGAGAGAGAGAGAGCACATGTACTGGTCTAATACAGCACAGGTCTGAGTAAGAGTGGGGCATAGGAGCAGAGGAAACTAGCTATGAGAACCTTTTTAGCTGTGTTTAGCGGTGAATATTTTGCTGCAAGCTTTAGCACAAAACACCACACAGCTCCTCTAGTTACAGCAGAGTCCAGTGTCTGTTTCAGTACTGCTGGGTAAAGTGATGGGAACTAAACTTGAAGCTAGCCTCACCTTCAGTGCAGTAGTAATCAACTCACTTGGGAGGTGGAAGCAGGAAAGTTTAACAGCTGTTTCTGTCGGAGTTTTCACCAATAGTGGAGGCAACAGACCGAGCAGCACAGTTACTAAACCCTCACAGAAATGAAAAAAAATAAAAAAATAAAATAAATAAATAACAGATGAAAAGATGAGGAAAATAACTTATTTTACTGTAGCTGAACGCTCCTGTGGGAACTTTAACTCAGCTGGTATAGTACCCGCCCCTTAAATGCAGCCAGCCCAGGTTTGATCCCAATGTCTCAAACATTCGTTTATGGAACACACATTATACAAATAACATATTACTCACATTTTACAATTTCCCTTTGGAGATAGAATTTTGTTTTGTTTCTTTCATTTTATTATTGACGACGTCATGATGTCATGACTAATCGATTTTGATTGGCCAGACTAGTCAACTTCAAAATTAATCTGAAATATCTATCACTAGCAAATATCTCCTATCCAGAGGCACTTTTCATAACTTCTGACAATATATTTCATGTAAATGAGGCTGACGTGTTCTACTACACAGTATTTGAATTTTCCTGCAACTTCATAAAATTTTCTATTGTTTCTCTGAACATACTCACACATTGTTGAACGTATTATGGACAATGTGGGTTAATTTTCTTGCACGCTTTGGCACAATTTCAAGGCCGGGTGAATCAACTTTTGTAATCATCCACTCAGACATGACCTGAGAGATGACCACCCTACCTGGTATACTTGAGAAACCCAGAAAGTGCCATTACATTTGTGTAAAAAAGGTGTAGGGTTCGAAGTATTGGTTGTGGTGTTGTTTACATAATTACCCCTTTTCAAACTTTATTGAAGTGGTTTAGTTTGCTATATTGATTGATTTTTTTTATTTATTTATGGATTTAGTTTGGTTCCCTGTGAACAGCAGAATTAACTACAGAAGCAGCACTTACCTTGAGCATTTAAAGTTAACATGACAAAGTTTGTCAAACATGTCCCAGACTCAGGTCCCCATTTCTGGCAGACATGCTCTCAAGCCTTAATATTAGGCTTGAAACTTTTCTTTTTGATAAAGATTATAAAACTGGCTGCTGACAGACTTCCTAAGATATACTGAACACCTCCTTGCATTTTCTCTCTTTAAGCTTTCTTCTACATGTATAAATATATGAGATCGTTATTATCAGTAACTCATGCTTATCTCTGCAGGTATCCCTGTCTTAGAGTTATGGCCAACCTTCCTGAGTATGGTTCTGCTGGAGTTTTCTTCTCCACTGTTGCCCACTGCCCCAAGCATGGTCAGAACAAGAGTCAATGCAATCCATTGGCTCCCATAGCTAGACACTTATTTTGTATGGCTTGTATGAGCACAATAACATTAAAAAAATTAGGCTACTGGGAATCAAATAAAGGAATGGCTTTAATTGGAATACAAGTGTACTACAATGAATTTGACTGAATTGAACTATATCTTTAAACTGCATTGAGGTGACTTTGGTGTGAACAAGCACCAGGTTAAAACAAAAATATCTGAATAAAACTTAATTGAACTGAATTGTTTTCATAAAACATCTTAAATAACATAGTTGTTTGGGTCTTGTTAATTAAATAATGGATTGCTTTTAGTTGGTATAACCACTCAAAATCAGAACTGCAGTGGAAAGAGAAAAACACGGAGAGCATTCTTCCTCCCTCCCCCCCTTCCCCCTCGGAAAGTTTTGCGCAGGTTGCCAGTTTGTGAGAAGATGGTTCTTTTATATACAGTCTATGAAAGACGAAGAACATAGCGCCAGCAAACATAATGATGAGCGAAGATAATTCACACACACAGTAAGCTGCTATGCTTTGCAATGCTAGTGCTAATTTCACGCGCTAATTTACGTTAGCATAACTCCAGTAATATATCCAAAAATTAATTTAATGAGTGCCAAGAAATAAATTAGACTAAAATCTTTGAAAATCAAGATAAACTTTTTGGTTAATTTAAGCAAAATTCTGGTGCTTACCTGTCAAGGAGAAACTTTGCCAGCTCAGACTTCTCCACCTTGCAAAAGATTTTCCAACATTGATCCTTGTTTTATTCCGTTTTTGGTTGTTTGCTTTTTTAGCAGGATGCCAAGGCTTTTTAGGTTTTTATGAAACTATTTCTGGTTCGCTTCTTTTACTAGCTTTCTTACTTGTGCACTGTTGCTCTTTTGCTGACATAAAATACCAAACGCTGCCTTGTTGTTGTTAGGCAACCATGAGGAGTCGCATATGATTGGTTAAGGAACCAGGAAGTAGAAAAGAGCAACACAGTGCACTGAAGTTATTCCGACACAGAACTCTTGTTTTGCAGGAGAAAAACTTGACAAAGACATTGTTGATGTAGGAGACAGATTGTTTTTAGGGAGGCTTCCTTTTATTCCTCACAGCAAATGAGAACATTTTAAATTATTTTTACAGAAAAAATCCTAATTATTCAGCCTTTAAAGAACAGCTCATTCCAAACTACACCATAATCTCAACATAATGATGTTTCTAATATTAGATCTAGCTCTAAAGGTGTAAAGACTTCAGTTTTCACATTCTTTGATAAAAGCAAGAAATTAAAATTGGGAGGAAATCAGGTTCAGTCTGTCAGTGACATTTTGAAGAAAATAACATACGCGCTCTTGGCAACACAATGGACAAGCATCTCAAAATATCATCAGGATTGTGGAAACTGACCTCACTCAGTGTCTGGCTTCAGTTATTCACTGAATAAATAACAGAGCTACATTCACCTAACTGTGCAGTTACAGCTCCAACAAAAGCTTGAAGCTAGTATTATCTCTTGTTTCCCCAACAGCAGGAAGTACCCACGATTCCCATGAAATGTATACCCATGATAGTGTGATACTACAGTACAAACCACAGATAAGTAAGGCTGTAGCTCTGAACTTCTCACCCCTTTCTGACATTTCAAAAATGCCATCCCCAATCATCCTTTGGCTTAAATAGTGTCCCAGACTGCTGCCCACAGTCTTCATTGGGCAGCTGTTTTGCATGAGGAAATCAGTATAAAACCTAGTAATGTCCATCAAATAAACATATCAAAATGAATTATTTGACCTTTTATGAATAATTGAACAGGATAGTACAATTCATGATAGTAAGATGGTATATATATATATATATATATATATATATATATATATATTTATTACTTTTATATTTTTAATAAAAAATGATAAAGCATTGCCCATGCCTTGTAAAAACTGAATTTTAAAAATGAACAAAAACTAATCAGTGGGTTTGCATTCCACAACCATACAGATGGAATTCATTGTTTCATATAAATGACAGAATATATGTGTCAACACATATTATTAAAAAGTGAAGGAAATGCATAACATCAGTCTACAAAATACTAAAAATACCTCAAAAATTGAATTTTACTATTGTAATTGATGATGATGGAAATATTCTAATTGTAATTTGCTTTATTTGAATAAAACTGCAGTTCCTGTGTGTATGTGTGCCCTGGAACAAAATACCTGTGTATAAAATATCAGCAGCACACTGTCCTTTGGTAACTAAACAAGAACTAGAAATCACCCTATACCTGATTTCATTGACTTATTTATTTTACTCTGTATTTACTAAAGATATGGATTAATATTTACTTTAAATTACTGAAATAAAAATCTTTTTAGGACTAGTTTCCCCGAGTTCCCAGAGTTTCTAGTGTTCTTCTCCTGTCACCACAATAAGGCCGAGTGGGTTAAACTCATCAATGTTTATTCTAAATGTCAGATGTGTGGGGCTCCTATACACACATCACTCATTCTAAGGCAAGTCAGCACCCACTACTGTACGGAAAGAAAAAATAAATCCTAACTGAAGATGCTCTCAACAGGGGATCTACTTGTAAATTGAATATAAAATTAAACAGTCAACTATGAAGACTTTGAACATCCAGCAGCAAAATGTCTCCTGTCATGGTTACAAGTGTAAATGAGATTTTGAGTGAAGTTTTGTTACTTCTGGAACAGAGTTTTGAAATTCTACTTTTCTCCAGTTCTTAATGTGACAGGTATAGTCAGACAGTCTCTATTAAATTGCAAAGACAGTTAGGAAAGACCCTATGAATAGATAATCATAGTCAAGTTGAAGTGCAGTAATTAAATGAAACACCTCACCCATGTCTGTTTCTGTTCCCATGGGATATAATTGGTGGGTACTGTATGTCATTTTGAAGGAGAGCAGAGGTGATAGAAGCATACCCTCCAGTGGAATTAATTGCTTGACCTGATGGCAAAAGAAAAGAGCACACTACATTTTAGCAAAATGACTTCTGAGTGGCAAAGCACAGATTCCAGGTTAACAACCATTAAAGGAATTTATAACAAAGTTGGTGCAAAATGTCTTAAATTACATTAATTATACAACATTTTAGACATTCAACAGCAAACTTGTTCAAACAGCCCAATATACACCAAGCTGCCACAAGATTAATTCATCCACTGCCACGTCCTAAGCAAATTCCATGTACTGGTGTAGAGTTACACACATTCAAAGCATTAAAGTCACAAATAAGGCCAAAATTCAAAATGTTGACATGGGCCAATTCACTGACAGTAATTGTTTAGAACATTACTTTCTGTATTTCTGCTCTGCTGCAAAATGAGACATTCTGAAGGCAACAGTCGGGTGGGTTGAGTGTATGGGAATGTCAGGTCGCATCCACATCTGATACCACCCTTGCCCTCAGTCAGTCACTATCATTGTATCG
The DNA here is from genome assembly GCF_017639745.1 of Melanotaenia boesemani. NCBI lineage: Eukaryota > Metazoa > Chordata > Actinopteri > Atheriniformes > Melanotaeniidae > Melanotaenia > Melanotaenia boesemani. The sequence goes on from NC_055688.1 coordinate 18,077,584, forward strand.
AAGCTGTTCAGACTAGACCAAGCAGCCATTTGGCCTGAAGTGAAGCCTCTGCATGGGCAAAGATACTGGAGATTGTATGTCTCTTTCATTTTTGCTGACATTCACCAACTGCTGAACAACGTTTCCACAGATTTAGTTCCAGATGTAAGTCAAGTCAACACCTGCCCTATGGAAGCATATCACCTGATCCAGTCAGCCTTAATAAAACCAACTTTGCCTTCAACAACACACAAGGTGAACATCACCATAGGCTATCCTGGGAGAGGAAGCTCCTGTTACTCAGAATTCAACCATTTTTAACAAAACACAGCAGATGGCCAAAATGAATATTATTTTTGGCAAATGATTAACCCTTGATTATGTTATTTATTAAATTATTGGTAGGTAATCTAAAAGAAAATACACACCTGTGTAAAGGGAGGAATTAGCTATCAAAACTCAGTCATTATCCTGCTGCACTTACAGCTTATTATGTGATTTGTAAAGGAAGCAGCTAACAAAACATTATTAAATTCATATTATTTAAAGGAAAGGAGCAAGGAATATCTGGACTGTAGTTTAGAGAAACAGACTGCTTTGGTAAACCCTGCACTGGGGTTATACTGCCCCCCACTGCCTCTGAGAATTACACACAGCTTTTCCTTCAAAACATTAAGTATAGTCACATTTACAGTTTGCAAAACAGTGCCATTTGTGTCCCTGAAATCATATTCTGAGCACAAAATGAGTGTAATGCAGTGCATCTCTTTTACTTACATTCTTATTTTGCTGTGTACTGGAGGTTTAACATTCAGAGCTTTTAAAGCAGCACTCTGTAATTGAGGCCATCTGCAGTCATGGCAACTGCAAGGAGAAGTTATTCAGCATCTACACAGGTGCTCTAACATCATGGCATGGCCATTTCGAAAATAGCAAATGCAAACAGTACCGATCCTAACACATACATCTGTCATAATAAAAACAGAATGAAGCAGACAACCCCAAAAATCATCATAAATGACTAAAATATCACAGATCTGTGGGTTTACTTGATGATTTCTGAATCTTGCCAATTTTTTTAATAGTTTTTCCCAAGTAGTTCATATATATATATATATATATATATATATATATATATATATATATATATATATATATATAATGTATGTATTCACATATTTAACAACATAGAGCTCAAAAGGTTGTAAATAAGCATAGCTTTACCAACACAAAATTATTGGCCAAAATCATTCAGACATTTGTTCAATGATTAATTGTTCTGTTGTCAAGCAAAATAACCAAACACTTTATTCGTAAGTCTTAAAGTCAGCTTAATATGATTTAAAATAGGAAAAATAATAATAAAAAATTGCTCCAAAAGCAATGATGATTTATTTTTATAAATAAAAATAATGTGTTAGAATTTACATTAGTAATGGTCTCAAGTTCGTTTGATTTTTTTTCCCCCTCCTAGTGGGGACCTTTATTGGAAATTGGAAAAACAGATGACACATCATCAATGTAAACTTGTTAATAGAAAGGACAGAAAGAAGCTGATATCACACCGATAACTCCTCAACATTCTTCAAAAATTTGGGAAGTTATTCTTTTTTTTTGTGCTTTCAGGATTTAGTTCTGTGGTCTTTTCACAAAGGATGTTCTGAAATGGGAAAACAACAACAATAAAATAAACAGTAAAATATGTAATCCTGCTGATGCCTTTCCATGCTCTCAAAATCAAATTGGCATAAAAGTGAAGAATATGATCTCGCTGAATGAGTTTAGATACTTTAAATGTGCAGCATGCACCACAATAACAGATCAAAAAAATAAAAAACACATCTTCAAAAACTATTGGTATCTAATTACTTTACTAAAATAACTATTATGGTTTTATTTATATCTAATTGTCTAATTGATTTATTAAACTGTAAGTGTGCTCTACATAAAAACACAAACCTAATCATAAATGCCCTGGCCCCCCACGCCCACACACGTACACACTTTTTTTTTTTTCTTTTTGACCTCAATTTTCCGGTTAGATAAAGCTCATGATGAAATACGTTATTAATATATATATATATATATATATATATATATATATATATATATTATTTTATTTTTTTCCCCTTCACATGGTCTGTGGCACAGAGCAATCTAATGCACAGTTAGCCTATGGTGATCCAACTTCTCACTGTTACCTTATTAGTGTTGCTTTAGTGCCTCAACCCCAAATAACCATAAAATAAGTCCCTCATCTGTGTTATTTTTTGTAATGCTCACAGTTCACCTCTCAGTCTCACAGTCGTTTATTATCTTGGTCAGACTAAACGGCTGGAGACACAGAGGTAACATCTCTGGCAGGTTCAATTAAACTCAGGATCAATTATTACCTAATTGTCGCTCATTAACTCCAAAGCAGTGGAGTGAACTCTTCACCAGACTCATTTTTATCACAAAGCCTACACTCAGCATTAACCAAAGTGCCATGAAAGCATGTTTTGGCTGCATATGTTTAAATTAGCCCATTTATACTGGTAAGTTATTAAGAACTTTCAGGATAAAATGGATTAAAATTGGGACTGTTTCATTTTTATTACAGCTCCAGCTTTGTCAATCATTTTGTTAGAAGTGTTGTTCTTTTTAAGCAATAACCAGACCTTTTAGCTTTTATTTGAGCCATAGTTTTCAACAAAGTGGACTGGACTAACTGGCAGAAACTCACTGACGTAAATAAATAAAAAGCCAAGACAAACTCTAATGGTCAGCTGCTATATTCAGTGTAAAAAGTGAAAGCATTTTATTGAATTATTTTCACTTGAATATAGATAATGGATAACTTACATGATATTCACAAGTAACAAACTCTTTTATATAGGCATCTTATTTCCACAACTAAAAAGCTTACGCTGGAAAACTTTGTGGACCTTTTAAGCCCTCTGTTGATGCTTCCACCTGTACAAATGTTATGTTGCTATGGGAACTGTTGATGGGCAATTCTCAACAATTGAATTTGTTGATGGCAATACTAACACCACTTTTACTATGATTAACAGTACTTTTAGGTCTGTCGTAGATTTAGAACTTACTTATGGTACTGACAGTGTTGAGGTGAATGTGGCTCTCCTCTGATCTTCAGTCATTGTTGTCTGTGTGGGGGAACAGTTGGTCAAGTTCACCTGGCCTGTCGGTACTAAGGCTTATATATTCTGTCAGTATTAGTAGGACATCCAATGAAAGCTTCCTAGTCTGAGAAGGTTTTTATTTTTTAAATTTCCCTTATGATAAAGAAAAAAAAAAAAAAAAAAGTTTGCCTGACAGCGTCTGGATTGTTAGGAAAGGATACATCCACATCATACATTTAGTATCATCACCACAAATGTTGCCAGAGATCTGGGAAACCATTCAGCAACAGTTTTAGAAATGAAAATAACACTTATTCTAGTAAAAAGTACATTTAAGCCAAGACAGACTTGAAAATGGTTGTTGGTCATAATCAACAAGGTGCAAAAAAAAGTACTTCTATCAAATTAAAATTTTTTTTTCTTTTCTTTACCCTGTTTTCAAAACATTCTTATCTGCTGGTATTGTGCCACATTCAAATCTCCTCCAAAATCTGATGCCGGTTCTGTGGCAATGTAATGAAGTAAATGAATCTTAAAGCTTAATCAAAACACAAGACAACAATCACACAGTCATCTAAAACTAGAACTGATGTACCATAACAACAAGTGCAGTGTCTGTCTCTTTTGTACTATGCCAGGCACTCAAAACAGTTTATTAACAACTCAGGGCTTAACCTGGAACAGTCAGACATAAATAAACAGATTTAGAGACGCATGGGGAACTGATGCGTAGGGAGGAAATTAATATTGTTCAGGTCTGCTCTGTTATTGCAGTCCATCCTGCACCCAAACAGTGCTGACCTACTATAAATGCAGACTTCCATGTGAAATGAATTTCAAATTTTGGTATCTCTGTCCTAACCTTTAATATGAGCCCTTTTTATAATCATAAAAACCTTTATGAAATCTAATTTCCTCCTAGACAAGCTGGTTGTGAGCTGTCTAATTCTCCACCACCTTGGGTGGTGTTACCCATCGTGAGCTAGGGGTCTCCAGTCCATATGAGATCTAACAGTGATGGAGGGTTAAAGGGGAGAGAAAATCTTGAGTTCAAGGGGCTTTGAAAGAAGGGGAGTAATAGAATAATGTGGGGTGAAAGACTTCTCTGCACAACCTTTGAATAACATTTTAAAATCAGCAAGTTCAGTAAGTGGTAGTTGATTTTGACAGTGCAGCAAAGCTGGAGAGTGATAGGAAGGAAAGAAGGACCAAAGCGAGTCAAAGAAAAACATCTTCTGTGGTACAAGAGAGAATTTTAAATGAGATGAGGGAAAACATTACTTAAGCACTGGGACTTCACTTACTCGTGTCTGTGATGATTGTCTGGGGAAGCTGACACAATAAGTAACAGATTACACATGAAGGTAGATGATTGCAGTAAATTTAGGTTTGATTGATTTTGAGTAGTGGTTCATAAAGTTAGACAAAAGATGTCAGTCCTTCTGTCATGATCTGGGTTAATAATCTTAGTTTTTGGTTTTTATGGTCTTGTGATTAGTTCTGTTTCCTGATTTATTTTTGTAGTTTATTAGTTCAGCTGGTTTGATTTGTTCATTCACCTGTTTCTCATTAGTCCTCTGTGTCATGTTATCTGCCCTGCCTGGGCTCATCAGCTGATTCAGATCACCTGGGCTTAATTGCTACTCTGCCTCTGCCTCTGTTCCTGCTCTGACAGGTTACCAGCCTAATTTAGCCCACCTGGATTTTCCCTGATTGCTGCTTGGTTTCTCTGCACTACTTAATCCCTCTTCAGTCTCTCCTTCTCTGTCAGATTATCATCGCCAGCACCTCGCCAAGTTGATATCCAGCATTCAGTCGTCTCCAGATTGCCTACAACTTTCGCCCTTGGATTACCCCTCTTGTCTTGCCCTTGTCGGATACCTCTTGCCTGATTTCTTGGATTTCTGGATTCTGACCCATGCTTTGTTTTGGACCCCGAGCTTCGCCTGATGTCTTGGATAAGTACCCCATCTGTTTCTGTGTTCTGGCCATTGCCTGCCTACTGACCCTGTTTTTGGATTTTGAATTTTTTAGCATTCCTCCTTCCCCAGGACTAGACCGCTTCTTCCAGCCTTGCCGGACTCTTGCCCCTTTTCTGAATAAATCTGTTTTTTTTTTTTTTTTTTTTTTTTTTTTTTAAATGTGTGTGTCTGTCTGTCTGGTTTATAATGTGTTTTATGAATATATAAATTAGCTTGATTTACTCAGTATGGGGGTGGATGGTGAGCACATGGGGCAGGTTGTCAGTCCACGAGAGACAATAATGCATTCACAACTATGGTCAAATCAGCATCAGCAGTTAATCCTTTTTAAAGCAAATAAATAACCTGTAGAAAGTCCACACAGACAACCTCCTCACGGAAAGGCTGGTTCAACCTCAGAATCATCTCACTTTAAGGTTATTCTGCATTTTGAGTCTTGTCTGAAAATCCATCTGTCCATTATCTGTACCCACTCAATTAAATTCAGATTTACCAATTAGTGTTTTTTTTTTTTTTTTTTTTTCTGGACTGGAGGAAGAAGTTGGAGTACCCAGAAATAATGCACACTGAGAACATACAAACCCCACACCACTGTGCAATTCTTTGTCTAAAAATATGCATCCTAATTCACAAATTTTAATATTATTATTTACTTTAGGACTTCCTGCTTTTAAATGCATCCTTAGTCTGGCTACTTTAGATCTGCTAAAAATAACTTTAGATTTCTGATTCGGTTGAATTTGGTTGGCCATAAAATCCTATTTCAGAATGTCCTGACATATGGTTACTGACAACTTGTACATTATTTTTCTCCTTGAACTTTGTTCTTGATGCTGTTAAGTGAGTATCCTCAGAAAACAGCAAGTGTTCAATGACTTAATGTGTTGAATAAGCACTAGCTAAATTATACAAGACACACAATGGATAGATTTATTGTTTAGCATGACAAAGTGGCCTAAAATAAGACAGCCACATTAATATGCCAGATTTCCAGGATGTGCTAAAAATGGTTTCCTCACCTATTCCTTCCTCTTCTCTTTACCTCTATTCTGCTCAAAATTCACTTTCGCCGCCTTCATAACCATTTACTCTACAATCAGCTGTTCGGATTGGCAGAGAGGACATTAAAGTGTTATTCATTGGTCATGACCCTGTTTCATTCTACCTGCAAGCTGGTCTGCATGTCCACTCGTGTCGCAGTACTAACCCAACAACAACTTTGACTGTTTTTACCTTTTGTTAGGTTGTTATTCAGTGTTTCAGTTTAACAAAGCCCAAAAAGTAAGATGGAGATGTCAGGAGTCACAGTGAGTCATTTTGCTGAAGGTAATGATTTTATAATCTTATAATTTTTGACAAGAGCTTGTGTTAAATATATTGGTCAGCTGTTAAATTGGTTGCTGTTTTTTGGATTGTGTCATACCAGGAAAACTTTGCCTTGTTTTTGCACATGAAGCTATCCTGAAGTTATATTATACTTTTCTTTGTTACTGTGCACTGGTCTGAGACAGAACATACCCAGTCTCTCACCCTGGTCATCATAAACTCAGCATAAGTAACACTTCATAGTCACATTTTACTTTCTTTGAGGAAGAAAAAGACTACCATAAACGGATTTTACATAATAGTTTGTGGTATTTTGCAAAGTATAAAATTGTTGCATCACAGCTATACCGTGGATGGAATTTGTTATTTTTCTTTTAAATGAATATTGCATTGTATTGCAGTCAAATAATCATTTGATCATTGTATTGTATCAACGCGAACATGGACATTTCTGATCTGATGGTGCAACTTATGTGTTGATTGTGACAAACTCTCCTGTGAGGTTGTTAGTTCAGAATCAGCTGTGGGTAAAAATTTACTGGCTTCAAAATATGTGCAATCACATGTCACAGTTTGTGCACCTGTGTTTATATTTAATGTTTGACAGCAATAAGGATCACTGTAAGCTCTGACATGCACACTGCTGCACATAGCTTCCAGTCAGTAAAACATTATCGGGAAAAACAAACAAAACAAAAAAAAAACTTTTAGTAGCATTTATATGTCATCCAGCGATAAAATAAGTAAAGACTGTAGAAAAGGTTTTTATTCACAGCTTTATATATAAGAGGCATTTTGTGTTATGGTTACAATCAAAATGAAAAGACAATGTAAGCTTTATATGTTTTTTAATTCTTAAAGATGTTTGAATGCATGTTTGGTCCAGTTATGCCTGGTAGGTTGTTATGGCCCAGTCTTGTCACTAGGGGCGCAACAGGACCAATAACATAAACACCACGAGAAAACGTGGGTTAAGGTGTAATATGTTTTAATTGTTATAAAACTATTTACATACTTAGATGATGTTAAAGAAATAAAGAATATAAAGCCAGTCTATACAATAATGATAATAATAATAATAATAACACAAAGGAAGCTTAACCATATATACAACAAAACAAAATGGCTCCTAATCTTAATTCTACAACAAAAAGAGCGGGGATTCTCCTAGTGAGAATCCCCCTGAAAACTATGATACTAAGCAAAACCAAACGTAAATACCTGACACGAATACCAAACTAAACCAAAAACACAACCTCTGTTGCACTGTCAGGAGTTAAACCAACGAATTCAGAATAGCACAAAAGGATCCACTGATCCAACAAAAGGCCAATCACAAGGTTTAATCACTAACAATCGACTTAACGCTACTCAGAGAACTCTCACACGACGCGAACTGTGCCCTAATGACACAGCCCCTGATGAATGGTGCAGTCCAGTTTTTATTCAGGGGCAATCAGCCTGATGAGGGTCAGCTGTGGAGAGCGGGAGCAGCAGCAACGAATCAGCGAGCAGAAAGGGGAGGGAGGACCGTCGTCATCTCGGCTCCGCTTGATTGGCAGGTCCGACGACCAACCCTAGGCGGCCAAGGCCTAGGCAGCTCCACTTTCCCGTAGCAGAGTGATGGACAGGCCGGACGGCCAATCCCAGAAGGCCAGGGGCCGTAACATAGGTACTTATGCATTTTAATTAATGTTGCACCACAGAGGGAGAAAAACCCATTGTGTACTCAATACGAACCCCTTGACCACAAATAGAAATGTAAGCAACTTGTCTAACCACATTTGGGTCTGATGTGTAGCTGCTTCAGAAGTATCTGTCGCCATCTTGTGGTGAACGGCCAACCACTTAAGCATTTATCTATTTATTTATTCATTCTTTAACCCATAAGAGCCCGACGTGACATATTTGTTACATACAGTTTCTGAGACATTTTGCTTCAATGTATGGTTTAAACTTTGCTCAAAATCCTGTTGAACACAATCTGATACTTGTCTTCTGTCCCCTAAGAGATACCCAGAAGCAGAAAACCACATTATATTTTTAATATGTCACATGGTAATAAATGGTAGATATGCCCTCCCACAAAAAAAAGAAGTAAATTTCTTGTTGCATTTTGTTAAAGGGCCAAATAAAGACCTCATATTTAAAAAAAATTGGACTTTTCTTACCATTTTTTTTTTTTTTTTTTTTTTTTTTCATTGGTCGGGCCTTAACGGGTTAATTTCTACACATTTTCTTTATCATATTCCTTGTATTTAGTTTTACCAAATTCCAATAATGGTATCACTAAGTTAGATTAAAAAGTAATTGCATTTAAAGCTGTAAGAAAATGAAACTTTCCCTGATGTTGCAATACTTGCTGTTAACATGTGATAGGTTTTTCTTATCAAAGCACTTTATCCCCCCACCCATCAGATCTCACACTGTCCTGCATGACATTAAAACTTTACTGAGCACCTAAGGTGTTTCCCATAACTACCAAAGAACCAGTAAAGTTTTACAAGGTTTTTTTACCCCAACACAATAACAAGCAGGTATATTGTGAATTATTACATCATGCAATTAGGAATGCAGTGGAGGGAATACACAACAGGCAAGACCATTTTTTTATTTTTATTTTTTTTTTTTTCAAGGGTCTTTTTCAGGTGATGTTATTTCCCTGCTGAAAGTCACTTCCTCCTGTAGAGATCATTGTCTTTTTCTGCTTATATTATCATTCTACTATGGCAACCCAATTCAGATGTCAGACAAAACACAGAAACATTTATTTTTTTTTCCCCTTTTCAGGCTAAACCAAACAATCCTTTGGAGCCAAATAAATTTTTTAATGAACAAAAGACATTTGTGTTAAATCAGTTAATCAATTTGGTAATCTGTTCGTCTTTTCTTCTTTCATTTTACTAAAATAGATGACCCAAAAAACTTTACTAATTTAATTAATGTATTTATAAATGTTGCTGCTCTTCTTGTGGTATGCATACAATCTAGTTGATGCTTGTCTTTTTCCATCTTCTGGTTAAAACATCCAATGCTTTTAACTTTTTTTTAAATGATGTTACACCAAACTCACTGTAATGACTATTGGTATAAATGTAGTCCTTACTGTAAAGTCAGAGATTTATTAAAGGTGTACTTAACGTATGCATTCTCTTCAGTTTTCAGTGGTTATGGCAATAAAATCAAATGTTTTTCAAGTGGCACCAAGTTTCATAGTGCCTTGATGTACATGATGTATGTGCACTCAATAAGTTTGCAGAGGTTTTAATTTTATTTCCCTCAAACAGTTGGTGGCAGTGATGTAGCAAGAAATACAGCATGGTGGCAAAGCAGTCATTTATAATATTTAAATGAAGTTAACTGTAATCTACAGATCATACTATCATTAAAAATGCTTGAGAATCTGGAGAAATCTGTAAGTGTAAATGAAGATGGAATAGTTGTGTTCTATAGAGCTAACAGAATTCAGAGCAGCAGTTCCACTGAGAGCTGACGAGGAAGAGCCTGCTAGGCCTGAAGAGCACTTTGGAAAGATATTGTCTGTTATCACAGTTCCTCATTGCTTTGGCATATGATAACTAAAACGTTTCATGCAGGTAAAACCAAAAACAAAACGAAAGATCTGAAAATGCAGCTGTCGTCTCTGAGGCCAGGAATCTGAGGTTAATTGCCTGACCAATTAAAGCATAAAATTAATTTTAGAAATCGTGGCTCATTCTCCAAATGATAAAAACCGTCCTGCTGATTGTTACAAGCATACAGGTCAAAGCTTTTGTAAAGCCTGGTACACACATAACAATTTATTTATTTATTTTTTTCATTTTATGAAGAACCATAGCAACAACCTGCAAAAATGAAGAAGAGGAAACGTAGGAACAATCTGAAAACACAACACACAGCATGGAAGAGGACATACAGGACGAGGGAATGGTGGTGGTCTTGGGACTATTGTCAACAGAAAAAGCCAGAACTGAAAAAAATAACAGCCTGGAGACTTCGTGAACGCAGACTTTATTTACTTCCTTGTTCCCCAGTCAGCTCGCTCTCTGATTGGCTACTTTCTGTACCACGTCACCATCCACTCATTCAGAATTCATGAGTCGTCAGCGATCCTCAGAAATCAGCTCTAAAATATTGAACATATTCAATACTTCCGATTGTCGGCTATGACCCATTTTGGAGCGGATTATGGGGACAAATCGGCTCATAACACACCACAGACCAAATGATAATTGGATATGGAAATCTCACAATGATTGGTCGTTTGCCGTCTAAGGTCGGGAAGAGGCAAAATCAGGACAAAAAACAGCCCAAAAATCGTTATGTGTGTACCAGGCTTAACATGACTGTATGTGAGTGCAGTAGTTCACCTGGCTAGAGTAACTTGCACACCTTTCACCTTTAATACCCAACTAAATTATTGATATACCATACTGAATGCTGCCATCCAAATAACATGATCTTGCGGGTGGCTCTGCCAAACTACATTCACATTTTACATAGTGACACTAGTCACTAGTAAAAAGCATGCTAATCTTAGCGTCCACCAGACCATTAAATGTCACATCACTGAAATTCAATGTGAAGTGAGAAAGAAAAGTCCAGAAATCACATTTAATGGTTACTTAGCTAGCTTTATGCACCGAGTCCTTACGTGGATATAAGTTTAGCTGTAGAGTGAAATTATGGCCATTTCTGTAAGAAGAGGTTTGTGATGACAGCATATGGCTCCAACAGATTCATGTCTGGACTGTGAAAGATGCCACAGTCTTGGGGATTCTCTCTCCTCTATCAAAGTTGAATAGAAACATTAACCAGTGTAAATGCTTCAGGATGGCTGTGTTCCTTACAAGCGCTTAAGTTAGGTCTGCATATAAAAGTCATAACCTACCAATCCACAGTCTAATTATTAGATAATTAAGGATATTCAGTCAAAATTGCATAAACTTTTAGGGTGTGAAGTGTATATTACATATGCAGGAAAATTCATGTTTAAAAAAATAAGTTTATGAAAGTCCAGAAAATTCTAATAGTTTGGAACTGATTTTGATTAATGTTGGTGAAAAACACATGTCTATACCTACATCACAAATATTATTTATTCAAAGTTATTCAGACAAGTTTCCAGTTTGTATGCACAAGGACCCAGTAGAAATAAACACCCCTCTCACCCTCATGCCTTCCCTTCCTGGCCTCCCTCCTCCTCCGCTAATGTGCTAACTTAAGGAGGAGGTAACTTAAGCTCGGTATGAGTGCATGAGTGTGCATCTGAAAGATATTGAAAAAGGATCACAAGTGAGTACAGAGGAGAGAGGGAAAGACCAAGATGATGGGTTGACCTTTGGAAAGTACCTTACCTTGAAAACTTGGAGAACATGGAAGCTAAAAAGGTCCTCCATTTGATGCCACCTGGTAAGTTTGACAGGGGTGGAGAGGGGTAAGGAGGTCGTTCATGGTGCAACCTGTAGCATCTGGGTCCAACATAAAGCCTCTTTACAGTATACAGGCCTTTCTGTTTCAGAAATAGGTTTAGTCAAACATTCAAAGAACTAAAATGTCTTCATTGCAGATTATCATTTCTAAAAGTAGAAAATTCTACATTTTTTTTTCTTTTTATTTCTTGTTTGGGAGTTGTCTTAGCAGAAAATTAAAAAGATGCTTGCATTGCCAGGAGAAACTATGTAGAACAAATGGGTCAAATGGCACACTTGTCTGACATAAGTGGTTTTAATATTAGAGCCTTTTTAAAATAAAGCATTTCTCCTAAATCACCAAAACAGCAAAGGAACATGCCAGAAAAATACTTTTAATTCAAACATTTTTATTCAGCTAAACTTATCTTTGTTGTACGAGGTGTGTAAATGACTGCAAAATTACAGGAAACATTGGGTTTTTAATGCAGTATTATTCAACAAATTGTACGATTAATTGATAGCTTTGTTTGTTTGGCTTTTGGGGCCACTGGAAAACAAATATTAAAGACTTCAGCCTTTAAAGCGTGAAGTGTCGATGCTTTTTTTTTTTTTTTTTTTTTTTCTCGTTCTTCACACAGAACTTATCTTTTGATTGTGTTTGCCACTGCTTGGAATTTACCACTTTTTATTACATTTTAGAGACTAAATCAAAACTAGTTATTTATTGCAGCCTACTATGTTACAAAAAATCTGTGCAATGCCTTTATTGGGTTAAAACATATTGTCACTATTTTGTGATCATTTGTGTCGTGATCAGGCTTTCTTAATTAACAAGAATTTTCTCTTTGAAACAGACTTGTCTGAGAAGGATTAGTGCCACATGTCGTATAAACCTGTTTGATGTCCAAGTGAGAAATAAAAGAAAAAAAGCTTCCTTCAGATATGTTCTCAGTCTGGAACAGTACATCTGGTGTGACAGTAATTATGGCTGGTCCAGTGGTCATATTCTTGCCTCTGATAAACATTAGCTCGTCCTTATCGGCAGCCTTTGAGGTGTTGACATGGAATGAGGTGTTGACATGGAATGAGCTGTTGTTCCTCTTTGCTACTGTTTGCTTTTTTAACAAACATATGAATGTGTACATTGTGACCCACAGTTTACACTGTTCATAGTGCAACTCTGCACATCAACTAGGGTAAAATTAGCCATGACAGAGGAGTTAAAACATTTTTCACAATAAACTCCATTTTTCTGCAAAGAAAATAACTGTCTTCAAATTTAACCCACAAACTGCAACAGCTCTTTGCATTTATTAACACCATGTTCTTTCTATAGCATGATCTTTTCTCAGCTTTGGGGATCTTTGCTTTTGTTTTCAGACCCAACAAGAGTTCTTCTGTTTCCCTGTTGCTCAAGGACACATTCATGTCACAGAGGGATGAATAAAACATGCCTTATGCTTTAAGTCTGCCTTTTATGAAATAAAGCAATTACAGACATTAAGTCAGGTTGTTAGCATAGCAGTGGTCTGGAATCTCAGATTTCAACACTGTGTGAGAATCCTTTATGTCCTCTATGTAGTGTAGAATACCAAAATGCTGTAAATCTCACACATTGTTAAATCATACTTATTCCACCCAGCAATCCATGCAGAGTCTGAACAAAAGACTCATACTACATATACAAAACACAGATGTGCACTATTTAACAACAATCCTTTTTTGAGACCAATCAGGAGGAACCTTAGACAGATTCACCTTAAATGACCTCTGACTCCTTTTGCTGTCAGGCACCTCAGTAATTAGAGCTGTGTGCCCAGGAGCCTGCAAAGCTAACTTACCAGAGCAGCTGCTGGTCCACATGTAGCCTTCAACAGGTTGCGACACATTAGGTTTATCTAATTTTTTCCAAAGCGGAAAGAGTTGGGAAAACGTGGTGATTGCACAGGTTGCAAGTCTTCATTGGAAACAGGGTTTTGCACTGCGGACCAGGTTTCTGTTGATATGTTGTATGACTTGGTTGGATGCAAAGCCTGACTGAAATTTTAAAATGTTGATAAAAGTTGTATTTAGTATTTAATTTGAGTCATTACACGGCACAAAGGTGTATATTTGTTGACGTAACTATTAATTCACGTGTAGATTATGCTTAAAAGACTGAAGTTAAACAATGCAAAGAAAATCTTTGTGTGAAAAAGGATACAGATCGAGAAATGCACAAATAAAGATTTATACTTGAATGAAGATTAGATATATTTTAGTTTCACTATCCTACTTGCTGTAGTCACTATACTACAATATACGCAAGAATCTGAGTTTAACAGGAAACCAGAGCTATTTTAATCCATAGGAGGGAAAAGAAACAATACATGTTTTTATATATAATGAACTCTTTCTGTTCTGACTGAACAGTGACAAGCACGGAGGACATTTCTTAAACTGACAATATTGTTGTTTTTTTTTCCCCCCAATTTAAGCATAAATGTAATTTGAATTTTAGAGTGGCAGGCTTTATTGTTGGTCACACTGATAAGATACATAGTTATGATTATTTACAGCAAAGCTGACCTTTATTTTTATGACACAAGACTTTAAAAGGTCTCAGTCATTGTTGACATTACCAACTTTGGCCCAGCTCATTGCAAAAGCTGCAAGGCCTCCTGTTGTCTGTGCAGGCTCCTGTGATGTTGAGTAGGGCTGGGGATGTTCTGTCTAATCTGCTTTGAGATATAGCCTTGCTCTGAAGCCCCTAGAGCTAAACTCTGCCTGAGGCTATGAAAAGCTCATGTGTACAGATGCAGCAGTGTCTTGCAGATACATGATCGCCTATACAAACATTGGACACAGCTGGCATCAAATTTTTGTTGTGGGAGTGAAAGGATCATATTTCAGTGTCTCAGCATGTCACTTCCATTAGCCTCCTCAAGATTTCCATAATCTACATCCACTCTTTTCCTTACATTGTTCTGTAATGTAATTTTAATGGGATGTATTTATAACATGTGATATAATAATGTAGCAATCTCAGATTAGGGGAATTTATTTATTTATTTTTATATTTTGTGAATCGAGAGCTTCTGTTCGGATAGAGAATCAGGATCAATCCGTTCCCATGCATCCAGACCCACATGATTTCATCATCTTGTGGTTAGCTGAAGTGTTCCAATCATCTCGATGGAAATATATTTACATGTCTTTTTCTAATATAAAGGGATTTATATTTTTCAATGTTTTCTTATGCTGGGTTCTGTGGAGCACTTGGAAAGCTAAAGTCTTATCTACAGTAGATAGGTGGCAAGAGTATTCTCATTTTGGAGAATCAGGAAGAAACTCTCTGATATTTGAGCAAAGCTAACACCTAATAAAGAATTTAAATAAGAGCGTCTTCACCAAATAAAATTATTTTAACTTAAAATCTAATATCTGTTTAAGCAAACATAAATAGTGATTCTTGCACCATGTCACTTTTGAATTTGCTAATTGTTTGATTTCTATTTTATATGTAGATAGATAGATAGATAGATAGATAGATATAAGTCTTCCAGTCTAAAGCCCACGTACTAACTGCAAGATGGTAAAAATGATTAAAAAGCCTGGAAAAGTAAACACTCTTTTAAGTACTTGCAAAGGAAACTGTCATCCTCCTTAAAATCTGCCCATATGGTGTATGTGCATGCAAGCACATACTGCCTACAATTAAATTAAAAGAATATGCATACCCTCCCTGCAATAAACTGGTGACCTGCCCAGGGTGTACCCTGCTTCTTGCCTGCTAATTGCTGGGATAGGCTCCAGTTCCCTGTGACCCTGAATTGGACTAATCAGTATAGAAAATGGATGGATGAACAGACTAAAATGGTTCTTAGACAATGTTTCATTGTGAAAAATTTATCATAGTTCTTTTCTAACTCTATCCTGATAGTTTTGATGTCTATATTTCATATATATATGCAACATATATAACTGTTTTTGCAGGAGAACTTATTACTTGCCCTGCAATAAAAGCTATCCTACAAGTCTGAAACAATGTTCACTGTTAACCAAGTTTCACATATCTTCATCTTTTACTGCTGATAGACTTTTCTTTATTCTGCTGTGCTTATCTTTCACCCAAATTTAATCTTTCCATAGCTGAATTGCTAGTTGGTGAAGTTCAAGACAAACCAAACAATAATAAAAAAAAACTTCAATAGAAGAGACAATGAGGTTGAAATTGAGCCTGAACGTTTGCAAAATCATATTTATTTATTTTTTTCACTACAATAGAGGTTCCATCCACCAGGAGGTCCAAGAATGGATATGTTTTTCAGGAGATGGGTATGTAGCTGCAGTCACACACGTTATATTTACTGAGATTGTTTTTCTCAGCAGAATCCTGCTCTCTTATCAGATCTCCTGCACATTACACCCAACATTATTCATGTCCTTTTCTTTCAGGATGCTGGATTCCAACAGTTCTTTATGCTAATCTTAATTCTTCTCACTGCTTACTGATGACCTATTTCACATGCTGCTGAGCAAACCGTCCCTTCCCTGTGCATTATTAGGTTAATTACTAGGTACAAAAAAAAAAAAAAAACACCAGATGACTTGAGTTAATGATGGGGCAAAGGAATAATCATAGCTCAAAGCTGTGCCTGTGAAGGGTTAATTATCTAATTCTGTGGCAGTTTCCTTTTCCTCCAGCATAAAACCTGTAATCAAAAAGCCGTATTTCTCTTCTATACAATGAAGGAATTTACGAGAAGCTGCTGTCGTTATATTGCTGCATGTCTGGTTTATGGGGGAATTTTTATTGGGCCTCCAGCTCTCTGCCTCTTGCTGTGTTCTTGTCAACAGATGGCAAAGTGGTGGGAGGGCAAAATAAATTGTCCCTTACTGGTGACACTGTTAATGTGGCATCTCATCTTAACCTTGATTCAAAGAGTAGTTTTATCTCAATGTGATCACAGCAGAGCAGCAACTGAGGCTGTGTAATGCATTTATTATTACCTCTTTTTTTATGTGATTCACTCTGTTGCAAAGGGAATTGCTTTGGGCATAGATCCCCCAGCTAAAAGTACAAAATGATACTGTATGTGAGGAATAGACTGAGACTTGGTTGCATCCACAGAGCTGCAAGATGGGGAGCAAGAGGGTTGTGTTCAGAACTCGCCTGACACTGACAAAGAAAATATATATGACAACGAGATCCAGATCAGTGTTTCAGGTGTGTGTTTCAAGTTTTAATGTATGTATTGTGTGTTTGTCTTTCCTTTGTAGATAATTAAAAGGCCCATCTTGGGATTACAAACACGCTGAGGCTTTAGATGATATGTAGTATTTGTTAATGCTAAACAAATGCAAATTAAATTAATAGATTCTAAATAACTTAGGAATGATCAGTGTGTGTTGGATTTGTTTAGAAAAAGTGAAATACTATTAGTACAAAGATCAGTAGATCATTGTATTGGTGTGCTGTTAAAATAAAGTATTTGTAATCATTCTTTCATTAAATCATTTAATTTCATTTGTTATGTTGCATCTTACAAGTAGGCATTACTTTTTTGGCTTTATTGTGTGTTTAGTGTAGTGCAGCATCTCAGATTTACTGAATAAGATTAAAATATCTGCTCATTAGCAGAGACTGAAGGACCTGGTGTTAAAACTAAATCTAAGCAACTATTTCATTCTTGTTTACTTGTTATACAGATATGGAAGGACCTGGATTTGGACTTTTAAACACAACAAGAAGAGTAAGACTCCTTTCTTCAAATCAAACTCAGTCATTTTTATTCAATGCAGTCATTGTAAAATACAAATACCACAGGTGCAATAATAACTTTTTTTTTTTTTTTTTTTTTAACTTATCTTGCTTTTAATCATTTTAATGTAATTTATTATTTTATTGTGATTATGTGTTGATTATGTGTTGATACCTTTTACTATTCTAAATATCTGTAATTTCTTTCTTTTATGTAAAGCACTTTGAATTGTCCTGTACATGAAATGTGCTATACAAATAAACTGCCTTGCCTAGTAATGCCAACAAAATATAAGTGACCCACCAACATATTATACAGGCATATCTTAAACAACCAAACATTCAAAACATGACAAAAAGTCCAACAATAAAATTCAGTAAAGAGTTTAATTTAAATAATTTAGCTTGGACCAAACTTTTGGCAATGATCTTTATAATTACTGACACATCTAATGAGCAGAGGAATTCCTGCATAACAATCTAGTGTTTACACGGGTCATCTTCTATTATACACTTCATGCATTAACACTTATGTAAAATAAAATTACAGCTGAGAGCTGTTTGCATGTTGTTGCAGAACATGTGTAAAGAGATTGTTGAGAATTTCTGAGTAAAAATTGAATTAGTTACTCATTAGTGCAGTTAGTCAATAACTACATAAACATTAAAAAAGAAAAACATTTATATATTAGAGCTTTTTTTTAGAGTGAAATTGTAGAAACCATTTGAAATTGATAAGAAATCCTGCTGTTGTCTAATTGCGTTTGGCTGCTAATAGGACTCATACTTTTTGTCCTTTCAAACATGTTATACACTGGCTGTTACATTTACGATTTCAATGAATGATTAATTTTACCCAATTAAAAAAACCTCCAAATTTCTTTCACTGGACAAATGTGAAGCATGAACACTTTACCCATTTAAAGGAAACAATCAATGCATTTTCTCTGTTTTTGCTCCCACCAGTATGTAAAGCCCATGAACTTCCAGGAGGAAGTGCGTGCCCACAGAGACCTGGAAAGCTTCCTGGCCCAGGCAAGCATCATTTTGGATGAGAAAGCAACAACTTTAAATGAAGTTCTGAGGCGAATGATAGCTCGCGTGATGGAAGAAACCCAAAGCAGCTGTGGTGTGGATGAGTTAATGGCCTCTCTGTTTACAGATGAAGAGGGGAAAGGGAATGGTGAGTAAAGGAAATAAAAGAAAAATACTCATAATCATGTCACAACAAAGAAAATATTTAAAAATTAGCATAAAATATTTCAGTCACAGATCTTTGCTTTGTTTTATGCACCCACAGTTCAACTTCTGTCAGAAACTATTCAGGGTGTGACTGCAACTTCAACTGGCATTAGTTACCAGCAATCCTGGCTTTGTATTCTGTGAGTTCATCTGCAGCAACTGGGCTGTTTTGTCTTTTTTGGACTCCAATTAATGTCCCTCGCTGAATTATAAGTCTTATAGAATTATAATTATAAGTCTAATATATATATATAATATAATATGGAAAAAGAAAAAACAAACAAAAACTTTTAGGTATATCTACTACTTTGCACATGAAATACAAAATTCACAGTCAATTCACAACTAATTTAAAATAGCACATTTGTATTTATTCAGATCCAACATGAGGAACCTGCAGAGACGTTATGTATGCATCACTCGTCTGGAGAGGCCACAAAACTGGGGAGTCAACTCCTGTGAAGCTCGCTTTGTCATCCTCATCCTCGCTCCACCTAGAACAGTAAGACAGAGCAGTCACTCTAAAGAATAATGGTAATATCTATTGACCTTATCAGATTTTGTTTCCAGCCTGTCAAATATGAATATACTGACAGTGCTTAAAAACTTGTTATGGGCATGCAGCATTTCCAAATGACTTTTGAGCATGATTAGCATATTAATCACTTCTACAATCTGCAGTACAAATTTAATGGAGAAGCCCTAAACCTCAGTGTTAGTATAAAAAGAAAGGAAAAAAGAAAAACACTTTCAAATTTATTTTTATGAACTTCTCTTTAATTTTGCTACTTATTCTTATTCTATACTATTATGTTTTTCAGAAAAGCACCAAGACAGCCGCTGAACTGGGTAGAACATTTGCCACAATGTTCTCTGATATTTCCTTCAGACAGAAGCTTTTGGAAACTAAAACCCAGGAGGAGTTCAAGCAGGAGCTGGTCTGCCAGCGACACCAGCTCTCTATAGTCCGTGAGAAACCAGTCATGGAGGAAGTGGATCACTCTGATCCACGTAAAGGAAAAGCACTCCAGGTGTGAAATAAAAGACCCCCCCCAAAAAAGAGAGGCATAAACCAGACAGTTTTGTGTTGTAATCAGTGCAGAATTTACTGATATAATAAGTGTCCATATGACTAATAAGGTGAACAAATGTTGCCAAAAAGCAATAACCTAGAAAAGCCATGGGGAACATAAATCTATTTAACAGAGCATGCTCACTTGTAAAAACAACATTTACACCCTCTACTGAGTGCTAGGGCTGTCCAGATGTGGAGACCACCCTTATGTTTTCTGAGTTTACCCAGGCATGTAAAGATGTGGTGCAGTAAAGTAGTTGAGCCAGATTATCTGAGTATCCTGTTTCCACACTCTATTAGCCAGGGCTGAGGAATGAGAAGCAGCTGGGCAACAGACTGAAAAAAAAACAAAAAAAAAAAACTGCCAAGCCCTCCATGGAGCTGAAGGCATGTGTGCAGCCCCATGTAATAATAAAGTACTTTATTATGCCCAGTCTTTGAATTAAGAGGAAATGTGCATGTGCAGGAGGCTGGAGAAGAGTCAACACCCAAGTTCTGCTGAGGGAGAAAGCATGTGTTTGAGTTGTAAAGGACTGCAGTTAACAGCAGGTTGTGGTTACACCTGACATCCTGAGTGAGTTGAAAACAGCACTTAAGTAAAGGTTTGTTGCTGCCAAATCAGGCTTTGAACACACTCTTCAATTCCAGGATTGTAAACTACAAAAACAAACAAGTTGTGCCAGTATCTTTGACTTCAGTTTAGATTTACTGCCATCAGGCAAAATAAACATCACGAAGCCAGAGAATAAGAGAAAACAAATATACAGTATATTTTATTGTATTTTTTCTATTGGAAATTTATCTTTATATTTTTTCAAGTAAACAACAACAACAACAAAAAAACATATTTGTCTTAAGGGTATGCTTATGGGGCTTTGGGAGGAAAGAAAAGACTTCTTAAATCATACAGTTTAGACAAAAATTTTCTGCTCATCTAAGAAACATAAACATGAAAATTCACACATGAGGAGCTTTGCACAATACAGGATTTCAGCTGTTAACAATAATAGGCTTCCTTTTATTCCCCCCCCCCCCCTCATAATGAGCCAATGGTTTCACATGGCTGACATGTCTGAACTGCAGACAAGGCAGTTTAGAACCCAGACTCCTTTACTGGGTCGCCACGCTGTTGTAATGTGAACAGAATGTAGTTTAGGTCTTAATAAAAAAAAAATAAATAAAAATAAAGCAAACAAAACATCATCTGGGTGACAGCATTTGTTGCTCTAAAACATGTACACATCATTTTTCATTACTCGTGCCTTCAAGTTACCCATGCATTGTGAACTGATGCATCCTCATACTATCACCGGCTGAGGATTTTAATTGTGTGTTGATAACATTTTTCTCTCTTGTTAAGAAGATCTAGCATCCATGACTTGCCCAGAAAAGGTGGTATAATTTCTGGACCTGGGCATGGTTTTTCTATCTGAGCTTTAATTTATGAATAATGTTTCTGAACACATTCAGTGATCTAAAGAAAAAGAAAAATCTCTGTTTGCAATGCAGCATCACCTAAAAAGCTAAAGCTCCAGGCTTTTCACTGCTGGTTTTCAGCCCTTTGCATAGACTGATGTCATGATATCATGTTCTACAGAGATTAAAGTCTCTAAATTATTTGCAATGATGTCACTTTTGCTGGTTAGGATTAATTAAAATTAAACAAAAAAAAAAAAAAGGAAATTTAAAAGTCTGTTCAAGCATTATTAATTCTAGTCCTTACAAATTACAATATAATCTGAAAATATTTCAACATTTTTAACCTTATCAACATTTATATGTGTTTATAGTCTTTAGAACGTAATTTTGTTTGTAGTTACATTTTACACAGATGCCCAACATCTTTATGTTGAAGTGTAGAGCCAACTCAGTCAAGATAGTATTGATACAGAGTTTAGATAACGCATTCATTCTCTGTACCGCTTAGTCCATTAGGGGTTGTGGGTGAGCTGGAAGGTGAAAGGCAGGGTACACCCTGGACGTCACCAGTCCATCGCAGGGCCAACACAGAGAGAGACAAACAACCATATGGAGAATTCAGAGTGACATGCATGTCTTTGGACAAATACACGAGGAGAACAGGCAAACTCTACACAGAAAGCCTCCTCCCCCCCAGCCGAGGCTGCGAACCAGCGACCTTCTAGCTGTGAGGCTGTGGTGCTAACCACCACACCACCGTGCAGCCCAGTTGAGATAACTATTAAATTATTTTAGTATAGTGAAGCGTTTTATAAATATTTTGACTTCCAATTTCAATTTGTTCTTTTCAGAAGCAGAAATCTGAAACAAATGAGCCCATCTCTTTTATCTTGTGTAGTAATAATAGAACAATGCCAGCCCCCGTTGCATTGTGATGATGCTTTAAGGCAGAAGATCAAAAAGTCTAAAAGTTAATAAATCAGAACATGAGAGAAACAGCATGTGATCAAGGGTTGTTCAATAAACTGAATATTCCATGTTAACTAAAGCCTCTGAAGCCCTGACAACATTCTGCTTTGTTCTTCACAGTGCAAAGATTTCTTTAAAGCTGGTAAAGGAGCTTATGACGACCTCCGTCGCAGGCTGCCTCTCTACCCCTCAGACTTCACAGATGGTATTGAAATTATTTTGTAAATATATTTTCTTGTATTGGTTTACAGTATTGATAACCTTTTAAAAATTCATTAAGGTGTAATTGGGAAGGACCGCGCTCTGCTGAAGTATTCCACCACTGCTATCTTCCTCTATATTGCCATCCTACTGCCTGCCATTGCCTTTGGCTCATTGAATGATGAAAGCACAAGAGGAGAAATAGGTATTGACCTTGTGTTTTTAGCATTTAAATTTGGATGATCAAGTATGCATCTAAGAGAAAACACAGTGAAGTAAGTGAAATTTAATAAAAACTCACCAATGCTATATCATCCTGTTGATTCTTTGTCACCAGATGTTCAGAAGACTATTGTTGGCCAGAGCATTGGGGGAGTGATCTATGCTCTGTTTGCTGGCTCACCACTCGTCATTCCACTTACCACTGCACCACTGGCCATCTTTATAAGTGGTATGTGTTGAAGCTACTATTTAGACAAAAAGAAAATAAGTGTTATTGATTTTATCCGTTTATTAGTGACATCCATATATTCAATCAATAATTTGTTAAAGTTACTAAAAGAGAACATATACATGATATGGGAAATATAGCATTTTTCTAGTCTAATGCTCATAAATTCTTTTTAGTTTGTCAGTTTAAAGCTATTTTTTGCAAACTTCAGTCTGTTTGACCCAACGCTGCAGCTCTGTGGGGGGTTCCCAGCAAGCTTTTTGTTGCATGTCATATTTATTCTATAGCTCAGCTTCACTGCTGATTAATATCAACAACCACTGCAATGAATAAGCAATAATTTTAACTAAGTATATAGAAACTAAGTGCAGTTGTTTGTCAAAATAACTTTTTAGAAAAACTTTCTTTCAAAGCAGGTGAAAAGTGGAGCTACTGTGAACATGAAAAATATTCATGAGTGTGTCTGTGTCTGTTTCTCATCTTTGATTTATAGTTATCAGGGGTATCTGTGATGACTATGACCTTGACTTTGATGCTTTCTATGCCTGCATTGGTTTATGGAATAGTTTGTTCCTCATCCTTGGAGGCTTGTTCAACGTCAGCCTGCTAATGAAACTCCTCAAACGGTGAATACACTAATAAAAATAAAATATTGCAGACCCATACTTTACAATTACTGTACTGTGTAAACAACTTAAGCCACTCTTGATTTCTATGTATCTTGTCACTGAAATGGACAACAGGTGCACTTTAAGAGCCTGGCTCCTTGAAAGCAAAATCTAAAGAAATGAAGAGTGGCTCAACACATTTGCACAGAAGAGATGCACTAAAATGAAATCTGATGAGAAAAGGCTTGTTTATATTAAGCCATATTTTCATTCAACACTTGCATCCAGTGTATTCTCATGCTAACTGTACAATTTTGCTTTGCACGCTCTGTTGTGTCTGTGCATTAAAAACACCCTTTTGAAAACATTTGTGAGATCACACCATGTTTCTTTTCTTTCTCAAATCTCACAGTTCAACTGAAGAAGTCATTGCATTGTTCATTTCAATAGCATTTGTTGGGGATGCAGTGAAAGGCACCGTTAAAAGTAAGTCCAGCCAAGGTAAAAAAAAAAAAAAAAAAAAAAAAAAAAAAAAATCATTAGGCATGCTGTGAAAACTTGATATAGGTAATGTAGCTTCGCAAATATAAACAACCATAATGGAGTGTTCAGAGAAGTGTTAAATCAGGCTTCTTGTGTGTAGTGGTTTTCACAATCCCTCTGTTGTTCGTAAGGATTTATTCAGGAGTCCGGAAGCTAACAGATGAGCATTTGCTGGATTCTTAAGAGCTATCTTCCTTCTGTTAAGCCCAAGGCTGTTGTATTTTGCTACCATACTAAATTATACTGAGGAATGCTCAAATGAATAACACATTTTTTACATTTTGTTTAAAGACATCCAGACTAAACATGTTTTATATTACATTTTGTAGGATTTTACAAGATGTTTATGTTGATTTTTTTTCATATGAGAGAAGATAAGAATAGAAATAGCCAAGTTTAGTCTTGATATACAGCATATGTTCAGTATCATCTCTGTTTCTTTCTTTTCCCCAGTTTTTGAGCACTTCTACCACGGACCAACATTAGCAACACCAAACAGCACGGTGGTGTTACAACACATTAAAGAGATTCTAGAGAAGGCAAATAACCACTCGCAATATGGGATTGTGAATCAAAATGGAAGTGTGTTGCAGCTTGGACATGAGGAAGAGCACATGCTAGTCTTCCTCCCTGAGTTCTTGGTGATAAGCACGAGAGAAAGGCCTGTCCTCTGTCTACTGCTCATGTTGGGAACTTTGTGGCTAGGATATGCTCTTTACCTCATCAAAAGGAGGTACAGTTTGTCCACCTATTGAATAACATTTGTCAGGTCTGACAAACTTTCAGTTAATTTATTAAGTTAGAGTATATAAAAGTGAGTGGCAATTAAATAACAATTCTTTCTGTTTGTTTCTGTAATAACCTTACATTCAAACTTTATCTAAACAATGAAAATTTAACAAAAGAAATTACACTTTGTTAGTCTTTAACAAGGCAGTTTCCTACATAGAGTGGGTTGATAAACGTAACAAATGTGCTGATTACATCACAGCAAACGTGCATGCAATGTTAAGCAAAGCACTTAGACTAACATCTGTCTGCCGGAGAGATGCAATCGCTATAGCTTGTAAAAACAAGCTACGAATATTGTATCAGCTCTACTTTCAGTCATACAGCAAGCACCCTCTGCAAGTACTGCTGTCTTTCCTTGCTTATATCAGGATGATTTCTGGATAACTTTGCATTTAATTTTTTTCACAACTTAATGGTTTTTAATAAAATTAAATATAAATAATGTGTTTACTAAATCTTGTGTAAAAGTTGCCAATTCTTATTTTGGTTTGTTGTTTTTTTTTGTTGTTGGTTTTGCTTGATAAAATTTAGAAACTTATATTTTTACTGTAATTCTGTTTGTGTTACTACATCCGTACAAAGTTAAACCTACAAAAAAAGTTCTGTAATTTGATCCTAGCACAAGATTATTTTGTTATACTGATTGAAGAAAAATTCTCTCTGTGTGTTGATATCAAACAAGCAGCAATACAGCCATTAAAACGGATCAAGATGGGGCCCGTGACTTATTAATAAATCTCACCTTTCCTCATTAAAACCCAGCATGGTTTCACTTCAGATCTAGTAATGTCATTCATGAAATAGTTAAGTATGGCTTACATGAATATGTCCTTTACTTGCAGAGGGTTGCAGTATACTGGTTTAAACAATGGCATCAGAAAATATGGATTTGTTTATGAAGGTTCTCTGATTGGGGTATCTTGTAGTTGTAGGTGTGGCCTTGATCCCAGACTTTAAATGGATGGTTTCTTTAAGTGGTAAATTTTGTAGGGATTGACTACTACTATCATACTACTTGTGAAATTCACTAAATAAAAGTTTCAAAGAATTGAAATATGCACTTTTTTCCCCTACAGTCCATATCTAAATGACAAAATCAGAGAGGTGGTGTCTGACTGTGCTTTGCCTATCTCTGTGGTGATATTCTCCTTCATTGGCTCCTTCCTTTTCATTGACATACAGCGTGAGTACAGATCCTTCAATAAAAGCATCACAGATTCCCCTTGATATTTAAAGTCACAACCTTGGTACATAACACCTTTACTGATTCAATGCTCCTGTGGGCTTTTATGTATGACAAAGACTAAAATTTTAATGTTTCTAAAACAGAGCTTTCAAGCAGGAAATGTTCCTTTTCATTTTCATAGCCTCCATTATGTTTATTCTGTGCAATCACTTTACAACAAATCTTTTGCTTCTGTTAGTTCCTGTATTCAATGTTCATGACGGTCCAATCTTCAAGTACCCTGCATTTGAAAAGCTGACAGGAATGAATGTACTGAGTGCAGCTGGATTGGGTTTTCTCCTTGCACTGCTCATCTTTATTGACCAAAACATTGTCATCTCACTCACTCATGTACCAGAACATAAGTAAGAACCCATTTCTATTACTGAACACCAAATAGATATTTACCTCCACCTTCATGTAGAGGTACAGCCTCTCCGGTTTTGAAAAACCACTTGAAACTTGTGTGTGTGTACACATTTGTATCAGGCTGTTAAAAGGCACAGCGTTCCACTGGGACCTAATGCTGACTGGCTTCATTAACATCCTCATGTCCTGTCTGGGGTTGCCATGGATGCATGCCGCTTTCCCGCATTCCTCCCTGCACGCCCGTCAGCTCGCTAAAGTAGAACAGCATGTAGAGAATGGACACCTCTACACAACGTGAGTAAAATTAAAAGAAGGAACAAAACAAGTACTCAGTGAGGCCTTGAAATACCAGGGTCACTTATGCCTGCCTTCTTCTGTAATTATTTACAAAGTAATCAAAAATGTTTCTCAACACAATTTTTCTAAAAAAAAAAAAAAAAAAAAAATTGAAGCTTATACTTATTCTCACAATTTTCATGAAATACATGAAAGAAAGACGTTTATTGAATACATTTACTTTCAATATTCAGATTTGTGTTCAAGAACAAAATTACCCTTTTTATTCCCGTGTATAAATACAATATTTTTGTTTCCTGACCATTTAATGTTTTACTTTTTGACAAAACAAAACATTAAATATTACTCTATAAAGTGTGTAGTTAATCTAATAAAAGATCTATGAGCAATAGTGTGTCTTCAAGAAGTGTGTAATTTAAGTTAAATAAATCATAATCTTATCTTCCAGGAAATTTTTTTTCTACTATATTCTTCTTTAAATGAATAAAAAAGGATGCTTTTATCTGCTGAATAGACTAAACAAATCCTTCAAAGCCATGAAGGAAAAATTCCTCTTTGGTTGATCTTGGTTTTTACTTCTCACTAGCTTACTGATTTCTGGTCATTAAGATAAGCTCATAGCACTAAAGTCAGATGAAACCCAGTTAATGGGCTCCTTTAACTACTTTTTCCTTTCCTTTGGCATTTTAATAGGATCGTCAGTGTGAAGGAGACACGTCTGACTGCGCTAACGGCCAACATCCTGATTGGCCTATCTGCCTTCATGCTTCCCATTCCGCTACAGTGGATCCCAAAGCCTGTCCTCTACGGCCTCTTCCTGTATGTCGCAGCCACTTCGCTGGATGGAAATCAGATGGTGGACCGCATGACCCTGCTGCTGAAGGAACAGGTGAGCAGGAAACTAGTCAGAAAAAAATCCTTGGCAGAAAAGCAAAACAACTAAACTAAGTATGGGAACTTTGCCACTAAGAGAAACATATCTACTAAGTGTCTTGCAAAAGTTAGGAAATGAACAAAATTTGTTCAAGAAAATTACTTTCAGTGCTATCATTTGAATGGCAACCATGTTGTTAAAAAAAGAAACATTCATAAAACAAATTAACCTATCCTGTTATAACAAGCACAACTTTTTGTTTTAATGAGGTATGTTGAGTTTGTCAAACAACAGCATAGCTTCATGCTAAAATGTGCTATGATATGTTGCCATGGTGTCTATGTCAAGGATGTATTTATAATCTTCAGTCCCTATATTTACATTACTCTCCACTTATAATCAAAACAAAATATGAATAATCTCATATAAAGCAGCATTCTAACTGTATGACGCTCGGTCCTGTCTGTCTAGACATCATATCCTCCCACCCACTACATTCGACGTGTGCCTCAGAGGAAGGTGCATTACTTCACCGGGTTACAAATAATCCAGCTCATCATCCTTTGTGCTTTTGGGATGTATCCTCTGCCCTATATGAAGATGGTCTTCCCTCTTCTAATGATCTTGCTGGTCCCTATCAGGTGAGATACCCCATGCCAACAGAGGGCAGAGTAGGACCACAAAAAACCTACATGAGTTTAAGGTCCAACCAGTATTGTTTTTAAAAAGGGGCATCTTAGTTTAAAACCAATATAAATTTTTACAATTTAGTGAAAAGCCTGTGTAAAGACTTTGGAGGCATTGTTTATCATAAAGGAAGGGTCCATATAAAGGTGCATTCATGTTGCCTCAAACTGAAAGTATTGAAGCATTTTTAGCTTTAGCAACCATCTGAATCACTGTTTTGCTACAGTTACTGAAAATGTTTTCTTCTGATGGAATAACAAACTATTTTCAAGTAAATATATATAAATATATATTTCAAATACTTGTGACTTGTGTTTTATCACAGGACCAGCTTGCTTCCCAGAGTGATCGAAGCCAAGTACCTAGACATCATGGATTCCCAGTACATCTAGTACAACTGAACAAGACAGAAGAAGCAGTTATTGTGGTATCTGAATGCAATGCATTTGCTGTGCAAGATTTCAGTGCAAGTACTTGCTTACGACTAGATGACCATTTACAGCTTTCCTTTGCTTTGCCATGGCTCATTACAGATTAAATATAGCCATAGCTGGCTTTCATCTGTAACTATCCTGCATCTTTGGTTTTTATAATAAAAGTACCTATAAAGGATTTAATATAGACAAACCTGTCTTAAAGTGGTATTGGGAAGGTACACAAGATAATTTAATTTTATGAAAAATGTCATCTTTAATCATTGATTTAATTCAAGCATAAGGTTGTTTAAAAGAATTCCACTTGTGTTAATGTGATGCTGATGAAGCAACTTTGCTAAAGTACAAAATAAATCTGTCAGTGCTCACATAAACAAATACCAAAGTTGGGTTTCATAAATTATCTTCTTGTCATTTTGTTGTGAAAGACTGCTTTTGTTTTGTACTGTTTGTTATTATAAAGGACACTGACTTTTTGTATTGTATGAAATCAAATGTTCTAAAAACATTTAAAATATTTTAGAGGACTTATGACCACTTATTTGACAAAGCTACAGATATTCATTCCCAAGAAAATAGCATGTATACATTTGTTGCAACTGAATAGTGGGTCCATTTTCAACAAATGAGACTCTTGTGAGGAAATGGACATGAAATTCCTCCTTTAGATGGCAGTAGAGGTTCATATCCTAGAGGTCACGCCTGACTGATAATATGCACCCACCACTGCAGAAAGAAAGAAAGTTTTATATCATCCTTCATCTTTTAAAAGAAACAGAGACAATGAAATTATGATTGAGTAGATGTGAAGCAAGAGTAGTTTCTAAAAGGTCACCACCTTTGTTATCGGTCATGTAAGTTTGTCTCATTTGCATCTTTCAAAATGACTTTTGCCAGCCAACAAACTGCTTCATTAAACTGTAACAGGAGTCAGTTGTGAACATAAGTGTAAAAATATGTACAATCCAGTCATGATCTCACTGATATAGACTAAGGGATTTGAATCCTATGAGTAAAGAAGGAAATATGAGGTGCCTGTCACTACAGGGATATACAGTACATCTACTTCAGACACCTTAGGGCTCAGTGGGTAGAGTGGTCGTCTTGTAGCCTGAGGGTTGCCGGTTCCATCCTTGGCCTGTCGAGCTCATGTTGAGGTGTCCCTGAGCAAGACACCGAACCCCAAGTTGCTCCGTGAACGTGTGTGTGAATGAGTGAATGTGATGTATAATGTAAAGTGCTTTGGGTATCATTCCAGGTACAGAAAAGCGCTATATAAATACAGACCATTTACCATAGAGATGCTGTAAATGACCTTCTCAACATGAATTTTCATCCATTTGTCAGCCATAATGTTGTGCAAGTTCATGCTACTCATGAACTAGTTCAAAGTTAATTTCATTTCAGTTGTTTCAGTTAGAACTGAGAAAAAAAGACTAAACTTGAGAAACCTGTAACTAACCAACTAACCTGTTGCTGGTAAGTCATACCCCAGAAGGCTGCAGGCAGTATGATCTGCGTGGTTTGGGGCTATTGGCAGGGGGGCTTGCTCTTTCCTAATGGATGACTTGCAGATATCCTCTCAAACTGGATGAAGGCTTTAACTCCATGTCTCTTCAAATTCGAAGTCGATGAGGCTGATGTTCTAACTTGCTTTTGAAGTGCAAGCAGACATAACTTGCAATGAAAAGTTAGATTTTTACGGCCGGAATCTTTTGCAGACAGCATGTAATATTTCTGTAAGCAACTATAAGCAAACAAAGCATGTGATGTGCACACTGTGTCTGCAGCTTCTTTCCTTTCACCACCAACGTTGCGGAGAAGCTTTCCCACTTTGTAATGCTAGAGTGAACAATGCATGCATGTTAATGTAGGCAAGGCAAGTTTGAAGGGTGATTCAAAGTGATTTACAGAATACAGGATGCATAATTTAACATTAAAAAAAAAAAAAAACAGCATTGGATAAAAACAGCATGAAAACATGATTGAGTAGTGTGAAGCTGGTGTAGCGCAGGTGAAAATGTAAACAGTGGCTGTTACAGGACCTTAACATAATCCGAACAAGTTCATGTTCAAATTCTTTATTCACAAATGGATTGCATTCAGTTCAGTGTTCACAGAAAAATGAATGTATTCAATACAGACATTTATGCACAACACTGCATTCAGAACACATCTTTCTGATCTCAGTTGATGAATAAACTGAACCCTAGGCAGGTAGAAACCAGCATCCTTAGGCTTTTCCTTCATATTTCAAGTGTCCTTTAGATGCCTCTATTGCCTTTTCTCTCTATTGTCCCCTTCACATTCCAGATGTGTTACCAGCAGAAACCATCTACTTCAGACACCCTAGGAAGCCACACAAATTCCAGCATTTCTCCACAATAAATCTGACACCAGTCAGCACCTGTCCAAAGGTGTGAGGTGACTGAGAAAAATGAGCTTCTTTCTCACAGAACATAACCAGATGCAGTTCATGGTTATTTACATGCGCATGCACAGACATAGAGGGCTTCTGCAAACACACTTGCAATGGTGTTGGGAAGCTTAGCTCACAAAACAAACAAGCAACAAAGAAAAACAAGTGTCTTTTGACTGTTTTTTCTAAATTTAAAAAAAGACCATCTTTTCCATTAAATACTAATATTCTGTACAAAGATTAAAACCCACAGCCACTATAATGGCAACAGCACAAAATTGCAAAATGAACTCAGCATATAAAATAGTTGTAGCTATCTGAAGCTGAAGCATTCAAACCAATTATGCCATTCTTGTTCTGCCTGATAAACAGAATTACAAACTTTATAAGTAGCATGGGAATAGTATAGAAAATACAAGGAAAAATAATAAAAGATATATAAGATATTTCAGTTTTTATTGTCATGTTGAAAAATGTAATTTGTCAATGACATCTATTTTTTGCAGCTCAAATTGGCAACACAATCAAAGAGATTAGTTTACTGACGGTGTTTATGAAAAAAAAAAACACTTGGAAGAGATTTGTTGATTTCTCCTCTATAGTGCAGAGCATCATTAAAACATAAAAGAATATGGAGGAAATTTAGTGCATAAAAGACAAGGGGAACGACCCTAAAGCTGGATTTATTCTTAAAGGGCAACTGCTTAAGGTCGGTTATGGCATCACCAAATACCATAACTGACAGGCTCCATATAGGTCCGTGGGGGCACCTCTTCCAGTGTTATGTGTAAGTACTCCCTTGTAATTGCTCAGATTGTGATTGTGTGATTCTGGATTTATGGATCGTCTCGCTGAATTTGTGCAGTAACCAACATTTTTATTTGTTTGCACTGTAAATTTTTTTAACAGAAGAATAACTTTTCTGTTTGCTTCCACGAGCTCATGAAGACACTACACCATGTTGGCCATCATTGTTCTTCTACAACAGGAAATGCCTGCCAGAAGTGAGGTGAACCATCGAAACCAGCCGATACCAGCCTTACTGCCACCTAATGCCACAGTGGCTAATTGGGAGGTTCGGGAGGATTTTCAACAAGATGTAGTGTTGCATCACACGCAGTGATGAGTGGTGATTTTTCAGCATCCCAAACAGCAGCAATGCACAGTTTAATGTGTGTCTGAAGGAGACAAACCTCCTTAAATGTCTGAGAATCAACCATATCAAAGAGAGGTTTTTATATAAAACTCCCAGGCTGAAAATTGGTTCCACGCTGGCTCTTCTGCCACCTTCAGATTTGGAAGAAAAACTACAACACAACGCTTTAACCCTAGACTGAAGTACAACATTAGCACATTTCATCAGCATCAGCTATACCGGCCTCACACAGACGCAATGGGAGTATAAATCCATTTTAGGCTGGAGACCCTTGGTTTCTAAGCTCTCAGGTGGCACACTCTCAAACCTTTACTCATCAATAACAGGCAAGGGATGGTTGTCAGAAACTTTTGTCAAGCACTTCAATGTAGGGTTCTATTCACAACTCTTGCTTTACTACGCAAAAAATAAGCCTCACGTTTAACTTGATTGTTGGCGGGGTTGACTTCTCCAGTCTCAGAGACATCTGGAATGGATTATCGTGCACATCACAGTTAAATGCACAGTAAAGCTAAGTTACATGAATCAACCTGGCAGTTTAATTGGTCTGCTGTCCTTGTACCATATGCACAGGAGTTCCCATCCTGTTCATCAAAATAGGTCACTGTGCTGTTGACTGTATGTAAAGTTAAATTCACTGCAGACATTGACTTGAGTTATTCCGAGGATTATTTTGTCAGATGAAGCTACAGATATGAAATCAGGATTTTTCCCAGACAGTGCTGTCTTTAAGCTGACTTTGAAAACAAAGTCACAAAATATATGATTAAGAAGAAAAGTTTTTCTAAAAATGCGGCTGTATTAATAAGAACAGAACAAAACAAAAACTTATACTTACAGTTTTAATAAAACAATGTAATTTAGGGGCATGTGAGGCCCATTTGAGTCTAATTGAGCTTATATGTGCAGCAGCAAACTGATCCCCGACTGCATGATCTGTGTTTGTCAGGCTTTAAGAGCTTCAGTTTAAAAAATTTTTTATCAGTCTAATGTTTATATAAATTGATCAAACCTGGTTTTGCTCTTTTTTTCTTTTAGCAAACTCAAGATGGTCTGAACAAGGATTTTCCAGAATGTTATCAAAAAGCACCAAACCAAGTTCTGTGATTGTATGGTGTTGTACCAGTGACCTGTCCCCAACAGAAAATGTGTGGAGCATTATTAAAACAAAGACTGCAGAAAATACCACCGTTAACTGGTGTAAACATTATGAATAAAGTAGGAATAAACACAATAACAACTGAATAGCATCACTTAGTATCTACAATGTCAGAAAGCAAAAAAAAAAAAAAACAAAAAAAAAAACAAACAAAAAAAAAAAAACACACAAACAGGTAAATATTTTACAAATAAATAATTTTGATTAGAAAAAAGAAAAAAACAAACAAACATAAAAGATGTTGGGTTAATACTATCTGCAAAGAAAGAAAAAGTAGAAATCACTGCTTTCTCCAAAACCGTCTCTGATTTGGAGTTTTACATAGAACCTACAAGTCAGCCCTACAGGTGGCCTACAGGTGCTCATAAACTACTTCAGAAGAGAAAAAGAGCATTTAAATGTCTTCTTTGTAAATACTAAGCTGCAGTTTTTGATAACTTGCAGTTAAGATTCATGAGACGGAGATACTGAAGGCTCATTCAGAGTTAATGCGAGAAGATGGCACCCCCCCAAAACAACAACAAAAAACCAAACCAAACCAAAAGATAAAATTTAGAAGCACTTCACAATAAGTAATATATTGCCTTTATATTTTAGTAAGAAAACTCACAGGCTCAATTTAAACTTTCAATAATAATTTGCTGACCTTGCTAAACATGGACTAATGAGTTTATTGTGGTGCTACATGTGTGCCCCCGTCAGCCAGCAGTAATCACACACAGCACATAGCCAACAGTTAGACGCCACAAAAACAAACACACACAAATTAACACACACATTCTCGCACATGCTGACACCTCCAGTATTCACACTTCTGCCCTTCATTTTTATTGTGCTCACACTCAAATCTTACACCTCTTTAAATCCAGTGAAAAGAGCAGGCCTTCACAAAACAGTATTTAGACCGGGTGGCCTGAGAAAAAAAAAAAAAAAAAAAAAAACAGTCAAGGTGACAGAAGAAACAGAAATCTACTGCTTGAGCTGCTATAGATAACACATAGTGCTTTGCATTAATAACCAGGTTGTTTGAGCCTGGCACAGATGTCAAGTTGCATTAGGTACATGATAGAGATTAGTCTGGTGTGTCCTTACAGACGATGGAGCTGTATGGTTGTGAGTGCAACTAGTAGATAAGGAGAGGTGATTAGTCTTGTTGGAGTACTAGAACATTTTCCAAACTCTTTTCCTTTATGTGGACAATGATTGCTAAAAATATATATATAAAGATGTACAGCAGCACACAGTGATATACATACTGTACTAGATGAGCAAAAGCCAGATGCTACATATATTGAGGCAACAGTTTGGCATCAAAACAGTTAAATAAATTGAAAAAGAAAAAAAAAGACATTTTATTCATCTTTGTATTGTAAATGCGAAGCTTGAATCTTATTTATAAATCAGTCTTGAGGAATGATGAGGGCAGAGCTCAAAGCTAAAACGGGACTCAGCTCCAGTGTGTTGCCTTGTTCAGAAAAATCAAGCGGGGGTGAAAGCCTTAACTAGCAGTGGCAGGCGGCAGCAGCCAGACACTGAGCATGAATATATTCATCAATGAGTTGGAGACGTGGGGATGTGGGATAAAATTAGAAGGTGATAACTGCAAAAGGACAGAAACTGAGAGACACTAACAAAGCATGGAATTCCTGGTTCTCACTGGGACCTGCTGAGGCCGTAAAGGTTGAAACTAACGAGATATTGACCACAGGGTAGGTCAGCAGCAGAACCTTGTCCTATATCAGTGGAAAAAAAAACTGCAACCTCAAAAAATTGGTGTGCAGGTGAGATGTGAAGTGCAAAAATGATCTATTTTCATACAGTATCTGTTTTAAAATGACACCAGAATTGTTGTGCACCTTGAAATTATTAGAAGCTGTCAACTTTTCTGCATTAATTAGTTTCCTTTTGACATTTTCTACTTCCCATATGTCTATGCTTAGCTACCTATACAATGATCTATTTTAAATCAATGAATAAATCAATAAATAAAAAGAAGTGAATAAATCAAAGAGTAAAAGTGGTCATAAGGGTTTGTTCAGATCCGTACCCTGATTAATGACTACATGAATCCCTCAAATTTCATCCAATTACCATCAAATTTACAGATTTATGTCATGGAGTTTTGTTGAAGTTCGGCATGGTGCCACAGTTACGTCCTGCAGTGTAGAGCAACAGTTTTCACTGGATATCTTCATCAACTTGTTTTTGGCTCTTTGGCCCAGTTTGGACCTGGTTGTGTCCAAAACATCAGAGAACTGGGTGTTCAAGTAAAAACCATGATTTCCTGTCACCAAGGGGTGTGGCTAATTTGTATACCAATTAATTACATGTAGATGTGCTAAGGATCTAACTGACATCATAGCTGTGCAATTTGGTGCAAAGATCTTGTATTATGTTGAAGTTATATCAGTTTTGTTTTTCATGGAAAGACATCAAACTTTGAGGCCCTGCCCCCTCTATATGCCAACTTCTTTGAGAAAGTTTTTGATAACTTAATCACACATGTCTTCTCAACATACTAACCAATTTTGATGGCAGTACGATAAAATCTTTAGGAGGAGTTTGTTCAAACGTAAAGTCAGTAAAATGGCAAAATGGCGAAATTGGCACAAAATGGCCGACTTCCTGTTGGGTTTAGGGCATTACTCTAAAAGGCTTTTTTGTTTGCATGTAGAATATATATACCAAATTTCATGAAGACTGATGAGATGCAGTGGCGGGGCTTCAAAAATAGGTGTTGTTCTCAATTTTGCCCAAACAGTCCTGATCACACCAAAATATAAAATTTTTCAGAATCGTTTGGGGGAGTAGGACAAATTTGGTGAGTTTATGACTATGTTCAGGCCCCCAAAAAGGGAATTCATATGTGAGAATAATAATAATAAATGCTAGGGTTTCAATAGGCCTTCACACAACCTTTGGTGCTCGGGCTTAATAATTTATTCCAATAATATAAGGATTTCTAAGTTTGAGTACTTTTTTTTTTTCTTCTACTCTTTATTTTTTTCTGGTTGCCGATTTTGAGAATAATCTCGCTATTATCCTCAGAGTCTTCTAATAGAAGCTTTGGCTCTACTGGGGAAAATATTTCACCCTACATCTTGTCACTTCTCCAGTGGTAAAGTTGTAAACTGTGATATGAGTATTCAGTCATCACAGAATATTGAATCCAGCTCTACTAATCAAATTTTCTAGTAGGTTTAAAGAAAAAATTGGATTACTGTAAAGATCAGCCACTCCTCAGCTAGTTGATGTTTGATCTTTAAAGCAATGTACAAAACAAAAAAGGCCACTGTTGTGTGAGGTTGCTTTAAATGAATTAAAGGAAAACACATCTTGCAGTAACTGATGGCTCTTCCCTCCACTTCAGGCTTGTCTGTGTGCCAGGAGTCTAAAATGGCACAGCAGGGCCCTGGCATACAACGGGCCCATATGTCAGCTCTGCAGGGAACTGTAAACTATGTCACTGTCCAGGATATGTGTGTGTGTGTGTGTGTGTGTGTCAGGCTGTTACCTTGGTTTTCAAGTGTTGCAAGTGATAGCAGATACACTTTATCCTGGCTGGACATGCAGGCAGGCTGAAATGACCCTGAGAATAAACAAATACACTAAGGAAATGTACCAGTTAAATCAAACAACATACCTGATTACAATCTTTCCTCCAGTCTGATGAGCTTCCACAGGCTGAAAGATGTCATTAAACCATAACAGCATATTTTTAAAATATCTATTTGTATTATTCCTTTAATCAAACAAGCATTTTGTAGCTTTTCTCAAACCACTTACACCATTATTGGTTGCTTGTTCATTGTATGAGTGCAGGCTCTTTTTGGTCCCAACTTTGCTCCTACTGTCTCATTAAAGCTATTTGTAACTGGAACCATTATAAGGATTTATCCTCATTAAATAAATTCAGCTCTTACTCTGATGCAAACCTATAGCTTGTGAAATATAGATTTTTGTGGTATCTTTGTCAGACCGTGACAGCAGGGCCCATATTGTTGTTGGGATAAAAACTGCTGTGGGTAATCATTCCAAAAAGTAGGCAAAAATAATACTCCCTGTTTACTATACCAGATCACCTGTTCCCAAAAGTAGGTGAACACAGTGTTCAGAGAGATGGCCCTAAAGGTCTGGTTGACAATAAATACCAGAATTATACAGGGAGAGATTATGACAAATGATTTTAGGTGTTTTTTTTCCTTCCAAACAATTTCCTCTAACCTTGAAGTTTGTAATTCTCTGGTAAGACTAAAGCCATACAATCCATCTTTGTCATATGGTGTAATTGGATAGTTGTATTGTTTACAGCATGTAAACGGTTTCTCTTGTAATCAGGTGGTTTGAAGACCTTGTGTGTTCAACATGATATAAAAGCTTGAAACAAAAAAACTAGATATGGCTTGAACAGGACATGGTGCCTTTTTTAATACATTAGTGCCTTCTACTGTAGAGCAGTCTTACTTAAAATGACACACTGGTGTGTTAAGAAGCAACTGCTAGAGCCCTGTTGTTTTTTCATCCCCATTTCCTTACTTTTCTCCAGGTTTCTCCATTCCCATTTTAGTCAAACATAGGGAGTATGGAGTGATTGCATAAATTCTCAATACTTATCTTGTTAAAAGCAAATTTTTTTTATATTTATTCTAGAGAGCTCTCAAAAGCTAAGATAAAATGTTTTAATTTAATTCTTGTTTGATGCTGAAAGAATCATTTGAAATTAACCTTTATTGTTATTCAATTATAAATTAAATGCATTTTACTGGTGCCTCAGATGCACTGTAATTGTTTCTTTTTTTATGGAATAATAATGAAAAAAGAACAACTTATTCATCCAAATTCACTGTAAGAAAGGAAGGGGAAAAGGCAGAAAGATTCAACCCTTTGTTTTACAATATAACAGTTTCCCTCGGGAACTGAGCACCCATTTCCCCCTTGCATTACTTACATCTGCACTAAACAAGATATAAAGAAAATGATTTTAAGATAAAAAATGTGGCTGGATCTTTAATTCATTGGTGCCTCAGCAAACAACCAAAAGAAAAACACAAATCATTATTTAAGTACCTGCAGGGTAATGACATGGTCATTGTAGTATAACACAGTGGATAAAGGTATTTTTTTGGCACTAGCAAAGTGATAATATTCAATAAAATCCAAAAGCATAATTTGGTAAGATCCATCAGATTAATAAAAAGACAGAAAGAGAAGAATATACTTTTATGTTTTATGCTTTGAGTCATTGCACTTTGTTAAGATTCAACATGAAAATGTAGCATGCTGTGAAACAAGTAGCTGATTGGGGCTTGTTTTCTTATATAAATAATTTGGCTTAATCACATGGTAGATGTAAGTTGGTTATATTTTCTATTAACCTAAAGTCATTGAGTAAATGTGGGTCTCACTCATGTCCTGTTGCTCTAATAGCAATGTAATTTTTAGCTTAAAGCAACTGGTTTGCACATCAGGATATCCATCTGCCTTACTGGTGGCTTTACTAGTGCAAGCTTTGGTTCTGTCAGATTTCAGATGGCAAATGGATTATAAAGCCATTTAATTTAAACAGCGACGGGAGATTATATTTATGTAATTTTTAGGTAATGTAGTGCTTTGAGTAAAATGTAGAAATATAACATGCTGTTTATTTTGGTTTGTTTTTATGGTTGTTGTTATTTTGGTTTTACAGGTTAGTCTATCAACATCAAGACAAACTCAAAATTGAATCATGAAATATTTAGAATAATAGCTGTGGGCTAATTTTAATGTAATTTATGTAAAATAATAGTGTGTAAAACTTTAGCAATTCATCTCTGCAAAAGCTTTACATCCTAGAAAAGTAACAGTAGAGGCCTAAAAACATTGAAACACACTCAAACCAATAAAACAGCTAAACTGGACTCTTGCACAATCATGTATAAACCTTTCGTAGCAGCTCTGCAACCAAAAAGCCAAAGATGTTGGGATGCTGTGTAAAGGCCCATTTATGCACTACACAGAAGAAGGATACCCAGGCGGATACACAGATGGACAGTTTTGTCTCTCCTGTATCGGTTACGTGCAAAATTTGGTCCATTTTCACAGAGATTAGCTATCTGTTGCTTGATGCAGAAGACAGAGCAATACCACCAGAAATTGCAGGGACAGTGCTGCCTACTAGTGGAGGAATAAACTTCTCGCAGTTTTATTTATTTAATTTTCCTTTGTTTTGCACAAACGTGTCTCCTCTAATGGTTCTCTGGCAGTCCCCGTGATTGTGCAGCAGCTGCTTCCTCCTCCTCCTCTCGTGTTGTTCTGTGAATCATGGCTGTTGCTGATCAGCTGGTTGACTTTTCTCTCTTGTAGCATTTGTTTATCGTTCAAGTGAGAAGAAGGGAATTTGTAGTTCATAGTTCACACCGTCACATATTTACCTCAAAGTATTTTTTGGCAGTGTCCCTCCTCTAACACAGTAGTTGGCTGGTGGTAGACAGGGTTTATGTTTTAGTTATGCTGGGGCGGGTCTAGAAAAGGCTCATGGGGGGGGCCAGGCAGAAGCACTGACCAGGAAAAGGGGGGCACAAATGAGACCTAATTATTACAACTTAAATTGATCATTTAATGAAAAAAGTTAAGAAAAACAACCAATGATCTATTTTATCAACAGGTGTTTACTTTGGGTGATGCTGCTGTAGGACTTTTATCACTGCTGCACAAACACACTTCAGTGATAGAAGGGAAAATGTTTTTAACCAGATCGTCAGTTTTATCTGAGTTTCTTCATCAGTGTTGGCTGTTTAACTTCAGTCGTCACATCTGGTGGTTTTATGACAGAAATTTTTACCATGGATACGGCTGGTGAGATGATGATATATGAATTCTGAATTATGATCTAAATCATGGTAGAGATAATGCAGAACAACATATAGAAGTACATTACATGCTGCATTTACTGACCCTTGGACATCTGATGTTTAAAGGAAGGTCAGTTAAAACTAAATATTTGAAAGCATAGTCTCTTTCTGTTGATAAAATACAGTAAAAAAAGGGGCAAATTCCAGGCATAATGGTGATTAATCATGATTAATTAATTTGTAAGCTGTGATTAATATGATTAAAATGTTTCATAATTTGACAGCCCAACATTAAATGTAATGACTTGAGGTTGGACAACTAAAAAGCTGGAAAAATAAATGGTATTTAAAAGCTGAAGGCTCATGTGGCAACTAATTAGGTTCTACAAAAATGGAGGTTGATTATAAAACCAATACATTAGTGAGGGTGAGCCTCAGAAGTACAGATGATATCAACTTGCTTTCAGTGCTCAGTAAAAAGGCCTACACCCCTGCTATATGCAGCTGTACAGGGGTCCAAAGAATTGACGATTTTAGATGAGTGTATGCTCCAAATTAGACAATAAGTTTTTAAGGGAAGACTTTGGATATTTTAATA
This sequence comes from Melanotaenia boesemani, assembly GCF_017639745.1. Taxonomy (NCBI): domain Eukaryota; kingdom Metazoa; phylum Chordata; class Actinopteri; order Atheriniformes; family Melanotaeniidae; genus Melanotaenia; species Melanotaenia boesemani. The sequence goes on from NC_055688.1 coordinate 18,118,501, forward strand.
AGAAAATACTAAATCACACAATACATTTATAAACATGGCTTCATAGCAGAAGACTCCTGCACTGGACTGCCTGCATGCCTGGACTTTATTTCCATTTAGATCTTTTAGTGCATCATAAGCCAAAAATCCCAACAAGGAACACGCAGCATTGTTGAGCAGCTAAAATCCTCTAACAGATCGATCCTTTATCAGATAAGTAAGGGAACACATTGCTCTCCCAAAGGTCCAGCAACTGGCAGGATGTTTACAGACTATTGCTAAAAGAAGGTGGTACAGTGACAAACGTGGCAATGTTCCAACTTTACTGAGATGTGGTAATCTCATTAAATTCAAGATGAGCTCATATTTTTCATAGTAAATGTCAAATTTCTTCCCATAAACTGTTTTTTTTTTTTTAGTTTATGAGAATCACTGCATTATGTTACAATTTACATTGTACCCCATGTAAAGTTTTCAGTTTTTAAACCTTTTTTAAAGTGGAGTTTAAATGGAGAAATATGTATTAATATGCATCCAAAATATTGGTGCTGAAGGCAAAGAAAAAATAAAAACTATAATCTACATATTTATAAGAGGAACAAGACAATAAGTCAAAGATGAAGGAGGCAACAAAAGAGATGAATAATCAAGCCAAAGGGGCAAAACAAAACAAGAGAGAGAATGATGATAAAGCTGCTAATGTAAGCCTGATATACTGAAGAGTGTACAGATTTAATCACAAAAAAGCTTGAAAAAAGGACACTGGACCAATTTTTCTTCACTATTAAAAATGTACCTCTCATCTGAAAGGCATCTTCTGTTCTAGCCAGATCAGAGGTGAAGAACCAAAATAAGAAGAAGAGAATATGACTGGGTATCTAGGTGGAAACTACACGTGCATTTTGATTAAAAGAAATTCTTAAAATGATAATCATGGCAGTTGAGGGTCTTCTCTTTGCACCTCTCAGTCCAATCAGATGACAGTAGCTTTGATCTAACAACTTTTACTTTTAGACTGCAGTAGATTTACTGTACATGTACACAGGAGAGCTCCTTTATGTTCTAACCCAGTTGTTCCTGGGTGACGTATTCAGTGACCAGGACAGCCCCAGTGAAGGCTGTAATGGTATGTCATGTCAGAGGAGCAATCAAAAGAGGAGAGCAGAAATAAGCAAAATGGAAGGCAAACATTAAGCAAGTTTCAGAATTTTTCCCCTCACTTACACAGACTTGATAAGCACTCTGCTCACTCTCATTGTCATCTTGCTTCAATGTCTCAAGTTGGAGTCAATTAGAAAAATGAGAGGAAACGTCAATGAAAAACAAGTCGCCCACTAATGGAATCGGACAAACCAAAAATCTCCAGCGTCTCCATCACACTCTGAGTCTCTCATACACTCACCAATGCATACTCATAAACACAAACAGCAAGAACAGCAGCATGACGAAGGCCTTCTGTTCAAGGGTTGGAGAAAAACGTCATTTTAAGAGATGTCAAATACTTGAGTGTGTCATGAAACTGTATGACTACAAGTCCCAGAATAACAAAAACAGCAACTGGCTTTGTGTCTTCAATTTTGTACTGCTGTGGGGAAAATCAATGACTTGTATCATAAATTAATGCATTTGGAGCACAAAATATTTACTCCAAGAAAATCTTTATGAATTAACTTGAACAGAATGAATGACACAGATGTAGCTTAAATGAATAGAAAAGATTTAATTTCATGGCTGAAGGTGGTGATATCATAACAATAGAGAAGACAGATGTAGCTATAATGGAAGATAATATCTTGATATAACTATATGTAACTATAATCATGATTGCCTCAATTCTGCAGGAATGCACAAACTGAATAAATATTGGCTTAGATTTACATGTAATTTGTAGGCATGTAACTTGTCTGTATTGTATGTGACAACAAACCAGTCTTAATGCATATTGTAAATGTCTTGAAAGTGGCACAAGGAGAAAATGGTTGCACCTTTTGACAAAATACAATCAGAGGAGTGGGCTCAAATTTCAGTAGTCTAGTAGTCAGTAGTGCACACACTGATGCTGGTGCCCAAAAATATAAAGAAATGCTTAGTGCTCATGTAGAGGAGTGGAAAAATGAGTTATGATGCAATTTTATTTCCATTCATTTATGTTTTGCTGGATATTTTATATAAGTCTAACTGGCAAAAGACTCATATAACAGCGGTGTAATGTGTGTATGGATTATCTAAGACTGTAATTGGCTCCATGCATTTGTCAAGGTCATACTAATACATCTCTAATATGCTGTGAAACTGACTTGGTCTTTTTTTTTTCTCTTAACCCATGAATAAAATCTCAAATACAATAGTATTTCATGAGTATAAAAATTGTACTTCAGGGTATTTGAACGTTTCCATTTTTAATTGCACTCTCCAATATAGAGTTTTCAACTAGAAATTCTGTACATCTAAAAAGGGGAGTCTGCTTCAATGTCAATATTCCTATTAGGACTTCTGTCACAATTCCAAGGGTTGCAGCACATCAAAATGGTGGAAAAACTCAGATTCTGGCAATAGTCTGTCCTAAATCCAGGACACTGGCCCTTTAAGGACAATGTTCCTTCTGCAGACAAGGTGCTATAAAGTTGTGGCTTAACAGGCAGCAGATGATGCAAAATGTATGCAATGATACAGTTTTTTGTTGATACTTGTCAATCTTTTCCTGAAAAAGCACTTACAGAGATAACATGCTACCATTTAATATTTTTAATGACAGCATGTCCTATACATACCTGTCTCTTACATTTCTTGCCTCAAAAGAATATGTACAACAAACAAAATCTGGTTGCATCAACATGTCACTGTGCTGTTTAAACATTAAAACATTGAGGTCAGAGATGTTAAATTATGCATGGCTCAACTGAAGGCAGTTCCAGATATTGTTGATTTATGCAACTTTTAAAACCTGTCATCCTGCTTACCTGACACCTGAGCTTTTGCCCATATTTCTTTTACAGACACTAGCAGGGTTCAGAAAGGTCAGTGATGAAGGGCTGGCAGATTGATAACTGAATGTTTAGCACCCAGCACACAACATGTTAATGCTGAATAGGTGTTAATAATAATAAAAAAAAGAACAGGTACAGGAGAATAGTGGTGCAGCAAGCACTGTTGTTTGCAGTATTATTAAAATGGTGTAAGTCCAGCGGGAGGAGAGTGGGCTTTTCTCCAGTGGCATAAACAGCTTGTAACTAGATGATTGTTCCATGGGGAAGTCCAGGAATAGCTTTACACACAGCCTGTCACTTCCGTAACATCACATAAAGAAATATACTTGCAAAGACCAACATGATGCACAACATCACCTCTACTGTACAACTTGTACAAAAAAGATAATCTGTCTGAGAATAGGAGGAGGCTGATGGGAAAGGACTCCAGACAGATATCACCCAGATAAAAAGATATTGAGCTCTAATTTTTTTGTTTCTGGTGAGAGTATTGGTCACAGATAGAAAAAGTACAGTGACTTAGATCACACAACATTGCTAATGTAAAATGAACAAATACTCAGTGAGGTGTGGAAATCAGCAGTGAAACATAAGATTCGTTCACTGAAGCAGGGCTACTGAGGATGAGATGAAGGCAAACATCAGCAAAGCTGACAAAGATAACCTGGTGTCAGGAATTTCGCCACCACATCAGAGAAAACTTAAATGACCTTCAAATGCAGAAGGTCACATAAATAGATGTGTCATTCTATACAGTGGTATCTCCTATAATTTAACCAGTTAAAATGTGTTAGATGGGGAAATGATAAATTAATTGCAATTTTTACATACAAATGCCAAGTAAATATGAAATTTAATTTTATGATGTCTTTGAGGCAGTGTTGTACAGGAGGTCATGTTGCACATGGCTGAGGTAATACAAAGACTTTGCTTTTGTGACCACTATGCTGGATTAATGTAACCTACTTCATGTTAGAGTGAGTGCGTCCTCCAATGCTCATTTTCAGTTGTTGCAAAAGGCTGCAGCACAGCTTTTAACTGGCACATGCTAACATAAGCACATTTCTCCCATTTTAATCTCACCCCACTGGCTGCTGTTGATACTATTTACTTTTAAGTCTCTAAATTGTATTGTTTCAACCTACCTCTTAGAGTTGGTGCGCTATTATTTCCTCATCTGCTCCCTCTGGTCTCTGGATCAGCTGCTCCTTAGAGTCTCCATGGCAAGGAGAGAAAAAAGAGGACCATATGTCCTAAAATTTGGATTAATTTATTTTACTTAGTTTTCATTATTTCATGTTTTTGTTTTTATGTTTTTTTTTTATTTACAAATAGAAAACATTGTTTACAGACAGGTTCAAATAAATAAATAAATTAATAATCTTCACTTACATACACCAAACATGACTGTCCAGCAGAATCACAAAAAAACCCACTAGAGAAATAATAATTAAAAAATGAAATAAAAACATACTTAATGTAACGTGTTAAGTGTTTCTCATATCTTTACATGTACAGCAATTTAGTCCCTTGTCATTGTTTTAAAGTCCTAACAATAAAGTTGGATTTTACTCTGAAGAATAGGACAAACAATAAAATTTTTCATTTTGTCATACACAGAAAAAAAACTTAGGAAATTATTGAGGATATTTTTCCAATTATAAAACACTTTCTAAAAGTAATTAACTTTTCACCTAATCTCGTCTTTGGAATTAGAAAGAGCTAATCATTCAGGTGAATCAGTCAAGTGCTAAAATTTTGCTAAAACATAACTTGAAAGCATAAAAGATGTTTCCTGCTCTTTCTTTGAAAATACAATTTTAATTAATTAACATGGAAAAAGCTTACTGGGTGTAAAAGGCTTTATTAAACATTTGAAGTTTCTTTAAATTTTCATATTCCTATCTTTTTTTTTCCAAAATACTTAAAAATTTGCATAAAACATTGAGAGAAACACAACTTTACACTAACATCATTATAAAATGGACCTTAGTTTATTTGATTGAGGTATATGCACATGTCTCTTCTGCTGTATTTCTTGGAAAAAAAGACAAAAAATGCACAAAGCCCACACTGGCTGTTGCTATGGTAACCACAAGTGTCCCTAAATCAACCAAGACTGAAATCTAATACAGACTTTTATTCTCCCCAGCTATTCCTTTGTTTTCCAGCCTGTAGTTGGATTAAAATAATAAAAATAACAAGAAAAAGAAGAAGAAGAAGGAAAAAAATAGTGACCAGGTGCTCCAGATGACTTGTTATTTTCAGCTTCTGTCTGTAAAGTCACAATTTATACCAGTATTATACATCAGTATTACAGATGTTCAGATACATCTCAATCCTTCTTTTCTGATTAGTTTAGAGACCAAAAAAAGACATACACTGCCAAATGTCAGAAAATGATTGCCACGTTGCCCCGCAAGTCCTTCCTCAGCCACCGTGGCTGATGATGATGATGGTGGTAGAAGCTGCAGTTAGCTGCACAGCTTCAAAGCACTGAGTAAAGGAGTTCTCTATACCCGGTAAAACTAAACCATAGACAGGTAGTCATGAGCAAACAAGCTATTTACAGCTTTAGAACCTTGCTAGTTTGTTTCATTACAATTATGAACAGGTGAGTTGAGTTAATAGTGATATTAGTTTCCACCAGGAGAGGAGCTGTTTAACATGTTGTGTTCACTGGTTAAAACACCAGACCTTTAAGGGAGCTCTTTGATGTTCTTCACAACCAAATCATCCTAGTGAGAGAATGGGCGAGTCTGGGTCAAAATGCCAGTGCTGGTTTTTGTCCCAGTTCATCCTTGATGAAAATGGATTGATTTCAAATTCACTAAAACCTTCATAAAAATGAAAAAGGCAGTGATGTGTTGGATCATTTTCTCAATGTGCAATGCAATTCAGTGCAATTTGTCATGCACTGAAACTCATTAAGATGTCATTTCTTTCTAACTACAACCACAAAAAAAAACAAAAAAAAAACACCAAACACATTCTAAGTTTTTCTTTTAGTTGGCATGCGTGTGTGTGTATGTGTGTGTGTGTGTGTGTGTTAGTCTCTTTATCTCTGACCTGTTTACTTCTTGTCTGTTATGCAGTTCTGCCTTAATTTCTGGATGTTTTTTTTCTGTTTTCCCTCTTTTCAAGCTTTGCTTTTGATTCCTTCAGCTTCTGCCTCATTCTCTGTACTAAACATCAGCACTTCTCACGAATGCCATCTTCTCTCAAGGGCAGAACAAATTAACTTGATGCAAACTTCAGAGACATAGGTCTTAACTTGAATAAATTAAAAAGTTAACATTTTTATTATAGAAGGAAAATATGGGATATGACTCCCTAATCAGCCTATTCCACCGTGGTGCTGTGCAATTCATCAATTAGCCTACAGTGGTGATGTGTGGTACATGTCAAGTATGTTGAAAATTGAGCACTGGTCTGGAGACTGTGAGACGGGGGTGATTTAGCTGGTCAGTAAGGCAGACCTCCTAATGAGCTGCTCTGTATGTCTGCAAATGTATTCATTCCAAGTATTAGAAACCAGTTTCCAGCATATTGATGAATAATCCAATTACACACAATTTTCTACAGCAGAGTTATAGAATGTCCTAGGTCTGTGTGCTGCTTAGTATTACATAGGAGCTCTGTCGATTGCACAACTTATTACCTATTATTTTTGACAGTATGTACAAAAAGTTAATTGAGAATAAGGACACCAAGAAAGATGTTAAACTGAGTTTCTTCATTGTTATAAACATTAATCCAAAGACCCTATTTACACGATAATCAGAAAAACTACGCAATGAATTGTTCTACTCATGTAACTAACTTACTCTCTTCCATGTGTGTTTAAATGAATAATGTTTTAAAGACTGACTAATTGTATAGAATCCCACTATATATATATGTTATAATCAAATTTGTAAATTCATATTTGCTACTGTTATTGTGTGACATTTTTGGTCTTGACGGACTCTTTGATGGACCCCATGCCAGAGACTGTGTCTCAAATAGACTGACTTCTCAAGTATTAGGGAACAACCATGATTTTTTGATGAGATCAGGGTCCTGAAGGCGTACAGGTTCTGGGGATGTCACCTCAGCAGAACATGTTGCATGTTGCATTCTGCCTTTGTCCATTAGCACCACAGGTGCATTGTCAATTTCTTTGACATGTTGAACATTCTAGCTGTCACAGCATCTTCTTCCTTTTATGTAATTTTTATTTAATTTATTTTTTTGTTGAAGACCTAATCCTTGGTTCATCCTTATGCTCTGGGTGACAACAGGCCCTGTGAAAGATTCTACAATGTCAATTGTGGAATGACACCAGATGATGGGAGAGAGCAGGGCTGGACTTTAGTTGAGATCTACAACTATCTCCAATGTCTTTAAAGCTTTGAGTTTTGAGTTGTTCTGGCAGCACCAGGTCAGCAGATGGTCTGCCTCCCTCGTGTGGGCGGACTAAACATTTCCAGAGACAAGCTCACTGATGGTGGTGGCATCTGCAGACTTCAAGTGATTGACAGATAGGTGAATAGAGGTGCAGCTGTTGGTGTAGGGGGAAGAGTACAAGAGAAAAGAAAGAAAGCAGCCTTAAGAAGAACTAGTTTTGATGATGCAGATGTCAGATGTGTTATTCTTGGCCTCATTACTGCCTCCTATCAGACAGAAATGCTGTGATCAGCCTGAAGATGGTATCAGGCACATTAAGCTGGAAGAACCTGCTACAACAGAGCCAGGATGATAGCAGAGAATATAACAATAATTTAGATTCATAAATTAACTGTTGTATACTGATGGTGATGAAAGTAAAACAAATAAGTAAGAATAAGTAGAACAAATAGGATAAAAAAATATTACAATCTTTCATTAAACTGTATTTGAAAACTTAATATACTGAAGCTATACAGATTTTTTTTAATGTTCTTACCAGAGTGCACGCGCTCCTTGCCTCAGTGTGCCTCATTTTTCCTGCCATTGAGGTATGTGTTGTCATTATCTGAGAGCATTATGTGGATATTTGTATGTCTGACATGTGAGACCTTTTTAGAGCAATACAAGTTAAATTTGCTTTGCTCCTATATATGAGATTCAGCTTCTTTCTCAAAAAAAAAAAAAAAATCAAACCTATTTTTTTTTTTTTTTTGGTACTTAGAACACACAAAGAAGAAAAAACAGTCTCACAGCTTATCGAGAGTCTTTCCCAAAGGGAGAGATTATTAGCTTTAAGGGGTGAAAAAAATTCTTAATGAAAGGCGTTTGAAGGATAGTGGAGTCACACATTATTAACAGACAAAAGCTTATCTCCTGTCAGACCTACACTTTTCTCCACACTTGAATCTGAAACTCTCACTCACAGTTTGGTCGGGTGTAAGCAGGGGTCAAATTGTGCCGTCCAGGGCTGAACTCTGGCAAGTTGCTTAAGATCATGTGATTTTCTGTTGTGAAATACCAGATACCAAGAACTTGTGTCTATCAGAGTTATGATTAGGACCCTGTGATCAAAGACTGTAGTGTGTTTATTTAGTTTATTTATTTATTTATTTATTTTTTGAGCATGACAGAAAAATAATAGCAGGTATTTGAGGTCATTGAAAAAATGAGTTCAGATATGTGGAGAATTTCTTTTGGGCATTTGGTGAGTTAACTTTAAGTGCTTTAACTGAAGGAGGGAAGATGTCATCTTAATATGTGTTAATATGCCAAACACTAATATTTTCCAGGTTAATGTTAAAGTTGAATTTACATGAGCTTCTAGAGCACTTACAATAAAACCCAACTAGCTTTCGTTTTTGTCTACCATGGGTGGGTCAAGAAATGTTATGGTGTAGTGATTTAGTGTCATTAAACATAAAAAATGTTTTGATGAAACATAAATTTTAATAATTAATATAAAATATTAATTATTATTATTGATATATTTTACTCTGGGCACAACCACGATAGTTCTTTTTGGCCACATGGACACCATTAAATTCTTAATTAAATAAATAAATTAACTTAATTTAGTCAAATCAAATCCAATCAGTCTTAAGACGCTAATAACGTGAGTTCTAACTCGAGGTGACCTACAACATGATTTAACGGAAGGAATCACAAACCATGACCAGTTAAAATAAATTTGAATATTTATTAAACTAGTCTAAATATGCATGTCGGAGGAATATTTACAAAAAGGTTAAAGCGGAAAAACATGAATCGAAGATGGTAAATGTGAGTGTGATGTTCAGACCAGAATCCTATTGTAAGGCAATGTAAGATGTGGAGTAAAATGGAAACAGAAGTTAATTAACTCGTGGCGTTAATTAAACTAATGTTTAAGAGGAAGGCTGGAACAGATTTATGAATCCTATAAAGGTAAAAATAGTCTCATCTGTTTAAGCTGGAAGCTTAACTGAAAAGCAAATTATTTCACTATAACCAGCTCTGTCAGACAACCAACCATTTCTTAGCAGACAAGCAGAAATCAAGACTGGTAGGACTTGTCCAGTTCCTTTAAGATCGAGTTGACCACTTACAACCATTTCTGGTGACACTCAGTGCACAGAGGGAGAGCCTGGTTGGGTGGGTTGATTCCTGACTGAGCTCACAGGAAGCTGAAAGTTCTTCACACGTGGTGGTCTACAGGTCTAGTTGTCTGAAGGATCCTTTCTCTCGGCTTATTAAGTCTCGTTCCGAGACGCTGCTGGATCACATTTGTTGACAGATGGTGGATAGTGAAATTGTCTGCTGCGTTATGACCAAAAAGATAACAAGTCCAGCTTTGATGACCCAAAAAGTAAAAACTCTGGAAAGTGGCACTGAAGCGTGAAAGCCTGTTTTAACCAGTTATCAAAAATAAAAAAAAGGGAAAAGCATAAACTAAACAGAATTTAATTAGTTATAAAGAAAAAAAAGAACAAAAATGTAGTCTAAGATCAAATGGCATGTGCAGGGCTGTTCTCCTCTCAATACTTCATGCATTTTGAAAAGCAGGCTCAAAACTTTGTTACTTTTCATTTCTGAGGAGACTTTTTACCCAAGAGACATAAGGCAGGCGATTTTTCGATGCATCTGCAGAACTTCCTAAGTTCTGATTCTAAGTTTGGAAGTTTTAACTCTCTTCCGAGTGCCAGTTAACGTCCAGGCAGCTGCATTTTGGACCAACTGCAAACAGTGCATGTGTCAGAAAGCTGTGGACGTGAAGACCCGGGCGCAGGCAGAAGACGCAGGAAGCAGACCGATGCAGGTAAATAATTTTAATAAAGTAAAACATAACAAAAAGACTCTGGAGGCAAAACTGACATGGCATGGACTACAAACACTAAACATGGCCATAAACTATATTTAACAGCAACAGAAGTAACAAAACATTAATGGACTGGTCAGGAGGAACTGAAAACTTGATACAAGTCTTTTTCCTGGCTTACAGGGTGACAAGTGCTCAGCAAAACGCAGAAAACTTGGAGCAGACATAAAGGATACCACCCTAATTAATTACACTCTTTTGTAAATTGTGCTGGATGATACACAGAACAGGATTCAAAAGGTTGTGATGATTAGCAGAACAAAAACTACTGAAGATTTCTTCAGGGAAACCAGGGATTTGAAATTGATCAGATGCAATCAGTTATGTATTTATGCTCCATGTTTATTCTCAGTTTTTATGCCCAGCTTTTCATTTAGAAATCTAATCAGGTAGTGAAGCTGTTCCACTTTTTTATAATTAGAATTTAACTGAGACTTGAAGCTTAACATTATAATTAATATATTTAATAAGTTATGAAAACAGAACATGTTTAACAATTCATGCAGTCCTTTCAATTATTTACTTATCACTTGGTTAGGTACAGTTTTGGGTTATTTTCATTGTAATAAACATATATGGGTAAATTTAATTTAACATTGTTAAACTTGAGGTATTACTATATATTGGTCATGTCAAAATGGAATAAAAAAAAAAAAAACAACTGTAGGATAAGTTGACCCCTGACAAATAACTACAAGGAACTGTATATATATAGTGGCTTATTTACACAATGACATTTCAATGCAAAACCCCCCATTTTCCCCTTTGCATTTAAAAAAACAGTTGCATTTACACAACAGTGAGTGAAAAGTGAAAACTACCTCACATGTTGCCATGCATAAAAAAGGCTCTGACAGAGAAGAGTCAGGCGCTGTGGGAAATATATTGAGAAAAACAAAACAAAACAAAACAAAACAAAACAAAACAAAAAAAACTATTTAAATGTATTTAAGCTTCAGGGAGAACATAATTCCTCTCCTACATATCATTCAGTATTGCCATAGAGGTGAGATAGTACAAATATATCTGCAGGGAAAACATGAGGCTTAAAAGTACACAACTAATTTTACAAATGGGGAAAAAGCAGATTGCTCAGTTTATAAACTTATGTTTTCATATGTGCAGCTGGTACATTTTTTGATGATAATAATGCACTCTGCCTAACTTTCACTTAATATTTTCCATGACATCTTTTCATTTTAAGCTGCTGGCTGAGGTTAATAAATAACACTGCTGGTGACATGAACAGTATCTTGTTGCTGAAGGAGGTGTTTTGTTTTTTCATCTAAATTAAAATATGTTCCTTAGGGTATTATTCTTTTTAACCATGGTCAGAAAGTGCTGGTCTTCAGGACACAAAACTCACTTCTTCTTCTTCTTTTTTTTTTTTTTTTTTTTTTTTGAGTCTCTTAAAAGGGTGCAATTTATCTCTAAATGCCAAATTTGCTAGTTCAAACAGCTCCTCCAAGAAACCTGAAGTCCTACGGCTACATAACAAAAATCCTGATTAAAGGTGTCTGTAACACAATTGTAAATATTACCAGATAAAAAAAAGCTCTAAAGGATCTTTAAACGCAACAAATCTAAAGAACCTGATGATGACAATGACTGACCAATTAGATTATACAGCGCTGGTGGGATTTGTTCATTTGAGCTTGCAACGCTTTATAACCCTAAAGTTTTAAATTCAAAAGAACCTCCTTAATAACTCCCCACTAAAGGACTGGCATAAAACTATTTTGTTGGCATAATAGTATTCACAGGTCAGCCAAGAGCATGTTCATCTGGCAAGTCTGCATCTTTCTTAGAGTCTCCTCCCAGTGTGATGTGCCCAGAACATCTCATCCAGGATGCATCCTGATTAGATGTCCTAGCCATCTCATTTGTCCCATCATAATCTGGAGTAGCAGCTTCTCTGTGCCTCTAACACTTTCAAATAATCATGCTTCTCCTGTTTCTAAAAGAGCACCAGTAGAAGAAACTAATTTCAAGGCATGTCTTGGGTCAGTCCTTGCCTATGGTGGCCCTGAAGTGTTACAGCAATATAAAGTCACAACACAAATACAAAAGCCACAACACTTCACAATTAACCTTGATGGATGGAAATCCAGGTTTTTGGATTTTTCCAGCTTCATTAGGGGTCCATAACCGGGGAGATCTAAAAATAGGATCCGTCAGGGATGCTGTGCGCATTTTCCCGGATATTGTCCATATATGTGACATATACGGACATATCACGGCATCAGATTGCTCCGTATCTTTGTACTTTTAGTCCAGTGTTTAGCCTGTTAGTTGTGCAGGTCTGCAGCTGAAACAGCTTCTCAGTTACTGATCCACACAAAATAGTAAAAAGTCATCAGTGATTGTGTGATTTTTCAGCTAAAACAGATGATCCTGTTCAGTCTCCTGTTGAAAGTCAGCCATTTCTGCCAACCTAAAACATTCATTTCCCTCCCACAGCCTCACTCGGAAGAGCCAGGCAGCCATGCAGGAAGGATGGTTTCCACTGGTGCTTATACCAGTTGCTTCACATGTGGCTGCAAACTGCTACACTGAATGTTGAAGCTCACAGCCTGCTGAAACAAACAAGAGCACATCATCAGCAAAAAGCAGAGACTAAATTTTTTTTTTTTTTTTTTTTTAAAGAGACTAAATTTTGAGTGCCCCAAACCAGACCCACTCAGCGTAGAAAAGCCTTGAAATTCTGTCCATTAAGGGGCATCCAGTGTCATAATGTGACACTGGGAGAAATTGTACAATGTGTTTAACCTGAGTTGAGAATTTGGAAACACAGGAAAAACATCCGGCTAGCTTTGATTTCGACCTGTCCTTTAGCAGAATAGTTGCTGTTTCTTTGAGACATAAAATATACTGAAATAGTAAAAATAAATAAGACCATATATTTGGAATTAAAAGCTGTTTCTTCTATAGCCTATGACCATGGCAAATTAGCCATCACAAATGGTATTGATTTTTATTAATTTATTTTTTTCTGTAAAACATAAAAGTTGGTGGTTTTCCTACAGGTGGCGAAACTTTCTTGTATTTTCCTTTCTCAGCAACTTTTTATGTCATACTTCACAGACTGGTGAGCCGTCCTCCACAATGACACCTTGGTCTTTTTTTTTCTTCTCTAAAAAAAAAAAAAGCTTACAAGGATGATGTCACACCTGCACCAGTCCCTGTCATCCTCTGCCCTGCCAATCTCCACAGTAATCCCTCCCCTGATCATTCACACCTGTGTTCAATCACATGCCCCAGCTTTATATTCACCTGTTCCATGTTCACTCCCTGTCGGACCTGGACGGATTCTCCATCTCTTCCCTTCCCGGTCCGACTTACCTGATTACCTTTCAGTTGCTTCTCATATGGACTTAGTACCCTTCCATTCCCGGATCTCTTTCCAGGATTCAGTCTTTTTCTCTGTCTGTCTACCAATAGTAAGACATTCCCTTGGTTTATTCTCTGTCAATAAAGTCTGTTAACCTTCTCTTGTCTCTGAGAGGTTCATGCGTTACAGATGATTTAATCTGTTTATTTGGATGGAATGATTGTTCCTTTGCTGTACCCCTATGCTCCTGCTCGGTGCCTCAGGTCAGCTGACCTGCTGCTCCTGGACGTACCGAGGTCCAAACGGAAGCTCAGGGGGGTTCGAGCTTTTTCAGTCACTGGTCCAAAACTGTGGAATGAGCTCCCTCTCCACATTAGACAAGCTTCTTCATTGTCTATTTTTAAAACTCATCTTAAAACCCATTTTTATTCTTTGGCTTTCAGCCCAGTGTGAGACTGTTCCTGTTTTAGTGTGCAGTGGTTTGTTTTACTTATTGGTTTTATTTGTTTATATTTGTTCTTTTAAAATTGCTTATTGTTTTAAAACCGTTTTTAAAACAATGAACAATTATTTTATTATATTTTATGATATTATTTATTTCCTGGTTGATTTTTGTACTTTGTGTTGCTTTGTCCATTTATGTACAGCACTTTGTTTCAGCTGTGGTTGTTTTAAAGGGCTATATAAATAAAGTTGAGTTGAGTTGAGTTTGCTGTAGTATCCCATTCTAACAGCCTCTTCTACAACTTACACTGAACAAAAACAAAGCAACAGCTGGATGTGGTGTAACTGTTTTCGTTCCATGAGCAAGTTTCCCTGATCTGCTGTTATGGTTCAGACACAATCTTTTATAGAAACAAATGATATTGAGGGATCTGTACGATTAATCAATCGTGACATTTATTACTGCAATTAATTGTAGGATTAAGTAATCATGACATCTCCAATCCTCACTGTACACGGAGCTTAAGGTGTACTGCTGTCCTCTCCTTAGCCAGCGGATGGTGTAACAGAATCTCCTCAAAGCTGTTCAGGAGTCATCCTCCATGATCTCACCTACGTCCTCCCACACCTGAGTTTTGACCTTAGCAACCACAGAAGCCTTATTCCACTTGACCTCCAACTGTGTAGCTGTCAACAGAGACCTGTTCAGGTGAGTACTGAGACAGTTCAGACAGATAGAAAAAGACGACCATCCAAGGCAGTACCCCCTTCACATAACCTGTGGTTTGTCTGTGTTGTGTCAGTGAGGAACAATAAGAACTGTATGAATGCATGACAAAATAATTGTTTGCATTAATTAATTTTGTTTAAGCAATGATAATGCATCAATATGCCCAGCCCTACTTTTGATATAGTCTACAGCATGTTACAGTAAAGTATTTTCAAATTTTTAAATGTTTTTGTCTACTATCTACATTAATAGACATTAAAATCTGACTGTAAGACAGGACAGATCATCTGGCATCATACACTGTACAGGGCCTACAGGATGCTTAAAACACTTACAAATAATCAA